>NC_073643.1:58680000-60040833 GCF_029407905.1 Bubalus kerabau | reverse complement strand
TGCTGGGAATCCCAGGCTTCGTAGCAGTGGCCTCAGTGCCGGGGTCAGACGAGCAGGTGTGTTAGCTCTGCTCTGCCCTGTGTTATATCAAACGTTCAGAGCAGGTGTGCGCCAACCTTCAAAAATCGATGTCTCATAAGACGTCTGGGTTTCCACCTTCTTTTGAAGAGTCAGAAAGTTGGATCATGCTGGCATTGCTCCTGCCTCCTTGCTGACCCCCGGCCGACTGGAGCTGACAGGGACTCCCTTCCAGGCAGGGCTCCTGTGGACATGCTCTGCTGGTCCCTGGGACCGAGGAGGGTCTGGACAGGAGGATCTGAAGATGCGGGGAACAGGAAAGAGAGGGGGAGTGCCTGAGAAGCCTGCAGCTCATCTGGAGGGGTGGCTGTTGCGGGGGCCGGGGGCTGGCAGGGGGCTGGGGACGTGGCCTCAGGTGCCCAGACCCCTCTGGGGAAGCCATGAGGTTCTTGGGCAAAGGGGGCACCTGCCTCCCTGACGTCAGCTGTGATGTGAGCAGATGAACTTGCCCTCATGCCCCTCCCGTGGGGGTGGACACAGACTCTGTCCTCAGGGGTCCCGCCCAGGGCCGTGGAGAGGGCAGCGTTGCTGCAGCCTGGGCCTGGGACCTTGGGCTCAAATTCCCACCCACCTGCCGCTCGGCCCCACCTGGGGCATCGCGTGCTCCCTGAAGACCCGCTGGGGTGAAATGAGCCGGGCCTTTGGGTTCACGTGGTGAGCACGGGCCACACCCAGCTCCACCCCATGTGGCCCTGGCGGGATTCCTTGACGCCTCGAGCCTGGGTTTCCTCCTGCATGTAGCTGCGGATGAAGCTTCTGGAAGCTCATGGTGCCCTTTCAGTGTCAAGTGGGAGTGTTTTCTTGGAGCAGGGGAAGGACAGGTGCCTCCAGCCCTGCGGGCACACGAGGGGCTCGAGCTGGGGTCCCGCTTGTGGGGCCGGTTGAGGTGGGAGAAGGGGACCCTCGCTCGCGGTCCTTCGGCGTGGCCACCGGTCAGACACAGAACAAGACGAATGTTCGTTGAGCGCTGACTACGTGCTGGGACCTCCCTGGGTCCCGATCGAGCAGACGCTTCGGGCGGAAAGGCGGGACCTACACCCGGGACGCAGCTGCGTGGGGAGAGAGGCAGGTCGTCCCGAGGAAAGCCCTCAGTTGGGAATGTGCGCTGTCTCTCAGGAATGATTTGGAGGCCATAAATTTTCAGTAGCAGAGCAACCTGCGGAGTTTTCATAACGCTGAAGAGTTTAGACTTGTCTCGAGGGGTAACAATTTCACCCGGGTAATACACCAGCTCCAGCTATTTGTTATTGCAAAGGTGGATTTTTTTTTCCCCCTTAAGGTAGAATCCTCCTCAGATTTCATGCTCTGCTTTAACTTGTTTTATTTCACCCAGAATATGAATAAAAATAGCCCACGAGATGCAGGGCTGAGGAGGAAGGAAGGACAGAAGGCGTGCTGAGCGTCGGCTCTGGGTCGGGCCTCCCTCCGGCCTCTGCAGCGCCCCCTGAGCCGGGCGTGGCGGGGTGGACCCCCTCCAGCTCCTTGGTCCTCAGGACAGGCCCCCCAGACACAGCCCGATCACGGACCAGGATAGGGAGCCTCCGGCCGAGCCCCACAGGTGGGCCTCAGGAGCGAGATTCACACTCAGGGCCATGCGACTTGGAAGTGCATTTTGGGAGCAGAGATCTCTGTGGCGGCCAATCTCTTGAAGCCCTGCTTGTCTCCAGGGTCCCGGAGAGCTCTCTGTCTATGGCTGGAGTGCCGACATCGAGTGTGGACGCGATCGCAGGGAGGGGATGTTTCACACACTTGGTTCCCAGCTCCCCGAGCACCCTGGAAGCCCCGTTGCCATGCCGACCGTTGCCATGCCGCTGGCAGGGGCGTTTTGATCCACTCACCAGGGCAAGCCCTGAAAGAACACCAGCGGGGACACTTGGTGCTTGGAAGCGGGTCGTTTGCATGTCGTTTGCATATCATTTGCATGTGCTGTGATTTCGGAGGTTCTCCCCGGACCGGGGCCAGCTGACCCAGGGAGCGTGTTGTCTCCAGAGCCTGACTTGACAGCACAAAGGGGGTCAGAGTTCTGCTCTGTATTGACAGAGGGGCTGAGGCTGAGCCGGAGGAGGGTGGGCACAGGGCCCTGTCATGGAGCCCAGGGCTCTTCAGGCTCTCCTGCAGGGCAGGGTGGGGGGCCCAGGAAGGCAGAGTCCTGCCCAGTCAGCTGGAAGCTTCTCTGAGCAGCGCTGTCGAGACGGAGTCCTTTGCTTCTGTGTTTATTAGAACCCTGGGTGCTTTACATGCGTTAGCGCCATTCTCCAGGGAGCAGGGAGGGTTTATATTCCTCCAGGTGCAGAAAGGGGCTGCCACTTGCTCCATGCCCAGCAAGAGAGCCCAGGAGAGACGGGGTGTGTGAACAAGGTGGGCAAGCAGCATCTGGCGAGCTCAGGTGGCACACAGAGGGGCCCCAGGATGGGGACAAAGCTGTGGAGAAGCGTGCATCAGTCAGCTCTGGCTGTGTGACTAGCACTGCAGGCTGGGCAGCCTCTCAGATCCGCAGGCTGTCGTCTGGAATGAGGACTCCGTGGGGCTGGATCTCCTGAGGCCTCCCTGCTCCCTCCTCAGGGGCGCATGGACGGCTGCCTTCCCGCTGTGCCCTCACGTGCCGGCCCCTCTGTGTGGCCAGCGTCTTCATCTCCTTTAGCACAGACACCAGTCAGGCTGGAGTTGGGCCCTCTGCACGACCCCACGTTGACTTCATGACCTCTCCAGGAGCCCCGTCTCCAGATCCAGTAGCGTGCCAAGGTCCTGGGCTGTTGAGGACTTCAGCATGTGAATTTGGGGGAACACATCTGACCCCC
Organism: Bubalus kerabau; assembly: GCF_029407905.1. Taxonomy (NCBI): domain Eukaryota; kingdom Metazoa; phylum Chordata; class Mammalia; order Artiodactyla; family Bovidae; genus Bubalus; species Bubalus kerabau. The sequence continues at coordinate 60,037,957 of NC_073643.1, read as the reverse complement.
AAACAGTGATGGTGGTTATGGGAGTGTCTATGGAGACGCAGGGAGGAAATGAAGGAGAAAGAAGGGGGGATAAGGGGTGAGAGAAGAGTTTGGGGAGCTTGGGGCGCCAGTCTCAGGGGGTGTGTGACGGACGCCTGGCCGCATGCCCCAAAGCAGGGGGCTTCAGGCTGCCAAGGACCTTGGGAGCCAGCCGGGCTAGTGGAGGGCCTGAGGGAGTGACGTCCCTTCCGGCACACGGTTCCAGAGTAGGTCCTCCTAAGCAGGCAGCTTCCTGGGGGCTGATGGACCTTCCGGCATAAGGAGAGTGACTTGGTCTCTTAGCCTAGGTTCCACCCCAAAAGCAGAGCCTGAGGCAAGGGTTTAGGGCCCGGTGGTTTATTTTGCGGTGAGATTCCCGGGACCAGGACTGGGAGACTAGGGTGAGGCAGGGGACGGGACAGGCTGTCCAAGGGGGCACACTAAGCCGGCCACTGCTCTGGGCACCAGGGGCCCATCCTGCTGGGGTTGTGCTCCGAGGGGCAAAGAGAGGCTCCGTGGGTGGTCTTTGTCCGAGGGCCAGCCTGGTCCTGGATTGGCTGTGCCCTGCATGGTAGCTTCAGGAAGCCAGGACAGCTCGTGAGGGGCTCCTGTCACACCTGTGTGGAGCTGGGGGTCAGGCCATGGCCCGAGTGGACATGTGGCCAGAGCGTGTGAGGTGGGGGCCGGCAGGCGGACGACACCTTCCAGGCTGGCAAGAAGCTCAACAGATAGAACCACGTGCTTCAGGGAGCCAGTCCCCGCTGACGTCTGTTTTTGACCGAGGCTGACAAGCGCGTCTCCCAGGTAGGGCCGCGTGCTGGCCTCCTGCGGCTGATGGGGGCTTGGGAAACCCCCCAGGGGGCTCAGCGAGGAGCGGGGAGAAGTGATGCCTGCCACGTCCAGGTCTGACCCAGAAGAGGCGGCGGCATCCACGTGGTTTGTGTCCGCTCACCCGCCGGAAGAGGCCAGGCCGCCTCTGGGCCACCCAGGTGCTTGTGCCCACGATGGGTCCCCAGGTGACTGTGTGAAGCCGAGCTCCTCGGCCGACCACAAGGGTGAGAAGAGGTCTTTGTCACGATGAGACTTCGGGGCTGTTGGCCCGAAGTCTTACAGCCGTCGGCCTTCCCTCACCGAGGCAGAGACTGCTTGTCGGAAGCGCAGGGTCAAGAAAAGGCCCCGAGGGTGGGGCGTCGGCTTGGCTGTGGAGTGACAGAGCGTGGATACTGACCGGTCTGTGAAATCCGGCATCTGCGTGATGAAGCGGTGAGCCCTTTGGGAGCAACAGCGCTGCAGGGCAACTTAGAAGGCCAAGCACGTGGGCGCTGAGCCTGGAGCTCTGGGGGAAGTGGTTGAAAAGAATTAAGGGATTAGCGTGTCTTGGCCACTACTGGCTGCATTTGGCAAGCTGCTGCCGGAGAAGAGGGGAGCTCAGGAGAGGAACAGCTGGCGTGAAGCAGAAACAAAAGGGAACACGGGAGGTTTTCAGCACTGAGAGCCAGCAGCTCGAGGACCTGAAGCGGTAGGAAACCAGGCTGAGAAAGAAACCTCGAGCCGCCTGAAGACTAGCTGAAGCGTGTGGCATTGCCACGCGAATGCAGGCCGCAGGCTTTGTCAGGACGAAGGGGAGATGGAGGGTCAGGGTGGCACAGAAGCAGTAAATGACTGGGCTCAACAGTCACGTCCAGGAGAGAGCTCGGGCCTGGTTGCGGGCACCCAGAAATGGCTGGAAGCAGACCGATCGGAAGCCTAGGTTCAGAGAGCAGTGTACTGCTAAAGAGACATCGATCCTAGGCTAAACAGAGGCTCCAACTGAAGCTTGAAATCGCCCGTATGGGCCCAGCCCTCCGGGAGCTCGAGGAGGAAGGTGAACCCGGAAAGCAAAGCTGGGTCTGGATGGTGGGGGCCGTCCTGCGTGACCCCTGCCCCACAAGCCCCCTGTAGACCCTCCTGCACCCCTCACTCTGCCCAAGCGGAGCTTTTCCTGCTGTCTTAGCCTCACGCATGCTGTATGTGTGGGCGGGGGACAGACATATTTCCTTTCTAGTTCGGAGGCCACCAGCCTGTGCGGTGACTGCATGGGACCTGGGGTGTCTCCTTGGGGAAAAGGTGAGATTTTTTTTCTCTGTAGAAAGGACACCGATGGACATGTGTTGGCCAGGGGCTGGGGGACTGTGGCAGAGACTAAGTGTGCGGAGACATCCATATCACTTCCTGTCCCCTGGGGGCTCCGCAAGGTCACCCTCCCTTTTGTGAGCTGGGGTCATGTGGCAAAGTTATGGCTGAAGGAGTGTGGGCAGAGAGGTTTGCACGTCCTCCGGGCCTGGCCCCCACACCTGCATTACCCTCTGTGTCCTGGCCCAGCCGGATGAGGCCAGGGTGACCTTGGCGGTGATGTGTTGAAAGCCAGGGGTGCACAGAAGGAAAGGAGCCAGGGTTCCCAGGTGACCACACAGAGCCGAGCCCTGGGCACTGCCCGAGCTGACGCAATGGAGAAGGATGTTATTTGGGGGCTGTTTGTTACGAGGCTAACACATCCTGACTGATACACACACCCGTGTTGCCCGTCTCCAAACCCGGCTGGTCTACAGAAGCCACACTCTTCTCCTGCGGAAACCCTGGGGATGGTTCTGTTGCTCCCAGGGCCATCATGACCCCTCATCGCAGCCTCTAGGCCCACAGGCAGCCTTCTCTCTTTCTGACCCCATGTGCCCCCTTGCTGCCCCTTGCTTTCTGTTTGGGTTAATCTTTTTTTTAAGTTTTGTGTTTTTTTTGATGTGGACAAGTTTTGACTTTTTGGCTGCAAAGCGCGTGGGATCTTGGCTTCCCGAGTGGGGATCAAACCCGCAGTCCCTGCACGGGAAGGTGAAGTCTTCACCACTGGGCCGCCTGGGAAGTCCCAGGTGCCACCCTTGCTTTCCCGCAAGCACGCTGTGCTGCCCTCCCCCCCAGGCCTTCCTCCGGTGCCTCCTGCCCGGAAAGCCCCAGCCCTGCTTCGGCATGTTCACACCCCTGCCCGTCAGGTGGCGGCCTGAGGTCACACTGTTGGGAAGGGTCCTGATGCTCCCACGCTGGATTAGGTACCCGCCCCCCCATGTCAGTGGGGGATCTGAGTTAAGATCGCCCCACAGCCGCCCTGGCTTGGGCAAAAGTGAGATGTTCTGGAAGCTGTCCTAATTACATGCAGCCAAGTGCCTCGCGGGCCCTCCCCGCCTCAATTCCCAGACCCTCTGGCCGAGGGTCCCAGTTCTGCCCGATGTGCTGTAAGTGGGAATCTGCGTGGTAGGTTCCTAGAAGGCTGTTGTTTTCCTGAAATTCCCAGCCAGGCCTCCTCCCGTCTCCCGTCTTCTTCCTGCCTCCTCAGGGATGGTGGACAGCGGTGGGCGGGAGTCTGTGCCCTGGGCGACTTCTTCCAGCAGCTACCCCAGCCCCGCCTGCCTCCCTTCGGAGGAACGCAAACCCATCTGGGTGGTATGTTAGTCACTCAATTGTGTCTGATTCTGCGACCCCGTGGACTGTAGCCCACCAGGTGCCTCTGTCCGTGGGATTCTCCAGGCAAGAATACTGCGGTGGGTTGTCACTTCTTTCTCAAGGGGATCTTCCCGACTCAGGGACGGAACCTGGGTCTCCTGCATTGCAGGCAGATTCTTTACCGTCTGAGCCACCAGGGAAGCCCTAACCCCATGGGGTCCTGCGTGCTAATGAGACTTTGTTATGTTCTGCGGGACACACCCTACCTGTTGCAGAAGGCTTTTAGGGGCTCACCAGAATGGACCGGGAGGCCAGAGAGCCATGCCCGGGACACTCGGTACCCAAGGCCGTGGCGGTGAGAGCACACGGCCTCCATCGGGGCCTCAGGGACCATGTGGAGACGCTGCTCCTGGGTCCCGGGATGAATCAAGCTCTGTGCCTCTCAGGACACATTTTCTTGGTAGGGCAGTCCAGTCCTGCCCCTGTCAGGGCAGGGGGAGGGGATGCCTGGGTCCCTGGTTCCTCCAGTGGACGGCCAGGGCCTGACCACCCCCTGGTTCGTTCTCGTCTACCTTGCCATGTGTCCATCGTGGTGATTGTAAGCCAAATTGTGAGGCTGGGGGATGGGCACACACCCCATGAAGGGATAGAGAAGAAGGCTGAGCAGGGGAAAGCGCCCCGGAGAAGTGAGGCCCGAGTGCGCACACTGTCTCACGTGCAATGGACATACAACACCGTGCTTGCTTCATTAGCACAGTGTGTGTGTGTGTGTGTGTGTGTATGTGTGTGTGTGTACGTGTGTGTATGTGTGTGTATGTGTGTACGACCAGGCATTGAACCTGCATGTCCTGAGTCTCCTACATTGGCAGGCGGGTTCTTTACCACTGCGCCCCCGGGAAGCTGTCATACAATGTGACAATTCAGTGTTTGTATTGCAAAATGATCCCTACACTAAGTCTAGGTAGCATGCATCACCACAGTTACAAATTCTTTTTCTTTTGATGAGAACTTTTGAGACTTCCACTCTTATCCTCTGTCAAACCTACAATGGACTGTCGTCAGCCTGGCGTGCATCACGTCTCCGGGACTTCTTTATCTTCTTTATCTTGTAACTGGCAGTTCGTACCTTTTGATTCCTTCACCCATTTCCCCTACCCACTCCCTCCTCCTCCTGGCAGTCACCAATCTGTTCTCTATTTCTATGAGTTCAGCTGTTTTTTAATTCCATATACAAGAAAGATCATGTGGCAATTGTCTTTCTCCGTCTGACTTATTTCCCTTAGCCGAATGCCCTCAGGGTCTATCCATGTTGTCATAAATGGCAAGATGTCATTTTTTTTCATGGCTAAGTAATACTCCTGTGTGTGTGTGTGTGTGAGAGAGAGAGAGAGAGAGAGAGACAATTTCTTTATCCGCTCATTTGTTGACAGACCTGAGGTTGTTTCCATGTCTTGGCTGTTGTAAATGCTGCGGCGATGAACATGGAGGTGCAGGAAGCTTTGTGAGTTCGTGCTTTTGTTTCCTTAAGGTAAATGCCCAGAAGTGGAATTGGTGGATCGCATGGTAGTTCTAGTTTTTGGTTTTCGAGGGGCCTCCGCGCTATCTTCCACACTGACCGCACCAGGGTCCCCTCCCACCAGCAGTGCACGAAGGCTCCCTTTTCTCCACACTCTCCAGCGCGTGCTGTTCATTTTTTGAGGACAGTGGTTCTAACAGGTGTGAGGCGGCATCTCACTGTGGTTTTCTGTGCATTTTGCTGACGATCAGCGATACTGAGCATCTTTTCGTGTACCTGTTAGTCTTCTTCAGGAGAATACAGACCCTCTGCCACTTTTTAATCGGTTGTTCAGTGTTTTGCTGTTGAGTTTTTGAGCTCTTGCGTAGTTTGGATGTTAGCCCCTTTTCACATATGTGATTTGCGAACGTCTCCTCTCATGAGGTGGCTTGCCTTTTTATGTCATGGCCGGTTCCTTTGCTGTACAGGAGCTTTTGAGTTTGATCTGGGAGCTCCCTTTGGATGCCCACTTGCAGCTTGTGCCACAGCCGTGTTCCTGAGACCACCCCAGGGGACGCTGCTCTCCCTGGAGCTGGCTCTCCTCACTTGCCTGCTGGCCTCCAGACCCCATCAGCCCCACAGGCTTGTCCAACCTCCATGCCGAGGTTGAGGCCGTGGGGGGCTCTGGATTTGGAGATGGGTTTGCCTGACCCTCCAGTTCTCAGGAGATGAAGCGGGGAGCCGGCGGCGGGGAGTGTGGTCCTCCTGGCCGTGGGTCCCGGCCTGGCAGTGGGCCCCGTAGAAGCAGCGACGCACACGCTTGGGGAGCCGGAGCTTCCAGCAGCCACTCTAACCCTCAGTGGGGCTTCCCACTCAGGGAGGCCGGGCCCCCAGCTCTAGGGGGGCTGATGGGTCCTCTAGCAGACGGCGCCCGGCCTGCCGCCCCACGGGAGAGCTGGCTGGCAAGGTCTCTGGTGCAGGCAAAGGGCTGGCCTGGCAGGGAGCAGGCACATAGCCATGCAGCAGAGCTGCTGGCTGGCGGGGCCTGGAGGTGGGCCGGGCATCCTCTCAGGACAGCGCCCAATTGAAGCGTGCCCATCTCCGGGCTCCGGGGGTTAGGGGGGACGTCCCCACGCTGACTGTGGCTCAGCTTCTGTCAGAGGAGACCTCAGAAATGAATCGGAGATATCGGAAAGTCTTTTCAAAAGCGTCTTGAACCTTGAGGTTGTGGAATAAACGTTATCCAGGCTCCGCATTCAGTTATGTCCAAGAGTATTGTCTCATTGCTGTTTCTTTTAGGTGCAGAGGCAAAACGGGTTGTGTGTGCGTACGTGTGTGTGTGTACACCCCTGTGTGTGCGCCTCCCGGGTGAGTGGTGAGTGTGTGGCCTGCACCCAGCCTGGCTGTGCCCAGCCCCCGCCGCCCTCCCCCAGCCCCCAGGACCTGCTTTCTTTCCCACCCTTTCATATTCAAATACCCGCCTGGCTCCCAGCATCCCGGGATTTATGGGCTGATTGTGTATTGTGAGCAGGGTGACTGGGTGAGCTCATCACTGGCTTGTGATGGTAATTCCTGCCTGAGCCGGAGGCTGGGGCCCCCAGCTGCCTCGGAGGGGCCTGCCCACCCCATTCCCCCCACCACGCCATGCCCCTCACTGCCTGGGTGCCGAGCCGCTTATTCAGCCCAGAAACAGGGAACAAAGCCCGAGAGACAACAGCAACAGCAGGGACGGTTATTCCTGGGGCTGACTGAGTGGGTCACGGTTCTCGGCCCTGTTAAGGTTCACCTCGCTGCAGCTCCATCTGAATGGAGGAGAGGAAGATGCCTTCAGGAGGCCTGGCTGGTGTGGAAAGGGCAGGGCCTCAGGAAACCTGGGGACCCTTCTCCCCGCTCCCCCGAGACCCATTTTCCACCCGGACCCCCTCTCCTTGTCTGCAGCATTCTTCTGCCTCATGTGGCCTGCTCTAGCCTGGTCACCCCTCCAGTGTGCGGGACCCTGGCCCAGCCTCGGTCTGGCCCCTCTGCTCCTGGAGGCGCCCCCATCCTCAGCTCAGCTGCTGGGATGTCCTTCCTAAAAACCCCCTCCATGGCCGGGCTCCTGCTTTGCATGCCTTGCCTCTGTGCTGGAGCCGAAGCTCAAATTTCTCCTGGCACTCAGAGCCCGCAGGGATCCGGTCCTGCCAGCCAGCTTCCACAGGGCTGTTCTGGAGCGGGTGGAGCGGGCCAAGGGCAGGGCTGGGGCCGATACTGAGCTCCCCAGTGGGAGAGGCATGTAAGTGGGGCGGTGGCTGAACTTGGCCCTGACCCAGGTGTCCACCTGGGGGGTTGGCCACTCAGGCAGGAGCAAGCAGCTGCCCCCAGCCTTGGCTGTAGGGGGGCTGGGCTGGACCCTGCATACCCTGGACCTCTCTGAGTGCAGATACCCTCGTCCCAGCCCTGCCTGCAGAGGGAGGAGATGAGGTCTCCCCAGGACTAGGCTGTGGGCCACAGAGGAAGCTAGAGATTCCTGGACACATGGGGATAGGTGGCCTCTCGCCATGAGGTGGGTGGAAAGGTGGGGTGGGATGGAGCTTTGGAGTCAGAGTCTCCCAGGTTCCTCTCTTTTCTGCCAGCTGACAAGTCAGGAAACCTCTTGGCTCCTCAGTTTCCCTATCTGAGAAATGGGACAGCCCACTGAAACACGGAGTCACCGCTAACACCGAGGTTTTCACTGGAGAAGAGCTTATGTTTTAGGGCTATTTCTTAATGGCATTCCTACAGCAGGCAGCTTGATCTGTCCATTTGGGGGGCCCCATTTTTCGTAGTGGGATCCTGGGAAGCTGTCACTTTTTGCCAGTGTATCTCAGACTCAGTTGTCCCATCCAGGAAAAAGGCATAATGATGCCCCGGCCTCTGTAAAGGGCTCTGAGCATTACCCAGCAGCCTGCCCGCCTCTCCCTCCCCAACCTGGGGAAAACACTGAGGATCCTGTTACTGTGGGGCGCGTCTAGCTCCCAGACAATGGGAATCGCGTTAACCTTGGCCAGGGAGATGGCCATCTGTCCAAACAGTGGGGACCAGGCGGCCTGCTGCCCGGGCATCTGAAGCACCGGGCAGCATCACCCACCCCTCACAGACTCTGACCCCGCACACTCGCCTGGGGCCCGCCCTCCTGGGGTCCATCCTTCCTGGGGTCCACCGTCCCTGGGCCCCTCCCTCCTGGGGCCCGCCCTCCTGGGGTCCATCCTCCCGGGGTCCATCCTCCCTGGGGCCTGCCCTCCTGAGGTCCATCCTCCCGGGGTCCATCCTCCCTGGGGTCCATCCTCCCTGGGGCCCGCCCTCCTGGGGCCCATCCTCCTGGGGCCTGACCTCCTGGGCTCCACCCTCCTGGGGCCCACCCACCTGGGGTCCACCCTCCCTGCGGCCCGCCCTCCTGGGGGCCCATCCTCCCTGGGGCCCACCCTCCCAGGGTCCACCCTCCTGGGGTCCATCCTCCCTTGGGCCCGCCCTGCCGGGGCCCACCCTCCCGGGGCCCACCTTCCCGGGGTCCACCCTCCCAGGGTCCACCCTCCCGGGGTCCATCCTCCCCGGAGCCCGCCCTCCCAGGGTCCTGCCCTCCCGGGGGTCCATCCTCCCTGGGGCCCGCCCTCCCGGGGCCCACCCTCCCGGGGTCCACCCTCCCGGGGTCCATCCTCCCCGGGGTCCACCCTCCTGGGGTCCATCCTCCCCGGGGCCCGCCCTCCTGGGGTCCATCCTCCCTGGAGTCCACCCTCCCCGGGGTCCACCCTTCTGGAGCCTGCCCTCCCTGGCCTTGGTCCTCCTATCTGCACAAGGTTCTTGATGGGTTTGTGCCGGTTTGCAGCCCTGAACGGTTCCGCCCCAGCCCAACAAATCGGATTGTTTACTTCTTCATTCCTGTGGACCTATTTTCTGCCCATCCAGTGCTCTCAGCTGAGGATCCAGGGCCAGGCCCCCAGCCTCTAACCAGAAGCGTTCCGCCTCTTGTTAGGGAGACAGAAAAGCCCTCACGGACGGTGTGCGGCGGTGAGGGCCTGATTGAGTGCCAGGACCACAGTTAATAGAATACAATATCCAGAAGGCGCGTGTTCACCGTATCCCAGGGTGTTTCTACACATACGGTATCGTGTAACTCTCACAACAGCCCTGAAGAGTCTTATTTTTCTCATTCCCATTTTGCAGGTGAGGAAACTGAGGCACAGAGAGGCCAGGAAACTTTCCTTGGCTCAGAAAGGCGGTCAGTGCTGGATCTCAGGGCAGTGAGGGAGCCCAGAGAAGGGCTTGATGATATCCTTCAGGAGGCAGGAGAAGGTTTTTCTTAGGAGGGGCCATTTGAGCTGGCCCTTGAAGGGTGTGTAGGAGTCCACCAGGCTGAGAAGCGGTGAGAAATGTGTGCAAGCTGAGGCAACACGAAGAAGCTGGAGTTGGCCCGAGCAGGGCCATCGTTCTGGATCGTTCCCAGAAGTCTGCCTTTTCCGCCAGCACAAGAACCACGCAAGGGAGGGAATCACAGCCTGAGAGACAGAAATGGAGGGCCGCGCAGTGGGCTGAGGAACCGTTCCTGAAGATGAACCCTGGGCTAAGAGGGACGTCATGGTGGTGGGGGTACAGGGCGGCAGGGATCAGACATACCCCTCCCGGCCCCCCCAGGATCCTGGTCCTCCATGAAGGGCAGCCCTCTCAGGAGAGACACGGAGGCTGGAGGAGAAGAGCAGACAGGGGACCCAACTGTGGGAGAGCGTGGCTCTGTTAGAGCCACTGTGTCTGTCTTTAACGTTTTGATTGGGCTTCCCTGCTGGCTCAGTTGGTAAAGAATCCCCTTGCCAACGCAGGAGATTTAAGGGACACAGGTTTGATCCCTGGGTTGGGAAGATCCCCTGGAGAAGGAAATGGCAACCCACTCCAGTATTCTTGCCTGGAGAATCCCATGGACAGAGTCTGGTGGGCTACAGTTCATGGGGTCACAAAGGATCAGACACAACTGAGCATCTGAGTGTATTCATATTACTAGAGGGCATGTGAGGTTTTTCCTCTAAACTAGGGCAGTTTGAGCCCAAGTGGGACCCTGTGACTCGTCCCAGGTTGAAGGTGGTCCGTCAGGACACATAATCCCATGGCACAGACGCCACCTGCCGTGTGCTTCACCAGCGTTAACACATTTCCTTCTCCCGACAAACGTCATAGAGGGGGTTGCTATTACCCACCCCCCCCACTTCATTTTCCAGATGAGGAAACTGAGGTCCGGAAAACAGACTCATCTACGTTAGCACCCAGTCTGTCTTAGGCGCTGAGCTAGGCCGTGTCTCAGAAATCTGGGTCACCCTGACGACAGGCAGGTTCAGGATGTTTGGGAAGCCCATTTACAGAGGCGGAGACTGAGGCTCCGAGGCCTGAGCCGAGTCCAGGAGACTCCCTGTCCAGCGCCTCTCAGCGCCCGGCCGGGCTCCCTTGCTGCGACATTGCAGCCCAGGTCTCCTGCCTGCCTCGGCCCTTTCTTTTCCATCCCCCAGCCCCTCCCTGCACCGCCCCCCCATGCCATGGGTTGTAGCAGGGGGCGAGGCGTGGCGCCAGCAGAAAAATGCGTATGTTCTTTTAGGTGAGACGGGAACAATGGGGTGGAGGGGCCTAGCCGCGTGGGCCGGGTCTCAGGGTGGAGCGGGGAGTGGACACTCGGCAGCAGAACCGCTGAGCTGGAAATCTGGGCTCAGGCGTGGGGCTGCGTGTGCGCACACACGCACGCACACTCCCCCCGCCCCTTGAAAGGACGCAGGCGCGCAGACAGCACCCGTGTGAACGGCCCATCTTCTCTGCGGGATCCCATCGCCCAGGCTGTGTCCTGACCTCCTGTGTGTCCTGGCCCTCGCTGACTCTCTGTGTGACTTTGGGCTGGGCCTCTCCCTCTCTGGGCCTCCTTGTCCCATCTGTACTCGGGGGACTGAGGGTCAAGGCCCTGTGAGAGCCTCGGACTCTGCAGCTGGCTCTGCAGTGGTTAGGGTCTCTGGGTTCAGGGTTCGGTGGTTCAGTGCAGGCTCTGCCTTTCCAGATGTGTTGGTTATGTAACCTCCATCTGTGTGCTCACCTGGAAAGCGGGCTGAGGACGGTGGCGATACTGGTGATGAGGCTGATGGGGCTGAGTGTGCAGCGGTGCCTGGTACAGGGGAGGGGCAGGGCTGAGTGTGTTGTTACTACCTTCTGGGGTGAGCTTGAGAACAGAGACTCTGACGGAGGCGGCAGGCTGCCCTGGATGGGATCTCATGTCGAATGGTGACGAATCGCTGCCCAGGGCTTGGGGGCCTGGGGGTCTGGGCGTGCGGACGGCAGGGAGTGCCTGGCCGGGCAGGTGCAAGCTGACCCGGCTCCGGACAGACAGGACATTGTGCGGTGGTGGGAGCCCCGCTGGCTGAGGAGCCTCGCCCAGCCCTCCCTGCAGGACCCAGTGCCGGTGGAGGCGGGGGCGCGGGCCATGTGCCCGGTATTCTGACCCCACCGCCATGGCCAGAGCTGGAGGGAACCGCCACCCCCAGCCAGCCTCAGCCGTGTGGGCGCCACCTTGGAGATTTTTGCCCTATGAGTGAGCATCACTATAATTTATTTCACGCTTGTCTTAATTTTAAATTTATTTTTTCATTTAATTTTTGGAGGGGGACCTGAGTTACACTCACATGGTTCAAAAATCAAAAAGTTTCATGAACGGTTTGGGGCGAGTCTGCCTCCGGCCCCCGTCTCCCACCACCCAGCCCTGCCCCATGGGCCAAGGCTATTATTCTATGTCAGGAAATACAATACAAAGTATGTATTTGATGTACTTTCCCTATTTTAAAGACAATCCAAAAGCATGCGATGTACACCATCGTACAGTGTGATTTTTTTTCCTCTCGGATTATTTTTAAAATCAACTTTTCTATGTAAGTGAAGTTAAATGAAAAATACATTCCACCACTTTGTATCAGTGGAAGGTAGCCATGCTACATGGAATAGAGCAAGGCTCCTAAATCCTGGCGCGGTCCTGTTGGTGGTGGGGACGCTGCCCTCGAGACCTACCTGCCTTCTGTTCCAGACAGACCAGCAGATGTTAGAGGGAAGCTGAGACACCTAACAGCAGGCTGACACATTTTTTTACGTGTGTGAGATCATCAAAAGAACTAAAAAGATTTGGATTTCCACCTTGGAAGTTAGGGGTCTCTAATGCAGCGTTGTTATCCCATCTGTGGTATAAGCTCACACTTTGGGAAAATTTCATCTGGTCTAGCAATGGTCATCTGAAACAGGGGTAAACTGAGGCTCAGCAGGTGGGGAGGACTTAACATGACTGAACTTGTTTGTGGCAAAGCCTGAGAGAGACCCGAGGTTTCCAGGGCTCCACCCACACTCCCTGGGATGGGGTGAACGGGGTTTTCTTGGGAAACCTGTGCCCGTTCCCTGCCCCCTCAGCCCCCACCCCCCGCCCACCTCACAGCTTCATCTAGCCAACCTCTGCTGTTGAAGTCATCTCATTTGCTGGTATACAGGGATTCATACTATTCCATTTTATTTCTGTGCGATTGGTAGGAATGTCCCCTCTTTCATTTCTTTCTTTAAAAAAAAAAAAAAAAACAGGACTTCTTAACTTCTAAACTATTTATTTATTTACTCCTGGCCGTGCTGGGTTTTCTCTGCCGCACGAAGTCTGTCTCTAGGTGCGGCGAGCGGAGCTACACTCTGGGGATGTGCAGGCTTCTGTTGCCATGGCGCCTCTCGCTGCAGAACGTGGGCTCTGGGGCACACGGGCTTCAGTAGTCGTGGCCCCCAAGCTCTGCTCCAGAGCACAGGTCAGCGGTGGTGGCCCGCGGGCTTAGCTGCTCCGTGGCGCGTGGGATCCTCCTGGACCGGGGCCCCACCCTGCGTCTGCTGCATCAGCAGGCAGATTCTTCATCACTCAGTCAGCAGGGAAGCACCCCGCTGTCATTTCTGACTCTAGTCGTCGGATCCTTCTCTGTTTTTTTCTGGTCCATCAGTCGAGCAGGTTGTCAATTTTGTCGATTTTTTTTTCTTTCCAGAGAACCAGCGTTCGGTGTCATGGCTTGTCTCCACTGTGTTTCTGTCCTCTACTTCGTTAGTCTCTTTTTTAACCTTTATTATTTCCCTCCTTCTGCCTACTCTAGAAGAGTTTGTTCTTTTATCAATATCTTAAGTTCAGTTAGATTATTGATTTGAGACCTTTCCTCTTTCTAAATCTAGATATTTACAGCTATGAATTTGCTTTCTTGACTTTAAGTCTATTTAGTCTCATTTTGATATAGCCACTCTAGCTTTCTGGGCTGCTGTCTGTATGGTATATATATGTCCATCCTTTTTCTTTCAACTTTTTTCTCACTTTGCATCTAACATTTGTCTCCTGTCAACAGTTAACAGTTGGATCTCACCTTTTTATCCAGTCTGACAATCTCTGTCTTTAGGTTGGGATGTTTAAACCATTCGCATTTAATATGATTATCAGTACAGTTAGATTTCCACTTGCCATTTTACTGTTTGTTTTCCATGTCGCTTATCTTTCTGGTTTCTCTGTTTTCCTTGACCGCTGTGGTTTGTGTTAAGTAAATATTTCCTAGTGTACGCTTTTAATTTTCCTGTACATTTTTCCTCTACATTTTTGAGTTTTTTTAATGCTTGCTCTAGGGATTTTAATATGCATCTTAACTTAAAACAATCTCTTTCAAATTAATACAGACTTCAGTTCAGTTCAGTTCAGTTCAGTCGCTCAGTCGTGTCTGACTCTTTGCGACCCCATGAATTGCAGCACGCCAGGCCTCCCTGTCCATCACCAACTCCCAGAGTTCACTCAGACTCATGTCCATCGAGTCAGTGATGCCATCCAGCCATCTCATCCTCTGTCGTCCCCTTCTCCTCCTGCCCCCAATACCCCCCAGCATCAGAGACTTTTCCAATGAGTCAACTCTTCACATGAGGTGGCCAAAGTACTGGAGTTTCAGCTTTAGCATCATCCCTTCCAAAGAAATCCCAGGGCTGATCTCCTTCAGAATGGACTGGTTGGATCTCCTTGCAGTCCAAGGGACCCTCAAGAGTCTTCTCCAACACCACAGTTCAAAAGCATCGATTCTTCGGCACTCAGCCTTCTTCACAGTCCAACTCTCACATCCATACATGACCACTGGAGAAACCATAGCCTTGACTAGAAGGACCTTTGTTGGCAAAGTAATGTCTCTGCTTTTCAATATACTATCTAGGTTGGTCATAACTTTTCTTCCAAGGAGTAAGCATCTTTTAATTTCATGGCTGCAGTCACTATCTGCATACAGACTTAATACTAGTAAAATACAGAAGATTTGCTCCAGTATAACTCTGTTCTCTTCCCCCATAGATATTACGTCTAGATATGTTGTAAACCCAAGAATACAGCATTACTATGTATTTCAAAGGCAGTAAAATATGACATAAGCTTTATATGTTGATAGGGTCCTTTATTAAATTATATATTTACTATTTCCTTTCTTCCTGTGAATTTGAATCACTCTATGGAGTCATTTAGTTTCAGCCTGGAAGACTTCCTTCAGAATCTATTTTAAGATAAGCCAGTCAGCAATGAATTCTGTCAGTTTTTGCGTATCTGGGAATGTCTTAATTTTGCCTTAGTTGTTGAAGGATAGTTTTGCTGGTGATAGCATATTTTGGCTGACGGCGTTTTTGTCTCATCACTTGGGACATAGTGCACACCACTCACTGCCTCACGCTTTCCGTCATTTCTGGTGAGAAGTCAGCCATTCATATTGTTACGCCTCTGTACGTAAAGAGTCATTTTTCTCTTACTGCTTTTCAAGACTTTTGCTTTCTCCTCTTCTTTCAGCAGCTTCACTATGATGTGTCTATGTGTGAATATTTTTGTGTGTTTCCAACTCGGAGTTTGTTGCGCTTCTTGGATGTGTGATTCAACGTTTTCCATTAAATTCTGGACGTTGTGGCCATTGTTATTTCCAAAAACTTCCCCTGCGTCCTTCTTCGCTCCTCTTGGTTCTCCCATTCCGTGTGCGTTGGTGTGCTTCATGCTGCCTCTGGGTCTCTGAGACAGACTTTGTTTTCCTTCAGTCTTTTTTGCTCTCAGTACGTCAGACTGGATAATGTCTATGGAGGTATCCTCAAGTTCATGGGATTTTTCTGCCATCTCGATCCTGCTATTGAAGTCTTCCCGGGGATGTTCTTTTTCATTTCAAATATCATTCTCTCCATCTCCACAGTTCGATTTGTTTTTTTCCATAACCTGTATCTCCCAGTCAGTGAGCTTTGTGCTGATTCATTGCCATCATGCTTTCCTTTGGTTCTTTAAATTTGGTTTCTTTAGTTATTTGAACCTGTTTGTAGTAGTTTCTTTCAAGGATTTTCCTGCTAAATACAAAGTCACTTGGCACAGGGTGTCCTGCAGGTGAGCCAGGGTGAGGGGGGCTCCGTCAGTCTGGAGCTGTGGGCGATGCCCGTGCCAGTGGACATGGGCGGTAGAAGTGATGTTCTCAGAACTGAAACAGCAGGAGGGCCAACGACTCTGTCGTCCTGAGTTGTGGTTGTTGTTGGGGGCGACATATCCCTGTCTGGGACAGCACATGTAAAGCACAGAATGGACAAGGTCCAAGCTAGTCACGCACTCCCGGCCACCTGATTTGAGGACACAGGAAACGGCCCAAACACAAAGGCCACTCAGCCTTCTACTGTCCTTATCTGAACCTCACAGCGTTTCAAACAGAAGAGCTTCCTGCCTTTGGGGCAGTGAATGTGGGTAGGAGAGGCAGGGAAGTAGGTGCCCTTACAGACCCACATGATCTGGCCTTCCTGGAGAAGAGACTTCCAGGTGATTTGGCTAGAGGGCCCCTCGCTGCCCCTTGGCACCGTGGATGCCATTGGTGTGCCTGCGGGACTGAGACCACAGCCGTGGAAACTGAGGCCCAGGGTGGAGAAGGGGGTTCTGAGCAGGACCCAGAACTAGGGTGCTCCATGGCAACTGTGACCCTTGGCGTCTCTGGTCCATGAGAAGAGCAGACGCCCCTCCTCCCTGGCACCTGGCATCCCCCTTCGGTGTGGGTGACGCTGCTCCTCCACTTCTCAGGGTCAGTTCTCTCTGACCCCACGCTTGCTGGGCTTGTCCAGTGCCAGGGCCTCTGCACCTGCCTTTATCGGCCTGGGTACTCCTGCTGGTCCTCTGCCAGCCTCCCTTCCAAGGTCCTGTGCTCAAGACCCCGTCCTGACCGCCTGGCATAAAGTGTGCCCACCCTGTTCTCTGTCCCAAATCTGGTTTCTCTTCTTTTTAAATCTCTCATCCCCACCTGCAGTTACTGAAATTATTTATGTGTTTGTTTCTGGTTTGCTTCTCTCTTCATGGAAGGAATGTCCCTCAGCCCGCGGACCTCACACCCAAGTTGCTGGCGCTGGGTCTGGCAAGGAGACAAGTCACGCCCGTGGATGTGGGGGGGGTGGGGTGCAAGCTCAGTGGGGAGTGAGCTGCTGAAGGCTGTTATCCCCGGGCACTGCCCTGTGAAACTCCTCTGTGAGGAGTCAGCTGATGTGAGAGGAGGACGGTGGTGGGGCTGAACCCCGCTGAGAACGGGGAGGCAGCTCCGTGTCTGTGTAAACCCGGGCTGTGTTAATTACGCAGCGGAGCTCTGCTTACTGGAGGCCTGTGATGTGCCGGGAGTGAACGGCACCGATGACATCTGCTGCCACTCTGTACACGCAGGACACATAGCTCCGTTATGTAATATGATTTAACATCTGATACTGAACTGAACTGAATGATAACTAGTGTTGCTGTTTAGTCCAAGTCTTTGCAACCCCAGACTATAGCACGCCAGGCTCCTCTGTCCTCCACCGTCTCCTGGAGTTTGCTCAAATTCATGTGCGTTCAATCAGTAATGCTATCTAACCCTCTCATTCTCTGCTGCCCACTTCTCCTCCTGCCCTCAATCTTTCCCAGCGTCAGGGTCTTTTCCAGTGAGTCGGCTCTTTGCGTCAGGTGGCCAAAGGATTGGAGCTTCAGCTTCAGCATCAGTCCTTCCAATGAGTATTCAGGACTGATCTCCTTTAGGATGGACTGGTTTGATCTTGATAACAACAGTTAGAAATAAGACAGGGAGGTGGAGAAAGTGTTGGGGGGACCAGCTGAAATTTAAGGCAATGTATGTATAGTGAAATACTCTCGAGCCACGAGAAACAGGGAACACTGCCATTGCGACAGCGTGGACGGGCCGGGAGGGCTTTATGCTAAGTGAGACAAGCCAGACAGAGAAGGACAGACACCGTGATGTCATTTATATGTGGAATCTCAAATAGCCTACCTCATAAAAACAGAGAGTAGAAGGGTGGCTACCAGGGGCTGGAGGTGGGGGAAACGGGGAGATGTTGTTTAAGGTACTTGCAACCAACCAGTGGATGAATAAGACCTGAGAGCTGATACACAGGGGATCTCCCGACCCCGGGATCCAACCCGGGTCTCCTGCCTTGCAGGCAGATTCTACACTGTCTGAGCCACCAGTGAAGCCCGAACCACAGACTGATGGTTTTAGTCAACATCGTGTGTGTGCTAAGTCACTTCAGTCATGTCCGTCTCCTGTGACCCCACGGACTGCAGCCCGCCAGGCTCCTCTGTCCATGGGATTCTCCAGGCAGGAACACTGGGGTGGGTGGCCATGCCCTCCTCCAGTGTGCTGTGATAGAGGTGTTGGCAAAGACCACTCCTGCTGCAGAATGGGGACGCACCCGGATCAACACTGGTACATCTCAGACTCACACGGGGTTTATGCCCACTGGATCCCAACCAAAAGCCCTAAGTCAGGAATTCCCTGGCGCTCCAGTGGTTAATACTCTGTGCTCTCACAGCCAAGGGCCTGGGTTCAGTCCCTGGTTGGGGAGCTAAGATCCCACAAGCTACATGGTGAGGCAAAAAAAAAAAAAAGAAAGGCATCAGTTAACACCTCCCTGAGGTTATTACGTTCCACTATCATAATAAATATACAGCGCACTGTGTTCCATGTCTGTTCTGTCTCATGTTGTAACATGCATTATGTCATGTTTATACATGTTACAGCGTTGCCTCGAGCATAGGATACCATGTGCGTAATCAGAATGTAAAATTGTATCATATGGTAAGTTATATGGTGATTGCACATATGTGACTTCCACATGTAACAATATCGGGTATTGTGCGTAAAGAGTGGTCAGAATTGGAGAGATGGCATAATCGTGACGCACTCATGTCCCCTCTCAC
This sequence comes from Bubalus kerabau, assembly GCF_029407905.1. Classification (NCBI taxonomy): domain Eukaryota; kingdom Metazoa; phylum Chordata; class Mammalia; order Artiodactyla; family Bovidae; genus Bubalus; species Bubalus kerabau. The sequence goes on along the minus strand of NC_073643.1, from coordinate 60,019,736 downwards.
ACCTCACCGGAGTCAAACATCATCAAACTTGCTGATCTTATTTCATCCTAAAGTCGAATCTGTGCGTGTGTGTTGCGGGGGGTTAGGAGTCGGGGGGTTACCTGAAATAATTTCCAGGAAAGAAAATCCCAGACTTTACAGATACGAATTTTAAAAAGTAACCACAAAACCATTATTGTGCCTGAAGAATGACAGTAATTCCTTAATATTTTCCAACTCAGAGTGCATTCACTTATTCCTGCTCATGATAGGTGCCTTCCTCCCCCCACACCTCATTTAATCAAACCAGGATCTGTGCCAGACTCGCATATTCCATCTGGCTTATAAGTCGGGTCTTTGAGTTTGTAACGTATCCCCCCTTTTTATTTCTGTGCCTTTTGTTTCTGAAACAAACCAGGTCGTCTGCCCGGCAGGCCAGTACTGTTTTGGAATGAATGAATGAGTGAGTTAGTGAGCAGTCACTCACGTCCTCCGAGGTGCTTTTGCAAAACTGGTGGGAAAGAACTGAATTCAAACTGAGTCTTTGGAGGCTGTGTACACCCGCGTGGGCCTTGAATTTACTTATTGATTGTTTTCTCCGGAAATCCTTGTTTCCTGAAACTTGTCTAAGCAGCGGCCAGCTGACCTCTGGCAGGAAAGGTGGAAACGGCAGCGCCTCCCTGAGCCTCTGCAGCTCCCTGGGAGGGGTGGAGGTGCTCCCAGGGGCTGGGCGTTATTTATGGAGCCATCTGAGTGACAGGGGGAGCTTCTGGCCAGGGACTGCCCGTGGTGTCACACCCTTAACCCGCTGACATCGGAACGCCCTGGAGGGAGCATTTCTCCAGGAAAGGAGGGCGGCTCAGGAGCCCCCACGGCATCTTTTCAAAGCGATAATAAAGATATCAGGAGGGCGATCCGTCAGGCACAGACGGCCGGGAGCGCGGCGGCCGGGCAGGTGGTGCGGGGAGAGGGACCAGGCCTGGAACCAGATGTTCCATTTCCTGAAAATAGACATGTCAGGTCTCCGGGGCCGTCAGGTGCCCACTTATTAGCCCATCAGCCAGAGCGGAGCCACGGCGCGCTGACATCTCACTTAGCCGTGGCCCTGGGTGGGGGCGGGGAACCGGAGTCCAGCCTGGGACCCAGGCCTGGGTTTCAGAGAGGCTGGGAAGGTAGGGCTCCGAGGGCCAGTCCTCTCCCCAGGGGGAACCTGAGGCTGAGACCCCAGCAGAAGACACCGCGGGGCCCGTGGGGCCAGGGTTCAGCTCCAGGCACCAGGACTGACGACTCTGTGTGACCTGGCGCCCGTGTGGGACGGTTTCCAGCACCCAGTTTTCCCAGACTCTCCTGAGTGGTCCTGAGCTGCCCGGCCCCTCCCCATTTTTGCCATATTCTGGAGCACTTGTCCTTGGACTGACCTTTCTTTGAGCACACTCACTTTTTTTTTAAACACACTCAAACAAGTGGAAACTTGATTAGACTATCTTAAAAACCCACACAAACCACCCTGGACTCACGTACTAAAAGTGAAAAGTCATGGTAGACATAAGCTGAGTGAGTCCTATGCGTCGGTGGTCTGTGAGCAAGCAGGTCGTTCTCAGGATGCCCGGCCTGAAGCCTCCTCTCTCGGCTTGTGGCCGTGGAGGGTGCGGCTCCCCAAGGAGCCCTCGGGGGACGCCTAAGAGCCAGGTCCCGCCCGCTGTCACCGTCCGCTCAGGAAGCTCCAAGGTCAGCGAGGAGCCCGCCCAAGGCTGCAGCCAGCCCCGTGTCCAGGAAGGTCCCTCTGCTTCCCTGCGACCCGCCAGGCGGCTGGGACTGCTCTGTGACCGTGACTCCGGGAAGACAGCCCGCTCTTGCAGGGCCTCGATTTCCTCTTCCGTCTGGTAGGAACAGGAGCCCTCCCTTCTTCAGGTTGGGTGTGAGATGTCATTAAGAGGAAGCCACTCATTCAGCAGAATCGAAGTCAGCATCATACGTCCAGCACCCAGTAGGCATTCCATACACAGAACCCCTTCACCTCTTCAAAAGTGACCCCGTGACACAATAGGAGATCCAGCCAGTCCATCCTAAAGGAGATCAGTCCTGAATATTCATTGGAAGGACTGATGCTGAAGCTGAAACTCCAATTCTTTGGCCACCTGATGCGAAGAGCTGACTCATTTGAAAAGACCCTAATGCTGGGAAAGATTGAGGGCAGGAGGAGAAGGGGATGACAGAGGATGAGATGGTTGGATGGCATCACCGACTTAATGGACATGAGTTTGGGTAAACTCTGGGAGTTGATGATGAACAGGGAGGCCTGGCGTGCTGCAGTCCATGGGGTCTCAAAGAGTCAGACACGATTGAGTGACTGAACTGAACCAGCCCTCACCTTGGGGCATCCATCACCCACTCTGCACACGATAGTTATCACAAAACCATTTAACGGACAAGGAAGCGGAGACTCCCGCCCAGCACAGAGCAGCACTCGGACCCGGAGAGGCCCAGACCTGGGGAGACCTGAGCTACTCGCGGCCTCGATGTGAGCATCCAAGGTGCCTGCCAGCGATCGCAGAGGCAGGTTCTGAATTTCCAGCCCCTGGAGAAGGAGCAGGTCTGTCTCCAGCCTCTTGGGGGAGAAGATGTGTAATTATTTCGGGCAGATTGAATGCTTCTGACAGCAGGGAGGAGGGAGCGCTGAGGTTTGCAGGCCGCTGGTATTTCTCTCGCAGCGAGTGCTGCAGCCCGAGACGCTGTAATTAGGCCTGGTAATAACAGGCTCCGTATCTCCTGCACCCTGTCAGGGAGAAGAATCCATCTTATCGGTAATTGTAGGGTTGGCGGTTTCTGAACGTCTCTTTCCGCTAGGCCGGGCCTTTCCCGGGGGGGGCGCTGGCAGGGCTTTCTGAGCGAGCACTTGCCTGGGCTGGGGTGCAGGAAGGTGGCAGGGAGGGGGCAAGTCCAGAGGAGCCAGCCCGAGAGCTGAAGCAAGGAGCCCGAGGCCGCCACCTGCGTCCTGGCCCCGGCCTCCCCGTGCCCACCCTCCCCCAACCCAGCCTCCACCAGCAGCCAGCAGGCTGCTGCAATTGGGCGTCACAGCCCTGCTGTGCTCTCGTTGTCCCTGGCTCCCGTCCTCCCTGGAGGCAGCTGCAGAGCCCCTGGGTGGTCTGCAGGCTGGCTTCATCCGGCCCAGCCCTCCCCGTCCCCAGCTGTCTGCCCAGGCCGGCTGGGCTGCCCCCTGGGCTCGTGCGCATGCAATCTTGCCTCAGGGCCTTTGCACCTGCCATTCTCTCTGCCCACAATGCTTGCCTCCAGAGACTCCCTCCCTGGCCTCCTGCAGGTCCTGGCTTGGATGCTTCTGTCTCAGGAGCATCTGCTCCCGGGCCTCCAGCAGCTCCTGATTTGTATTCTTTCACCGTCTCCATCTCTCCTTACTCTCCGTTTTCCCCACGAGCCTCTCAGCTCCTGGCAGCCAGGGGTTTTGTCTGGCTGGCTCACTGCTGTGGTCCAAGCAGCTGAAACAATGCCTGTGAGATAGCAGCTGCCCAGTAAGTGGCTCACAGCTGACTGGGCTTGCGTGTCCTCTGCCTCACGTGAAGCTTTTTTCCACAGTGGATCTCACACAGCTGCTGGGGTCTGTACATCCCACTTTGGAACAGAATATGCCATGAATGTGTGATGCCACGTACAAGGGAATGAGTGAATGCCCACGATCCACAGCCTTCAAGAGTCGAGGCTCTGGGGTCAGATTGTTTGGTTGCCTTCTCCACTTACTAGCTGTGTGTCCTTGGGCAAGTTGCTTAACCTGTCTGAGCCCTAGTTGTCTTATCTATAAAATGGAGACAGAAGTAGTCTTGGCTTTGCAGGGCTGTGGTGAGGACAAAGTGAGACCCGTCTGTATAAAGTGCTTAGAACAGGGCCTGGCTCACTGTTACTCTTGGGAAAATAATTCTTCCTGTAAATAAGATTGAAAAGGTGGCCAGGGTGAGGAAGTCAAAGACTGAGGGCCCTGGAGAGAAAGCTTGTCATCAGGTCACCTCTGCTCTCGGTCTACACTGACATGAGCTGGAGTTGAAAGCCCTCTTTGCAGCCAGCGTGGGAGGGGAGAGGGTGCAGACTAGGGGAGACCCAACCCCATTTGTAACTCGTGTGTGGCTGGATCTGGCTCCCGTTGGTACAGTGGGGTGGATAGCAGGGTGCCACGGCTGAGGCACTCAGTGGGGAGAATGTACTGGGCTGGAGGGAGATGTACTGGGCTCGGGGAGTGGTCCTTGGCCAAGGATGTTGCTGTCAGGGTCATAACTCATTTACCTCTGTCCAAACCGGCAGCCTCGGTTCCTGGCTTCAGCCCACGTGTGGACAGACATGTCCCTTGTGTCTCCTGCATTGGCAAGTGGGTTCTTTATCACTATTGCCACCAAAATAGTTATGTATAACTGCTATGATAAATTAATTGCTGTTATTAAGGCAGGAGAATTGCCCCCTCCTCTGTCTTCAGTCCCCTCTAAGGGTGTAACATGCTGTGTGTGGGTGCCATTCCCCACTAACCATTTCATCTTCTTTTTCATTAAGGATATGGCTGTGTCCCTAACAGCTGAAGCTGAAAAAATAATAGAGCAGATTCTTTTTCTTGTTGTTTTTTGATTAATTTATTTTAATCGGAGGCTAATTTCTATACAATATTGTGGTGGGTTTTGCCACACATCGACATGAATCAGCCACGGCGCACAGGTGTCCCCCACTCCCGAACCCCCTCCCACCACCCTCCCCATCCCATCCCCCTGGGTTGTCCCAGAGCACCAGCTCTGAGCGCCCTGCTTCATGCATCGATTTGCACTGGGCATCTATTTCACGTATGGCAATATACATGTTTCAAATCATCCCACCCTCGCCTTCTCCCACAGAGTCCAAAAAGTCTGTTCTTTACATCTGTGTCTCTTTTACAGCAGATTCTTAAAACACAGACACTTTTTCAACGCAAACAGCATTTAAACATATTCACATTAAAATCCTTTTCTTTAGTTAGTTTAAAAGGCAGCAGTGCTAGGGCTTCCCTGTGTCCCGGGATGAAAGCGCCACGATTCCCATGCCGGGTGAGGGCCGCATCCTCGCTGGGGAGCTGAGATCTGCTGTGCGCTAGATCTGATGCGCTGCGCGTCCAGCAACGCTCTGTGGCTCACACGGTGTTGTTAAAAAGCAGTTTAAAAGCCCTCTGCTGAGCATTTAATGAAAACAGATTGACTGAAGGAAGGGTAGCAATGACGCCTTTTGCATTAACAATAATATTTGGAGGCTAGGTGGAGAAAATATCAAACAAGAGTGTGGACATTTAAAACTGCGCTTTATCCGGCCTTTCTCTTTTTACTACATCTTGTGTGTATTAGAAGATGTATTCGACATACTCAGCTTCAGTCATACTTCAAATGCCCAAAGCACTGAGGCATCTTTGGACATCCACAGAGTCATCAGTTGACACGGATAGGAGGAACTCTTAGATGTTTAGGTTTTGATTGGCTAGAGTCTCTCAGCTGAGGAATCTGGTCTTGTGAAGCTTTTTATAGTCCTCCCTGGCGTGTTATAAATAATGTTTCGTTAGATAAAAGGGCATCTCACTGTGGGTGCCGTGGTGGCAGTTGTTCGTGTTCCAAGAGGAGCGCGCTTAAAAACTGGCACGTCTACCTCAGTGCCATTAGAACACGCCAAGCAGACTCCAGGGTGGTTGTGAAGTTTCTCCATGTGAGTTTTTAAATGTTTCATGCAAAGCAGTCATTACCTTTGTAAGTATCCCGAGAGTTCATTTGAAAATTTTCTTGTGCTTTCAAAAGCTAATACAATTGGAATACAATTGTAAATCGAATACTTGGCCCTTGAAATCTTGTTCTGATGACTGTATTTACAAAATGAAGCACTCAGTGAAAAAAATGCCTTGAAAACCCAGCCTGAGACCAGGGATTTGGCGTCTGAGCTTTTCCCCTGGTGAATGCATGGAATTAGATGATGCAAGACATTTCTGTGGGCACTTTATCTTGAAGGGTGTTTTCTGGTTTCTATAGAGAAAGAGCTACATTTAATACCAGATGAGATTCAGTGTGATCTCAGCTACCCCAGCTGACCATCGGAGGGCCTAATTTCAAAGAACAACACGGGAAGGATGTCCAGGGACAGTCATTTCATGATTATTTCTGCTACTGCATTTTTCGTCGCTTGTGGACTGGTGGCCATTTATGAAAGATGCTGGGAGTCAGAACAGATCTCCACCACCAACTGGAAGAATTATGAGGGTGTGTGATTAACCAGGATTAAATTGAGCCTTTAGCAATGGAGGAACCAACAGATACCACCTCAGTTATGACCTTGTATTAAACCCGAACATCTTTGGGCCCTTTTAAAGTGTCTTGAACATTTAAAAATAGAAATAAATTCTGGCCTTAAAGACTTATTAAAAAACCCCCACCAAATTCCTGTGACATCATCAAGCTTATCAAAATTTGACCAAGGGAATTTGGGATGTGGGAAACACAGATTTTAAAAGCTGATTTCCACATCTTTGCAATCCCATGGACTGTAGCCCGCCAGGCTCCTCTGTCCATGGGATTCTCCAGGCAAGAATACTAGCATGGGTCGCCATTCCCTTCTCCATGGGATCATCCTGACCCAGGGATTGAACTTGGGTCTCCTTCATTGCAGTCGAATTCTTTACCATCTGAGCCAGCAGGGAAGCTCGTGTCTTAGAAGAGCAACACTAGCGTTCTTTCGGCAGCCGCAATTTCACCAAGCCGTGTCCATCCCTTTAGCAAAACGCCTGTCGGCTGTCAAGATCCATGGATCATTATGTCCTTTCAGTTTTTTAAAAGGGTTCTAAAACCTTTATTCCTTCAACACACTGGGGAAAATACGCGTCCTAATTCTTTGCATCTTGAGGAAGTATAGGAAGGTTACTCTCTTCCCGGATGATCTTGGGAGGAGCTGGAAGCCTGGACTGAGAAGGATGAACTTGACCAGGGGAGCATGCATCGTCATCACCTGCACAGCGTGCTCCTGACGCTCACACCCCCGGAGACGCTGGGCGCGGGAGGCCACAGACCCCACCTCGAGAAGCAGCTCTTCACAGCTCGGTCTGGTTTCCCTGTGCTGCTGGGCGTGCTGCTGACAGCAGGACTTATCGCCTGTGGGTCACTGGAATGAGAGGTGCACAGACGTCTGTGGAGTGTCCCCGGCGGTGTTCTCATGGAGGCTCCTCACGAATGTGGTATCGCCGGCACCAGATTTCAGTGAAACCCCAGGCATCCCGCTCTTGATCGCTGCAGTCCTTAACACATCTGGGTATCTGATAAGGCAGGTCCTCAACCCTCTTCCTCAGGTGTGTCCTGGCCCTTCTTGGGTTCCACATAATGGGCGTGTGCTGTTTCTTCCTTATTTAAATCGATAAATAGTTCACGTAAAATAAAATCATCATCCTAAAGGGATCGATTCAGGGGCTTTTTTTGTTTGTTTTTATCTATTCACAGGGTTATTCTCTCATCACCTCTATCTACTTCCAGAATGTACTCAACCTCCAGGTAAACCCTGAGCCCTTTAGCGGTTGCTTCTCATTGCCCCTCCCCCCAGGAAGCCACAAATCCACTTTCTGACCCTATGGATTTGCCTGTCCCGGATCGTTGATCCAAAAGGAATCACATGGTATGTGGCCTTCGTGTCTGACCTCTTTCACTGAGCCTGAAGTTTTCCAGGTTCATTCCTGTGGTACCAGGTGCCAGGACTTCGTTCCCTGTTTATGGCTGAATAATGTTCCGTTGTATGGGTAGACAGCGTCTTGTGTATCCATTAATCAGTATGGGCGTTTGGGTTGTCCCCACCATCTGACTGCCGTGAATAGTGCTGTTATATACATCCATGTGCAAGCTTTTGTGTGTCTCATATGTTTTCCGTATATACCCAGGAGTGAAGTTGCTGGGACATATGATGACTTCTGTTTAATTTTGTGAGGCCCCTCCAAACTGTCCAGCACAGCAGCGACACCGTGTACCTTCCCGCTAGCAGTGTCTCAGGCCTTCAGTTTCTCCACATCCTCGCCAGCACCCCTGAGTGTCTGTCGTTTCTTTATGAGAACTGGCCCAGTGCGTGTGAAGTGGAATCTTCTTGTGGCTTTGGTTGACTTTGCCTCGTGACTAAGGATGTTGGACACCCTCTCACGTGGGGTGACCCTCTGTATCTCTTCTTTGGATCTTCTTGTGGCCTTGTTTACTTTGCCTTGTGACTAAGGATGTTGGACACCCTCTCACGTGGGGTGACACTCTGTACCTCTTCTTTGGATCTCCTTGTGGCCTTGTTTACTTTGCCTTGTGACTAAGGATGTAGGACATCCTCTCACGTGGGGGTGACCCTCTGTACCTCTTTTTTGGAGTGGGTTCGGTGCATTTGTGCCTGGATATTGAACAAACCTCTCCGCAGCACCGCTTACCCCTTCTCTGCCGAGTGTCCGTCTTCCCCTGTGAGTTCGTGCCTCTCTGGCCGTCTGCCCCGCCCTGGTGCCGTCCACCCTGGCCCCAACCATGGCAGGTGTCAGTCTGGTACGTCACTGCCCCAGCCACAGCGATTGGATCCTGGGTTATCACATGACTGAGTCCTGGCCAATCAGAAACAACCAGACTCATCTTTGCCTTCTCTTGCCCTCAAGGACCTAAAGCTGGAAGAGGGGTGTTGACGCCTCTGCACCCCTCTCTTCACCCCAACAGGCGACCTGCCTGGGCAAATAGCCTGTGCATAGGTGACCCCATGGAGGAGGTGAGAGCAACTGGTGCTTGACCCCTGTAGTAAGCTTCACCTGGAAGCCAATCTACTCTCTGCCTTTTCAGTTAGTGAGGGAAAAAGTCCTATTTGTGCTTAAGACAGCCTGGGATCGGCGCCTGAAAGGATCCTAAACCATCGTGCTGCCAAGCCTGTGTGACATGCAAATTGACACGTATTTCTACTTCTGCGTTTAAAAAGAGTAGACTCTGCAGATATGAAATACAGTGCGGCCAGTGCTGAAATCACAAGATAACTTGGCCCCCGATGGCCTTGTGAATGCCTTTCTCCGCACCTCGCTTCTGAAAACCTCTGGGCTGCCTGATGCTTAAACACCCTCCACACATCCTGCGCCGCAACCAAGCTGTCTCGCGCCAACACTGCCACCCTGTGGCCGAGCGGTGTCAGAGCCGGTGTCTTCCTTCACCCTTTCGCTGGGAGGAGTTCTGCCACCCCTCCCCCTTGTATCTGCTTTTATTAAAGATCTGCTGCTACTTCTGCTAAGTCACTTCAGTCGTGTCCGGCTCTGTGTGACCCCATAGACGGCAGCCCACCAGGCTCCCCCGTCCCTGGGATTCTCCAGGCAAGAACACTGGCGTGGGTTGCCATTTCCTTCTCCAATGCATGAAAGTGAAAAGTGAACGTGAAGGCGCTCAGTCGTGTCCGACTCTTCGCGACCCCATGGACTGCAGCCCACCAGGCTCCTCCGTCCATGGGGTTTTCCAGGCAAGAGTCCTGGAGTGGGGTGCCATCGCCGTCTTCAATCAATTTGGCTCAATTCAGGCAGCCCCTTCCTGTGCGTCTCCTTGTCCAGTCACTTCTGGGAATCACGCTCCGGAAACCCGTGACCTCTCCTTCCGTTTCTCTATCCAGTTATGCACTTCCCACCGCAGAGACGGTCTGCTCTCCCCCTTAAGGGTCAGGGGCCTTGGAAATGCTAGTGGTATTGGCGGTGCTGTGGTTTTAGGAGCTCACCCCCCCCCCCCCCCCAGCAAGCCCCAAGCCCCTCTCACACCTGTTCCCTAGACAGGAAGCGCCTGTGTCCTCCCGCCCTCGCTCTCAGAAGGTCTGACCCAGAGGAGACCCTAGCAGGGTCTGTCGAGGGAACACCCTGCAAGGCTCTGCCTGAGGTCTGTACTGCGCCTCCCTCTGGGCCGAGGCCCCGTGGCTTAGAGCTGAGACCCACGGCCTTCCCCACCCCACTCACGAGTATTCTGCAGTGGCTCCTCTTCTCTTCTGAAATCAGATTCATGGTTAGCATTACCTACGTGCAACCCATAACCTAAGCAACTCAATACAATGCCCAAGCTGTAACAGGAAAGGAGAATTACTTGTCACAGAATGACACGTGTGTGATGACATGAATGCTCAGGCAGGACTGTATATACCAGGAGAGAGGGGAAGCTCTCCAGGGATTGTACCTACTTCTTATTACTATTATTTGGACGCGTCGGGGCTTTGCTGCTGCCCGCGGGCGCTCTCTGGTTGTGCCCAGCCAGGGCTCCTCTTGGTCGCAGCGTGCAGGCTCCTCACTGCTGTGGCTTCCCTTGTTGCGGAGCACAGGCCGAGGCGGGCAGGCTCGGTACCTGTGGTGCACGGGCTTGGTTGCCGCGCGGCACGTGGCGTCTTAGTGCCCAGGCCAGGGATCGAACATGTGCCCCCTGCACTGGCAAGCAGATTCTTCACCACCGGGCCACTAGGGAAGTCCCCTTGTTTAAAAAAAAATTTTTTTTTTTTTTAAATTTATGGCATGTGGGATCTTAGTTCCCAGACCGGGGATTGAACCTGTGTCCCCTGCAGTGGAAGCACAGACTCTTAACCACTGGGACGCCGCGGAAGTCCTTGATGTCACAATGAATGCGTTTGGGTCTGAGAGAAATAAGACTCTTTATAACTGAAAAACGTCAGGGCTAAAACATACATTTCTGCACACGGGTAGAGTGTACTCTGTATACAGCAGCTGTGGGTGCAGACTCAGCCAGGTGTGGTTTACAGTAACCGGGGCTACAGGTGGTGTTATGAAATGGTGAACAACTCTTGGCAAAGTCCAGGCAGACAGAAAGCATTGCCTTCCTTGATTTACACAGTGGTTCCACCCCTGGCAAGTTCATGTGTATTTAAAAAAGTATAAAATAACCTTGCAAAATATAATAAACCCACTGTGTGTTTAAATGCAAAATAGAGTGGGATTCTAGACTCTGGAGATCACAAACGGGGTGCCGACAGGCCTGCCTGGCGGGACGGCCCTGCGTGTTGAGATGTCCAGCTTCTGGGATCCTGTCTGCTGGGTGGGAGTAGCCCCGCCCTCCCAGCTACCGGAAAGAACATAACACCTGTAAAAGTCCACATGCCCCTGGGGGATAAAACTCCCTTTGAGAAATCCAACTTTAGAAAGGAGTCTGGCAGCTGCAGGGGCCAGGCTTGTCTCTGCAGCCTTGGATAAACGGTTCCCTGAACCTCAGTTTTCTCCTCTATTAAATGGGGCTTTTTGCTGTTAGGCAAGGTGGTGCATTCATGCGTGGCAGGCTGCTCTCCCTTTCTCCCCTGCTGTCTTCAGCCAGAGTTCAAAGCCCTTACTCTTCCTTCCATTCGAAGAAGCTGGGCTGCCGGCCCGCCTAGCCCTGTGTGCTTCCAGAAGCTTCCGTGGGCTGGCCTTGCGTTGCATCTGTGATCCCTCATGTTCCTAAAGCCTCTGCCCTCCAGAAGCCTGACCCTCTCTAGGCCTCCGATTCCTTCATGCACTTGTTGCTAGGCTTGCTGTGGGCCTGGGAACACCCAGGGAGGGTGTGAAAGGAGCACAGACTGGGTCGCAGATCTAAGGTGCAGCCGAGAGGGCTTCCTGGAGGAGGGGGTATCTGGGCAAAGCTCAGCAGGTGGGGAGACTTTGGACATGGAGCTCTGAGGACAAGAGCGTGGTGAGTAGAGTGGGTTGGGGTCAGCATCTAGGGGCTGGGACATGGGAGGTGGTCAGATAGTCACTCTGTTTGTTGGGGCTGAGTTCAGGTCCTCTGTGCACTGCCTTGCACACAGCATCTCTGCTCCTAGGTCTCCCGGCCTCCAGCTTGCTCCTCCGATCCTTCTGCCAAGAGATATCTTCCCCAGATTTACCGTTAACCTTGTCCAGCCCTGCTCAGACCCTCCGTGGCTTCCAGCTCCCGCAGGACATTCAGGTCTTGACGAGTTGGACTGACCTCTATGCTTGCTCACACCGTCTGGTTTATTCATTTCTTCACTCAGTACGTACTGAGCGTGTGCTGTGTACCAGATCCTGGTCTGAGAGTGCTCAGTCGTGTCCGATTCTTTGTGATCCCGTGGACTGTAGCCCACTAGGCTGCTATGTCCGTGGGATTTCCCAGGCAAGGACACTGGAGTGGGTTGCCATTTCCTACTCCAGGGGACCATCCCAACTCAGGGATCAAACCCATGTCTCTTGCGTCTCCTGCATTTCAGGCACATTCTTTATCATCTGAGCCACCAGGGAAGCCCAGTCCTGCCCTAGAGGCCAGGCAATTAGTAAAACCAAACAGAGAGGCTCCTGGCCTCATGGGGTTGACAATTTGATGAGGAAACAGACAATAAAGAAAAGACAAAAATGTTAAGATGACAGAGTTAACAGCAGGTCGAGCTTGCCAGGTGGCTCAGTGGTAAACAATCTGCCTGCCAATGCAGGAGAGGCAGGAGACGCAGGCTCGATCCCTGGGTTGGGAAGATCCCCTGGAGTAGGAAACGGCAACCCACTCCAGGATTCTTGCCTGGAAAATCCCATGGAAGGAGGAGCCTGGTGGGCTGCAGTCCCTGGGATCGCTGTGAGTCGGACACAGCTGAAGTGACTTAGCAGCAGAAGCTGAGGATGAATTCTGATCGGACTTGGTTGATCTTCACTGTCCCACTTCCTTTGGCCAGGGATTCGTTTGGGGATGGGCACAAGTTCATTTTGGCTGATAGTATTTACAGGAAATTCTGTCAGGGAGTTCTGGGAACAATTTTCCTAGAAAGAGATGTGCACAGAGCAAGCCTTTTAGCCATAGCCTCCCTTCATTTTTGAGTGAGCTGCTATCATGAGGCGATGTGACACGAGGGCTGTGCAGCCGTCTTGTGGCCATGAAGGGAGGTGGCATGGCATGCAAAGAATCACAGAGTGGCAACATAGAAAGCCTTGTTACTTCAGTGGCATCACTGAGCCCCTGGACAAAAGCAGGATCCTTACTTTGGGATTTCTTGTGTGGTCAAAAGTGATGTCTCAGGCAACACTTTTTTATCTCTGTGTTACTGGTTGTAGCGTGTTGAGTTATGACTTCCCTCGGGCCTCAGGCAGGTGGAACAGGCTGAGTGGCTGGAGCCCCAGGCTGGCAGCTTCTGACCTCAGCAGCGCCTTCTGTTCCCCAGCAGCTGAACACACCTCTGCACACCCCGGAGGGATGGGGCAAAGGCCGGGAAGCCTTTCTTGAGGTCCGATGAGTCCAGTCCAACTGTTGACAACCAAGCCCATCCTCAGGAATCACCTTCTGCTCCAGTCGTTTGGAATTACTCATGGTTCCCCAGACGCCCAGGCCCTGTCTAGCTCCAAAGGTGGGCCTTTGTACTTGCTGTTCTCTCTGCCTGAATGCCCTTTCTGGCAAGCTCCTACTCACCCTTCAAAACCCAGTTTAAGATGAAACGTTGCCTGTGGCGTGAAACGTCTCCAAGCCGCTGCTTCAGTGCCCCTTCTGTGCTTCCTCCGCCCCGTCAGTCCCTCCCCTTGCTGAGTGGTCTCTCTTTCTGTGGACTGGGCCTAAGTCCACGGACTCCGTTTCCTTTATACCTATAGTCCCTGTTCCTAATTCAAGGACTGGAGGCCTCCACCGAGAAGCTAATGGTTTTTGTTGGCGAGAGAGTGTTCTCAGCTGGCAGAGCAGGGGCAGAGGGCAGCAGCACTGGGGCTGTTCCGAGGTGACTCTGCGCGAAGGCGGCCAGGGCGGCCTGCGGCTCTCGGGGCAGGTAGAGGCCTGCCCGCTCCCAGCCCGCCCGCCTCCCTCTAATCTCTGCTCTTCTCTGCGTCTCACCGGGCAGCCTCCCAGGGGCCGGTTCCTCCCTCGCCCTCCCTTAGGCCTCTGCCAGCTAAGTTAGCCTCTCTGCCGTCTCTGGGATTCTGGGAACACCCACCCCACACCCCGTCCTTCACGTGTGCTCGGACATCAGAGCAGGGGACCAGTGATGGTCCTCCCCACTTTGGGGAAAATTAATTAGGCTGGATTCCGCGAACCACTTTGAAGGGGGAAAAAAAAATAACGCACGAGGTAGTCGCTTATCGGAACAGTTATTACCTGGAGGCTTGCCTCTCCCCTGTGCTGGGGCAGGCTGTGTCCCCATTCCACTGCATACCTGTTTTTCTAGAAAATCCAACCTCTGAAAGCCAGGCGCTTAGGTGTGCAGAGCGAGGAAGGTGAGTTCGGGTTCTCTCTGGGCGGGGCCCCGGCCACTGAGAACCGGTTCCCGGTTGCCCCAGGGATGCTGGGCTTCAGAGAGGAGGTAGGGCTCCCAGGCGAGTGACCCGGCGGGGCTTCTGCCTCTCAGCACAGCACGGGGGGCGCTTCTGGGTCCCTCAGAACCGGGGCACAACAGGTCCTAAGAGCGCAGAGCGCCCGCCTCTGCTGACTGTCAGGACAGGACACATGGGGTCCCCACCGCCCTCAGGGAGAGGCTGGGTAGGCATCTGGGCTTGCTTCCCCAGGGACCACCCAGCCCGCTGGCCCGCTACGGAGCTCCAGCTCAGAGCTGCAGAGCCAGCTGGCGGCTGCCAGGATGCCAGCTTTGGTTGGAAAGGCCCTGCAGGGCCGCAGGCAGACAGCGTGGTGGACCCTTGGGTGGCCGGAGTTGACCCCCTGAGATGCCTGGCACGTTCCCCTGTCCTGAGCTGGGAGCAGAGGCTCAGAGGGGTCCAGCCCCTGGTTAACGGACCCCCAGCTGGGCGAGGGGAGGGGGTAGCCGCCGGGCAGACAGGTGAGGCTTGGCAGAGGGAAGCTCTCTGAGCTTTTATGGGGCTTCAGAAGTTTGGCATGGTGCAGCTCGAGGTGGGCAACGCTTCCTTCTCGGAGTGGGCGGAGGACCCCTCCCTGTCTTGGGTCCTGGTGTACCTGCTGGGCAACAGGTGGGCCTCAGAAGCAGCTCATTGATGGCTCCAGGTGGGTGATGTGGGGGCCCCCCACTGAGGCCTGCAGGGAGGGACCTCTGGCTCCAGATGAAAGGCCAGAGGTGCCCCCCGTCTCCCCAGCTCCCCACCTGGAGCCCGGGACCCCACAGCCTTCTGGGAAACCGAAGTGCTTCCCTTTCACTCTCTGTCCCGCCTGCTGCCTCCTGCCAGCCTCGGAAAGGGCGTCCCAGCTGGGCGCGCAGGCACCGCAGGGCCCCGACAGGAGGGAGCTGTTGGTGGGTGTGCTCCCTCGCCTCTCTGAGCCTCAGAGTTCCCGTCTATAAAATGGGAGCGAGAACGAACGCCCCCCACCCCAGCACCCCAAGAGGGTCTCAGAGGAGAATAAACGAGGTGAGGCAAGGCTGAATCGGGGGCTCCCCAGCACTGGCCTGGCTCGTGCAGATGCTGAGGATGGAGAGAGGGAGCCTGGGGACACCACGTCCTGAGGGTGGGTGGCAGGACAGGCCTTGCTGGCGTCTGCCGGCCGACAGACCCTGAGCCCATGCTTGCCCCCCCGAGGAACCCTCGAAAGCAAGCGTCGAGGGAGACTGAAGTCGGGAGGACGCCGGCAACAGGGTGACGGCAAGGACCAGGTGTCTCGAGGGCTTGCTGTGTGCCGGTCCCCCCGTCTCAAATGCTTTACGTGTCCTGACTCATCGAAGGCCTGCCCGCCCCGTCCAGGAGGCTGGTGTTTTATGGCTGTTCTCAACCCGGGGGTGAGGACCTGAAGCCCAGGGAGGTGGGGTCACGGCCTGTGGACGATGCACGCAGCCGCAGAGCACAGCCTGAGGGTCTGAGCCGGCCAAGCTCCGCAGCTACTGCTTCTAAGCCCGGGGTCACACTGCCGTCCAGAGCAGGCACGCTCGGGATCTTTACACCGCACAGAAGCATGGGATCGACATTGCAAAGCGGGAGAAAGGAACCTGGGAGATGCCCGCTGTCCTTCCCAGACTCAGCCTTCTGCTCACACGCCATCCATGGCTGCCCAGGACCTGCGGGACTAGTGCCAGGCCCTGGGTTCCCTGACCCTACGAGTGCCTCACCCTCCGCCCCACTCACCTGCCCACGCCGCCCGGTCCAGCCTGACCCTCCCAACCCCCTTGCTCCCTGGCACTGTGCCCAGCCCCTCTCCCCCTTTCCCCACGCCCAGCTCAAGGCCACCTTGACTCCCGAGTCACCAATACCCCCACCCCAACTCAGCTGGGGAGTTCCCGGTCCTGCCAGTGAGACACAGCACTGCGGGAGGCTGACACATGCTGGGTTTAATAGTGTGACCATCCAGTAGACGCTGAAGGGTCGTAGAAAGTCTGGAGAGTGGGAAAGCAGAGGCAATGAAAGGTCTTAGCCGGCTCCCTCCCCGGGAGGTGGGTGCTGTTATTATACGCAGGCTCTGCGTGGTTTCAGAGCATTTCCTTCAACTTCCACAGAAAGTGGGAAGCCCCACCTTTTCATTTATTTCAGATCTACCCCAGGGGGTCAGTAAGTCCCCCGTCGAGCCTAAGCCACTGTCATGGGGTTCACGATAGGTCCTGTACTCCAAAGCAGTGGACCCCCAAGAAGCTGCTAGAAAGAGGGTCTTCACTGGATTCTGGTCAGAAGGGTCAGGGGCTGTGGTCACCCCATAAAGTGAGGTGTGTGTGTGTGTGTGTGTGTGTGTGTATGTGGATAGTGGTCAGTCATGTCTGACTCTTTGCAACCCCTTGGATTGTAGCTCATCAGGTTCTTCTGTCCATGGGATTCTCCAGGCAAGAACACTGGAGTTGGTTGCCATTTCCTTCTCCAGGGATCTTCCCAACCCAGGGATTGAACCCGGGTCTCTTGCATCACCTGCATTGGCAGGCGATTCTGTATTGGCACATCAGTTGTGCAAAAAGTGAGGTTTGTGGGTCACTAAGTAACCCCAGCAGCCCAGAGGCCCAGCTCCTCGGAGGGCAGAGCTCTGCCCACACCCCATGGGCTGCAGTATGGTTGCTTAGGGCGGGTGTTCCTGCTGGCAAAAGAAAGAGGGAAGAAGCGCCATGTGCAGAGGCGGGAGGATGGAGCAGACCAGGGAGGGCGGGGCCTCACCCACCGTCCAGGCTGGAGCCTTGGAGGCTGGGCTGTCCCTCCAGGTCGGAGCCAGGAGAGCCCAGGGCCCAGAGAAATGGCTCCCTGGTGGCCCCCCAGCCAGTACCGTGGAGGAAGTGAAAGCTACCAAGTCATAAGGACTGCGGGCAGCCTGGCTTCAGAGTCATTCCTCACCAGCAGCAATTCCAAGAATGCGCAGCCAGAGGAGAAGGGAGGGGGCTGGGGGAGGGGGTACGGGGTGGGGGTGCCCCGCCTTTCCCCGGGAAAGCAGAGGACCCAGAGCCTCAGCATCTGGAGAAGACTCTGACCCACAGAGCAGTGGGGGACGCTGGCTTGTAGGGGATGCCCACTGCCTGCCGGGTGCTGCCGTGACCCCATAGTCACACTGCTGGGGCCTGGCAGGGCCAGGACTCACACCCATGCTCACATGCTGATGAGGAGTGCTCTGCGGGAACCCCTGCGGGAAGGCCTGCTGTCTGTTCAGCTCCCTGAGTGGCTCAGAGGTGCTGCCAAGACCCTCAGAGGGGTAACTCCAGCCTCCCGCTCACTCTTTGTAGCCGCAAACACGTGCTGCCTCAGGGCCTTTGCACTTGCTGACCCCGCTGCCTGGGGTTGATGTTCAGTCGCTCAGTCGTGTCTCTTGGCGACCCCATGGACTGCAGCACGCCAGGCCTCCCTGTCCATCACCAACTCCCGGAGCTTGCTCACACTCACATCCATCGAG
This sequence comes from Bubalus kerabau, assembly GCF_029407905.1. Classification (NCBI taxonomy): domain Eukaryota; kingdom Metazoa; phylum Chordata; class Mammalia; order Artiodactyla; family Bovidae; genus Bubalus; species Bubalus kerabau. Next base: position 60,002,031 of record NC_073643.1, on the reverse strand, counting down.
TCGGTGATGCCATCCAACCACCTCATCTTCTGTCGTCCCCTTCTCCTGCCTGGGAGGCTCCTGCTCTATTGCCCACTTGGCTCACTCCGTCTTTCTCCGGAAGAGCCAGTGACTTGGGCTGGAGGCAGGGGCCAGGGGGACACATGGGTGGACGTGGCCTTGTCCCCACCCTTGAGAGGAGTCTCGAGAATTCCTGTGAAGTGAGGCAGGGGCCAAGGATGGGCAGAGAGAAGCCGTGGGGTTCCAGAGGTGAGCGTGGCCTCGGCCTGGCTCAAGCAGAGGGTTCCTGGGGGAAGTGATGTCTCCTCCTGGCCGGGAGGCTGACTGGGGCCTGAGGGCAGCTGAGCAAAGGCGTGGAGGGAGCCTGGTTGTCAGGGGCCCGGGGGCCCTCGAGGACACCCAGCCTGTTCCAGGGCTCTGTGGCCGTGGAGGCTGCTGCACAGGCTGTGCTCAGAGCCTGACCAGAGGGCATGGCACCCCCTGAGAGGGCGCCCGGAAGTCAGCCAGACAGCGTTCATCTCGGTACCGGACGGAAGCTTTGTCCTGTCGCAGCTGACTCATACCCCTCCAGGGTGGCCCCAAGCTGGAAAAACCATCTCCTCTCCTCTCCTCAGATATTTTAGGGGGATCTTAGCAGGAGGGAGAACGCTGAGCTGAGTTGCAACTTCCGAGTGTCTTGGTTTTTGAAGAGCCGTTCCAGCCCTGGTGTGTTCAGATGTCTTAGAGCATCCTTTGTCTCTACCAACCTGGGGCTTGTCTTGGGGCTTTTGTCATTGGGTTTATGTTTTACGAGCATGCCCGTCAATTTCTTTGCTGACTGACCTCCAGCACGAATCTTCTGAAGAAGGTGCAGCGTTATGGGCCAGGATGTCCCAGATGGTGCTTCTCAGGGCATTTTATCCGGCGTGTCCCGGGGGCCGGGTCACCATCCACCTCTGCTCTGATGTTGCTCAGTTGTGTCCGACTCTCTGCGACCCCATGGACTGTAGCCCGCCCATCTCCCCTGTCCATGGGGTCTCCCAGGCAGGAACACCGGAGGGGGTTGCCCTTTCCTCCTCCAGGGGAATCTTCCCGACCCGGGGATCGAACCTGGGTCTCCTGTGTTGGCTTCTTTACCTCTGAGCCACCGGGGAAGCCCCCACTGGGTGCTGGGTTCCCTGTTAGCCGCGGCGCATGGATGTGCCCAAAGACGGCCTTGCATCAGGTGCCTACCTGTGGTTCTGCTGTCTGCACCCTGGAAACCTCTGTTTTAGGGATTCCAGGCTGCTTTCCCATGCAGTCCAGTGACAGGGACCAGTCAGACCATGAAGGGTCCGGTGGGAGAAGACGGGCGTTTCCCGGGGCAGGAGGGTGTGTCAGACAGCAGCCCCATAGACCCCAGCTGTGCCAGGCTTGAGCACAGCTGCCTCAGGGCCTGGGGAGGCAGGCTGGGGTCTCCGAGGACTCACTTGGGTCTCTTTCATCCCCCCGCCCCTGAGCCCCTGCCAGCTGCCTTCCAGGAAGCCAGGCCAGTTCTGGGCCTGGAGTGAGGGGACTGTAGCCTGGCGGGGCTGCCAGAGACGCTCCATCTCTCAGGGATGTGGAAGGGTGTGCCGTGGAGAATGGGCACAGCTGTGGAGGTGATGGGGGAGACCGAGGCGCCCTTTCCCTGCCTGGCGGGGCGGTGGGGACTCGGGGGAGTGCCTCGGAGGTGAAGGGAAGCCAGTTCCCAGGAGACAGCTTCAGGCCTGTGTGCCCTGACATCCCAGGCGGGTGACGCTCCTGCAAGATGCCCACATGCAGAGGCTGCAGGTCAGGCATCAGGGAGCCCGCCTCTGGGTATCACGTCTGAAGCTCGCGTTCATCTTCCTCTCCAGCTTCACTGTGGCTCCAACATACCAGGCACCCCAGACACATTATCAGTTTTGTGGTTGCTGTTCAACTATCCGCTCCAGCCGGACAGGGTTTGGGGGATCTGTTTGTTTATCTAATACATTGACTGCCATCACTTCCACCTCTCATGCCCCTAGAAGGTGCTCAATGAAGACAGACGGAATGAACTTGTGCTGTCTGCTTGGAGTAAGGCTGTGGGAAGCCGTGTCTGTCCCCGGGGAGACAGGAGACACAGGCATCGGTGACGGCCATCTGGGACGTGGCAGAGCCTCTGACCAAAGCCAGCCCAGGGTTCAGAAGAGCCCAGAGGTCACTTGGTCTGCTGGCTGGCAGGGGCCAGGGCAGGGGAGTCGGGGGAGGAGCACAGCGTGGAAATCTGACATTAATACCGCAGGACCTAATTCATGAAAACATCTAATTACAGGGTGCTGGCGTTTAATTGTAATTTTGGTAATGACCTGCAACTGCATACAAATTATAGGGTAATCAACTCGAAACGTGCTTACAGCTGCCGTAAATGCCGTTTAATCTAATGGGGAGCGCCCCAGCCAGGGTCTGTGGGGCGCGGACCAGGGCACGGTGCTGGGAACGTCCTCCATCTGGCTTGTGATGTCCCCGCCAGGGGGGCAAATAGCGTGGAGCTGGGCTGTGAAGGCCAGCTACCCTGCACCCCCAGCCCCCGGCCATGAAGGGGGACCTGCACGCAGGCTCCAATTTAAACTACAACAGGAGAGGCTGAGGTCAAACCCAGACTGAGACGGAAGAGATCGGAGGGTGAGCAGGAAGGTCGACCTGCTGGCTGGTCTCGGCAGGTGGGAGCCCTGAGACAAGGGCTTGGCTGTGCGGGCCGCCTTCGTACCTGCAGGATAGACCAGTTAGAGGCTGGAGTGCCTGCGGGTGTGTTTTATTTGGGCTGCTTCCCAGGTGGCACCAGTGGTAAAGAACCCACCTGCCAATGCAGGCAGGTGTAAGAGACGCGGGTTCAATACCTGGGTGGGGAAGATCCCCTGGAGGAGGGCATGGCAACCCTCTCCAGTATTCTTGCCTGGAGAATCCCATGGACAGAGGAGCCTGGTGGGGTGCAGTCCACGGGGTCGCAAAGAGTCAGACGACTGAGGTGACTTGGCACGCACAGCGCTCTGAAGGGGCAGAGCTGAGCGTCCTGGACCGGGCACCCACGCTCTGGTAACCACGTCCCCCTCGGCCCCTGTGGTCACCCTGCAGTGCCCTGCCTTCACGCTCACGTGCACCGTTACCGCCTGGATCTCGGCGGTGCTGACTCGCCTGCACGTGCCCAGAGACAGTGCCCCTGCTGAGAGGCAGGTGGGCTTCAGGGCCGGACACCCAAGGACTGAACCCTGCCTGCTGCCCCTTGCTGGCTGAGCGGCCTCGGGGGTGCGGTTACGTGCGTGCGTAGAACGCTCAGCTTGCAGGCTCAGGCAGCACGTCCTCCAGCTGCAAGGACAGCCTGGCGTCGCGGCTAAGAGCGTGGGCTCTGCAGCCAGCCACCTGGCTTCCCATCCCAGCCCTGGCACCCGTGAGCTTCCTGAACTTGCTTCCCCTTGGACAACCCTTGTTTCTCTGTCTGTAAAAGTGGGGATGGTTATAAGGACTGCTGCCTAGCTCAGAGAGTCTGTGGAATGCGTTCATGAGCAGGAACGGCTTCGATAAAAAGAAATGTCAGCTGTGAGTCTGCACTGCGTGCTGGGAGTGAGCTGTGGGTAAAGTGGGGACAGGCTAGCCCGTGTTCCAGCACAGATGCACAAATCTCCCCTCCCTCTCCTGGAAAACTTTCCCTTGCTGATCTGCCTGGTGAACTCTGATTCGTCCTTCAAAACCCAGCTGGTTTCCCCCTCTTCAGTCCAGTGCCGGCTGCTCTCCTCCTTCTCAGGGGCACCATCCATCGGGTGCCGCCTGTTCCGGTGGCATCACGTTTGCGAGGCCATTGGCTCGTTTCTGTCTCCGAGTGGGAGTGTTTTGGGGGCAGATTGGTGGCGGGCATCGTAACCGCAGTGGGCACGGCCACTCAGAAGAACTTCCTAAATGTTGGTTGAACCGATCTGATTGAATTAGCGAGCAAGGAGAGGGGGACACTCAGGGGACTCTATGCCAAGGTAGATGTTTTTGGATGTTTTGTTTAAAAAACGAGACATTCATAAGGGGAAATATATATGTGTGTGTCTATGTATATAAAGCAGTAAATAATTACATCGAGTAAAAGTAACATTTTCCTTGTCAACCTCTTGATTCCTCTAGAGGCAACCACTGTTGAGTCTCTGGTTCTTCACTGCACACATTTTCTGTGCTTCTGCACACAATATATATTTCTCTCTACACATGGACCCTCGAGACATACTTGTCTGCGTCTCCTCTTTTAATCTGCTAGTGAAAATCCTGCCGCTGCAGAGTTCACAGACCACCCCACTGGTTTTCGTGGCATGTGGTGTTCCAAGGTCCGGGTGCCTCGTGCTTTATTAAGCCTTCCCCCCACCCTCCCCCCACCCCCCACCGTGTGCAGACAATGGGCAGTTTCTGGTTTTCGCGCCCCTGGGCCAGGCTGCACAAGCAAGTCTGTACGACCCCCCAGCCTGTGTGTCTGCTGCAGTCGTGAGGTCCCTGACCGGCCAGGCCTGCCCCGCACAGCTGGGCCTTTCCCTTGCTTTCCATCCTTCGCTCTTTCCGTGGCTCTTTGCGCGGTTGTTCTGCTCTGCTTTAGAAAGTCTAGAAGCCTTACCTATCCCATGGCTCCCGCCCCACTTCAGGGCTCTGATGGGAAACACCGTCGAGGGTGAGAAGAGGGACAGGTAGGCTTGTCCCTGAAGCTTCCACCCCGATCGGCGCCAGCCAGCTGGGGCAAAGCCGCTCCATCTAGTTTTAGATGGATTTCTTTTCCTGCAGATGTGGAGTTTGTCAGCTGCGGAACCACGTCTGAAGGCCCTTCTCTCTCCATGTTCTAGATCCAGGGACCCTGAGGTCCAGGCAGAGGGGCTTGGAGGGCAAGGCCCTGCCCGGAGCAGGGTGTTGGGGGCGGGATGTTTGGGGGCAGCAGTTGACACTCTCTTTCCCCAGGGTGGGGGGCCCCGCATCGGGGGCCTGGAGCCCCGTCCCTCAGCCTAATCCCGTTTTCTGCTCAGCTGAACAGCGGAGAAGGCTTAGTTCTCGTCCCATTTTAATGCAAAGGAGGCTGCCAGGCCTGGCTTGTTCTGAGCCCGGTGACAGTGGCCGTGAATGGGGACCCCAGTAACCGGGGCAGAAGTGTGACAGGGCCCTCCATCATGGCATTGTCCGACAGCCGGGACGTTACGGCTGCTCCCAGCGCCTCCGGGGGCGGGCCGGGGGCCTCCGCCGGGTATGCTAAGCAGACAGGGGCCACCCGGCCTGGCCCGGTCAGTACTTCCATTGTGTCAGGAGCTCGGACCTGAACAATTCAGACGGCCCCCCAGCTGCTGCCCCCCTTCCGCCCTCCTCCTGACGTGAGGCCCGGACGTGCGGGTGTGGGTAGAGGGGCTCCCAGACTGCCGCCCTTGGAGCGGCCACTGCCGCTGCTGGGAGCCAGGGCGGGCACCCCCCTCTGGGGCTCGGCAGCAACACTCGCCCCCAAGAGGAGCATTTCCGAGTGCTCGCCGGGAGCACCTGCTAGGCGGGCCCTGCCCTGAGCCCCACGGTGACCCCAGGTCCGGTGACCCGGGCTGGACCCGGCACTGCCTCCAGCTTGCGATGGTCACACTGCAGGCCAAGTCACCAGGCCTCGGGGGGCCCAGGAGGCGTGGTGGGAGGCTGCAGGGAGCAAGGAGGGCAGCGCTGTCTGGCAGAAAGGGGGTGCAGGCCAGGCGTCTCATGATGCGTGTGACTTCCATGCAGCCACAGTAAAAGAAAGGAAAGGGAAACAGGTGAAATGAATTTCAGGAGTACAGTTCATGAGACTTGCCAGAAATCTCACCTCAGCACATAACCTCTATTGGAAATACTATTAACGAGACATTGTGTTTATGAAACACACTGGGCCTTTGAAATCTGGTGAGTGTCAGACCCCTGCACCGCACGTCTCAGTCCTCTTGTATCTGCCGAGAGTCCACATGTGGCTGGTGGCTGTTGTGCTGGGTGGCTCAGCTCCGCAGGGTGTCAGTGGGCACGCCCACCCTCCCCGGTGACCCTGGGCAGCCGCAGCTCCTGTCCCGCCCCTCTGGGGGGCTGGGTGGGGGCGCTGGGGTAGTGCAGGTCGGGGTGGACTAGATGGGTATCTCCCAAGCCAGGCAGCAGTCCTTTTGCTGGACCTGCCTTCACTGCACCCATTTTACAGATGTGGAAACAGAGGCCCATTCACACAGAGACGCGGAGGGAGGGCGCAGCTGAGCCACTCTCTGACCTGTCCCTCGTCGACATTTAGCTAGGAGAGACCTCCCCACTCCAGTCTGTTCAAAGATCTGCAAAGCTCCTTCACTTACCAAGTGAAAATGCTATTACTGCCCCCGGAGTGGGGGAAGCTGGGATGAGGGGCAGCTGGGTGGGGCGGCCTCTGGTACATGTGTGCTGAGCAGCTGTAGGGAAGTCACTGCCCTCCTCATACAGCGTCTGGCGGGCACGTCCAGGGTCTCTGCACCCACAGCAGGAAAGCAGACACTTGCAAGCTTTGAAGGGCGGTTCCCAGGCCAAGGGTGGGAGGGCAGAGGGGGTGGGTGTGGACACAGCGCCCCTCTCCTTCCCCCTCACCAGACCCCATTGATCACAGGAGGCTCCCATCCTCAGAACCACAGGCTCGCCTGCTCAGCCAGTGCATTTGTGACGGGACACCTTCCAGGGCCAGAGCGGGCACAGCTGGTACAGACCACAGACTGAGTTATGCAGCCGCCAGACATGGGGCGGAGGGGGCGAGCCTGGAGGAGGTGATGGGGGCTGGGACACGCAGGTGTGGGATGCCCCCGCCCTCTGCCTCCCTGCCCCTCTTCTCCCCGATGCCCCAGCCTCTGAGCCTCCCCCCAGCCCCCATCCACCACCACTTAGATGGGCCAAGCAGCTCCATTATGCGGAACTGGCGACTGAGGCCCGGAGGAGGGAAGGGGCTTGTCCAGGGGTCACAGAATAAGTGACCTCTAGAGTCCGGGACCCTTTCTCCTGGTCCAGAGGTGCCTGGGGACCCTCCTAGCAGCCTGAGTCACACGCTGTCGCCCACCTGCTCCAGCACTTGGGAGGGTCAGCCTCAAGGCTCTCAAATCTGCCCTGTCCCTGGCCTTGGATTTGCTCTGCCTGCCGGAGGCGGCAGGGCACATTGCTTCACCTTTATGTGCTCCGTGATGCTAACCCAGTTGCTTCCCGCTGAGTCTGTTTCCTCATCTGTAACGTGGAGAGTGAATTTTACAGCTGGTTTCTGGAGAAGGAAATGGCAACCCCCACTCCAGTATTCTTGCCTGGGAAATCCAACGGACAGAGGAGCCTGGCGGGCTACAGTCCATGGAGTTGCAAGAGTTGGACACGACTTAGCAACTAAACCAACACGAAGCAGCTGGGGACCACGTGAGAAAGACCATTAGAGCCTCAGCCCTCAGGACACGCTTGTCTGACCCTCGACCCTGGGCATCCTAGATCCTGGCCTAAGCGGGAAGAACTGGGGGATAGTGAGGGGTTCCACGCTAACCTCATCCAGGGAGACCTTCAAGGACAGGACACGCAGGCATGGGTGAGATCACCTGGACACAGACATGGAGAGAGCAGGGAGGATGGGCTCATAGTTGGACCGACTTGAACTCGGGTCCTATTAATCAAGGTCAATACCTAGAAGAAGGGAAGTGAAGTTGTGCTTAGGCTGCCCAGCCCCTCCTGGCTCCTGTGCCTGGAGCTGGGTGAGAGGAGCCAACCAGGTTTGGGAGGCGACTGCACACACTATTCAGTGAGTGAGGCTAGGGAGATGCCCAGCTCCGTCTGAGTCTCTGCCGGCTGCCCCGGGTAGGGGAGGAGGTGGGGCTGTGCGCCCAGAGGGCCAGGCAGGGCTCCAGTGGCCAGAGCACAGAGTTGGGCTCCCGCTTGGTGTGGGGGCTCGTGTCCTCCCAGGCAGGCTTGGCAGGATGGAGCGGGCTGACGCGTAGAGGGGGAAGCGCCACGTTCAAGGAGCCTCATGTGGAGGCTGATGGATGCAAAAGTGGGCTCTGGTGTTGAGTGGGGGGCGGGACTCTGGGGTCCACAGGGCCCCTCCTGCTCAGAGATGTAGGCCTCCAGCGGGGAACAATGTTCCCAGGGAGCAGTGGGAACCACCACTGATTACAAATTGCTCTGTGATTTTTCTCCCGTTACCAGGGCGACAGCAGGCTGAGCATCTTAAGCAGCAGCGGGATGCAGCCGGATCTTTTAAAGCCATAGATGGTTCCCCTTCGGGCTCCACACATCCTTGCTCCACCCCTCACCCTCCCTTCCCCTTGCAGCTCCAGTTCTCCTTAACACTGTTCCCTCCCTTCCTTCCTCTTTCCTTCCCCCTCTCTCTCCCTCCCACCAACGCTGTGCTCACACGAGGGGTCATACCTGCTCCCCACTCACCTTCACATGCTGTGCCTCGTCCCTGCTATCGTCTCACCTTCACACGCTGAGCCTCGCCCCTGCTCCCCTCTCACCTTCACACGCTGAGCCTCGTCCCTGCTCCCCTCTCACCTTCACACGCTGAGCCTCGTCCCTGCTCCCCTCTAACCTTCACACGCTGTGCCACGTCCCTGCTCCCTTCTCACCTTCACACGCTGAGCCTCGCCCGTGCTCCCCTCTCACCTTCACACGCTGGGCCTCGTCCCTGCTCCCCTTTCACCTTCACACGCTGAGCCATGTCCCTGCGGTCCAGGGCTTCTTGCTCTCAGATCCTCTGGGCCTCAGTTTCTGCATCTGTAGAATGGGAAGGGCGCGTGCCTGGGTACTGCCTACCCCATCTTCACAGGGTCACATCCACTCACCCTGCAATTCCCGGGCCAGTGCCCCCTCCTGCAGGAACTCTCTGGAGGGCTCCAGGCTGCAGCAAAACCCTCCTTGACTCATTCATGTTCACACGTGTGTTCTTTAACCTGTGCCGTTTTGTGCGGTAGCCACTGGCCCACGTGTGGCTACTGAGTCCTTCACAGGTGGCCGGTACTGTGTTTTAAGACAATATTGGGGATATATTGGGTTAAACAACATATATTATTAGAGTTGCTCGCATTGGCTTCTTTTCACTTTTAGAAAATTTTAAGCCAGCTGAGTGGTTTGCATTGTGTTTCTGCTGCAAATGGCGTTAACGGGGTAAGCACGGAGCAATGGCAATGGTGGCAGCTGCTGTGGACGGAGGTGGGGCTCGTTTCACCCGGACGGAGCCCCGTGACGCCATGTCCATGCTGCCTGTCTGACCACCAGGGGAAGAGGCGCGGAGGAGGAAGGTGCTGTCCGACAGCACCCTGCTGGGCGGCTGTGCTAGGGCCCCGTCTTGGTGAGCGTGGGCCGGGGTGTGTGTCCTTCAAACAGAGCCCACAGATGCGGGGCTTTAAGGCAGAGAGCGGGTGGCTTCAGAGCCGATGGGGCTGAGCGGGCGCTGCAGGGTATTGGTCGGTAGCAAGCCCAGTGGCCGCCCCTGGGGCGTCAGGGTGTGGGAAGTGCTAAGACGGTCCTCCCAGAGCCTGGAGCCCCTCGCCCGCCTCATCGCCCCAAACCTCTGGCATCATCACCTTGTCCGAGTGGACCTAACACCCAGGTCCCACCTGCTGCAATTCATGAGCCCACATGTGTGCGGCCTCGTAGCGGCTTCTGTGACTCCCTCATCTGTGAGCTTGGTATATTCAGGCTTGTGTATCTGGCACACATATACTCATGGATGGTAGCCCGGCAGGCTCCTCTGTCCATGGATGTGTGTGTGTGTGTGTGTGTGTGTGTGTGGCTTCCCGGTAGCTCAGTGGAATTGTCCAGGCCAGAATACGGGAGTAGGTTGCCATTTCCTCCTCCAGTGATTCTTCCTGATCCAGGGATCGAACCCACGTATCCTGTAGCTTCTGCATTGGCAGGCAGATTCTTTACCCCTGAGCTGCCTGGGAAGCCATAGTCACACACGCACATACCTGTATCCACTGTGTGCACACATGCACACGCGTCTACATGTAAGCACACAGACAGCACCTGTGCGTGTACACACACACACGTGTGCTTCACATAGTGGGCATGCAGATACGTATCACATGTACGCATCTGTGTATGTAAACTGGTGTGGTTAGGCATCTTCAGTTTGTAAAAACTGTTAGAAAATGCCAGTTGGATGCCAGGGTGAGGCGGCTTGACGGGGATGGAGGGGGGAACGCTTTCTGTAGCCTCCAGGGCGTACGTGGATCACTGTGTGCCCAGCAGGCGTCTAGCACGGTGCCCGCAGCCCCCGGACGACATGTTCCGTAAGTGGATGAACACGCTTGCAAGACAGGGGCCCTGAACCCAGGACTCTGCATCATCTCTGTGGCCAGCGCCTGGCCTGAGCGCCAGGCCCGGCTCCTGGCAGCATGCTCGTGGGCAGGCATGTGTGTGCGGGCAGGTCGTGCGCCCCTTGGACCCCCAGCTTGGCCGTCGCTCGCTCTGTGCAGACAGCTGGGCTGGCCCTTCTACATTGACCCCTGCAGACCGCCTGGCGGCCCTGCTCCAGGCCCTGGGGAGGCTCCCACAGCCTCCCAGCCACTGGGCGGAGGGTGAGCGGGGCTCCCTACCCCTCCCGCAGGCTGGCAGCAGGGCAGGGGGGCACTGCATCCACCAGGGCCTGTGGCTCCTGCCCGGCCACCCACTGCTCCTCCGGGCACTGGTTCCAGCTTTTCCGAGCCTCAGGCCTCAGAGGTAACATCTCCCCGCCTGCACCCCCATATCTTCCTGGATTCTCTGGCCGGCGCCTCTGAAACGATGTGAATCACCCACCCACGGGGTTGCCCGTTCCCCGCCAGGACCCTGTCCGACACACCAGGCAAGTCCTCCTGCATAGCTGAGTCTCGGTTTCTGTGAAATGGGCGTACTCACAGGCACCACACCCTGCTGAACAGGTTAAGGCAGAGAATCCCAGTGGCGTGGCCAGCCCATCGCCCGCTCCTGGCAGATGGCTCTTGTTTAACTGGGCTGCAGGGGGCAGGCGGAGAGGGCTCCACCGCGGTCAACAGCTTTGACTCTGGAGCTGGACGGTCTGGACTGCGATCACATCTCGGCCATGTGGCAGCTGTGTGACCTTGGGCCAGTGACTCAGCCTCTCTGAGCCTCGCCTGTAAATCAGGAGTGGTAGTTACTAGAGCACCTTACACATGAGGACTCTGCACGCTCACCAGCAGGGCTGTCCCTGCCCTTCCCGAGTGGCCACAGATGCCCACGTGTGCGGGGGAGAGGCTGAGCGCCCGTGGTCTGCAGGGAGCAGCAGGCACCCCCCCCCACCCCCAGCATTTGCAGAGTGGAAGCTGACAACCCCGACACGCAGGGCCTCGTCCGCCTCTCCGGTTACCCACCTCGACTTCCTCTGCCATGTGGCTGGCGGGTGGACGTGGCCAAGCGCTCCTGGAGGCTGCATGTGGGTCCTCTCTTCTCGGACGGAGGGGTGTCAGGCCCAGGGGCTCTGTGGCCTCAGGGTATGCGCCCTTCTGGGGTGTGTGGGGGGTCACTCCATCTGCCCCTGGGGACACACAGGGCCTTCCGCCGGGCCAGCAGCATCACGGCCCCTCTCAGGGCAGGCACCCCCCACCCCACCCAACCCCGGCCGTGTAACCAGAGCCGCAGCGCGGGGAGCCCGGCCTGGGCCGGATCGCACAGGTATCAGCTCACCGCCTGGGTCCCGTTTCCCTTCACACGAGGGCAGCTAACAATGGCCGACAGTCCCCACGGGGGGCCCGGCTCCCCGCCTAGGGAGAGGCCCCGGTGAGCTATCGGGCCACACGATCTCGCCCCTCGGAGAGGCTGCCCTCCCCTGCCGACAGGGCGCACAAACAGGGCCTTCAGCGGCTGCCAGCGCCCGGGGAGCGGCCGGAACTGGCCCCCGTGCCAGCCAGGCCGCGCGGCTGCCTCTTCCCCTCTGTGGGAACCTGCCCCCCTACACCTGGGCCTGGGTTTCACCCCATGAAAGCACTTTGTTCCCGGGCCTGGATGAAACTGGGCCCTGCCGGGCGAGGGGCTGCCCCGCCTCCGCCCACAGAGCCCTCTGCGCCCCGAGGGCCCTCAGACCCTGGCCGGCTGAGGCAGCATGTCCAGGAGGCAGGCAGGGTCGGGGGTGGGGGTACTGCTGGGCGAGGGGGGCGAGGCTGCTGTCACCTCAGGTGGCCTTAATTTTGTCTCTTTCCTGCCCCCCTGGACGCCGGACTCCTTTGCTCTAGAAGTTTCTCTGCAGCGGCGCACGGGAGGCCGGGACTCGTGGTGCAGCAGGGCAGGCCCAGGCCTTCCTGGGGAAGCCGGGAGCCTTTCTGACCCTCGCGGAGCCCTCTCGACTCTTCACCTGCGGGTCCGAGCTGATGGCGGCCGCTGGCCCGGTTGCCGCAGGCTGTGGTTCTCCGCAGCACAAGCCTGCAGTGGTGACCTGAGGCCGGGCAGAACTGTAGCCAGGTGTGAGGGGTCCCCACGGGGACACGCAGAGGCCAGGCTCCCCTGAGACCTTCCCAGCCACACCTTTCAGGGGCTAACCCTGAAGACGCCCGGTTGCAGGCTGAGACTCGGGGTTCTTTTTTTTTCAATATCTGTTTGTCTGCACAGGTCTTCATTGCGGCACGTGGGGTCTTGGGTCTTGGCTGCATTATCTTCTACGTTGTGGCACGCGAACTCTTAGTTGCGGCATGCGGACTCTAGTTCCCTGAGTGGGGATTGAACCAGGCCCCCCCACCGCGTGGGGAGCATGGAATCTTGGCCACTGAGCCACTAGGGAAGTCCCGGGACTTGGGGCTCTTGAGGGAATTCAGCCCACGCAGTGGCCTGTCCCCCAAAAAGAACAGGCTGTGGGTCTGGGTGGGCCAGGTGCTGGGCGAGCCGGACTGTCCATGCAGTAGCCACTTGCCCTGTGTGGCAACTCACATTTGAGAAAGATGAAATACTGTCTTCTCCATCGCACTGGCCGCGTCTCACGCGCTCCTGCCCAGGCGTGGCCGTGGCTGCCACACTGCTCCACGTGGAATTGTCTCTGGGTGGCGCGGCCGTCGAGCCCGGGTGCAGTGGACTAACACACACTTGCTGGGCACCTGCTGTGTGCCAGGCCCCACCCTGGCTGTCTGCAAACCCGCGGGTCAGAGGCGCCCTCTGAGCCTCGCTGCTCACTCTCCCCACGTGCCTGTGTGCGGCGTGCACACTGCTGGCACCAGAGAGAGCAGGGTCCCGGCCAAGCTCACAGCACACGGCAGAGGCACGTGGGGTAACACAGCCCTGAGGGTGATGATCCCCAAGGGAGGTGCAGGCCGGGTGCTGGGAGCTGGTGTGGAGGAGTCCCCCCAACCCTGAACTGGGGCAAGGGATGTTTCTGTTTCTCTGCCCCGAAATGTGCAGGCTGGGCTGAAAGTGAGTGTCAGGGTTTCAGGTCTGAGGTGAGCACCCACGACTCCCACCACCAGTGTTCTGTGGACCCGAGATGTGCTCTGTGCACCAGGGACGGGGCGGCCACTACCTCCTCTTTAGCAAGACGCAGCCCAGCCTGTTCATGGCTGTGGCAGGCGGGATAACGGCCCCCCAAATCACCTGTGTCCTGATACCTGGAGCCTGAGTGTGTTAACCTCGAGTGGCAGAAGGGCTTTGAATACGTGGATAAATCTAGGGTCTTGAGATGGGGGATGAGCCTCAGTTGCACAGATGGCCCTGATGTGATCATCATGGCTTCATGAGGAAGGCAGGGGGTGAGGGGCTCTGAAGACAGAGGAAGGGGCCAGGCCGCCAGGAGCTGAAAAAGGCAAAGGCATGGGTCCTCCTCTCAGAGGCCCCAGAAGGGACCAACCCAGCCGGCACCTGCCTCCAGCCCAGGGAAAGTGACTGCAGACTTCTGACCTACAGACCTGGAAGCGGGTAAGTCTCCACTCAGTCTGTGGTCGTTTGTTACAGCAGCAAGAGGAGTCTCATACACTAGCGTAGTGGCCAGCGTCACGGGTTTCAGCGCTTGGTCAGCATCACGGGTTTCAGCGCTTGGTCAGCGTCACGGGTTCCAGCGCTGGACGGAAACAGCTGTGAGTCCCAGCTGCTACCATTTCTAAGTGTGTACTCTCAGGCAAACGGCTCCATTTCTCTGTGCCTCAGTTTACCTTAGCTGGAAAATGGGTCTCCTAATGATTCCCACCTAATAGGGTTCAGTGCAAGCAGGTTATTCAGAAAATGCTCCCTATTGGCATCATCGTCAGAATCTCTTGAAAGGCAGCGTGTGGTTTGTGATGGTGTGGTATCCAGAACAGGACCCTCTGGGCTGTAGAAGTACTCTGTCTTGCCTCAATGTGTTTATCCGTAGAATTGCAGTAGTGACGGGATACTGTGAAGATTAAACGAAATGCTCTGCATACCTCACTAGCATAGTGCCCGGCCCCTGGCAAGCATTTTGTCGTTCAGTCTCCAAGCCATGTCCGATTCTTTGCAACCCCACGGGCTGCAGCACGCCAGGCTCCTCTGTCTTCCATCATCTCCCGGAGTTCTCTCAAATTGATGTCCATTGAGTCAGTGAAACGATCCCCTTCATGGATCACAGCCTTGTCGTGGTGAAGGGGCCGGTGTAACTCAATGAAGCTAGGAGCCATGCCATGCAGGGCCACCTAGGACGGACAGGTCGTAGTGAGGAGTTCTGACACAACATGGTCCACTGCAGGAGAAAGTGACCACCCACTCCAGTATCCTTGACTGGAGAAGCCCATGAACAGTAGGAAAAGGCAAACAGATACGACACTGGAAGATGAAGCTCCCCCACCCACCCCCAGCCCAGGTCGGCAGGTGTTCCGTGGTAAGCATTTAACCAATGCTAATTATTACTATGGGTTTCCCTTATAGCTCAGTTGGTAAAGAATCTGCCTGCAATGCAGGAGACTCAGGTTCGATTCCTGGGTCAGGAAGATCCCCCGGAGAAGGAAATAATAATTATTATTATTGATGTCATTGGCTACCCGGCCCCAGTGCCCCATCCTGGGAGCCCTGCAGGCCAGGCTGAGCATGTAGCCAGAAGACTGCCCGCGGTGCCCAGCCTGGGGGGCAGGCAGGTCGGGGCCGCGCTGGCTGGCTGGGCCTGGCTCTCTGCATCTCCGCTTGCTCTGCACCCACGCCCCTCAAACTGTCCAAACACAGGCTGGGCACCCCAAGAGGACCCCCAAGCAGCAGCCCTGAGAAAGGCTGGCATCCGCAGCGTGCCCTGTTTGCTCTCTCGCAGCCCCCGGAGCCCCCTTCCCTCTGCGTGTTTGCTGAGCTTCCTGGCAGCTGTCGGCTGTGCAGGGCTGGCCACCTGGTGGACCCGGGCCCCGGAGCTCAGTCCTTGACCTTAGCTCCCAGACTCATCTCTTCTCCCCCTGGCTGTGGAGAGTCATTGAGGAGCGGCCAAAGCCAGCATTGCTGAGCGCCCCCTGTGAGCCTGACCCCCTTCGCCACGGCCCACGGAGGTCGGTTCCTCAAACCTTCCCTGGGACACTTTGAGCTGGTACCTTCTCTCCCCATCGACCAGCCAGGAAACCAAGGCACGGAGCCACCAGGTAGAGCCCCAAGTTCTCACCACTCCTGTGGGTTAGGTCTGATCTCCAGGAACCTTGGCCCAAAGCCGCCTGCTCTGTGTGGTCCCCTCTGAAGCTGTCACATAGAATCAGGGGCTCAGAATCACGTGATGGAGCATTTTAAAGCAGAGTTGGATACAGGAAACCAAAGGCAGAAATTCTCAATGGCACTATGAGATCTTAGAGGGAAATCAGAGATCCTTTACTGTCAGACTCCTTATGTCTCACTGCCAGGAGCCCCTGAATGTCCCGGGGTCCCCCACCTGTTCAGTCCTTCCTAGGAGGCTGGGAAAGACTGAAGGCAAACAGAGAAGGGGGTGGCAGAGCCGGAGACGGTTGGGTGGCATCACCGATGCAATGGACATGAATTTGAGCAAGCTCCGGGAGTTGGTGGTGGACAGGGAAGCCCGGCGTGCTGCAGTCCATGGGGTCCCAGAGTCGGACACAACTGAGCCACTGAACAGCAGCAAACACGGGTGCACCTCCTTGCCCGGGCCCAGCATGGGGCTCTCTCACCCCCCTAGCCCGCACATCCTCCTCGAAGCCCCCTTCCCACTTGTCTGCATAAATTAGCACCCCCGCCTCAGAGCATCTGGTGACAACCAGTGCCGTGATTCTGCAAGGCCTGCTGTTCTGTTGATTTCACGGCCGTCCCAGGGCGGGGGGCGGAGGAGCGTCAACTCCAGGTGGCGGCGGCTCTGGTTCCCTCAGCAGACAGCCCCCTCCCTGCCTTCACACCGTGGCTGTGAAGGGACCTCACGCAGGTCTCATCTGGGGGGTGGGGGTGGCTTAAAAATCCCTTGAATTCCTCCAACAAAGGGAAGCTCACTTCCTCAAGGGCTCTCCAGGGCTGAGCCAGAGTCATCCTGGGGGAAGACCACCCCGCTTCTGGTGGTCCCATCAGAATGGAAAAGCCACTACCGTTTGACCCAGAACCCCCACTTTTAGGAGGCAGGAAAGCTATGACCAACCTAGACAGTGTGTTAGAAAAGCAGAGATATCACTTTGCCGGCAAAAGTCCATCTGGTCAAAGCTGTGTTTTTTCCAGTAGTCATGTGCTGGAATGTGAGAGTTGGACCATAAAGAAGGCTGAGCACCGAAGAACGTATGCTTTGGAACTCTGGTGCTGGAGAAGACTCTAGAGAGTCCCTTGGACCGTAAGGAGATCACTTCTTTTCACAGAGGCTGCCCCCTGCTTCATGCAACTGAGGCCAACTCCTTGCTTTTCCTGAGTCTGCAGAAGCCTCATGGTGAGGCAGGCGGGGGCAGCCTCTGTGGGCAGGAACTGGCCCAGAGGGAGCGACAGGCCGAGTCCTCAGGGTGGGGATGAACGTGGCAGGTGAAACCAGCCTGGAAGCCCCAGCTTAGGCAGGCTGCAGGCCGGTCAGGAGAGGTGGGCTGCAGCAGAAGCCCGGTCCTGGGGCCCCTCTGGCCACAGTAAAGAGTTTGAATTTATTCCAGTTTGATGACAAACCATCACAGTGGCTGAAGGAAGGAGCCCGAGGAGCAGGCAGGGGTGAGAATGCAGTGCGGCCTGTCCCAGCAGGGAGAGCCAAGCGCAGCCAACCACCCGAGTCCAGGCGCCCCGCGAACGTGGGGCTCCTGCCTGCTTCCTAAGGAGACAATGCCTTGGAGCAGGGAGGTTGGTCAGGCCAGCGTCTCAGGAGGGTTTTCTCAGGTGGTAGCCACAGTAGAAACAGAGCCATGGGTGTAAGCAAGCCATTCACAGCAGAGACGGAAAAGGCCCAGATGGGCAAACTCACTGGTGACCAGGGAAGCCCAGGTCTCGCCTGCATCCACTAGACTGGGGCAGGTGAGGATGTGGGCGTGAGGGCCCCCTGGTGCCCTGAGTGGGAACAGTAGCTGGTGGGGCCACCTCCAGGGCTCAGCAATTCTGCTCCTGGAACTGGTCCCCAGACTTGCTCTCAGGTCCCTGTGAAGCCCCCGTCCTGCAGTGCTCTCTGGGGCAGTGAGCTCACAGACACATGCACTTGACCTCAGGATTGCACTGCAGAAAGAATCTCTCTTGTTGTGCCCATTGTACTGCCGAGAAGACTGAGGCTCAGCAGGTCGGAGCCCTGGTGCCCAAGGCACTGAGTGTCAGGAGCTAAGGTCTGACCCTGAGGCAGCTGTCGTGTGTCTTCAGTTCCTGACCCAGTTCCCATCACAGGGGCGGCTTCTGCATGGACGGTGGCTGAGAAACGGGCAGGAGGTGGGCGTGCGGGCTGCACTCTGACCGTCATCAGGAGAAGGGCGCGGCAGAGGATGAGATGGTTGGGTGGCATCACCAACACAATGGACATGAGTTCGAGCAAGCTCCAGGAGTTGGTGGTGGACAGGGAAGCCTGGCGTGCTGCAGTCCATGGGGTCGCAAAGAGTCGGCCATGATGGAGCGAGGGAACAGGATCCCTGCATGAGTCCGGGCTCTGCCACTCAGCAGCCGTACGACTTCAGACTGGCCGCCCCTTTGCTTGGCATCCTCCAGTTTCCCATCTATGAGATGGCACAGGGCACCCACCTCAGAGGCCTTAGTGAGGTTTCCTGGGCCAACCCCTGACACAACTCTTTCTTCTCCTCCTCCCCACTCCCCAGGCACATGGGAGAACTCTCCCATCGCCACTGAAAATTCAGTAAGGAAGGCTTCTCAGAGGGGCGGGAGTCATGGAAACTGGTTTGCAGAAGCTGAATCCAGGCCTTCACCCCAGCCGCCATCCCTCCGTTGGCAGATAGTCCAGCAGGGCTGCTGGACTCTACCTGAGCAGTGCTGCCTATCAGGGGCCAGGGGTCCTGGGTGCTCTGGATGGAAGAGCCAAGGTAGGGGAAAGGCAGACTCCCCAGGGGGGTGGGGACAAGCCTGCACCCGGGCCTGGGCGTGTGTTGAGGGGTTCATAGCAACCAGGCGCCCAGCCCTTTTCTGAGCACCAGAGCCACACCCATGTGACTGCCTGAGCAAAGACCCTTGAACTTGGCACCCTAGCTCAGCCTGGGCCCAAACCGAGCAGAGAGGCCAGGCGCTGATCTGCCAGCCTTCCTCGGGGTCAAGCTGGCCGCTGGGCTGGGGTGGCTGGAACCTTCCAACTCTCAGAGGCAGGGACCAGGAACCAGTGGGGCCCAGCTCACAGCCTGCCTACCACCCGGGGCTCCCCGGGCAAGTGTCCCACCCATCTGTGCCACCAGCAGGGCAGCAGCGGTGCCTGGTCACCGGATTGCTGCGACCGTGCAGTGAGCCAGTCGGGGCATTAGACACACAACGCGGATAAGCCCCTGGCATTGTTATTCCTGCAGATCCTCCGGGGAGCATGAGGGCCGTGGAATCCCATTCGTCAGGACCGTCAAGTCAGGAGAGCCCAAGTTTTGCTGCAGTAACAAAAGCCCCAAATCCCCAGTGGCTTTAGTGCAACAAAAGTTTCCTTTTCACCCATTCAACATGCCCCAAATGGGCTGGCTGTGGCTTTGCTGTGTGCCGTCGAGTCAGGCTGACGGGGCAGCCAGCGTCGGGAACGCTGCCAGTCGCTGTGGCAGAGAGAAGGAAGCAGGGGCTGCTGCCAGCTCCCAGGGTGTCCGCCTGGACACGAGACGCATGACTTCCCCTGCAAACTGGCCAGTGCGGGTCACACGGCCAGCCGCAAGGCAGGAGCATGGCCCTGGATGCACCTGAGGGGTGGAGAGACAGCTTATGTGTGAGCAGTGCCAGTGACCGCCTGCCTGCCCACCCGATCTCCTTTATTATTGTTCAGTGGCTCAGTTGTGTCCAACTCTTTGCAACCCCATGGACTGCAGCACACCAGGCTCCTCTGTCCTCCACTATCTCCTGGAGTTTGCTCAAACTCATGTCCATTGAATCAGTGATGCCATCCAACCATCTCATCCTCTGTCGTCCCCTTCTCCTCCTGCCCTCAATCTTTCCCAGCACCAGGGTCTTTTCCAGCGAGTCAGTTCTTTGCATCAGTTGGCCAAAATATTGGAGCTTCAGCTTCATCATCAGTCCTTCCAATGAATATTCAGGACGGATTTCCTTTAGGATGGACTGATTGGATCTCCTTGCAGTCCAAGGGACTCTCAAGAGTCTTCTCCAACACCACAGTTCAAAAGCATCCATTCTTCAGTGCTCAGCCTTCTTTATAGTCCAACTCTCACATCTGTACATGACTCCTGGAAAAACCATGGCTTTGACTAGACGGACCTTTGTTGGCAAGGGACTGTTGGCTGTATGACTGGAGTCTTTATAAAAAGAGGAAATATGGACACAGACATGCGTTGAGGGCAGACAGTGTGGAGAGGGTCATATACAAGCTGAGGAGAGAGGCCTGAGCAGACAGTCTGCCACGGCCACAGAAGGAACCTGCCTGCTGATGCCCTGATTTGGGATTTCCAGCTTCCAGAACTGAGAGGTGATAAATCTCTGTTATTTAAGCCACCGAGCCTATGGTACTCATACCAAGGCTGATAAGAGTCCTGTCTCATATGGAGAGAAGTACATCAGAGATGTGCACAGGGCTTAGAAAAGGGCCTCGCTCCATCATCGGTGAGGCAGCTGAGGCTCGGGGAGGCTAAGCAACTTGCCCTGGGTCACACAGCTCCTGGGTGCCTGATCTCCTGGTGACCCTGCTGAGCTCCAGTGTGAAGCCCCTCCCGAGGGTGCTTTGCTGGGTTCCTGCCACCCTGGGCCTTCTTTGCCTGTAGCTGGGGCTCAACCACGCCAATTGATCATCCTTTCAGAGGTCAAGGGAAAAAAGCGGAACAGCAGAGAAGGGGGCCAGGCTGGCAGAGGAAGGCTCTTACTCCAGGAAGTAATCATGTATTAAGTGGAAAAGTCCACCGGTGTGTTTAGTGATTCGGCATCGCTGAGTCCCTGAGGGATGTGCAGCCCTGGCTGCCTTCCCCTGGCAGGCGATGTGTGAGCATGCCCGCCAGTGGTCGCCTCTCTGCCGCTATCCAGGTGTGCTGGCGGGTAGGCGCCAGAGGCAGGTGGACTGAAGGCCGCTCCAGGCAGAAGACCTTCCCCTGGGGAGAGGGCCTGGCGTTTCAGGATGCAGCGGCCTGGCACCTAATCAAGTACTAAATCACAGACCCTGAAAGCTAAGCCTCAGTTTCCTTGTCTGTAAAATGGGTATCTCTCTTAAGAGGAAGCTCCAGGACCTGTGGCCTTTCAAGAACCTGTTGCTGGCTGGCCCCTCCCCAGCCACGCCCCGTGGGAGGTCATAGAGGGTCAGGGTGAGGCTGCAGAACACACAGTCCTTCCGGGGCACCCAGGGTGGGGGCAGGGGGTGCATTTTGCAACAGCCCTGGGGCGACCCTGCCAAGTAGCCCTGACCGGCTTTGCAGAGGGGGCGGGGCGGAGCCAGGGCTGGTGTGTGGGGTGGGTGAGTGGATGCTATGGACTGAATTTTAGGGGAAAGTTTACTAGAATGAAAAGCGCCCGCGATCACTACAACTCTGCTCCCACCACCCCTCCATCTTGGCCCTGGGGAGGGGGACCATAAAGCAGATCAGAGAGGGGAAGGGGCTGGCCTCAGGGTGCACAGCCAGAAAGTGGCCAGGCCACGCTGCCCGGCGGGGACCCTGAGCACCCAGAGCTAGAGTCACCAGATTTAGTAAATAAGCATATAGGACACCAGTTAAATCTGAATTTCAGACAAACGATGAATTAGTATAAGTATGTCCCGTGTAATGCTGGGTACATGCTTGTACTAAATGCTTTGCTTATCTGAAATTGAGAGTTACCTGGGCACTTCGTATCTTATTTGGGACAGGGAGTGGTGGGAGATAGTGGGGTTTCGACTTGGGGTCTCTCAGGCCAGAAAGTCTGTGTTTCAGTCCTGACTACCACTCACTGGTCCCACAACCCCATTGGGTTACTCACGGCTCAGCCTGGGTTTCCTCCTCGGCCTTGACATTATCGCCCGCATAAGGTTGGTGTGAGGATTCCCTGAGATGACCTTCTAAAGCCTTCAGCTGGGGGCTGGGCGCAGAAAGAACTCAACACGTGCTCCCTGTGAGTGTCCTTCACTGAGTCTGGGTGCGCAGAGGAACTGTAATCAATCATTAGCCATGTGTCTCAGGCAGCAGGTCTCAAACACTGGGGGTCTCAGGGCCCCTTAGCATTTAAAAAATCATTGCAGGCCCAGAGCTGTTGTGTATGTGTGTATCGACATTTACAGCGATGGAAATTAAAGCTGAGAAAAAACAGAGGTCTTTATGCATTCG
This sequence comes from Bubalus kerabau, assembly GCF_029407905.1. Classification (NCBI taxonomy): domain Eukaryota; kingdom Metazoa; phylum Chordata; class Mammalia; order Artiodactyla; family Bovidae; genus Bubalus; species Bubalus kerabau. The sequence goes on along the minus strand of NC_073643.1, from coordinate 59,980,303 downwards.
TTGCTACCTGACAACGAACTCACTGTGCTTACAGGAATAATGCACTTTTTTTTAATGAAAAATAGCTCTGTCTTAAAACCAGCAAAGCAGCCCAAAGAGCGGCCTTGTGTTTCACTTTGCAGCTCTCTTGAGCGAGGTTAACACAAGGCCAGCTGGGTTCTCACACCTGCCATGGCTTTGAAGCTCTCGCGAGATCACGCCTCACGTAGCCTCTGGAAAACTCCGTGGAATGCCTGCCTGCGAGAAGGTGAGAGTGAAAAATGCAAATCTCTTACTATCGTCAAGAAAGTAGTTTTGATCGTTTGCTCTCTGGATCCCCTGAGAGGTTCTGGGACCTCGCTTTGAGAATCCCTGTCTGGGACTCCTTTTGGGAAGATGCCCCCCGCCCCGCCGACCCCTGAGCCTCACCCGGCCGCGATGGCGGTGGGGCTGCCCCAGGCCTGGGTGTCGAGGTGGTGGTCCGGGCGCTGCCCACTCCGTGGCGGGCCTTCCCAGCTGCTGTCGGCGCTGAAGGCAACGGGGTGTCCCACCGGTATCTGCATCCATCCCCCCATCTCTCCAGGTAAGAGGGGCGAGCTGTGGTTGGAGGCCTGCGTCCTGGGCTGAGAGCCGGGGCTTGGTGGGGGTGAGGCGGGGTGGGGAGCAGGGCTCGGGCCTCGGAGGTGGTCTCTCTTTACACACATAGAGACACATGCGTACACTATGCACACACTCGCTGGGGGCCTGCACAGAGCGGGCTCCAGGGACCGCAGGTGAACGGTGAGGTGTGATGTGGCCTCCCAGGTGATGCTGGTTGCCTGGTCCGTGTCTGGCCTCTGGGTGGGTGTGCATCTCGTGGGTGGCCCTGGGGGTGGGGGGCCTCCCGTGGGGGTCTGTCTGGGTCTGGTCTGGGCGGGTGCGCGTGTGCCCTTGCCGTGTGGGTGTCTGGTCTGTCCCTTGGTGTGAGCCCCTCCGGTGTGTGCAGTCCCTGTGGGTGTCTGGCTCCTCCCGCGTGTGGCTGCGGGTCTGTGCGTGCCTGCCCACGAGCACGTCTGTGACACTTCCTTTGCGTCAGAGGCGGCCATCCTGGGGGCTGAGCCGGGGGTGACTGCAGGCTCTCCCCTTGTCTCCAGCACGTTCTTCTGGGGCCAGGAGCGTCGTCGTGGCGACCAGCGGCCACCTTGTCAATGGAGCAGATGGGCCTGTGACCACGTCCAGGGGCTCCAGCTGTCCCTGCCACCCCCCTGAGCAGCTCCCAGGGGAGGCCACCTCTGTCCCCCAGGCCTGGGCCCCAGAAGCCCACCTGAGCCCGCTGACCCCCAGCCTCGGCCTGGGGAAGGGGCCTGGCACGTCTGGGAGTGGATGTGCGTCTTCACTCACTCTTTGTTATTGTTGTTTTTATTTTTATTGAAAATGTTTTTTCTTGAGACAGAGCTGGTAGACAGTATTATGTAAGTTTCATGTGTACAGCATCATGGCTCACGGTTTTACAGGTCACACCCGCGCACAGTTGTTATAAAACACGGGCGGCATTCCCTGTGCTGCGCACGGTGCCTCTGTGGCTCCTTTATTTTATACGCAGCCCCTGTCCTGCCCTCCCCACTCCCCTCTCCCCGCGAGTAGCCGGTCTCTTGTGCTCTGTGCGGGCGAGTCTGTTTCCTTTTGTTATACTCGCTAGCTGTTCTTTTTCGATTCCAAGTATAAGTGATATCGCACACTATTTGTCTCTGACTCATTTCACTTAGGGTGATGCCCTCCAAGTCCGTCCATGTGGCTCCAAATGGCAAACTTTCATTCCTTTTCATGGTTGAGCAGTATTCCTGTGTGTGTGTGTGTGCGCGCGTGCACACATATGTACCGTGTCTTCTTTATCCATTCATCTGTTCATGGGCGCTTAGGTTGCTCCGTATCTTGGCAACTGTAAATAGTGTTGCTATGAACATTGGGGTGCATGTATCTTTTTTCAATTACTGTTTTCATTTTTGTTAGATGTACACCCAGAAGTGGAGTTGCTAGGTCATATGGTAGTTCTGTTTTTTAGTTCTTTGAGAAACCACCGTATTGTTTTGCAGTGTCTGCACCAATTTACATTCTCGCCGAGAGTATACAAGGGCCCCTTTTTCCTGCATCCTCACCAACATTTGCTATTTGCAGTCTTTTGGCTGATAGCCTTTCTGACAGATCTGAGGTGATAGCTCATTATGGTTTAAATTTGCATTTCTCTGGTGATTAACGATGTTGAGCATCTTTTCGTGTGCCTGATGGCCATCTGTATATTTTCTTTGGAAAAATGTCTATTCAGGTCTTCTGCCTGTTTGTTTTTTTTTTAATTAGATCAGTTTTTTTGTCTGTTTCCAGTATAAGCTGTTTATATACTTTGGATATTAACCCCTTATCAGACATATTTGCAAATATTTTCTCCCATTCAGTAGATTGTACTTTCATGTTGCTGATGGTTTTCTTTGCCATACAAAAGTTTTTACATTTAATTAGGTCCCATTTGTTTCCTTGTTTGTTTTTTGCTTTGGAGACAGATCCAAAAAAAATGTTGCTACCATTTATATCAAACAGTGTTCTGCCTATGTTTTCTTCTAGGAGTTTTATGTGTTTTGGTCGTATATTTAAGCCTTTTAATCCATTTTGAGTTTATTTTTGTATGTGGTGTGAAAAAATGTGCTCATTTCCTTCTTTTACACGTAGCTGTCCAGTTTTCCCAGCACCGCTTATTGAAGAGACTGTGTTTCCTCTGTTGTGTATTCTTGCCCCCTCTGTTGTGGGATAATTGGCCGCAAGTGTGTGGGTTTATTTCTGGGCTGTGTGTTCTGTCGTGTTGATCTGTGCATCTGTTTCTCTGCCAGTCCCAGACAGCGTTGATTACTGTAGCTTTGCGGTATAGTCAGAAGTCAAGAAGCGTGATTCCTCCAGCTCTGTTCTTCTTTCTCAGATTGTTTTGGCCACTTGGGGTCTTCTGCGTTTCTATACACATATTAAAATTGTCTGTCCTGATTCTGTGAAGCGTGCCCTTGGTGTTTGGGTAGGGGTTGCGTTGAATCTGTAGGTTGCCTTGAGTGTGTGGTCACAGTAACAGTCCCTGAACATTTTCAAGCCTTTACTTTCACTGGAGTGAGTTGATTTACAATGTTGTGTTAATGCCAAGTGCACAGCGAATTGATTCTGTTACACACATACATCTATCTGGGCTTCCTTGGGGGCCGAGCAGTGAAAAGAACCTGCCTGCCATTCAGGAGACGTGCAGGAGAGGCAGGCTTGATCCCTGGGCGGGAAAGATCCCCCGGAGAAGAGAATGGCAACCCACTCCAGTAGTCTTGGCCTGGAGAACCCCACAGAGCCTGGTGGGCTACAGTCCATGGAGTCGCAGAGTCAGACTCAACTGAGCAACTAAGCAACACCTCCAAATACATGTCTTCATTATTTTTAAGATTCTTTTCACATCTCGGTTATCACAGAATACTGAGGTGCGTTCCTGGTTGGTTTTCTCTCTTATATGTAGGGGTGTGTATATGTAAATGCCAAGCACCTGGTTTATCCCTCCCCACACGTTTCCCCTTTGGTAACCGTAAGTTTGTCTTCTATGTCTTTAAGTCTGTCTCTGTTTTATAAACAAGTTCATTGGTATCTCTTTTTTAAAAATTATATTCCACATATGAATGATATCATGTGATGCTTTAACAATATTAATTCCTCCAGCCCAACGTGTGCTGTCTTTTCGTCTGTGTCTCCAGTTTCTTCATCAGACTCTTAGGGTCTTCTGAGCACCGGTCTTTTGCCTCCGTCGGTAGGCCTATCGCCAAGTGCTTTAACCTTTTTGATGCAGTGGTAAATGGGATTGTTTCCTTAAATTCTTCCTACAGTTTGTTGTTAGCATATAGGAATGCAACAGATTCCTGTATATTAATTTTGTATCCTGCAGCTTTACTCAATTCATTGATTAGCTCTAGTAGCTTTCTGGTGGCGTCTTTAGGATTTTTCTATGTATAGTATCATGTTATCTGCAAACAGTGAGCATTTTACTCCTTTTCCAGCTTGAATTTCTTTCATTTTTCTTCTCTGAATGCCATGGCTAGGACCTCCAGAACTATGCTGAATAAAAGTGGTGAGAGTGGATGGGCATGCTTGTCTTGTCCTGATCTTAGAGGAGATGCCTTCGGGTTTTCAACACCAAGAATGCTGTTTGCTGTGGGTTTGTCATATACGGTGCTTATTATCATGTTGAGGTACGTTCCCTCTACACCCACTTTCTGAAGGGTTTTTTAAAATCATGAATGGATGTTGAACTTTGCCACAAGCTTTTTCTGCGTCTAGTCAGATGATCACGTGATTTCAACTCTTCAATTTGTCAGTGCAATGTGTCACACTGATTGATTTATGGATCCTGAAAAAGCCTTGCGTCCGGGATAAATCCTGCTTGATCACGGTGTCTGGCCCTTTGTTGTTGGATTCAGTCTGCCACTCTTTTGTTGAGGGGTTTTGCGACTATGTTCATCAATGACGTTGGCCTGTACTTTTCTTTTTGTGAGATCTTTGTCTGGTTTGGGTGTCAGGGTAATGCTGGCTTCCTAGAATAAGTTTGGAAGTGTTCTTTCCTCTGTGATTTTTTTTTTTTTAATAGTTTGAGAAGGGTAGGTGTTCACTCTTCTCTAAGTGTTTGGCAGAATTCACCTCTGCAGCCATCTAGTCCTGGACTTCGGTTTTTTTGGGAGTTTTAAAATTACCGATTCAATTTCATTACTGGTAATTTGTATGTTTATATGTTCTATTTCTTCCTGACTCAGTCTTGGGAGATTGTACACTTTTAGGAATTTGTCCACTTCTCCTAGGTTGTCCATTTTATCATCATTCTTTCTTAGTTAACAGATATTAACCCTCAGCTATGTGCTGGGCACTGGAGACCCAGTGGCCATAAAGACAGACAAAGTCCTGCCCTCGGGGAATTTAACAGCATGTTAATTAAAGCTCATGCTTCCTCAGTCCTTATAATGCACTAGGCCCTGTGTTTTGCAATTTACATGCATGAGTTCATTCAATCACTGCGATAGTTCTGTCACCGCTCCCATTTTATAAATAGAGACAGGCAGGCACAGAGAGGTTATGTCGCTTGCCCTAAACCGCACAGCAGTAAATGGCAGAGGCAGGCTTGAACACAGGGTGTCTGCTCCAGCATCCCTGCTTTTAACTGCCGCTATACTGCACAGCCTCTAAGAAATGAGAAGTAACGTTTCAGATAGTGGTACTCGCCACAAAGAGAAAGAAACGGAGGAGGAGGGGCGCTGAAGCCAGGGTGCTTGGCGCTGTGTCCTTGAAGTGTTGGCATTTGAACTGAGTCTTAAGAACCCGAAAGAGCCAGCCCCGCAGAAGCCAGAGGGACAAGCGTGTGCAAAGGCCCAGAGGCAGAGCAGAGCACGGCATGCTGGGAATGGATTCACCTGGCTGCAGCTGGGAGGCTGGCTTGACGGAGCCTGGGTGGAGGCAGAGAGGCCTGGGAGGAGGCTGTGACTTCCTTGGGGGAGAGACGATGGCAGGTCAGTGAAGACGGCGGGCAGACAGAGGGGGGCCCAGGGAAGCAGGGCTGGAGCATGGTGACCTGTCAGAGGTGGCTAGAGGAAGTTCACGGCACTCTGTGCCTGGCATGGGCATCCCAAACTGAATCCACTGTCTTCCTTGAGCCTCTGTGGAACCGGTGGAGGCTCGGGACCCCGTGTGTGGCTGGCGTGGGACAGCCTCGGCCAGAGCCCTTGTCCCTCCTCCTGGTGGGGGGCCTTGAAGCTGTCACTTCTCATTCCCCTGAGACTGTCCTCCCCTGAACCTGGGGATGGGCGAACTCCTAGGGGCTCAGGGAACATGTCGCGGTCTCTTCTGAAGTTGCAAGGCTCGGCTGCAACTCAGGTGGAGAAAAGGACTCCCCTGACCCGGGTCTCGCTGAGGGAGTCCCTTGAGTTCGGGGGCAGGGAGTCTGCAAGGATTGGGGTCCCTGGGCCTTCTGCTGGGCACAGCACATCCCTGTGAGGCCTCGGGAAGGCCCAGTTCCTGCCCCGGGGAACTTTGAGCTGGTTTTAAACATAATTGCAGAAGACACGTGAGTGTGTGCACACAGACGTGTGCTCACGTATGTACATCTGGACGACATGGGAACTTGATCCTCCTAACCCGCGTGCGGATGACTCTGCTGCCTCTGGGGTGCCCTGTGTCAGGAAAGGGCTCCCCCAGGAGGCACGAGTCCTGGCCTTGACGGTCCCTCTGCTGTGTGTGTGGTCTGGGGTAGAAGCCCGCACCTCTCTGGACCTCAGTCTCTCTGTCCTGAAAACAGGTTTGGTGCACATCCTGGACCGGGTGCTGTGTGCACAAATGCCACACTCAGCTTGCAGTCAGGCTTGCGCCTTCTTCCTGGTGTTGTCAACATACAGAAAAAGGAGGAGGCTTTACCCTGAAAACCTGAATATTCAGCCCTTCTTGAAAAACCACACGGTCTGGCCACAGGGTGGCCCACGTCCCCACGCGGCTGCCGTGGGCCCGTGCTGAGCTGCTCACCTCCTGCAGTTTTGTTACACGTGGACCTTCAACACCAAAGTCCTGGACTTCCTAATTCTTGACTTGGCCTCTTAGGATTTTCACCTATTTAGTCTGTTTTGTTGAAAAGCCACTTTAGAAATAAACCAAAGAGGGAAAAATACCTTTGCCCAACAGAGCCAAATGCCTATTATCGTGCGCCGTGTTTGAGGAGCCTCATCGTTGTGGGGAGAATGGCAGTAACAGTAGAAGTAGTGGGTTTTTAAATTTTTCACTGGAGTATAGCTGCTTTGCAAGGTCGTGTTGGTTTCTGCTGTTCAGCAAAGTGAATCAGCCATACGTATACGTGTACCCCGTTTTGGATTTCCTTCCCATTTAGGCCCCCACGGGGCACTGAGTAGAGTTCTCTGTGCTACACAGTACTTCTCCTAGTTACCTGTTTTATAAGTAGCAGTAGGTATGTGCTAATCCTGACCTCCACCCCGCCCCGCCTCCCCCTTCCTCCCTTGGTGTCCATGTTTGTTCTCTAGCTCCGTGTCTCTATTTCTGCTTTGCGTGTATGTTCATCTGCACCACTTTCCTAGATGTCATATATATACACGTGTGTGTGTGTTAATATACGGTATTTCTTTTTCTTTCTGACTTACTTCACTTTGCATGACAGTCTCTAAGTCCATGTATGTCTCTGAAAGTTAACCAGTTTCATTCCTTGTTATGGCTGTGTAATATCCCATTGTGTTAGGTGCCACATCTTCTTTATCCATTCATCTGCTGATGGACATTTAGGTTTCTTCCATGTCCCAGCTATTGTAAAGAGTGCTGCATGAACCTTGGGCTACGTGTGTCTTTTTGTCTTATGGTTTTCTCAGGGTATAACCATCGGAGAAGGCACTGGAACCCCACTCCAGGACTCTTGCCTGGAAAATCCCATGGACGGAGGAGCCTGGTGGGCTGCAGTCCCTGGGGTCGCGAAGAGTCAGACACGACTGAGCGACTTCACTTTCACTTTTCACTTTCATGCATTGGAGAAGGAAATGGCAACCCACTCCAGTGTTCTTGCCTGGAGAATCCCAGGGACGGCGGAGCCTGGTGGGCTGCCGTTTATGGGGTCGCACAGAGTCGGACACGACTGAAGCGACTTAGCAGCAGTGAGATTTCTAAATCAATGGTAGCTTTCTTTTTAATTTTTTCTGGAGCCTCCACACTGTTCCCTATAGTGGCTGTATCAGTTTACATTTCCACCAGCAGTGAAAGAGGGTTCCCTTTTTCTCCAGTAAATCCTCCCCAGCATTTATTGGTCATAAATGTTTGGACGATGCCCGTTCTGACCGGTGTGAGGTGATACCTCATTGTAGTTTTGATTTGCACGTCTCTAATAATGAGCATTGTTGAGCATCTTTTCATGTATTTGTTGGCCATCTCTGTGTTATCTTTAGAGTAATGTCTGTTTAGGTCTTCTGCCCGATTTTTGATTGTGTTTTTTGTTTGTTTCTTTGATATTGAGCTGCATGAGCTGTTTGTACATTTTGGAGATTCAGGTCAGTTCAGTCACTCAGCCATGTCCGACTCTCCGCGACCCTATGAACCGCAGCACGCCAGGCCTCTGTCCATCACCAACTCCCAGAGATTAATCTCTGTCAGTTGCTTCATTTGAAAATATTTCCTCCCATTCTGATGGTTGTCTTTTCATCACTTTTTTAATATAAAATATATTGACTATCTATTGTCTTTTAAAAAATAATTTTATTTAGTTACTTTTGGCTGTGCTGGGTCTTCATCACTGCACATGGGCCTTTTCTAGTTGCAGCGAGCAGGAGCTAGTCTCTAGTGGTGATGCGTGGACTTCTCGTTGCGGTGCCTCTGTGGAGCACGGCTGTGGGGTCCTGTGGAGCTCTAGGGCACACAGACTTCTGGTTACAGCTCGCAGGCTCTAGAGCTGCGGGCTCAGTCGTTGTGGCACATGGGCTTAGTTGCTCTGTGCCATGTGGGATCTTCCCAGACCAGGGATCAAACTGGTGTCCCCTGCGTTACAAGGCAGACTCTTAAACCACTGGACCACAGGGAAGCCCTGTTGTCTTTTACACCGTTGTGCTCATTTCTGCTGTACAACGTCATGAATCGGCTATATGAATACATATGTCCCCTCCCTCGTGAGCCTGCCTCCCACCCCCTCATCTCACCCCTCTAGGTCATCATAGAGCACTGAGATGAACTCCCTGCGTTACACAGCCGTTTCCCACTCAGTTCAGTCATGTCCAACTCTTTGTGACCCCATGGACTGCAGCACGCCAGGCTTCCCTGTCCATCACCAACTCTCCCGGAGCTTACTCAAACGCATGTCCATTGAGTCAGTGATGCCGTCCAACTGTCTCATCCTCTGTCGTCCTCTTCTCCTCCCGTCTTCAGTCTTTCCCAGCATCAGGGTCTTTTCCAATGAGTCAGCTCTTCACATCAGGTGGCCAAAGTATTGGAGTTTCAGCTTTAGCGTCAGTCCTTCCAATGAACACCCAGGAGTGATCTCCTTTAGGATGGACTGGTTGGATCTCCTTGCAGTCCAAGGGACTCTCAAGAGTGTTCTCCAACACCACAGTTCAAAAGCATCAATTCTTCAGTGCTCAGCTTTGTTTATAGTGCAAACTCTCACATTCATACATGACTACTGGAAAAACCATAGCTTTGACTAGATGGACCTTTGTTGGCAAAGTAATGTCTCTGCTTTTTAATATGCTGTCTAGGTTGGTCATAGCTTTTCTTCCAAGGAACAAGTGTCTTTTAATTTCATGGCTGCAGTCACCATCTGCAGTGATTTTGGAGACCAAAAAATAAAGTCCCTCACTGTTTCCATTGTTTCCCCATCTATTTGCCATGAAGTGATGGGACCGGATGCCATGATCTTAGTTTTCTGAATGTTGAGTTCAGAGTGTGAACTCAAAAAGCCAGCTTTTTCACTCTCCTCTTTCACTTTCATCAAGAGGCTCTTTAGTTCTTCTTCACTTTCTGCCATAAGGGTGGTGTCATCGCATATCTGAGGTTATTGATATTTCTCTCAGCAATCTTGATTCCAGCTTGTACTTTATCCACCCTGGCATTTCTCATGATGTACTCTGCATATAAGTTTAATAAGCAGGGTGACAGTATACAGCCTTGACGTACTCCTTTCCTAGTCTGCCGGCAATGCAAGAGACCTGGGTTTGATCCGTGGGTGAGGCAGATCCCCTGGAGGAGGACATGGCAATCACTCATAGTGCATTCACGCATAGGCACGCTGCACTGTGCTCTAGAACACAAAAATGCTTTCCCACTAGCTAGTTCCCCACTAGCTATCTATTGTACACATGTTAGTGTGTGGAACCTAGAAAAATGGTACTGCTGAAGCTATTTGCAGGGCAGGAATAGACACAGATGTAGACAATGGACTTGAGGACCAGCGGGGAAGGAGAGGGTGGCATGAATCGAGAGACTGGCACTGGCATGCACGCACTGATGTGTGTGAAATACACAAACAATAAATGCTGGAGAGGGTTTATTGGAGAAAAAGAGCACCGTGACGTGAGTGAGGCGGCTAGTGAGACGCTGTTGCACGCTAGATGAAGACCACGAATGACCCAGTTTGTACCTTCTCATGGCTGCGTCCATGTTCCACTGTGTGTATGTACCACTTCTTTGCCTGTTCATCTACTGACGGACACCCAGGGTGCTTCCGTGTCCTGGCTGCTGTATCTAGCGCTGCAATGAGCCTTGGGCTACACGTGTCTTTCTCGGTTTTGGTTTCCTCAGGGTATCTGCCTAGGAGTGGGGTTGCTGGCTCATGCGGTGGTTTTATTTTTAGTTTTTTCAGGAACCTCCCTACTGTTCTCCCTAGTGCTTGTATCCGTTTACATTTCCACCATCAGTGAGAGAGGGTGCTCTTTTTCTCCAATAAATCCTCTCCAGCATGTATTGTTTGTAGATTTTCAGATGATGGCCATTCTGACCAGTGTGAGGTAATATGCCTCACTGTGGTTTTGATTTGTGTTTCTCTGATAATTAGGGGTGTTGAGCATCTTTTCATATGGCCATCTGCAGTCTTCTTTAGAGAAGAAGTTTAGGCCTTCTGCCCATTTTTCAATTGGGTTGTTGGTTTTGTTTTTGATATTGAGCTGCATGAACTGTTTGTATATTTTGGAGATTAATTCCTGTCTGTTGCTTCGTTTGCAATATTTTCTCCTATTCAGAGGAGAATATGATCTTCCATCTTTATGGCTTTCTCTGCTGTGAAATAGCTTTTAAGTCCCATTTGTTTATTTTGTTTTTATTTTCATTACTGTAGGAGGTGGGTCAGGAAGACTTTCCTGTGATTTATGTCAAAAAGTGTTCTGCCTATGTTTTCCTCTAAGTCTTATAGTGAACAGTCTTACATTTAGGTCTTTAATCCATTTTCATGTATGGTGTTAGTAGGTTCTTATTTCAGTCTTTGACATGTAGCTGTCCAATTTTCCCGGCACCACTTACTGAAGAGACTGTCTTTTGTCCATTGTATATTCTAGCCTCCTTTGTCAGATGAGGTGATTAGAGGTATGTGGGTTTATCTCTGGGCTTTCTGTCCTGTTGGATTGACCTGTGTGTGAGTTTCTATGTCAGTACCAGACACTTTTGATGACTGTAGCTTTGTAGTATTGTCTGAAGTCAGGGAGCCTGACTCCTCCAGCTCTGTTTTTCTTTCTCAAGATCACTTTGACTATTTGGCATCTTTTGTGTTTCCATACAAAGTTTAAGTTTTTTTAATCTAATTCTGTGAAAAATGCCATTAGTAATTTGATAAGGATTACACTGAATCTGTAGATTACTTTGGGTAGTATGGTCATTTTCACAATATTGATTCTTCCAATCCAGCAACATGGTATTTCTTGCCATCTGTTTGCATCTTCATCAGTATCTTATAGTTTTCTGAGTATAGGTCTTTTGCCTCCTTAGGTAGGTTTATTCCTAGGTTTTTTTTTTTGTTTTTTTTTGCAATAGTAAATGGAACTGTTTCCTTAATTCCTCTTTCTGATCTTTCATTGTTAGTATATAGGAAAGCAAGAGATTTCTGTGCATTAATTCTGTATCCTACGACTTTACCAGATTCATTGATTACACCGGTAGCTTTCTGGTAGCATTTTTAGAATTTTCTATGTAAAGTATCATGTCGTCTGCAAACAGTGACAGTCTTCTTTTCCAATCTGGATTTCCTTTATTTCTTTTTCTTCTCTGATTGCCATGGCTGGACTTCCAAAGTGATAGTGAATAATAGCGGTGAGAGTAGACATCCTTGTCTTGTTCCTGATCTTAGAGGAAATGCTTTCAGTTTTTCACCATTGAGAATGATGTTTGCTGTGGGTTTGTTGTATTTGGCCTTTATTATGTTGAGGTACAGGAGACAGGGATCAAGACCATCCCCAAGAAAAAGAAATGCAAAAAAAGCAAAATGGCTATCTGAGTAGGCCTTAAAAATAGATATGAAAAGAGGAGAAGTGAAAGCAAAGGAGAAAAGGAAAGATATACCCATCTGAATGCAGAGTTCCAAAGATTAACAAGAAGAGATACGCTTTCCTCAGTGATCAGTGCAAAGAAATAGAGGAAAAATCAATAGAATGGGAAAGACTAGAGATCTCTTCAAGAAAATTAGAGCTACCAAGGGAACATTTCATGCAAAGATGGGTTCAATAAAGGACAGAAATGGTATGGACCTAACAGAAGCAAAAGATATTAAGAAGAGAAGATACACAGAAGAGCTGTACAAAAAATATCTTCATGACCCAGATAATCATGATGGTGTAATCACTCACCTAGAGCCAGACATCCTGGAATGTGAAGTCAAGTGGGCCTTAGGAAGCATCACTACGAACAAAGCTAGTGGAGGTGATGGATTTCAGTTGAGCTATTTCAAATCCTAAAATAGGACGCTGTGAAAGCGCTGCACTCAATATGCCAGCAAATGTGGAAAACTCAGCTGTGGCCACAGGACTGGAAAATGTCAGTTTTCATTCCAATCCCAAAGAACAGCAATGCCAAAGAATGCTCAAACTATCGCACAATTGTATTCATCTCACATGCTAGTAAAGTAACGCTCAAAATTCTCCAAGCCAGGCTTCAGCAGTATGTGAACTGTGAACTTCCAGATGTTCAAGCCGGTTTTAGAAAAGGCAGAGGAACCAGAGATCAAATTGCCAACATCCTCTGGATCATGGAAAAAGCAAGAGAGTTCCAGAAAAGCATCTATTTCTGCTTTATTGACTATGCCAAAGCCTTTGACTGTGTGGATCACAATAAACTGTGGAAAATTCTGAAAGAGATGGGAATACCAGACCACCTGACCTGCCTCTTGAGAAATCTGTATGCAGGTCAGAAAGCAACAGTTAGAACTGGACATGGAACAACAGACTGGTTCCAAATAGGAAAAGGAGTTCGTCAAGGCTGTATATTGTTACCCTGGTTATTTAACTTACATGCAGAATACATCATGAGAAATGCTGGGCTGGATGAAGCACAAGCTGGAATCAAGATTGCTGGGAGAAATATCAATAACCTCTGATGTGCAAATGACACCATCCTTATGGCAGAAAGTGAAGAGGAACTCAAGAGCCTCTTGATGAAAGTGAAAGAGGAGACTGAAAAAGTTGGCTTAAAGCTCAACATTCAGAAAACGAAGATCATGGCATCCGGGCCCATCACTTCATGGGAAATAGATGGGGAAACAGTGGAAACAGTGTCAGACTTTATTTTTTGGGGCTCCAAAATCACTGCAGATGGTGACTGCAGCCATGAAATTAAAAGACGCTTACTCCTTGGAAGGAAAGTTATGACCATCCTAGATAGCACATTAAAAAGCAGAAACATTACTTTGCCAACAAAGCTCTGTCTAGTCAAGGCTATGGTTTTTCCTGTGGTCATGTATGGATGTGAGAGTTGGACTGTGAAGAAAGCTGAGCACTGAAGAATTGATGCTTTTGAACTGTGGTGTTGGAGAACACTCTTGAGAGTCCCTTGGACTGCAAGGAGATCCAACCAGTCTATCCTAAAGGAGATCAGTCCTGGGTGTTCATTGGAAGGACTGATGTTGAAGCTGAAACTCCAATACTTTGGCCACCTAATGCGAAGAGCTGACTCATTTGAAAAGACCCTGATGCCGGGAAATATTGAGGGCAAGAGGAGAAGGGGATGACAGAGGATGAGATGGTTGGATGGCATCACCGACTCGATGGAGATGAGTTTGGGTAGGCTTTGGGAGGTGGTAATGGACAGGGAGGCCTGGGGTGCCGCAGTTCAAGGGGTTGCAAAGAGTCGGACACAACTGAGCGACTGAACTGAACTGAACTGAGTATTGCTCCTCCAGGTTTCCTTTGATTTCCTTTTGCATGGAATATCTTTTTTCAGTCCCTCACTTTCAGTCTCTGTGTGTCCCTATGTCTAAAGTGGGCATCTTGTATGGGTCTTATTTTTGTATCAATTCAGCCAGTCCATGTATTTTGGTTGGAGCATTTAACCCATTTTCATTTAAGGTAATTATTGGTATGTATGTTCCTATTACTATTTTCTTAATTGTTTTGGGTTTGCTTTCGTAGGTCTTTTTCTTCACTTGTGTTTCCCACTTGGAGAAGTTCCTTTAGCATTTGTTGTAAAGCTAGTTTGGTGGTGCTGAATTTTTTTTAGCTTTTGCTTGTCTGTAAAGCTTTTGATTTCTCCATCAGATCTGAATGATATCCTTGCTGGGTAGAGTAATCTTGGTTTGTAGGTTTCTCCCTTTCATCAATTTAAATATATCTGGCCACTCCCTTCTGGCCTGCAGAGTTTCTGCTGAAGAAATCAGCTGATAAACTTTTGGGGATTCCCTTGTATACTATCTGTTGCTTTTCCCTTGCTGCTTTTAATACTTTTTGCTTTGAATTTACTTTTTGCTAGTTTGATTAATATGTGACTTGGCGAGTTTCTCCCTGGGTTTGTCCTGTGTGGGACTCTCTATGCCTCCCAGACTTGGGCGACTGCAGTGGGCCCGTGCTGAGTGACTCATTTCCCTCAGTTGTGTTATACCGGGGACCTGGCATCTGAGCATTCAACACCATAGTCCTGGATTTTCTAAGTTTTGATTCAGCTTCTTATGATTTTGGCCTTTTTAGAGTCTGTTTTATTGAAAAGCCACTTTAGAAATAAACTCAAGAGGGAAAAAATACCTTTGCCCAACACAAAGCCAAATATTTATTGCTCTACACTGTATTTGAAGAATCTCACCCTTACGGGGAGAATAATAGTAACAGAAATAATTAATAATACTAATATTTAGCATTGACCCATTGCTCTGCCGCTGAAAGGGCCATGCAGTTGTTACTGGGAGGGAGGACCTTCACAACAGCCCTGTGAAGTAGGGATTATTCCCTACTTTTCAGGTGAAGAAGCTGGGGCTCAGAGCACAGCTGAGCTGGGCATCTTAGAGAGAAGGCAGGCCCCAGGCTTGGGAATTAACATTATTCTACGGTGCCAGAACTGTGGTGTTGGAGAAGACTCTTGAGAGTCCCTTGGACTGCAAGGAGATCCAACCAGTCCATCCTAATGGAGATCAGTCCTGAATGTTCATTGGAAGGACTGATGCTGAAGCTGAAACTCCAATACTTTGGCCACCTGATGTGAAGAGCTGACTCATTGGAAAAGACCCTGATGCTGGGAAAGACTGAGGGCAGGAGGAGAAGGGGAAGACAGAGGATGAGATGGTTGGATGGCATCACCAACTCAATGGCCATGAGTTTGAGTAAACTCCAGGAGTTGGCGATGGACATGGAGGCCTGGCAGGCTGCAGTCCACGGGGTCTCAAAAAGTTGGACACAACTGAACCTAACTGAACTGAAGGTGCCACATGAAGGCTGGCATTCTTCTTAAAGGCCTGGTTGCCCTCATGCCAGGCCCGTTCCTTAGCTGGAGAGATGGAAGTCATGGGGTGACTTCTGATATCATGTTATGTGATTAACATTAAATGGTCTGGGGAGTGTGGTCAGAGCCTCCCCTTTGTCAGGTGCTGTGAGACCAGGAGCAGGAGAACCGCAGGACTGGGGAGCCTCTACTCATGGTAGATGCTGGAGGTTTTCCAAGGTGGGGATAAAACTGTGACCTGGGGTTGGGTGCAAGAAACTTCCATATGTTTCCTCTCCCTAATCCCATCTATCCACCCACCTATCCACCCATTCACCCATCTGTCCACTTACCCTCCCAGCCATCAGCTCATTCATCCACCCACACTCATTCACCCAACCATCTACCCATCCATCTATCCATCCATCCACACATCCATCTACCAACCCAGCCTCTTACCCCTCCATCCATATCCAACCATCTATCTATCCACTTACCCACCCATCCATCTACCCATATACTCACCCACCCACTTACCCACCCATCCATTAACATCCATCTGTCCATCCAACTGGGCTTCCCAGGTGGCTCAGTGGTAAAGAATCCACCTGCCAAGCAGGAGGCATGGGTTCAATCCCTGGGTCCAGAAGATTCCCTGGAGAAGGAAATGGCAACCCACTCCAGGATTCTTGGCTGGAAAATTCCATGCACAGAGGAACCTGACAGGCTTATCCATCTACCCATATACCCATCTACTCACTCATCCATCCATTCATCTTTCTACACACCCACCCACCCACTCACTTATCCATCCACCTAGCTAATCCATTCATTCATCTATCCACCCACTTACCTAATCATCCACTATCCATCCACTTATACATCTACCATCTACTCACTCATCCATCCACCCATCTGTCTTCCCATGTACCCCCCACCCACTTACCCACCCACCCACCCATTATCCATCTACCTATTCATCTACCCACTCATCCATCCATCTAGCCATCCACTGACTCACCCAACTACCCACCCATCATCCATCCATCCATCAACTCGCTCACCCATCCATCCAGCTATCCATCTACCCATCCACCTACCCACCACCCTTTATCCATCCATCCACTTATCCACCCACCCACTTACCCACTTATCTATTATTTATCCATCTATCCATTCACCCATCTACTCACTCATCCATCCATTCATCCATTTACCCATCCACCAACCCACTCACTTACCCACCCATTATCCATCCACCCATCCACTTATCCATCCTACTAGCCAATAATACATCCATCTATCTACCCACTCACTTACCTATCCATCCATTATCTATCCACTTACCCATCTTCCATCCACTCACTCATCCATCCATCTACCTATCCATTCATCCACCTATCCATCCACCCATCCCTCTCCCATCTAGTGACCCACCCATGTACCCACCTATCCATTATCCATGCATCCACCTACCTGTCCACTCACTCATCCATGTACCCATCCACCTACCCACCCACCTTTTATCCATCCATCCATCCACCCACCTACCCACTTACCTATCCACCCATTATCCATCCATCTTTCTATCTACCCATCCACTCACTCATTCATCCATTCACCTATCCATCTAGTGACCGACTCACCCACCTACCCATTATTCACCCATCTATACATCCACCTGTCACCTCACTCATCCACCCCCTACCAACTTACCCACCCATCCATTACCATCCACTTATTCATCCACCCACTCACCCATCCATCTAAGCATTCACTGACCCACCCACCTACCCATCCATCTATTATCCATTTATCCTTCCACTTACCCACTCATCCATTATCCATCCATCTTTCTATCCAACCATCCACTCACTCACTCATCCATTCACCTATCCATCTAATGACCCACTCACCCCCCTATCCATTACTCACCCATCTATACATCCAACTATCCACTCACTCATCCACCCTCTACCCACTTACCCACCCATCCATTACCATCTACTTATTCATCCACCCACTCACCCATCCATCTACCCATCCACTTACCCACTCATCCATTATCCATCTTTCTATCCACCCATCCACTAACTCATTCATCCATTCACCTATCCACCTAGTGACCTACTCACCCCCCTATCCATTACTCACCCATCTATACATCCAACTATCCACTCACTCATTCACCCCCCACCCACTTACCCACCTATCCATTACCATCTACTTATTCATCCACCCACTCACCCATCCATCTACCCATCCACTTACCCACTCATCCATTATCCATCTTTCTATCCACCCATCCACTAACTCATTCATCCATTCACCTATCCACCTAGTGACCTACTCACCCCCTATCCATTACTCACCCATCTATACATCCACCTATCCACTCACTCATCCACTCCCCACCCACTTGCCCACCTATCCATTACCATCTACTTATTCATCCACCCACTCACCCATCCATCTACCCATCCACTTACCCACTCATCCATTATCCATCTTTCTATCCACCCATCCACTAACTCATTCATCCATTCACCTATCCACCTAGTGACCTACTCACCCCCTATCCATTACTCACCCATCTATACATCCACCTATCCACTCACTCATCCACTCCCCACCCACTTGCCCACCCATCCATTACCATCTACTTATTCATCCACCCACTCACCCATCCATCTACCCATCCATCTTTCTATCCACCCATCCACTCATTCATCCGTCCATCCACTCATCCCTTTACGTGCCTACACATCCAGACACCCATGTAAAGAAGACAAAAAAGGTCCAAGGGAAGAAGTCAAGCAACTGTCCAGTCATTTTATTTGTCCATGCTGTGATCCAGGCCCAGTGCTAACATCGGGGAGTCTGACACAGCCTATAGACACCGAGGGCCTCCCAGTGTGTGGGGCCAGGGGACTGTTGTCTCAGAGGTATCAGTTTCATCAGTGTCTGTGGGCACAGAGTTCAGAGGTGCCATCTCTTCTTGGTGGCTCAACACAATCGCCAAAGATCCCAGCAACCTGCATCACACCACAAGCCCTCACCCGCAAGCAGACACCCCCGGGACCAGAACAGCGACAGGCACACAGCACCCTGAATCTCCCAGGCACGTGGAGAGAGATACACAGATAGCCATGTACATGCAGGAGCACACAAGACGTACATGTCGGCACCCGGAAGGTGCTCGAGGGGGCGTCACACGACAGCGCTGAGCATCCCTAAAGTGTGTGTGTGTGTGTGTGTGTGTGTGTGTGTGTGTCTCTGTCTCTGTCTCTCTCTCTCTCACACACACACACACACACAGGGAAATGCAAACAGACACGCATTAGAACACCCACACTCTCCTGGAGGAGAGACTTCCAGGCTGAGAGGCGCTGGACACTGGTGGACCCAGTGCAGAGGCCTCATCCACACCTTTCTGCGCCCTGGGACTGTGCCATCCAGGAAGCCCTGCTGCTCGAGGGAGCCCCTCGCCCAGCTCTGCTGCTCCGTAACTGAGAGCACCCAGCAGCGGCAGGGCATCCTGAGGAGGAGCGGGCTCCCTTGGTGACTTCTGCCAGGTGGTTATGACGTGTCCCTGTGACAGTCACATGGGGCCCGGGACACGAGCCTGTGCTCCACACGGCTCCGCTCAAGGTCAGCACTCGGGGGCCGTGCTCAAAAGGCCGAGCTCAGCAGGCCGGGGCCAGGGCCCTGCGTCCTCCTCGGGGAGGCTGATAACAGCACGGCCAGGCGTCTGGGGCTGCTCCTACCCACCTGGCCAACAGGGCCGAGAGCCAGCCGTGTACGTCAGGGTCTCTGTGAGGCCTGGCCCCTCCTTACCCCAGAGGGAGTACCGGGGTTAAGAAGGAGCACAGGCCGTGGAATGATACAGGCGGACTCAATATAAATAAAATATTCATATAAAAATAGTCTCTTACAAAATATTCTCTCTTATCCAGTGGCTCACTTTCTAGAAGGTGGGAACTGCTGGGGGTTTAGCATTACCTTCCCCCCCCCCCTCTCTCTGTTCCAAACTGGACTTTTCTAATGGGGAGATTTGAGCTGCGCAGGAGTACAGGCTGGGAACCGTATTCTAGAAAACGTCTCCCAATTCCAGACCAGCTTAAATCTCTGGAGAATTAGCAGCAACAGCAAAAAAAATGTGTGTGTGTGTGTGTGTGTATCTATATACGTAGAAAGGTGTCTGCCCTTGCACTCGAACATCTAGTGCGGCAAGGGGGTCCTGGCGAAATCAGCTAGGAAAAAGATCTGCCTGAAGAATCACTACGCACAGTTCTACTCCACTCCTCGTCCTAGCAGCAGAACATCCCACAGGGAAAGCCAGCGGTCCACGTTGATTGCAGAAAACGGATCCCGACGAGGTGGAAGGGTTCTTGTTTAATTAAATAAATTAATATTATTTTTTTAATATCAGAATAAATTGTTAAATATTGCTATTACTGTTGAGGCCCCCGGGGTCTGGTGTTTCAGGCTCCGCTCCGGCCGAAGGCGGCGTCTGGGTGGGGCGTGGATGACGACTTGGGGCCCGGCAGGGGTCCCCCGCCGCCCTCCCCACCGTCAGGGCCGCCCCCCCGCCCCACCGCCCCAGCAGACAAGACAAGCTCAGCAGCGGCTGTGGAGGTTGGGGCTGGGGGCTATGGAGGTTGGGGCGGGGCCGCGCGGGGAGCGTGCCGGCCCTCCGCCGCCCCGCCCCGCGCGTCGCCCGGGGACCGCCTCCTGCTGCTCACTTGCATGTGTAGACCTCGGTGCGCTCGCTGCACGTGTTACACTTGACGTAGCAGCACCAGTGGAACTTGCAGTTGCATTGCCACACGCGGGCGTACTGGTGGGTGTTGTAGCCGCGGCCGCAGCACATGAGGTCGCAGCCGCTGGCCTGGGGCGCCGTCTTGTTGCAGGCGCGGCCCTGCGTGCCCACGCTGCCCGTCGCCGGGTCCTCCTCGCAGTAGCTGGGCGACTTCTCGATGTACACCAGCTCGGTGTCCATGGGCTTGCGGTAGGACAGCGGCTTCTTGATCTTGAGGAAGGCGGGCCGCTTGTTGCGGCTGGCGCGCACGGGCTCCACGTGGACCGCCTCGTTGTACTTGTCCTTAAGCACGTAGCCCAGCTCGCGGAACTGCGGCAGCGTGGTCCAGCAGGTCTTGGTGGTGCAGGAGCCCGACACGCCATGGCACTTGCACTCCAGCTTCATGTTTTCCTCCAGGATCTGCGGGGGGCGGCGGAGAGAGCACAGCTTGTCACGGCAGGGCCGGGCGGGCGCCCCGGGCCACCCCCCACCCGCTCTGCCGCCGGCCTGGTGGGCTTGGCCTGTGCTTTCCTTTCCGGGAGGCTGCCCTGCTGGCTCAGCTGGTAAAGAATCTGCCTGCAGTGTGGGAGACCTGGGTTCGATCCTGGGGCCGGGAATACCCACTCCAGTATTCTGGCCTGGAGAATTCCATGGACTGTATCGTCCATGCAATCACAAAGAAGCGGACACAGCTGAGCCATTTCCACTTTCACTTACTTTCTTTCTGGTGCTGGAAGCTCAGACCTGGATGCAAAGCCTCCCCAGGACTCGCCTGCCCTCCCTGCTCCCAACCCCGAGGGGCCCTCATGCCGCTGCTTAGATCCACGCAGGCCCATCTTGACCACACGTGGGTTCTCTCAGGGCTGCACCGGCTTAAAATCACTTTGGAACCAACGTTTGAAAGCCAGGAGGAGACTTTCAAAGGCAGGCTGTGAGGTGTTCTGCCAGGCCAACAGAACAGGTACCCAGCAACTCCGGAGTGATGCTCGAAATTATTCACAACCAGAGCAGCTGGACGCTGACCTGCTGGCGTGGGAGCTGGCCACAGAGGCCAGCACGGCGGTCCAGCAGTGTCTGGCTCACCTCGGCCAGCTCGGCCACCCGGGCAGTGATACACGGAGCTGCGCCAGCCTCCGCCTGCCTCCCGGGCTGGCAGCCCTTGGCTCGCCCCCGTCCTTACTGTTCTCTGGAGCCGTAAGGACTGGTTTAAGTCCCAGATCTAACATGAACCTGCTGAGTGCCCTCAGTCAGCTTGCTTGTTTCCCCACGTGCAGAACCAGGGTGATGGGTGTACTTCATTATAAGCCTCCAGTGAGATGCTGGTCAGAAAGGAGAGAGGGTGGGCTTCTGAGACACACAGGAAGCTCAGCTATCTACGGCACGACGTGGCACGGAAGAAGCCGGGCGCAAGAGGACCTACTACGTGACGGCAGTGACAGCAAGTTCCAGGACAGGCGAAGCTGAGGACGGGGCTCCGCGCCATCTTTATCTTCAGAAACGGGCTGAGACGGCCCATGGCCTGGATTTTGCTGGCCCCTGCTGCGGACACGACTGAGTGACTCTGCGACCCCATGGACTGCAGCGCAGCAGGCCTCCCTGTCCTTCCCCATCTCCCAGAGTTTGTTCAAACTCACGTCCATCGAGTCGGTGATGCCATCCCACTGTCTCATCCTCCGTCATCTCCTTCCCCTCCTGACCTCAATCTTTCCTAGCATCAGGGCCTCTTCCAATGAGGCAGCTCTTGGAATAGCCCAACAATTAAAGAAGACAACGTTTACCAAACCCCCCACAGGACAGGATATTTATATTGCTATCTAGGTCGAGTTTTGTTTTTTTTTTCCCAGTTTTTGTCTCCTTCCCTCCCTCCTTTCTGTTGTTCATTGATTTAAACTCTGTGCATGAAGAGGCATCTTTGGGGTTACAGTGTCTCCTCCTTCCAGGCCATCTTCAGCCTGATGTCATCCTAACAGGCCCTTGCTGCTGTGCGCTGGGCACGCGATGGGCACGTGCTGGTGGGCGCCGTTTCTGGGTCACCGCGTGTGAGCGTGCTGGTGGTCCTGCATCCACACTGCCCGGCTGCCTTTGTCTGTGACAGCGACAGGCTGAGTGCGGGAGGGAGGGAGTGGCCTGGGCACACTCTGGGCCCATGCGTTCATGCTGTTGTTTCGCTGCTAAGTTGTATCCGACGCTTTGCAACCCCATAGACCGCAGCCTGCCAGGCTCCTCTGTCCATGCGATTCTCCAGGCAAGAAGACTGGAGTGGGTCGCCATTCCCTTCTCCAGGGCATCTTCCTGACCCAGGGGTCAAGCCTGCATCTCCTGCGCTGGCAGGTGGATTCTTCACCACCAAGCCACCAGGGAAGCCCGTGCACTGGCGTCTTATTTAACTCTGTGGGGTTAGTAGGATTCCATTTAACGAGGCAAAAACCAAGGCTCGGCTGACTCCCAGAGCGGGTCTGTGAGGTGTTCGGAGGCCAGAGTCTTGTTGTCGAGGGGTACGAGTCAAGTGCTTGGTGGCTGAATACTTGCTGTGTGATTTTGGTGTTGTCAATCCCCCTCTCTGAGCCTCAGCTGCCTTCGGTGAACATGGAGTGACGGGAGCATCTTCTCTGACAAAAGTTAAAGGGGCTGGGATAGAGCCTGATGTTCCAAAAGTAGCCATTGGTTCTGCCTCTGGGCTGGGCCTGTGTGGGTGCTGGGGACACAGAGGTGACCAGGTCAGATCCCTGTCTCCAAGGACAGGCCTGTGTCCAGGGTCCTCTTGGCCCCAGACGCTCCGAGTCCAAGAGGTGATTGGTCACGATACTCAACAGGAGGGAAACCCACAGTGTCTGTACTTAAACACGCCAGCGAGGCCAGGGCACCAGAGTGTCCTGGGACTCAGCTGAACACCTGCTTCCAGGACACCTGTTGTGTGATCCCCACATGGTGCAGCTGGTGGGGGGGAGCAGCCCCCCAAGTCACACAGATGTCCCTTGTGGTCATCAGTGAGCAGACAGTCCCCAGGTGTCACCTTTCCGTGTTGGCCTAAAAAGCAGAGGTGTCGTGTGTGTTGGGGGCAGAGTTCAGCAGGCGTTTCTGGGGCCTGATGCCCTGGCTGGTGGATCTTAGAGCATCAGAACCTCCCACACGGATGCCTGGGGTGAGGGGCATTCAGAACAGGTTCTGACACTGAGCAGGCATGAGGACACGGAGCACCTGGCTTGGAAGTGGTTCCCTCTGAGGCGCTTGCCCTGGAAATCACATGCCCGGAAACAGGTTCAGGGATGTTCCTGCCAGCAGTGTTCGTGACGGCTTTGTGGGCATGATCTGATGTCCGTCCACGGTAAGATGGATAAACGGAGGTGAGTGGGCTCAACGGGGCCCTCAAGGACAGGGACCTTGAACAGCCAGAGCGGCAGAGGTCAACCTTGGAACACAGTTGGGAGGGAAGGGGGCAGTCATGGGAGCTCTGCACGGAATGACTGCATGTGTATCAAGTCCAAAGGTGGCAGAACTGGACTGGAGAGAAAGGAGGGTCACAGATATACCAAGACAGTGGTTGTCCCTGGGGTAGGAGGCGAGGGACTGGGGCTGGCTAGGGTCACCCAGGGGGCTCCTGGGGTCCTGGCAGCTTTCTGTTCCTTGATATGGGTGCTTTCTCTTTATTCATTTAAATCCTCATGGACGATCTGAGAGCTTTTTTTGTACGTGAGCTGTGCTTGCAATTTATAAAAATGCAACGGGCGCAGGAGCCCACAAGCACATGCAGAGAGAATGCACGTCAGTAGCTCCGGGAAAACACGGATCAGCACTGCGGTGAGACAGCACGCACCACCCATCGGGGTGTGCGAGAGGAAAGAGAGGGCCGCTGTTGCAGCAGGATGTGGAGAAGTGGGGCCCTCGTATGCTGCTGAGGGGTGTGAGCAGGCGAGCCCCCAGGGCAGGCTGGCAGCTCCTCCGTGTTAACGCGGCTACCGAATGGCCTGGGGCCGCGCTCCCCACCCCTCACCTCACAGGCCGAAACCCTAGCCCCCAAAGGGGGGGTAGTGGCGATCCTTTGGGAGGGTCTTCAGTCACAAATGAAGCCCTCATGAATGCTCTTGGTGCCTCGTGAAGGAAGCTCCAGAGAGCCCCTTCCAGCCCAGGAGGACCAAGAGAAGGTCCCGGCCGAGAGCCAGGAAGCGGGTCCTCACCAGGGCACAAGCCGCACCTTGGGCCCCCTGCTCCCAGAAGTGGGAGAAGCACGTTTCTGTTGTTTTGCTCCCGTGCCACCCAGTCTGGGGCGCTCTGCTGGAGCTGCTCGGGCACCCCAAGACACCCAGCAATTCTCCCTAGGTGTTGGGTTGGCCACAGAGGTCATTTCAGTTTTTCTGTAAGATGTTAGAGCAAGGATACCGAGAAATCTGTTCATCACCTGTGCACACTGGGTCCATGCTTTTATAGGTGGTGTCTTACTTCATGATTCCACTTAACAAGGCAAAATCTAAGGGTCAGCTACCTCCTAGAGCTGGTCTGTGCGGTGTTCGGAGGCCGGGGTCTTATTGCCAAGGGGTGTGGGTCGAGTGGTTGGTGGCTGCTTATTTGCTGTGTGACCTTGGGATTGTCACTCCCACTCTGAGCCTCAGCTGCCTTCAGTAAACATGCAGTAAAGACAATTTGATCTTTTGTGGCAAAAGTTGCAGGGGGGCGTGGCTGGGAGAGAATCAGATGTTCCAAAAGTCGCCATTAGTTCTATCTCTGGGCTGGGCCTCTGTGGGTGCTGGGGCCAGAGAGGTGACCAGATCAGATCCCCATCTCCAGGGATGGGCCCGTGTCCAGGGTCCTCTTGACCCCAGATGCTCGGCCTTCAGGAGGAGGTAACCCCGGCGAGTCGATATACTGAACAGAAGGGAAGCCCACACACACACATCCATGTAAAAAAATGGATTAAACAACGTTTACAGCAACATCCTTTACAACAGCCCCAAAGTGGAAACTACCCAGACGAGCACTGACGGGTGAAGAGAGAAAATGTGGGCCGCCCGCACGCAGAGTATCAGCCATGAAAAGGGATGGGTGCTGACCCGACCACCATGCACCCTGATCACACGGCGCTGTGACCGAAGCCAGACCCACAGGACCAGGTCCGGTCTCACCGCGTTTACCGGCCATGTCCGGGAGAGGCAGCGCTGTGCAGACAGGAGGCAGGCCAGAGAAGTGGGGGGTGAGTGCTGGAGGGTGCAGGGCTCTTCTGGAGGTAAGCTGACTGTGGGGAAGGCTGTGCACACGTGTGACAATATCAAACAGTGCTGAACTGCGCCCTTTGGGCGAGCGCCACGCCACGGTGTGTGCAGTAGACTGTAACTAAGTTGGCTTTAAAAAAAAACAAGTTCTTGGCCGGTTGTGAGGAAGCACTGGGTGACACCGAGTGTGTCCCTGGTGGTGGCCCCCCGGGTGGCGAGCCCCAGCGCCAGGGCCAGACGCCCGGGCGGCCGCCTCCAGCTCACTGCCTCCCTCCTCCTCTGGGGCCACCATGGCCTGCGGCCCTGGCAGCACTTGCATGGGCCCTGATCACATGACACGCAGCCCGTTAATTAACCCTGCAGACTCTGCATTTTGAGAGCTCGGTGATCACATTAAGTCCGCATTAAGCTGGGCGGAATCACAGCCGTGCTGGCCAGGACTGGTCACTCGGACGGGCACTGAGCCCTCTCCCCCAGGCAAGGGGGCGCGAGCAGAGGAAATGCATGTGGGACAAAGCTAGGCTTGGCTGCCAGCGTCTGAGCTGCCTGGGGCAGAGGGCCTTCCGGGGCCCTCCCACTTGGGGCCTGGGCTGCAGTTCTGGGTCAGGCAGTCACGGGTCCGCGCACCTTCCCTGTGGCCTGGCCCGTGGCTGGTGCACTCAGGAGATGTCCAGAGAGAAATCAGCAACAAGTGCCTTCACACCCTGGCACAGCTGGTACCCCAGGCTCAAGCACCCATCCCGAGCTTCCAGGGTCCTGGGGGCCCTGCATCGCCAGATGGAGGGAAGGTCAGGGGCCCCGGGGAGGGGCAGTGGGGGGCCTGGAGCCGCCTGAGTGGACCACTGTCAGTATTTCTGCCCATGGCTGCACTTCTGGGTCCTTCCTGGCTTAATGACCGGGCCCACGAGCCTGCCCGGGCGATGCCACATTGGCATCCTTGATGCAGAGACCTCTCGAGATGGAAGGAAAGGCCACCGAGAAAGCAGATCGCGAGGCCCTCTGAGTTCTGTTCCTGCCCCTCACCCCACCTGTCACCGCCAGTCAGGCAGGGCAGGGACTGGCCTTCATGGAAGTGGCTCCAGGTGAGGACCGGGGACTCACCTGGTGAGTAACGTTGAGCCACAGAACCTGCGCCCTTGCAAAGAGCCCGTGGGGAAGCAGGGTGCAGGCATCTGCCTCAAATAAGAGAATAAGCCAGACGAAGACGGTGGAGCTGGGTCAAGGGTGCGGAGTATGGGGGTGGGAGGCAGGCAGCCGCGTGACACCGGTGGGCGGGACATCCTCTCTGAAGGAGGGGACGCTCCAGCAGAAGCAGAGGCCCAGGGCAGGCCGGGGTGGGGCAGCACAGGCCCCTTGAGAGACAGACACTGGGGCCAGCAGCCGGAGGGCAGAGGGCCCAAGGCTTCCACTGAACAGGGCCAGGGCTGTGCGGAGCCCAGGAGGGGGCCTCCCACAGGCTCTGCTGACCATGCTCAGGAGCGGTGGCTTGGTTTTTCTATTTTTAGTGGAATATGATGTGTGTTCCTGGTGTACAGCATCATCCATCAGCCATATGTACCAAGTGATGTGGGTGAACCTGGAGCCTGTCGCAGAGTGAAGTCAGTCAGAAAAACACATGTTTATGCACATATGTGGAATCTAGAAAAACGGTGATGAAGCCCTACGGCAGGGCAGGAATAGAGATGCAGCTGGAAAGAACGGACTTGTGCACACAGTGGGGCAGAGGCGGGGTGGGACGAACTGCGAGAGCAGCACGACGTGTATACATGGCCGTGTGCAAAGCAGGTGCCGTGCAGCACGGGGAGCTCAGCCCGGTGCCCTGCGATGACCCAGAGGGCTGTCATGCGGGGTGGATGGGAGGGAGGGGGAGAAGCACAAGAAGTTCCACATTCGCTGGGGAAGCGTGGAGAAAGCACAGCGGCCCCAGTGCGTCCTTCGCCCATTTGCCTGTGACTAACACCTCAGCTCAGCATAACGTACACCTATCAGCACGGTAAATTAACGAACGAGCTAAGGGCGTCCCTGGTGGCTCAGCTGGTGAAGAATCCGCCTGCACTGTGGGAGACCTGGGTTCGATCCCTGGGTTGGGAAGATCCCCTGGAGAAGGGAATGGCTACCCACTCCAGTGTTCTGGCCTGGAGAATTCCATGGACTGTATGTCTGTGGGGTCACAAAGAGTCAGACACAACCGAGCCACTTTCTTCTTATAATATCTGCTTATTCAGTGAAGTCCGTACTTCATTCGGATCCCCTGGGTTGGGACCTTCTGTCCCCTTCCTGTTCCAGGAGCCCATCCAGGCCACCCCATGGCCTTCAGTCTGCCTGTCTCCCTGGGCTGCGAGACGGGGTCTTATTGTGTGAGGACAGGACAGCCAGTGGCGGCCAGGAGCAGGATTTACGATTGTTTAAAGTCCGCTCATTGGCTGTAACAAAGGCACCACTTCAGTCCCGGGAGACGGTGTGTGTGAGAGACTCCAGGGGCATCTGGGAAAACTCTGCACCTTCTGCTCAATTGCACTGTGGACCTAAAACTTGTCTGAAACATGGTCTTTAAAAACCCCCAGGCGAGAGGCTGTACTCAGGGAGAGTCGCTGGAGTCCAGACGTGGTTGATTCTGCTGCTGACGGGGCCTCCCTGGACCTGGGTTTCCCCATTTCAAAGTCAAGGGTTTGAAGTAAATGATTCCCAAGGCTGCTTCTGACTCTAAGAATCCCGACCTCGTACCAATACTGCTCTTCAACGCAAAGCGTTTTCAGGGGTCTGACACCCGCTGAGAGATGGGCACGTCCATCCCATTTCACAGGTGAGGAAACTGAGGCTCAGAGAAGGAAAGGGACTCAAGACCACAGTGCAGGCTGCATCTCCTCCATAGTCTGTCCGGAGCACTCCCCACCCTCCGCCTCCCCCTACCCCGCGCGGCCCCAGGAAACTGGCCCGGAAGGCTGCACCTCTGAGCTGGCTCTCGCTCCTAGGGGCAAGTGGTCTGGCTCCGAGCACAGCTGCCTCGGGATGAATGCAGAGGCTCTGGCCGGTGGAGGCCCCGGAGGGAGCTCCGGGGGCAGAGCCAAGTCCTGATTCTCATTCCTCCTGCTCCTCCCCTCCGGCTCCACGGGGTAGCCGCATCCCCCTCACCAAGGTCACAGGTCACAGCTCCCATGTGCTCTGTGCGCCCACTGGGTTCCAGCAGCCCGACCCCCCATGGCCCACCCGGCCTGAGGAGTAACGGCCCCCCTGCTGCCAGCCCCAGGGAGCTGCACCCTCCCTCTGGGCTCCCTTGCCTGTGTCCTCTATTCTGTTCGCCTCTCTCTTTCCTGCAGTGTAATGCGCAAGCCACAGAGCCCACCCTCCTAAGCGTGTGCACGTCAACGGCTTTAGTACATGCCGTGTGCTGCCGCCACTGCTAAGTGCGGAGCGCTTCATCACCCGAGAGAAAGCCCATGCTGCGCAGCAGTAGTCAGTCCAGTTTCTCCCCCTCTCGGGCCCTGGCAACTGCTCATCTGCTTTCTCTCTTTATAGATTTTTTTTTTTTTTTTGCCTGTTCCGGACATTTCGCATAAACGGGCTCATACAGCGTGTGGCCTCTTGTGTGTCCGGCTCCCTGCACTCAGCACAAAGCTTTCAGAGCTCACCCCAGTGCCACAGCGCTCAGCACCCATTCCTTTTCACGGCTGAATAATACTCCCTGTGGGGCCGAGCGGCGCTCCATCCGCCCAGCCACCAGCCGCTGGCCTCAGGCTCTCTGGTTAAAACCGTCCTGGGTTTCCGAGTCGGAGCGTGTCGGCCGCCCGGCCCTGACCCGGTGCTACACCCTGGTTCCTCGCGGCAGGCCCGGGCACGAGCTGCCCCTCGACTCCCAGCCCACGCGCTCTCCCCTCCCTCCACCTCTGGGCTCTGCACCTGCCGGCCCTTATCTGGAAGGCCAATCTTTACTGCCTTTACGGAGGCTCGACCCAACAATTCCACCACAGAATATGTACCCTCCGGGGTAGGCGCATGCATGTGTAAAATGACAGCCTCGGAGAGGCCTTATCTGAGATATCAAAAGGCCGAAACGCTCTCGGGATCCACCAATGGGACCGGTTCTGCGAATCACGGGGCATCGATAAACTGGAATGTCCTGAACTGCCAGAGGACGAGGCGGCCCTGTGCTTCCCAGTGAGATGCACCGGTGGAGAGAGCAGGGGTGTGCAAAGCATGCGGAGCACGCGCTGTTTGCGCGAGATAGACTGTGTGTGTGCTTGAGAGCCCAGAGTGCGCGCCCCGAGCAGCAGGAGACGCTGGGAGGAGGGGCTGCCTCCGGAGAGGATACCTGGTACCTTCCTTGCCGTAGGATTGTTCTTGACGCCATCTGAATATTCTACCAGGTTGGAAAAGCGTCACCTCCTCCACAGAGCCTTCCCTGATGGCCAGGGCAGTCACGGACTCCCCCATGGTTTCCACCCCTGCCCTGGGCTGTTGGGTAATTTTCACTTTGTCCCCCTGTTGACTGTGTGCCAGTTATTAATAGCCTCTGGCGTCAGGCCAGCAGCTCCCTGCGGTGGACATGAAGCCGTGCCACCCAGACCTCCTGCCTGTAGCGGTGTGCTGGTAAACCGGCTCCCAAGAGAAGAAAAAGCCCAGTGTGGGATAATTGCTCCCACCATGGCCAATTTGAAGCTCCCAGTGGTTTAGCAATCAGCTTGCATATCTCCAGTATTTAATACAGGGTCTTGTGAGTGCCAGGAGCCAGCTGCAGCACACCAGGGGACCGGGCAGCCTCCAGCTGTGCGACCCTGCAGGGTCCGTCCCAGCCCCACGTACCTGCCGCCTTCCCCGCAGCCGGGGACAGAGACAGGTGGGGGTCCCACGGTCTGGCCGCTCTGACGGGCGGCACCTGCTCTGGCGCTCCCACCGAGGCCCTGCAGGCTCACTCGCGCCCCACCCTGCTCCTCCCCACCCCCTGTGTGTGCGTACTCACTTACGTCTGACTCTTCGTGACCCCATGGACTGTAGCCCACCAGGCTCCTCTGTCCGTGGGATTCTCCAGGCAAGGATACTGGAGTGGGTTGCCATTTCCTCCTCCAGGGGATCTTCCCGACCCAGGGATCAAACCCGCGTCTCCTGCATTGGCAGGCAGATTCTTTACCACTGAGCCACCTGGGACCCCCCTTCACTGATTCCTCATGAACAGCTTGGACTGAACTCCATCTCAGCCTCTGCTCCTGGGGCTACGAGAATGAGGAGACCCCTGCCCCCCAGGCTGTGGCACTCCTGGGGGGCCAGGACATGGCCCTCCACCCCAGCCTCGGGCAGAGAGCCTGGCTCGGAGTAGGTGCTGGCCAGCCGCGAGGGGAGAGGAGGACTCGCTGTGCGTCTGCTCCCGTGTGCATTCCTCAGTCCTCACTCGTCGTGCACCAAGCACCTGCTCACCTCTGCCGCGGAGGCCCCGGGGGTTCCGTGAGACAGACACGGGCCGTGCTGCCTTCCCTGAGCCTGAGGACCCAGACGGAGCAGCCCTGGAATTAATACCGCCCCCAGATCGAAGTCGGAGAGTGGGAGACAGACAGCAAATGAAACTCGACCCGGGAGGAGCTGCCCTGTGCGCAGCAAGGACCAGAAACTAGGCAGGGCACGCGAGAATCCGCCCAACTCAAGACGACACAGAGGAGGAGATAAAAAAATAAAAAAAAAGAGGAGGAGAGATAGTCCCCTCAGTGAATGGTTCCGGGAGGACAGCAACGTGGAAAAAATGAACGCAGAACACTCTCTAACACCATGCACAAAAGTAAGCCTAAAATGGATTAAAGATCTAAATGACAGACTGGATACTATAAAAGCCTTAGAGGAAAAGAGAAGTAGAACACTCTTTGACATAAATTGCAGCCATATCTTTCTGGATCCATCTCCTAGAGTAACAGAAAGAAAACAAATGAGACCAAGTTAAACTCAAAAGCTCTTGCACAGCAAAGGAAATCATGAACAAAATGAAAAGACACAGGGAAATGCAAATTAAAACTACAAGGAGGTCTTATTACCTCACATGGGTCAGAATGGCCGTCATCCAAAACATCTACAGGAATTCCTGGAGAGGGTGTGGAGAAAAGAGAACCCTCCCACACTGTTGGTAGGAACGTAAGTGAGAACGTCCACTGTGGAGAACAGTATGGAGGTTCCTTGACAAACTAAAAATAGAACTTACCGTATGACCCAGCAGTCCTACTGCTGGGCATATGGCCAGAGAAAACCATAAATCCAAGAGACACAGGCACCCCAGTCTTCACTGCAGCTCTACTTACCACAGGCAGGGCATGGAAGCAACCTAAGCGTCCATCAACAAAGGAATGGATAAAGAAGATGTGGCACGTATACACAATGGAATATCACTCAGCCATAAAAAGGGACAAAATCGTGCTGTTTGCAAAGACATGGATGGACCTAGGAGTGTCGTACAGAGTGAAGAAAAACATCGTATACTATCATCTATAGGCGGAAGGTAGAAAAGTGGTTCGCATGAACTTACTTGCAAAGCAGAGATAAAGACACAGATGTAGAACAAATGAATGGATACCAAGCGGATAAGGTGGGGAGGGATGAACTGGGAGGTTGGAACTGACGAATACACGCCACTGTGGGTAACGCAGACGACTGATGCGAAGCTGCTGTGCAGCACAGGGGCGTCTGCTCCGTGCCCTGTGATGACCTAAACGGGAAGGAGGTCCAGAGCAGGAAGGACGTGTGTATGCGTGGAACGGATTCCCCTTGGTGTGCACTAGAAATTAACACAACGCTGCAAAGCAACTATAGCCAATGAAATTAAAAAAAAACAAACAAAAGGACAGCCCGCAGAATGGGAGGAGATACTTGCAAACAATGCAACTGACAAGGGATCCATTTCCAGAATTTACAAACAGCTCGGGGGCTTTGATATTAAATAAAACAACCAACGGTCCCATCCAAAACTGGGCAGAGGAACCTAAATAGACCTTTCTCCAAGGAAAACACACAGATGGCCAAGAGGCACACGAAAAGATGCTCAGCACGGATGATGATTAAGAGAAATGCCAATCAAAACTACAGTGTGATATCACCTCACACCAGTCAGAATGACTATCATCAAAAAGTCTACAGACAATAAATGCTGGAGAGGGTGTGGAGAGAAGGGAACCCTCCCACACTGCCAGTGGGAATGTAAATTGGTACATCCACTATGGAAAAAAATATGGGGGTTCCTTGAGCAACTCAAAACAGAACTACCCTACGACGCAGCGTCCCACTACTGGGCGTATATCTGGAGAAAACCGTAATTCCAGAAGACACGCACCCCAGTGTCCACGGCAGCACTAAACACAGCCAGGACACGGAACCAGCCAAGACGTCCATCAACAGTTGAATGGATAAAAAAGATGGGGTACATATACACAGTGGAATACTTCAGTCGCTCAGTCGTGTCCTACTCTTTGCGACCCCATGAATCGCAGCACGCCAGGCCTCCCTGTCCATCACCAACTCCCGGAGTTCACTCAAACTCATGTCCATCGAGTCGGTGATGCCATCCAGCCATCTCATCCTCTGTCATCCCCTTCTCCTTCCACCCTCAATCTTTCCCAGCAACAAAGTCTTTTCACATGAGTCAGCTTTTTCCATCAGGTGGCCAAAGGATTGGAGTTTCACCTTCAGCATCAGTCCTTCCAGTGAATATTCAGGACTGATTTCCTTTAGGAATACTACTCAGCCATAAAAAGTGAAATCCTGCTATTTGCAGCAACGTGGATGGACCTGGAGATTATCATACTAAGTGAAGACCGACCAAGAAAGACAGATACATATGATGCTGCT
The DNA here is from genome assembly GCF_029407905.1 of Bubalus kerabau. Classification (NCBI taxonomy): domain Eukaryota; kingdom Metazoa; phylum Chordata; class Mammalia; order Artiodactyla; family Bovidae; genus Bubalus; species Bubalus kerabau. The sequence continues at coordinate 59,947,120 of NC_073643.1, read as the reverse complement.
TATATGTGGGATCTACAATATGATACAAACGAGCTTATTCACAAAACAGAAATAGAATGGACCGAGGGATACCGACGAGGAAGGGTGGGGGAGGGCGGGCTGGGCGCCTGGGGCGGACACGGACACACTGCTGTATTTAAAGCAGATAACCAGCAAGGCCCTACTGTATAGTACGGGGAACTCTGCTTGATATTCTGTAATAACCCAAATGGGGGAAGAGTCTGAAAAAAGAATGAATGTATGTATAACTGAGTCACTCTGCTGTACACCTGAAACTAACAACATTGTTAACCGGCTGTACTCCAATACAAAATACATGTTAAAAGAAAATTCAAGCTTGGAACAATATTAAAAAGTTTCTGTGGCACCTGAGAGAATGTAAAAAATGTAAAGGAAAAGAAACTAAAATCTTCTCTAAATACGTGTTAGTCGTTCGGACATACCGACTCTCTGCGACCCCGTGGATGGTAGCCCACCAGGCTCCTCTGTCCGTGAGATTCTCCAGGCAAGAATACTGGAGCGGGTTGCCATGCCCTCCTCCAGGGGATCTTCCCAATCCAGGGATGGAACCCAGGACGCCCCCCACTGCAGGTGGATTCTTTCTTTACCACCGGAGCCACATGAGAAGCCCTGACATTAAAAAAATAAAACTATCAAGGACCGCCCTGTACAGAGCAGGGAACTCTGCTCACGATTCTGTAATAAATGGGAAAAGAATTTGAAACATAGAAACGTGTATGTTTAGGTGAGTCATTCTGCTATATACCTGAAACTAACCCAACACTGTGAAGCAACAATATTTCAATAAAAGTTTAAAAAAGTCGAACTTAGGGGAGATGGAGGAATGGCAGTTAAAGCCAGGGAACAGCACATGCCAAGGCCCGGAGGTGGGCGGCATGTGGATAACCCCCCAGGAGGAGTGGGAGGAGACAGGGCTACACGCGCAGGGCAGGGGCGCTCCTGATGACCTGAGGGCCCAGGGGTTCCGGGAAGGGGCCTTCCTGCAGTGACAGATGGTCTGGCTGACCCCCTGAGAGACGACTCCAGAGAGGGTGGAAATGAGGTCAGAGAGGCAGAGTGGAGGGCGGGGAGGCTGTCCCCATCACCCAGGCCGGAGACGCTGGAGGCCCCGATGGAGGCAGTGGCAGTGGGGGGAAGGGGAGCTGACACCCAGTGGGGAAGGGTGCGGGGCCCCGGGGTGACTCACGGGCCTCTGATGGACATGGAGGCCGTGCAGAGACCAGGAGCCAGGCTCGGGGAAGGCCACATGTCGAGGGCGTGATGGGGACATTTCAGGCTCAGTGAGTGGTCAGGAAGAGGGGGCCTCTCCGGGAGCAGAAATCTGAAATCGGGCCCCGGTCAGCTTGAGCAACCACAGCATATGATTCCGGTCAGGATCCAGTCACTTCCAAAGACTCAAAACGTGGATGAAAACAGCTAGAAGTAGGACACCCATCTCTATCATTTTGGGTATTAAAAAAAAGATTACAAAAGCACAAGAAACGAGAGACTGAGAAAGATGACCACCAGCTAACTATGAAGTAAGAGGCTGCTAAAAAGGCAACCATCCGAAGCCATATTAACAGAGGTCTAACGTTCATAACATAGGAGGAGACAGTCTGGCCATGTGACTTTCAGAACTGGGCTATGCCCCCACCGATGGACAGACCTAGAGAGCACGCGTACACGAGGGCGCTGGAGAGCCCAGGCTGACAGAGCTGGAACTGCCCCCCCGCCGAGAGAAGGCAGATTCTGGGGTCCTGGGCACCACCCCCTACACTCTGCTGGCCTGTCCTGGGGGGTGAATGGGAGGGGCTGTGTGTCCAGGGATCAGAACCAGTACCCCAGCTGCAGGGGACTCACAGGCAGCAGATCCCAGCTCCATGCAAAGCCAGGTGACCCCAGCACGCTGGCCAGCACTGGAGGGGCCGCCAGAGGTGGGGACCTCTTGTCCTGGGAGGTGTGGGGGGAGGCAGCTGGGGTCTGCGGGGGGCATTCCTGAACCAGGTGGGGCGGGGCCGCTTTTAACCTGCTCCTCTGTCCCCCAGCCCGGCAACCAAACCTGTCTGGAGTAGTAGGAAGGATTTTCTGCACCGCTGGAGGGAGAAAAATCAATCTCTCCCTGACAGGTCCCCCGGGAAGTGCCAACAATGTACCAGGTGCTGCCCAGAGCCCGGAATTACCAGGGCGGGGCTCCCAGGCCTGGGAGGGGCCTCAGGAGAAACTCGCTCCAGAAAAAATTCCTGATTCATGACACCCAACAGATACTATCGAGGCTGGCCTCCTGGGCCGCCCCAGACTTTGGGGCTGCCTGGATGATCTGGGGGTGGACTTCCTGGAGGAGGAAGGGGTCCTCCGGGGAGGGAGGGCAGGCAGTGACGGAGGGCCTCTGTCACCCCCCCATAGCATTGTGAGAGGCAGCTGAGTGCTGAGACCAAAAGCTCTTGGCCAGTGTTGAGCTCCACTGCCCCCCTCCACATTGCAGCCCTCACCCAGGACGATTTCCCCACCTCGCAGTGACCGGCCCTCCTCCAGGAATGCACCTCCATTCATCCCCGCATGGCCCTGCCCAGCCCAGCCCTCCTGGGGCCTCTGCAAATGCCACCTCCTCCTCCTCCTCCTCGGAGCGCCCTGCCCCTGCCCCACCCAGCCCAGGAGGACTCCTCCAGCACGGGCCTCTCCCACGCCTGACACCCACGCCTGACACCCTTCGCCTGACACCCTTCTCTTTGTGCCCCGTTTACCGCCAACCCGCGTGGCCTGCAAGCTCTGCGAACGTGGATTCCGCGGTGAGGCTTTCTCCAGCCACGGAAACTAAAGGGGCCCCAGCCAGTCCTCACTGCCACTTGCCACCAGTCAACTCTCCAGTTCCCACTGGTCACCGCCAAGTCCGGGCTGGTGACTCAGGCAGGTCGTGACCAATCAGAGAGAGTCCTCGGGGTTCGGCGACAGACTGAGAAAGATCGACCGCTTTAGACGACCACCAGCTCACTGTGAACTAAGAGGCTGCTGAAAGGCAACCATCTGAAGCCGTATTAACAGTCGTGTAACATTCGTAATATAGGAGGAGACGGCCTGGCCGTGTGACTTTCAGAACAAGAACTGTAATTTCCCACCAGAGGAGCAGGAGGGGCTACAGAGGGCAGAGCCACGGACGGGCATCTCGCGGCCACGTGGTCTAACCAGGAAGGCAGAGTGGAGAGAGGAGGAGGGGTGTGTGGACGTGCTTCCTGGGAGTATCATTTGTGCCCTGGCTCACACTGGCCCTGAGTCTCTACCCTGGGACCAGTTGCTTCCATGAACTAATGACTTCCCTTTTTGTTTTTCAGCCGGCTTGACTTGGGTTTCTGTCCTTGTGGACTGAAATGTTGAACCTGGCCGAGACGTCCTTTTGCCGGTACAGCGCGATGCTTCACGTAAACCCCAAAGCCAGTCCCTAGTTGGTGGGTTTGAAGTCACAGCTGGAAGCAGAGCTGAGAGCCTCGACCATCTCCAGCTTCGGTCCATCTGAGCCCCGCCTCCCCTGTTGGCCCACCTGCGGCTCTGCAGGGAGAGCTCAGTTCTGGACTGTCTGTACCCCAGCTGGTGAGCAGTGACCCAGGCAGTCAGACTCAGTCTCAGCACAGCAGTACAGTGTGACGAGAGCAGCCTGAAGCAGGGCAGCAGGCACCAGAGCGAGGCAGCCCAAGAACCTGCTTCAAATCCCACCTCCGGCCACCACACGCTGGTGGTGACAGAAATGGCCGCAGGACACAGGGCACGCTGCCTGCCTGTCCAGCCCCCTGACCACAGCTGGCCGCCTCTGACCACAGAGGGGAAAACACTGGACCCCACCTGAAAAAGAGAGACCCGAGAACGCAACTTCCGTTTTTTATCTTTGGATGCTGTGGTGTGAAAGTGTGATTGCGGGAACTTAGGCAGCCACCTTGTGACCCAAAGGCGACAGAACCAGAGGCCAAACAAGGTGACAAGGGCAGACGGAAGGATGGAAACAGCTTGGGCCTCGCAGAGTCTGCAGAGCCTCTGAAAGAAACTGTATCCAGACTTTCATTTTGCAGGAAAAAGCCAACTCCTATCATTGAAGCCACACCTAATAAGGTATGCTGGTACTTGGCACCTTGCACCTTCAGAGATCTGCTCCTTGTCGTCAAGCAGGAGCAGTCTTTCCTCAGAGGAAAAGGTGGAGATTAAGGAGAGAAGGGCAGGGCTTCCCTGGTGGCCTGTTGGCTAAGACGCTGAGCTCCCAATGCAGGGGGCCCTGGGTTCGATCCCTTGTTGGGGAAGTAGAGCCCACAGGCGGCAACCAAGTGTTCACACGCCACAGCTAAAGATCCCTCATGCCACAGAGAAGATCAGAGATCTCGAGTGCAGCCAAATAAATATTTTTTTAAAAAACCTCTTCGAGTTTTCCTTGTTCTGCACAATGAATGCTGGGGTGAGCTGGCACGGGGTGGGAGGGGTGGGGGGCAGGGTCGTGGGGTGGAGGGAGCAGGCAGGCCCAAGTCCTGGTTCTGCCCCTGCGTTGCTGTGTGGCTGCTGGCAAGTCCCTTTCCTTCTCTGGGCCCCGGTTTCCTCTGCCTCTAGGACGAAGGCCCCAGAGGGGACTTCCCAAGAGAGAAGACAGGGACACAGGGGCGAGACGGGCACATTCTCCCAGGTGTCGCTGGGGCAGGAGGCAAGCTCTGGCTGATGCAGGAGTAGGGACAGAAGTGAGGGAGTGACCATCCCCCCCGGGGTGGGGGGCACTGTGAGTGCCCACCACGGCCCGGCCCCTCCCTCCCGCCTCCTCCCACACCCAGACACCTCTCCTGTCGGAACCCCACACCCAGCTCCTGCCGCCTGCCCAAGTGCACCCCACGATCGCCGCCTCCTCCCTGCGCACTGTCTACTCTGGCCTCTGCCTCATCCTTGTCCATCATCCGTGTGGACACTTCCCTGGCCCCTGCCACATCCTTGCCTGTCCGTGTGGACACGTCCCTGGCCCCTGCCGCATCCTTGCCCATCATCCGTGTGGACACTTCCCTGGCCCCTGCCGCATCCTTGACCTTCCGTTTGGACACTGCCCTGGCCCCTGCTGCATCCTTGCCCATCATCCATGTGGACACTGTGCCTCCTCCCATGCTCAGACCCCAGCCACTCCCTTCCAGCAGGAGACCTGGCTTTGGAACCTTCTCCAAGCTCCCCCAAGGCAGCCGACCACCTGGGAGAGGCCGCACCAGTTGGGGGGAGCAGAGAGCAGGGGGCAGAGCTGCTGGGCGCGGAGGCCTCCTCTCCCAGGGCCGGGCTGGACCAAGGGAGGGGACGTGGGCACGGGGATGGTCCCCGGGCCCCGCCTGCCCGTCTCCAGGCAGCGTGTGACCCACACGGCCTGCTGCAGGGAGGCCCGCACGGGCCCCCCACCTCTGCACATGATTCAAGGTGTCCCTCACTGTGCGTGCTGGGGCCACACCCTGTGCCAAGCACCCCGTGCCTACTTCCTAGGGAGCCCAACAAGGTGGGGCCCCCGCTGGAGTCAAGGCAGAGGCCCTGGGTGCGCTGGGCACCTCTGTGCCCCCTTCTCTATCCCCCAAGGGCGACCTGTGTATGCTGCACCCACAGACGCCCTGTGCCCAGCCTCCAGCCAGGCCCAGTTGGGGGAGCCCCAGTTGCCAGCCCGGGTGCTGAGGCACCTTGATGCCGCCCGCGCTTGTAAGTAGCCCCTTCATTCAACTCCCCTGTGTTTCCCCAACTGTGCCGTCCACCAGGCCCCACCCCGAAGACAGAACAGGCTTCGGTTCTGTCTCCGTGTTCGAGGGGACATGGCCCATGGTGGCTGCATCAGGGCCAGTGACCCACAGCGAGGTGCCGGGTCCAAGGAGCCCTCAGAAGGGCAGCCGTGTTGCCAGGCGCTTAGACACGAAGTCCCTGCGTCACCCGAGGGTGAGCGTAGGGATGACTGCCCACATCCGGGCCCCGTGCCCTCTCCATGCCAAGCTGCCCGGGGTCACAACTTCCCGTCTGCGCACCCCTTCCTCCCGCCGGACTGTGAGCACCTCCCTGGAGGGCAGGCACCACCGTGCCCGACTCCAGTCCAAGCCGCTGGTGTCCTGAGCACGCAACAGACAGCGACTCGCTGAAGCCGCCCAGTGACCCCGCCAGGCACATTCATCCTCATCACCCCCACTCTCCAGGGGAGGAAGCAGAGGCGCCAAGGCCGTCATAGGTGGGCAGCGCTGGGCTGGTGTGAACCCAGACAGTCGGGCTGTAGGATACAGCTGAACAGAAGGAAGGAAGACATGCATGCCGGGTCGGCCTTGTCCCCCTGGGCCACAGTCACGGGGCTGGACGGTGCAGTGGACGCCACGGCACCCACCCAGGCCCTCCTCCAGGACTGAGCACTCACCAATGAGCTGCGCAGGGTGTCAGCCCGTGAGGCCCACAGCCTCCTGGAATCATCCTCCGGGAAGACCCCCTGGAGGAGAGCATGGCCACCCACTCCAGTATTCGTGCCTGGAGAATCCCCTGGACAGATGAGCCTGGGGGCTGTGGTCCATGCGGTCGCGAAGAGTCCAAGATGACTGATGGCACTCAGCACACGAAGGAGCCCCCGCACCCGAGCTCGCGGCCCTCGTCAGGGCGGCTGTGGCCAGTGCCTGGTTGATGCTGGGTCCCCTGCCTCCCTCTGGGGACGACGCTAAAGGGACGTTTGGAGCCCAGAGCCACTCCCAGGACCCACTGGAGCCTCTGTAGCCATGGCATCCTCGCCTGGCTTCTCTCCCACTTCCTGGGAAATGCACGGCAGGTGAGTGTCCACATCGGGGACCCTTTCCAAGGACCCTGATCTAGGGTACCATGGAACCCGTGGGCAGGACGCCACCCCCCAGACACAGGAGGTGCCACGGGTGTGAGCGCTGCCCTGGGAGGGAGCTGCCAGCACCCCCATCCCCTGCCCCCCGCCCCCCAACTCCCACTCCTTTCTCCACCGCCCCTCCTCCCCGCACGTCGATCCATCATGAGCAGAAAAGCTTCACTTCACTCAGCTGCAGCTGTGTTCCTCTGGGCGACTCAGATGAAAGAGGGGGAAAGACAGCTTTTTTTTTTTTTTTGGTAAACACGTGGAGTATTTTCTCCTTGGTCACATTCTTTGAGTCACTCTGGATGCGCTGACTCCAAGCAAGGATTCCTGCCTGCCTCCGGTGGGGATGGCCGGGGAGGCCGCGTTCCACAGAGCAGGGCTGCTGGAATGCGGCCGGGTTGGCCTGGGGAGGGGCGCGGACTCCGGCCGGGCCTCGGAGTGAGCAGCGTCAGTCCTGTCCCCAAGGGAGACGCTCCCGGGTCTGGACTGGGACCTGCTGAAGTGAGTGTTGGCCGGGTGACGGCCGCTCAGACGCCACCCCTGGCTCCCTGTCGTCCTGGGGCTGAAGCCTGGGGCCTGGGGCCTGCCAGCCTCTGCCCACGGAGGGGTCTGGGAGGAGCTGCTTCTCGGGGACAGACGGCCCTCACTGCAGACTCGTCTCTTTCTTGACTTGTCTCTTGCACACTCAGAGCACACGTGTCACCACCTCCCGTGCAAGCTCGGTGCCCTGGGGCGTGTACTGTGGCCCCAAGTGAGGCAGTCAGGTACCCCCAGCTATAGGGTGCGGGGCAAGGAGGCTGATGGGAGTGAGCAGAGCCACAGAAACGTGTTCCTCCCGACTTCTGACATCACTGGATTGGCCTTGGCATTCATTCATTCATTCACCCATCGTTCAGTCGCTGAGTTGTTGTCCAACTCTTTGCGACCCCATGGATGGCACCCCACCAGGCTCCTCTGTCCGTGGGATTTTCCAGGCAAGAAGGCTGGAATGCGTTGCCATGCTCTCCTTCAGGGGATCTTCCTGACCCAGGGATGGAACCCGTGTCTCCTGCATTGCAGGCATATTCTTTACTGCTGAGCCACCAGGGAGGCCCATCCATTCGCTCACTCACTCGCTAATTTCAACTTTCTAGCACGTGTTCTTGAATTTCTGCCCCAGGCAGGCCTGAGGTCGGTGACCGAGCGGCAGAAAGAGGCCAGGCCTCGCTCACCAGAAGCTGACATCCTGGGTGGGGAGGCGGCCATGCCCCCGACTGTCACATGGGCACGAGGCTGACGCTGCCCTCCCCTGCTGGCAGCTCTGAAGAGGAGTGCCTGCTGTGCTCACGGACCCCCAGCAGCGGCCCTGGCCCCCCCACAGCCCGACTGGAAAGTGCTTGCAAGACAATGGGAGCAGCTGAGTCAGATGGGCTGTCGTGCAGTATGGAGGGGCTGTTCCGGCTGCTCCAGGTTTGGGGGCGTTGGGGAGGACCCTGGAACAATGACAATGGCTGCTGACCAAGGGCTGGCTCCGTGGGTTCCCGGTCCCCCTCCTCCACCCCCGCGGTCGCTGCCGCCTCTTTTGCCTCATCCGCACCTCCTCTCTTCACCCTGATCGCCCTAGGTTCCTTGCGGCTCCTCCCACACCCCTGGCATGCTCCTGCCTCAGGGCCTTTGCACGGCCGGCTCTCTCCACAGCTCCCGCCCCCGCTTCTTGGGGGCCTTAGGCTCAGGTCTCACCTTTGCCAGGACTCTCCCTGACCCCTGCCCTGGTTCGTCTTGAGCCCCGCGGACATCAGTATCTGACATAGCACACATTGCTGTCCTCGGCTTCTCTTGTTTACCACGGGAACGCCACCTGCCCAGGGGCAGGGACTCAGTCTGCCTGCTCCTGCCGGGGCCCCAGCACCCAGACTGGCATCCAGAGCAGGCCCGGTGCTCAGTAACTGAGGGAACGGCTGACGGCAGGCCTGGCTGGAGTGGGGGTGGGTGAAGAAATGATCCCTGAGCTGACACAGGACGAGGAGGGCCAGGCTGGGCGCAGAGGAGGAAAGGGCAGGCCGGGTGGAGAGAACAGCACGGGTGAAGGCATGCATGGAAGGGAGCCCCAAAGTGGGGAGGAGGCCAGTGGCCTAGCTGCACGGCCGCCCACCTCCCGTGGGATGGGGACTTGGCACTGCAGCGGCTCCCTACGGCCACCACGTGGAGGACAGACCTGATCAAATGTGGGGAGGAGGATGTGGCTCAGCCAGGGGCAACTGCAGAGGGAAGCCAGGAAGCAGAGATGCTGGAGAACTGCTCGCCTCCCTCCAGGGACAGCCCCCATGGACCAAGCCTGTGTCCACGGCACCTGCTGGGCTGCTGGCCCCGGCCAGCCCCGCAAAGAGGCAGGGCCAGAGCACCCTGGGCACAGGTCCTGCCCGCGTCCATCCAGACCCCCCTTCTGGTCTTGACCCAGAGACCTGGGCCCTTTCAGGGATGGCTCCGAAGAGGATGGACTTCAAGGACATGTGGTACCTGGACACAAGGACGATGCAACACTCAGACCAGAGACGAGCGTCCTCGCAAAACCTGTCCATGCGTGTTCACGGCAGCAATGCTCCAGCAGCCAGAAGGTAAAACAAGCCAAACGGCAGCATCAGACGGACAGATAAACAAGACGTGGTCTGGACCACAGGGGAGTGTTACGCAGCCCTAAAAAGGGATGGGGTGGAGACCTCCCTGGTGGTCCAGAGGCTGAGACTCTGAGCTCCCAGTGCAGGGGGCCTGGGTTCGATCCCTGGGTGGGGAACTAGATTCCACATGCTGCAATTAAAAGGACCCCGCATGCCACAGTGAAGATCGAAGATCTACATGCCGCTCCTAAAACCCGGCGCAGCCAAAAGAATTTAAGAACGGTTTTTCTAAAGGGGTGAAGTGCCGACACCGGCTACAACATGGATGGACCTTGACAACGTGATGCTCGGTGACAGAAGCCAGACCCCTAAGGTCATATACTGTAACGATTCCATCTGCACAAAAGGGCCTAGATAGGGGAATCCGTAGGAGAAGGCAATGGCACCCCACTCCAGTTCTCTTGCCTGGAAAATCCCATGGATGGAGGAGCCTGGTAGGCTGCAGTCCATGGGGTCACTAAGAGTCAGACATGACTGAGGGACTTCACTTTCACTTTTCACCTTCATGCATTGGAGAAGGAAATGGCAACCCACTCCAGTGTTCTTGCCTGGAGAATCCCAGGGACGGTGGAGCCTGGCAAGCTGCCGTCTATGGGGTTGCACAGAGTCGTACACGACTGAAGCGACTTAGCAGCAGGGGAATCCGTAGAGACAGGAAGCAGACTGCTGGCTGCCTGGGGCTGGGGGACGGGGAGCGGGGAGCTACCATGGACAGGCGTGGGGGTTCCTTTCGAGGCAGTAAAGAGTTCTAGAATGGACTGTGATGATGGCTGTGTGGCTCCGGGAAGCCCTCTGTGCACTTCGTGCCAGGCTGCTCTGAACCACTCCAACCCTCGGGGCTTCAGCACCTGCGCTCTCCTCTGCCTGCAGCACCCTTCCTCGGTTCCTCGTCTGTCCTGTTCAGGAGGCATCCAGAGGGGGCCGAGGTGCTCAGCAAGCATTTGCAGAGTGAATGAATGAGTGAGTGAGTGAGTGAATGCATGAGTGAATGAATGAGTGAGTGAATGAAGGAATGAGTGAGTGAATGAAGAAATGAGTCAATGAATGAATGAGTGAATGAAGAAATGAGTGAGTGAATGAATGAGTGAGTGAATGAAGGAATGAGTGAGTGAATGAAGAAATGAGTCAGTGAATGAATGAGTGAGTGAAGAAATGAGTGAGTGAATGAATGAGTGAGTGAATGAATAAATGAGTGAGTGAATGAATGCATGAGTGAATGAAGAAATGAGTGAAGAAATGAGTGAGTGAATGAGTGAGTGAAGAAATGAGTGAGGAATGAATGAGTGAATGAATGAATGAGTGCATGAATGAGTGAATGAAAGAATTAATGCATGAGTGAATGAATGAGTGAGTGAATGAACGAAGGTGCCCTGGCTTGGGAGCCCAGATGGCCTTTTCCTTCATGGTGGGGTCTAATAGACAGGCCTCTGACTTAGTCTGCAAAAGACCACGCTGAAGCCCCAGGGAGCAGCTTTGGGACCGAGGACAGAGGAGCGGACTCCCCAGAGTACTGGGACAGGGCCCAGGCCCTGCTGCCTGGCACCCTCTGTGCCCTTGGCCACCCCCAGATGAAGGGCCTGGACCCCTGTGAGGTCCTGCCCGGGTGGCCAGGCACGGCTGAAGCCCTGTGAGCGCCCCTGTCCAGCAGTGGAAGCGCCCTCTGCGTCGGCGTCCAGGCGGGCGGGCAGGCCCAGCCGGCAGCCCCTGCTGCCGGCAGCCAGCCCAGGGGCCACGGCATGGGGACACCTCCCCTGAGATCGCCTCTTTCCTGTCCCCGCAGGAGGCAGGTTTTTTCCAGGCTGACAAGAGGGAAAAACACCCCGGGTTATCTCTGTCCCAGGGCAGTTTCCAGCAGCGGTGGGGGGCTCTCCCCCTGCCAGGGGCCGGGCGTGGTGCAGGGAGAGCCAGCTCCTTACTGCTCTACAGCGCCGGGTGACCAGGCACGACTGAAGCCCCCGAACGCCCCCGCCCCAGAGCAGAAGCCCCCTTTGTGCTGGTGTCCAGGAGGGCTGTCGGCGCAGGCGGGCAGCCCTGTGTGCCTGCAGGAGCTAGGGAGGACCAGGAGGTCCATTGAAACCGTGTCACACCAAGCCCCTGGTGCTTTTACAGCAGAGAGGAAAGGCATCAGTGTCCTGACTTGGAGCCCCAGCTCTGCTGCATCCTGGCCGAGTGATCAGGGGACAACATTTAAAGTCCCTGAGCTTGGTTCAATAAGAAGGAAAAACAGCAGAGACCACAGCTGGGGTAGGGCCTCGAGGGGCCTGCCCGCAGCGGGGAGCTGGAGGAGGGGACCTTGGCATGTCTGCAGGACTGTTTATTCCCTGCAGAGGATGCCAGCCAGCCCGGAAATGCAGGCAGTGATGCTGGGTTCTTCCCGGTTGGCCTGGGGGCAACTCCCAACTAAGAGTCTGTGGGGATGGAGTGAATGTCCAGGAGGGAGTGAGTGCCCTGTCACCAGAGGTATTCAAGCCAGACTGAGATCTGTGCCGTCCAAGAGAGGAGCCCCCTGCCACACAAGCATCTGAACTGGGGCTAGTCTGAACAGAGATGTGCTCTAAGTGTAAAGTGATGGCCAGATTTCAAAGATGCACTATCGGAGGGGGACAGGAAGAAAAGGTGAGTCAACCCTCCCCGTGTTTTCATATTGCATGCGTGCTCAGTCACTTCAGTCATGTCTGACTCTGTGCGACCCTCTGGACTGTAGCCCGCCAGGCTCCTCTGTCCATGGCATTCTCCAGGCAAGCTTACTGGAGTGGGTTGCCATTTCCTCCTCCAGGACATCTTCCCGACCCAGTGATTGATCCCACGTTGTCTCTTATGTCTCCTGCATTCATTGGCAGGCGAGTTCTTTACTCCTAACGCCACCTGGGCAGCCCACTTTCATACTGATTGCATATTAAATAAATGACAATATTTGGGGCATATTAAAAATATTATTAAGTTTAATGTCATCTTCTCTTACCTTTTTGATGGGGCTACTAGAAAATTGAAATTATGTATGTGGTTCATATTAGTTTCTCTTGGACAGCACTGGTCAGAATCCCTGAGCTGTACCTTCACACACCCCTCAGGTGACATGTGTGCAAATGAAAATCTGAGACGCCCTGCGGGCGCCTTGACCCAGGGTCTGGGGGACTTGGCTTTGGGGGACTGAGAACAAACAGCCTGAAGTTCAGCCGTGTTCCGTGGGATACTAAATAATCGATCTCTCGGCCCCTGAGTCATACGCTTGGTCTGTAGTGTCCTTTCTGCCAGCTGGCTCTCACCAAGAACAAACACAAACTTTCAAGAGAAAGGGGTAGTTAAGCGGAGACTGGGCTCTCCTCAAAACGAGCCATGCACTCTCCCAAATCCACCATGCGCTGGCATCCTGTAACTTGCTGAAAAAGTCACTCAATCATGTCCAACTCTTTGTGACCCCATGGAGTATACAGTCCATGCAATTCTCCAGGTCAGGATACTGGAGCGGGTAGCCTTTCCCTTCTCCAGGGGATCTTCCCAACCCAGGGATCGAACTCAGGTCTCCTGCATTGCAGGTGGATTCTTTACCAGCTGAGCTATCAGGGAAGCCATGTAACTTGGTAAAGGCTGGGAAATAATCTCAGAAAACAACTGAAAAATGGATCTGCATGTTTAAAAAAATAAATAAATAAAACACGTAACCAATTCTCCCTAAATTCCTCCTTTTTCTCTCTGAAAACTTGGCCCCGAGGTGTTCAACGGCACTAAATATAGAACTGGTGAGCAAGTGAATCACTCGAGGTGCCAGGGCCCAGGGCTGTTTCACGGTGGAGCTGTAAACCACGGAGAGCTGGGCGCTGGAATCAAAATGCTGACGGGCCTCCAGGCTGGGTGAGGAGCAGGGCTGGGACCTGCCAGGGGAGCGGGCAGGGCGGGGCCTCTCTACACGCAAAGCAGCCCAGGCTCAGAGTTTTGCCCTTGGTTTTCCGAGACAGAAGCTGTACCACACACACTCCTTCCAGAGTCCAGGAGGTGATCTGCCCGTCGCCCCCACCCCAGACCCCAAACACACCGCCTGGGAGCTCACCTCCTGTCTCCTTCAGTCAGTGAGCAACACTGGCCTCTTGGCCTCAAGCTCTTACACTTGCCGTTCCTTCCGTCTGGGATGCTGTTCCCCACGCGGCTCGCTTCCTGACCTCCCGTTCAGCAGAGGCCTCCCCTGACTCCCTAAGAGAAAATGCCCCCCACCTCCGGTCATCTCTGCCCTCTCACCCTGCTCTCCCTTCTCACCACAGCACTCATTACATTGACAGTAGAATCTATACATATGTGATTATTTGTTTATCCCCTGCTTTCCCTCTGGAATGTCAGTTCCATAAAGGCAAGTACCATTTAATCCCAGAGCTTAACACAGTACCAGACACAGAAATAGGTGCTTGATAAACATTTGTTGAAAGAGTGAATGCATGGATTTCCATCCCTTTCTTTCAGCTGGTCTTGTGATCTCACTGGGATAATGTCCAACTTGCCAGCGGTGAGCTCAGCTTTTCATGCATCCTTTCAACACAGCCTCCTTCCGAATATCCATCCATCCATCCATCCAACTGTCTATCCATATAACTGTTCATCCAAACATCCTTCCAAATACTTCCTATCTATCTTTCCTTCCCTGGTGGTTCAGTGGTAAAGAACCTGCCTGCAGTGCAGGAGACCCCAGTTCAATCCCTGGGTCCGGAAGATCCCCTGGAGAAGGAAATGGCAACCCACTCCAGTATTCTTGCCTGGAGAATCCCATGGACAGAGGGGCCTGGTGGGCTACACGGGGTGGCAGAGTCAGACGCGACTGAGTGACTAAATCACAACCACCACCTACCCTTCCAAACATCTATCCATCTGTCCACGTATCCATTCACCTAACCATTTCCTAATATCTACCCATCTAATCATAAACATAGAACTGGGGAGCAAGTGAACCACCCTGGGGTGCCATGGTTATTATTCATCCATGTCTATATCCATGCCATGCCTATATTATTCATCCATCCAACCAACCATTCAACCATCCACCTAACCATCTGTTAATATCTGTCCATCTAATCACACATCCATCCACCCATATAACCATTCATCTGACCATCCTTCCAAATACAACCTATCATCTATTTATCCATCCAACTAATGACATATAGAATTGATGCTTTTGAACTGTGGTGTTGGAGAAGACTCTTGAGAGTCTCTTGGACTGCAAGGAGATCCAACCAGTCTATCCTAAAGGAGATCAGTCCTGAATATTCATTGGAATCACTGATGTTAAAGCTGAAACTCCAATACTTTGGCCATCTGATGTGAAGAACTGACTCACTGGAAAAGACCCTGACACTGGGAAAGATTGAGGGCAGGAGGAGAAGGGGACGACAGAGGATGAGATGGTTGGATGGCATCACTGACTCAATGGACATGAGTTTGAGTTGGTAAGTTTGAGTTTGAGCTTTGGGAGTTGGTGATGGACAGGGAGGCCTGACGTGCTGCAGTCCATGGGGTCGTAAAGGGTCAGACACGACTGAGCAACTGACCTAAACTGATCTACATAATCCACCTGCCCAACTGCTCAGTCTCCCGCCCACCCAAACCAGCTCCCAGATGCTGGGACCTCCTACTGCCAGGACCCACAGTCTCCGCCCTCCTTCCCCGAGTTCAGCGCATGCTGCCGTGATGCCACGTGGCAATCACTCTTTCCCTCTGCTGTTAGAACATCAGCACCTCGGAAGCACAGGCTGTGCCTTCCCTCTGCTCTCCAGCGCCTGATAGAGGGCTGGCATGTAGGAGATGCCAGTGAACGTTTGCTGAACGAGCAGATTTTTCTTTCCCCCGTATTTATTTGTTTTGCACTTCGTACTCGACTGTGAACTCCCTGATGGCCAAGGCCATTTTCTAGTCATCTGCTGCTAAAATCTCGCATCTGACGCAAACAAGGTGTGTTATCCGTACTGAGTGAATGAGTCAGTGAACGCACACGAGAGAAGAGCTATGGCAAAAGTAGAGATTCTGGAGCCATACTGCCTGGAGGCAGATCCTGGCTCTCTATTTTTTTTTTTTAGCGTATGACCTTGGGTGAGTTAATGAACCTCTCTGTGTCTCGGTGTCCTCATTTGTAAAAGGGAAATCACAGTACTTCCTTCCTCAGTCAGAAGGAGAGAGACAAACACCGCATGACATCACCTATACGTCCGATCTAAAACAGGGCACATGTGAACCGGTACACGAAGCGGAGACTGACTCGCAGACGGAGAACGGCCACGGCTGCCAAGGGTCGGAGGAGGGAAGGGTCGGGAGTTTGGGATTAACAGACACAGACTGTTATATACAGGATGGAGAGACAAAAAAGGCCCTACTGTGTAACCCAGAGAACTATGTCAATGTCTCAAACCATAGTGGAAAAGAATACGAAAAAGACTATGTGTACATGCAAGCTAATGAGTCTGCTATGCAGCTGAAATTAACACGACATTGTAAATCAACTACAGTATTTTTAAAAATAGCGCTTCACTAGGCTTTTATGAGATTTTTATGACTTAATATACATCAAGTGCTTAGAGCAGAGCCTGGAGTAAGATAAGGGTGGGCTTCCCAGGTGGCGCTAGTGGTAAAGAACCCGCCTGCCAATGCAGAGATACAGGAGACGAGGGTTTGATCCCTGGGCTGGGATGATCCCCTGGAGGAGGGCATGGCAATCCGCTCCAGGATTCTTGCCCAGAGACTCCCATGGACAGAGGAGCCTGGCGGGCTACAGTCCACAGGGTCGCAAAGAGGCGGACACGACTGAAGTGACTTAGCAGACACAAGCACTCACACAGGCGGAACAGAGTGAGCAAAGGGAAGGAGGAGATGAGGTCAGAGGGTCCCCGGGGTCCGGGTCATGAACAGCCTCACTGGCGTTTGTGAAGACTTCAGCTTCTGCTCTGAGCAAGTTGGGGGCTGATGTAAGGTTGGGAGTGGAGAGTGGATAAGGTAACTCACGTTTGAAGGGCTTCCCTGGTGGTCCAGTGGTTTAAGAGTGCGCCTTGCAATGCCAGGGACATTGGTTCAATCCCTGGTTCAAGCAGCACATGCCCCGGAGCAACCAAACCCGTGTGCCACAGCTGCTGAGCGCTCCCTCCAGAGCCCGTGAGCCCCAAGGACGGGGGCCCACGTGCGCCGGGAGCCCACGCTCTGCAGCAAGAGACGCCACGGCAGTGAGAAGCCTGCGCACCCCAACTGGAGAGTGGCCCCCACTCTCTGCAACTAGAGGAAGGCCACACGCAGCAACGGAGACCCAGCAGAGCCCCAAATAAATCAATAAATATTAAAAAAAGAAACACCTTCCATTTGAAGAGGCTGCCGGGCACGCTGGCAGCAGGGAGGTGCGTTAGGAGCTGCGGCTGTACTAACCAGGGGGAGGGGATGGGGCGTGGACGCGAACGCCACGCACGAAGGCAGAACCCGACCTGCCGGATGTAGGCAGTGGCAGGGGTCAGGACCAAGCCCAGGTCTGGGGCCCGGATGGTGGGGAGGACGGGGCTGCTCCCCTTGCGTGGGTGGGCGGGTGGAGGCAGGGGTGTGTCTGTGGGAGAAGCAGCCGCAGTGAGGGCTGGGCCGGGCGGGCTCTGGGCCAGCAGACCCCCTGGAGCGGGGTGGGGGCAGCTGAGGCTCGAGTCTGGACAGACGTCTGGGCAGGAGAGTGGACTCCACAGACAGCTCTGCAGCTCCGGGATTGTGGCGGTGCCTGGGTACCTCTGGGCGGGCTGGGAAGGGCCGGGGCAGAGCTCTCTCCTGGGGGCGCTGCTCTGACACCCCCGAGAGGCCCAGGGGGACCTCACCTGTCACAGAGCAGACAGGGCCCATGCAGCGGGCTCTGCCCCTAGCAACCTCCTCTCCTCTGTCCAGTGAAGTGACCAATCTCCACGAGTTCCCGCAGACCTCCTCCCCAAGTCCTCAGCGGGCCACACAAATGGTCCATGGGAAACACGGAGCTTCAGAGCTGCTGCTGCTGCTGCTAAGTCACTTCAGTCATGTCCAACTCTGCAACCCCATAGACGGCAGCCCACCAGGCCCCTCCGTCCCTGGGATTCTCCAGACAAGAACACTGGAGGGGTGGCCATTTCCTTCTCCAGGGGATCTACGCAACCCAGGGATCCAACCGGGGCCTCCTGCACTGCAGGGGGATTCTTTACTGCCTGAGCCACCAGGCGGCTTTGCAAATTATAAAGTGTTTTACAAACGTTGTTAGAATCATTATTATTTCAAAATACTACCAATCCTTCCAGGTCTAAAATACACACGTACAGACAGACACACACAGACACACACACACACACACTCACAGAGATACACACAGATACACACACACACAAACACACTAAGAAGAGACCCAGAGAGGCCGGGCAGAGCGTGGGCTGCACAGGCAGGTGGCTGAGAGGGAAGCTTGCTTCCATGTCTTCTGCCTGGGCAACCTCAGTCCACCCCTTAACCACCTGTGCCTCCACTCTCCCCATCTGTAAAATGGGAGCAACAGCACCTTCCCCGGGGGGCCAGGGGCTCATTTATGGAGACCAGTGGTACTAGGCCAACACACGGTGAGACAGACCTTGCAAGGGGCGCGCTGAGCAGGGGAGGCTGGGCTGGCCCTGTCCACCCCCAGCGGGCCCTGCCTGGCCCGCCCCCTCCCCTCAATGTCCCGGGGTGGCCCTGAGGTCAGGTGAGCCCCCAACCTGCGGCAGCCCTCAATCTGGGGCCTCGGCTTCGGCTGCCCGTCTGCGAAATGGAGCTCACGAGGACCACCCCCCGCAAGGTGGTCAGGCCGGTGAAACGGACGCCCTCGTGTAGACAGAGCACAGGACCCGCGTAGCGAAGGTGCGCTGCAAGGGGAGGGCTTGAAGAAGACCTTTGTCAGCCCAGGGGTCCTTCTGGGGGACACGACAGCACCTTGATCACTCCTCAAGGGACACACAAGTGTCAGAATCAGGGCAAGCGACACTGCCGCGCGGTGCCAAGTCCTCCACCGCGCCCCCACTCCGCTCCCCCTCCCCGGCCTGGGCAGATTTGATAACACCCGGAGTCCCACTCCCCCCGCAGAGCACAAAGGTGGCAATTGTCCCTGGTGGGCGCCTTTTGACTTGGTCTCGCCGCGCTGAAACTGAGCCCCTCTGCTGCGCCCCACCTGGGAGGCCTCACAGGGCCTTGCCAGGCCGCCCCCTCCCACTTTGGCCAGTTTCAAATGCATGTCCCCCCTACCCTGCCCCCGGAGGGCCCACAGCCACTCTGGGGACGCCTTCCAAGGGAACCGCCACCCACAGCCCCTCTGCAAGGCCCTGTCCTGGGCTGGCTGGGGCCCAGAGAGGCAGCAGGATTGCACCCCTTGCTGCCAGACCTTTCCGTGTCCCCCGAGAAGTGACACAGAGATGTGAGCCCAGTGCCCGCCACCCCAAGCCAGCCTGTCCATCGGGCCTTCCTACCTGAGTCACAAGCCACGTGGCCGCCTAGCCCTGGAAACGCAGACTGAGGGCCATGCTGTGTCTTACTCATTGGCAATGAATTCAAACTTCAGCAGCCATGCGGAGCCCGTGGCGGCCACGTAGGACAGCAGGGCTAGGAGCACTTTCAATGCCTTTGCTCTTCCAACCCTCACAATACGAAGCGATTGTCACCGTTTTGCAGAGGGAGACGTTGCGGCACAGGGAGGCGTGTTAAGACGCCCAAGGTCACACAGCCCAGAAACAGGAAAGCTGGGCACCATCTCCAGAGCCTAGTCCCCACAGCAGGCCAAGCCAGCCTCAGCCCAGCCCCTCGGCTCCACGGCTGTGTGCAGAAAGGCAGGGGATAGGCCCTTGCAACCCCCGAGCCCCACAGGACCCCTTCTGGACAGCAGGCATCACACTGAGGTTGTCCCACCTTGCTGAGCACACCCACTGGGCGCCGGCCTCCAGGGTGGGCTCTGGGAGGTGCTGAGGTGGTTCTCATGCCTGCCCAGAGAGACGAGAGGAGTCGGCAGGGGGACAGGATGGGGGTCCCCGGCCAGCTTCCCTAGGCTGAGCCAGCCCAGAGGTCCCACGATGGCAGGAGGTGTGCCGAGTCCCGGCACGGGCCTGGGTACCCCTGGCACCTCCTCGTCCAGCTCCTGCACCCCCAGGATGGCCCAGGCCCCTCTCCTGCTGGCGATGAACAACGGGCGCAACTTCCTCTCCACAGGGCCCAGGAGAGTCCTCTCCCAGGACAAAGGCAAGGCTGCCCTAGCGCTGCAGCGGCCAGGACAGGAGAGGACAGGAGGTGCCCGAATAACCTACGAGCCCCAAACCTCAGACACTGGGGCCTTCTGGGGGGGGTGGGGGCCCCAGAGCATCTGAGGTGCCCCAAACAGGGTGCTGGAGAATCTCAGGATAACGTCTTGGAACCATGGGATGGAAGAAATGGGGAGAAACGTGCCTAGGTCCAAGAGGTCCTGGGGCAGGAGACGCTGTGAGAGGTTAAAAGCCGGATCCAGAGCCAAGGCAGTGCATGCCTGCTATGTGGCCTGGGTTGTGTCTTGATCTCTCTGAGCCCCTGTTTCCCCATTTGTAAGATGGAGACGGCAACGGAGAATGGCAGCCTCACGGGACCCGTGGGGATGAAGTTGGTGAGAACTCAGAACCCGGCCCCCACCTTCTCCCAGCAACCAGGCACCTGCCTTCCGGCTCATCCCATCATCAGAGCTGCGACCGGCAGCCTCCTCCCAGCCTCCTCTGTCTGGTGGTCCTGCCGCCTGCTTCCCCACACCCCCACCCCGGGCCCCTCGCTGACCGGGGGACAGTGACAGCCTTCCCAAGGTCACCCGCCTCAGGCTGAGGTCCTAAGCTCCTCCCAAGACCTCTGGGCCTGCCTGTGCCTACCCGGACTGGGCTGGGAGTGGGGGTCTCAGCAACCCAGGGCTAAGCGGGGTGCTGAGGACCAGGCCCCGTGGAGCTGGGGTCCCGGAGACATCTCCCTTCTCCGGGGAAGGACTGGGGCTGCCCCCGCCCCCCATCGCCTCCCTGCCCCTCCCACTGCTATCGCCACGGCAGCATCACCCACCGGACCTGGCTGTGCCCTGCCCTCACTGTGTCACCACGGAGAACTGGAAAAAAAGCCTCCCTCCCAGGCATCCTCCCCCCGGGCCCCTGCGGGCTCTGTTCCAGCCCCTCCTCGCGGCTTCCGCTCTGGACCTGCCTGACTCCTTCCTCTGGGCCTGCACGTCCCGGCCTGGCCATCCCTGCGGGCTGTCCCCAGGGACCTCCCAGCCCCACGGCAGCAACCCGTCCAGCCCACCCCCTGCTTCGGCCGGTCACGGGGTGGGGAGGGGTCGACACAGCAAGGGGGTGCTGAGCTGGGCCTGGGCGCACATCCTGCCCCTCACCCCTGCTGCCTGTGGCCTCGGCACGGTCTCTGTGATGGGTCTCTCATTTATTAAACGGGCACAGTTCTCAGTGCCGTCTGGAGACCAGGGCAGTAGAGGCTGGGGACCAGAGTAGGGGCTTCGGTTTTTGAGTTTTACTTTGTAACAGATACGTTATAAATATTTAAAGCTATGTGTGTATGTTAAGTCGCTCAGTCGTGTCTGACTCTCTGTGACCCCATGGACTGTAACCCGCCAGGCTCCTCTGTCCATGGGATTTCCCAGGCAAGAAACCTGGAGAGGGTAGTCATTCCCTTCTCCAGGTGGTCTTCCCAACCCAGGGATCGAACCTGGGTCTCCTGCACTGCAAGGCAGATTCTTCACCATCTGAGCCCACCAAGGAAGGCCCCCTGCAAAAGGCAGATTCAAATGTAAAACTACAAAGCTTTTAGAGGAAAAAAACAGTAAAATTTTCGGGACCGAGAGCTCAGCAGAGAGTTCTCCGCACAAAAGCACTATTCGTAAAAGGGAGAACTGATAAATTAGACCTTATTAAAATTAAAAACATCTGCTCTGCAAAAGAATCTACGAAAAGGAGGAAGGGACAAGCATAAACCAGAGCAGGGGGCACCGCAAACTGTGCATCTGACAGACTAACATCCAGAACATACAAGCAATTCTCAAAACTCAGCAGCAAGAAACCCAATCGAATCAGAAACGGGCATGAGGCACGAAGAGACATTCCTGGGGAGAGCATGCTCATTTGGCAAATACACACGTGGAAAGACGGTCCACATCACTAGCGACGAGGGAAACAGTCGTTGAAACCACAGTGAGGACCTGCACCCACCTCTCAAACAGCAAAACCGAAGGCCAGAGACAACTCCCAGTGCTGGAGAGGATGCAGTCAAACACGCTCCCTGGCACAGCACCGGCGGCCACCTGGACCGCTCTGCGAGACCACGCAGCCGCTCTGCGCGAGTGTGGCCCTTCCTCACAAGGCTCAACACACAGCCACGGCACCGACCCCGGAGACCTGGAACCGTGCGTTCACACCGAAACCTGTCCACCAGCATTCACAGCCGCCTCGTGCGCCACAGCCCCCGCCCGGAAACTACCCAGACAGCCCTGGACGGGGGAAGGGCTCCGTACCGTGAAACCACACTCCGTCAAAGAAAGGAACAAACTCTCCATCGACGTAACAAGTTGAATGAATCATGAGGCGATTATGCTGAGTGAAAAAAGCCGATGCCAACTGGTTACCTAC
The DNA here is from genome assembly GCF_029407905.1 of Bubalus kerabau. Lineage (NCBI taxonomy): Eukaryota > Metazoa > Chordata > Mammalia > Artiodactyla > Bovidae > Bubalus > Bubalus kerabau. The sequence continues at coordinate 59,925,020 of NC_073643.1, read as the reverse complement.
TGTGTGATTCCACTTATATAACAACCTTGAAATGATAAAATGTGGAAATGGACAAGAGATTAGTGGCTGCCAGGGGCTAGGAAGGCCATGAAGAAGGCTGAGTGCGGAAGAATTGATGCTTTTGAACTGTGGTGTTGGAGAAGACTCTTGAGAGTCCTTTGGACTGCAAGGAGATCCAACCAGTCCATCCTAAAGGAGATCAGTCCTGGGTGTTCATTGGAAGGACTGATGCTGAAGCTCTAATCCTCTGGCCACCTGATGCGAAGAGCTGACTCACTGTAAAAGACCCTGATCCTGAGAAAGACTGAAGGTTGGAGGAGAAGAGGGAGACAGAGGATGAGATGGCTGGATGGCATCATCGACTCCACAGACATGAGCTTGAGCAAACTCTGGAAGACAGCGGAGAACAGGGAAGGCTGGTGTGCTGCAGTCCACTTAGGTAAAGACAGGGACATGACTGAACAACAAGGGCTGAGGAGGGTACAAGGAGGGAGGGAAGCAGCTCCGGCTGCCAAAGGGAAGCGCAGGAATCCTCACCACGGAACGTTCCGTGTCCTGACCGTGCCGACCCACACCCGGCTGGGATGCCGTGTTAATTTTACGAGCTGCCGGGGAACACCGAGCAAAGGGCACGCAGGAGCCTTCTGAATTCTTACAACCGCACGTGGGTTGACATCTCAACATAAACATTTTAATGTAAAAACGCAAGAAATTCATTGACGTTTTACTGTGAGATACGCAATGAATACATGTTTGCTCTAAAAATGCCCCACACAACACTGGAGACACATTCGTACTAAAAAACCCTTCAGTATCTCGAATTGGACTGGGAGGCCTGTTCTTTATCTGGCAACCCTACGCCTGGGAAATCCCCCCAGGTGAGAGGAGATGCCTGGCACGTCACTCGTCAGTCCACACACACTGCCTGAGCACTTACTGTATGCCAGGCCCCGTTCTAGGCACGGAGGAGACAGCTGCAAACTCAGGCCGCCCAGCCCTTGCGGTGCTGATGTTGTAGTGGGAGGAGACGGGGGACAGACACATTAAGTGTGTGCTTCATCACTCAGTTGTGTCTGACTCTTTGCACACCTCTGGACCATAGCCCACCAGGCTCCTCTGTCCAGAGGATTTTTCAGGCAAGAATACTGGCGTGGGTTGCCATTTCCTCCTCCAGGGGATCTTCCTGACCCAGGGGATCAAACCCACGTCTCCTGTGTCTCCTGCGTTGCAGGCAGATTCTTTACCCGCTGAGCCATTCAGGGAAGCCCCGAGCAGAGACGTAGAGAGATGTGTGAATAAGATGACTTCACACGGCGGTAAGAGTGACAAAGAAAATAAAGCAGGACAGTGAACAGAGCTGAGGTGGACAGACGGGTGGAAAGTCAGGGAGGGATTCCCAGGGAAGGGGGCCTCTGAGCAGAGACCAGCAAGAATTAGCTACGCAGACGTTTGAGGGAAGGGCATTCCAGACCAGGGAAACAGCACGTGCCAAGGCCCTGCGGCAGGAACACAAGCTTGGCGGACTTCCAGAGCATACGGCCAGGGACACGGCTGGTGTCCAGTCGGTCCTAAGCACCTTGTACTCCTCCCATCCCCTCACGTCAGAACTAGAAGACCCTTCTGACACTCAAGGTCCCACCATGGAGGACATGGAAGCCCTGGAGGGTCGGGGTTTGCCCACAGCCACCCTTGGTCCACCTCCCTCACATCTGGAAGCCGTCACATCTGGAAAGGGAAGAACCCACGGGGGCACCAGACCTGGAGCCAGGAAGGACACGGAGGCCCTCGGAGGCCTCCCCAGAGCGCAGCCTGGGCGGCTGGCCGGCTCCGGGGCAGGTGGGACCTGGCTGGGCTCAGGCCCTCGGCGTGCCACCTGACCACTCCATCTGATCAAATATGCAAGTGGCCCTCAGGACAGCAGAGGGGAGCATAGCTAAGCAGCCTTATCTGGGCCCCGCCCCAGCCACCTGAGGCCAGCGCCCTGCCATTCCCTGGCTCCCAGGCCTTAGGGCAGGGTGGGAAGCCCGCTCCTGGGAGCACCCAGACCAGACGGGGCAGGGCAGGAAGGGACAAGACCGGCACCCTCGGCGGGCAGGGGCTGGGCAGGGACTGGGAGGTGACTCCCGTTAGGGTGGAATTCCATCTCCCTGAGCTCACCTTCCTTGGAGCAAGCGGCACATTCCAGCGGGGCCAGCCCCATCCCAGCTGGGCCCCCATCCCCAGGGCTGCCTCCACGGGGCTCAGGCACCGCGTGCCCAGGAAGGGCCTCCAGAGCTCCTCTGCATGCATGGCGCATAATGTCCAGTGAGGCCTCGAAGGCAAGCCCAGCCCGGTGCAGGAGCGTCATGGAGGCGCAGAGACTGACCCCCAGGCCCCCAGCAGAAAGCCAGCTCCAAGCGCAGGGATCAGGGACAATCCACAAGGCCCACCTCCCCGTCTTCTGCGGCCCATACGTTCCTGCCCCAGTGCTTGTTTCCCCAGGGCTGAGCCCGGCTCTGGGCCTTCCCAGTACAATCTTCAGGCTAGCCTGTCCTGCTACTACCCCAGGGCGTCGGCTCTCACCTCCCATTGGTGGCTTCCAGAAGTGGCTCCAACCAGGACCCCCCTCCAGGCACGCGTGGTCCCTGGGCTTCCCCACCTGCTACTCATGGGGCCCCCCACTCCCAAGCCCAAGTGCACCCTCATAACCATCACCCCTCATGTCCAGTCTCCACCCGCCCCAGGGCCTGACCGCAGGGAGGTGGGCTCCTACCCACCCACCCCAGATACAACCCAAGCTGGGTTCCTGCCCACTCTGGCCCCTAAATGGCAGTGCCCCCTGCCCACCCATGGGCTTTGCAGGGCTGGGGCACCCGCTGCCACCCTACCCCCTGCACTCTGCTCCCCACCTGGTCCCAGAGACCTGCCCCCGGCACCCTTCCTGCAAAGCCTCTGCAAGAACCGCCAGCCCAGGGGGGATGCTTTCTCCTGGGCCTACACTTGACCCCAGCCCCCTCTGCAGCCCCGTCACCCACGGGCCCCTCTCCCCACGTATATGCAGTCTGCCCCAAGGGCCCATGCTTTTGTAGGACTTCATGCCCCTGTAGAGCTTTCCTGGTGGCTCGGATGGTAAAGAATCTGCCTGTAACTCAGGAGACCCAGGTTCAATAGCTGGGTTGGGAAGATCCCCTGGAGGAGGGCATGGCAACCCACTCCAGTATTCTTGCCTGGAGAATTCCACGGACAGAAGAGCCTGGGGGGCTACAGTCCATGAGGTCACAAAGAGCTGGACACGACTGAGCGACCAACACCATGCTTTTACAGCGGCCGTGACTTTTCCTGAACTCCCTCCCTCCCGCCTGCCTTGTCCACGTGGAGGACTCCTAGGTATCCTTCAAAGCCCTGCTCAAGGGTCCCTCCTTTTTGCCCCAGAGGTGTCTGGACTTGTCCAAGAAGAAACTGCTCCCGCCTCTGAGCCCCTACGAGCCTCCTGAACAGCTGCGTGTCTCCTGCACTGTTCAGTCCCGAATTATCATTTTTGCTCCTCTACCCGCCTCTCTCACTAGACTGAGCACCTTGAGGGCAAAAGGAGTGGTGAGCTCATCCCCTCACAGCCCCAAAGGTGGGAAAGAGATGACGCAAAGCCGCAAAGATCCCAACACCGTCCAGGGATTCCAACCCACCGCTTCGGACGCCTCGCTCCCTCCCAAAGACCTTGATTTCAAACCTAAAGTGTGAAAGTGTAAACATTAACATTCTACAGCCCCAACCTCAACAGTCTGTGATTTCAACCCCAAAATACGGTGACCCTAAAATTCCAAAATATGGGTCCTGGTGCTGGGAAAACTTGAAGGCAAAAGAAGGGACGACAGAAGATGAGATGGTTGGATGGCATCACCAACTAAATGGACATGGGTTTGAGTAAGCTCCAGGAGATGGTGAAGGACAGGGAAGCCTGGCGTGCTGCAGTCCATGGGGTCACAGAGTATTGGTCACAACTTGGCGACTGAACAACAAAATTCCAACAGCGACTCTGATTGGAACATCACATCTCCAAAGGATCTGCTGGCTCTGTCTTCTCGCTCTGATTCAACACTGCTGACCACACGATTGCTCGGGACAGCAGGTCATGGCTGCAGGGGTGCCCACCGCCCTCCCAGCGCAGCCCCTCGGACACATCTGCAGGTAAAAGCCTGGCTCGGCGCCCCCCCGGAGCAAACTGGAGACAGGGTGGTCCCTGCGCGTTATTCGTCATCAGTCAGCTGGGTCGGGTGCGCCCCTGCAGCCCCAGGGCCACCCCTCGTGGGGTCTGCCACCACCCCGGCCCCCGGGACGCACACCCCGCCCCCCTCCCCCCTTTCTCTCGCGCAGGCTGCCAGCAAGCCCAGAGCCCCGTGGTCAGGTTGAGTCTTGTCTCCTCTCAGCAGGGGGAGGGAGCCGGCGATAAACACATCTGTGCCTCCTTCCAAGACGCTCAGCAGGACTTCCAGCTCACCAAGACCTCCAGCCCCACTGCACCTGGGGCCCACGGAAGCCTGGGGTGGGCAGAGTTTCTGGTGCAGGGTCCCATGCCTACAGGCTGCATGGTCCCCGGCATCCCCCAACTGCGCCCCCGCCAAGCCCCGGAGCAAACGGAGGCTCATCACCCGTGTGACAGATGAGGACACTGAGGCCCCCAGAGGGGTGGGCCCCAGGCTGAGCCTCGGCTGCCTGGGGCTAGGCCCTGCTCCTGGCCGCTGGGATCTGGGTCCGGTCAGTTGGGGTGCCTCGGTTCTGGGGGTGAGGAGCCAGGCAGGGAGACCCCCTTCCTGCTGTGCTCCGACCGAGTGGTGTGGCCATTGCCCCGGGTAGCTGAAGGCTAGTCAGGACCCGCTCCGGGCCTCGGCTTGCACCCCCAAACCACAGAGCAGCTGCGCTGGGGGTGGATCAGTGTGCATTGGGGAGCCCCAGATTCAGCCTCTTTGCTCTGGAAAATACAGCGTCTGGCTGAACGGCCATCCAGGAGGCCACCCTCAAGTGTCCTCTCAAACCAGAGTGGAGCTGTCCACCCCCAGGGACGGGAGCTTCCAGGTTAGGAGGGAGCCCGTGACCTCAGCCCTAAGGAGTGCTCCGACCGTAGCAAGCGGGTGGGCAGACTGCCCTGGGCAGGCGCTCCCGGCACAGGGCTGGACCGGCAGGGCCTTCAGTCCAACCCCTGCCCCACCATCACCACCTGCGCGGTGACTCACCACGGCCAGCCGGGAGGCTCTGACACAGCGGGAGGGACAGACGGCCGCTGGTGCCTCTCCCCTGTCCGCCTGCAGGGAGCCCGGCTCCCCTCTGAGACGGGCAGGCCACCCCCAACATCGGTACCAGACAGCTCCCTCCTACGCCACACATACGCACCGTCTGCGGTCACACCCACCCTGTGCTGAGGGCCAGCCGTGTGCCAGGCCCTGGGAAGGGCTCCCCTGCCCCCTCCCCGTCCCTCCTCACCCTGGACCGAGGACACTCGCGCCAGCCCTGCTTCCTTCCCGGGAGGAGGAGAGCGGCAAGAGCCATGATCAGAACCCAGGGGGCCCACTGCCGGCCCACGCTGTGCAGAGGGCCAACCCGCCAGCCAGACTCCAGGCTTCACATTCTGGCTTTAACCCTGAATAGCACGTCAGTCAACCCCTCTGTGCCTCAATTTCTCAATCTGCAAAATGGGGTAACAGTGCTACCGTTCACAGGGATGCCGTGAGGATGAAGGGAGAAGACCGCTGGCCCCCAGACACGCTCGAGCAAAGCAAGGAGCCCTGGCAGCCAAAGAGGCAGCGCCAGGCCCCCTCGCCAGGACATGTGTTTGAGCCCCTAGAGTAACCTTCTTTCTCTTTTCCCTCTTGCACATTTTTCAAGAGTCACTGGTGACGACCAGTTTTAAAAACCAGCAAAAAAATGAAGTGCTTGTGCTTGAAAATCTGGGTCTAAAGGCAGAGGTGGCAGCCACTCTGGGACACCCCGGACCATCTTCCAAGCTGAGCCCAGACTCTCAGAGGGCATGAGGAGACAGTGAAGAGGGGGTGGTCCCGTCCATCCTTTTCAGCTCCAGATCTTGGTTAAGCTGACCAAGGATGTGTTAGCAGCCCTGGCATGTACCCCAGGGGGATGACTTCTACTGAACTCATCTCGACTCCCGAGGCCCCCCCAGCCCACAATCTGAGTTTTTACAGCTGATTTTGTGGATCCCAGGACTAGAGTTCATATCCACCCCTCGTCCCATCTTGCTGGGTTACAATGTTCTAACAGGGACACAATTACTCTGCCTTGTCGGTAACTGACCAGCATCATACCACACAGGACCCCCGACCGGCAGCGAATGGACCATGGACTCCAGGCGAACCAGGCAAGGGCAGAGCCCCGTGCCCCATCGCCAGACCCCCAACCCCAGCCGTTAACGAAGACGCCGTCTCGCGGCGCCTGCGCCAGGGCCGCCTGGCACCCCCCCGGCCACCTACCTTCCGGCCTGCCTCGTTATTGTGTAAGTTCATGAGAGTCCGGGCGTTCTGCTTGATCTCCCGGGCATCCACAAAGACCTTGGCGAAGCCGATGCCATAGCGGATGTCGGCAGAGCAGCCACCCCACTTCCAGCCCTCGTCCCGGTGGTACTGGCCCTGCTTCTCCTTGTCGCAGCCGCAGTCGCTCAGGTTGCCCTGCGTGCAGGCCGCCGTGATGGCGTGGGCCACGCCCGCGGCGATGATGGCGTAGGTGAAGGCGGCCTCCCGGCTCCCTGCGGGGACAAGAGCGGGAACACTGGGCTCAGGTCTGGGTGTCCAGGGTGAGGAGGCAGGCTGAGCTCCGCTGGGGTCCACCAAGACCAACCCAGCGCCCGTCCCTGGCCCCCAGAGCCCCCCCATCACGTGCACCCCAGTTCAATCCCCAGTCACTGAACACCCTGGGGAGTGGACGGGGGCAGCGCAGGAGAGGGGCACCTGGTTGCCTGGCCCCTGTGACGTCAGAGGAGGGACCCCCCCAGCATACCAATTACCACCCACACTCCACACTGATGTGGCTGCGTGCACACACACACACACACGAGGCCCTGGCAACCATCAAGCAGCACTTTGAACACCCACAGTGTGCAAAGGCTCTGGAGCCACAAGCCTGGGCCAAAACCACAAAGCATCAGTCTCTGCTCTAGTACTTTCAGCTGCTGCCACCCTTCCCTGGGTCTCGGCCTCCCCCCATAAAGTGGGGACCCCAGGGAATAGGAGATCAGGGTTTTTTACCGGTGTCTGATGGTGGCGAACACCTGCTATGAAACTGGGTCAAGCCTGCGAACATGAACGGAGAGTGACAGCTCTTTGCCACTTTGAGCCTTCAGGTAACTAATAAAAGGACCTTTTGCAAAATGCGGTGTGCACATGCATCCTTACGCTTCAATATATGTTTTACTGTTATTTTTTGAACAATAATGTTTAAATAGAACTACTTAATAACTCTACCAAATATAAGAAAAGCAAAATTTTCAGTCAAAAAATAAGTAAGGATTAAAAACAGAGAGAGAGATGAGAGTCTGTCCGCAGCTCTGGGCGCCCACCTGGCCCATGGCACCTGCCTGAACAGCAGCTCCTGTGCTCGGGGTCTTGCTCCTGCTGCGCTCAGGTCACCTGCGGTCCAGAGGTCCAGCCCACGAGACTGTGAGCACGTGCAGACAAGGCTGGGACCTGCGTCCTCAGCCTCCGTCTGACACAGATATCAGAGCTGGGGGAGGGGAGAGGGACCGCCCGCAGGGACGGGAGGACAGGCCGGCATTGGGAAGCGGGGTCCTGGGGACCCCACTCAAAGTGGCATCGAGTCCTCACTCTCCGTTCACTCTCGCAGGCTTGAATCAATTGCACAGCATATGGGCTCCACCTTCAGACACTGTTCTAAACTCTGACCTCTTGTTCCCTGGGGTCCCCATGAGAAAGGCACTGTGGCGGGGTCCCCACCTTACAGGGGGGAGGCCAAGACCCAGCGCTGAGGGGTCGCTTCCCCATACGCTTTCCCAGCTACGTGGAGACGGGGCCTGGCCGGGAGGATGGCTGGAGGCCCCGTGGAAGGAGGTACATGGGCCCAGCAGGAGGGCGCTGGGGTGGTCAGCGGGGCGCAAGGGTCCTGCATAGCTGGGGGGCGGGAGACAGAACCAAGTGGGGAGTCACTCGGGCTGGTGACACAGCCTCCCGGCCCCTCTGGGTCTGAGAGCAGCACCATCTGCCCAGGAAGGACAGGATCCCAGGCCCTGCATGTGGCGTGGGCACTCAGAGCCAGAATGGGTGGGGGTCAGGGAAGCCCCTGGAGGAAGAGGCTTTGCGGGCAGAGAAGCATTTCAGGGTCTGGGAGGGGGGTGACGGTGGCTGAAGCGGGGGCCAGGGAGGTGGAGGAGGCAGCGACCCCCAAGATGCTTCAAGCCCCGGGTCACTGTCATCTGACTCAGGCAGGCCTTTTCTCACGCACCCCGCCCCGCTTCACTGCACAGCCCCCACCCAGGCTGCCAGGACATGAGCACCCTGCCCCCCAGCCACCTTCCCCCGCCGGCCCCTGCTCCACCAACCCTGCAGACACGTAGACCTGTCCACCTGCCGGACCCACTGCTTCACTGCGCCACAGCCAGACCCTGGCATTCTACAACAGCTCTGCTCACACAGGGGCTCCAGAGCGCGAACACCCAAGTCCAGACCCCAGCTCGGCCACGCAGTGGCTGCAACGCAGGCAAGGTCCTCCTCGTCCTGAGGCTCAAGCTCTAGCTCACGCTACCGAGCACCAGACCCACAAGGAAACAACCCACAGGAACAGACAGATGACAGCGAGGTCAGAGCCGCACAGACAGCAGAGAATCGCCAGGTGGAGGGAACACAGAGAGTGAGACGGGGAGGAGAGCCCCGTTCCGCCACTTTCTGGCTGTGTGGCCTCAGCCGGGTCACCTAACTGCTCTGTGCTCCAGTGCCTTCACTACCAAATAGGAGAACGACCACCCACTTTGTCAGGGAGGTTGACAGGACTTGGCAGAATTAACAAAGAATTTAGCAAAGAGCCTGGCATGAGAAAGAAAGTGTGTGTTAGTCACGTTTGACTCTTTGAGACCCCATGGACTGCAGCCCACCAGGTTCCTCTGCAAGAATACTGCAGTGCGTTGCCATTTCCTTCTCCAGGGGGTCTTCCCAACCCAGGGTTCAAACCCAGCTCTCCTGCATTGCAGGTAAGAGCCTTTACCATCTGAGCCACCAGGGAAGCCCTGCATGAGAAACTGACCCCGGGTATCAAATTGATTACTATTCCTACTGATGATGGTAGTTAACAGTCCCATAGGAGAAGGCTGTGAGGTAAGAAGGAGTCTTCATTTGTTGAAGAAACTGGGGCCGAGAGAAAAGTCTGGCTCGTTCAGGCCACCCAACTGGTAGGGCGGCAGTGATGAGCTGTGCAGACCAGGTACTGTCCCTGGTGATCAGATGACCACAAAGTGCGGAGGCCCGGCTGGTGGCCTCGGCAGGTGAGTGGACACTGTGTCTCATTTATTTGCCCCAGAGCAGAGCAGCAACTTGAGGAGGGGTGGCGCCCTGGCCTGCCACTTGAGACCTGCCCTGCTCCCCAGGCTCATCCCTGGGGCAGGGTATGGCTGGGGACAGGGGCGGGGCTCTCCCACTCAGTGGGCGGGGCTGGGACGGGGCGGGGCTCTCCCACTCAGGTTCCCGGGCCTCTGAGGCCCCTGTGTAACACATGGCAACCCAGACGCTCAGGGAGAACACCTACCCAAACCCAACAGCGATGCTGATGGCTTCTGTTCCCACCGGGATCCCCCAGCATATCCCAGATGCGTGGGAGAAGGGCAGCTACCCCTGCACACACACAGCTCCCCTGAGTTCAAGGTCAGCCCCTGACCAGGGTGAAGTCTATCATGGGCCATGGCCTCCCCTCTCCCCCCAGCCCCCAAGCTGGCCCTCACCTCTGCACCCACGGCCCCTGGGAAACAAAGGGACCATTACTCTTAGCTTCCGAGCTCCCAGGACCCAGGAACCGGTTGCTCAGGTCCAGATGCGGAAGGGCTGCTGCTGACTCCTGCCACTGACCTTGGCCTAGACCTTGCCCACCAGTATGAGACTAGGACTGCCCAGCCCCACTACTTCCCTTTCCTCACTGACCACCAGGGAAGCTCCCCTGGGCAGGGGGCTGGCTGTGTAACTCTTGTCAAGCCCATTCACCTGTCGAGGCCTCTATTGCTCCCTCTGTGAAATGGGTGTAAGAGCATCTGTGAGTCATGGGCTGGCAGGAGGCTGACTCACTGCTCCCGGCATGGAGTGACTGTTCCGTAAACAGTTGATACCGCTGCTGTGACTCTTATTAAAGATCTTTCTTAAGAGAATATACGTATTTGGCTGTGCTGGCTTTCAGCTCAAGCATGCGGAAACTTGAGCTGTGGCATGCAAACTCTTAGTTGCGGTGGGCTCTTAGCTCTCTGACCAGGGATCAAACCCAGGCCTCCTGCATTGGGAGGGCAGGGTCTTAGCCACTGGACCACCAGGGCTGAAGGGCATGGCCGCCTCATGCAGAGGCCAGTGTGTGGGAATGACCCACTGTCCGGCTGCCCGGCCAGACTCGGGGTTCCCAGCCTGTTTGGCTCCAACTGTTGACAGCCGCCATGACGGCGCGTGATGGAGGGCTGAATGAATGAGCAACTCCACCCTGCCAGAAGCTGGGTGACCCTGGGCACGTCACTGAGCCTCTCTGAACCTCCATTTCTGTATCTGTGAGTCTCACCCACCTGGCCCATGGCCGGTGCATGAATAAGCGGAGGTGAGAATTATAATTGTAACAGATGGAATCCCAGGCCTCCTGGGAGGAACAGGGAGAAACTTCCCCACCTCGGCATTCTCCATCGCCCTCCTGCCGTGTCAGACTCCTCTGCTGGCTGTTGCTCGTGCCGCACCGACCACTCCCGCTGGCTCTGAGCTTCACCCCCTGCAAGGCAGTGCCGTGTCGTGTCCCGAGGGCCTGCCGCAGAGCGGGTGCTCAGTACGTCATCTGTTTAGTGAATGAATGAAGGCAGGCTCCCAACAGCGGCCAGAAGCCGAGGGCACTTCGTTGAGCACTTATTACTGGCTCGGCACTTTGGGGAAGAGCTCTGCTCAGCTGTGGGCGAGGAACCCAGCTGTTCGGGGTCCAGAGAGGCTCTGACACAGCAGGTGCAGGGCAGGGATGGGCCGCGCCTGTTTGGCATGACCTCCCCGTCCCCCCATTCGGGGTGTCGGCACAGAGTCTGCTCAAGGCCTGGGGTTTGGGGGCTTTTGGGGATGCAGGGAGAGGCTAGAAGAGAAGGGACCTTGGTGAAGCAACTGCTCTGTTCCAGACCCACACTTGAGGCTGTTTCCCAATGGCCCTGAGGGTGGCCACCATTCTCCACAACGTTACTGAGGAGGAGGAGACTGAGGCTCTGAGAAGCAAACCAGCCCGGACTGGGATTCCGGGCCCCGGTCAGTGGGCAGGGTCCTTCCTCAGTCCCGGCTCCCTCCTCCCTTCCTGGCTCCTCACTGCGTGGGAAAGCCCACGGTTGAGAGAGATTCCTTTAGCATAAGGCATCAACCCCAATCAACATGCCTTTATTTCTGCCATTCAATGGTTATCAGTTAAAACATCAATAAATCACTTATAAGACCCATTCAGATGGGACGGGCTGCTGAGAACAGAGCTGACGGCAGAAAGAAGGTAGACAAGGGTCCCAAAATCTTAAACCCTCAGACTCTCCGCGAGAGGCCACCTTATATGCCGCCCGCCCACGCCCTCCGCCTGCCCAGGCGAACAGCAGTTCCTGACTGGGTCTGTGGGAAACGAGGGCTCGGGGAGCGGACTTGCCCAGGGGCAGCCAGGATGCCAACCCGGAGGTCACGGGCTGCCTCGAAGGACTCCCCCGACCCCGACCACATGCGTGCTCCCGGGACCACCCCTCTCTCGGCCTGGGGAAGGCCCTCCGGTGGGGCGGTTTCCCGAGGCTGTGTATGTGAGTCTCCCTGGACACACGTACACATGTGTCCCCGGGGGCCTGCTTTACTGCTGCAGGAACGGGACGAGGTGGCGACCCACTGGCACCCGCTTCATAAGAAGAAAAGCAAAGTCATGGAATGCTTACTGTGCGCCAGGCCCTTTCCTAAACGCTCAATGCAGATCGACTCACCTCATTCTGGCATCCCATGAGGGGTGTGATGTCATTATCTCCATTTTACAGATGTGAACACTGAGGCCCAGAGAGGTGGTGTGCTCTGACAAGGACCCAAACCCGGTCAGCCTGGCCCCAGAGTCTGACCCTCTCTCCTGCCTTGATGTCAGGACACCCACTCCAGTCCCTGGCCAGGCTCTTTCCGGATTCTTCCTCATGGGGCCAGAGGGCTTGGCCATCGCTGACCGTCCCCTCCAGGGGCAGACTCAGCCCCCTCTCGCCTTGACCACCCCGCCTCCCTCCGGTCCCTGAGCAGAGGAAGAGCCTCCATCCGCCCTGCCTCTCCTTGGCCCCCGACCAAGCCAAGTGCCCTGTTCCTTCACTCCACAGCTATTTCCTGAGCACCTCCTGGGTGGGGGTTACTATGCTGGGGGCTGAGGAACCTGATGGAGGGATCTGGGCGAAGCCTTGCCTTCTGGCGGGACAGACAGCAAGATCGCATCACTCAGGCAGCCCAGGGCCCTGCAGAGTGTAGGACAGGGAGATGACAGGGGCAGGGAGCTCTGGGATGGGGCTTCTGCACAGGGAGAGAGGGCTCCCGGCCACCAGGGTCAGGCAGCCCTGCCCTGGCGTGGGCAGCGGTGGGAGCAGGCATGGGAGGAGATCCTGCCAGCCCCACCACCCGGCCTGGGCAGAGGGCCCTCTGTCTTCAGAACCAGAGAAAAGTACCCAGCACCACAGACATAAAGCCCAAGGTTCCTCCTGGACCCAGAGCTTCACAGAGGCCGGGAGACTTGCCCAGGGTCACCAGTGACTCAGCGAGACCTGAGGGTTAGGAGCGGGGTCTCCTGGCTGGCTACCAGCAGGAGTCCTGCCCTCGCCGCCGCCTCTGGATCCTCCACTAGGCCACCTGCACCTGCGGGTAATTTTCCAGCCAGAAGCCCAGGTGGCCTCAGCTCCAAACTTGGCTATGATGGAGCCTCTTCGTCCCTCCTACCTGCTCCCTACTCAGCGGGGTGACCCTCAGCAAGGACTCCGGCTCCCCAGCCTCAGCTTCCCTGCCTAGGAAGTGGGAACCGCCCGGAGGACATGACCCAGCTGCCCTGAAGATGAAACGAAACCTCTGTGTTCAGAGAAGCCCAGTTCCCTGGGAGGTTCTTCGTAAAGACTGGAGTTATCAGGGAGATGAACCCGGGGAGCCCGGCTGACGCCCTCCCCGCATTCCAGCTCCGTAATGATCCCGGCGGGGACAGAGGAAATGAACTGGTGTCCAAGCCTGCCCGAAAGATTCCATTCCACCGCCCTGCGCAGCCGCTGCAAATGGTTTGCACCGGAATATTATCTGGGTGTATTTACGGTATCTTACTGGAAACCACAAAGTGCACTGTATTTTTTTTTCTCTTTTGCTATTTAAAGCTGATGGGTCAGAGAGTGAGCAATCTGCAGTGACACCGGCCGAAATATATGATGATTTGGAAAACATACAGATGGAAAAAGGTGGCCTCTGCCAGCCCCGTGGCATGGCACTTACAGCCCTCTCTGGGCTCAGAATGCCACACCTGGCTGTCTCTGAGCCGAGGAACTGGGGGACCCCTGGATGAACGGAAGAGTGGGGGCTTCAGGGGCTCGTGTCTTGGCTGAGCCTGGCTGATGGGACAGGCCCACAGAGCTGATCTCCGGTCCCCAGCGTCCACCCTTCTCTCCTGCCTCCACTGCAACCAAGCATCTCCTCCCAGTGAGCAAGGCTGGAGCACACTGCTGCCGTTTGTCAAGGGTCAACAACAAACCTGCAGAAGATTGTTCAAACACCTGAGGTTTTTTTAAAATACTCGTACAATGCCGTACACTGGCCCATAGGTGTATCAGAATCTAATTCAAAATAGCCATACACTTGACTGATACTCATTCAGATGGTAAAGAATCTGTCTGCAATGCAGGAATTCCCGGGTTGGGAAGATCCCCTGGAGAAGGAATTAGCAACCCACTCCAGTATTCTTGCCTGGAGAATCCCATGGACAGAAGAGCCTGGCGGGCTACAGTCCATGGGGTCGCACAGAGTCGGATATGACAGAGCAGTTAACACACACGTGCGTACTGTATCTTCCTGTGGTTTAATTACAAATACATTTACAAAAAAAGAAGAAATGCTCAAGGCATTCCTTCCTTCCTCCAAGCCTTTCTGCCTTCAGTCTGCAAATATCTTTCCTCTCCCACTGAGCTGGTGACAGGCCATGTTGCCCAGTGGTCTCAGAGCAGGGCCCGGGGCAGGGGAGTGCCGATCCAGCTGGGTTGACATCCCAGCTCCACTTCCCGGGGGTGGGGTCTGGGGTGAGTTGTCTGACCTCTCAAGGCCTCAGTTTCCTCCTCTGTGAAATGGGAATAATAAAGCACCTGCCTCCTAAGGGTGTTAGGAAGATGAAACAAGCCAAGGCACCAGCCACCAAATCAAGAGCACGCCTGGAAGGGGTGGGTAAGCAGTGGCTCTTCCTAGGAGGGTTTGTGGTTACCGTCTCCCTCAAGGCACAGCTAGGGGTCCCCTCTGAGGACTTCCTGACATCCTCTCTGTGGCTTGTGGCTCAGCACCTTCACCATCCTTATTCTGTGTTGAATTCAAAGACCAGTTCAACACAGAGGACCCAGACTACTCATCTGCAACGCCTCGGCCGTTGAATGAATGAACGTGCGTGTAAAGGCGTGTGAGAGTGTGAGAGTGTGTCTGTCGACCAGAGGAAAGCTGGCAAGAGAACGTTTTAACAAAAGAGTCATCTCAAAGAATAGTGTCAGGAGAACTAAAACCCAGGATGAACTGAGGCTTGCAAAAAAAAAAAAAAAAAATGCACACGAGACAAAAAGTCCTTTGTTAGCTGCATTCTAAACAAGAATAGGGAAAGAATAGGTCTTTTGCTCTGGCAAGATGGCGTATTGTTAAGAAATGGCAGAGAGAAAGTGGAGCTGGCCCGCCCCTTGCTTCTGTGTGTCTCTCTGGGAAGGTCTTCAGATCACCCCTCCAAGCTGTCATCCGCTCACCAGACATGGGCTCCATCCACCCGCCCAGCCCGAGATGGGGGAAAGACGGAGCCATTGTGCAAGGCATGCGGATTCCCAAACCTGGCCACCCCGGGGAGAGGGGCGAGCTGCTCTAGACCACTTGAGAGGAGAAGCAGTGAAATGGGGTGGGAGCAGAAGCCCAGAAACGCATCCATGTTGCCCGGCTGGTAGGCAGAGGAGGGTGGCCCCCAGAGCCTGAGTCCTAGGTCACCGGTGCCCTTCCCTGGAAAAATTCCGCAGGGGTGTACCAAACAGGAGGTCGTGAGTATTTGAAAAAGAATGCAGCAGTCCCCAGGAGCGCATGTCAGGAAATCACCGTTTCTTTGTTGACAATAATGCTGGACTCCTAGCAGATTTCTATATGTGCTAAGAATCTGATCATTCCCACATCCTGCCTCTTCCCTGGACACAAGGGAGAGAGGGTCTTCAGAGAGCTCTCCCCACCCCCGTCCCCTAGCAGACCCTGTGGGAAGGACCCCTCCCCACCCCTGTCTCCAGCCCCTTTCTGCCCCTGCCGGCCCCCAGCGTCCCGCCAGTGCCCAGGTCACTCTGCCGGGGCCACACCTGCAGGCCGCCTGTGACTGCGCCTCCCTACCACGCCCTTCCTCTCCCGGGTGGCGGCGGCCCACTCTAGGTGACCCTGCGGGCAGCCTTCCACGCTCCAGCCTGGTGCCATCCACCCGGCGCCCAGCCCTCTTCTAGCAGACTCCCAGGGCACACTTCAGCCCCGACTTCACTGTCTGTGCCCAGCAGATGGTGGGCACCCTGAGGGCAGGCCTGGTGGCTGATTCATCAGCCGCTTATCACACGGAAGATTCCAGTAAATATCTGTGGGGCCAATGAATGAATGAGGGGTGGACACAGGGGGCGGGGGAGTCCCACGAGCACTTAAGTGCCATGAATTCAACCAAAGGCACCTAAAGCAGAAGTAAAGGTTACATACTGCACGGATGGGACTGTAATCTGGTGTAAGAGTGTGCAGAGTCCTCGGAAAACTAAAAACAGAGACTTCCAGGTGACCCAGCAGCTAAGACCCAGTGCTCCCAAGACAGAGGGCCTGGGTTCCATCCCTGGTCAGGGAACCAGATCCAAGGGGCGCAACTAAGCGTTCACATGCCACAACTAGAGACCCTGCATCATGCTGCAAGTGAGGCCCGGCACAGCCAAATACACAGACAAATGTGTTTTTAAAAAATTAAAAATAGAACTAGCATATAGCAATTCTACTTCTGGGTATATAGCCAAAGAAAATGAAAGTGCTAACTCAGAAATATTTGCACCCTCAAGTTCATCACAGCATTATTTACAGTAGCCAAGACATGCAAATATCCTGAGATCTATTGACAGACGAACGGATAGGGAAGTGATACATATGTACATATAGGTGTGTGCGTGTACATGAAAAGAAGTGAAGGTGTTAGTCACTTAGTCGTGTCCAACTCTTTTGCGACCCTGTGGACCTAGCCCAACAGGCTCCTCTGTCCATGGAATTCAGGAAAGAATACTGGAGTGGATTGCCATTCTCTTCTCTATGGGATCTTCCAACCCAGGGATCAAACCCGAGTCTCCTGCACTGCAGGCAGATTCTTTACTACCTGAGCCGCCAGGGAAGCCCATATATATACATATATAAATATATATATATACACACACACACGTGTATACATACAACAGAATATTACTCAGCCACACAGAAAAAGAAAGAACTCCTGCCATCTGCAACATTCTGAATGGACTGTGAGTGCAGAGAAAGACAAATACTATATGATCTCACTTATATGTGGAATCTTAAAAAAATATGAAAAATATACTGTGTGAATCCTTTGCACACAGCGCATCTTCACTCTATCTGCTGTACATATGTTACACGTGCACAGGAATGGTTTCCTGTACGTGTAGAGAGAACCAGGGATTCCAAATGTTGTGGCTGATTTAAGGGACTTTGGAGAGTGATGCTGGCTGGGATGGATCTCACGGTCCACGTCCACATCAGACACTGGGGCATGGCCCTGCTGTGCCCTTGGGGAAGGACGCTGGACTTGAGGGCGGGTGAATGCACTTTCAGTGGATTCCTGGTTAGTCCGAAAGCCCTGGGACAAGCATGGCCCATCCATGAGGGTCCCCAGAGCACTGTTTCCTGGGGTGGGTGCCTTGGAAGAGCAGTTCCAGAAGACTGTCAATGAGCCCGAGGTCTGGGGAGACGGGACCCCCAGGGAAGCCTACTCAAGGTGCTCTCTTGTCTGCAGGACTTCTCAGAGCCTCTAATGCAGGGAGTACAGCATGCTGAGGTCCCAAACTGATCATCTGGGGAGCCCTGCCTTTCACCCCAGAGTGGCAGGTGGGGGTGGGGAGGGCTAGAGACCTGTGTTCCCCAGAACAGACAGAGTAACAGGTCCTCTTGAGTCGTGCCTTGGTGGGGGGTGCAGTCTCCCCAAGGCAGTGACCTAGATAGCACTCATTCTACCTGAAGCAATGAAGAGAGCTAACAGAAAGCTGGGCTAAGACAGGTCAGAATGACGGCAGGCAAGACTGAACCATCAGGGTTGCATTTCGGGTCAGAAACGGAAAGCATTCGCTCAAAGAGGACAGAGCGCATCCCTCGTGTGTGGTGCGCCCAGACCTGGGCCGGAAGACGACCCAGACCCTGGAGGGCTCAGAGCGGCTGGGCGCGGAGGGCGGAGTGGGGCGGGCCTGCCCAGGAAGCAAGCTTGTCTCCACATGTTTCCTGAGCACCTACTGTGCGCCGGGCCCTGGGGTCACACAGAGAAGATGGTTGACAGGCCCTTGCTCCATGGACTTCCCCACGGCCGGGGACTGATGTCAGACACACACAGCCTTCCCAAAGCACGCAGTCACTTCTGAAAGCGGTAAGTGCTGTAAAGACAACAGGACGGAGTGACCTGCGGGGCGGCTGTCATGGCCAGGTGGTCAAAGAAGGCCTCCTAGAGGAGGTGGCATCTAGGGGGAGGCCTGCACAACACTGGGCTATGCAAGGTCCCCACCATCGCTCAGCAGCGTGGCCCTGCGGCCCTTCTGCTCTGACCCCTGGTCCCCACCATCGCTCAGCAGCGTGGCCCTGCGGCCCTTCTGCTCTGACCCCTGGTCCCCACCATCGCTCAGCAGCGTGGCCCTGTGGCCCTTCTGCTCTGACCCCTGTTCCAGAAGGAACTGGGTGGGGGTCTGCACCATCCCTCAGGGCTGCATGAGCAAGCAAATAGAGAACGTGCCCTGGAGTAGCAAGTGACACTAAGAAAACCACGGAAGGGGAGGGGCAACGAGGGACGGGCAGTCTACACTGCACAGCAGGCCCTGGTGAGCGGCGGGCACGTGAGCCGAGGGTGGAAGGAGCAGAGGGCGTCCAGGTTGGGGACCAGCCGGGGCAAAGGCTCTGAGGTGGGAAGGACTTGTCACGCGTGAGGGTAGGGGGGAAGATGGGGTCGGGATGCAGGTTACGGTCAGCAAAGGACCGGGGGACGGTTAGCATCTTGTTCTCAGAGCAACAGGGAGGGTTTTACAAAGGGAAATGCCATGGTCGAAGCAACGGAGAGGACAGGCTTTGTGGGGTCGTGTGGTTGGCGGGGGGAGGTGGGGCAGAGTATTAGGGGCTGATGGAGTTGGGCGATAGCTCTCTGAAGATGGAGATTCCAACCAGGAGGTGATGGTGGAGGCGGGGAGAAGTGGACAGATTGGGTGATGTGCTTCATAGAAGCAAAATGAGGAGCTCAGGTTAGAAACGGGAGCAACAGCCTCTCCCCTTTCTATTCCACATCTTCTTGTCCTGGAAAAACCAGGAATAAAGTCTAGAGCACCCCCAGTTCCTTGAGTTTGTCTTCATAGCAGAGAGGCATGGGGGCCTCCTGGGAGGGTGAAGGGATGACCCCGATGGCCCACACCCTCCGGGTGCTAGGGCCTTACGTCCTGGGGGTGCTGCTGCCTGCCTCCTGGCAAGGTGGGCCGCGGGAGGTGGACACCGGCACTCACTTGGAAGGTCACGGCCCACTGCTACCACCAGCCTGTTGGATACACGGCGGCCTTGGGAGTCGTATGTCTGTTAGGACCATACGAACAAGAACCTCTGCAGCCACAGGAAACTCGGCAGCCATCTCAATCTCAACACAAAACCTCCGTGTGACATGGTCAGCCTCCACCTGGTGCTGAGCTGAGATGCACGTGCGAGACACCAGCACGGTGATGGGTGAGGAAGGGCCGCCTTGACTGCCCACTGCCCCCACCCCCCAATCAAGGCTCAATAAGAAGATGAAAGATGGGGCTGAAGCCCCATGTGACCCACCCTCCTTGGGGCCCTGCCCAGGGACTGGGATGCAGCTCTCACCCTCTCCCCATGGCACGACGCGACCACGTACAACCTGATGGAAAATGGGCGACAAGAATGAATGGGCAACTCACCCAAGACTAAACCTGCTTGGCCCGCAAATTCAAGAAGAGATTGCAACCCCTTGACTTCAAGGACATGCAAATCAGGGTGAGAAAGCATTTCACATTGCCCCGCAGGCAGCGAGGAAGACCTCTGGGTGATCCCTAGTGCTGGAGTGGCCGCAGGTCAGCGCTGCGGGCTGGGGGAGCGGCAAGGGCGCAGTCACTGGGGCAAGCAGCTCTGTCCTCACCCACCGCCACCAGCAATTCTGTGGCTCACTACAGACGCCAGAGACACAGACGGGGGCCCAGGGACATGCGCACAGGGCGGCCTGCAGGGGCCCTGTTAGTAATAGCTCAGACACCCCTCAGCCAGTGTGTGGGCACACAGATGGGATCTACTCACCATGGCTGATATGATTCAACCACGGCCACAAGGGGGACTTCCCCGGTGGCCCAGCGGTTAAGAATCCGCCTTGCAATGCAGGGGACGCAGGTTCGAACCCTGGTGGCGGGAACTAAGATCCCACGTGCCATGGAGCAGCTGAGCCTGCGCACCACAGCTACTGAGCCCTAGCACTCTGCAGCCCGAGTACCACAAGTACTAGGTCCATATGGCGACGAAAGGTCCCGATGCCGCACCTGAGACCCGACGCAGCCAGATAAAAAATATGTTTTTAAAAAAAGAGCTACAAGGAACGACACATACCAGCTCTGCTAGCGGCGATGGGAAAAAAGTAAATTCCAAAAGACCGTATATTACGTGATGCCTTTCCTCTGTAAAATTAAACACAACTCACAACAATGTGCTTCGGGGGGATCTATCAGTAGGATAAATCAGACATCAAGATTCAGGAGAGACAAAGTGTGGCTTGGGTGGCGGAGACAGAAGCCACCTGAGAAATGCTCACAAGGGGTATAAACCGAGCTTGCTCTCCTTGTCATCTTGGTGGATTCTAGGGGGAGTTCATCGTTCTATTTAAGCAGAGGAAAAGCCTGGAGTGGGGGCCGAATGCTTTCCTGGGTCCCCCGGGGCCACACTGTTGATAAGCCTGATGAGGGGTCACAGAATGCCTGGCGTGTGAGGCCCTTGAGAGCTGGCCTATGGTCTCACCTGAGGCTCCTGATCCCTGAGGCCACAGACCCCCGCTGCCCCTCCCCTTAGCAATCACACGCCCATGTCTTTTCCCTGCGGTTCCCTCCGCCTGGGATCCCATTCACTGGCCAGTGGAATTCCTCCCACCCTTCAGGACCCAGAGCAAAGCCATCTCCACTGTCCAGTCCACTCTTTCCACCTGGGCATCTCACCTCTGAGCACCCAGCTCTCCTCATATGCTTTTCCCTAAAGTGCAGACCATCCTGCTGTCTGGTTGCTTGTTAAGGGCTCAGCTGTGTCCCCCAAACTTCATACACTCAGCCCTAACCCCCAGGACCTCAGAACGTGTCTGTATTTGGAGGCATGGCCTGTAAAGAGGGGGTTAAGTTACAATGAGGCCACTAGGCTAAGCCGTCTTCCAACCTGACCGGTGTCCTTAGAAGAGGAGATTAGGGCAGAGACATCAGGGCACCTGCAAAGACCAAGTGAGCACACAGGAAGACGGAGACCATCTACACACCAAGCACGGGGCGGGCCTCAGAAGAAGCTGACCCTGCCTGGGCCCTGATCGCAGACCCCATCCCCAGGACTGTGCGTGGGAGCTGCCCAGACTGCAGCCCTTGGCTTGTATGGCCGCCCGAGCTGCCCCCCTCCCGGGAAGATGGTCAAAGTGCGGCTCCCAGGCCCGTACAACATCAGCCCTGTTGTCCACGGTCCCTGTGACGGTTTGGGATGGGCGGACGTTCCCGAGTCAGGCCCCAGATTCGATCAGATTGAGTCCCAGGTCCCTCACAGGCCTGTCGCTCTAAAACTGCAATCCCAGGGGTTTTCCTGGAGCCTCTGTTTGCTTAAAACCCCCGAGGCCACCTCTCCTACTGGAGCCTCCTCTGCAAGAATGCTCCTTGCCCCAGGCCTCTGGTCCTGCTGGGAATATACTGGTAGTATAAACAAGAAGTGCAGACTGGTGGTATCCGCCCTGCCCCCCGCCTCAGCCTGCAACAGACCCCTCAATTTCGCAGCTCTGGGCAGCTGGGGGGCTTCATCCCAGGACTCCCTACGCTGGAGGCCCACTATTACATGGATGCCACCATGCCTGGCACTATCACCACGCCACCAACGGGCTAGCTATTCCAAGACTGCCAGTGAGACTGGGGTCAGCCCAGCCCCAGGAGGCCGTGCCACTCGCGGTTGCTGACCTTGGGCAAGTCCCCCTGAGCTTCAGTTTCCCCATACGTAACACCTCACTTGTTAACAAAGATCCAGCTAAAATGCCAGAGCCCAGGCGTGGGTCCCAGAAACAGGGGGTAGGGGCGTGGGCAGGAAAAGGTGAGAAAAGCATGAGGGACCACGAGCGAGGGCTCAGAAGACGGCGGGAGAGGAGACGAGGTGCAAGGGATACACGGTACCTCGGTGTCGGGTGCTTGGGGAACACGGTGAGGCTGGGTGGGCGGGAGGATGAGAAGGTGGGAACAGATGAGGACCGGGGGCGCAGTAGATGGATAAGCAGGTGGGATTTCATCCCGAGGCCGGGAGAGCCTCCCAAGGAGGCTAACTGGGAGACGACAGATTCCAATTTCCATTTACAAGGGACATGAGGTCTTCAGGGCGGCCGGGGGCAGGTAGGGGGCTCGGGGTGCCCGGGGAGCCCTGAGGTGCTCCCGAAGGCTGGGGTGAGGACACGGGGCAGTGGGCAGATCCAGTTGGATCTTTCTGACACGAACTCAATTTGCTGCTGTCAGGGCCGCGGGAGATGGAGAACCCAGGGATGCCCCTGGAGCAGTCAAGAGGGCTGGGGTGAACCACTGAGGCTCAGGGACCCCAAGCTGACCTCACTTCCAAAGAAGCGCCCCACTTCTCGGCTCAGCAGTGGGCTTGCAGGATTCCCGGCCCCACCAGGTCCAGACGCACACAAGCGAGAAGACACACAACACGACCTTCCCCACCCAGCACGGGCATCCCAGCCACCAACACCGCTCCGATGCCCTTTCCACCAGGCTTCCCTCACGATCGCCTTGGAGACCGGATGCGCAGCCCGGCACTGTGTGTGTGTCTGTGTGTGTTTAACCGCACAAGGCACCATTCCCGTAAGACAAGGGCTGGAGACCCGAATGCCCACAGAGGCCAGGCAGCCCCTATCAGGGCAGCGGGTGGACATGTAGGGGTGGGCCCTGTGGCATGACTGGGCTGCCCAGGCTCCATCGACAGGGTGCGGTGTTCTCAGCTGCAGCCCATCATTAGCTCAGTGGACACAGGTATAAGCTATCAGTAGCTCTTCCGAGTTTTGCAAAAGCAGCCAGAAGTTCATGTTTTTGGGTGAAACGGATAACTTGAAAATTTGGGTGTCAACTTGCAGACCAGTATCAGTGCTGTATCAGCCAGTTCGCCTTTGGGCCCCTGGTCTGCAGCTCCGCCGTGAACAGATGGTGGCGTGGATGCAAACCAGAGAGCTGACCCCCCTCACCGGACCTGAATTCTGCACCTGCGGGATCCCATAGCTGGGGCGTTCCACCCTGGGGCAGGAGAAGGAGATCATGGAGCAGTCCCGAGGCCTCCTGTCTCCCCATGGCCTGTCAGACCCCGCTCGGGGCGCCCAGGTAGCACATACCCACTTTGAGCTCCTTGCCGAAGACGGTGCGCTCCCCCAGTGCCGAGCAGTTCCAGCGGCCGTTGCGGAATTGAAACTGACACTCGTCCAGGCCCATTTGCGAGCCTTCTCCTATGACGATGATGGCGTCGGGCCGGCTCTGGCAGATCGCCCGCTGTCTGGGAGCCAGGCCTGGGATCTTGTTACAGATGATGCTTGCGCCCAGAGCTACCACCGAGGAGAAGCCACTGGAGCAGGGGACACAGAGAGATGGAGCGTTAGGCCAGCAAGGTGGACGGGCGGGACACAGCCTGCAGACCCTGCCTGGGTGTCCAGCCCTGCCCTCCCCCACGGCTCCCATCACAGGCCTCTCAGCTTCTGACACTGCACGCCCAGCCCACGTTCACGCGTTTGTCATTCCCAGCACTTGTGTATATTCAATATCAGGCGTAATTTCTTTTTAGACACAAAGAAAGATGACGCCGGGAACAAACATACTGCCACACGAACTCAGCCAGCTGCCTTTGCATCTTTGGGAGGATTCAATTGAGACGAAGTTTAGAATCATGCAAAATGGAACTGATAACTGTTTAGGGATCATCTCTGTGTGATGAAACTGCAAAGGTAACCCCTCAGTTTCACGAAGCAGTTGCCTCTAATAGGGCAGCAGGTGCACAGATATTAGTTAAAGAAAAAAACATTTAGACGTGTTATAGATGTATCATGGATGCACGCATTTCATTATAAACATGTCTTTAAAAAGCAACTCTAAAGAGAAAACAAAAAAGAAAAAGAAACAAGAAAAAAACAGAAAAAAAAATTTTAATGTGAAAAAATAGAAAAAATAAAGCAAAATTAAAAAGCAATTGTGAATAAAAGTTCCTTCCTGCAGGCGCATGGAGTATGTGGATCCCACTCCAGACACGAGTGGCCTAGAGCACGCTCACGACCTTGGCAGTGAGGTTTCTGTCTTGCTCCCTCACTCGCTGCACAGGTCCATACCAGACACCTGTCAGGGCACCAGGCTCGGACAGGCGAGGCCCTGCCCTCGAGGGGCCACCAAAGGCCACAACGCATGCACCAGATAAACACAAGAGGCCATTCAGCGATGCCCACTACTGAGAAAATAATGAAGATGCTGTGACAGCAAGTAGGGGTGGGCTTGGGAGGGGAGGGGAGGGGAGGGGAGGGGAGGGGCCGCTTCAGCTGGAGTGGTCAAGGAGGGCCTCCCAGAGGAGGTGACAGTGCAGCGGAGCCTTGAAGGCTTGGGAACCAGCCATGGGAAGGACTGAGAGTATTCCGGGGAGGGGGTGTGGCAGGGACAGAAGATGCAAAGTCCCGGGAGGGGGACAAGCTTGGGATCGCCAAGGAACAGAAAGAAGCCACAGAAGCCAGCTGGGAACCAGTGCTCAGGGAAGGGGAGAGCCCGGAGAGAGGTGATGGCTGGCGGCAGGAACTTTCTCCATGTGTGGCGAGGCACGGGAGGGCTGGAAGCCGGTCACTGGCAGGGTTCCCCCCACCTCCAGCCCCGGGCGGGAGAGCACTGCGGGACTCCAGGACGAGGCAGGGAGTGTGGGCAGGCCAGAGGTGGCGGTGGCTTGGCCTTGGTGGCAGTGGTGTGGGGTGGCTGCAGATGAAGTGACCCAGCATTGTGGAGGGCTCAGGCAAGGGCACAGGGAAAGAGAGGCGACCGTGTGAGTCGCAGGTGTCTGGCTTGAGTGTGGGGCCGCTTCCTAGCATCAAGGTAACCCCAGAGAGGCTCCGATGGCAGCGCTGACCGTGGAGCCAGCCCTCTCCTTACACAAAGATGGCCCACTTGTCTGGAGCTCCTGTTGTGTGTAATCCTTGAAAGGCCATCGAGCATCCTCTGAATGAGAAGACCTCAGTCGGGTTGTAGTAATGAGCTCCTGTTGACACGGCCAAGGTCAGTGGCCCCGCTGACCGAGTGCCTCATCCTTCCTGCCCATCCTGGGCTGTGGGAATTCGATCCAGGATTGGGATTCGCCAAGGGGAGGGGCCCATGCTGCTCTCTAAGTGTGTAACAGACCACCTCTGCCCTCTTTCCCACCGCCCCTGCCACACACCAGCCCTCCTCCTCCTGCCTCGGGTCCTTGATCCCTGCCAGTCCCTCTCCCGGGAAGCTCTCACCCCCTGAGCTTCACGTGCTTGGCCTCTTGCCATCAGCCATGTGACCTTGAGGGTCCCCTCCCTGACCATCCCGCCTAAGGGAACCTGCCTCCCCACTCCATCCCTCCTAACTTTCCATCCCGATCACGAGCCTCGGAAACATCACTCAGGCTGCGTGCCTGCCATGCAGAGGCACCCCCAGCCTCGGACGCATCCGTGAGCTTTGCAGGATGCCTACTATATGAAAGGCAGCATGGCCGTGCCGCCACACACACTGGACCACGAGGCCTCTCTGAACAGCCCTCCTGGGCAGGGACCGTCACGTCCATTTCACGTGTCCCCTCTGCACAGCTGAAAGCTGAGGCTCACAGAGGGTGAGACCTGGAGTCTGACAAGTGCTCTCGGTCATTCGTCTCAGCCTCTAAAATACAGAGCTAGAAGGGTGTGCACTATTTGAGGAAGAGACAGCATAAGAAGAATAAGTCAAGCAGAGATGCTCTGGCCACAAGACGGGAGATGCCTCTGAACACCTAGCTGACCACCAGGAAACCCCCTCCACCGGCAGAGAGTGAAATTATATATTTGGGGGAAAAATAAAATTCAGAGGCACAATCAGTCTCAAAGCTAAGCGTTCAGGCCTAGGGTGCCACCGAAGCTTCCTTCACCTAGAAGCTGTGCGACCTTGGGCAAGTTACATCTCCTCTCTGCGCTTCCGTCTCCCCATTGCTAAAATGAGGGTATTAACTAGGCCTCCTCTCAAAGGGCGGCTGAAAAATTAAACGTGGGAAGTGCTCCCAAGGTGTCAGGCACACAGGGAGCACTCAATAAATGAGCTGCTATAGTAGTTACTGTTATTGGGTCTGATTGTTCCAAAAGGCTCGTGCCTGAGTCACCGGAACTATCCAAATAAGAATACACAGGTGCCTTGCCATCCATTGGAACCAGAAGGCCTCTTGGGAGAGAGCTGTGAAACTTCACCCTTCATGCCCATTTTACAGATGGATAAGCCGAGGTGCAGAGAGCAGCAGGGCCTGGCCCCAAACCACCCTGCCACTCCCCGCCTGACCCGGCCTTCTCTCCCCACCCCAAAGGGCGGCCGCAGGACGGAAGGCGGGCGCCCTCCGTGGCTCCAGTGCTCCCTCCCTCCGTCCCTCTGGGCAGCTGGATCCCTGTGGGGACGTTGAGGTCTCGGCGCCAGCGGCGGGAGGTCGGGCGGGTGGGGCGGCCAGGGGAGGTTATTTTCTGTTGTTTTCCCTTTCTCTCTCCGCTCCCGGGTCCCTCCGCCCCGTTTCTAATTAAAAAGGAGATAAAGCCGCACGCGGCCAGCGCCAATCAGCCCCACCGGCTTCCTGGATGCGCGCGGGGCGGTGGGGCGCGGGCCAAGATGAAGATTAAAGCGGGGGGGGGGGGCGGCAGCAAAGCCACCCAGACGCGGGCGAATCAATAACACTTAAAACAGCCGCAGGCAGGCAGCGCGCGAGCCCCGCAGCCGCCTCCCGGCCCGCGGTCACGGCTGGCAGCCGCCTGGTCCGCTCCGTGCGCACCTGCTGGCCGCCGCGGCCGGTCAACTTGCGAGATCGCCGGAGCCGCGGGGCGGGGAGGCGGGGGAAGCGAGCGACAAAACACAAAAGGTCCATCACACACACACATACACACACACACACCTCGCCGCAGACCCTGCAGTCCGCCCCCTCCCCAAGCGGAGCTGGGGGCGCCGCTCATGTGAAACCTGCCAAGGTGGCCCCGGCGCGTCGGAACCCCCCATCCATCCCTGGAGCCCCTGCCCCCACGCTTCACGCGCACTATCTCCGAAGTACAAAGGGTGACTGGCCCTGCAAACGCAGCTCCAAGACGCGTCCAGGGCCGCCCCCTCCCACCTTCCAGCCCGAGCGGCCTCCCCACCCCTCCCCGGCCCACCTACTAGAAACGCCAGGGTGAGGTGGGGAGGGCCGCTCGGCGGACGCGCTGGCCGCCTCGGGTGCCCAGCTTTAGGGGGCGGGCTGCCCCGCCTCTCGCCGGCGCTGGCTCTCGAGCTTGCGTCCCTGGGTGTCTCGGGCCATCTCCAGCTCTACCCTTGTGTGCGTCTGCTCGGGTGGCTGGCGCTGTCCCCTCGGCCCGGGGGTCTAGAAACGTATCCCTAGAAACGCGTGGTGCCCAGGCTTCTGTGCTTTGGCCCAGTGAACGTCCCTCCCTGCGGGTACCTGTTCCCTGCTCGCAGACCCGCCCCGCCTGCCACCCGGGGACTGCCCTGCTCTAGGAGCGGCTGTGCCCGCCCCTCTGTGGACACTTTCTCTCGGGCTCTGGGGGGCTGAGCTCCCTGGGAACTGCTGTGGTCCTGGCTGGTGGTCCCATGCCCCGGTCCGAGTGTCCCTGGGAGGCGCTGACCCTTTGCAGCGGGGGACCCTCTTCAGAGTCCTCCGCACTGGAGCGTCCCTGCGGGTTGTCCTTAGTTTGGGGTGGGGGGGCTTCCTCCCTCGGGCATTCCCAGGACGGCTGTGTCTCTGGAGCTGTGCGCGCCCCTAGGGCTCGCGCCTGCGGGGGCCCTCTGTGCGCCCACCGCTCCCGCACCTCACCCCCTCAGCCTATCTGCGGAGCCAAGGAAGTTGGCGGCCGGCGGCGGCTCGCGGGCAGCTCAGCCCCTCCCCGAGACACGCCAACTTTGCCGGGACGCGCGTGCAGGGGGTGCGAGCGGCCCTTACCCGATCCGGAGGTAGACCATGCCCAGGCTGAGAAAGAGGTGGCCCAGGCAGCGCCGCGCTTTCCGGTTCATAGTCCCCGCTGGCCGCCGGGGCCGCGGGCCGGGCCGGGCTGATCCCGCGGGCCGGCCTTGGCGGGGCAATCCACATAGCCCGCCCTGGAGGCGCGGGCCGAGGCTTCCCGAGGCCGTCTGTCGTGCGCCCGTCCGCGCGCTCGGCGCCGGAGCCTCGCCGGGAGCGCGGGAGCCACCGAGCCCCGGGGAGGAGGGAGGAGCGAGCGCGGCGCGGGGCGACGCCGGGCTGCGCGCGAGCGGCCGGGGCGAGTGTGCGAGGCGCGGGGCGTGCGGGGGCGCTGCAGCCGCCCGCCCCCGCCCCTCCCACCGTCCCCCGCCCCCTCCCCGCCCGCCTCCCCGGAGCGCCCGCCCCGCGCCCCCGCGCCCGCGGGACAGGGCCTCCTGCTCCGAGCGCGCTCGCGCTTGCCCCACGCGCTCCCGCGGCGCCCCCTCCCGGCTCCGGGGCGCCCAGCCGGGTGGGGGGCAATGGGAGTCAGCACGAGCCGCCCCTCCGGCTCCAACTCGCCAACTGCGGGGCGAACGGACGCGCAGGGACGGCCCTCCCGCTGGGGGGGAATCGGGGCTCAGCCGAGAACCCTCGCTCGCTCCCGGGCCTGCCTCCCGGTCCCTCCGAGTGCTCGGAGCTGGGGTGGGGGTGGGGGGTCGTGGAGAGCTCACCCCCCTCTCCCCAGCTTTGGGGAAGGGCGCCCCCTTTAGCAGGGCTAGTGGCGGAGGAGGATGACTTGGCTCAGCGTATTCCTCCTCACCCCCGTCTATTCGAGGCGGGGCGGCAGGTGGGTGCCCAGGTGAGACAGCCTCCGCTGGAATCCCGCTCCTGGAGGACAGTCAGAGTCGGGCGGAGGCCTGGACTCCCGGCTCGCAGCCCAGACGCCGGGCAGCCGAGCCGCCTGAGGGCTCCGGGCGCAGCCGGCGGCTCAGCGCGCGCTCGCGGCGACACCTGGCGGGCGGTGCAGGTAGGCCTGGCTCGCTCGCGGGGACAGCGTCCGAGCTGACCAGAGGTCCTGACCCCTTCCCGTGATACACAGCCCAGTCCAGTGAGCTAGGGGCTTTGGGACTCAGATTGCAACGAAAGAAATCGAGGCTCAGGGCAGCGAAGGTGTTTTCCCAAAGACACCAGCTGGAGGAGTGGCCGAGCCAGATTGCAAACAAAGCGTGCGTGACTCTAGTGAACAGCTCCCAGCTCCCCAGGGTTATCACTTCTGAATGGCTTTGCTAAATCACACAAGGTCAATGAAAACCACTATTCTAGCGTCCATTCCTGTTGCACAAATGTCTGTGCCACGCCCCAGGATGGGCGCCGTGGATATTTTAAGGAATAAGTACAACATCCTTCTCTCTGAGCTGATGGGGGAGGCAGACCCGAAGTAAACAAGTGCATAATTGGAGACGTCGGAGGGGCAGGTGCAGAGGATAAGACAGAGTGATGGGGAGAGACAGCACTGGGGCTGGAGGGTTGATTTTAGACATGAGACCTGAAGGGCAGGGATGAGAGGGTCCAGCAGAGGAGGAAGGCAGGACAGAGGCTCACAGGTGGGCAGGAGCCCCAGGAGGGGATGAGGGCTGTGCTCCAGAGAGACGGAAGGCCAGTGAGGCCGGAGCGGGGAGACGGCATGTGGACCCCGTGGAGCCCCATGGGCAGGCGAGCAGCTATCCTCCGCCTGTTTCTCCCAGCCCTGAGCAGCTGGCCTCCAGAAGGCCCCTCAAATGTGCTCTTTCTTCTTTACACGCACCATCAGTCTTAGACCAATGACACACTCAGGTCACAAATATTAGGGAACATTCAGAACCAGGGACTGGTTCACGACCAGGATGTTGGGGCAGGTGGATCAAATAAATAATTCAGTGTCTGCTGTCCAGAGGCAAGTAGTTTGAGGGCCAGTTTAACCATCACATAGGTAGAACGGGCTGCATGCCGGGTGCTGTCATCAAGAACGTCAGCAGATTAACTCAGTCCTCTCATGAAACAATGAGATCGGTGTTACTCTTCTTGCTAATATGAACGGAGTGCTGGAGGGAATGGGGTGGGGAGGGCTGCAGAGGTGAGGCCCAAGAGGAGGCCTGGGGATAAATTCAGGGTACAAGCTCCGGGAGATGGTGAGGGACAGGGAAGCCTGGGGTGCCTCAGTGGGGTTTGAACGAGTCAGAACAGCTCAGCGACTGCACAACAAGGAAAGTGAATAAGTATGGGCCTTCTCCGAAAGACAAGCGGGTGTGTGACAGGCTCCGGTTTGTGCTTCAGAAGGCACATGGCTGCTGTTATGGGACCAGTAGAGGGAGGCAGGACATGAGGTGGGAGGTTGTTGGGAGAGAGGGCTCAGGTTGGAGAAGACTCAAGGAGACCAGTGGATGCAGACAGTCTGAAGGCAGGGAGATGGGGTGAAGAGGCCCCAAAACAGGCTTCTGCCCTGGGAGGCAGGGTGGTTGATGAGGACAACACAGAGCTGGGCAGGAGAAGCTGGTCTGAGGCCCATGAACTTGGTTTTGGTGGTACCGAGTTTGATGTGTCTGTAGGTCACTGATCGGACAGGTGAATGTGTGTGCCGGGAGAGAGGGTGTGGGCTTCCGAGGGTGACTGAGGTCTCCGCAGCCAGCAGTCGGTTAAACCAAGGCAGGGATGGGATACTGCCTTGGGAGGCAGAGAGGCTGAAAGTGTGAAAGTGTTAGTCCAACCCTTTGCCATCTGGTGGACTGTAGCCTGCACAGGCTCCTCTGTCCATGGGATTCTCCAGGCAAGAATACTGGAGTGGGTTGCCATGCTCTGCTCCAGGGTCCCGACCCAGTGATTGAACTCGGGTCTCCTGCGTTGCAGGCAGATTCCTTACCATCTGAGTCACAGGGGAAGCCCCCAAAGAAAGGCTGAGTATGATGGAGAGAACCAGCTAGGGGCGGGAGCAGCAGGAGCGGCTTGGGAGTCACTGAGAGAGCCAGGAAGGAGCAAGGAGCCTGCAGGGTCAGACCCTGCCAGGGAGGTGAGGGCATTTGGCATTTAGAGACCCCCTCTTGAGCCACCTGCAGCGCACCTGGGGCAGGGCTGGGGCAGGGGGCTTTGGCGCCCCCTGCTGGAGTCAGAGGCTGCTTGATCCCCAAGGGTTGCAGTAATGGGTCCTAACAACCCTGGTGGAGTGGTTGCTCTTAGAACGGGTCAAAGCCTGGCTCCACGTTTGTCTCTGTGACCCTGGGAGGGTCCTCACAGCTCTCCTTGGCGCTCCTGTAAACTGGGGGTGGTAACAGGTTCTACCTCTGAGCATCGTAAGGTTTGAGACACTCACATAAAGGGCTCAGAAGGCGGCCTGGAGCACAGAAAGGGCCGTGCACGCATTTGGGATGTTAAATCAATGGGGGTGGCCACAGATGTCACTCGGCAACACCACTGATCAGGAAAGGACATTGTGTGTAAGACAGTCTCTGCCTTCATTTGTGCTTATGAGAAAAATGTCAGCAACGCAAACCAGAGGTGAAGCTTTCATCACTAAAGTATTTGGAGGGTGTGGAGATTCCCAAGAGCCAGGCTCCCAGTGACCTGCTGCCTGGGGCAGCCTGTGGTGAAAGTCAGGGCCTTTCCAGCGCGAGCAACACAGAGCCGTGGGGCATGGGGCAGGGAGCTCATGTGGGAGCCAGGAGAGTGACATTCTCCTTGGTCACTACTCTGCGTGGCTCCGAGGAAGTCACTGCATGTCTCCTCCTCTGTAAACTGAGGTGAGGATGATAACGCTTCCTCACGAATTATATGCAATCATGTATGTGAGCATTTAGCAGAGCGTCTGGTAGATACCATGCACTCAGCATGCGATAGCTATTTGATGCTGATGAAGATGATTTCGGTGATAATATTGTATATTGGGATCCAGCCCTTTAGGACCTTCAGGAATCTTAAAGTTCATCTAGATCAGTGTTTTTCAAACTTCCAGGTGCAACAGAATGACTTGGTTACAAAAACAAAAAAAAAGTGCCCAGGTCCTCTCCTGGATTTCCTGGTGGAGGTGGGCATCACTTCTCTGCTTATAACCAGCTTCCAAGGTACCAGCCAAGTCTGGCTTCATTGGAGTCCAGGCCTCACGCAGAGCCCAGCCCCCTTTGGACCTGTCTTGGCCGAGTGGTGGCCACTGTGCCCAGAGCACTCACAAATTACAAATTACATTGCTGCTGCTGCTGCTGCTAAGTTGCTTCAGTCGTGTCCGACTCTGTGCGACCCCATAGACGGAAGCCCATCAGGCTCCACCATCCCTGGGATTCTCCAGGCAAGAACACTGGAGTGGGTTGCCATTTCCTTCTCCAATGCATGAAAGTGAAAAGTGAAAGTGAAGTCCCTCAGTCGTGTCTGACTCTTAGTGACCCCATGGACTGCAGCCTACCAGGCTCCTCCGTCCATGGGATTTTCCAGGCAAGAGTACTGGAGTGGGGTGCCATTGCCTTCTCCGACAAATTACATTACACACTCACAAATTACATTACAAGGCCATTGTACACTAACTATAGTGTGTGGGAGGGGATGGGGAGCTTGGAGCTCACTCTGATTCAGGTAGGGGAAGAGCAGGTCTCCACCATTTCTGGGCCTTGATGTCTCCAGCTCAGACACGGCTGGCTGCCATATGTGTGCATCTCCCCCAAAGGAACTTCTGCAGACACTTAGTTTTCCAGAGACAAGCTCAAGGGTCCAAGAGTGAGAATTTAAAAATTGTCTTATTTCAGTGCAACATGAATAGAACATCCACAGATCTTGGACGATTGGAGATGACAGCTTTCTGACTGAAGGCCACCCTCCACTGACTGCCCTGCTTGAGTTTCTCTCTATGCTGACTGCCATTGACTATATTTAATCTGTAACTTGCTGACTTTAGAAGAGCCTATACTTTGTTTTATGATAGTATATACTAAACAATGTAATACAGGCAGACCTCTGAGTTATCGTGGGTTTGGTTCCAGACCACCAATGATCCAGACAGTAATGCAAATATCTCAATAAAGCAAGTCACAAGAATTTCTTGGTTTCCCAGTGCATATAAAGCTATGTTTATACTTTACTATACGATAGTCCGTTACGTGTGCAATAGCATTATGTCCAAAAAAAGTACACACTTTAAAAATACTCTGTTGCTAAAAAACGCTAACCATCATATGACCCTTCAGTGAGCTGTGGCCTTTTTGCAACAGTAACGTAATGCCCACCCATCAGAGATCACCTTAACAAAGAGAATAATGTTGAAAAAGTTGAAATATTTCGAGAATTACCAGAATGTAGCACAGAGACCCAAAGCGAGCAAATGCCATTGGAAAATGGGCGTTGATAGATTTACTGAACACAGGGTTGCCACAAACCTTCAATTTGTAAAAAATAAAAAAAAAAAATCTTTGAACCACACTACAGCGAGGCATGCCTGTAACAAAAATTGGTCAAGTGGACATTTGGTGGAGGGGAGAAACACACAGCCTCCTCACGCTCAAGAAGCACCGTCCATGAGTGTTTCCGAGGACTGTCATGGTTTGTGAGCCCATAGGTGGAGCCTCACATGGGATTTTCCACTGACCTTGGGGTTAAAGTAATTACAAGGCCATTGTACACTAACTATAGTGTGTGGGAGGGGATGGGGAGCTTGGAGCTTGGTGGTACCGGAATCCTGTTTGTCACTTCTGGACTCCATCCTTCCCATCTGTATGCTGAGCAGCTTGGGCAAGTCTAGTGCATCTTCCAGAGGCATGTATAGGACTGGATGCCTGTTTGCCATGAGGAGTCTGCAGCCAGTGGTTTTATCTGTGAGACTTCATGTCCAGGCCAGAGTACCAGGAACACGAGGAGCTGGTGGCAACAGATGAAGAGGCCAAGTCCCCCTTCAGAGCCCATTTCTGCCCGTGTGACCTTGAACGAGCGACTCATCCCCAAGACTCTGTTTTCTCCTCTTCCTGCCACAGGCGCTCATCCTTCTGCCGTAAGGTCCCTGAGAAGCCCCTTTTGGAAAGCACCTGGAGCTATTCTTACACACTTCTGAGTGCTCCAGCCACACGGGCCTCAAGGACTGCTGGCAGCTCACGTGGGCTTCTGGTCACCTTGGGAGGAAGGTGCTTATCACAATTCCGCCCCCAAGGTCTTCCTCAGGATAATCTGTCCCTGGTGATTCATCTCATGGGCTGGGTCCTTCCTCTTGGGCCTGAAATATCTCCCTCCCTCCACCATTCCTGGGTCAGGCCTGTGACCACCCCTCCCCCATGTGACTTCCTCCGGGGACTGGCCGTAGGCCCCTGCCCGCCAGCCAGTCCTCCAGTCCCTGGCTGGGGACCCATTTTGGGCCTGACATATTAGGCAGGGCTCAGTCGGGGCGGAGGAAACCCGCAGCGTGTTGTGCTGGGGAAAAAGTGCATTCCTATGTCTGGCCCCCACCCTGGTCCAGCCGCGCCTCTGCCTTCAGTGGGCTGGGCTTCCGCCGCACATCCTGGCCCAGCCCAGCCCTTTATCACCCGGCTGCCACGTGGTGCCCTTCCCCTCGGGCACACACATCTCCAGGGTGGCTTCCGGCCTGGCTGGGGCAGAGGGCTTGGCCAGTGTGGAAGCTTCCCCCCAAGTTTGTGGACGCGATCTTTTTCTGGAGCCAAGGACAGCTCTTTGGAGAAGGTCAGGAGATGGGCACACACCTCCCAGCTCCACGGAGAACTTGCTCTGTGACTTTAGGCAAGCGAGTCTACCTCTCCGATCTTAGCTTCCCCAATTTTAAATAGAAAATACCATCTCCAGTTGCTGTGAGACTAAAGAAGGTAATACAGGTACACTGATGCCCAGGTTCTACCTCCAAGCAGTAAATCAGCATTTCTGAGGGGCAGGTCCCAGGCATTGAACACAGTGAAGGATGGAAAAAATGGTGAATAGCCAAAGCTTTAAAGCAGACCAACATGGGTTTGAATTCTGGCTCTGTTATATAATGACGGTGCCTTGAATAGATCATTAGCCTCTTAGAGCCTCCGTTGACTTGTCCATCAGATGGGAAAATAGTATTCACTTCCCAGTGAAGTCATCAAGGACTTCCCTGGTGGCTCAGATGGTAAAGCATCTGCCTACAATGCGGGAGACCCAGGTTCGATCCCTGGGTTGGGAAGATCCTCTGGAGAAGGAAATGGCAACCCACTCCAGTGCTCTTGCCTGGAAAATTCCATGGACGGAGGAGCATTGTAGGCTACAGTTCATGCGGTCGCAAAGAGTCGGACAGGACTAAGCGACTTCACTTTCTTTCCCAGTGCTGGTAGGAGAGTTAAAGGGAGTGATTGCTACCAGCTGCTTGGCACTTAGGAAGCACTCAAGTGACCCTGTGAGGATGGACCCTTATCCAGCCACCACTAAACATCCAACAAGTCTGTGCCTGACCCACAGCTGGCACTTCAAACATCTGTGAGTAAATGATGAGGCTGTTGTGACTATAGATTAAAAGGTGATGAAGAAACACAAGTTACCATTGAAGATGAAGCTTGTCTTTTGACTTAAAAAGCTACATTTCCCAGCATTGTCCGCAGAACTCTGTTCTGGCCAGGGAGACTCAGGTGCAAGTCTCCAGGCTCCTGGTCTCTTGGGTTCCCCCTTCTTTGCTGACCTCTGGCCACCATCTTGAGAAAGGTGGCAGACTGGAAAACAAGAAGGATCCGGGGACGTGGTCGAGCTGCCATTGCAGCTCAGGCTGCCCAACTCTGGGCTTTATTATTTGCCCCCAAGTGAAAGAAACTTGGCATAGACCACTGGTTGGGAACTTTTGTTCCTACGATAGGAAAGGGGATGCACTGAACTTCCTCATTGTCCTGCTCTCTGTCCACAGCTCTCAGCCTCCAGGTAAATCTAGGACAAGACTAGCAGCCTGTGTCACTCATTCCCTCCTCAGACCTCTGAGGCTGGGTTAGAGGCACCACAGGGAATCTGCCCAGCTCTGAAACTGAGCCCTGGGGCTGAATTAGCTGTATGTCTTGTCCAGCCCCCTCTGGCCTCCCAAGAAGGTTCAAGGAGAGAGAGTGACTCTCCCCTTCCCCAGATGCCAACCTCGTACCAAAAGCTTCTGTCTCCTGGGTAGTCTTTGGAGTCAGGAAAATCTAACTCGGAATCTTGACTCCTCCACTGATCTGCCATAGGCAACGTGTCTTTGAACAAAGCTCGAGGTTCACATTCGTCAGTCGAGGCTGTGCCCACCAAGAGATAAAACTAAGCATGGAAATCAGAGGGGGAAAAGCCAAGGTAATAGGGCTGGAGGTGAGTAATGCTCCCAATAAATCCAGAACTAGCATTAAATATCCAAGGGAAGGGAGGCAGCAGAGTAAATGTAATATCAAAGGCCTTGGAATTATGAAAACAATAGCCCAACAGCAGAATGTTGGGTGTGGGCATATGAAGAAAATGTGAGGAACTTAACTTTTTTCATGCTCCATATTAGGGAAAAGGGCTTCCCTGGTGGCTCAGAGGGTAAAGCGTCTGCCTGCAATGCGGGAGACCTGGGTTCGATCCCTGGGTCAGAAAGATCCCTTGGAGAAGGAAATGGTAACCCATTCCAGTACTTTTGCCTGGAAAATGCCATGGAAGGAGGAGCCTGGTAGAGTACAGTCAATGGGATTGCAAAGAGTTGTACATGACTGAGCAACTTCACTTTCATAGTAGGGAAAAATTGAGCCAAGAGCAAAACGTGTAACTTAAAGAGAATAAGTGACCCTCAACTTCTCAATGTTCTTCATAATCTTGGTGGGGGCAGTCTTGTAGGAAATATCTGTTATGGTAGCAAACAATCAAATTAGCAACTGCTTTTATTTCATTTAAATTCTCTTTGTTAAATTCAATAAGCTTCATATATTTTAAAATTTAGCAAATAGTGTGATCCCCTTCACAGAATTCTTTCTGATTCCTTTTGCCCTCCCTCCCTTCCATCCAATCTCCCCGCAGTTTTTTCTCCTTCTTGCCTCCTGCCATATATAGGCCTACAAAGATATCTGTGATGATGTTGCTAATATTAATGTTAGACATTTGGGGTACTAGAATTTGCTATGATTACCCCTACCCCACCCCCAATTTTTGCAGCATTTTGCTATCTAGCTTGAATTCTTTAGAAAGGCATTTAGCAATTTTATGAAGATAAAATCATTTCCCCCCAAAATTAACAGCACTTAGTTGGTGGGGTTTGTGAGCACTGAATAAGATGACCAGGAAAGCACCTGGTGTAGCGTGGTCGCCAGATCCCTGCCCTGTCATATCATGTCCTGTCCCTGCTCCTCCCATGTGGAAGCCCCATTCTTCTCCCTTTGGCAAACGTCTATTCATCCTTCAAAGCCGACTCCAATGTGAAGAATTTCCTGACACATATGTCGCATTGATCAGATCCTCTACTCTGGACACAGTCCCAGCAGTGAGAGCTCAGCGCCCCGGGGTTAATGTTCAGAGGTCTTGGGTACTGACTTCTACTGGTTTTTTTGTCTTCAGGCCTCCCTTAATTCCCCAACCTTTCAGTATATCCTTTCAAACAATTATTTTCATTTAAATTCCTAAATCCAGTTTCTGCAGCTTGCAATTCAAGTACCCACCTGTTGCCCTGCCTCCCCAGCTTTGAGTTACAGGCTAGGAAAGGTTTGTGGATGAAACTCAGTGGAGGCTATGGGCTATCCTTCCCTCAACCCAACCTTCTGAAGGACACGGAATGGGACTGAGACCTGTGCAGCCTCATTCTTCCAGGTCCTGGGCAGGGGCGCCCACAGAGAGTTCGTGCTTGTAAAGGAACTGGTCCTTTACTGAGGAAACCGGGCGACTTGCTGGAAGACACACAGCTCTGGACGGACAGGCCGCGGGCCGGGTCTCCGTGCATGTCTCCGCACTCAGGGCCCGGGCTCTGGGGGTCGTGTCCCCGGCTCTCCCCTGCGTCCACCCTCCGTCTAGCTCACAGAGCGACACGCGCTCCCCGGCTCCTCAGCCCCGCCGCGAGCCCCGGGACCACGGGGCTATCAGCAGCTCCAGTCCGCAGATGCAGAGACCGAGACTCGGCGGGGAGGGGTCGGCCCCAAGGTCCTCCGGTTGCGATGTGGGGGCCTGGACGCGAGCCGAGGCCGCGACGGTCCGAAACCCAGGGGCTGCCCCTCAGCCCGCGTGGCCTCTGCGGGGTGGTGTACGACCGGCTCTCTCAGAGCGGCCCGGCCGCTGACGGGTGGGCAGGGGCAGGGGGCTCCTCGGGTGGCCGAAGAAGGCGACGAGGCTGCGGGTGGAGACGGCTGTGCGGGACACAAGCCGAAGCAGGGTGCCAAATAGGGCCGAGCTGGACCCGGCAAGGACCGTAGCGCCCAGCCAGGGAAGCGCGCGAATCGCGATTGTTCCACGGGTCGACAGCGGCAGAGCAGGTGGGCCGAGCGGAGCCGAGCGGGGCTGAGGAGAGCCGAGCGGGGCCGAGCAGGTGGACAGAGCCTGTCGGGTAGAGCCGAGCGGAGCCGAGCGGAGCCGAGTGGGGCTGAGGAGAGCCGAGCGGAGCCGAGCAGGTGGACAGAGCCTGTCGGGTAGAGCCGGGCGGAGCCGAGCGGAGCCGAGCGGGGCTGAGGAGAGCCGAGCGGGGCCGAGCGGGGCCGAGCGGGGCTGAGGAGAGCCGAGCGGAGCCGAGCGGGGCCGAGCGGGGCTGAGGGGAGCCGAGCGGGGCCGAGCGGGGCCGAGCGGGGCTGAGGAGAGCCGAGCGGAGCCGAGCGGGGCCGAGCGGGGCTGAGGGGAGCCGAGCGGGGCCGAGCGGGGCCGAGCGGGGCTGAGGAGAGCCGAGCGGGGCCGAGCGGGGCCGAGCGGGGCTGAGGAGAGCCGAGCGGAGCCGAGCAGGTGGACGGAGCCTGTCGGGTAGAGCCGGGCGGAGCCGAGAGGAGCCGAGCGGGGCTGAGGAGAGCCGAGCGGAGCCGAGCAGGTGGACAGAGCCGGTCGGGTAGAGCCGAGCGAGGCAGAGAGGAGCCGAGCGGGGCTGAGGAGAGCCGAGCGGAGCCGAGCAGCTGGCCAGAGCCTGTCGGGTAGAGCCGAGCGGAGCCGAGTGGAGCCGAGTGGGGCCGAGCGGGGCTGAGGAGAGCCGAGCGGAGCCGAGCGGAGCCGAGCGGGGCTGAGGAGAGCCGAGCGGAGCCGAGCGGAGCCGAGCGGGGCTGAGGAGAGCCGAGCGGAGCCGAGCAGGTGGACAGAGCCTGTCGGGTAGAGCCGAGCGAGGCCGAGCGGAGCCGAGCAGGCGGACAGAACCTGTCGGGTAGAGCCGAGCGGAGCCGAGAGGAGCCGAGCGGGGCTGAGGAGAGCAGAGTTGAGCCGAGCAGGTGGACAGAGCCAGTCGGGTAGAGCCGAGCGGGGCCGAGCGGGGCCGAGCGGAGCCGAGCGGAGCTGAGAAGAGCGGAGCGGATCCGAGCGGGGCCGAGCGGGGCCGGGCTAGTCCCCGGGAGCGGAGCGGGTGACCGCAAGGGTGACTGAGTGGGTCCCGCCTAGTGGAGGCGGTGGCGGGACTCGATGGGGTGAAGCTGCTCTGGAAGTCCTGCGGTCCTTCGCGTTTAGACCCCACCTTTTCAGGCTAAACAGGGGAAGCGGGGCGCTTAGCTCGCCAGGCCCGTGAGGTAACGTCAGAGGAGTCGTTTCCTGTGGCGGCTTGGGTTTCCCGGTTTGCACAGCTCGGGCTGTGGGTGGTGGAGACCTTGTGCCCTGTCTGCCGGGACTGGGTGTCACCTCTCTGGGTTGCGGCCCTCGGGTCCGGTTAACCTGGGAGGGGTCCTGGGGGACAGGTCTCAGGCTGAAATTGCCCGTCAGGTTGTTCGGAGAAGCGCGTCCCCGCCTCGTCGTCTGGTGGACGTGTCCCCGGTCCGGGGCGGGGGTGGGACGGACAGACGACCCCAGCCGAGCCTGGGCTGCGCCGGCGCTTGGACCTGATGCGGGAGGCGCTCCCTGGGCTCCGGGCGGTGAAGGAGTCCGGAGTCGGAGGACGGGCGGCCTTGGCCCGGGCGGGGGCGACCTCCCCCGTGAGATGGGTGGACACGCCCTCCTGTCGGAATGTTCAGAAAGCGGCTTGGGGGATGCTCGGGGTAAGGACTTCGGCAGTATTATCCTGTGGTCTGTATGGGGTAAGATGTCACCCCTTTTAATTCCTAATAAAAAGTGTTACGTGCCAGGCACTGTTTAAGCCGGGGTGGGGTGGGGGGCATAGACATGAACATATAACCGAGTAATCCCTGCTTGTATTCTGGTAGAAGGCAGCTATTCCTGTGATCTGGCCCCAAAATTCAGGCAGAAGCACAGCTTGGACCAGCTGTCCACGTGGCATCTGATCCCTTCTCACAGTCCGTGCCTGTATTCCTAGGATGGTTTGTTCTAAAACACACATTTGATCGTGTCACTTAGGTGCTAAGAGCCCTTCGGTGCCAATGAGATAAAGGCCTCCCTCAGAGCTGGCCCTGCCTGCCTTTCCAGGCGCATCTCCTTTCCCTCCCCAGATTTTCAGGAACGCTTGGCTACATCCCTCTGCTCTTTGCCTTTTTTTCACCCGCTCTCTTGTTTAGAATATTTAGAAGTGCTCGGCTCGGTGTTGACACGAGATGGCGCCAAAACTGTGCTCAAGGCTCTCTGCTGCTGCTGCTGCTGCTGCTAAGTCGCTTCAGTCGTGTCCGACTCTGTTCGACCCCATAGACGGCAGCCCACCAGGCTCCCCCGTCCCTGGGATTCTCCAGGCAAGAACACTGGAGTGGGGTGCCATTGCCTTCTCCTAAGGCTTTCTCTAGCGCCCACTGAACATGGGAACTGGCTCGGTTGTTGGACCTTTTAGAAAGCCACTTAAAACTTGTTTTATTAGCAGCTTGTATCTTTTTAGCACACCTCTCAATGAATTTTATGTATCTAATTAATTTTCCAGATATAAACCTAAATGGGCTTCCCAGATGGCGCTAGTGGTAAAGAACCTGCCTGCCAGTGCAGAAGACTTAGGAGATGCGGGTTCGATTCCTGGGTCAGGAAGATCCCCTGGAGGAGGAAATGGCAACCCACTCCAGTATTCTTGCTTGGAGAATCCCATGGACAGAGGAGCCTGGAGGGCTACAGTCCATGAGGTCACAAAGAGTCAGACACGAATGAATGGACGTAGTGTTCATGCACACCCAGGCTTGAACACATATTAGTTTATTCTCTCACAGTTCAGCAAATAAACCTGAAGCTGAACAACAGGTGTAGTTGAGGTTAGTTCCTCGTGTCCCATGCCTCTTTCCCAGCCTCCCGGATCACCAGTAACCTTCAGCATCCTTCCTTGTGCTGTTCTTCCTTCATGCGTCTGTGTGTCCTCTTGCTTCTTATAAGGAAACCAGTCAGTGGAGTTAGGACCCACCCTGGTCTAGTACGACCTTGTCTTAAATAATTGTATCTTCAAAGACTTCATTTCCAAATAGGACAACCTTCTGAAGTTCTGGGTGAATTTTGGAGGTTACTGTTTAACCAATTGTAAAACTTCTAAATTTGAAGGGGACACAATTCAATCCATTAAATTCTTACGAATGTAGTAGATGTGGGAAATCCTTCAGCTATAGCTCAGCTCTCTTTCAGCAGTTGTAAGAACTCCGTTGGGTGCAGACAGTGTAGGAAAGTCTTCAACTCTAAATGATCCTCATTAGAAATTGGAGAATTCATCCTGGAGAGCACTCATCTATAACTGCAATTAATGGGGAAAAACTTTTCAAAATAACTTCTCTTTTATTCAATAAGAAAAATTCATAATGTATATAAATCTTCTGAATGTAATCAATATTTAAAAGCTTTCAGATGCCTCATTAACCACAGAAACTGCACACTGGACAGAAATCCCAAGAGTATAATGTCAGCAAAACTTTAGCAGGAAAGTGGAGCCCATTTACCTCAAAGATTTCAAACTTATTAATATATTTTTATGTTTATACTGAGGTAAAATTGGCATATAATGTTATATTACTTTCAGGTGTACAACATAATGATCTGTTATCAGTATATATTGCAAAATAAGTTTAGGTAACATCCGTTACCATACATAGTTACAAATGCTTTGTTTTCTTGTGATAAGGACTTTTAAGATCTACTGTCTTAATGCAAATCAAAACCACAATGAGGTACCATTTCACGCCAGTCAGAATGGCTGCGATCCAAAAGTCTACAAGCAATAAACGCTGGAGAGGGTGTGGAGAAAAGGGAGCCCTCTTACACTGTTGGTGGGAATGCAAACTAGTACAGCCACTATGGAGAACAGTGTGGAGATTTCTTAAAAAACTGGAAATAGAACTGCCATATGACCCAGCAATCCGACTGCTGGGCATACACACTGAGGAAACCAGAATTGAAAGATACATGTGTACCCCAATGTTCATTGCAGCACTGTTTATAATAGCCAGGACATGGAAGCAACTTAGATGTCCATCAGCAGACGAATGGATAAGAAACCTGTGGTACACATACACAATGGAATATTACTCGGCCATTAAAAAGAATACATTTGAATCAGTTCTAATGAGGTGGATGAAACTGGAGCCTATTATACAGAGTGAAGTAAACCAGAAAGAAAAACACCAATACAGTATACTAATGCATAATGCTTTATTGACTATGCCAAAGCCTTTGACTGTGTGGATCACAATAAACTGGAAAATTCTGAAAGAGATGGGAATACCAGACCACCTGACCTGCCTCTTGAGAAATCTGTATGCAGGTCAGGAAGCAACAGTTAGAACTGGATATGGAACAACAGACTGGTTCCAAATAAGAAAAGGAGTACGTCAAGGCTGTATATTGTCACCCTGCTTATTTAACTTATATGCAGAGTATATCATGAGAAACGCTGGACTGGAAGAAACACAAGCTGGAATCAAGATTGCTGGGAGAAATATCAATCACCTCAGATATGCAGATGACACCACCCTTATGGCAGAAAGTGAAGAGGAACTAAAAAGCCTCTTGATGAAAGTGAAAGAGGAGAGTGAAAAAGTTGGCTTAAAGCTCAACATTCAGAAAACAAAGATCATGGCATCTGGTCCCACCACTTCATGGGAAATAGATGGGCAAACAGTGGAAACAGTGTCAGACTTTATTTTTCTGGGCTCCAAAATCACTGCAGATGGTGACTGCAGCCATGAAATTAAAAGACGCTTACTCCTTGGAAGGAAAGTTATGACCAACCTAGATAGCATATTCAAAAGCAGAGACGTTACTTTGCCAACAAAGGTCCATCTAGTCAAGGCTATGGTTTTCCCAGTGGTCATGTATGGATGTGAGAGTTGGACTGTGAAGAAGGCTGAGCACCGAAGAATTGATGCATTTGAACTGTGGTGTTGGAAAAGACTCTT
Source organism: Bubalus kerabau (assembly GCF_029407905.1). Classification (NCBI taxonomy): domain Eukaryota; kingdom Metazoa; phylum Chordata; class Mammalia; order Artiodactyla; family Bovidae; genus Bubalus; species Bubalus kerabau. The sequence goes on along the minus strand of NC_073643.1, from coordinate 59,881,612 downwards.
GAGGGTCACTTGGACTGCAAGGAGATCCAACCAGTCCATTCTGAAGGAGATCAGCCCTGGGATTTCTTTGGAAGGAATGATGCTAAAGCTGAAACTCCAGTACTTTGGCCACCTCATGTGAAGAGTTGACTCATTGGAAAAGACTCTGATGCTGGGAGGGATTGGGGGCAGGAGGAGAAGGGGACGACAGAGGATGAGATGGCTGGATGGCGTCACTGACTCGATGGACGTGAGTCTGAGTGAACTCCGGGAGTTGGTGATGGACAGGGAGGCCTGGCGTGCTGCGATTCATGGGGTCGCAAAGAGTTGAACACGACTGAGCGACTGAACTGAACTGAATGCGTGTATATGGAATTTAGAAAGATGGTAACGATAACCCTGTATGCAAGAGAGCAAAAGAGACACAGATGTATAGAACAGTCTTTTGGACTCTGTGGGAAAGGGTGAGGGTGGGATGATTTGGGAGAATGGCATTGAAACATGTATATTATCATATGTGAAATGAGTTGCCAGTCCAGGTTCGATGCATGATATAGGGTGCTCGGGGCTTGTGCACTGGGATGACACAGAGGGATGGGATGGGGAGGCAGGTGGGAGGGGGAGTTCAGGATGGGGAACACATGTACACCCATGGCGGATTTATGTCAATGTATGGCAAAAACCAATACAATATTGTAAAGTAAAATAAATAAAACTGAAAAAAAAAACAATTAAAAAGAAAAAAAAAAAGACTTACTGTCTTAACAGCAGTCAAATTGCAATATAGCATTATTATCTATAGTCACCATGCTCTACATTATATCCCCAGGACTTATTTGTTTTATAACTGGAAGTTTATGCCCTTTGACCCCCTTCACCCATTTTGTCCCCCTTCACCCACTTTGTCCCCCAACCCTCACTTCTAGTAATCACGTCTGTTCTCTGTAGAGAGCTGAGGTGTTGGGGGTTTTTTTGTTTCTTTCATTTTTTTTTTTTTTTTGGTTCCACATATAAGTGAAACTACACAGCATTTGTACAATCCTTCTCTGACTTATTTTACTTAGCATAACGCCATCAATGTCCATCTATGGCACAAAGACTAGATTTCATTCCTTATTATGACTGGATAATATTTCATTGTATATATTTCATATATATATCACATTTTAAAAATCTGTTCATCCATAGATGGATACAGGTTTTTTCCCCATATCTTGGCTATTGTAAATAATGCTGCAGTGGACATGGACGTACAGATATCTTTTCAAATTAGTGTTTTTTGTTTTCTTTGAGTGAATACCCAGACGTGGAATCGCTGGATCATATGGTAGTTCTATTTTTAATTTTTTGAGGGACCTCCTTACTGCTTTCCATAATGGCTGAATTTTTTTTACCACTTGAGCCACCTGGGAAGCCACACTACCCTTACTAATGTACTAAATTCATCAGAATGTGTGCAAGCCCCTAAGTGCCTTACCATGCAAGAACTCATGCATGCAAGTACAAAATAGGTGAGATACATGTAAGTGGAAAAACCAGTCTGGGAAAATCATCTGGAAATGAAACCTCTTTGTGCATCACTAAATTTCTGTTGTGTACAAACCTAATTACTTTATTAATTTGGAAAATGTGAAACTCATATAAACATATTCAAAAGTTGATATTGTTTGATACCAAACTAAAGATAAAAACTTATAAGACCATAAGCCTTCAGGATAAAGTTTATAATTTTTTCCATGTTAAATAATTCAGGTAACAGTGTAAAAATTCCATATATTTGAATGGAATAGGAATATACTAGGATATAACTTCAGTTATATTTTTCAGTTATAACTGGAAGTTATAACTCAGTATCTTACTTCACTTTTAAACAACAAATTAAAAAATATGTATTTTTATGAGGGTCATGTACCACATATCAAACTAGAATTGTTACATATTTTAAGAAGTAACATTATTTTATGTATCACTGCTGCTGCTGCTGCTAAGTCGCTTCAGTCGTGTCCGACTCTGTGCGATCCCATAGATGGCAGCCCAACAAGCTCCCCCATCCCTGGGATTCTCTAGGCAAGAGTACTGGAGTGGGGTGCCATTTCCTTCTCCAATGCGTGAAAGTGAAAAGTGAAAGTGAAGTTGCTCAGCCATGTTGGACTCTTAACAGACCCCATGGACTGCAGCCTACCAGGCTCCTCCACCTGTGGGATTCTCCAGGCAAGAGTACTGGAGTGGGGTGCCATTGCCTTCTCCGTATGTATCACTAAGACTTTTTAAAAAAAATTCCCAATCAAGCTGTGTCAGTTCAATGTTTATAAGATCCAACATGAATCAGAGATGTTGAGATGTGGGTCATAAGTGAGTTGTAGAGCCGCTCATCTACATGGCAATTCAGTAATATTTCCTTACGTATAGAGAGAAAGAGCATTGAATTTGAACCCTAAACAAAATGAAGTCTTTCTCATTCTACCAAAAATCTGAAATAATGCTGAAATATGAATTGGACTTCTTTCTGTAATTTTGTGCTTTTCATTAAATCCAATTTTGAAGTCTGATCTTGTGATATAACAAATGTCTAATATTTTCAGCATCTGTGTGGTGAAGGTTTGGCATCCACTGATCCTGTTTATCCCTTAAAATTGGTCACATTATCCTGATTCTTTGTATAGTGAATAACTTCAAATTATATTTGGACATTTTGAATGTTGTATTCTGTTTCAGTCCTGTTCTGTCCCTTTTGAGATCTTTCGCTGCGGAAGGCCATTAGCCTGGTGTGGCTCAGCCTGTGTGTCTAGATCCGCTTCTGTGTGTTGGAGCCACGAGCTCTTCTTGTGGGTGTAAGCCGGGTGTGCGCGGGGTTAGGCTGAGACACCTGCAGGCACACACATGGAATTAGGACCCCTCTGTAGGTTTCCCCCTCTGGAATTCCCTCCCACACTCTCTGGCCCTCAAAGGCGTCTCTTCTGGATCCTCCGTCCAGATGGCTACGGTTCCTATTACTACTGCCAGGCCAATTCATGGGTGAAAAAAAATCCGTGAGAGAGAAAAAATAGGAACCTTATTTATTTTTATGTATTTTTAAAGTCTTTAGACCTCTGCTCATGTTTAAATTCCCATACTTACTTCTTTAATGTTTTTTATGCTTATGTTACATATTTGATCGTTACAGGATCTGTACTTTTAGAGATACATAGTTCTTTCCTCTTTAATTTCAACAGATACTTGATTTTTCAGTGTATGGAAAATTTAGGGTTTTTTTGCTCATATATAGCTCATCTTCCTCTGGAGAATGTTTTATGATTGAATTGTTATTTGCTTCTTTCTTGCTCTGGAGGACTAACAACTAGAGAATATATATTCTTTATCGCATATGTTTGTTAATCTGAAGTCAAAACTAACATGAAGGAAATTCATAATCTCATAATTCTAGAAATTAAATGAAAAAGTAAACTGAAGTGAAAATGCAGTGGAAATGTTTCAATTGTGCTATGGTGAGACCCATTGCTCTTGCTGATTGCACATAAAATCTTTGGACAGAGTGTAAAAGACAACTCTGAAGATCTCTGAAAAGTAAACAAAAGTGGGCCAGTTATGGAGGGAGCGTTTTGGAGATGGACACTGCATGAGGGTGAGTTTCCCGTTTCTTTTCTCAGAAACCGTGTTGTTTTGACAAAGAGCAAACAGGAGGAGGGGCCTCTGAGAGTCAGAAGGAAATTGTGATTCTTGCTGCAGTGAGGATGAGCCTTGAGGACATTGTGCTGAGTGACGTAAGAACAAATACTGAATGATTCCACTTACATGAGGGCCTAGAATAGTGAGTGTCATAGAGACAGGAAGCACTGATAGGATGATGGGTGCCAGGAGTTGGGGGAGTGGCTGGAAAGTTGTGTGTAATGGGGACAGAGCTTCAGTTATTCAAAGTGCAGAGAGTTCTTTCGATGGGTGGTGTGTATGCTTGCACAGCCTCTATACTATACTATACATTTAAACATGGTGAACATGTTACATTTTTTGTTTTGTGTATTTTATCCCAGTTTTTAAAAAGTAAATGCATTGACCCTATGTTTATTTTACCTGACATTAAAGAGAAACTCCTCCTGCTCACTCTCTATGTGGTGTCTGTCTCACTCTGTATTAAAGTGTTCCTATCTTAGGATTCAGCTAATATGGACTTCCAAAAATCATTCTCCAGCTTTGCATTTATTTGGATGCTTTAGATGATTTTAACGTTTTGGGATCTATCATGTTTTTTATGTGTTTTCTGTTTTTCTCCTCCGTTTATTTTTCTCTCGCCTTTGCTTTCCTTTGAATTACTTGAGTAATATATGCCTTTAATTTTTATTTTTTTGGGTGCACCGTGTGCACGTGGCATCTTAGTTCCCTGACCAGGAACCAAATCTCTGCCCCCTGCATGGACAGCACAGAGTGCTAGCCACTGGATCGCCAGGGAAATCCCTATTTGAATAATATTAATATTCTGTTAACAAATGACATTTTGGCAATATGTCTTTGAACATTTTTATTTGCTGTAGCCCAGGGCATTACAATATCCATATTTAATTTCCCAATCAGTTTAGAATTAACTTGGTAGCACTTTGTGTAATTTCTCAGACCCTCAGCACCCTACAGGTTTATCACAGCACCATCGCTGTTACATTTATTACATATAATGAAACTCCCGCTAGTCCGTGTTACACATTTTGCTTTAAACTGTTCTGTGTATTTGAATGAAAATCTGAGAAGAGATAAAAGTAATCTTTCCTAGGCACCCAGCTGTTTACCATTTCTGGGCTCTCCTTTAATTTCTGAGGTACCGTGTTTCCCTTCGGCATGAAGTTGTTCAGCCTTCCTCCAGGAGCCGATTGGTTGGCAAATTCTCTCAGTTGTACTTTGAGAATTAATTCATTTTACTGTTTTTCCTGAAATATATTGTTTCTGGGTATAAAACAGGGTTTTTGATCTTCTTTTTTTCCCTTGTGGCTCTTAAAAATATCTTCCACTGTCTTTTGATGTCTGTTATTGCTGAGGAGAAATCTATGGTCATATGAATCATTATTTCCTAATATGTATCTATGATTTTTATCTTTAGTTTAATCATGATCTGCCCAGGGAAGGTTTTCTTTTAATTTTTCCTGTTTGAAGTTTGCTGAAATCCACGTTTGTAATCACATTTGGGTAGTTTTGTGACAATCATCTATTTAGTTTTTAAAATATAGTAAGTTATTTATTATGTTTACTCTTTACATTTTGGAAGTCTTCCAATATCTTTTCTTTTCTTTCGGTTTTATTGAGATATAATCAACACACAGCACTGTAAAAATTTAGGGTGTACAGCAAATGATTTCAGTTACATACATCATGATGTGATGACCACAGTAAGTTTAGTGAACATCCATCATTTCATACAGTACAAAGTTAAAGAAATGGAAAAAACGTTTCCCTTGTGATGGGAACTCTTCTTACTCTCTTAACAACTTTCCTATGTAACATGCAGCAGCATTAATTATATTATCGTGTTGTGCATTGCATCTCAAGTACTTCCCTGTCTTATAATTGAAATGTTGTACCTTTTAAGCACCGTCACCCCGTTCACACTTCCTCTCCCCCTACTCTCCTCTGGGCACCACAGGTCTCCTCTCCTGTCCATGAGTCCACCTGTTCAGCCTTGAAGTGCAGTTGGCCCGCGGCACTGTGTTAGTTCCAGACGCGCAGCACAAGGACTTGATATTCCATACGTTTCAAAACGATGACCACAGTAATCTCGTTACCATCTGTCAACATTCCAAGATGTCATGTAATTATTGACTATAATCCCTACACTGTGCATTTCATCCCTATGACTCATTTATTTTGTAACTGCAAGCTTGTACCTCTTATTTCCCTCACTATTTCTCTCTTTTCCCCCACCTTTTCCCCTCTGGCAAGCACCTGTTTGTTCCCCGTGTCTATGACTCTGCTTCTGTTTTGTTAGGTTTGTTCATCTGTTTTGTTTTTTAGGTTCCACATATAACTAAAATCATACAGTATTTGATTTTCTCTGTCTGATTTATTTCACCTATACCCTTTTGGTATAACCATGCCTTGTAAATGGCAAGATTTCCGCTATTGTGTATATATAAACCACATGGACACTTAGGTTACTTCCATATCTTGGTTATTATAAAAATAATGCTGCACTGAACATAAAGTGCATATGTCTTTTCTAATTAGTCTTTGTGTCTTCTTTGGATAAATGTCTCAGAGTAGAATTGCTGGGTCATATGGCAGTTGTCTTTTTAGTTTTTTGAGGAACCTGCATACTGTTTTCCACAGTGGCTGCAGCAATTTACGTTCCCACCATGAGGGTTCCCTTTCCTGCACATCGTCACCAACGCTTGTTGTTTTTTGTGTTTTTCACAATAGCCAGGTGTGAGATGATATCTTATGGTTTTGATCTGCTTTTGTCTGACAATGAGGATGTTGAGCATCTTTCATTGTGCCTGTTGGCCATCTGTATGTCTTCTTTGGGAAAATGTCTATTCAGTTCCTCTGCCCACTTTTTAACTGGGTTGTTTATTTTTTGATGTTGAGTTGTATGCGTTCTTTGTATATTTTGGATATTAACCCCTTATCTGATATGGCACTGGCAAATATTTCATCCTATTAAATAAATGGTCTTTTTTGCACAGGGTATTTTTAGTTTGTAGTCCTGTTTGTTTACTTTTGCTTTAGTTTCCCTTACCTGAGGAGAAATATAAATTTTTTTTTTCTGCTAAGGCCAATATCAAAGAGTATACTGCTTGTGTTTTCTTCTAGAAGTTTTGTGATTTCAGGTTTTATATTTAAGTCTATAATCCATTTTGAGTTTACTTTTGTATATGTTGTGAGAAAATGTTCCAATTTCATTCTTTTACATGTAGCTGTCCAGTTTCCCCAGCAGCATTTATTGAAGAGACTGTCTTTTCCCCACTGAGTATTCTTGCCTCCTTGTCCCAGGCTACTTGACTGTAGGTGTATGGGTTTATTTCTGAGCTCTCTACGATCTGTATGTCTGTTTTTGTACCTGTACCAGGCAGTTTTGATTACTACAGCTTTGTAGTATAGTCTGAAGTCAGGGGGCATGATATCTCCAGCTTTCTTTTTTTCCCCAAGTTTGCTTTGGCTATGTAGGATCTTTTGTGGTTCAGTATACATTAAAATCCTAAAGGCTTACTTGTTTTAATTCTTCTAAAAATATCATGAGTATTTTGATAAGAATGGTATTAAATCTGAAGATTCTTTTGGGTAGTATGGACATTTTAACAATATTATTCCTTCCAATTTGTTAAGACAGAATATTTCTCCACTTCTTTGTATCATCTTCAGTTTCCTTCATCAGTGTTTTACAGTTGCCAAAGTATATGTGTTTCACCTCCTTAGTTAAGTTTATTCCTAGGTATTTTTTTCTTTTTGATGTAATTTTAAACAGCATTGTTTTCTTGCTTTCTCTTCCTATAGTTCATTATTGTGTATAGAAAAATAACAGATTTCTGTATGTTAATCTTGTATCCTGCAACTTTACCAATTCATTCATTAGTTCTAATAGTTTTTTGATGGAAACTCTAGTGTGTTCTCTAGATAGTATCATGTCATCAGAAAATAGTGGCTTTTTTCTTCTTCCCTTCTAATCTGAGTGCTTTTTATTTCTTGTCTGATTGCTGTGGCTAGGACTTCTAACACTATGTTAAATACAAGTGGCAGGTGTGGGTATCCTTGTCTTGTTTCTAATTTTAGAGAAAAAGATTTCAGCTTTTCACCATTGAGTATGCTGTTAACTGTGGGTTTGTCATAACCTTTGTTTTATTGAGGTTTGTTCCCTCTATATCCAGTTTGATAGAGTTTATTATGAATGGATGTTGAATTTTGTCTAATGATTTTTCTGCATTTATTGAGATGATTGTGTGATTTTTTTTCCTGTCCTTTTGTTAATGTGGTGTCCTACATTGATTGATTTCTGGAATATCGAACCATCCTTACATCCCTGGGGAAAAAATCCTACTTGATCATGGTGTGTGACTTTTTTTTTAATGTAATGTTTAATTTGGTTTGCTAATATTTTGTTGAGGATTTTTACATCTATATTTATCAGAGATATTGGTCTATAATTTTATTTTTTTTTGGTAATATCTTTGTCTGCTTTTGGTAACAAGGTAATAATGGTGGCCTCGTAGAATGAATTTGGGAGTGTTCCCTCCTCCCACATACTTGCGAATCATTGAAAAGAATAGGTAGTAGCTCATTAAAAGTTCAGTGGAAGTTCCCTGTGAAGCATCCTGGTCTCAGACATTGTTGCTTTTTTTATTACTAAAATTACTATATAATATCAGTCAGTCTTTTCAGATTGTCTATTTGTCCTGATTCAGTGTTGGAAGATTATCTGTTTCTAGGAATCTATTTCTTTTTGGTTGTCCAACTTATTGGTCATATGATTATTTATAGAGTTCTCTTATGACTCTTTGTGTTTCTGTGATATTAGTTATAACTTTTCCTTTATCATGTATTATTCCATTTATTTGGGTCCTCCCTCTTTTTTTTAAATGAAGGTGTCTAAAAACTTACCAATCCCAAAGAACAGCAATGCCAAAGAATGTTCAGACTACTGCACAATTGCATTCATCTCACATACTAATAAAGTAATGCTCAAAATTTTCCAAGCCAGGCTTCAATAGAATGTGAACCATGAACTTCCAGATGTTCAAGCTGGTTTTAGAAAAGGCAGAGGAACCAGAGATCAAATTGCCAACATCCATTGGATCATCGAAAAAGCAAGAGAGTTCCAGAAAGACATCTGTTTCTGCTTTATTGATTATGCCAAAGCATTTGTCTGTGTAGATCACAACAAACTGTGGAAAATTCTTAAAGAGATGGTAATACCAGACCACCTTACCTGGCTCCTGAGAAATCTGTACGTAGGTCAAGAAGCAACAGTTAGAACTGGACATGGAACAACAGACTGGCTCCAAATCGGGAAAGGAAAACATCAAGGCTGTATATTGTCACCCTGCTTATTTAACTTATATGCAGAGCACATCATGTGAAATGCTGGGCTGAATGAAGCACAAGCTGGAATCAAGGTTGCCGGGAGAAATACCAATAACCTCAGATACACAGATGACACCACCTTTATGGCAGAAAGTGAAGAGGAACTAAAGAGCTTCTTGATGAAAATGAAAGAAGAGAAAAAGCTGCCTTAAAACTCAACATTCAAAAAACGAAGATCAGGGCATCCGGTCCTATTACTCCATGGCAAATAGATGGAGAGACAATGGAAACAGTGACAGACTTTATTTTGGGGGGCTCCAAAATCACTGCAGATGGTGACTGCGACCATGAAATTTAAAGATGCTTGCTCCTTGTAAGAAGAGCTATGACCAACCTAAACAGCATATTGAAAAGCAGAGACATTACTTTGCCAACAAAGATCCATCTAGTCAAAGCTATGGTTTTTCCAGTAGTCATGTATGGATGTGAGAGTTTGACTAAAAAGTAAGTTGAGCACCGAAGAATTGATGCTGTGGTGTTGGAGAAGACTCTTGAGAATCCCTTGGACAGCAAGGAGATCCAACCAGTCCATCCTAAAGGAAATCAGTCCTGAATATTCATTGGAAGGACTGATGCTGAAGCTGACTCTCCAATATTTGGTGACCTGATATGAAGAACTGATTCATTAGAAAAGACCCCAATGCTGGGAAAGATTGAAGGCAGGAGGAGAAGGGGATGATAGAGGATGAGATGGTTGGATGGCATCACTGACTCAATGGACTTGAGTTTGAGCAAGCTCCGGGAGTTGGTGATGAACAGGGAGGCTTGGTGTGCTGCAGTCCATGGGGTCACAAAGAGTCAGACATGACTGAGTGACTGAACTGAACTGAAAAGCTTACCAATTTTGTTTATCTTTTAAAAAAGAGCTTTTGGTTTCATTGATCTTTTCTCTCCTTTTTTTTCTGTCTCTATTTCTGCCTGATCTTTATGACTTCTTTCCTTGTGCTGTCTTTGGTCTTCTTTAACTTTGTTGTTTAACACCTTGTTTGATTTATCTGATATATAGTAAACTGCATGAATTTGAAGCATGCCAATGGATTCTATGGATGTGAGAATTGGACTGTGAAGAAAGCTGAGCACCGAAGAATTGATGTTTTTGAACTGTGGTATTGGAGAAGACTCTTGAGAGTCCCTTGGACAGCAAGGACATCCAACCAGTCCATCCTAAAGGAGACCAGTCCTGGGTGTTCATTGGAAGGACTGATGCTGAGGCTGAAACTGCAATACTTTGGCCACCTCATACAAAGAGTTGACTCATTGGAAAAGACCCTGATGCTAGGAGGGATTGGGAGCAGGAGGAGAAGGGGACGACAGAGGATGAGACGGCTGGATGGCATCACCGACTCAATGCACATGAGTTTGCGTGAACTCCGGGAGTTGGTGATGGACAGGGAGGCCTGGTGTGCTGCGGTTCATGGGGTCGGAAAGAGTTGGACACGACTGAGCCACTGAAATGAACTGAACTGAATGGATTCTTTTCAATGTGTATTAAATACGTTAAACAACTGTCACAATCCCCCAAATTTTCTTCACGCCATTTGTAAATCTTACTCTGCTTTTCTTTTTCCCCCTCATGCATTCCCAGACAGTCATTGATATCCTTTCTATCCCTTTACAGTTTGTTACTGGGTAAGAGGTTTAGATCTTAAGACTGGGATTTGAGTGAAACTCATGAATTATCTCAAACAGATATGCTATTAAATGACCTTCCATGTGTTTGTGAGCTACATGTATCAAAGTGAAGAGACTTAACAGACAAAGCCTAAGCCACATATTTCATTTAACCCAGAGAGCACAGGCTGTACACTGTGATTAATAATTTTGAAGTCAGTACCGAAGTCAGTACCTTACATCATCTTTTAAACAGCTCATTCATTGCAGAATGGGCTTCCCAGGTGGCACCAGTGGTAAAGAATCTGCCTTCAATGCAGGAGATCCATGTTTGATCCCTTGGTTAGGAAGATCCTCTGGCGAAGGAAATGGGTACCACTCTAGTATTCTTGTCAGGAGAATCACATGGACAGAGGAGCCTGGTGGGCTACAGTCCATGGGGTTGTAACAAGTCGGACATGACTTAGCAACTCTCACTTCCATTGCAGAATAATTACATATTTAATGCCATTTCACCCATATGTATTTTAAGACCTTGATTATTCGTTTTTCAGCACTGATTAGAACCAAAGGACTGATGCTGGCATAGCCATTTCCCACGAGCATCTGGACACACATATGCACAGAGTCGATATCCCACAACTTTCTTGAGAACCAAGAGACAGTTATGTCCAAAAAGTACATGACCACAAAGAAACTCATGAGCAACAGAATGGTCTGGGTGGCCCTTTCTTCTGGGGGTGCTTTTGGAGAAAGCTTGGTGCTCTGAAGATGCTGGGTCTGCCTCTTATGCTTGTACAAGAGAGTCACCATGTATCCACTTGAGAGGGCCATGAGCCCCAACAAGCAGACGTCTTGGAAGGTCCTCAATACAAAGTGTACATACCTAAGGAAGTGAATCACAGGGCGAAGTGAGCAGGATTCAGTGACACGTAGAAAATGGGCTGAGGTCACATTGGGGGTGGCAATAGTGGACACTAAGAAGTAACCACTGATGAACATGTTGAAGACCCACAGGAAGAGAGTGCAATACAGGTTGTGATGGGATGAGTGAGGTTTGAACTTTGCCAGACAGGAGTTTCTGGGGCTGAGGGTGATGGCCCGGAGGACACTCAGTAGGCAGGTGGCACAAATGGAGAGGCCCCTCATCGAACTGTACAGGTAGACAACCAACTTACATTGGGTGTCATCCCAGGTTTTCTGAGACCCAAAGGTGTCTGTAGCCATAAATGCCATGGTTAGTAGCATGACTATGTGGATTAGGGCCAAGTGACCAATGGTCAGATCAGTGGACTTGGGTCTGTTCTCAAGAAGGAAGTTGTGGGCATGGAAGAGAAGAAGGATGGTGTTGGCCAAGATCCCAACGGCAACTTCGGAGAAAAAGGCATTTCTTATGTCAATGAAACTGGAAAGTCTGTTTTTATTCATCTTTGTGGAGGAAAATAAGCATGTAGTGAATACCTGTGGAGAAACTCAAGGAAAACTCTTTATCACAAATATGACCAATGTCAACAACCTCAGCTGGCACTATTGCCACCACCTGAATAGGTGGGTTGGACTCCCCTGGTGGCCCATTGGCTAAGACTCTGAGCTCCCAAGGCAGGGGGCCTGGGTTCCATCCCTGGTCAGGGAACTAGATCCCACATGCCACAACTAGGACCAGGTGCAGCTGCATAAATGAGTGAATATTAAAAATGAACAGGTGGGCTGACCCCAGTTTATGCTTTACCACTATTCAGTGCACAAGACTGCTTTACCTATCCCCTGCCCCAACACCATCCCCAGTATTCCTCTAGCCTGACTACTTCCCAGTCTTCCCTGGCTTGTGTACGTCATTGCTGGACTTGCATAGTACCTGAGACTTCCTCTATAGTGAGAAATAGTTTGCCTTTTATCTGCAGAAATGTGATGTAAGGCTACATATGTAAAAAGAGCTCTATCGCTTTTGTTGAATTAGAATGAGGAGAAATGCCTACGGGTGGACCGCAGGTCCTCTTAAACAAAGGGTGTCAACTAGATGGCCATGCACAGAGTTGTTTTATCTCGGTTTTCCCTTTCCTCCAGCTTATTGATTGTCAGACCAAATATACAAAGACTAAATGTTGACAGGCACAGTCCCTGAGAGGCAGCTTGAGATTAAATGTGTGATTGGACACCGAGTGCAAGTGTGGCTCCAGCAGCCACTTTACGTCTGAGCCTCAACTGTTTATCTCTTGTGTAGAACACGGTAAACTACATTACCTCTATGCTAAAGATATTATGAGAATAAACAGATTAAGCGTGCCAAATGGAGAAGAGTGTATGATGCATTAAAGTCTCTATAGAATTATAGAATTTAGTATTATCTAGTTCCTCATACATGTGACTTGGGAGAGTTGGTGCAGTTCTTTTAATAATTCCTTAGCCCTGCTCCTGCCTCAGGGGAGAGGGGAAATCACTACCAAAACTGGGGACCATTTAAAAAATCTCTGTACATCGTGTCCTGATGGAGTGTTGCTCTTTTCTTGGAATCCTCCAAGGTAACTTCACATCCTACATATATTTCATTATCTAACCTGAAAACACTACTTTACGACTCTTTGAGTTGTCAGTCATTAGCAGGAACAGATTTCTTTTCTCTGCACCCTTTGACATGTGGTACCAGGGTGGTAAATATAACAGCAGTTTAAATAGATTCTAGATTGTTTTCTTTGCAGGTTTTAATTAGAAAACTGGTGTTCACCCCACCCTGAAGGAGGTTTCTTTCATAGGGCTTCAGTACAGGACTTCAAGCCGGGAGGTGTCCTTCAAGCAAGCACTGCTATCTCGCTATCAGGAGGACCGAGCACACAGTTTATACTCAAGAATTTGGTGATAGTCTACTGGGATATTTTATCTGTGCCATGCAGCTATTTACTTTAAGTCAAGCCTTATAAATATGAGGTACCTAGCATCATAAAATGGCTTTAGACATTTTCACAGATCTGTTATCTGTAAATCAAGAGTATAGGGCTATGATATTTTCACAGGTACCTAGCAAGAAGTTCTATTGCTTAGTTGCTCTGAACATGCTGTGCTGTGCGTAGTTGCTCAGTCATGCCCAGCTCTTTGCGATCCTGTGGACTGTAGTCCACTAGACTCCACTGTCCGTGGGATTCTCCAGGCAAGAATACTGGAGTGGGTTGTCATTCTTTTCTTCAGGGGATCTTCCTGACGCCGGGATCAAACCCAGATATCCCATGTTGCAGACAGATTCTTTACCAGCTGAGCCACCAGGGAAGCCCATGAATACTGGAGTGGGTAGCCTATCGCTTCCCCTGAGGATCTTCCCGACTCAGGAATTGAACTGGAGACTCCTGCATGGCAGGCAAATTCTTTACCAGCAGAGCTACCAGGGAAGCCCCAAATTATCTCTAGGTTACTTACAATACTTAAAACAATGTAAATCCTGTGTAACTAGTTGCCAGCATGTGGCAAATTCAAGTGTTGGTTTTTGGAATTTTCTGGAATTACAAAAAATATTTTCCACCCTGGTTGGTTGACTCTGTGGATATGAAACCCACACATACAGAGAACTGACTGCATTATGAAGATATGTAGCCATTTCTGTGCTAACATAGTGTTTTTATTAGAAAACATCCTGGAGGATTTGAATATTTCATAGACACCAGGAGAAGAGAAGAAAGGACGTGTGCGCTTTTTCATCTGCAACAGGATCATAACAATGCACACTTATTAGGGTGCAGATGATGTGTAAATAATGTTTAACGTCAGCACTTAGGAACTGGCCTGCGACGTGAAAGAGCATGTATACTGGTTTTTCATTATCTTATAGGCCAGCTTCATCTTTGCTCTTACATTTGTCATCCATAAATCACGTTAAAATGGTCCAGAGGCATTTATAAGATGCAGTTGATCACGTACCACTCTAGTGGGTTTGGGGCTGCGGGTATATTGGGTATATTCTCCACCTACCTTGAAGCACAACTGTTGCTGGAAAACTGCAAAGAGAACTGCAGGGAACCGTCTAGCACTCTCAGGAAAGCCCAAGCATCAGCCAGATGTCAGTGTGGCGTGCAGAGCACCGGTGACGTGTGTAAACCCCAGAGGGACGAGGAAGACAAACCTGGGGAGTATGTGAGTTGATGGATGGCAGCTATTTCCCAGAAAACATGGGTGAGAATTATCTATTGATTTTCCTAAGTGAAAGGATTGTGAAGTCCAATCTCAGGTGCTCACTTGAACAACAGTATTTATAGTGTAAATATGTTTTATCTATAGTGAGAAGAGTAATTATTTTTTCCAATTAAAGGAACATTAAAACCCCAGAGGCTCTACATGTCACAAATATTAAGTTGTCAAACCTCGAGAATACAAAGAGTCCTGTGTGAGAGTTGGTTTCCCTAATCAACCAACGGCAAAATAAGAGCAGAAAGGCTTTCTTGCTAAACGGCTTTCACTTCCATTTTTCATCACAGTCTTGGTATTTTAGTAACAAGAAGGGAGATTGGTTAACATCTATCTGTTTATTATTATAAATGCATGATAAGATATAGTTTGAAAAGTAAAATGTAGTTCTCACCACGGGAAAAAAAATCCTGTAAACATTTACAGTGAGCATGTTAACGAGACGGATTGTGGTGGTCATTTTACCACACATACAACTATCAAATCATTATGTTGTGCATCTGAAATTTCTGATATGATGTGTGTCAATTATGCCTCAACTGAAAAATCACAAAGAAAGGAAAAAGAAAATGCAAAACCCAAGCATAGAGATAAGGGTTATAATTTTCTTCCTAATGAAATTTGTTCTGGCATATCCATACCAATGGAAATCTTTTAATGAATATGAAATAATATATGGATTAAAGATAAACAAACGGACCCAAATAGTCTTTCTCCTCACAGATTTCTGGGAGATAATATCCTTAGACAAGCATAGGAAATCTCTATCATCATCATCACTTTATTTTCTTAATTTTTAATATAATTGCAGCCTCATTTTCACTGTTCTGTGATTTGAGGTTTTGTAGCTGCTAAAACGTAGGTTTAAGTGCTGACACCATTAAAATTTGTGGTATTAAAACCAAGACAAAAAAGGTTTTCATGAAACAATACTGTAGATATTTTATAGTTAGGCAAAGTTAAAGTCTCTTTATGAAACAGTTTTTTGAACAAAGAACCTAATTTCCTCATAAGGAATCTAAATTTTTAAAACTATACCAACTACAGAAGACACAATAAATATAATAGTTTTAGTTGCTTTGTGGAGAGAATTAAATTGAGTATATTTAATTAAAAACCAGAGCTAAAATTTACCCTTTCATGATGAGTATACATATGAATTAGTAAAATTTCAGCCTAAAATGAGTAGATAATATAATCATATGTTACTTGAGAACTGATACAATTAATAAAGTCATTTTATTCAGAGAAATTGAATGGGTACCTAAAATTAATTGACTACTCATTTGAGAATCAAATAATTTTTATGAGTCATGAGATTAAATGATAAGCATATTTAGAATGTTCATATTGCCTTGTAGACAAAGCAGTCCTCTGAGCTGTGGTAGACGGTTTAGCTGGATGCCTAATCTGAGGCTACCAAAAAGCCTCACTGTAGACCCGATTTCCTCCTTCCGTGCCCTGTCTAGATCCTACCCACGCACTATTCTAAGTGTGTGGAATAGAGAGGCACTTACCCAGATGGACGTGTGGGGTGACCTGTGCATGTGAGAAGGGCCCGCACAGTTTTAAGGCAAGGGTGTCATTACCTCATCTCTCTGCAGGCCTGTAATTTTAGTGTCTGTAGAAATGTGACAGGATCTGGCTGGGGACAACAGAACCATCCTGTCCCCAGTGGAATGTTTTACTTGTCCCTTGACTTTATTTTCTCTTGGAAAATAACAAGCTGGGAAGATTTGAGCTGAAAACTTTTCCACCCGTTCCCTTGCCACAGCTGTGTGGAGGGGCGAAAGGTCACAGTACCAAGTGCTCTCATTTTCGTCCTGAGATCACATTAGTGTTGTCTCACTCCAGATTCTGTCATGTCACTCTCGGGGGTGAGAGATTTCCGGTGCCTCACATGCGTTCACAGTGGCTGTGTGTGTGCTGTCCCCACAACGTGTGATGGGCACCCTCTTCCTGGGGTTGGTTCTCAGGAGAGCACGTGGTTTCTGGGTGTTATTGTCCTTCTATTCCATGATTCCTATCCTATCAGTTTCAGACTGAGTCGGTTGCTAAGTTGTGTCCAATTCTTGTGACCCCATGGACTGTAGTCCACCAGGGTCCTCTGTCCATGGAATTCTCCAGGCAAGAATATAGACTGGGTAGCTGTTTCCTTCTCCAGGGGATCTTCCCAACCCAGGCATCAAACTTGGGTCTTCTGCACTGCACGCAATTCTTTACCAACTGAGCCACCAGGGAAGCCCAGTTTCAGATTAAATAAGATATTAAAGTATCCCTATGGCCATAGGTGAAGACAGCAGAAACCCTTTGGAGCCAATTTCTTTTCATTTTCCACAATTTCCTAAAGTAGCCCCGTAATGTGATATAAAGACTCATCCCCTATATGTTAATGGCCCTTTCTGAGATGGAATACACATTCTGAAAAGATCTGGGAATCTTTTGCATTCTGCGACCAAGGCACTGAGAAGCCCAGTTCCTGACTCTTCTAGGGCAACAAGCGAGAACTATATTGTTATGACCCAGTGTGGAGCTGTCCGTAGATTCTGGCAGTAGAAGTACCTCGGAATTCAGTGACATAGTTTGTAAAAGCAAAAATTCCACACAGTTGGATCTTGAGTGATTCTTAGCTTTTCTTTTTCAATTCATTAGGAAGGGAACCAGAAAAAAAGAGACCAGTTTCTGCCCATTCAAAGCAGTTAAAAAAGAAAATTAAAATGCTCAGGAAAAAAACTACTACATACCTACAGACAGTAGAGTCTGCCTGCAGTGCGGGAGACCCGGGGTTCGATCCCTCGGTCGGGAAGATCCCTGGAGAAGGAAATGGCACCCCACTCCAGTACTCTTGCCTGGAAAATCTCACGGATGGAGGAGCCTGGCAGGCTACAGTCCATGGGGTTGCAAAGAGTTGGACATGACTGAGCAACTTCACTTTCACTTTACCTAGACTAATACACACCACTGATATTTGATCAACTGAGTCTTCATAAAAAAGGACCCTAAACCATCTCATGTCTTCCAGTGCTGTGGGCTAACCCACACCGTGACGTGTGAGGTCCACCACATAGATCTGCACTTGCTGTCTCTGTTCAGAAATGTGGAAGCTTTATCTGTGGTTGCTAATCAGACATACTGAACAACAAGGGGAAACCATGAAAGGGAGTGGGAGTGATAACCACACACGCAAAAGCAGTGACGTTCTCTCCCCAAGCCGTGTCAACCAGACACCACCTAGCAGACATGTCAGTCAGCTACGTTTGGCTTTTTCTTGTGCACCGTCTGTAAGGAAGTAATTAAAATCATGAGAAGACTACTTTTTGCTTCTTTTCCAAAGTTTGAGCAAAAAAAAAAAAAAGCTTGTCTCACTTTTTTACATTGACCAAGACAATTCCAAAGATCTGACCTAGAAATGCAAAAACTCATTCTCGGTTTTTTCTTTATTATTCTTGCATTCCAGTGTTGATGTTATTTTAACAGTTTATTATACATGATTTAAAATGTAAAACCTGCAGAATAATTCAATGAATGCTTATTAACAGCTTTGGTAGTTATGGTCTTTCTGTCATTTGCATCTTCATCCACTGCACACCAGCCCATCATTCATCACCACTTACGGTTCATTTAGAGGTTTCAATTTATTGTTTAAATGTACAAACCTTATCCATACAATTCTGACAAATGGAGGCACTTGTGAAACCTCCAAGCAGACAATGTAGAGTACTTCCACTTTCCCAGAAGACTTGCTCAGGTGCCTGCACAGACAGCCCCTCCACATCCTACAGGCAACACTATGACCATTTCATTTTCCCCTTAGGTCACCTCTGACCCCACTAGAACAGAGACATCAGGCAGTGTTTACTCGGTGAGTCTGGTTTCTTTTGTTTGGCATGACAATGCCTGAGGAAGTAGTTCTGTCACTTGGATTGTTGAGCAGTATCCTGCTGAAGTGAAATAACAATTCACTTCTTCAAGGACACTGGGATTGTTTCCAACTGTTGTCTACTGTGAATGCTGCCGTGAATGTACAAGTCTTTTTTTTTTTTTTTTTTTGTGGATGTGTTTGCATTTTTTTCTGGGATAAATGCATATTAATATGTGGAATTGCTGAGCAAAAGGGTAGGTTTGTGTTTGACTCAATAAGAAACTGCTGCAACCTTCCAGAGTCATTGTATCATTTTACATTCCCACCAGCGATGCCTGAGACTCGCTGATTAACATCCTTGCCACATTTTTGGTTTTGGTCTATAATTTCATATATCCTACTGGATGCGTAAAAGAGTATTACTATCTTACCTTGTTTCTGATCTTAGAGGGAAGACCTCTTACCTTTAAGTATGATGTTAACGGTACCCGTATGGTAGCTGCTCTTTATCAGGAAAAGGAAGTCCCCTTCTCATATTAGTTTGTTGAGTTCTTTTTCTTATTTTCCATCAAGATTGGGTGTTGGATTTTGTCAAATGTTTTTTCTGCATCTATTGATATAATTATTATATATGATGTTTTCTTTTTCTCAGTTGATATAATGGATTATGACCATTGATTTTCAAGTGTTGACCCACCCTAGGTGGGAATGAATCCACATAGTCCTGCTGTTTATATCTTTTTATGTGTTGGTGGATTTGACTTGCTAATATTTTGTTAAGGATTTTTGCATCTATACTCCCTCTCTATCCTTTGTCCTGTATTTTAGTTCTACAAATGTTATCAATCCCACAATGTATTGTTCCTTTCGCTTTAAAGAGTCATTAGATTTTTTTAAAATTAAGAGAAAAAAAAGCATAGCTTTTTGTATTTTTTACGTATTTGTCATTTTTATTCTTTATTTCTTCCTGTGGATCCATGTTTCAATCATTTATTTCTTAATTACATCCTCAAGAACCTTCTGTTGTATGTGTTTATGTATCATTTGTTTATGCTAGTGATTAGCTCATTCAACTTTTATATTTCTAAAAAATATTGTTCTCATCTTCAGATATGATTTTCACTAGATATAGAAATCTGTAGGAAAACATTTTCATTGTCTTCTGATTGCATGATTTTTGATAGGCTGATGTCTCTGATTTTTGTCCTTTTTCATCTACTTTAAAATGTCTCTCGTTTTGGCTACTTTTAAGATTTTTCTCTTTTCTCTTGGTTTTTGAGCAGTTTCACTGTACTGTGCCGAGGTCTTGTTTTTTACATTCATTATTTGTTCATTTATTTGGCTGCTTCGCCTCAGTCCTGGCGTTCAGGATCTTTGTTGCGCGCCTGTGGGCTCGCTAGCTGTGGCCCTCGGAGTCAGTAGTTTTCCCACATGGGCTTCGTTTTCCCACAGCATGTGAGGTCCTGGCTCCCCAGTCAGATATCAAACCCACGTCCCCTGCATTGCAAGGCAGATTCGTAACCACCGGACCACCAGGGAAGTCCCTGAGGTCTTGTTTTCTTTCTGTTTTTCTTAGTGTTTTTTCAGATTCTTGGTCTATGTCATATTTGGGAAGACTTTGACCTTTATTTTCTCCCAGTGTTTTCTTCTCATTTTCTTTTCTTCCAGAGACCCTGATAACACATATTAGAGAGTACTTATTACCCTACTTAGGCTTATTTCATTAAAAAAGCCTTTTCCCTCCCTAAATGAGTTTGGATATCTGTTAATTGTTCTGAAGTTCCTTGAAGCTCTTCTCTGTGGTATCCAATCCTCCCATTTGAAATTCTAGATTGTAGACATTATATATTTATTTCTTACATTTCTATCTAGTTCCTTTTAGGTTTTCATGTCTCTACAGAAACAATCTTTTCATCTGTTATATCTGCTCTAACCTTTAAAGTATTGATAGTAGTTGTGTTAAAGAGTGTGTGTGCGTGCGTGCGTGCGTGCGTGCGCACGCGTGCTCAAGTCGCTTAGTCGTCTCCAGCTCTGCGACCCCATGGACTGTAGCCTGCCAGGCTCCTCTGTCCACAGAATTTTTCAGGCAAGAATACTGGAGTGGGTTGCCATTTCCTACTCCAGGGACTCTTCCCAACCCAAGGATTGAACCCACATCTCTTACATCTCCTGCCTTGGCAGACAAATCTTTTACCACTGCGTCACCTGGGAAGCCCCACTTGTTTTAAAGCACTGTCTCCTAATTTTAATACCTAGAACATGGGTGGGTCTGCTTCCAGAGATTATGTTTTCTTTTGATTACAAGTTACAGGGCCCCATTTTGTCACGTTTTATAGTTGTTTATATAATTTTGTGTAAACTACATTTGATACTGAAGCATAATTTGATATTGTTTACTTCAGAGAAAATGAAGGCTCTTGGCTGCCTCTGTTAGGAGGAGGCGCAGGTCATTCAGGTTCCGCATACAGTTGAGTTGAGGTGGGTGACACCTCAGCTTTAATTATGTTCAATATGCCTGTTGTTACCTCAGCTCTCAACCTCTAGCTCTGCCTCTTTTATTCTATTTTTTCTTTTATTTCCTTTCAGTTCACTTTTAAGATTGACTCACAGCTTGGAACATAAACGAAGATTTTGAAATCACGAACTATATGAGTACTGATACTCAGAATCTGGTAATACATGCTCCACCTGAGAATTGACCTAAGGGTGAGGGTGTCCATCACATACTCTAGGTGGGGGACATGTAGAGCCACTGGAACTCGCTGGAGGGACCAGGAATCTCTCACCCCAGAGAAGGACATTACAGAGTTGAAATGGGATTATTTTAATTTGATCTTGGGATCCAAATGGGAGAACTAGTATTTTCTACCATGACTGTTACCCTTCTGATCCTTCCACTCAGATGTGGCAAGGGAATTTACAGAAAAGTTTTGAGTACAGATCTTCCCGGATATTTATTTTCCTGGAGAGAATGAATTAAAATTAATAGACAAGTAAAATGTTCCACTGGGGACAGCATGGTTCTTTTGTCCCCAGCTGGATCTTGTCACCTTTCTAGACACTAAAATTACAGGCCTGCAGAGAGATGAGCTAATGACATCCTTGCCTTGAAATTGCTCCAGTCCGTCTCACATACACAGATCACCCCACATGTTCATCTGAGCAAGTGCCTCTTTGTTCCACACACTTAGAACCAGTGCATGGATGCGCTTGTAGGCAGGCTGGAGAAAGAGGCAAATTTGGTCTAATAGTGATGTTTTTTCAGATGAGCCATTCTACTCTAACCATCTCCCAGGTCAGAGGATGGTTTTCTCTTTAATGCAGTGGGGAAATGTTCTTGTCAGTGTAGTTAGTCCTTTAAGTTGGTGACTCATAAAAATAATGGGTCTTTTCATGTGAAATGCTAAATTAATTAATTGCTGATAGGTGTTTTTTCCCCAAATAAAATAACTTTTATTTAGTTGCTATTTCAGTTCTCAAGGAAGAGATTATACTGTTATGTTAGAGTATTACTAATATAATCATATTTTTCTTAAAGGAACAAATTTTTAGCTCTGACTGGGTTTTCATTAAATATGCTCAGTTTCATTTCTCTCATTTTCATAAATCAATTAGAGCTTTTAAAAATAAGTGCCCTCTGGGGTTTGGGTTATTTTTTAAAAAAGCAAACAAAAAACTAAGCATTTAGAAGAAAACCAGATTCTTTGTTTGAAACATCACTTCGTAAAGAGAGTTTAACCTCACATTCGTGCAAAATATTTACCACTTTTTTCTCATGAAGATCTTTCTTGTCCTGGTTTTACCTTCATAAGTTTCAAATTAATGTAGATAGGACTATGCTGTAGCACTTAGGGAATTTCAAATCAGAGGACAGTGAAAATGAGGCTGGGATTACATGA
Organism: Bubalus kerabau; assembly: GCF_029407905.1. Classification (NCBI taxonomy): domain Eukaryota; kingdom Metazoa; phylum Chordata; class Mammalia; order Artiodactyla; family Bovidae; genus Bubalus; species Bubalus kerabau. The sequence continues at coordinate 59,859,040 of NC_073643.1, read as the reverse complement.
AAAATAAGGAAAATACAGTGCTGATGGTAGGCATGTCCTCTGCTTGTCTACTGAAGACCCAAGTAGAGTCAACAGTACGTGCTGAGGAGAAAGACTTTGTGTCTACTTCTCTTTTCTTCATAGGTTATTCATTTTAAAAATATCTGTTCCCTTTCATTTCGGATATGCCAGAACCCATTTCATTAGAAGGAAAATTTGGAACAAAAACCATTTTCATCTGCCCTGACCTCTATGCTTGAGTTTTAGATTTTTTTTTTCCAAACTATGTCTTGTGAATTTATTATGAGAGAAATGGGAATTGATCTTTTTTTGTTACTGAAATACAAAGAAGAGGATGATAAAGTAAAAACTCTGAAGCAAGTAAACCAGACCCATTCTCAACTAGGGCTTTCTGGGTTTGTGATAAAGCACCTGTGGGGTTTTCCTTTGTGTTTGGGATAATGAATACTCTTGTTTTGCCTTTTCATAGAATAGATGTAAAAATATCGATGCTGTAAATACCCAAACAGCCATGGGTAAGCGACTACCCCGAGCTATACTTCACAATCCTTGAAATCTGTAAAAACAGTAGATAATTCTCACCCATGTGTTTAGGAAACTGCTGTGTTAACATACTCGACCGTACCTCGGGTTTTTGTTTTTCGTTCTCCTGAGGTTCATGTTTTCAGATGCTCTGTACCCATCACTGGCATCTGGACGGTGGTGATTGTGCTTCCTTGACTTTTCAGGCTCTTTCTCCATCGCTCTCTTCCCAGTTCTCCAGCTGAAAGGTGCCACAAGGTGGAACGTGTTTTCTAGCACACCCACAGTCCAAACCCACATACACAGCATATGGTCACTTTCTCCTCCCAGATGCTTTCTGTTCATTCCTGCTTTATGACAGAGGATAGCAATGATGGGAGTGAAGGTGCTGCGTCACACAGCCATACCAAGATGTGCTCTTTCACGTGTCTATGGCACACTGCATATTGCTGAGCATAGACCACGCTGTTTATGCCTCATCTCCATCCCGAGCCATTACTCTGCTCGTGTAGAGCGAACACAGATGCTCTCCCTTTTCCTTCACCCTGTTGTCCGTCCACAAGGTCACCACACCCACGTTAACCTTGGGCTCTGGTGCGGGGTGTCCTCTTTCCACGCAACTCATCACTTCTCTTACCCCTGGCTCGAGTGAAATGACCTTAACATTCTTCAGCAGTGCATGGCCCGTTTTGATGGCACTGTGTACCACATGATTATCTGTGATTCACATAATTGCACATGATACAATGCCTAAAGTGATTGCTTACTTGACCAGGTTTTTGAAAGGCGCCTCAGCTATGAGCCTCCGTCTGCGCCATCAGTCACAGCAGCTCCTGGCAGTGATTTTCCCAGATGAAGCCGACGCTTCTCACTGACGTGTGTCACTCCATGTATGTGTTGTTTTCTTTTCCTTGTTTTATCTTTCGTTTTTGTTTCCTAATTTTCCCACATAGCTTTTCTTTCCTCTTCCTCTGTGTAGCCTCTTAGAATATGGTCTGTTTCCGAATTTTCATTTATGTTATTGTGCCTGTGACTTAGGTCATTATGATCAAGCCCTTTTGAGGGCATCTCAGGTATATAAATGAGATTTTTTGTGCTTGGTACATTAGACGAGCCAGATACCCTCTGAACGTCAGTCACTGCTGAGAGGCTTATTTGAAGAGCGTCTCATAGATTACCCTGTTGGCGGGAACAGTTTCCGCTCTGTCACTGCTCTCCTGAACAGTGGTGTTCAGTTCAAGCAGTGAGCGTGATGAAGCATGGATGTGCGAGGACTCACACAGTAGGGTTTATTTTAGCTTGTTTTAATGAAATAGTCATAGTTTCCAGAATATGTTTGCTAATGAAGCACAGAAATAGGCATATATCTTTCTTTTCTAAAAAAATGTTTATTTATTGTCTGAGCTGGGTCTTAGTTGTGGCACTCAGGATCTTTCTTTATCATATTCATGTAAAAATAAACAGATAAATGAATATTTGCAGTATGTTTCTCACTAATAGAGTTGTCTGTGAACCCTGAAGTCTGGATGTAGTTGGATGATTAGAGTCATAATTCCCTTTGTCTCTCCTGGTACTCCATGCCAGCTAATGTAAATGGGTGCTTTTGATTATGTTAATGTTTGTTACCTTCCTGGATCAATATTTTGGAGAAAGGAGATCAACTATTCTGCTTCTACTATGGAATTTTCCTATAGAGAAGAAGATTTGCCAGTGGTTTTAATAATGACTGTTGACTGTGAAAAGTAAAAAGTAAGGTAAAAATGAGCAACTGACGTCTGTAAAGCATGACACTTAATTGTAGTGGTGCTGCTACAGCCCAGCCCAGTAATGGGGTACATTATCCACCGTGGATGGGCTGCGCAGAGGTGGGCTGAGGGAGAGAAACATAACGGCGTCCAGGTAGGCGCGAAGGCAGACTTGAGTATCAAGCCCATGGATGCGTGGACCCGAAAACAGATGCATTTGGATCATTCCACATGTTTTGATGATGGTAATAGTGTTGGTTGAAAATAGTGAAGGTAATATTTGTGGTAAAGAGAATTTTTCTTGGTTTTCTCTTCAGACGTTTACTATAAATAGATGTCCCCATAGAGATGGATAAAGATAAACCCTCCAGTTCTCTTGCTATAAGAAATGCATTCTTCTACGAGGTTGGTATTGGGATCTCAGCCAACACTGTCCTTCTTCTCTTGCACGTCCACACCTTCCTTCTCGAGCACAGACCCAAGCCCACTGATCTGATGCTTAGTCACTTGGCCCTAATCCACATAGTCATGCTAGTAGCAGTGGGCTTCATAGGTACAGACATCTTTGGGTCTCAGAACGCTTGGGATGACATCAAATGTAAATCAGTTTTCTACTTAAACAGGTTGACAAGGGGCCTCTCCATTTGTACCACCTGCCTGCTGAGCGTCTTCCAGGCCATCCCCCTCAACCTCAGAAACTCCTGTTTGGCAAAATTCAAACTTGAATCGTCAAATCACAACCTACGTTGCTTTCTCCTCCTCTGGGTCTTTAACATGTCCGTTAGTAGTCGCTATTTAGTCTCAACCATTGCCACTCCCAATGTGACCTCGGGCAGTTTTCTGGTTATCACTGAATCCTGCTCACTTTGGACCTTGAGTTACTTTCTCAGGTACATATATTTCTCCCCAGCGACCTTCTGGGACGTCTCTCTCATAGGGCTCATGGCAGTCTCAAGTGGATGCATGGTGACTCTCTTGTACAGGCATAAGAGGCAGTCACAGCACCAAGCTTTCTCCAAAAACATCCCCAGAAGAAAGGGCCACTGAGACCATTCTGTTGCTCATGAGTTTCTTTGTGGTCTTGTACTTTCTGGACTGCATGATCACTTCCTTCTCAGGAATGTTGAGGAAAAGTAACCCAGGTCTTCTTTTTGTCCAGATGCTGGTGGGCAATGGCTATGCCACCACCAGCCCTTTTGTGCTAATCTGTATTAAAAACAAAAGATCGAGTTCTTAAAATTCATGAAGGGGAAGGACAGTAGATGTCTAATTATTCAGTGATAGATAGCTTCTCTTAAGTGAGCCTATTCACTAGTTTCAGAATGATTAATGGTGGTATAGAGGATTTGCTGTCTTGAATAATTTAAATATATGGAGTTATGCTTTTTCTCCTAAATGTATTTACTTTATATTTGCGGCTGACAAGTACCTAGTAGATAATGTAACTCTACAACTATCTAAGAAGACACAAACTTCTAATTCTAATCAGTCTCCTGAGACAGAGCTCTTAACACAGTTTCAAACTCTAAAGTGAGATGAAATAGAACAATTACTATCTGGAGATGGACAAAGGGCCAAGAAAAAACAAAAAGAAAACATAACAAAGGGGCTCAAAGAAAATTTGGGGGTTGATTGTGGTTGTAGATACTGGAATAACCACCAATCTAATATAAACATGACACCTGTTAAAGAAATAAAAAGGACTCATAAAAAGTCTAGACATGAGATTTTTAGAAATTGAAATTAAAAAATACTGTCCAGTTCTAGACCAGTGGAACCCATTCCTCTTGTTAATTGTGGCTGATATATTTGGACAAAATATTTTTTCAAGACTACCTGAGAACTCTGATAAGGACACAAAAACAAGCTGATTGTGGAAGAAGCCATATCTTGGAGATGCAGCCTACATAGGTGTCAGCTTTCCACTTCTTTTCTCACATGGACTTCTACATATCTCATGAATTGACATGACAATGATAACAGAAATAATATACTTCTGGCCAGAGGAAACAGGCTAAAGGGCCTGTGAGGGCCAGAGACTTGGAGGGAACCCCACAGGAAAGACCACCAGAGAAGGGCCTTTCTAATTTATGTTTTCTTCAAGAGATGGGAATACCAGACCACCTTACCTGTCTCCTGACAAATCTGTATGTCGATGAAAAGCAACAGTTAGAACTGGACATGGAATAACAGACTGATTCCAAATCGGGAAAGGAGTACATCAAGGCTGTATATTGTCACCCTTTTAATTTAGCTTATATGCAGAGTACATCATGCAAAATGCTGGGCTGGATGAAGCACAAGCTGGAATCAAGATTGACATGAGAAATACCAATAACCTCAGATATGCAGATGACACCACCCTTATGGCAAAAAGCGAAGATGAACTAGAGACTCTTGATAAAAATGAAAGAGGAGAGTGAAAAATCTGGCTTAAAACTCAACATTTGAAAGACGAAGATCATGGCATCAGCTCCCATCACTTCATAGCAAATAGATGAGGAAACAATGGAAACAGTGAGAGACTTTATTTTTGGGGGTTCCCAAATCACTGCAGATGGTGACTGCAGCCATGAAATTAAAAGACAGTTGGTCCTTGAAGAAAAGCTATGACAAACCTAGACAGTGTATTAAAAAGCAGAGACATGACTTTGCTGACAAAGGTCCATCTAGTCAAAGCTATGGTTTTTCCAGTGGTCATGTATGGATGTGAAAGTTAGACCATAAAGAAAGCTGAGCACCGAAGAATTGATGCTTTTGAACTGTGGTGTTGGAGAAGACTCTTGAGAGTCCCTTGGACTGCAAGGAGATCCAACCAGTCCATCCTACAGGAAATCAGTCCTGAATATTCATTGGAAGGACCGATGCGGAAGCTGAAGCTCCAACACTTTGGCCACCTGATGCAAAAAACTGACTCATTAGAAAAGACGCTGATGCTGGGAAAGATTGAAGGCAGGAGAAGAAGGGGATGACAGAGGATGAGATGGTTGGATGGCATCACCAACTCAATTTATATGAGTTTGAGTAAGCTCCGGGAGATGGTGAAGGACAGGGAAGCCTGACGTGCTGCAGTCCATGGGGTTGCAAAGAGTTGGACACAACTGAGTGACTGAACTGAACTGAACTGAACTGAATGCTGTGTACGCCCCTCGCAAGTCTCGGAACAACCAGATACACACACTGGACAGACCTGAACCAACACAGCTGAGACTGGAACAGACCAAAAAGAAGATGAAGCAGAACTTTCAGTTTTCCTCTAAAAGAAAAGCATAAACATTGCCCACAGGATTGTAGCAGGACTGAAAACATAGTACAATATTCAGAAGTCCAAAATACCGTTCACAGTTACTCACCATATAAAGAAACAGGAAAATGTGACCAATATACTAAGGCACAATAAACAAGTAGATGCCAAACCCAAGATAGCACAGATATTGAAGTTATAGACTTAAAGAAGCTCTCAGGAGTTATAAGTAAAATAACACAATGTGTTCATGCATTCACTTCTTAAAGGACACTGTAATTTGAATATTGGTTCCTCTACACAAAATGCATCATTTTCTCCTGATAGACTTCAAAATATTTTCTTTGCTTTTAGTTTTAAGCAGTTTGTTTGTTCAGTATTCGTCCTGTATGGGATCCACTGAGCTTTCTAAACTGGTGCTTGCCTAAGGCGAGGGTGTGGGTGGGCAAAATGGGTGAAGGGGATCAAAAGATACAAATTTCCAGTTATGAAGTAGAGCATGAGATGTAATGTAGAGTATGGTGACTATAGTTAATAATACTGTATTACGTATTTGATGAAAGTTGCTGAGAGTAGATCTTAAAGCTTAAAATCACAAGAAAAAAATGCATAACAATTATGGATATGGGTGTTAACTTACTGTGGCGATCATTTCACAGTATATGCGTATCTCAAATCATTGTGTTGTACACCTGAAACGAACATAATGTTGCATGTATGCGTGCTCAGTCACTCAGTCGTGTCCAGCTCTTTTCGACCCCATGGACTGTAGTCCACCAGACTCCTCTCTCCATGGGATTCTTCAGGCAACAACACAGGAGTGGGTTGCCATGCCCTCCTCCTGGGGATCTTCCTGACCCAGGGATCGAACCTGTGTCTCCTGGACAGGAGACACACTTCACTGCTCCTTCACTGCAGGCATATTCTTTACCACTGAGCCACCAGGGAAGCCCAACCTAATGTTATATGTCAATTATATCTCAATAAAAGATAACATATATTAAATATAGCAGATTTAGGAGAATTCCCGGCTTGGTCACGCACAACTTGAGGACCAGCTCTTGCCCGGTGAACACAGGTGACTGTATAGAGCCTTGGTTACCTGCACAAACTCCGCCTTCCTTTTAGTTTCCCTTTGAGGTCTTGCTGGCCCTTTCCAATCATCAGGTCAACCAAATCCATTTTTACAGTTTACACTCTAGTTTTAGTCAGTAAGTAGTGTCTGTCTGGCTTCCCTGGTGGCTCAGACGGTAAAGCGTCTGCCTCCAATGCAGGAGACCCAAGTTCGATTCCTGGGTTGGGAAGATCCCCTAGAGAAGGAAATGGCAATCCACTCCAGCACTCCTGCCTGGAAAATCCCATGGATGGAGGAGAGGAGCCTGGTAGGCTGTAGTCCATGGGGTTGCAAAGAGTTAGACACGACTGAGTGACTTCACTTTCACTTTCAGCATCTGTCTCTTTGCAGCCCCATGGACTGTATGTAGCTCGCCAGAATCCTCTGTCCATAGGATTTCCCAGGCAACAATACTGGAGTGGGTTGCCATTTCTTCCTCCAGGGGATCTTCCTGACCAAGGAATCGAACCCGAGTCTCTGCATTGGCAGGAGGGTTCTTTACCACTGCACTACCTGGGAAGGTGGGCTAGCCACTAGCTTCCCTTACATTTTTTTGCCAGTGTTAACAGGTAAGTGAAAGTGGCTCAGTCATGTCCGACTCGTTGTGACCCCATGCACTACACAGTCCATGGGATTCTCCAGGCCAGAATACTGGACTGGGTAGCCTTTCCCTTCTCCAGGAAATCTTCCCAACCCAGGGATCGAACCCAGGTCTCCTGCATTGCAGGTGGATTCCTTACCAGCTGAGCCACCAGGGAAGTAAAGACGCTGTCTTATGCTGTGACTATGCGGGTAGGGAGAGTCTCAGGTGACTGGCATCCAGTGTTGTCATACCCACTGTGGGCTAATTTGGAGTCTCCAGGAGCTGGTGAATTTCTTTCAAAGAACAAAGTTGGCTGATGTAGTTTCTATAATGGTTTTTCTCTTTAATAATGAGAATATATCAGCTAATTACTATAATCAACCTCCTCTAGCTTCTGGACGAAGGTAAAACAATTAAAGCTCTAGCTAAAGCCTTAATTGGATCAAGTTAAACCCTTTCAGCAACAATGCTTCATGGAGGCTGTGCCTCCGTGGAATCTGCCTGGAGTCTGGGGCTGGGATTGCTCTGCTGGGTGGTAGCAGCCAGCGCTGCCCACTCCCTTTGCAGCTGTCCACGTGCCTTGCAATGCCCAAGGGTCTAAAATCACTTACTGGAGAATATTCCATGATTGGCACCTGATAAAAAACCCAGATTCATATGGCCTTGGAAACTGAGAACTATACACAAAAAAGTTTTCATCCACATGTTATTTCTTTATCATTTTCTGAGGACAAAAGACGTCTTTTACTCTGGGGACTCCCTCTTTCCCTGTGACATGACAGTTACTGTCAGATTTTTGATGCAACAGCAAGATTACCGGTCTATGAAGAGATGAGCTAAAGCCATCTTTCCATATAAGCACACCCGGCAGCCTCAACACAGAGAGATCCAGCTGAGTCTCTCTTGATTTTTCAGATTTGGACAATCTAAATGGAAGAGGAGGCAGGGGAGGCATCCTGAATTCTGACTTTCACTGAATCAGAACCTGGACATAGGTGTTTATCTCTAAATGCATCACAGAGTGTCTTTGAACTTTGATAGCATTAGTATTTAGTGAAGCTTGTCTTAGATGAGTGACTCTTCTTGAATAAAGGCTTACATAAGTAAAACCATTTCAAAAAGCCAGGAATTCCTAGGCTTACGTTCATTTCTACGACTTAAAACTTTTCATATCCTGTTTTGGTAATTCACAAGTTCAGAGAGAAACCTGAATACTAAAAATGCTATTAATGTAATCTGATTTTCTGTATAGAATGTATTTCCATGAAACTGACATTGCATTCTCATAAAATGTTTTTGGCTACTCTATATTAGAATGATTTCATCTTCCTTTTCACTGGTTTAGTTGCTAAGTCGTGTCCAACTCTTTGCAACCCCTTGGACTGTAGCCCACCAGGCTTTTCTGTCCATGAGATTTTCCAGGCAAGAATCCTGGAGTGGGTTGCCATTGCCTTCTCCAGGGGATCTTCCTGACCATGGAATCAAACCTGGGTCTCCAGCACTGCAGGCAGATTCTTTACCGATTGAGTTACTGGGAAAGCCTTTTCACTACCACGCAGATATTTTTTTAAACTTAGGCCAGGTACATATTAAGCTTTTTTTAAACATCCCAGGATGTAAGGAGATGCTAAAAGGGCAGATTAAGTTTAAATTTGTGGATAAAATAAAACATGGTGTTTTTCATGGCTCAGCATAGGGATATTATCATAGGTAAGCACAGGGGTCCATTTATCTAACTACACTTTATATGTCCTTGGGGAAATTTTTCCTTGATATCTGGGGCTTCCCAGCTGGTGCTAGTGGTAAAAAAATCCTCCTGCCAAGGCAGGAGATGCAAGAGACTCAGGTTCGATCCCTGGGTTGGGAAGATTCCCTGGAGAAGGGAATGGCACCCCACTCCAGTATTCTTGCCTGTAAAACCCCATGGACAGAGGAGCCTGTGGGCTACAGTTCATGGGGTTGCAAAGAGTCAGACATGACTGGGTGACTGAGCGTACATACATACAGCGTCTTCTCTTAGCTGATCTGTTAACCTTAGAGTTATTCTTTACTAACTTATAATCATGGAGGAGAGGATACTGAGTTTAACTCCAGATACTATTTTAAAAGATTTCATTACATTAAATTTATTAAAGCCTCTAGAAATAAGAAATTTCTTTGTTGTAGTCTCACTGAATTTTCTGTAGTAAATAAGAAAATTTATCATAGTTTAGACAAGCTTATTTTATCTCTTGTTCAATAATAGTTTATTTTCTAAAGGATTTTTCACTGTTCCTTCTGCCCAAATTTTAAGTGATGATTTTCTTATTGAGAACTTTCTTCCCAAAATATTAGTTAAGTAGAATTTTAATCCAGTCATTGAATGATCACAGATTTCAAATTTGGGGTATATAAATCGGCAAATTAAGCATATTTTCCATTAAGTGATTTTGAAGGAGAAGAAAATGACTCAGTAGTCCCAGTTTTAAGTGGGTGGGGAAAGATATATGCCAAGACTCCCAATGGATGCCTCAAACCATGAATGGTACTATTCCCTACCTGTACTATGCTTTTTCCTATACAAACATAATTATGAAGATGTTAAATTTATAAATTAGACATAGTAAGAGAATATCCAATTTGCCAGAGTATCAGTACTCTTGCACTTTGGGGACATTGTTAAGTATTATATAAGGGTAGCTGCTGCTGCTGCTGCTGCTAAGTCATTTCAGTCGTGTTTGACTCTGCGACCCCAGAGACGGCAGCCCACCAGGCTCCCCCATCCCTGGGATTCTCCAGGCAAGAACACTGGAGTGGGTTGCCATTTCCTTCTCCAATGCATGAAAGAGAAAAGTGAAAGTGAAGTCACTCAGTCGTGTCCAACTCTTCGCGACCCCATGGACTGCAGCCCACCAGGCTCCTCCGTCCATGGGATTTTCCAGGCAAGAGTACTGGAGTGGGGTGCCATTGCCTTCTCTGATATAAGGGTTACTTGAACACAAACATTGTGATACCGTGGATCTGATAATGGAGACTGCTAGGTAGCCAGCATGGATGTGCTGGACAAAGGAATGATTCACGTTCTGGGCAGAAGGGAACAGGATGGTGCAAAATTTCATCATGCTATTCAGAACTGTGCACAATTTAAAACTTATGAATGAGTTTTTTATTTCTGGAATTTTTTAATGTAATATTTTTGGACTGAGATTGACAGTGGTAACTAAAAGCAAAAAGTGAAATTTCAGATAAGGGGGAGTCACTATAATGGCGTCATCATAATGGAGACTCCTCCCTTCTTGGTTCCAACTATCTGACCATATAAATTGGCAGAGCGACTTTATAGGGAAATTCAGAAAATCAAATAAAATGGGAATGTGTCCATTCTACAACTGAGTAGTTCTGTCTCTGGAGAGGCATCTGTGCACAGAGAGGCTGTACAAAGGTGTCCCCACCAGCATGAGCTTCAACAGGTCAGAAATAAGTTAGAAACCATCTAAAGCCATCGAGAGAATAAATGAATAAAAGTTTAAGAGATATATTAAAATTTTAATAAGATGTACTTACCTTATGTTGTAAGAATGCCATCAAAAGTCAGAGTGTTAGTCACTCAGTCATATTCGACTCTTTACGGCCCCATGGACTGTAGCCCAACAGGCTACTCTGTCCATGGGATTTCCCAGGCCAGAATCCTGGAGCGGGTTGCCATATCCTTCCCAAGGGGATCTTCCCGACCCTGGAATTGAACCCAGGTCTCCTGCACTGCAGGCAGATTCTTTACCAACTGAGCCACCAGAGAAGACCCGAAGAATGCCACATGTTACTCAAAATGACCTAGCAGTGCACACACTTTAGAAATAATGTGAATGACGAAAGTTGGCTATAAGACATTGATTGTGTCTAGTATGCTAGTGTCAGATTTTTTAAAATTTAGTATTGGTGACAGATGTGTTAAAAATACATTGGAAGGTGTACAGCCATGTCACAGCTGCTCTATTCACAGAAGCCAAAAGGCGGGAACAACCCAAATGTCCATGCGACAACATGGATGAACCTGGAGGACATCACGCCAAGTGAGATAAGCCAGTCACAGAAAGGCAAACATTATGTTTGACCCCACTCATGTGAGGTCCCTAGAGGAGTCAAAGTCATAGTCACAGACAGTGGGAGGGGCAGGGAGAGGAGCTGGTGTTGAATGGGGACAGGGTTTCAGTTGGGAAAATGAAACAGTCCCGGAGATGAATAGTGATGTTGGCCACACAATGTGAATGGATTTAATGCCACAGAGTTGAAAAAGGTTAAAATGACAAACTTTATGTTATGTTTATTTTTCCACAGCTTTTTAGGGACTTTCCTGGTGGTCCAGTGGTTAAGAGCTGCTTGCTGATCGATCCCTGGTCTGGGAAGATCCCGCACACCATGGAGCAACTAAGCCCGTGTGCCACAACTACTGAGCTGGCTCTCCAGAGCCCCGGCCCTGCAGACCACTGAGCCCCCGCGCTGACCTGCCGGAGCCTGTGCGCCTCGAGCCCGTGCTCCGCAACGAGAGAAGCCCCCACGACGGGAAGCCCCTGCGCCGCAGCAAAGAGCAGCCCCTGCTTGCCGCAGCTAGAGAAAGCCCGTGTGCAGCGATGAAGACCCAGCACAGCCAAAAAAAAATTCCAAAAATATCATAAAAAGGTAGATTGGAAAGAGAGCCTAAATTATGTTATATCTGAAGACGCAGAGGACAGAAATGGGGACTAAGGGGATGTCAACCCGATCAGTATCTTTTTAAACAACTTTCCCATCAGCCTTGATTTGAAGCTTGGAGTGTTAATTATAGCTGAGCTCAGGCAGCCACTGTGTGGGACAGAGCAATGTGGCCCTGAACCTCCACCAGCGTGGTTAAACAGTTGCTTAGCCTATGCCTTTCCAACTTTTTCCATGAAAAGTTTCAGACGTGTAGGAAAGTAGAATGATTCAGGTACCAGCTCATGGGGGCCCCGGCTCTGTTTTCTTCCTGCCCTGTTTTGATGAACTGAGTGTCCTCTTTCTCTCCTGTTCAGGTGAACAAAGGAGGAAGTCTGTCTGCTTAGCCCCCTGTCAGCTGTCTTCCAGAAGCTCTTCAGACCCAGCGGATCCTGAAAGTTATTGGTGAAACCATCCAGGCACGCATGACTTTTCTTTGGTTCTTCCAGGTGAGTGAGGAACCTTTTATTTTACATGAGGTCTATAGTTTCTAATCATGTGAGACAATACGGGTTACTAAAATATTACTAAGTTAAAATGTGTGCAGTCACATAACTTCCTGAGGACTTAAAATCCAGTGTCCTGCTAAAAAGCCTGGCTAGGGTACTTGCCTACGTCATAAAATAAAACCGACACAAACCACTGGGCAACTGGCACCTCCAAGTCAGCTGTCTTGAGCTGCCGTTCTCCAGAAACCAGTTGTTGTAAAGCTGGTTTGCTGTTGCTGAGTTCTCTTAGCTTTTGCTTTTCTGTATAAACTTTTGATTTCTCTCAAATATGAACAGGAGCTTTGTTGGGTAGAGTATTCTTGGTTGTAGGTTTTTCCCTTTCATCACTTTAAATATATTATGCCACTCCCTTCTATTGGGTTTCCCTGGTGGCTCAGCGGGAAAGAGGAGAAGGCAATGGCACCCCACTCCAGTACTCTTGCCTGGAAAATCCCATGGACAGAGGAGCCTGGTGGGCTGCAGTCCATGGGGTCACGAAGAGTCGGACACAACTTCATTTTCACTTTCACTTTTCACTTTCATGCATTGGAAAAGGAAATGGCAACCCACTCCAGTGTTCTTGCCTGGAGAATCCCAGGGACAGGGGAGCCTGGTGGGCTGCTGCCTATGGGGTTGCACAGAGTCAGACACGACTGAAGCGGCTTAGCAGCAGCAGCAGAAAAGAATCTGCCTGCCGATGCAGGAGATGGGGTTTTGATCCCTGGGCCAGGAAGATCCCCTGCAGAAGGAAATGGCAACCCACTCCAGTATTCTTGCCTGGAGAATCCCATGAACAGAGGAGCCTGGCGGCTACAGTCCATGGGGGTCACACAAAATTGGACACAACTGAGCAAGTAAACAACAACACTCCCTTCTATCCTGAGTTTCTGCTGAAAAACCAGTTGTTAACCTTATAGGTATTCTCTTGTATGTTCTTTTTCCTTTGTTGCTTTTAATATATTTCTCTTTGTCATTAATTTTTATTAATAGCAATTGATTACTGTGTGTCTTGGAGTGTTCCTCCTTAGGTTTATCCTGCCTGGGATTATCTGTACTTCCTGGACTTGGGTGACTATTTCCTTTCCCTAATATTTCCTTTCCCAGTTAGGGAAGTTTCTAGCTATTATCTGTTTTGAGTATTTTCTCAGGTTCTTTCTCTCTCTCTTCTTCTTCTGGGACCCCTATAATGTGAACACTGGTACATTTAATGTTGTCCCAGAGGGCTCTTAAACTGTCATTTCATTTTTTTATTCTGTTCTGTAGCAGTGATTTCCACTATTGTCTTCCAGCTCACTTATCCATTCTGCTGCCTCATTAATTCTATTGTTTCCTGCTCCTGTATTTTTCATTGCAGTTATTGTTCAATTCCGTTTGTTCTTTAAATCTTCTAGCTCATTGTTAAACATTTCATGTATCTTCTTAGTCTGTGCTTCCATTCTTTTTGTGAGATCTTAGATCATCTTTACTATCATTACTCTGAATTCTCTTTCAGGTAGATTGCCTATCTGCCCTTTATTTAGTTGTTCTTCTGGGGTTTTATCTTGTTCTATCATCTGACACATATTCCTCTGCCGTCTTATTTGCGGTCTCCATTCTGCAGCCTGCAAGATAGTAGTTCCCCTTGCTTGTGTCTGCCCTCTGGTGGGTGAGGCTAGTCAGAGAGGCTTGTGCAGTCTTCCTGGTGGGAGGGACTGGTGCTTGCCCACTGGTGGGTAGAGCTGGGTCTTAACCCCCTGGTGGACAGGGTCAACGATCGGTTAGAGGCGGCTGAGGGCTCAGGAAGACTTTAAGCATCTGTCTGCTGCCGGCTGCGGCTGCGATCCCACTCTGTTGGTTGTTTGGCCTGAGGCCACCCAGCACTTGAGCCTAAGGTCTGATGGGTGGGGTTAGGTCTCAGCGCCAAAATCTCCAGGGCAGCTCACACCAGTGAGTACTCCCCAATACCTGTGTCACTAATGTCCTTGTCCCTGCAGTGAGCCACACCACCTCCCACCTCCCAGAAGACCCTCCGGGACCAGCAGGTAGGTCTGGCCCAGGCTCCTATGAAGTCAGTTTTTTTTCCCCAGGTCCCAGTGTGCACCAGATTTGTGGGTGCCCTCCAAGAGTGGCATTTGTTACCTCCAGTCCTATGGAGTTCCTGTGATCAAGCCCTGTTGATGCTGCTAAGTCACTTCAGACATGTTCGACTCTGTGTAACCCCATAGACGGCAGCCCACCAGGCTCCCCCGTCCCTGGGATTCTCCAGGCAATAACACTGGAGTGGGGTGCTATTTCCTTCTCCAATGCATGAAAGTGAAAAGTGAAAGTGAAGTTGCTCAGTCGTGTCCGACTCTTCGGGACCCCATGGACTGCAGCCTACCAGGCTCCTCCATCCATGGGATTTAGGGCCCTCAAAGCCAAATGTTCTTGGGGCTCCTCCTCCCACTGCCAGACCCCCAGGCTCTCAGAACTCTGACTCCTGTGGGAGAACCTCTGCGATATGTTCTTTGCGTCTGTAGGTCACCTACTCAGTGGGTGTGCTGCTTGATTATGTTGTGCGCGCACCCCTCCCTCGCGTCTCGTAGTGGCTCCGTTTTCTCTGGACATAGACCATCCTTTTTCGTCGAAGGTTGTTCAGTGGTTGTTTGTGATCTTGGTGTTTTCATGAGAGAAGGTGAGGTCAGGTCCATCTACTTGGCCATTTTGTCCTAGCCCCCGGGGTCTGCCTTTCTCCTTACTTTTCTGCTTTTAAGTGAATGCTGACCCCTGGCTGGACTGTATCTTCATGCAGCTGGGGACAAGATGGGTCACCCTCCCATGTCCCTAGGACATGGACCGTAGAGGTTCCCTGAATGCATGGAATGCATGGGATCCAAGACATGGTCACAGATCAGTGACGTCTTGGTTAAAATGTTTCCGGTATGTCTGTTAAACATGCAAGGCTCTTCCTGCAGTTCAAAGAAGTCCCAGGGCTTCTCCAGGTGTCAAGGCTTCCAAACCTGGCCATTCCAGCTTCCATGCCCTCGCCCTGAGCTGGGCCTGCAGGCTCACTCTCTGGTGTCAGAGGCAGCCTCCTGTGCTGTCTCCATGTCCCTTGGGCACTGTGGGCTGTGACTCAGTTCTGACAAATACAACAGAAACGTTGACAGCAATGCCCATGTGACAGCATCTGCTCGCAGACAAAGTCACCTGAGCTTTGTTTGAATGTAGCACAGAAAACTTGACTCAAACTGATCTACCGGTATCTCCAGAGAATTTCAATTGAGTTTTTCACAATTCCTACTTCCTTGTATCAGAAATATTTTTAATTAGTAAAAACAGAGGACACACTCACAATCAGGTAAAAACCATGTTTTCCTTTTAATTGACACTGTGTCTCTCTTGCCTCCCACTCTGGTAATGATTAGGTCCCCACCTCTCAGGAGCACTGCATCTGGACAGGCTGAGACAGAACCAGTGTGAACACGGTCCCAGAGCAGAGCTTTGGGAATAATAAGAACATCAAAAATTAGCCTTTCTTTTCACTTACAAAGGGATTCACTCAGAGGGTCCAAAGCTCTGCTTTCTAACTGCAGAAAACCTGGAGCTCAAGGCAAACTGGAAACCAGAAGGAACCGGAAATGAAGCATAGCGCCTCCTCAAATACTTGAGGTCTGATCATCTCACCTCTGCTTACAAGGAATGGCCCCACCCCAGCATTTGTAAGGGAAAACGTTTTGTTTCTATTTCACTTTCCAACTGGGTATAAAATCTACTAAAAGGAACACAAAGAGTCAAAACAAATCAGCTCACTCACAAGAGTCCCTCCCAGATAGAGATTTTTGGTTGCTGAGATGATTCAGCACGTTATTTCCAAGTGGCAAAATTCAGGACAATCTGCGAACTCAAAAGTGGCAGCTACATTCACCAACAGGTTCATGTGAGACACACATACACACAACCCCATTTTTCAGTGTAAATACAGCAAGGGGCCAAGACCCCCGATCAGCACAATAACTTATTTTGTACATTACAGTGCACAGAACAACGGAGGGAAAAGACACTTTCTTGGAGAGGTTCGTCTGGGCTCTGAAGGCGGCTGGAGCCCAGGGCCCCAGCCGTCATTAGCTCGACGCCGCCGCCTCTTTGGTTGCGCTGGCCTCGGAGGCAGCTTCCTGTAAGGGGTCTGCTGGCTGCTCTTCCTCCTCCTCCTCCTCCTGGGGGTACAGGTCTGGGTACTTCTGCATGCACTCCTGCATGGCCCGGAACTGGTCCACACAGTCCGACCCCTTGACATCCTCCTTGCTGTAGTGGAAGCAGGAAAAGGCCGCCTTGAACTGTTCCCCGCACGGGCCACTGGCCATCCCCCCAAGGCACGGGCAGTTCCAGTTGATGTCTCCGTTTGGCAGGATCAGTCCTGGGACGGGAAGATGGGCAAGGAAGTGAGACAGGTTTCATAAAAAGCAAACCCAAGCCTGGGCCTCACAGGAATAATGGTAAGACAAACTGCTGCCTGGCTGGCACTGGCTGGTGGCCCTGCTTCCCCCTTGGGATGGGGTTTAAACTCCTGGCAGAAACCCACCGAGCGTTCTCGGCTCAGCTGAAGAGAAGTCACCGTGGGCAACTTTCTCCAGGTGCAGCTCCGCTGGATGTGCTAAGCCACCCACTAGGGCTGTGGTTAGGGCTGTGGCCGCGCCTGTGCTCTGGACTACACAGGGGAAACCGTTTAATCCAAAGGCTTGAAGGAGGAGTCCTGGTCTCCCCCTTCCACATGGACCGTCAGGACCCTCCACGCCCTCCCTTCAAGCCCCTCCTGCTTCTTGGCTGCTCTCAGCACGGCGTGAGGACTGGAAAAAGTGAGGCTGGACGGTGTCCAAGGGGCGCTGGGTGTGTCAGAGCACTGAGGCTCCTCCATTTTGTCAAAGTGGAAAACTGTTCCAAACTCAGACGCAACTCCTAGGTTTGGCCTGATGGCCAGGTCAGCGCACAGCCCCTCCCACCTGAGGGAGACGCACTCGTGTCCTGGGAGCAGTGCTGGCCGAGGTGAACACCCAGCTGTGGCCAGGAACATCGGGCTACCACCTGCCGACCCCGGCCCCCACGCTCACCATGCTCCTCGTATGGATCATTGGGGTCGTCGGCCACCAGCTCTGCGTTGCTTGGAGTCTCATGGTCTTCTTTGGTCACAAATATGATTCGATCCTTCCCTAGAGTTTGGAGAACAGAGGGAGCCATGTTTCACCAGGAGCTGTGGCTCAGCCTGAACCCAAAGCAGCCACGGAAGCCTTGTGTGAAGCCTGTCCCATCTGAAACCTTGATGCGCTCCCCTGGGGACCCGCTGCCGACGACCCGCTGCCGACCTGGGGGACAGTCCAGCGGCACCAGCGCACCGTGAGCCTGTGGCTGGAGTGGGGAGGAGGGAGACAGCACGTCTCAGCGCCACTGTGCATCCTCGGGTGGAGACGAAGATGCCCCAACCCCTCAAGTGCAGCTGCCCTCAGCCCCAAGTCTGCTGACATCTAAGAGGCGGTCTTGCCCTGCTCAGAACTGCCATGGCTCCACAGCTTTGTTCATTCCCGTGGCCTGGGAGCACCTCGTCCAGGCCCCGAGGGACCTGCCAGCAGGCGCCCTCAGATGACACTCCGCCCACCGGGCTCCTCCGGCAGAGGCTTGGGAAGAGCGCCAGGGTGACCGTATGGAGCTGAGAGAGGCGTGCAGGAGAGGGCAGCGCTGGGACGGAGGGACGGTGCGGGGCGGTACACCGTCTCAGGGGCGGCTGACAGCGATGACGGCTGACACTCTGCACACACAGGCCCGTGGCCCGCTCCAGCTCCCCACACTTGACCTCAGAGAAGGCGGCTTGTCCCACACGGCCTGGGGCCAGGCAGCCAGGGCACGCTGAAGAACCTAAAGACCTCGGTCATTCCGGCCAGAGTTCAGAACACTCGGAAGAAGTCCACAGAAGTGCTGTGCTAAGCAGAAGACATGAGCTGACACGACTGCTCAGCTCCGCTCTGACAGTTTTGTTTACCAAGATCTCAGCCAGGCCCAGCCCAGTGCGGAGGCTGGTGTTAGGCCCAGAGCCAAGGGGTCCAAGCCTGGGCAGTGACTTATCTTGTATCTCCAGCCCCGGTGCTCAATGGCCATGCTGGCTGGACAGACCAGTTGACAGTCAGGGCTCAACATCATCTGCAGGAAGAGCGCAAGCGCGGCCCTGCACGGGAGAGGTAGGGCCAGCTTGGGAGGCTCTGGCTCCCGGTGCCATCGGCATCCCAGAGGCTCAAGACTGGGGTTCAAATCGGGGCTCAAGCACACAACAGCTGTGTGCGCTTGGGCACCTCCCAGCTCAGCCCACTTCCCTCCCTGGTTCGGGCAAGGGTCAAGAGACATGGGGAAAACAAGGAGGTGAACTAAGTTTCTACTTGCACCTGGAATTCCGCTCAAAACACAGTAACTTTTTCAGCGGCATCAAATGACAAACATCTCTGTGAAGAGAGAACAGGGCTGGAGATGCCGGTAAGGATTGGAAGTGGGAAAGCGGGTAGAGCTGTGCTCTTGCCTGAAAGACTGAAGAAAGGTGCCCGCAGAGTGCCCAGAAGGGGCAGTCCCCAGCCAGAGCCTGGCCGGACTGGGAGTCAGGGCGCCGGGGGCTCTGAAAGCAAGAGCTCAGGGCTGGCTGAGGACAGAGGAAGCACGGAGCGGAGAGACACGCCAACACCCCGGATCCGCAGCTGTACTCTGCAGTCACACTGACTGCCGTCCTTCTCTCCACCTCCCTCATCGGCCCGGCGGGCTCTGCCTTCAAGTCCATCCAGAAAGACCCGCATCCCTCACCTGTATGACGCCACGCCCACCCCCGCTCCCTCCATTCAGCGTCTCCTTGTTTCTACCCGAAGACGCTGAGCACATGCCTACCTTGGGGACCTGCCAGGCCGTTCTGTCGTCCAGGAGCATATTCAGATACCTCACAGCCCCCTCTCCCTGACTTCAGACCTCCTGCTCAGATGGCATCTTTCTTCATCTCTCCCCATTGCCCTTAACCCGCCTTCTCTCACCCACAATTACATATGTTTACCATCCATCTCCCCGACTGAAATGTCAGCTCTCAGGGGCAAGGATGTATCTGTTCCATTCACTGCAGTACCTCAGAGCCTAGTACAGTGCCCGAGACATAGTGAGTAATCAGTATTTGTTGGAAAAGTGAATGGGGAAATGAACTCTGAATTCAGACATGAAGATCCCAGGCCCAGCTGAGTATGGAAGACAGATGGCTCTCACCATGAAGTAGGTTATAGGGAACAAAATCAAACCTTGTTTGGGTGGTCTCGTTTCCCCTAGAACACATCATCTCTTGCAACATCCAACCTGCCCCCTCCACTGCCTCCACCAGGCCACAGGGCAGACTACCCACCTGTGCCAGCTGCCTCTGCCATGTGATTAGGGCTGGCACGTCACAGGTGCCCAGTAACTGTTTGCTGACAGAACAGGAAAGAGCAGCACCAGCATTAGAAAAGGGGGTACAAAGACAGGAGCAGTGTGGCCCTGGGCCAGGGAGCCGGCCTGAGTCCATGCTGCCTAACACCTTGAATGACCAGCTGCGGCCTCCGACCCCAAGGCAGGGGGCGGACCCCTGAAGTCAAGCGCATGGGCAAGCGATCCCTTGTGCACCGGTTCACTGGGTAATGCTGCGGGGGACATGGCCCATCTAACGCTCTCAGCCTGCTGCAATGCAAAAAAGCCGAAAGAGGACAAAAATACACCAGGTATTTCAGAGAGCTTAGGATGTGGAAGACACAAAGGCCAAGGAAGACCTCACTGAGGAGGTGGCATCTGCATTGAATCTTTAAGGATGAGGAAGCAGCCGTGAGAAGAGCTGGGGGAGGGATGCACCAGGCAAAGGGAATAGCCAGAGGCCAGCCTGGCTGCACAGTGACTGGTGCGTAGAGACCAGCAGGAGCCATGTCAGGCCTCAGTCACATAGGCCTTAATCAGGAAGGAGCTGGGATCAGTTCTCTAAGTCCCATGGGAAGCATAAAGAATCCATGGGTAGCAAAACAAGAAGTTTGGGACTGAGGGGACAGTGGCATGGATAGATAAAAACTAGGCAAGGCCTAAAGTGAGTGCTTTTAATTCTTATCCCCAAAGAAAGACATCTTTGATCCAGGAAAAGATATGGGTCTGAACACTTACCTCTGCTTCCCAGATAATATGTGACTCCTAGAAACCCACAAAAATGAGGATTATAGCCTCATTATACTCAAAAGACTAAAAAAAATCTGCTACATAAAGGAGTACATTAGACTCAGGACGATGAAATAAAAAACTAGAGACCTACTCTCTAACAAACTGGTGAGGGCAGAGGACTTCTGCTCATGGCAGAGTTCAATATCAGTCAATGGAAACTACTTCTCAGAGACATCACTGAGCATTATGGCTTTGCAACCCAGGAAAGGAGGGTTCCAGAGGCAGAATGGGGTACTGGGAAATTGTTGTGTGGTCGCTCAGTCATGTCCAACTCTTTGCAACCCCATGGACTGTTGCTTCTGTCCATGGCATTTTCAGGCAAGAACGCTGGAGTGGGTTGCCATTTATTAGAATTCCATGGACTGTATATTCCCTGGGGTCACAAAGAGTCAGATAGGACTGACCCACTTTCACTTTCCTCCTCCAGGGGATCTTCCCCACCCAGGGATCGAACTCCAGTCTCCTGCATTGGCATCTGAACCACTAGGGAAGGCCACTGGCAAAAAGGCTTAGCATTTTAAATTGAGTTGTGAGCTGAAGCTTGACACACTTCTCCTGATTGAAACATGACCTTGGGCAGGTCACCTCCATCTCTGGGCTCAAGATTTCCTGAAATAACTGAGGGAGCTGGAGTATTCACTAGAGAATTTCCAGGAAGTTCCACTTCTCTCTGGAACTTCATAGTCTCAGATATCCTCCCTCCCCCTCACCTGACATGGAGAAGGTACTTCATGAATATCTGCGGAATGAATGAAGACTAACTTCTCATTTTACAAGACTGGACAACTGGGCCTGGAGGGTTTGGGTGTCAGCTCAGGGACAGTTCGTGGTTGCGCGGGGAGGCCCTCGGACCGCGGCCTGGAGACTTCCTAGGTGAGAGACCGCAAGCGGGGACCAACTTTTGTTTTTTTTCTGCGGGATGTCTTCCCAGCGGAGGGCTCCCTGGAGTCCACTGGGCACCAGACGGGGAAGCTCTGGAATCAGACCGCGGGGCTCCAACCCCAGCTCCGCGAGTAGCCGGCCGCATGGCTCAAGCAAGTCACCTCTGGGGTCTTGGTTTACTCTTGGGTTAAGAGCAGGGCCTGACTTAGGAAAGTCGCTGCGAGACGGGCCACTCAAGGCTCCTGGCGCAGGGCCTGACCCGTGCCCGCCGGCGGCACTCCCACCGCCAGCGTCGCGCCCACCGAGGGGCGACCTTCCGGGACACTTAGAGGCGGTGCAAACGGGAACACGTGGTGTGTGGCGAGCGGCGTAGCAACGTAATTAGTAATCAGCACATTTCCCGTTACCAGCCTCAGGCAGCGCACTCGCGCCGCCCTAACCCCCGGGCCTAGTTTACGAGTCTCCCCACGTGCTGTTCCCTCCGAGGTCCAGGTTCGAGTCTCTCGGCGACCCGGGACAGCCTTGCTCCTCCGCGGGCTTCGGTTTTCTCATCCGAAAAGTGGGGCTGGCGACCCCGCCGCCAACCCGCACCCTCCTCCCGAGAACTTGTGCCCCGCGCCCTCAGTGGGGGCGCTGCACGGACCGCGTGTCCCCCGCAGGGCCTCGGAGGCCGTCTCCACGCAGCCCGCCCTCCTACCTTCCTGCCGGCAGTAGGCCATGATGCAGCCCGGCGCTCCGACCTCGCGGCGATCGCGGCGGCGGCCTCACGCCGTGACCTCTCCGCGGCGGGGAGGGCGGCTCGGAGGCCCGCACGGGCCCGCCCCCCAGGCCTGCCCGCCGCGCGCCTGCCTCGGCGCTTCCAGTTCGGCGCTCTCAGCCGGTAACTACATTTCCCGGCAGGCTGCGCGCCTCGCGGCCACGCCCCAGGCAGTAGGAACTACATTTCCCTGAATAGCTTGCAGTGCGCGGGCTCGTCAGTGAGGTGTCAGTGGGTTGCAACTTTCGGAAAGCACCCGAAAGGACTACGTTTCCCAGGAGGCAGTGCGGCACGGCGAGCGGGAGCCAAAAAAGCCTGGGCTCCCTGGGCGGTAGCTCTGTGGCGTGTCCCGGGCTCTGGGCTTGCGCCGCTGTCTGCCGCTCTTCGGCGGGCGAGAGGTCGCGGACTCGGTGCTGCTGGCGTAAACCCTACTCCGCGTTGAGCCGAGCGAGGCGGGCGGCGACCGGGCCCCACCATGGCCGCGAACGTGAGTGTCTCTTGGTCCGCCGGCCACACCCAGGCCTCCCGGTCCTCCAGCCCCCTCTTCCAGCGGGCGTGTCGCGGCCCCCTGCCTGTGGTCCCCTCCGTCCAGCCCGCCCGCCTCCCTCTCACGCCCGTGTCCGCGCCTTCCGGCAGCTGTGCCGTCTGTCTTGCTCAGCGCGGGCCGACTCCTTGGGTCCCGCGGTGTTGGGGACCGGGCCTCTGGTCCGTGGCTCCGGCTCGGGGTCGTCTGGTGCGGGGCCCCTCCCCGCAGCCCTTCCCTTCGTTCCCGGTTCCCTCCTGGACCTTCGGGGTTGTCACATGTGCGGACTTGGAGGTGAGAGGTGACCAGTCCACGGGGGCGGTGGGGAAGCCGATCCGCCTGGGTGGAGCTGTCCAGCGACGTGCTGTACGGGGTGGGCGGTGAGCTCCGTGCCCAGAGGGATATGTAAGACCGGGGCTGTTATGATACAGGAGCGCAGGCCAGGTGGGGAGCGGAGACTTCAGGGCGGCGGGCAGAGGGGGGCATTTCCCTACGGCCGGGCGCTCGTCCTCCTAGCAGGGGTTTAGTTGCAGAGCCCCTCGCTGAAGGTGGTGCCCCTGGAAAGGCTGCTGGCCTCCTGCCAGCAGCCAGCCTTTCTCAGGAACCTTTCTATTTAAGCTAAACATTCATTCAACAAACCGAGGGGCACCTCCCACCAGGGTGTTGGGCGAAGGAGCTGGTGACTCAGGCTCTGCTCCTCTGTGAAAGTGGAGCCAGCTCTGGAGCCAGCTCGGAGCCCTGCCAGCCCGGGCACTCCCTCCCTCTTGCTTTGGTTGAGTGTCCTAGCCACTCTCCGCTGCTCTGTTACACCCTTCCAGGCTCCTCCTCTGTCCCTAAGCATCCTCTGTGCTTCCCACACCCCCTGAGAAGCCAGGGCTTTCGTCACCCACGGCCCCAGTACACCTTGCCTGGTTTAGAGTTGTTTGGGAGGCTGAGAAGCCTTAAGTGGTGCACCTAGAGGTGGTCCCCTAGATGCAGGGTCTGCCGGGGGAGGCCTGGGATGTGTCAAGAGACAGGTGTGCCCCCAGACCACCGCCATGATACCTTACAGATGGGGACTTCCCAGCAGGGGGACACGCTTGCCCAGGGCCCCACAGCCAGCTGGGCAGGTCATGGGAAGGTGTGGCAGGCTTTGGAGTCAGGCCCACTTGGGGAAAGATCCAGATTCTTTCTCAGTAGCTATGTGACCTTAATTTCTTGGGATTTTTGTTTCGTCATGGGCTTAGTTACTGTGAAGTTTAAGGAAGACTCTGCTTTTAGCACAGTGCCTGGTGTACCGTAGTCCTTAATTACATTAAAAAACAGTTTATCTTCAGTCCTGATGGGCAGAGAATCTTGGATACGTAGGGTCCTGATCTTTGCCAAAGAGTGTAGATGAGTTTGGGTATCCTCTGCCACCAAACTTTCGTTGATTCACCCTGTAATGGGGTGCACATTTACAGGGACTGGGAGGCCCGGTGCCAGAGAAAGATCAGAAGATGGTGGGCTGGAGCAGGAAGGACACAGGATTCTTAATCACTGTAACCTCCATCGAGTAATGGAGTTACTGTTGACATCTGTGCTTTATAAATGAGTAAACAGGATCAGAGGGGTAGAGCAGCTGACTCTGGGTTACACAGAAAGTGATTTTCAGGACCTGAAAATCCTGGTAGGTCAGCCCCTGTCCCACCACACACTGCTCATTGCTTCTAAGCCTGAAGTAGGGGAGCGGGCAGGGAGGAAATCTCCCCAGTCCTTGTTTACTGGGAATTTGGTCTAGAATGTGGGCTGGGTGTGTCATGCCAGCCTGAGGATCACCTTCTTTCTTCTCTTCAAGGCCATCTTTGAGCAGCTTATCTTGATGTTGGCTGTTAGGGGTGGCTGGGGGAGGCCCAGGAGGAAGCCAGGCCTTCCAGGGCCCAAGCTGGGGACTGGCTTCTTTTCCTGTGCTGCGTGCCTACCTCGGGCTCCCAGTGTTCAGCTCCTGTTGTGGCGCCAGGCGTGAGGAAGGCAGTCCGGAGTAGAGTGGCAGAGAGCAGCCCCCAGTTGCCCAGACAGGAGTCCTGAGTCCGCCTCTTAGAGGCTGTGTGGTGTGGACTGGTGCTGTAACGGCTGACCCCTGTTTTCCCTCCTGTGACGTGCGGTCGTGATGGTGCCCGCCTCCTCGGGCTTGAGCAGGACTGGCGTCTGATAGACTGGAGTGCTTGCCGTTGCCATCATCATAATGGCTGGTGGTCACCTATCTGCCTGCAGCAAACTGCTCCACTGACGTTTCCAAATGGCCTGTAAAGTCAAGGCCATCAGTGATGCCTGTATTAGAGGAAGCTGGGTATAGAAACAGGGGTCGAGTCGAGGTGCCTTTTCAAAATGAGAGACTTGAATCCATGAATTAATGTTCAGTTTGGCTGAGCAGAGGTAAGTTAACAACGGATAAAGCACTTGCTGTCTGTCGTGGTTGCAAAGAATCATTTATTTGATGTCCTTTTCAATAGACAAAATTTCTGTTATAATCCGTGATCTGTAGGGTTTTCTGGAAGCTGTAAAAAAAACTTGTTACCAACTTTGTTTTTTTAAGTGTCTCAATAAGACCCTGACAATAATGTAATGTGTCCCTTGAGCCACCATAGGAGAAAGTTTCCAAGAATACTGTTTTCCCCATGACCCATTTTCTCGGGTGCACAGAGTTAAAGGAGATACATGCTGGGGTAACGGCAGCTGTGCCCCAGGCGTGAGCCTTGTGTGCTGTTTGTTTTTTAAATTAGGTCTAAACCGGATTTGGGTGGTGGGTCAAAATTCCCCTTTTTGGGGCCGTGTCTGTCAGTGTCTTGAGCCAGTGGGAGGAACGCGTCCGCTGGGTTAGGAGCGTTCCCTGAGAGCCGCGGGCGTTCTGGAGGGTGGACAGCACGGGGATTTAAACCCCGCCTCAGCGCGCTGATGCCTTTAGCTTCCATGGCGTTGACCTTAGAACGCCCAGTGTTTTCAGCATTGAACGTTTTGGCAGTTGTAGAACAATAACTCTTCCTTTTTTTTTTTTTTATTAGGTTGTCCTGAAGAGGTTAAACACCTCACTGTTTGCATAGCATTCCAGAGTGGGGTGTCAGTCCAGAGGCACAGCGACTGTCGGTGTGAACATGTGTCACCGGGTCGTTCGCTAGAGTTAAGGCAGCTCATTCAGCTTGTGCTTTGTTTCCCGTAAATAAAAGCTTTTAATGATGCCCACTGTGGGCGTTACAGCATATCCATCTTGGTAACGTCCCTGCTCCTCCCTTAAGTAGGACCATCTGTAAATTAAATTAGATCAGCATTATCGATACGGGCTTCCTGGGAACAAGAAGATGATCTAACCGGTTCACAAAATGCAGTCGTGGCTGTTTTCTAACTGTGGCGCAGGCAGCAGAGCTGCAGGTCAGGGTTATTCCGTGGAACCCAGGTGGCACCAGGCAGCGGCCCTCACGGGAAGCTGGGCAGCTCACAGAGTGGCGCTGCGGGTGGCGAGAGTGCGAAAGAAGCTCAGCTCAGTGCGGCCACGAACCGAGAGGGGAGCGCATTCCTCGGGGCCTTCCAGGAGAGCTGTGGCCGAAATGGCCCTTGTACAGGAGGGAGTCCCTTGGCTGCCGAGTCTAGTTTGAGAGCCTAAAGCAAGTCATGAAACAGTTTTGTAAAAGCGTCAGTTATGTATAGACATAACTGTATAAATGACAGAAGACTTAAAATCTTGGTTAAAGACCTGATTACAGTACAGTTGTCAAGGAAACTGGCTATGTATGTAGCATACAACATTTTAAGAGAGTAGCCAGAATCAGGACTGACACGTACCAGGAGATTTCAAATTTTAGGAACTTCCTACAAGTTCTAGAATGTTTATATTAATATATTTATCCACACAATATGACCTAAGAATTTATCATTACTCAGTGTTTCCCATGTAATGTAACATACCAAATGAGCCCAATTAGCTTAATATTTCTCTTTGAGATGTTTAGGGGTTTTCTGAAGCATCCCAGAGTTAGCTGGAGGTCAAAAGAGCTTCATTAAGAATTTGATTGGAGGAAGTTTGTGAAAGATATGAAAAGGTTTTAAATGTTTGACTAAGTAGGATCATAAGTCACTGTGAAACAATATTTATTTGCTTCAACCAAAGGGATAATAAAAAGATTTCAAAAGTAAATGACAGAGAGCTACATCAGATAAGTTAGCAGTAAAGAAACTTTCTATAATCTTTACCAAAACCAGGTCAGTGCTTCAAGAATGCTTTGTCCTCTTCACAGATAAAAAAGTTGGTTTTCACCATTTTACCTTTATTATTAAAATTCATTTATTTAATTAAATTTAATCTGATCTTAGTAAGTCCTAGCCATGTACAAAAACTTTTTTCAGGGTTCTGTTTTTAAAATATATGTTACTTTATAGTTCAGTCTTTGAGTAAAGTGCAGAGTATATTTATTAATAGTCTCAAACACATTTAGTCTCTGTGTGTGTATGTGTGTGTTGCTCAGTCGTGTCTGACTCTGCTACCCCATCGGCTGTAGCCCGCCAGTCTCCTCTGTCCATGGGATTTTCCAGGCAAGAACACTGGAGTGGGTCGCCATAAAAGTAAGTAATTAGAGACTTATTTAGCAGTTAATCTTTCAGTATTTTCTTATTAAGAAAACAATCTAGACATTCAGTGAATTCCATCATTTGGGCACCCCACTCCAGTACTCTTGCCTGGAAAATCCCATGGACGGAGGAGCTTGGTAGGCTACAGTCCATGGGGTCGCGAAGAGTCAGACATGACTGAGCGACTTCACTTTCACTTTTCACTTTCATGCATTGAAGAAGGAAATGGCAACCCATTCCAGTGTTCTTGCCTGGAGAATCCCAGGGACGGCGGAGCCTGGTGGGCTGCCGTCTATGGGGTCGCACAGAGTCGGACACGACTGACGCGACTTAGCAGCAGTAGCAGCAGCAGAACTCTAAAATTTCAAATCCCCCCAAATTGGGAGAAACTGTTTTTACGTGTGAAAGTGAAAGTTACTTGGTTGTGTCTGACTCTTTGTGACCCCATGGACTATACATTCCATGGAATTCTCCAGGCCAGAATACTGGAGTGAGTAGCCCTTCCCTTCTCCAGGGGATCTTCCCAACTCAGGAATCAAACCAGGGTCTCCTGTATTGCAGGTGGATTCTTTACCAACTGAGCTACCAGGGAAGCCCTGTTTTTGGGTACATATACCCTAAAACAAAATTATTCTTGAAAGAATTCACCCCTAAATTTATTCATTATTTATGAAAATATTACCATACCAAGTTAATTTTCTTGTTGACACATTTTATCATCACAATAACATGAGCATATTAACTTTCAGGAAACCTGGGTACAGCTAAAATATTACACTTAATGATGACTGTAAAGCCATGTCTGTATTAATTAGACCATCAATTTTAACTTGTTTTCTTCCATTAAAGATTAATCCTGGATTATGTGATCCTTTGACAGTTTGGGCTAGTTTAAGTGAAATATTTGATTTGTAAACATTTACTTTTAAATCAATTAAGTAGAACTCTTTTACATTAACGTTGATAGTAACCTCTGAAGTTAGAGATGGATCATACTTGTGTATACAGACATACATATATCCAGATACACACAGAAATAGCTATTCTGCTTGAGTTTTACAAAGATCTATTTTCACACATACATACTCACCCCCTTTTTTTCTTTTGAGTCTACTAATTAAGCCAAGTAGACTCTAAAACTGGAAAGAAGAAAAAAAGGTCAGTCTTCATCCCAGTTCCCAAGAAGAAAAGTACTAGAGAATGTTCAAACTATCGGATGATTGCGCTCACTTCCCATGCTAGTAAGCTTATGCTCAAAATCCTTTAAGCCAGGCTTCAGCAGTACTTGAATTGAGAACTTCCAGATGTACCAGCTTAGAAAAGGCAGAAGAACCAGAGATCAAATTGCCAACATTCATTGGATCATAGAGAAAGCAAGGGAATTCCAGAAAAACATCGACTTCTGTTTCATTGACTACATTAAAGCCTTTGACTGTGTGGATCATAACAAACTGTGACAAACTCTGGAAAAAAATGGGAATAACAGGCCATCTTACTCGTCTGTTGAGAAACTTGTATGCAACTCAAGAAGCAACAGTTAGAACCTTATATGGAACAACTGACTGCTTCAAAATTGAGAAAGGAGTATGACAAGGCTGTTTACTGGTACCATGCCTATTTAACTTAGGCACAGAGTACACCACACGAAATGCCGTGTGGTGTACTGGATGAGGGCTGGATGAGTTACAAGCCGGAATCAAGATTGCCAGGAGAAGTATCAACAACCTCAGATACACAGATGATACCACTCTAATGGCAGAAAGCAAAGAGGAACTAAAGAGCCTTTTGATGAGGGTGAAAGAGGAGAGTGAAAAAGCTGGCTTAATACTTTAGCCACCTAATGCGAAGAACTGACTCATTGTAAAAGACCCTGATGCTGGGAAAGATTGAAGGCGGAAGGAGAAGGGGACGACAGAGGATGAGATGGCTGGATGGCATCACCGACTCAATGGACATGAGTTTGAGTGAACTCCGGGAGTTGGTGATGGGCAGGGAGGCCTGGCGTGCTGCGGTTCCTGGGGTCGCAAAGAGTCGGACACGACTGAGCAACTGAACTGACTGAAAGCTCAGTATTAAAGAAAGTAAGATCATGGCATCTGTCCCATCACTTCATGGCAAATGGAGGGCAGGAAAGGTGGAAGCCGTGACAGACTCCTCTTCTTGGGCTCTACAATCACCGTGGATGGTGGCTGCAGCATGAAACTAGAAGACAGCTCCTTCTTGGAAGGAAAGCTGCGACAAACCTAGACAGCGTTTTAAAAAGCAGAGACATCACTTTGCTGACAAAGGTCCATCTAGTCAAAGCTATGGTCTTTCTAGTAGTTATGTACAGATATGAGAGTTGGACCATAAAGAAGGCAGAGTGCCAAAGAATTGATGCCTTTGAAATGTGGTGCTGAAGAAAACTCTTGAGAGTCCCTTGGACTGCAAGGAGATCAAACCAGTCAATCCGAAAGGAAATCAACCCTGAATACTCATTGGAAGGACTGATGTTGAAACGGAAACTCCAGTACTTTGGCCACCTGATGTGAAGAACTGACTCACTGGAAAAGACCCTGATGCTGGGAAAGATTGAAGGCGGGAGGAGAAGGGGGTGATAGAGAATGAGATGTCTAGATGGCATCACCGACTCAATGGAGATGAACTTGGGCAAACTCCAGGAGACGCTGAAAGACAGAGAGGCCTGGCATGCTAAGCCAAGACTGTAGACTCAAGGCAGTGTGGGCTGTGTTCACATTTCAGGAACATGATAAGGGTTATAACTTCAGGCTTTCTCCTAGGAATGCTTCTGTTCCCTCAAGGTCTGAATTTGGAACAGATGTTTTACCAAGCCAGCTTTCTCTACGGTGTTGGAACGTCTTAAGGCGCTCCCTCCTGGCCGTTCAAGAGTCAAGTGTTTGCAGGCATTGGTTTTGTCATGAAGCCAGCCAGGAGGCCTTTCAGCCTTTGAGGGATGGTTTCCCGTTATTACTTTGGCAGCCCAGTTCAGATAGGATCTCGACAACTTTCTGAGGGCCCTGTGATGGAACGTGTCTGGCTCCCTACGGGGTTCCCCTGGGGTGGGCTTGGCTCTCCTGTGTCTCGGCTTCTCCCTCCAACAGTTGAACGTGCTGCAGGCACTGGGAGTGCCGGGGGCCAGCCGCCGCAGCGCTCCCCAGCGAGCAGAACTTACTTAGTGGCTGTAGTGGGCCCTGTGGGGCCGCTGCACGTCTCAGGGACGGATGCTCAGGCACTTCTGCTGGGTCCTCCGCCTCCTGGGAGCTGCTCCTGGCTGAGGGAGTAACTTTACCGTGGAGCTGCACAGGCTCAATCTCCCCATTCCACCAGCGGTTTGTTCACACCATATATACAACAGTCTTTCCAATTTAAGTCAGTCTGTTAAGAAAGACCAGTGAGCCCTGTTCACTCCAAAGCACATCCCAGGTGTCTGCCTAGGAGACAGTCCAGTAACCTCTTAAAGACTCCAAGTCCCAAGAGGAACAGCTTGAGTAAAACTCAGAGTGGGATTTAAAGCAATGATGTCCAGGTATCAGGAGAACTCTCGAAAGCACCGAAGGAACACAGAGAAGCTGGTGGTGCCCCAGGGGCCCGTGCTGGTACCAGGCCCCGGTTTGCGGTGGACTTCAGGGGTCCTCTGGTGGATGCGTCGGACAGCCCCCCAACTACGCCAATCAAAAGTGGATGAAAATTTAGTTAACAATCAAATCAAGAAGAAAAAGGCATTTTATTTGAGCCAAACAGGATTGTAACCCTGGAGACAGCCTCCCAGAAGCTCTGAGAACTCTCACCTGCTGGAAGTTGAAGACACAGTTGTGTGCATTGCTGGGACAGGGTCACCCATGACAGTGGTACACTGATGGTTTACACACGGTTCACCAGGGACGCAGAGTGCAGGGAGGCACGCGTACAAAGCGAGCGGCGAGGCACCGTGGCCCCTCGCAGAGCTGCCGAACAACCTGCTCTCTTAAGAAGTTTCAGTGCTGACGTCATAAGAAAGGGGAGAAGGTCCTTACGGTTGAGCAGGCGCACCCGTCTTTGATGCAGATGCAGACTGTGTGTTAGGGAGGGGGGAGACCCACATGGCACAGAGTTTTCTGTTCAAATTTTCATGTCCTGCCCTCAGATAGAAATGACGTTTCACTAGCTTGTAAATGAGTGTTCATAGAAGCATTGTTCATAATCGCTAGGAACCAGAAATATCCAAGGTATCCGTCGACTGGTGAGTACGTTGACAGGTGTGGAACTCTGCTCGGCCACAAGAAGGAGCGGACTCCTGGCGCCATGACACAGATGGCCCCACGCGCTGGGCCGAGTCCAGGGATCCGGACAGGAGCAGCTCACGCTGTGTCATGATCCATTCGTACCGCGTTCGGGAAGAGGCAGGACTAAATCACCGTGATACAGATTCAGATTGCTGCTACCTCTGGGCGGTGGGGAGACGGGGTACTGGCAGGGAGGGGCACAGGGAGCTTTCGGGCGAGAGACGTGTTTCGTGTGTTGACGAACACGGCTCTGCACTTGTTAAAACTGAATACTCAGTCTGTGCATTTGACTGAGTGTAAATGCAGTTTGTTTTTTGAAAACCAGTTTCCTTTTTGTGTTTTTCAGTATTCCAGTACAAGTAACAAGAAAGATCACGTCAGAATCACAAACAAGTCCCAGCCGGGCTTCTTGGAGCGGCTGAGCGAGACCTCGGGTGGAATGTTTGTGGGGCTCATGACCTTCCTGGTCTCCTTCTACTTAATCTTCACCAATGAGGTATGATGTTCAGGGTCCCTCTGTGCAGAGTGAGGGTCCCTGCAGTATCTCAATGCAGAGGCTGGACATAAGGGTCAAGATTTTATGGGGATGAGGGTTGAATTAGTCAATTCATTGTGTTGTGCTCCACTTCACGACTAACATAAGCAGGAGGGGAAATGGATCAATTCACATACCTGAAATGGGGGTGAAAGAAAAAGTGAAAAGTGAAAGTCGCTCAGTCATGTTTGACTCTTTGCAGCCCCATGGACTATACAGTCCATGGAATTCTCCTGGCCAGAATACTGGAGTGGGTAGCCTATCCCTTCTCGAGCAGATCTTCCCAACCTGGGAATTGAACCAGGGTCTCCTGCTTTGCAGGCGGATTCTTTACCAACTGAGCTATTTAAACTCTGAAATGGGGACAGTCTCAGCCGCAGGCGTGGCTGGATCCAGGCATTCATGCTGGGCCACTAGGAGCCTCCGTTTCTCCGTCTGTTGCCCATTTTTCTCTGTTGTTCAGCGGGCTCTTCCCCTGTGGTGGCAAAGGTGGCCCGGCAACTCCCGTGTCACATCCCAGCAGCTTAGCAACCCCAGAGAAAAGAGGACGCGTCTCTGTTTCTAAGTCAGTTTAGCCAAAGGCACAGGGAGACCTCTGAGTGTCCTCAGTTCTCTCTGAACCACTCCCTGGGGCCAGTGAACACAGGATGCGGTTGGTGAGGCTTGGGTTACATTGAACAGCTGTGCCATCAGCCCTAGTGAAGCACATGGATGGAGGGGAGGGGAGGGGTGCAGGGCAGAGGCAGCCGCCGTTCTTCCTGGCACGGCTGGTGCTGCGTGGGTACGGGGAGGCCTGGAGAGCGGGCGTCCTGGGTTCTGCTTGCCCCGGGCAGCAGGCGTCCGGCAGCTGAAGCCCTCGCTCTCCGGTGCACAGGGCCGTGCGCTGAAGACGGCGACCTCGCTGGCCGAGGGGCTGTCTCTGGTAGTGTCTCCCAGCAGCATCCACACTGTGGCTCCAGAGAACGAGGGGAGGCTGCTGCACGTCGTCGGGGCCCTGCGGACGTCCAAGGTAGGCCGGCAGCACCCACTGACCGCGGGGGCGCGGGCACCTTGTGGGTGTCGTCTGGAGGCCTGGGCCTCAGAAACAGACTCCTGGTGTAAGTCACGCTGCACCACTCGGCGGCTGTGGGCCCGTCTCTCCAGAGCCTCAGGGTCTTCCTCTGTCAAATGGGGAGAAACCTTGTAACAACCCGAGGGGGCTCTGCAGATCAGCTCAGATTCAGGAGCTCCCATCCTGGCACAGTGGCCCTTGGCCAGAGCCTCACACAGAGGTACTTTAACAGTGATGATGGGCCTGCATGCCTGGGGCAGCATCTCCTATCTGAAGACTCTTCATGCTGCCTGGCCCTGCAACCCCAGGCTCGCAGCCTGAGCCACACGTGCAGCTCGGGTCGCAGGCTCAGCTCTTGGGGCGGTGGTTCCGCTTGGCACCCATACGAGCAGCGCAGAGTTCTCTCGGCTGTCCTGCCCTCTGGACCTGTTTCTCCCCAGCCTGGCTTCCCCTGAGCTGAGCGTTCTTGTCCTTTGTCTTCCTGGTCTGTTCCTCTGTGAAGCTCCTGTCTGATCCTAACTACGGGGTCCACCTCCCGGCCGTGAAGCTGCGGCGGCACGTGGAGATGTATCAGTGGGTGGAGACTGAGGAGTCCAGGTGAGGGGCCGGCTGGGGCTGCGGGAGGCACGGGGTTAGGGGGACGTGCAGCAGGCCTCACTGCGGCACTGCTGAAGGCTACCGTGGGAAGTCTTCCTTTCGGAGGAACGTCAGATTGTCCCCCAAGGACTGGCCCATGGTCTCGATTGGAGGTGGCAGGGGTCTCCTGTGGAGTGCCTGGGGGAAGAAAGTGGCTGGGCTAGCTCCCGGAGATCACTGTGTATCTGGGCTGGTGTGGACCAAGCCTGTGCCGTGTGGGGAGTCTGGCCTGTGAGCCCCGAGGCTGCTTCAGGCTGGAGACGCCCAGAGGTGGGGCTGCCTTGGGGGTGGCGGGCTGACTCGGGGCGCCTGTGTTTTCCCCGCAGGGAGTACACAGAGGACGGACAGGTGAAGACGGAGAGGAAGTACTCCTACAGTGAGTCACGGGCCCCTCCCTGCTCCCCGCAGCCTCTGTCTTTCCTTAGCCAGCATCAGGCTCCCTGCGTGCTGGTCCTCGGAGCCCTGCTCCCCCCGTCTATCCAGCGAGGCTCCAGGAGCTCGGGTGGTCCCGGGCTTGGATAAGAGGACGTGGAGCTGGCGGGCCTCAAACCTGAGGCTTACCGTGGTTTCCGCATGTTCTCTCTGCTCAAAACAGACACAGAATGGAGGTCAGAGATCGTCAACAGCAGAAACTTTGACCGAGAGATTGGCCACAAAAACCCCAGGTGAGAACCAGCCCCTGGCAGGTTCTCAGCCCCAGTGTCCTCATCTGAGTAATGGGGCTGAGTTACTTCTGTCTCGCGGGCTGATGAAATGTGGGCTGGGGTTCGGAGGCCCACTCCGGCACTGTGAGCAGAGGCGGGGCCTGACGCCCCTGGCCCTAGGGGTGGTCAGTGGTGGGTGTGGGGAGACTGTCCGCAGGGCTTTCAGGAGCGGCTGCATTTTATGCCCCCGTTCAGGGGTCCGGCAGAGGACAGTTAGCTCAGGGGCAGGGGTCAGGGTGTTGAGACGGGCGTGACTCTGGACAGGCCCCGTGTGGGCTGTGTGCTGTGACGAGCTGGGCAAGGCCAGGAAGGGCCTTGAACGTTCCCGGTGAGGTTTGGATGCTGGCGGGAAGGGTCTGGAGGGGAGGGTGTGAAGTCCATGGCAGGGCCGTCTGACGGCTGGGGGGCAGGGTGGGACAGGCTGGCAGGGGTCCAGGCAAGATCGTAAGAAGCTCTGGGCGACGGGAAGCCAGTGGAAGCTGCCCTTCCTCGGCAGGGGATGGGGTCGGGGGAAGACAAGACTGCGGGGCCGGGCTGGGCTGGGCTGGCAGGAGCCCCCTGGGTGCGGACCCTGCCCAGTACCTCTCTGGGGACCCAGGCAGCTCCCCTGGCACCCCACATCGCCAACAGCTCCCCCTGTCTCCCCAGCGCGATGGCCGTGGAGTCATTCACCGCAACAGCCCCCTTCGTCCAGATCGGCAGGTTTTTCCTCTCAGCGGGTAAGTCTTGGGCCATTAGATGAACCACTGTGGACCCAGAACCCTGCACTTCCACCCGGTTGCCTCCTAGGAGCCGGGGCCCTGCATTCAGTCCTTGAGTGGTTAAAGGGGTCTCCCGCTGCCCTGGGCAGGGGTCGGCCAGCGCTTCTCCAGAGTCATACTTTTGGGCTGGGGCCAAAGGGCAGGTGTGTCCCCAGGAAGGGGGGCCTGTGTGGAACCCCCCGAAACCTGTTCAGGGAGCAGCTGCCAGGTGTGGGTCCTTGCCGGGCTGAGCAGGCGGGGCTGAGAGCCCCTCCTCAGGCAGCCCTGGAGGGCAGCGCACACAAGGCCCCGCCTCCACTCCTGAGCCCAACCCCGGAGGGCCTCCCACAGAGAGGGGCTTGCAGGGGTCAGCGTGGCTGTGAGACTGCCACCGACACTCCTGGGGCCACCCCCGGGCCAGACCTGACGAGGGAGAGAGGACCCCTAGGGCCAGTGCGTCGAGGGGCAGGGCCTGGCCTGTCGGCAGTGTGCTCTGGCCCCCAGTCGGTGCCAGCCATGCCAGACAGCCCAGCCTCATGCTGCAGGGCAGCAGGGAGCCAGGCCGGGACGCAGGTGACAGGACCTGGGGAGCAGTGGCCACAGGGCTGAGGCCCTCCCCGGGCTGTGGTCACCGCCTGACAGGGTTGGCTTCCTGGAGGCGCTGGAGGCTGAAGGGGCTGGCCCTGTGGACGGACGGAGTTGGAGCAGGGACTCCGGGTGGGAGAGCGGGCGTGCAGAGGCCCCGTGGGGACGAGCCGCAGGTGGCCGCGCAGCCCGGCTTGTGGGGCTGGCTGGGAAGGCCGTCAGGCTGCGGGCTTGCAGACGGGGCTGCAATGGACACACTGTTTCTAACCACTGGCCTCTCAGGCCTCATCGACAAAGTGGACAACTTCAAGACGCTGAGCCTGTCTAAGCTGGAGGACCCGCATGTGGACATCATTCGCCGGGGGGACTATTTCTACCACAGTGAAAACCCCAAGTACCCTGAGGTACCCAGTGGGTTCGGGCGCTCCGATGGCAGAGGTTGGGGCCCCTGAGTCCCGCCCCCGACAGCGCGGGAGAGTCCGAGCCGCACATCAG
The DNA here is from genome assembly GCF_029407905.1 of Bubalus kerabau. Taxonomy (NCBI): domain Eukaryota; kingdom Metazoa; phylum Chordata; class Mammalia; order Artiodactyla; family Bovidae; genus Bubalus; species Bubalus kerabau. The sequence goes on along the minus strand of NC_073643.1, from coordinate 59,822,687 downwards.
CTCCCATCGGGTTCCGTGACTCACGGCTGCACTCAGCCGGCCGGTGCTGGTGAGGGTGGAGGGAGGGGCTGTCTGCGCACTGGGGCTGCCTGAGTGCAGGTGGGGGTGGTGTGACCCCCTCATGGGCAGGTGGGCGCCCTGGGCCCCAGCTTGGACTCCCACCTCCCTCACTCACCTCTCTTCCACCCCAGGTTGGAGATCTGCGTGTCTCCTTCTCCTACGCGGGCCTGAGCAGCGACGACCCCGACCTGGGCCCAGCTCATGTGGTAAGTGGCTTCCCAGGCAGACATGGGGGGCCTTCCCAGGTGCAGACCCGGGCCCAAGTGCATGCTTAGGGCATACCCCTCCCCCTCGTGTGTGTGCATGCCCATGGGCCCCAGGCGGGGGAGTGGCGAGGGTCTCAGCGTGGTGCCTGAAGAGTTTCTTCCAGCTCTGTGCACGCGCTTTCCCCGAGCACTGACCTCTGCCCTGTAAATGCTCTGTTCTGCGCTCCAGACCCTGTCACCCCAGCCCCGCCGCCACCCCCCGCCCCCGGCTCCTCCCCAGGGCTGTGGAGGGAGCAGGCCAGCGGGAGCGCCTCCCCCAGGCCCACGTGGCGGCAGGGGCTGGGGCGGCCTGGGGCTCCCTGCTGCCTTGGCGCACAGCGAGGACGGCTCTGGCCCCGCGGGCAGATGGCCCCGCAGCTCTGAGCCGGAGTTCTCTGACCAGGTCACCGTGATTGCCCGGCAGCGGGGCGACCAGCTGGTCCCCTACTCCACCAAGTCAGGGGACACCCTGCTTCTCCTGCACCACGGGGACTTCTCGGCAGAGGTGAGTGGCCGCGGTGCGCCTGTGCGCCGCGCTCCAGTGCTCTGGTCACCGGCCTGCCCCCACGGTGGCAGAGCCAGGGCCGTGAGGCAAGAGAAGGCAATGGAAGGGGTGAGGGGTCCTTGTGTGTGCGGCCCGGCTGCCCTCCGAGAGAGGGAGCAGTGAGCAAAGCAGAGAATCCCCCGGACCCCCCCAAGATGCTCGGAGGTGACAGATGTGGTAACAGGAGCCTCCTTTGGCAGTGGGTGGCGAGCGACGTCTTTGCTGAGTCCCAAGTGAAGAGCCGGGTGGGTCAGTCTTGTCGCAGCCCAGGGCCCCCCTTGCCGGGGCCGGGACGCCATGTAGCCCTGTGCACAGAGCGGGAGGCGAGCTGAGTGTGAGCTGGGGTGCAAGGGTGAGCTGTGCAGGACCAGGTGAGTGAGGGTGGGCGCCCCCAGGGAGACCTGGGTACCCCCATCCGTAACATAGGGTCAGCCCTCACCCACACCCCGAGGACGGTGCAGAGAGGGGCGTCTAGCCCAGCGCCTGCTGGCGGGGTGGCGTGGGGCTCCTCGGTGGGCTGTAAGCACCTCCCCTCCCTGCTCGTCCTGCAGGAGGTGTTTCGTCGGGAACAGAAGAGCAACTCGCTGAAGACGTGGGGCCTGAGGGCGGCTGGCTGGGCGGCCATGTTCATGGGCCTCAACCTCATGACGCGGATCCTCTACACGCTGGGTAGGTGGGCAGATGGGGCCTCTTTGGCCCCCACCACCCACTGGGTGTGCTCAGCCCCTACTGTGACCTCAGGGCCTTGGGATGGGTGAGCCGGGGGTGGATACTGGCCCCTGGGGCTACGGTCTCCCTGCCCTGCCCACTGCGCATCCCCTCAGCCTTCACCCCTTCACCCACAGCTGTGGAGCCGTACTGGGGGGCTGGCCAGCAGGGAGAGCTCCAGGTTCCTTTCCTGCCCAGCCTCAGGTTCCTCACACCTAACTTGCTGAGTTTAGTGAAGAGCTTGGCAAATAGGAATCACTCAAGAGCCGCCGTCCTTCACGCCCCACCCCCCAAACCCTGAACTAGACTTGAGACACCCGCAGCAGGTCTGGAACACAGGGGAGCCTGTGCCCGGCTGCTCATGGCCCCAGGTTGGCCTGCTTGAGCCCAGGCGCTCGGCTCAGGACCCAACCCCAGGGTGGGTGACTGGCGCTGGGCCTGGCTGCTGTGCAGGAGGATGGGGCTTCTCGGGGGGCTGAGTCCTGTCCAGTCAGGTGGTTATGGTTCCCAGAAACCCCTCCTCTGCTTAGCCTTTCCAGCTGGGAGAGTCTGGTTGCAGCCCCCAGACGATCAGCCCATTTCACAGGCGGGAAGACTGAGGAGCAGTGGGGGTGGGGGAGGCCCCTTCCCCCAGATGGTGGAACCACACCCAGGAACGCAACCCGCGTGGTCACTAGGCCCATCGTGGCCACGACCTCGGTTAGGCCCTTTCCTCTCAGGGCCCAGTCCCCCCTTGTCAGGTCTGTCTTGGGGGCTGCCCTCTGACTGGTTCACTCCACGCCAGAGGCTGAGCCTCTAGGGTCAGGACAGAGTGAGCGCACAGAGGGACTCGGTGCAGAGGAGGGACGCGGGAAGCTGCTGGCGGGGTGCCCGTCCACCCCGCCCCACCCTCCGTTCCTGTGACAAGCACCTTCTGAGAGCCTGCTGCGTGACCATGGGCTGCGGGCCCTGGAGGCCGTGCCGCCAGCAGGACAGGCAGGGTCCCAGTCCTCTGGGCTTAGCGTGGTGGTGAAGAGCGGAGGCTCTGCACTCAGACAGCCTGGATTTAAATTGTGGTTTTGGCACCTTCTGGCTGTAAACTTAACTACCAGGCCTCGGCAATCTTGTGGGTGAACCGAGGTTAGGAACGGCACCGGTCTACAGGAGGGCAGGGTTGGATGAGATGCGTGGTCCCCAGCCAGCGCCCACACATGAGCCCTGCTTGTTGCGGGGGCTGTCGGGCCCACATGGGGCTGGACCCAGATGGGCCCCAGGCAGCCTGCGGGCCCCTGCATCTTGCGGGCACCAGACCCCCGGCTTCCTGGGAACTGAGTGCAGGCCCCCGGTGCGTGCCAGCCACGGGAGGCCTGCCTCAGCGGTCCGCAGGCAAGGACAGGGCGACTGCAGAAGGGCTGATGGAGCCCACGTTGGGTGGCAGCCTGTGGGGGTCTCTGGGTGGGCGGCTCCTCCGGCCCTTCGAGCCCTCACAGGTCCTCCCTGGAGCTGGCACACAGGTGAACGGTCACAGCTTGGGTGAGCGACAGGCTCCTCCAGGAAGGGCTGGGTGCCAAACAGGCCCGCGGGGGGTTCAGCCCTGCTGCTTTGTTGGGTAGCAGAGAGGTGCTCGCCGGCATCGCTCATCTGCCCCAGGGCACGCTGGGGCTGGGCTGAGCCGAGCCATGGCCGTGCGCGGGGCTCTTCCTCGTGTGTCCCACCGCCGCCTCTCCCTCCGCACCTGGTGCAGAGACAGGTGGGCTGCCGGCGGGGGGAGCGGAGGAGCCGAGCCGGGGGCCTGGGAGCCCTGACTGCCGCTCTCTCCCCACAGTGGACTGGTTCCCCGTCTTCCGAGACCTGGTCAACATCGGCCTGAAGGCCTTTGCCTTCTGCGTGGCCACCTCACTGACCTTGCTGACCGTGGCCGCCGGCTGGCTCTTCTATCGGCCCCTGTGGGCGCTCGGGATTGCTGGCCTGGCCCTGGTGCCCATCATCATTGCTCGGACTCGGGTGCCGGCCAAGAAGCTGGAGTGAGCGGGCGCAGCGCCCGCAGACACCCCCGCGCCTCAGACCCGGGCCGCCCTCCCGAGCTGCCTGGGTCTTGGATTCCACACACACGCCCTGCCCCGGCCGTGCACACGGGCAGCGGGTTGGTGTCTGTCAGTTAGCCCTTCACGCCCCTTCTCGCAGCGGGCAGCTTTGCTGGCAGGAGGCAGCTCCTGTCTGGCAGCGTGACCTCCACCCTCCTGCTTGTCTCCTTTCCCTCTCTGGGCACTGCGTGGCCACCCGTGTCTCTTAGCTGATGTCTGTAAAGGTGGTGACCCTCAGACTGGAGGACGGTGCCAGGCCCCACCACAGCCGCCGCCACACCAGGGTCCAGGACAAGGTGCCAGGCCCTGCCACAGCCGCCGCCACACCAGGGTCCAGGACAAGGTGGTCTGGGCGCCACAAACCCACTCTGTGTGCAACTCAGCTCAGTGCTCAGAGGCCACGGGTGTCTGGATGCGGACCATGGATGTCTGTCCGGCTTCGCACACATGTTGCAGTTTGGCAGAACCCTTTTGGTGCACAGGATCTTCGAAGGTCTGGTTACTTAGTTTCTTATCGCTTTGTGTCTCTGCATCAAACTCCCTGACAAGGGGATTGTTTGGGGCGTTGTTAAGTGGGGGTTGTTTCAAATAAGACTTAAAAAACAAAACCCCTCCTGAATGATTCATATCTCAGACTGTTACACAAAAGCTCTCTGTGATCTGTCTGTTGAAGTCAGTTCAGAGCATGGGAAGTTCGGTGGGGCTGTGACTTACCTGGTTGAGGAAGTTACCCGTCCATATTCTGGGTCCCTGGGAAGGTTTTCAAAGCTTCAGGTGCTTTGAAACCAGTGTTACCAGAAGGCTTGTTTTCCCTCTGAGAGGAGATGGGTCTCTGCATCTGAGAGAAAGGCATTTCCTTTCTTCTCTGGCATCAAAACGCAGTTTTCTTGAAAATGATTTTGCATTATTCATCTGTCCCAAGTGTGTTCCTTCACGGTGACCCCCTTGCGTGTGTGCACACACAGCTCGACCACAGTTGGGCATCAGAGGCTGCGTGTTGGGAAGCTCTCGCCCGGCTCTGCTCACCACACGCTTTGCCGTTAGAACCCGGCCCCAAGTGGCTGCTCCTGGGGGCCTTATGTGTTCAGTGTCTACAGCTTTATTCCTAACTCAAATCCAGCCACACTTAGTTCACAGTTTTAAGTTTCCTAACGGCTTTTACACCCTTCGAAAGATAGAGTGTGTGGTAACGTCGATGTCTTAAGAGATGGTACGTCCTTTGACTATTTGGAACTTGCTATGCCTTGCTGGGGTGGCTACTTTAATGAGTAATCTCTCTGTGTCCTGGGGGACTTGTGGTGTAAATTGAGATTTTTCATGTACAAAACAGCCAGCCCCAGGGATGAGTTATCTGGGTTTAAGGACTGAAATAGTGTTCACTATTGCTTGTTAAATCAGTGGTTTCTTCTATCAACTCCTAAAGGTGCGTTTGGAAAGCACAGCAACAAAATGATGGCCAAATACAAAATTCTTAACATCTGTGTGACTTCTTTCTAGTACAGATTTTAAATTACTGCCAATTGCAAGTGTTCTTAAAGAACAAAAGAATGTTAATAAATATTTTGAGCATTTGGAAAATCATAATGAAACTTGTATTACCTTTGTATTTTTGATAAAAATTCAAAATAAACTTCGGAATATCTTTTGATGTAGAACTTGCCATATTCCCCTTTTTGCATTCTTTCTGAAATTTCTATCTCATAAGAATTCAGCCATAGAGTTTATTTAGAACCTATGAATTTTTGCAACTTATGTATTGCTTTTAGTAGTTAAACTTGGTTTAAATTTTTTTTTAATGGCACCTCGATATTCGTAGCACTTGAAAACCTTTGTTCTGTGTGGACTGAGTGTGGCTCCCGTGGCACCCATCTGTAGATGGTTCTAGGAGGTGGGAGGGAGTGAGTGGGACCCAGTGCAGAAGGCGTCCCCTGCCTTGGCAGATGAGCTGTGTGGCGCCTGCCATGATGGTGACCTGAGCCTCAGCCTCCTCCCCTGTGACGTGGGGGGTGTCTCTACCCCACGGGTGCTGGTGGGCACGGAGCGAGAGGAAGCCCACGAGCCCGTTCTGAAGCAGCAGACAGTCGCAAAGCATCCATCCTGCAGTTTGAACTGCTTTTCCCCTTATTATAGGATTCGAGGCAGGTGAGTGCTAACTTTTCCACGATATGTCCCCAGGAGCTGCCTGCCGTCTGCCTGAAGAACAGGTTATTCCTGCAGAAAGCGGGCAGTGTTCGACTCCACTCCCAGAAAACAGGGCGCTCACCTGCAGGAGGGTGAGACCAAGCTCTGACTCAGAAAGGGCCACAGCCAGTGGTTTCCATGGCAACTCCCCGTGTTTGTCAGCAAGAGCCTTCCTGCCAGTTCCTGCCACATGAGTCACACTCCAGAGGGTTTTGTTTGTTTCCCTTGGATAAAACAGACTCTGATTTTTAATGGCTACTGTCAAGATTAAGTAATACCTCCTCAACTAAACAGAAAAACATTCCTCTGTAACGCTAAGTTCTCAGCCTGCGGGAAAACAAACTCCCATCTCTAAGGTAGTCCTGACCTGTGTACCTGCTTCATGGACCAGACGTGTGGAGTGTGAGCCACGCCAGTCAGCCCTAAAGGAGACCAACCCTGACTCTTCATTAGAAGGACTGATGCCGAAGCCCCAAGACTCTGGCCACCTGATGCGAAGAGCCAACTCACTGGATAAGACCCTGATACGGGGAAAGAGTGAAGTCAAAGAAGGGGGCAACGGAGGATGAGATGGTTAGATGGCATCACTGACTCAATGGACAAGAGTTTGAACAAGCTCCGGGAGACAGTGAAGGACAGGGGAGCGTGGCGTGCTGCAGTCCGTGGGGTCACAGAGGCAGACGACTGAGCGACTGAACACAACCGACCTGTGTGCACATCGCTGTCGCCCAGGTGTCCTTAGCTGATGTAAAATCTGAAAGAAGATGTAGAGCCAAGCCTTTTTAGATAAATGCTTTATTTTTTTCTCAAAATGTTATAAAAGTTATTTTTCCTAAACATCTACAGTGTAGGGCTTTATACATGGATCCAATAATGAATAAAATCTAGTTAAACACTGATCGAGTCTTCCAAACTTTTAAGTCATGCCCTCCTCCGGGGCTTTTCTTGACCCCAGGATCAAACACGTGTCTCTCGTCTCTGCACTGGCAGGCGGGTTCTCTGCCACCAGTGCCACCTGGGAAGCCTCTTAGTAACGTGCAAGTCGCGTTGTTTTTCCTACTGTGGCTCTTTGTTCTAGTCCTCTGCTGCCCTGAAGTGTTCCTGGCAAAGGCCTGAGGGGGCCTGCGGTGACCCGCTCCACCTGCACGCAGCGTCAGGGAGCTGCCTGAGGAGCAAGGGGCCCCCCGAGGCCGGGCCTGAGCCGTCTGCAGCAGCTCGAGTGTGGACGCAGGAGGACTCTGCCCGGGAGCAGAGTCTGGGGCAGAGCCGAGCCGCCAAGGAGGTGACTGGTCGCGTCACAGCTTCTCAAACGGGAACAGGTGGGCAGCCGCTTCCTTCTTCTCCCTCCTGGTCTTCCTGGGGCACTTTGGCTTCTCAGCCTCTCGGTTTTGGGGCCAGGAGGCCGCCAGGATCCTGGCCGCTTCTGCTTGAGAGCTGGTCCCCTCCTCCTCGTCTGATGAGAGCCCGCCTCCCGCATCCGTGTGGGGAGTGGCCGCCTCACTCTGGGGGGCCGGGCCAGGGCAGGGGGAGAAAGGAGAAGCGGTGGCGTCAGGAAGCCCACGAGTCCAGGAGCATGGCCGTGGGATGCAGGGGCCAAGGCCGAGGGACTGCCCACAGGGAGCTGCGACCAACCCAGCAGGTGACTGCCAGTGGCGCTCTGTACTGATTTCCTGGGTTTTGAACCAAAAAAGTGCCCAAATACTTGGCACTAACACCCAGTGTTGGATGCTCCGAGGGAGCAGCCCTGGAGGCCTCGAGTCTGGGGAGGCAGGGGCAGAAAGCTCGGACAGGAGGAAGGAGCCCGTGGGAACACGGAGCCGGGAGAAGGTGCATCAGGGATCTGAGGAAGGAGCAGATGCAGGTGGCGGGGGGTGGGGGTGGGGGGGGGTCAGATGCTGCTAGAGCACGTCTCCACGTCTGTGACCTGGCACTGACGGACCACTCCATATGACTGTGCCTGGGGGCATCTGTGCCCCCGACGGGAGCCCTTAGGGGCCACAGTGCTGCAGAAGGGCCTGAATGAGCACTGGGGGTGGGCGGGCCTGGGGAGGCGGTCGCAGCCCCAGGGGGAGTACAAGGCCAGGAGGAGCAGACATCTGTCCGCCCAAGTGGGCTCAGCACCCGGTCCAGCCCACGGCGGGCACCCTCTGTAGACGGGGCAGGGCCCACAGCCTGACTCCAGGACACCTTTCTCAACATGGACAGGACACGGCCCGGGAGACACAGGTCTGCGGCACCGAGACAGAGCGGCCCATGGTCCCCCAGCCCTCCCCCGGGCGCGCCATTCTCCGGGGACCACACTCACCTGGGCCCCATAGCGAAGCTTCAGCCGCTCCCGGATCAGCAGCCCTTTGACCAGCAGCTTCCAGTTCCCCAGAGCCCGCTTCTCCCTCTTCTGCAGAGGCGGACAGAGAACGGGAGATGCTGAGCACGGCCATTCAGGAACAGATACAGGGGACACAGCGGGTTGGCAGAGTCACTTGGTTTATGACTCATGAAGCAATACACAGGAGAGGCACCAAAGCCAAACCCCTCTCCTTAACTGGTACCAGCTCTGAGGTGTTTTGGGGAGAATGGGGGGGGGGGAGGCCCTGGACCACGGCAGATCCCTTTAGGAGGCAGGTCGCTGCTCAGTGCCAGCCACCCAGCGCCCCCAGGGAGGCGGTCGGAAGCAGAAAGCACGCTAGGCCCGGCTCCCCGCTCCTCACAGCCATGGTGCAGGTGGCCTGGGGGGAGCAGCCCCGCCCTGTGTGCCCCCAGCCCGCCCACTCACCTCCTTCTCCTTCTTCTCTATGAGCGCCTGCTCGTTCTCCCAGGCGGTCAGGAGCACATCTCTGTACTCCTCGCAGACCACGTAGCCGTCGGTTCTGCGGGGTCAGCACACGTGGCCCTTGAGCCCGCGCCTGCTCTGGCCTCTCTGCTCCCCGCCGTGGGGACAGCCGGCCACCCCAACGCACTCGGGCCCTGAAGGACTTCCTGGCCAGTGGCCCACCGTCCTGGCCAGGGCTGCTGGCAGACACCACCCAGGCGGAAGGCGGGGCGGTGGCCCCTCCCCTCTCCTCCTCCACCACGGGAGCGGGCAGAGGCCACCAGCCAGGAAGCATGCTGCTCGGTCACCCTGAGTGCCCCCAGAACAGTGTTTAACCTGGCACCTCAGGGTGCTGGTTTCACCGGCTTTGCAGCCTCTGGACGGAAGTCCCAGAGGGAAAGTGTGAAAAGGTCAAGGATCAAGGCTGATCCTGCAAATCCAGAGGAAAACCCTGAAAGAGCCGGGGCCTCGCCCCCACGCCAGCCTGCCGCCCCGCCTTCCCACCTCGGCGGAACGCCCCTCACGCACATGGGAACGCCCCTCACGCACATGGGATGGCAGTAGCCTTTGTGGAAATCGAAGCCGGTGACGGCCTGCGCGCAGTCGATGTTCAGCTTCCGGGCCACGCGGTGCAGGTTGGGCAGGTTCAGCTGGACGCAGCCCACAGGCATCATGCTGGGCAGGAACAGGTACACGTTCCCAAACTCGTTCCGGGGCACCTGCGGAGGGAGGCTCTCAGGTCCAGCCAGCCGCAGAGGGAGGCGGCCTGGTCCCGGCCCCCGCGGACACGGCCCTCCTTACCTTCCCGTCCACGGCCACCGGCGGCTGGTACTCCTCGGTCTGCCATCTGCCAAACAGGCCCAGGTCGTTGTAGTCGTGCAGCTGCGGCTCGGCCTGGCGGGCTCTCCGGGCCCGGTTGGAGTAGCCTTTCACCATCTACACCAGAGGGAGTAGCCACCGCTCACACTACGCGCTCCCAGCGCAGTGGGTACTGAGCTCACAGTGCAGCCTTTCCCGCAGGCCCGGAGGTGGGTGCGTCATTAGCATCACCTCCGTATTAACAGGTGAGCAATCTAGGAGGTGTGAGTAGTTCACCCCCCGTCACGGCCTTAAACTGTGTCCTGTGTCCATCACTGAAGGGGACAGTGGACTCGAGATGTTTCCACGGCTGGTGAGCGACAGGCCTGCTTTGGGCCGTGACCAGCTCCCTGTGCCTCAATCCCTTCCCACGAACCAGAGGCCCCCTACCCGGCCCAGCTCCCCAGGTCTCAACAACCCAAAGGGCTCCTCCCAGGGATCTCTCAGAAGCACCCGTGGCTCACGACTGCCCACACTGTCCTCTGCTGGCTGAACTGGGCCCCGTGTCCCGTCCCAGCCTTGCGGTCTGTGCTGAATTCACACGTCTCTGAGCAGTCGACCGACCCGGTGCAGCACCGAGGCCGGGGCAGGGCCCTGGGGCCGTTGTCTCACTAGCTCAGGCCTCGGACAAGCTGCCCTTTCTCAGCTCCTGCTTTCCTGTCTGTAAAATTCATGCGTGATGCCAACTCCAAGACTCAGCAGAGACCGCAGAGAGCTGGTGTGGGCATGTCCACACTAAGCAGGGCTGTGGCCTCTCTGAACACGCAGGGGACACAGATCTGATCCCAGGGCCTCGGGCACATGCCGGGGGTCGGAGGGCTGCTTTCTGGCCTGGGTCTCCCGCGTGCCCACGCTCTTGCCCTGCCCCGGGGCGCGGCCACCTCCCGTCCCGCGGCTCTCACCTTGTAGGGCACTTCTCCCAGCCGCACCACGCGCGCCTGTTTCAGCCATGTGTCCCTGGAGTGCAGCGTGTGCACACAGTCCCTGAGGAGCAGGCGGGAGACAGAGGACCGCTCACACCCACCGAAGCAGCGAGCGCCCCGCTGCCTCGCCCAGGGCCCTGGGGAGGCCCACGGCCCGCCGTCTTGTGGGGGACGCGTCCACTCAGACCCCAACCCCAGTGGCCGCACATGGCACCTCCTTCCATGGGGAGGTCTCAGCAGCTGGGTCGGGGGGCAGAAAGCCCCAGCCGTGCAGGTGAGGTGCATCCCTCCTGCCTTAGGGTTTAGTCAGCTGCTCAACACCAGATAGAGAAGGAGAGGAACAAGTGTCTAGGTGGCGGCGGGGGCCCCTGACCAGGCAGGGGACAGGGAGCTCCCACACAGACCCTAGCCCCTCAGGGTTCACCCGCAGGAAGTAGCTCCCAGGCAGGGGACTTGAACCACCTACTCGTGCATTTCCCGAAGTTTCCTTTTTTGCCTTTCTTTTCCCATTTACCAAGAACATCCTCTATTTTTTGGTCTTGTAGGTCAATGTTCTTAAAAAAAGTCACTTATTTCCTATTACCATTTCTTAAATGTCTTCTTCTGGTTGTTATGTTTTACTCATGTTAATAAAACTTTGTTCAGTTATAACTACATATATTTTATGCTCATTTTCCATGTTTATTTCTCCTTCCTCTTTGGCAATTTCTCTTTACTGCAGAAAAGATACACGTAACATACAATTTACCACCTGAATCATTTTCAGGTCTGTAGCTCAGTGGCACTATTACGTAACCATCACCACCATCGTCTCCTGAACTTCTCATCTTCCCAGGCTGAAACTCTATACCTTTTAAAATATCCAGTGATTTTAAGTTTCACTATAAATCCTTTATTCCTTCCTTTTATGTGTTCGTTTGACTTGTTTTTTTTTTTTAATTGCCCATATAAACCTTACCTGCCCTACTTATTTTTCCTCCTATAAGATCGGCCTGCCCCCGATCTTTTAATCCCTGTGGTTTTAACTTTCAGGCTTTAAGCTCTGTTATACACTCCCCCACGCCCCACCCCCGCCGCTGCACACGGCACGCATGCGCAGTCAAACTCATCTCCAGGCCCTCGGAAGGCCGCGAGCCCCACCGGGCGGCTCCGCACCTGGAGTAGACGGCCTCCCCACGGCAGTACCCGAGAACAGCGGCCGTCTCGGGGTAAATGGCCTCGTACTTGAGGAGGTGCCTCTTGAGAGCGTAGAGAGGGTGGTTCTTATATGTGCCGATGACGGTGGGCAGAGGCTGGTCCAGGTGCTTCGCCTGAAACTGCAAAGGCCAGAGAGAGACTGCCGGGTGTGCTACATGTGTGCTCAGTCCTGTCTGACTCTGCGACCCCACAGACTGTATGTAGCTCGACAGGGTCCTCGGTCCATGGGATTCTCCAGGCAAGAAGACGGGAGTGGGTTGCCATTTCCTTCTCCAGGGGATCTTCCCGACCCAGGGATCAAACCCACGCCTTCCACATTGCAGGCCAATTCTTTACCACTGAGCCACTGGGCAAGGCCCGGGTTTGGCGGGGGCAACCCTCAAACAATTTGCTCAGGTAGCAGATGGTGGCAGGGGGCTTTCGGGGCCCCAGGCTGCTGCCGTGCTGTGCCCTGGCGCTCTGCTCTGCAGACGCAGATGTGTCAAAAGCGCTACAGTCTGGTGGCTTTGTAGCTCCCGGCGCTGGAAAAATCACCCCTGCCCTCCGACAGCGCGGCTGGTCCGAGCAGAGCCTTCCTCAGGAGGAGGCCGCACCGTAAGTGACACCACGATTCTGTGATGCGGGTTCCAGGGCCTGGCTCCCATAGAGACCAGGACAGCACCCACAGCTTCTCCGTCCGCTTCGATCCACGCCTGTCCCCTCCGTGGCTTCCAGGGCCCGGCTTCTCACAAGCAACCCCACTGCTCTCACCCTCATCCCTCTCCCCGGCTCTCCTGCGCTTGCCCGCAGCGTCTCTTCAAATCCCCGACAGACAGGGAGGACCAGCACGTGGGGAGGCAGGAGCGACCCCACGCGGCCAGCTTCCGAGCAAGCCCATGAACTAGGTGAGTCACAGCAGGCTCTGCAGGAACGTCGCGACCCCATCACCTCGGAGCCACGCCCTGAGCGAGCTCCGGGCGCGACCCGCAACCGACAAGGCACCTCCTCAGCCCTCCGCACTCCTCCCGGGAGCTGAGTCCGGGGTCGCGGCACGGATGCTGTGCGCGGGTGCACGCTGAGCGGGGGCTATACTGAGTGTCTTCCTCTTTCACTCGGGACGACTTACCTGACTTACATCAAGCTCTACATTTCTAACCGGGCAATGACTGCAAGAACACAGGTTTTGGAGCCAGAGCAACCTGGGTTCCAGTACCAAGTCCGCTCCTCTCTCAAAGCCTCAATGTGCAGCTGGTGAAATCAAGGTTGCAATTACCCTAGCTTGATTTAAGCAGGGCGCCCCAGCCGCTCTGACCATTAACTGAGGCAACACTCCGAACCCCCCAGCGCGGGCCCAGCGCTGCGCCTGGTCCTTACCTCCTGATCCTCCCGCTGCTCCCTGTCCACCAGCGGGCTCCGGTAGGGGCGCAGGGTCTCCGCCCACCAGGCAGCGTCCACGCGGCTCTTGCGGGTCGCCGTCAGCCAGGCGGGGTCGTACCTCTGCGTGACGTCGCGCACGCAGCCGGCGCCGTCGATGCCCACGACGTAGGTCACGGGCTTGGTGGCATACTGGTAGCAGGTCAGGGGCTGGCCCACCACGCCGTGCACGCAGTCCACACACACCCACTTCTCCTCGCGCTCTGAGAACACCTCCAGCCACTGGTCCACGCCGGCCGCTCCCTGTCCGCCTGCCTTCCCGCCGTCCCCCAACGGCTTCTTGCCTCCCTTCGGCTTACTGCCCGCAGCGCTCGCTGATGCTTCTGCGAAGCCAGGGGGCGGACCGCGGCTTCCGTGCTGGGACTTGGACCTGCTCTTGGACCCTGCCTTCGTCCTCTGAGGGGCGGGGGCCCTCCGCGGCCTCGGCAGGCCGGGCTCGGAATCCTCGTCGTCGGACGGGCGGCAGCTGTCCTCGCTGGAAGGCTCAAAGTCAGAGGCAGTGCTGGCTGCGTCACTCCCGCTCTCCTCCTTGTAGGACACCTTGGCGGCCGCCCGCCGCCTCCGGGCCTGCGCTCGCCTCTGGGCCCCCCGCCTCTGCCCCCGAGCCTGGCCCGCGTCCTCCCCGCTGGACGGGGACTCCCCCCGCGGCCTCCTGCCTGCGGCCGCCTTGCCCCCCTTCCCTCTGGCACGGGCCCCACCAGCGCCCCCAGAAGACGCGTCCTCTCCTTGGCTTCTTCCACTGGGCTTTCCAGGAGCGTGGCTGGCAGCTTCTGAGGAGCCCCCAGGCGCCTCTGTGGATCTTTCCTTGCAAGGTTTCTTTGCCTTAAACAGAACAGGAAATTTCTGCTTTTTATCTTTAGCTAATGATACGATAAAGATTCTGCCATCTAACAGGCCTAAGTCCCGCTGGAGCGCCAGCGTACACGAGAGGTCCCCAGCTCAGTGAGGGCTGGCTGCCCTCCAGCAGGGGTGAGAAAGCGTTCACTAAATTCTACAGCACCCGAAAGGAGCCCACAGTCTGATTCTTCTCACTGTAAAGTGAGCACAGGATGTGGGAACAGACAAACTCGGGTTCACATTCCACTTCTGCATCTTAGTTTTATGTGATTTGGATAAATCATGTCACCGCTGAGTCTCAGTGTCCTCAGCAGGAGTACCCATCTTACACATAAGGCACTTTGCAAGCAAGATCGCATTATTAAGAATTCAGAAATTATTAAAACTTGACTTCTGGGCCAAATTTCAGACAGTGCCAGCACCCCCAAGGAGCAGTGTTCACCCCCCTTCCGGGATGACGGCAGAGTTCAGAGGCTCCCCATCCTCACCCCACACCACTGAGGACGAGGACCTCTTTACTGTACCATCCACAGACCGGAAACGAGAGCACCAAGGAGCCCGGCCCGCAGGCCCCTCTGCACACGCAAAGCCCAGGCTGCTGGATGCCCGCCCTGCACACAGCTTCCCTGCACAGCGCCTGAGCCAGGCCCACTCGGAGGAAGCCTGCTCTGCAAAGACTGCCTTTAAAAGCAGCCTCAGGAGCAGGTCTGTTTAAGTCTCAGGTAATTTCTCATTCCTCCCTAACCACCCAGTCTTTCCTCTGGAAGGCCCGGGAACGTCACCTTTGCTGCTGATAACTTCAGAGGAACTGGCTGCAGAGACAGTACGAGGCGGGTAGGGAGATGCAGGGCCCGAAGAAGCAGCAGAAATATCTATAATGAGAAAGAACAACAAGCTTGTCCTCGGGAGAAGGAAGGAATGGAGGGATCCTGTGTGGTGAGTGACCCCTGAGGCGGGTAGGGAGGTGCAGGGCCCGGAGAAGCAGCAGAGATATCTACAATGAGAAACAGCAACACGCTCATCCTTGGGCGAAGGGAGGACTGGAGTGATCCCGTGTGGTGAGTGAACCCTGAAGACACGGCAAGTCAAAGTAGCCAGACACGGAAGGTCGCACGGAGCTGTCCCTTGGCTACCTGCAAGGGCTGCTCCCAGGACCCGCTTGGGCTTCAGAGCCTGTGATGCCGCCCCACAGCAGGGTACAGCAGCCGGCCCTCTGTACCCTCGGGTCCCGCCTCTGCGGGCTCAACCCCTGTAGGGAGACGTCTGATCGGCAGTCAGTGAGTCTGTGAACGCAGAGGTGGCAGACCATGAGCGCTGACTGTACATGTGAAGTATCCAAACTATGTGAATCCACAGAGACAGACACAGGCCGGTGGCTGCCAGCTACCGGGGAGCTGGGAGGACGGGGACTGGAGTGGCTGTGCGGTGGGCACGGGACTCCCTTCCGGGGCAGCAGACGGGATTTGGGAACAGGCAGTGGCTGTACAGCACTGTGAACGGAACTGCTCACTTCTTTTTCTCAAAAAAACAAAAGAAAACAACTATTGTTTTTGCTTAGTAAAACTTCAGGAAGAAAAGGTGTACAGAGATACACAGGAACAGAGTCTGGGAGGATGATACTGAAATACCACTGTTCTCCTCTGGCTGCTGGTTAAACAGCACAATTCCTGGCCAGATACTCATGTTTTCAAGCCACATCAGAAGAGAAAGTAAAGATGCTGGTCATATGGTCTCCAAAGATAACAAAATGTCTGTCTCTTTCCCTAAACAGAATCTGAGGCTCCGACACAAGTATAGGCACTGCCAGGAACCTTCGAGGATAAAACCACGTTTCTACGTGTTTCGCTGAGACGGAGCTCTACCTGAGGGGATTCTGAGGGTGTGACAAAGCCTATGTGCACAGAAGCTCTTCGCCATGGCTCCTGGACAGAACCTCCTCGCCGCACAGCCGTCTGCCAGGTCACTGCCCTATGTCGATGGTGAGGAAAGCCCCCTGAAGGACTTCTGCAGCCAACATTACGCCTTTTTTTTTTTTTTTTTTTTTTAATGTTTATTTATTATGGCTGCACTGGGTCTTACTTGTGGCATCTGGGATCTAGTTCCCAGACCAGGGTTCGAACCCAAGCCCCCTTCACTGGGAGCATGCAGTCCTAGCCACTGGACCACCAGGGAAGTCCCTCCTTGGGACTTTTAGACACCACTTCGAATACTGTACACAACTGTAGGGCACCTCACCACGAACTAAGTGCTTTACTCCAGGACGCCGAGTGGAGGCGGGAGAGGGGCAGCTCTCAGCGCTCAGGCTGGCCCCAGTCCTGACTCCAGTGCTTAGACTGACTGGCCCTAAGGACGTGATTCCGCTTCTCTGAGCTCTGGTACCTGTTTTTATCTTATGAGAACTGAGCAAGGAAGTGTTTGTAAAACAGCCTGAATGGTGCGTGGCACGTGACCGCCACTGTCGTTGGCTCACAGACCTACAGAACATGCTGCCAGGGGCGTCACTCACGTGGACCAGCTCCTCGTCGTCTCTTGCCGAGTAAATAGCAAATCTCCGCTCCAGCGTCGTCTGCAGGCCGTCCTGCTCGTTGGTCGAGAGTTCCGCATTCACTGTAAACGTTCCAATGAACCTGGAGAGAAACCAGGTACTTCTCTGTGTGAGAGGCCAGGGCAAAGAGAAACCTTGTCCTCCTACGGCCAGAACTCACAGTGGGGAGCCTCAAGAGGGGCTCAGGAGCCCCCCTCCCCGTGCTCCTCTTCCCGGCCTGTCTGGCCAACTCCTGAAGACCCAGCCCAGACCTTCCCCTCGAGCAGGGTCTGTGGGACTGACCTGCACCCAGCCTCTGAGACCCAAATCCTGCCCTACGCTCTGCAGGACAGGCCACAGGGCCCTACCATTTCACCAGGTTGGACAGGTAGGAGACGTCCACATCTCGGGGTGGCACTTTGGTGAAGCGCGTTGGGATGATGGAGAGGCCAATGGCTTGCAGGTCTGGCTGGTTGCAGATGCTGTTTCGGTAGAAGCCGTTTGCCAGGAGACACAGCAGATGAACCTGAGAAGAGGGAAATGGGAAGCCTGAAAACTAGAGGGAGTTTGGCTGCCAAATTCAGTGACGTTTTGAGGACAGGAAATACCTGCCGTCATTCCTATATACAAAAACGTAGAACTCCTAGCACTGCCGTTTCCCAAGGCTCTGTCTTTCACCCCCCTCTTCTCTCTAGATGCTCCTTCCCTCAGAGAGACAATCAAATCTCAAAGCTGCAAAATACAAACGTCCTTTCTCTAAGAGGTCTTGTCTTTTGGAGGTGCATCCTGAAGGATCTGCTGATGAAACGTTAGGAAGCCTGGGGTCTAAAGGACCGTCAGCATGGCCTCTCCCCGCGCCGTCCTCCCCTGACCTGCCCCGACCCCTCTCTTAAACGAGGCCTTCCTCAGCTGCTGGGGCCCGCACTGATCTCCCCTCGCTCTGCGTCCTGGGTCTCCTTGTTCTGAGGTCTCTCCTGTTTCGTCTGTGAGACAGAAAGTCTTGGACGGTAGGAGACAAGCTCTGTGCAAGTCTCTCTCCCCACAAGGCCAGGCTCCTCTCAAGGCCTCAGTGTGTGTCCAGTAAGTGCCAGCTGAAGTCAGGAGCCGCCGCGCCTTCAGCTGAGGCTGGACCCAGTGTTACCGATCGGCTGAGCGGAGTGCTGAGCTGACGCCTCACGCGCCCTCCCGGGCAGAGGTCACTGTCACCCCCTTATCACCCCACCTCGCTTCAGGAGAGCCGGAGGCGTGGCTGACGGAGTGCCAGTGCCCCACACACCACCCCCTCGTCGGAGCGCCCCATCCGCCATCCACCCATCTGTCCGTCCGCCACGTCGGAGCAGGCCCGTCTGTCCGCCTGCCTGCCCGCCCCCTCGTTGGAGCGGCCCGTCCGCCATCCACCCATCCATCCGTCCGCCACGTCGGAGCAGGCCCGTCTGTCCGCCCGCCTGCCCGCCCCCTCGTTGGAGCGGCCCGTCCGCCCGCCCGCCGCCCACCCCTCCTTACCTTGTGCGTGTCCTCGTGAACCTCCTTACTGAAACGTTTCATCATCCTCCGAAGATATGTCTCAAACTCCATTTTGATCTTTTCACTGCAACGCACATTGAACAATCCTGAAGTGGAGGGGGAAGCCTGACCCCACTCGCCCGTCCCCGCCAACACCTTTCGGGGGCAATGATTCAGGCCGTGCTACCCAGCAGACCTGCCGCTGGCCGGTCCTGCGCCTCCTCGCCCGCAAACCCCGGCCCAGGTCATTCCCTCCCCTGACCCGCACCTGCCAGGCCTCCAGGGCGGCTGCCCCATGACCTCTCTTCTGACCACCCCCCGACTGCCTACTTCCTGGGGCCACTGCCTTGGCGTTCAGTCAGCATACGTCGCTTCTTTGTGCAATGCTACTCTGCTGTAAGATCCCTCTCGTCTCTGTCCCAAGCCCTTTTAAGAAAACCTCTTGAACAACTTCTTTTATCTACCTCCTTGACGCCTGATAAAGTGCCTATCACGTGGGAGACTCAGGACCAGTTAACCACCAGGAGATGCACTGCATACAGCCAGGCCACCAGGGGCTGCAGAGGGACCGGACACCCCGGAAGGAGCGGGGGAGGCCCCCAACCACGGGGGGCACTGCCACAGGCCCTGCAGCAACGCCGCAGGACACGAGCTGGGGTGTCCAGTCAGCCTGACAGACACAGGTCGGGGCTCCTCCACTCACAGCTGAAACGCTCCTCAGCCCTCACTCACACGCTGTCCTAAGAGTCAGTACGGTAACAGTTCCTGCACAGCCCTTGGCACGTCTGCGCTCGCCTGGACACAAAGGTTTTGCCTTCAAGTCCTCGAGGTGAGCCCAGGGCTCTCTCGCCTAAGGCTCCTGACAACCTGGACACTCAGCCTGCGTCTCCTATGTGCTTTCCAAAAGCTTTCCTGGGGAGCGGCTGCCGATGGTGAGACATGACGGAAACCTAGAAGCAAGTGCTTGATCGTACCTTCTTTCTCTGGCCTTCACCTGCTCCGGTGTCTCAATCTCTATCTCCACTGGCTTCACGGGCAGAGCAGATGCAGAGAAGGCTGCGCTTTCCCCCACGTCACCCGGCACGGGCTCACTAACTTCTAGCAACAGTAATTTTTTAGATCAATGATAACAATTATTGTTATAAGAGGCAGTGTACTGAACAACAACGAGGTTCTGCTGGGCTGGAGGAAGCGAGGCAGGAAACTGTAGAGACCCCTGCTCCGAGTTCCTAGGAGAGGCCCTGAGCGCGCACGTCCAGGTGTCTCACTAACCTGCATGAGCGCCCAAAGCAACAGCCCTGGGGGAAGATCCACAGACACAGGGGCGGGGGGTGAGTCAGACACAGACCCTGGGGCCGTGGAGCCGGGGCGTGGGAGCCGTGTCCTGCTCTCCGTATTACTACAGTAAAGCTCCACACAGCTCACTTTGTAGAGGTATGACTTCACACTCGACTGTAAATGCGTGCATGGCGAGGCATGCATCTTTTTCATCTCCTTGTCCGCTACGCTGCTTGTAAACACTGCGGCTGCTGCTGAGGCGCGTCAGGCGTGTCCCACTCTTTTGTGACCCCACAGACGGCAGCCCACCAGGCTCCGCCGTCCCTGGGATTCTCCAGGCAAGAACACTGGAGTGGGTTGCCAATTCCTTCTCCAGAGCAGGAAAGTGAAAAGTTAAAGTGAAGCCGCTCAGTCGTGTCTGACTCTCTGCCACCCCATGGACTGCAGCCCACCAGGCTCCTCCGTCCGTGGGATTTTCCAGGCAAGAGCACTGGAGTCGGTCACCAGCCGAACTTAACTCTGCTGAACTGAATGTAACAGTGAACTTCATTACTTAAGCCTTTCAAAGCGGCTCTGGATCTGGAAGCAGTGACCACACGCAGTGTTGAGACCCTGGTTCCTGTGTGCCAGCTCCTACTAAAATGAACAGGGCCGATTCCAGCTCTGCCGCAGGGAGACCCTGGAACGTCCATATATCTGTTGTGCCAGAGAACAAAAACATTCTCAGAAACTACTGAGGCCACGTTAGACACCACAGCGCGGCTGCTTAAAGGGGCTCCTGCTCGCCAAATGTGGGGGCAATCTGAAGGTCAAAAGGCTAAAGAGGATAACTGCTGACGTAGTTGAATTTTTACGTCCACAGTGATACCTGAAAGAAATGACTAAATAAAAACAGTCCTTAAAAGGGAGACCTCTGCTTTACAGATCAGTCAGCTAATAACTGTACGTGAAGTGACAATCAAAACATTGCCACCTTGCAATGCTCACTATAATAATTTTGATTCAGTCAAGATCACACCGACACCATTAAGTAGAAAGGGACTGGTGCACAGGATCTTCACAGACTCAGAAGGAAAATAAGCCTTTACACTGGTACAGCCAGGCAGGGCCACAGACACGGTCGAGCTTAGCATCGCCCGCAGGACCACCCAACGCCAGGTGCCTCTTAGTGGATGCGCTACGAGGCACAGAGCTTGGTGATAATACGGAGCATTATCATCGACAGTATTCCTGCCAAAGAACGTTTACTCTAAAGGCAACCAGGTCTTTGGACTCACGGTTCATAGCACAGGCAGGAGGGCATTCAAACAAGCTAACCATGATTATAAATCAGAACATGAGACATTCTACAGAACAAGAGGCCAGGACTCTGCCAAAATTAAAAAAAAAAAAAAAAGACAGTGCTATGAATTGGAGCAAACTCCAGGAGATACTCGAGAACAGGAGACCCTGGCGAGCTGCTGTCCATGGGGTCACAAAGAGTCGGACAGGACTTAATGACTAAAGAACAATGAAAAGCAAAACAGTGAGGCGGGGGGCGGGGGCAGAGGGTGGGGAGCTTCCCTGGTGGCCCAGTGGTTAGAGCTCCTCACTCCCATGCAGGGGGCACAGGTTCAGTCCCTGGGCAGGGGACTAAGATCCTGTGCTGTGCAGTAAAAAAAGGTGGTGGGTGGAGTCTCTGCTCTAGATTAGAGAAACCAAATACCTTGATTAGATCCTGCACTGGGCGTGGGCGGGGCGGAAACAAGAAAAAAAGGCAGCTATAATGGATCATCTCACAGTAATCAGGGCCTTAATTAGGTGATGACAGTATTCATCAGGTGGGACAATGCTTTACTCTCAGGAGATAAACGCTGAAGTATTTACTCATGAAGAGTCAGGATGTCTGTGACTTACTTTCGCGTAGTCCCACCAGCAGAGTTACAGAAAGAGAGACACGGTCCCTACGGCACAACAGTCCAGTCAGGGCGTCGAGGCGAAGAGAGCCTGGACTCCAGGCTCCATTTCTTTGTAGGTTTGAACACTTTCAAAAGGAAAAGCCCTGCCAGGCAGAAGGGCTCAAGGACGGTGAGCCTGGCCGCTGTTTACGTGAGTATGGGATGCGCCAGGCCCGTCACGCTCTCCCACAGCCACCCGGCTCACAGGGGCTGCGCAGGGCTCACTGACCGTCCCGGAGAGCAAGCTCAGCTCGCACCGTTGGATGCGCTCACGCACACACGCGCTCACGCACACCGCTGCACGAGGGGCAAAGCTGGACCCGAGGCACGCGTGAACACGCGTCTCTCTCACTGAGTGCCTCCGGAGGAAGAGAAGGCACGACCCTCTGGGGTGACCTGGTCGTGAACTGTTCCTTACACCAAAAGCAAGTCCCTACTGCGACCTTATCTTTGTCTTCCTCGTTTTCCAAGAAAAGGACAGGGCTGCCGTGACATGACCCCGAACAGAACCAAGCAGGCAAACAGGATGAACCGTTCTGGGAGCAGAGGGCGTAATTTACCTTCTACTTCTTCCCAGTCCTCCTCACTGTCTTCCTCGTCGTCCCCCTTGCAGCTGCCTTTGTCCGCAGCGGCCTCTCTCTCCGGGGGCTGGCCCTTCCTGTGGGCGCTCGGCAAGCCCCTGTGCAGAGATCACAGAGGAAGGTGAAGAAAGCTCGCATGTCCCGGTGCTGTGGGGAAGCTAAGCTTTCAAGGCTCCTTCTGTTTACTGTGAATCTGCTGCCGTTAGTTGAAGATGGTTTGGGAGCTCTGAGCCTCACGCCCTGCATTATCCTGGGCCTCGGGTTCCCAGCAGGATGGGCTCTGATCAGGGGTCTAATACTAGATGTGTCTTCGGAAACAGGAGGAGCGTGATGAACCCGCACCCTGAGGCCGTGTGAAGGGAAACAGCTGTCTGCAAACAGACGGGAAAGGGAGACGAGACCACGAAGAGAATGCAGGTCCCAGAAGGAGAAGCCATGATGCCCGTGCACACGTGTGCAGCCAGACGCCAGCAAGAAAGAGGGAAGGATTACACTCGCTGCCCCTCGCCGCCTCTGAGAGGTAAATTGAAAGGCGACTGAGGCTGGCAGAATTTAACTCCTAGGTACATGGGGGTGTGTCATGAGGAATACGGACGGCTGGAGCAGAGGCACAGAACTCCGCAGACGCGCAGCTGGCTACACACTAGCTCAGGACTCAGTGCTTGCTCACACGCAACATATTAATATTTCTACAAATTCACACATAAAACATCTTTAGAGCCCCAGGTTACTTTTAGTTTTTGTACGATTTGACACATGGTGTCCAGTGAGAATATTACCCAAGATTTTAGCACAAATACTTAAATTAACAAGCTTCAGACTGCAGCTCTAAAAAGACAAGACATTCCCTTTTTAGCCTGCTGCTTCCTTTCAAAAGCACAGAAACAAAAATATCCCCTTAAGAGTAAATGTGGGAGAAATGTCACTTCCCAGCCTAGAGGCAAAAAGGGGAGCTGGGCTCTCCCTGGCAGTGTCCTGGCTGATCTGTATGTGGACTTCTCTGCAGAAAGAATCCAGCAGGTGGGAGCGGGAAGCGGGAAGCTCAGTGGCATTGCAAGGAAGAGTCTTAGGGAAGAAGAGGCGAATGACGGTGGTGAGTCCACGTGCCCCCGTGCTCCTTCCCACAGCTGCCCTGTCCTGGGCTACCTCCCAGCCAGGACTGGGGGATGCCGGGAGAGCCGACACTGAGAGAGGGCTTGTCTCTGACGTAAAGCGGGAACTGCGGCCTCTCTGTTGGTCCTCCTCCCTGCACCCCCCACCCCCTCCCCCAGCATTCCCCAGAGGCAGATGATCAAGTGATCACGAGGTTTACATGCATGGTTCACCACATTATCAATACGCTCAGTCACTGTAAGAGGCCCTGCCCTAGGTGCCAAGGGGCATACAGAGATGAGCCGGCGTGGTTCTGGCCATCTGAGAGTTCACAGGGGTGTGTGGCTTGGACACCAGCAAGTGTAACAGCCGTCTGTGCACTCACAGGAGGGTATGATGGAGACACAAGTAAGTATAATGGACGTCTGAGAGCTCACAGGGGTGTGTGGCTTGGACACAAGCAAGTGTAACACAAGGCAGGTGAGTTACACTCTTCAGAGATGCAGCAAGAAGCCAGAGGAGGAGAGGGGGCTGAGGGGCAGGTGAGTTCTGTTCTGCATCGTCAAAGTGGCAGAACGCTTCCAGGCTGCAGGCAGACCGTGAGCACGTGTCGAGTGAAGGGGGGCGTCCAGCTGGGCAGGAGCAGCGCGAACCCGAGGGGAGCAGGACAGGACGTGGCTGGGATGTCGGGGAAACGCCTCAAGTACCTAATGTCTGTGTGGTAGAAACAGCACCGGGCCAGGAGCTGAAGACCTGCATCTCATCCTGGCTCCTGCCACCATCTAGCTGTGCAGCCACGAGTAACGCACTCTCTGCAAGCTGTGGTCCTCACCTGCAGAGGCTGGGAGGTGACCTACATAGTCACCACGACTCTTCCAGTCTTACCAGCGGCCCGAGCGCTACCTAGATGTGTTTAAAGATCCCACCTTTTCCACAGACCCCAGAGACGAGCAACAAGAGCAGGTTTCCTTAGTCATACTTCCCTGATGGACCCGGTCAAGACATTTTCCGCCGTCTCACCTGAAATCTTCCCCATCGCTGAGGGCTTCATCCTTTATAACCTGGGGCTCTTCAGATTTCACTGAAACCTTGGCCGCCTTCCTTCTCACTGGACCGTCTGCTGAGCCCCCAGCATCACCACAGCCTCTCTTCCTCTTTCCTCGGGAAACTTTTGTGGGAGGGCTCTTCTTTAGCGGTTTCTCATCTTCGAAGACATCTAGATGACCACACGGAACACGAGAGGAGGGACATAGGAAAAGCGGAGACATTGCAGGTTCGTGGGCAGGGTCACAGAAGTCCTCCCTGGTAACCTCTCTCCAGATGCCCATCAACATCCCATGTTTGGTCAACAAGCAGCGTTCGGCCCCTTCCACCTCCAGCTGGTCTGCATACTACACGCTTCCTTCATCAGTTACTCTGTTCTACCTCCTAAGGCTATAGAGACAGCAGCATATGACCCATAAAACCTAAACTGCAAACCTTAAATTTTACCTAATGTCCAGCAAGGAAAACACATCAGTCCATTAGTTAACACCTTGCTCGTTACTTCCTGCTGAGACTAATTATTTTAGGGATAATCCACTCCTACTAAGTGCAAAGCTTCAAGTTTATACACATGTCTGAGTGTGAAGGACAGGGAAGCCTGGTGTGCTGCAGTCTATGGGGCCGCAAAGAGTCAGACACGACTGAGCAACTGAACAACAATGATTTCCCCTAATCTAAGCTTCTGCTGTCTTTTAAAACCAAACGCTACTCAAAACACATACTTTATGAAATCTATCCAATCTAACCCAAATGTCACTCCCACAAGCTTGTGTGTATAAGTCATTTCAGTCGTGTCCAACCCTGTGCAACCCCATGGACTATAGCTTGCCAGGCTCCTCTGTCCATGGCGTTTTCCAAGCAAGAATACTGGAGTAGGTTGCCATGTCCTCCTCCAGGGGATCTTTTGAACCAGAAATTGAACCTGTGTCTCTTATGTCTCCTGCATTGGCAGGTGGGTTCTTTACCACTAGCTCCACCTGGGAAGCCCCTCAGCAGCCTTAAGGTTGGAATAAGTTAGCAGTAATTGAAAAACAACTTTAATAACTAACCATTATTAATAATTAATAAATAAAATAATAACATGTTGTTAAAAGGAAATATAAAAAATCCATACAGTATTCGTTTTAATTCAACTAGGGTAGGGTATGGTCTCTTAACATATAACTATATTACATATGTTATAATATATTAATACAACAGGGGAAAATATTTTTCTATTATAGTCAGGCAAATTCTCTTAAATCTGAAATAAATCATCTTTTTTCCTCTGCACAACTCTGCTTCAGTTAATATTGCAAAACAAAAATACTCTAACCTTTTTTGAGGTTCCAAAAGGAGCTGTGATATTAACCTAAAGTATCAAATTAATTCATTCCTTTCATTTATGGTTTGAACTACTGACTCCCTGGATACATATTTTTAGTCCCCAAGAATACAATTTTGCATGGAAGAAAAAGACTCTCCCTTTTGAGCTAAAAAAGAAACAACTAAATTTTAATAAATTTCACCTTATTTAGCAGCGTTTGTTTTAATGCTGGCTAAAATCACTGATTCAGTTCTGTTTCTTCAGATTTCTTATTTCAAGGCCAAAAGTTTATTTATGACCTGACAATTTGGTAGGGCATACTGAAAACCAGGATTTCTAGATCTTACAATGGTTTTTAGCCCTCTGTTAATAAGATGCTAAATACTTTACTAGTCTAAACATGCAGGTGGGAAGTTGCTTCAGAAGTACTGTTTCTTCCTCTCTAAACTTACTTGGTTGGTTAAAAGGCAGAGGTGTGCATTTCTGTGTTTTGAATAGAGGAATAGAGAAGTTAAAAGTGAGAACAAGGGAACAAACTGTGAATCAAAAGAAAGTTTATAGTATCATTAGTCAAAGTATCCAAAATTTTAAAAATCTGGACGCCCATCCATTAAATGGACATTAATTAAATGATTAATTAATTAGGGTACAGTCACACAGTGATATAATTTGGTCATCTTTTAAGACAACGGAAAAAGATACGCGATGCAATGCTAAGGGTGCAGTTGTTTGCATAGTTCCTACTACACAAAACGACACAGACTAGAAAGAAACATAGTATTGTTTAGGGGCGGTGGTTTCTGGACGGTAGACATGTGGTAACGTTTTTTTCCTAAATTCTTTGTGTGTTTTGTGTGTGCGCCAGGGTATCAAGGAGGCTATTATCTAGATATTCCATGCAAATGGAAGCTAAAATATAGCTCAGACAGCAACAATCGTTATCAGGCAAGATAGACCATAAAACAAAGTCTATAATAATAGACAAAGACATTATATAATGATAAAGGGGTCAAAACAAGAAAATGATATCACTGATAAACATATATGCACCTAACACAGGAGCATCTGAATATATGCAGAAAATATTAACAAAAATAAAGGGAGAAGTTGACAGCAATACAATAACTGTAGGCGACTTCAACACCCCACTTACGTCAATGGACAGATCATTCAGAAAGAAAAATCAATAAGGTTAACGGTGACCTTAAATGACACATTGGACCAGATGAACTTAATAGATAACTTCAAGACACTGTGTCCAAAACAGCAGAGCACACAGTCTTTTCAAGTCTTTTCAAGTGATGTGCACCTTTTCCAGGATCAATCGACCGCATGCTAGCCACAAAATGAGTCCCAACAAATTCAAGACTGAAAAGGTATTAAGTATCTTTTCCAATGACAACAGTATGAAACCAGAAATCAATTACAGGAGAAAAATGAAGCACAAACCCACGAGACTAAACAGGATGCTACAAAAAGCAACCAGCCAACGATGACTCACGATACCGTGGAACAAATCAGGAAATGCTGTAGGACGGCGAAAATAAAAACACAAGTTTACAAAATCTACAGGACACAGCGAAAGCAGTTTTAAGAGGGAAGCTTAGAGCAATGCAGTCCCACCTCCAGAAACAGAAGTCTCCAACAACCTAACCTACCATCTAAAGGAATCAGAAGTATCAGTCATAAAAAAGAAATGTTGCCATTTGCAACAACATGGAGGATATTATGCTTGGTGAAATAGAGAAAGAAACACCATGTTTTCCCTTGTATACAGAATCTAAAAAATAAATGAACAAATAAAACAAAGACAGACTCACAGATACAGAGAACAAATTAGTGGCCACCAGTGAGGAAAGGGGTAGGGGAGAGGCAAGACAGGGGAAGAGGATTAAGAGGCACCAAGTGGCAGGCATACAGTCAGTAAATTACAAGGCTGTAATGTATAACACAGGGATGTGGCCACTACTGTGTAACAGCTTTATATGGAGTATTAAGTGTGAACGTATTAGCCGCTCAGTCAGGTCCGATTTGTGAGCCATGGACTTGTAGCCTGCCAGGCTTCTCTGTCCATAGAATTCTCCAAGCACGAATACTGGAGTGGGTGGCCATTGCATTCTCCAGGGGATTTTCCTGACCCAGGGATTGAACCCAGGTCTCCTGCATTGCAGGCGAACTCTTTACTGTTTGAGCCACCAGGGGAGCCCTTATATGGAATATAATCCAATATCCAATCATTGTTGTACATCTGAACTAATGCTATAATAACTCAACTATAATTTAAAAAGAGGCCATTTTCCAAGACTCTCCAAGATCTAGAGCTGTCTACTACAGTCAGCCGTCCTTCTGGATGCCCTGGTTCCAAATCTGTGGATTTAACTAACCTCGGATTGAACTTTGCTTGAATCCACAGATGTGCAACCTGTGGAGGGCTGACTGTACTACACTGTTATATAACCTGGTTATTTCAGCAGGGCAGGAATTAACCACTGGGCTTGCTCGGCCAGCTACTAATTTAACAACAACCAAAAAACCCCACCTGCTTAGAACTGCCAGCAGCACCTCACAGCAGTAAGAATAAAATACAAACTCCTTAGTCTGGTCTCCAACCTAAGGGTCCCAGTTATTTCTCTCACCTCAATTCTAAAACATTCCTTTCTAAGAGTTTTAAACTTACTGATTCCTCTGCCCACATCCTACAAAAGGCCCCTCATTAAAGTCAGTAATTGGCTGAAAGCACCGTGTCCTCGGACAGGACTTCTTGGCCACTGATTCTGACTCTGCTGCGTCTTCCCTGTGCCCATGCCAGTTTTATTACAGAGACCTACTCTGCCTTCTTCATGGCTCCTGGCACCATGGGAATTTGCTTTTTAACTTGTTTGTCTGACCTCCCCTTCCCCAAAGATCACAAGCATCATGAGAGCAGAACCTTGCCTGTCCTATTGACTGCTACCCTTCCAGTGCCAATAACTGGGTCTGAAAATAGCCAGGTGCTCAGTAAGTATCTGCTGAAGGAGCTAATGATGAAGGAGTAAATTGACGAGGTAATGTTGAGATCGAATATGTAGAAACTACAGGGGCCCTAATAGAAACAAAGCTATAATGGGAAGCCAAAGAGTTGGCTGTTGAAAGCAGCCAAGCGTCAGCTTTATTTGCATGCACTGTGGTGCTGTTATACACTACGCTGGGCTGACCAGTCACCAAAGACGAGTCACCAAAGACGAGTCACCAAATCAATTTCAGCTGCAGCCAAAACCACAGCAAAGACCACAGCTCTTCCCGGAAGCTGCCTTGGAAACTTTCTACAGCGCCACTGGCTCGTGGAGTGCGAATGAGGCTTGAGCACCCCCCGTGCCTACGCGTGGGCTAAGTGATAGGTTAGCCCATCTGATCACCTCACCCAGACCAGGCCCAGAGCCTGATGTGCCATCTCACTGAAAACTCACAGCCACCCTGCAGAATCACAGAATTCCTCAATCTAGTGTCATAGGGGGCCTTACTAGTGATTCGGCCCAATCGTCTACTCAGGTGTATGAGGTACCCCAGAAATTCCTTCTACTGCATGCATTATACAGTTATTTACACTATAGTATACGCAGAGAAGTGGAGAGGACAAGATGAGATACAGCAAAAAGACAGACATGTTTTCATAAGCTTATCTGGTTAAGACAGGTCAAAAAGGAAGCAAATACATCCCCAAGATCCTCTGTGATGAGGTGTACCTGGGAAAGACCACCTTAGGCAAGACACTCAAGGAGTGCCTGGGTTGAGACCTGCAGGAAAAGAAGGCAGCCGTGGCAAAAGCCGCGAAGAACATTCAAGGGAGAAGGAACATTAAAGGCAAAGGCTCAAGTGAGAAATAACGCGGGGTGCCTGAGGAACCAAAAGGAGGCCAAAAAGGAGAATGTCTGGGAGAGGAGAGAGCAGCAGCGAAATCATGTAGGGTCTTGTAGGCCGTGTAAGGAATCTAGATTTTATGCCAAGAGCAGTGGAAGCCAGAGCGTTTGAAGTAGGAGCGTGGCAATATCTCATTTATTTTTTCTTAAGATCATTTGCTGCCGCATGGAGAACTCTAACCCTAACCCTAGGGTTAGCAAACAGACGACAGCAGTGGTCCAACTGGAAAGTGGAGGTGGCGTGGGCAGGGGGTGTGGCCAGGAAAATAAAGAGAAGTGGAGAGGTCTGAGACAGGGTTCTGAGGTGGAACTGACAGAGCTTGCTGAAGGACTGGAGGTGTGCAGTGTAAAGAAGAGGGGTTTGTTCTAACAAGTGATCAATGAGGGGGGGATAAGTGGGGAAGGGGCAGGTTTAGTTTGCCCAGGACAAATAAAAGAAACCTATTCGATATGCACGTGGAGAAGTCGGCTGGGATCCGAAATCTGGGGGTCTAGGGTGGGATTTAGCTGAAGGTACCGTTAAGGAAGCCTGGCGTGCTGCAGGCCGTGGGGTCGCAAAGTGTCGGGCAGGACGTAGCGACTGAACAACTACTGTTCAGGAGATCAGCACACTCCCGCACTCTTAAGTACGGGTCCGCTGGTCTCGTGGGGGCACAAAACGAATGCCTTTTGCCTATTCGCCCTCTCCATCTGCCAGGAGACCGGACTTGACCCTGCGGGCAGCAGGGCGCAGGAAGAGACTGCGCAGGGGAGCTCGCGGTCCGGCCAGGATCGGCGGAACCGCTCAGTGCGCATCCTGCACGGAGGGCAAAGGCGCAGCGACGTCGGGGTGGCCCGGGGCGGGCGCACACCGCCTGCCTCCCGCGGTCACCGGGACGCGGTCTCCTCCGCGCAGGTGGACGCAGGATTGCCTACCTGCACCCGCGGGAGGCCGGCCTTGCCCTCCCCGCGCCCGGCCTGCCTCCTGCCCTCCTCCAGCCTCTCCCCGCCAAGCCCCGCTAGGCCTTGCTCTCACCCGCCTCCTCCTCCTTGCGCCGGGCTTTGGTTTCGCCCTTGGCCTTCCGGCCGCGGGAACCCCGGCCAGCCGCGCGTTTCCGAGCCATCTCTGCCCAGGCAAGACTCGCCTGGGAAGGGACGCACCGCGCCGGCGCCGGACGCTGCCCGCCAGCTGGCCCCGCCCCCCCACATAGGCCACACCCCACTCCGCCCCAGCCCCGGAGTACCAATGCCAGCTGCCGGAAGCGAGAAGCCGCAAGACCGATTCCTTTCTACTTCCGGTGCGTTGCGTTCTCGCGTTTCCAGAGACCTGAGGCCGGGGTGGGGGAAGGGGGGGGTCTCGTATTCTCGCGAGAGGCGGGAAAGAGCGCAGGGTTTGAAAGATGGCGGACGACGTGGACCAGGTGAGTGTCTTCTGAAGCGCCAGCTCCGAAGCAGCTTACTTGTTCCCGGGCCTGGTTCTGCGCGGGTTTGCCTACCAGGGTTGCGTTTTCCAGTCTCACAGGAAGGTGGCCAGTTGTGCCGCCTCTTTCTGGGTCTTCACGGCCTCAAATCTGCCTTTTGGCTAACCGCGCCCCCTCCGAATTTTACGTCGGGCCTTGAGATGTTTTACTCTTCGAAACCCGCTGAAAACTAATTATTCCTCACTCTCGCCACTTCCTTTCTCTTGAGTATATTTCTGTTTGCCAGATACTATTTAAAATACATCAAGTTAATACGTTGGCCCTTTTTTACTCCTCGCAATAATCATGAAGGGAGGATGCTGCTAAGTCGTGTCCGACTCCTGCGAGCCCGCGGGCTGCAGCCCGCCAGGGTCTTCTGTCCATGGAGTTTCCCAGGCAAGAACACTGGAGTGGGTTGCCCTTTCCTCCTCCAGGGGGTTCCTCCCGACCCCGGGATCGAATCCGCGTCTCCTGAATTGCCATGCGGATTCTTTACCAGTCATTTGTAAATACGGAAACTGAGAATTAGAGATGGCACGGTGTTTAATCCCAGTTTCCAAGTGTCAGAATCAGGAGTTGAGCCCACACGCCCAGAGTCACGGGCAGTGCCTTCACCCGTTATTCTATACTGCATGCTAAATACTGATATATTCATCTTACGGGCCAAATGGCGCCCTAAACTCAGCCTGCCCTGAGCTGCATGCATAATCCTCCTTCAAACATTGATCTCTACTTAGCATTCTCTCGTATGTGGTCGTCATTAAGTGTATGGTCTTCAGGCTACTAAATGATAACTTGAAATAAAGGTGAAGTCCCTGAGAGAGTGACTCCCCTCCACCCTGAGATGGGGTCAGACAGTTCGGATTTTGAGGGAACAGAGTCATGTTATTTTGTCCTAACTCCTCTCTGTCTTCTTCGTAATCCAGCACTTAGTGTTGGGCACTGCTCTGCACCTTCATACACGGTCCTTCAAGCCTCACAACAGCGGTGTTAGGTAGGCGCTGTTGGTACACGCATTGTGCAGATTAGGAGAGTGGGGCGCAGGGGGGCTAAGCGGCTCGCCCGCCGACACACAGGGCGCGGGGGTCCCGCTCCTTCACTCTAGTCCTGTAGCGCCACTCAGCCTGCTTCTTTCATCAGCAACAAACGACCAACACTGTGGAAGAGCCCTTGGATCTCATCCGGCTCAGCCTGGACGAGCGCATCTACGTGAAGATGAGAAACGACAGAGAGCTCCGAGGCAGGCTACATGTGAGTGAACTGTCCCCTTGAGATGGTTTCCCTCTCCCTCCTCCTTTGAAAGGTGGAAACTGTCTGCTCTGGAAGAGTGTGCTGACTGTTGACCTGAAGGAGGTGGAGAGTCACCCATATTTCTAAAGGCCAAATGCGATGGTGTTTTATTCAGATTTTTAACATTTTTTCCTCTTAATGGAAATGGTGTATTTATTAAAGAACACTTTCATTTCTTTAATTTTTTCCTTTCTATTTTTTTGTCAATAACATTTACTTGTTCTCCATTCTCATTTAAGTGTTCTTTAAACTACTGACATATATATATATATATATTAACTTGTGTTTTGTTGTGAAAAATTTTAGATAGCACAGACATACGTAGAGTAAAAGTAGAATGCTATTTCTTCTACCAGTAGCCATTCCTTCTATTAGGTCTGTAATCTTTCAGGTCTTTTCTCTATATTTACATACATGAACATGTGTCTGTGTGCATATATTTGCATTGTATACACTAATGACTTTGCAGAATTCTTTACGTGGTAGTAGTGATACCAAAATCGTTTTCCATTTCTTGCTGCTAAAAGTAATGCTGCATTTTTATACGTAGACCTTTGTTTATATCTGCAAATATAAATATTTCTGTAGGATTGGTCCTTTGAGATGGTTCCATTTATTCATAAAGAGAGTATATTAAAGGAATTGTCTCTTCTTGGTAACTTATTTCTTTGCTGAGTGTGTTCTTTTTATCATTGCCATTCTACCCTAAAGTGCTAGTTTTTATCCAGCACTAAACCAGGTGCTGTTATTCTGAGTGTTTTGCCTGTAATATCTCATTTAATCTCTATAACAACTTTGTGAGTGCAGATATTCATTATCCCCATTTTGCATTTGAAGAAGCTCAGGCTCAGAAAGGTAAAGTTACTTGATTAAGGTGACACAGCCAGTAGAAAGGAGGGCCAGACGAGGAACCTAAGCCATCTGACTTCACTGTCTCTTCAGTACCATGATTCTACCTAATATTAAACCTAAAGGTAAAGAACCTCCTGTGCTTGGAAAGGAAGTGAAGACCTAAGTCTTAAATTGCAGAAAGGAAGATGATCCCCAGGACATGGAATAATGGCAGCTTTGCAGAGAAAAATAGAACTGAGCTTTTTCACCTGAGCCAGTGGCACATAGACAGGCCCTCCCGGACAGACATGTTGCCTTAACTCCTGGAGGCTTTTTCAGCCCCTGTGTGGACTCGCCCCGCCCCGCTTCTTCAGCCCCTGTGTGGACTCACTTCCTCTGCACTGAATGGCCCCGCCCCGCCTTCTGTTTTGGGGCCTCATCTGTGGATCTTTGCTCTTGTTGGTGTGCTTTGCCTGGCACTTCCCTGTGTGGCTAATTGGCTGCTTTTATTTTGATGTGAGCTGGTGAACCATTTAACACTTGACTAGAAGTAACTGACGTGGGTTCTAAACAAGACCATCTGCCCCCGCTCTGGAGGCTCACCATTTGGTCAGATGCCTGAGCTTTGGAGCGTAGGTTGAGGGCATCCCTGAGTCTCCGAGCTGCACTGCGCGCTGACTGTGCCGAGCGGTGGGTTGGGGCGAGGCTGTGAGAGGTGCCGGCGCTGCTGCGCGCTTCCTCGGCGGCGCTGTCTGGGGCAGGGAGGTTTGCGGGAAGCGTCTTGTGCCTTTAGGAAACCAGTGCTGTCGTCTTAGCCGCTACAGAAGTGGTTTTCCTTTACTAGACAAAACTTCCAATTATTTTGAATAAATTCATCTTTGACCATAAACAGTTTTATATTTGTGTTAGGTCAATTAAGTAACCGTGGGAGATGGTCTGCAAAGAAACAGTGTATTAGTACAGCAGGGTTATTTTTTATTTGCATGTAAAGTTTGTGGTGTAAGTATTAATGTTATGTGTTACTTGTAATTGAGCCATTTGCATACTGTAAGCCCTGTTTATTTTTTCCTAATTTGCTTATTAAATTTCTTGGTCCCTCACCTTCCCACTTCAGGCTTATGATCAGCATTTAAATATGATATTGGGAGATGTGGAAGAGACTGTGACAACTATAGAAATTGATGAAGAAACATATGAAGAGATATATAAAGTAAGTCATGCAGTTCTAGTCAACACGTGCAAAATGTCAGTTCTCAGAATACAGCAACTTAATACTTACTTATGGAAAGCCTTTCATGTTTTGATACCTATTCATGGCCTCAGTAGAGTGTAACAATTAAAAGCAAAGGCTTTGGAGTTGGACAGACCTGGGTTTGCAGTGTTGGCTTGGCCACTTCCTACCTGGGATATGTGGGGCAGGAAGCACCTTTGCAGATGTGACTTCCTCACTGGTGGGCAGGAATGCTGGTCACTTCTGTTTGGCTTGCCAGGATGCACTGAGATATGGCTGTGTGTAACGTTAATACAGGACGATGTTTTGTTTGATGTGAATTTATCTATCAGTACTTGTTGGAAACTAAAACTGAGAAATTAAAAAATAACAACTCATTAAAAACAGTAAATCTATCACATGTTGACATAAGTAACATTCTTATGAATACGAACTATATTTTCTGAAACGAAACATTTAGTGAGGAGTGTCTTTGTTTTATGTTTTGCAAATGCTTGACTTAATAGACAACATTTAGTTACATCTTTTCCTCTGCATTTAATCTGTTGTGCTACGCTATGGTTGAACATCACACGGATAGGTTAACTGGAATTGACAGAGGGTTTTTGTGGATGCTTGCCTT
Organism: Bubalus kerabau; assembly: GCF_029407905.1. Lineage (NCBI taxonomy): Eukaryota > Metazoa > Chordata > Mammalia > Artiodactyla > Bovidae > Bubalus > Bubalus kerabau. The sequence goes on along the minus strand of NC_073643.1, from coordinate 59,788,275 downwards.
TGATGCTACACCCAAACTCAATGAGCAGTAGTTTCTTAAAGGTTAGTTGTAGTGTGGAATCTAAGACTACATCGGTGAACCTCCGTACTCTTGTTATATGTAGGTTCATTGGTACCTTGCACTTGGAATGGATCTTGTATATATGCATAATTTTGTTACATCAAACTCTGGTCATTTGGAAAGTATTAGTTCACTGAATTACGCAGATCTTCCATATATTGGCACATTTTATTCTTCAGTCTTGTAAGTACTGAGAAGCCGTCTCTGACCCTCCTCTAGTATCGTGCTTTCCTGTGTAGGCTCAGGCCACAGGGCCGCCGGGATTCATGTCTTGACTCTGTTGCTTACCAGCTCTATAATTGTATCAGTTACCCAACTTGTCTGTGACTGAGTTTCCGTGCCTGTAAAATAGGGATGGTAATACCCACTCATTTCATACTACCGTTGAGGATTCATTGGGAGATTCCATGAAAAGCCTTCAGACGGCGACAGGCACATAGTAAGTGCTCCGATGTTAGCCTTTGTTGGTTTTGTGCTTCTGTTTTATCCCGGCTCTCCTCTTTTCAGGCACTCGTGACTCCTTGGCTAGTTCTCTTTTTCCTCCTGAACATGGATTCTTTTGATTTAATGCGCGTTTTTCCCTCTCACGTGTTAATTGGTAGTCACGTCTGCTATAAGCCAGCAGTCTGTGACGGCAGCACAGCATGAAAGCGTGAGCTCTGGGTGAACAGATCTTTGTTCACATCCCGGCTGCTGCTGATTAGTTTTGTAACCTTGGGCAAATTCTAGAAATTCTCTGAGCCTCGAGGACCTGCTCAGCAAAATGCCAGTGCAGGAATCGTGCCTTCCAAGACGCACGGCGTTTGGTGCTTGCGAAGCTGGCGGCAGGTGGTGGTTGGTGGCCATTACGATTATGGATAAATCTGTGTCTTTTCTGAGCGTCACTCTTTTCTAATATTCTTACTGCATAAATACCCACTTTGGATGTTATCTTAAACTCAGTACATCTAAAACTAGACTCCTGGTGTTCTTCACCTTCAAAATGAGGTCATTCTCAGTTCCTTGTTTCTGGTCATGAGCTTCTTAGTTATTTGGACCCTTTATCTCAGAGTTTTGTATAACAAGTCAGCCCAAACCTTAGTGTCTTAAAAGCACACCCACTTACCAGCTTGCAGTTTCTGGGGGTCAGGTGTCCAGACTCAGCTGGGTCTTCTGTGTTAGGGTCTCTCACAAGGCTGCACAGGGTCTGGGGTCTCATCTGAAGACTACAGTTGGGAAGGTTCCGCTGCTAAGCTCACTTTGATGATTGTTGGGAGGATTAATTTCCTCAAGAGTGTTGAAATATGGGCAGACGCAGAGCTTGTTAGAAATGCAGGTTCACAGGCTCCACCCTGGCCTACGGAGTGAGGATCTCTGGGCATGGAGCCAGAAAACGGCCTTAAAAGCTGTTAAACAGGTGACCTTATGCACAGTAAAACTTGAGAACGCTGAGAGATACAAAGAGTTAGATCCATTCATGGCTGACAGACAGGTATACTTGATTTAACATACTAAATTTATAGGTATTACTTGAATTTACTGTTCAGGGTTTTCTTTTTATGTTCCAGTACCTAAGAAGCTCATAAAACATAGTTTTTACCTGTTAAAATAAGTTCTGGAACCCTAGCTATTACCAGTACTTTCTGCCTAGCACAGAAGCAGCTCTCTGTCAGAGCTACATGGGGTCAGCTGTACAGATTCCTGTAAGCTAAGGACGGGTTGTCACTGTCCCTCCCGCCTGCACTGTGGCAGAGCAGGGACAGGATGTCCGCCGCCATAAACACTCGCTTTCAGAAAAGGGGAGGACCCTAAGCAGTCCCTGGTCCTTCAGTGACGGATCCCCTGGGAGGCGTGAGTAGTGAAAGTATGACCTGTGCGATACTTGGGACATACTTATACTAAAGAAACTTACTCTTTCTTTGTATGGAGCTCTTTATCGGTCGTCTGCATTTACTGTGAAATACGGGGCTGCAGTGCTGACAGAAGCACTCAAGTCTGCTGGGCGTTCAGTTTGTCACAGGCTTCTGTCAGCCGGTCACCGCATCCTGCGTGAGTGCCGTTTCTTTAGAACTTACGGCTTCTTGTGTTTCCCGTCTGCTTCCTTCCAGCCTGCTCTCTGGGCCCGTAACCCCGAAACCCTTCTCTCGGTGAAACTCGCAGAGGCCTTTGTGTCTCTAGTTACCCACCTCTAACGTGGGCTCCTCTACAAAGTAATGTTGGCTACCCTGGGTCACCTGCTAATGTAAACTTGAATGGGAGGGCAGCACCCTTATCTCATCTCCCCTCAGGGCTGAGTTTCTTTAACTGAGAACATGGACAGGGCTGCTTTGTGCCTCGGCGCTGTTTTTCTTGTTTTTTGTCCACAGTTTGGAGTCTAAAAACAGTTGGCTTTTCTGACCTTATGAATGCTGTTTCTTATCATCGCTGCTTGAAAACCTGCTAGTTATCGCCTGAGCTCGTCTCTTCCTTACACTGCCCTGCCCAGCGCATCAGATTAACAGCAACACTACCAATGTTTGGCTTTTTCTAACCTTTTCCCCAAAACCTAGGTTGGGGATGTCTTTAGGCTACTTTTTAGCTACTTTCTAGTCAGCAGCTTTGGGACTGCCCTGGTGGCTCAGACGGTAAAGCGTCTGCCTACAGTGCGGGAGACCTGGGTTCAGTCCCTGGGTCATGAAGATCCTCTGGAGAAGGAAATAGCAACCCACTCCAGTACTCTTGCCTGAAAAATCCCATGGACAGAGGAGGGTAGTAGGCTACAGTCCATGGGGTCGCAAAGAGACACAGCTGAGCCACTTCACTTCACTTCACTTGAGGCAACAGTTTTACTGAGGCATGAGAAGATTTCAGACCTTCCTTGTCTGTTTCCTTACTGCCTAAGGCTCACTCACACAAAAGATACCCATTCCATATTGAGTGGATTAGTGCCACAGTGAAGCAGCAGGGGAGGATTTTATTTGTGCCCACAGTCTCCAGTGAGGCTTTAGCTCAGTGCACCAGCCCTCCTCGTGCTCAGTCAGGGACCCCGGCTTACTGGCTCTGCCGTCCCCAGCATTCTCCGTAGTCTGAGTCCATGTTGGGGGGAGACCCCAGAGGGGCCTTTGTGGGAGGCTTAGGGTCAGCCGTCACTCCTGCTCACTTCTCATTGGTTAGAACCCAGGAGTGTGAGGAATGTTGAGCTGTGTGCTGGGAAGAGGGGGGACGGGCTGCCTGGATGGCTGCAGCCCCTCCCCTGGCTGTGTTCCAGGAAAAGAAACACTCCGGAGATGGTTCTTTGTGTCACAAAGGTAAGTGACCAGGGTTTTAAAGCCATCTGTTTGTGTTATGATGAATCTGTGGGTTTTTCTTTCCAAATTTCTATCTCAAAAAATGAATACTACTACTACAAATTTGTACAAATGGGTTCTGTGTTTTGTTTTTTTTTTCCTCTTCCAGTCAACAAAACGGAATATTCCGATGCTCTTTGTACGGGGAGACGGTGTTGTGCTAGTTGCCCCGCCACTGAGAGTTGGCTGAAACGGAGAATTTATCCCGTGTGGAAGATGGCTGTACTGTGATTGCCGCTTTGAATGTGGAAGATATTCAGGAGAGACCGATGTACATCTTGATACTAAGAAATAACCAAGAATTCTTCCACTCCTGAAATAAGTTGGTTTGTAGATAACTCACAAATTCTTCAGCTAAACAGCATTTTTATTTTTCTCCAACCTTTCCAATAAATGTGGTCACCAAGATACAGAGCTTTTTCAGGAATTGATTTGCTCCACTGTTTTTTGCACAATTTCTGGTTTTTTTCCTTTAAATTAAACGTGTCATTTCCTCTTTGGTTTTTAACGTGGTCTCCTGTCCTGTGAATTCTTTAAAAGAAGCACGTCTTCTGTTCACTTGGCTACTTGTTCTGCGTCTGCTGTGTTTGCAGCACCAAGTTGGGTCCTGGGAACTGCAGTTTTGTGGATCTGCGGCCCTCCCTGGACCCTCCGGGAAGGCACTTGTTGAGGCGCAGTGACTGCAAGGCAGTGAGCGCCGTGCTGGTGGTGGCTTACGCGTATGGGATGCCGTGAGCACGCAGGGACCAGCGCCCAAGCCAGAACCACCTGGCTGGGCGGGTGTGGTGGTGGTGATGCCGTCTCATCGGAAACACTAGCGCTGCGGTGAACAGTGACACCCGGGGCTGTTCCTTCTGTCTGGCCTGATTTTCTAAGGTCGGGCTTCAGTGGTGGTTAATCCATTATCTAGCGCACTGTGCTAACATGCAGTGTTTTAAGCCACGTGCGAGAAAGATGCTTTCGTTAGACATTGTATAAAGTGGTTTCATTTTCTTTATTGTGCCTGTTCCTATAAGTCAGTGGAGACGAGAAAACAAGCGTGGGCAAGCCGACAGAGGCTTCATCTATGTCAGAAGACAGGAGAGAGCCTTCTGCCATCCGCACACTTGGTCCAGGCTTCAGGGAGTCCCAAGAGGGAACCTGCTTACAGCAGCCTCTTCACTGTTGAAGAAGTGGGACTGTGTTTCTGATGGTGGCGAGTGCTTGATCCTTTGGATCATCCTTCCTGAACAGAACACTTGTTTCGGAGCCGCTGTTGTTGGTCCATGTGATAATCGCCATCTCTTGTCAGAGTGCACCGAGCAGAGGCATTTTGTGCCCATCTTCTGTGGCATCCCTGTGGCAGCTCTCCTGCAGGACGTTACGAGAAGCTGAAGCTCCGTGAGCTCTCAGTTCTTGCCCGTGGGTCCCAGGCAGTTCCCGAGGGAGCGTGCGGGCAGCCCTGGCTCCTGATGTCCACCACAGGCTGGCGTGATGGCCACTCCGATTCTCTCCCTGTGGCCTCTGGTCTCTGTGCTTAATTCTTGAATGCTTTCTCTATTCTTTTCTTGGTTGTCTTTCTGTGTTTTCTCCTAGAGTTGATAGGTTACGTAGAACTGTTTTGGCTGTGAGGACTACGGTCTGCACACACTATGTTTCTAAAAATCATGGACCTTACCATCTGACCCAGCTGCCGTTGTGCGCACATAAAACCCAGCTGCTCTATACAAACGTCTGCTTAGTCCTGGCTGCTAAGTTACAGGCGATAGGGACTTCCTGGTGGTCCAGTGGCTGGGACTGCGATCTCAGTGCAGGGGTTGTGGGTTCGATCCCTGATAGGGAATTGGACCCACATCCCACAACTAAAGATCTTGCACGCCACAGCGAAGATTGGAGATCTGAGTGCTCAACCAAGACCTGGCACAGCCAAGTAAATATTAAAAAAAGGGTACCTGCAGGATAATCCTCTGCATGTCCCCAGACGGGGGTTTTGCAAGCCCTTACGGAGCTCAGGCTGCCTGCCTGGAGGGTTGGAGCTGGGGCCCAAGCCACAGTAGGGGCCATTCAAGCAGCGTCCTGCCAGGCTGCTTCTCCAGGCCTGCAGGGATGCTGCCCTCAGAGGGTGCAGTCAGAGGGCCCTGGAGCCGTGCCTTGGATTTCCAGGGCTGCACGGCACCCTGAGCTCCAGCCAGCTGGACGGCCCAATGTCACCGGAGCTGGCGACTGGTAGTTTTCTGCGACATGGTATCACATCACTCAAGGGGGAGCCTCTCAAGCAGATGCCATACCTGGATCCTCGTTTTGGTGGCTTATGGTCCCAACTTGTGGTTCCCCACGAACAAGGATGGATAGACAAAACGTGCGGGTACATACTCGGCATTGAGCTGACACGTGCCTCAATTGAAACCTGAGTAACTTGAGCTTCCCAAGTAAGACTAAAAGCATCAGCTGCAAATAGGCATTTTTCATACATTTTAAATAGTGGTTTTAAAAGATCTGCCCAAACTAGGCTGTTTTCACACATCCTTCTGTGACAGATGCAAGCACATTGTGGAACTATTGCAGGTTTGGTTCCAGACCCCCACAATAAAAAGTGTCACTGATCACAGATTTCCATAACAGTGAAAAAGTTTGAACTAGTGCAGGAATTATGAAAATGTGACACAGAGATGAAGTGAGCAAATGCTGTTGGAAAAAACGCTCCAGGAAACAATGCAGGGTTGCGCAAACATTCAATTTGTTTAAAAAAAAAAAAAGGCAATAAAGTGAAACACGATGAGCGAGGAATGCCTGTAATGCATACCTACGTTTTAGCCTGCAGTCGGAGGGGAGGCGTGTTCCACTGGGCGGGCGGTAGACAGCTGTGAGCCGTGCTCACCTGCACTGGATGGAAAGTCGCTGAAAATTCCGGGGGTCGCCCTGGCAGGCTCCCGAGGCTCAGTGATGTTTGTGTCCCTCGGCTCTGGTGAGCTTCGTGGATTTCATTCTTGGGCAGACCCTGCCCAGTAGCAGATCCAGGATTACAGCCGGCTGCTTGCCAGCTGCTGAGCTTTCATTCTCGACTGGCTCATGTGCTGGTCCCTGCCTAGCCTTCATGGCGAGGAGAACCCAATATATGTTAGGATCAGAAGAGCAATGGTCCCTGAATCGCTCATTCAACTATTATGCGATCTTACAAATGTTTTGCAAAAGGGCAGGGAAAAGAGAAAAGATAACGTGTGAAGGGCTTCCCCGGTGGCTCAGCAGCGAAGAATCTGCCTGCAGTGCAGGAGCCGCAGGAGACTCGGGTTCCATCCCTGGGTTGGGAAGATCCCCTGGAGGAGGGCGTGCAACCCGCTCCAGTATTCTTGCCTGCAGGATCCCATGGACAGAGGAGCCTGGGGGGCTGCAGGCCAGAGGGTCACAAAGAGGCGGACACAGCCGCAGTGAGTTGGCACGTATGCACCATATGTAGAGGCCTTTATGCTCTTGCATCGGGGGAAAAGGGAGTCAGAGGACTGCCACCGTTCAGCGCAGAGATCTGAGAGGAAACCCGACGGGGTAGCTGGACCAAACTTAAGATTCCTGAGGGGAAAACTAACTGAAGGGCCATCAGTTTCTAGAAAGGATTTATCAAGTTTACAGGTGCTACACAGATAGAGAGCCTGAGGCCCCTGAGAATGTAAGGATGACAAATACGACCTTCATCAGGCAAAGTGCCCCAGAGGTTACAAAATTACACGTTAGATGGTGTATGTGAGATGGACGCTTCTCAATTAGACGTCGTTTTTAACGTGTTCAACAACAGGGACAAGGGCAGAAGCAAGGAGGTGAGAGGATGCAGCTCTTCCGGCAGCAGTACTGAAAGTGAGGAACCTAGAGGACGGCTTCCCAGGTGACTCAGTGGCAGAGAATCTCCCCGCCAGTGTAGGAGATGCGGCTTCCATCCCAAAGTCGGGAAGATCCCCTGGAGGAAGGTGGCAGCCCACTCCAGTGTTCTTGCCTGGAAAATCCCATGGATGGAGGAGCCTGGCGGGCTACAGTCCGTGGGGTGCCAAGGAGTCGGACACGACTGAGTGACTGAGCACACTGGTTGGGCCTGAGCCACGTGCCCATCATAGAACTAAGGGTCAGATTATCCACCTAGGCATAATCTGGTCTGAGTGAGGAGAGGGGTACTTCTCTCAAAGGAACCAGGGGAAAGAGGGTGGGAGCTGGAGACAGAGTGCCTGTTATATAAGAATAACTTGCCATCTCCCCTAACTTACACAAAAATAGAGCCTTTGATTATTAATGGATTATTAGTGGCAAAGTTTTTGGAACACACTTCATAGCAGAGATGTTATGATTTGAAGTCACTGCTCTGGAATCTAGTAACAGGCCCTTGAGTACCCTGGGGGGCAGGGACGGGGGGGTGGGGGGGGTCAGTGTGGATGCAGCTTAGACGTGTTTCATGACTGGCTGGAGAAGGAAATGGCAACCCACTCCAGTGTTCTTGCCTGGAGAATCTCAGGGACGGGGGAGCCTGGTGGGCTGCCATCTGTGGGGTCACACAGAGTCGGACACGACTGAAGCGACTCAGCAGCAGCAGTGACAGTGGCTGGAGCCCTCTTCGGGGGCTGAGCTGGGGGGCCTGCAACATGAGTGTATTCGGCTGAGAGTAAGTATTGGGGTCCTTGGAGCTCTGAGGAAGGCGGGTTATTTGCATGATGTGAGTGAGAATGAGTCCCACCCAACAAGTGGCTTCTTGTTAGCAGGTACCATCGTCTCAACCCCTGGGCCCAGGGCCTGGCCAACAGCGTGTCCCCAGGAAATGCTGAATGACTGAGCAGTTAAACTGTAAGAAAGCCAGTGACAATCCTACCGTTGGAAAGAGTAAATGGTACTTTTTTTTTCAGCTTTATTGAAGTGAAATTGATATAATTGTGAGGTATTTCAAGTGGGCATTGTAATGATTTGACGTATGTATACATTGTGAAGGGATTCCCACCTTCTGGTTATGAATGCATCCATCACCTCATGTTCATTTGTGTGTGCGTGTGTGGTGAGAACTTTCTATTTTCTTAGCAGACTTCAGTGTGGTCAGCTTAGTCACCATGGTTTACACTGAATTGTCAGATTTTACTCATACCTGAAAGTCTGTACTCCTTTTCTACCGTCTGTGTTTCCCCCATCCTCCAAACCTAGAAACCATTTTTCTAAGAGTTTGACCTTTTCCTTTTTTTTTAGATTTCACATATGGTACATGCAGTGTCTGGCTTATTCCACTTAGCATAATGCCCTCAAGGTCTGTGTTGCAAATGGCAGAATTCCTTCTTTCCTCGTGGCTGAATAACAGTCCACCATATGCATATATGCGTGTTATCACTACTGCTTTATCCATTCAGGGCAAATGGTTCCTTCACAGGTGAACTTTGCGTACTGCTTTCCAGACACTTGTGATGTCCCGCCCACAAGTGGACACTTGCCCTTCTAGCCATCTTGGCCCATTGCCATTTACCTGAGAACCACAGTAGATAGTTCAGTTCAGTTCAGTCGCTCAGTCGTGTCCGACTCTTTGCGACCCCATGAATCGAAGCACGCCAGGCCTCCCTGTCCATCATCAACTCCTGGAGTTCACTCAGACTCACGTCCATCGAGTCAGTGATGCCATCCAGCCACCTCATCCTCTGTCGTCCCCTTCTCCTCCTGCCCCCAATCCCTCCCAGCATCAGAGTCTTTTCCAATGAGTCAACTCTTCGCATGAGGTGGCCAAAGTACTGGAGTTTCAGCTTTAGCATCATTCCTTCCAAAGAAATCCCAGGGCGGATCTCCTTGCAGTCCAAGGGACTCTCAAGAGTCTTCTCCAACACCACAGTTCAAAAGCATCCATTCTTCAGTGCTCAGCCTTCTTCACAGTCCAACTCTCACATCCATACATGACCACTGGAAAAACCATAGCCTTGACTAGACGGACCTTTCCTCACTAGTTACCAATTTACACAGAAAACTAACACCAAGAAAATAAAGAAGCCAAGTGTTTTAAATTCATTTTTAGATCCATTGCCAAGTTTAGTACCTGGAACATGTAGATTCTTATTTTCTTGATGGCTTCTAGAGGTCTTCTGGATGTGGAAGTAGCATGCCCCACTGTAGTTTCTGACATTGATTGTTGTTGAGCCCCCAAGTCGTGTCCGATTCTTTTGCAACCCCAGGTTCCTCTGTCCATGGGATTTCCCAAGCAAGAATACTGGAGTGGGTTGCCATTTCCTTCTCCAGGGGATCTTCCCACCCCAGGGATTGAACCCACGGCTCCTGCACTAGGAGGATAGGCGGTAGGTGGATTCTCTACTGCTGAGCCACCAGGGAAGCCCCAAGTCAGATAAACCCGGCTTCAAATCCCAGCTGTGCCACAGACCAGTTGGGCCAGTTACTCACACCCTAACGTCAGCCTGTAAGGGCTGGAAAGTATTTCTGTAAGAAGCCGGGACAGAACCTAGAATGTCACTGACACATCATGGACCTTGGGTTTGGATGTCCTGAAGGGGAGGCAGTCCTGGGAGGCCCATTCAGTTTGCTCAGGTCACTCAATCACTCTATTCCAACTATCCCCACTTTTTTTTTTTTTCCTCCCCAGATAGATTTCAGGAGGACCATGAATGTGAAAAAATTTAACTCAATTAAAATTTATCCTCAAATGAGTTCTCAGCGCCAGGCTTTGTCCGTGGAGGACTGAGCACAAACTGCCCAGTGCCGGTGCTGTGCAGGAGGAGGCGGGCGAGGTGCGGGGCTGAGCAGACGGTGGCTGAAGTGGGTCTGGTCTGAGCTGTCTTCTGAGCAGCAGGAAGGGGCGTGAGTACAGGGCCCTGGGAGCCCTGCCGAGCTCCCAGGCGGGAGCCGTTTCAGCCCGGTCAGGGGTCTGCAGGGAGGCCAGTGACTGGAGAAGGAGCGAGGCCGCACAGGGGCCCTGGCGTTAGTCACGAGTCTGCACGGGCCCTCCTGGTCGCACGCCGACTCTTTTTCCTCCCTTCCTCCTTTCCGCTCCGCTTTCCCTGGTGCTCAGCACGTGTTTGTCGGTGGCTCCCCACGCATCCTGGCTCAGCGTGGTTTCGGTGGTCAGTAAGCCCGGCTATCCCGCCGTGCCCCGGTGAGGGCAGGGGAGCGGCCAACGTGCAAAACCGGCGCGTGCGCGGCCCCAGTCCGTGACTGCACCCTCTGGGCATCTCACACCCGCGGGTGAGGCCGGCCCCGGGGCTGTGCCCCTGGCGTCGCCTCCACAAAGCGCCCACCCTGCTCAGAGGGAGGGGGTCCCCCCCCTGGGGCGGGGTCGGCTGCGAGGAGCAGCGTCGGCAGCCAGCTCTCGCGTGCGAGTTCCGGCGAAAGCGTCCCGGCGTCCAGCTTCCGGCCGCAGCGCCTCGCCTGGAGGGAGGGGCGAGGAGGGCCGCAGCCCGGGCTCGCGCTCCGCCCGGCTTCCGGCCCCGGGCTCGCCTCACGGCCGCCTCCGCTGTCGGCAGCAGGTGGCGCTGCGCTCCGTGCCTTTCTGCCGCCGGGTCCTCGGTTCGCACCCAGCATCTTTTGGAATTGGCCAGCCACGGCTGCCATTCATTTCCTTAAACCCGGACAGCGTGTGGAGCTCCAGCCTAACAGTATCTGTCGCTACCAGGAGCAAAGAAGGAAAGAAAATCGCGAGCTGTTCAGGCCCCAGGGAGCAAGTCGTCGGGTAAAATGGCCTGCGTGCCCACATACTGCTGAGTTAAAACGAGACCCATCGTCGGCCCGGCCGCATCCCAGACAGGATGCCTCGGGTCAGCACTCTGTCCTGTGCGTGTCTGTAGTCGGCGGGCGGGCGAGGCGCCCTCGTAGGGGTTTGAGTCAGGAGGCTGCCACCGTTGAGGGGATGTTTTCACCTCGCGGCCTCGGGGCCTTCAGCTGTGCACTGTCCTTTCAGCTTAAGCCCTGTGTGTTGCGGGAAGGCCTGCGGTCATTCTGTTACTGATTAACAGAGCCTCGGCTTGGAGTTCTTGAAAAAACTCTCGGTGATAGTATTTGCAAGCCAGCAGTGTGTGCTCCGCGAAGAGAGATTTGGAGCCCGGAGGCCTTGTTTGCCAGCACGACTGCCTAGCGGCCCAGCCTCTGAGCCTCAGTTTGCTCCTCCCTGACCTGAGGGTGGGAGCTGCGCTCACCTCACGAGGAGGCTGAGCCTTCAGCGACGTCCACGCAGGATCTGGCTCAGGGCCGGCCTGCAGTCGGAGCTCAGAGTATCTCTTGTTTTCCTAATTAAACCAGTGGTTCTATGCCGTGTGCTCCCTGACTCCTGACTGTCTTTCAGGCCTCTGTACTCGTCCAGAGTACAAAAGACCACTTGTAAACACTTCTCTTATAATAAGGATCAGAGCTCTTCTTTATGAGGTTATAGTTTCTACCTGGCTGACTCTACTACAACATTATTTAAAAAGTAATCATCACATTGATACCTGCCATGGTTTTTCCTTTAAGACTTTCCCAGGCTGAGGACTGCTAGCAAGTGGGTTGGATAAAAGTGAATCATGATGAGGATTTGGAAGTCAGATGAAGGGCAGGGGGCTTCCCCTGTGCAGAGTTTCGACACCCGCCCCCCCCCTCCTTGGCTCTAGGCGGTGTTTTTCTCATACAACTTTAGGATCCAGGGGAAACGAGTGGAACCAGCTCTTTGAACAAGGTCACCCAACAGCATCACGAGGTGATGACGTCACTGTCAGCTCTTGCCCAGGAAAAACCCAGGGCTCAAATAACTGAAGGAGAGGACAGGTCATCTCCATGGCAGGTTGGCAGAGCTGGTTGCAGGCCACCATCAAACATCAGGCCCGGAGTTAAAATGACCCAGGGCCACGCCTGCCTCTGCTCAGTCTGCCTTGGGTGGCCTCGCTGCCCTTGCTTCCTCAGGACGACTGAATATCACCAACGGGTGGCTTTTTTGGTTGTTCCATTTCCTAGAAGAAAGGTTACCAAGTGCCAGAATCAAAATAGAATGTGGATGGTGTCCCAGGAATCCTGTGCAATCCAAGCACACTCATATTGTCCCCTCCGGCCTGGAGGGGACGGAGCAGATAAGCGAAATCGCAAAGTTATTATCGCTCTGTTGGAAGTGACATCACGGAAGGCCTCTGGTCAGCCTCTCTCTCCCAACTGGTCATGTTTCCGCCAGGCTGTGTGTCAAGTGAATCCTAGTTTTAGCCCTAGAGGGACGCTGGTGCAAAGTCCCTTACCTAAGGAATCCTTTTGTTAAAATGAGCGGTTATGCCCAACTTTATCCATTTCCCAATTCATAATTTTTACATTTTTTTTCTCCTTGGCTTAAATTTTTTATTATTATTAATGGTATAATAGAGTTTTCCAAATGGTAGTGAAATACCCATGATAGCTTGCCTGAAGAACAAAAAACAAAAATTCAGAGCTTTGTAGATTTGTCTTTCACATATATGGTGGATATTATCTCTTTTTTAATTGTAAAAACCCAGTGTAAAATTTACCATCTTTAACCACTTCTAAGTGCACGGTTCAGCCATGTTAGGTATGTTCACACTGTGCCACACACACTGCGTTTCTTAAAGCGAAGCCCTCCTGAACGTCTTTATCAACAATTAGAGACATCCCCTACCTGTAACGTTTTTCTCCCCTGACATAATGCTTAAACTTACTTTCCCAGGATTTCAAAGCCTCAAAAACTAGTTCTAGACAAAGTCCATGGGCAGCACTTAAAGTGTAGGGAGCACCAAGAGAGGGCTGTGGAGCTTCATCCTTGGTTCATCACAGTCCAGACGCACTTGGGTAGAAAGCCTCTGGACCTGCATAAGGAGAGCTGGCCTCGGGACTGGCCGGTGAGGCTCATGGTCAGGGCATTCAGGTCACAGCATCCTTGCCTAAAGCCTCCCGTGGCTTCCCATCTCACCAGAGTAACCTTGCACGCCCAACCTGTCTCATCCCCTCCCCACCCCAGCCTGGCCCACCTCTCTGATCTCATTTCCTTCTGGCCTCCTCACTGGCCTCCTTGCTGGCCCTCGAAAATGGCAAGCTCACTCCCTCTCAAAGGCCTTTTCCTTTACTCCTACCTCTTTCTAGAATAATCTCAACTTGTGCTGAGCAATAGAAACCCTTATGAAACTCATAGCATTCTCAATGCCCAAGCCACATTCTGTACCAATTAAATCAGCATCTCTGGGGTGTAAAAAAAAAATTCCGCAAAAATTCCAATATAACCACGTTCCAAAAGCAGTGTCTTGGTTCAGTGGTTCTAAATCAGAAATAGTAGCATCACCTGGGAAGCCCAACCCTAAACTTACTGACTTGGAAACTTTAACAGTATACCCTGGGAATATGTATTTTGACAAACCCTCCAGGCCGTGGTGCGTGCCGAAGCCTGAGAACCACTGCCCCACATGCTCCTGCTCGAGAGGTGGCCCGCGGGCCAGCAGCGCCAGCAGCCCTTGCAGGCTTGTTAGAACAGCAAAATCTGACACAAGCTGGTGAACCCAACCCGCTGAACCGGAAGCTGCATCCAACATCCCAGCGCCTCCTGCACGTTCCCGTTGGAGACGCTGTCTAGCTCCGCGCCCGGGAGACCTGAAGAGTGGTAACGCCCCGGGAGACCCGAAGAGCGGTAACGCCCCGGGAGCGGGAGCCCCCCAGCACCTAGAGCTCAACTTCTGAATTTAACACCCAGAGGCTTGGAGGAAAGGCTGCTCTGGCAGTAGTGGGTTGTAACCTGCTGGATAAAATCAAAGCCGATGAATTCGTTGTACTGTAAGGAAATAACAGGGTGAGATGGTTGGATGGCATCATGACTCAATGGACATGAGTTTGACAAACGCCAAGAGATAGTGAAGGACAGGGAAGCTTGGCATGCTGCAGTTCGTGGGGTTGCAGAGTCAGATACGACCGAGGACATACGACAAAGGAAATACATGGTTGTATAAATATGAAAGAGAAGGGAAAACTCTTCCTTGTAGTCGAATGCCAGCTAATAAGCATAGAAGGAAAGATGGAGTAAGAAAATCACCCACAAGTGCTAAAACTCAAGGTGAAAATTTGAGGAACAGGATGCTTCTAGTCCAAAAGTGCCTCCCCACACATGATTTATTAATCGCAAAGTGGACAGTATAATTTTTTAGTGGAGAAACCTGGCAGCGACCCCCTTCATCCGGCAATCTTAGTTAGCATCGCCCACCCTGGGACAGCCCGGCACCACCCGCCTCCTGCTTTGAGGGGCTGAGGAGGGCGCAGTGTCCCTCCCATGGCAGTCTTTCCTCAGGAAGCATCAGGAAATCCAAATAAAGCAACAGGTCACAGAGTAACCAGCCTGCATGCTTAAAAAATGCCAAGGTCAAGAGACAAAGGATGGCCAGGGAACTGTTCCAGACCGAAGGAGACTAAAGACACATCAGGGCCCTGTGCAGTATGAGATCCCGGCCCCGGAAAAACATATGTCGTTTTAAAAGAAGCAACTGACAGAACTTAAATATGGACTGTGGTTGTGTAAGCAGATGTTTTTATCTTAGAAATTGTAGGGTAATGGGGCAGGATATTACAGTATTTACTCTCAAATGGTCTGAAGAAAGTGTTTGTGCGTGAGTGAGTGTGTATATGTGTGTAATGTGTGCTATATAGAGAGAGACAGAAGAGAGAGAAGAGGGCGAAACACGAACAGCTGGTGGTGACTGAAGACGGGAGCTCCTTGTGCTGTTTCAGAACTTTTCTGTATGTTTAAAACTATATCAGAATAAAAGTCACATCCCCTCCCCTCAGGAAAAGACCCGCGAGAACAAATGGAATAGAGCAAGGATGCAGCAGTGATCGGAGCTCCCGGGCTTCCGAGTCCAGCCTGCCGGCCTCCTCCATGGATCGCTCCGTCCAGTGCAGCCCAGCCACCACTCTGTCAGTCAGACCCTCCCTACTGTTTCACTGCACTCCTACCCTCATAGCACTTCGTGGGCATGTAGAATTATCCTTGTTCACACGCCCGTCTACTCGTTTACTGTCTCTTTCCCCTCGGATGTGAGCTGCGTCAGCACAGAGACTGTATCTGCCTTGATATACCCCCAGCACAGAGCCTAACAGCTCAGAGGCACCTCCTGTGTGTGTTAAGTGAATGAATAGGCACCAGACCTCAGTCCCCTTGACCTGAGGACGAGCGAGGCGCTGCTCTACAACGCAACCGCAGACCCTTTCCCAGCCCCGACACTGGCAGGAGTCTGACAACGTGTGAACTGCTGTCTAAAGATAAAGAGCGTCTGAACTCTCCTAGGCTTGTAGTTGCAGGCCGTGTGTGCTAAGTCACATCAGTCCTGTCCGACTCTCTGCGACCCCGTGGGCTGTAGCCCGCCAGGCTCCTCTGTCCGTGGGATTGTCCAGGCAAGAATACTGGAGCGGGTTGCCATGCCCTCCTCCAGGGGATCTTCCCAACCCAGGGATCAAACCCATGTCTCTTACGTCTCCTGCATTGGCTGACAGGTTCTTTACCACTAGCGCCACCTGGGAAGCCCTTTTATTTACAATCTCTCATTTAATCTTCACAATGACCCTTTTCCGTTCACCTGTTTAGCAGACAACATATCGAGTGCCTATTCCTCACTAGGCACTAAGGAAACACTGATTATGACAGGCACAGCCCTTACCCCTTTGGAGCTAGCCTGATTAGCCAGAGCTGCTGAGAAAGCCAGGACCCAGAGAGGTTGCCCAGCTAGCTGAAGCCACACAGCAGGCTCAGGGCAGAGCTGGGAAGGTAACCAGCATCTCACCCCAAAGCCCATGCTGCTCTGCAGTGCTGGGACTTGGCCGCCCCCAAGGAGCTCCTGCTGCTGCGAGCTGGCCCACTCCTTGGACTCCCCCAGGGCTCCCCCAGCGCCCCATCTCCCATGACCTCAACTCTCACCCTCACGGTGCCCCTTTCCTCAGAAAGAAATAGAACGTGCTGTATCTTAGCCATTCTGATCGTGTTTTTGATTACTCCACGGCTTCTCAGTGCCGTTTGCTTCAGATAAGCTAGAGTCTGTTCTGCCTCGCTGGGCAAAGGTTAAGTTCAGTGTAACCTAAGAAATAATCTAAGCAGGAGATACAATCAAACGACCTTACCAGAAAAAAATAACTGAAAAAAGCAAAAACCAAGAAACAAAATAAAAACCCACTTCAGAAATGTTTAATGCAGAGACCAAGCATGAAGAATTAAAACAATGTAAGAGAATGGGGAAACTTCCTAAAAGATGTTTGATTTTTCTTCAACCCATTGATCTTTCCCCTCCTTGAAAGCGTTCTCCACCAATTAATCACTCAATTTATTACCCGGCCCTGTTTCCCTGTTTATAATTTTGAGCCTCAGGAATCCCTGTGAAAAGACCACAATAAATCTCTCTGGTCAGCAAGACAAACATTTATCTTAAAGGATCAATTACTGCACTGGGAGGTCTCAGATTCCTGGGGTTTGGTGCATGCCTCCACCCTTGATTTGTTGGGTGACCTTCGCCTCTCTGTAACTGGGTTTCTGGAGCCGCACAAGGAAAACTGTTACCCCCGTGAGTTGTGTTCTGAAATTTCCCTGGGTCCCCTGTTGGAAAATAGAAGAGGGTATTTGGCCAAGGACATGATTTATCTGTGCCCATGAATGCCTCTCCTCCTCCTTCTGGAAGCCAGCTAATTATGTTCAGAGTTGGAATGCATTCTCTGTGGGCACCTAAAGTAGATTCCTTGCGGGAATGTCTGGCGAGTGGGTGCGTGGAAGAGACACATTAACAGAGTCTTGTCATTCTAGAGAAAAATGTCTGATCTCCTTTTCAGTGGCCACAAAGTTCAGAGTTAGGGAGGGGGGTGAACAGGAAAACAGTGTTATTCTTTGGAACCACAATTTCACAGATGATTTACCCATGACAAGCTTTTTGTCGCCATGGGGTGGCACTTATTTTTTCAAGCAAGCCAGGCAGCTAACTGGCAACCAGGTGGGTGATGAGACGACCACCTCTGTGTTTAGTGAGTTCTCTATCACTGGAGGTAACTAAGGATAGGAGCCCTCCGCAGAGGGTGGAGCAGAGAAGGTTCAAGCACCAGAAGAGAGTTTCAGCTCAATGCCATTCATCCCCTCTAACCCCGAGATTTGGGAATTCTAGTCCCTTTCCATGTCCCGTGCTCTTCAAAACGGACAGTCTGAGCTCCGCAGCCACATGTGGGACAAAGGGTGGTGAAGGGTAAGATCACAGAAAAATTTGAGGTTCAAATCTCACAAAGAAAGATGACTTTATATCTGCTCCAAAGCATGAACCAGAACTAGGATTGCAGAAGGAGAGGGTGAGTAGGGCGCTGTGTGCTTGAGGGCACACCTTTCAGTAGGAGTGTTTCCTGGACTGTGGACTGTGCCGCCTAAAAGGGACTCGAGGCAGCCTCTGGGATACCTCTGGATGTAGCTTTCAGCCATAGAAGCCCCATCTCTGATTACAGACAGAAGGCACCCCAGCCTCTGAGACCCAGAGACGGTGAGCACGGTGGTGGAGGCTGGGGATGGTGTCAGCTTTTAATCAGGCACTTATTTTAGAGTAAATAACAGCCACAGTAATAACAGGAGCTGCCAGTTCTCTGCATCTCCTCTGATCATCTACCATGTGCAGGTATGAGGCATGATCTGCCTCTCTTAGCTCTACAGTTCTTCGAGGTAGATGCCATATGCCTATTTCACAGATGAAGAAACAGGCTCCCAGAGAGCAGAAGTGACTTGTCTCGCAAATGGTGATGCCAGTGTTCACGATCAAGTCTGTCTGACTCAGCATTCATGTTCTCTCCACTGTGTCAACAGTCTTGATTGAAGAGTAGGGATTATTAACCCCAATTTTGCAGATGGAAAAACTGAGCTCTGAAAGTGGAAGTATCAGGGAAACTGAGTTTTGACTAATTCCCAATTTCTGCCAGATGTCCTGTGAGAAGAACCTTGTAGAGCCTCAGAACCAGGCGGCACCCGCAGGGCGATTGGGATGATCCCTTCAGTCGTCAGAGGAGAACCCGGCTCGGAGTGGGGTGGAGGCGAGCAACTCGAGGGCATGAGGCAGGATGGTGGCTGGCCAGGTAGGACGGGAGGGTGAATGGCCTTCGGGTGGAGTGGGATGGGCCTGCACTGACCACCTCCCGGGTGCCTTTGGGCTGGCAGGGATGCCTGGCTTTGAGGCTGCAAGAGGTCTGTCTGTGACTTTGAAGAGCATCCACGGGGCAGGGGCTGTGGGGGCTGAACTTCTGGCAGGAAAGCTGGGTCCCTGTATGAGGACGTGGACCAGCAGACCGGGCCCCAGGGTCAAAGTGTCACCAGCCCGGTAGCTGTCCATGTTGCAAACCTGGGGAAAGGCAGGGGGAACGAGTGGGGCTTTCTTTGAGGAGGCAGGTCTTCATTTGCAGGTGCCCCAGCTCATTCTGCACTTTCTTCAGAGGCTCTGGGGTGGTGTGAGGATTCCCCGCATCCACCTGAGCTCCCTTCTCCCCCTCTGGCTGCAAGAGCCACGATCTGACTGCCCTCTTTAGAAGCCATTCAGGTGCCAGGCCCTAGGCTTGCTACTCCACATGCAAAATCTGACATAGAGCTTTCCCAGCAATCCTGTGGCCGTGCCCTAGCGAGCTATGGCTCAGAGACAGTGAGTGACTTGGCCAAGCTCACACAGCTGATGCCACAGAGCCAGGATGGCAGCTCCGTCAGGATGGGCATTTCCGGCTCTTTGGATTCACTGCTGTATGCCTGGTGCCTGGCGCAGAGCGGCCACCCGATGCATATTCCCTGAGTCAATGTCTGACTCCAGGGCGGGCCTGTTGCGCCACACCTCGCTGCGTCTTGAAAACACCATGATGAGAGAGTTCAGTTTTGAGTGAAAGCAGATTTAAAGGCCGTCAGTCAAGAATGAATCCATGAAGTCCATTCCTTTGTGTCTTTTTTATACTCGGTAAAATATGACAGTGAAGAAAGCTCCCTGCATAGAATGTAAGTTGCATTGTGTGTTTTTATAATTAGTAATCAGGGCTGCTGAAGAATTAATTTCTTCCCCAAGCAGGTTCGGCAAGATGCTTGTTGGTTCATTTTGCTTTTTTGCTTCCCTGCAGACAACACGCGTGCTAACAGGCAGTTGCTTTTCCTCTCTGAAATGGTTCAAAGTCCTTTGATTTTATAGCTCAGAGTCTCTAAGTCACTTTCTTCAAGCCACAAATTTGTGACTTTCTATATTCCCAGACTCTGGTAGTGCAGAAAGGGTAGCCTATATATTCTCAAGTTTCCAAAGAGGAAACTTGTAGCAAGGTTGGCTTACAATATAGTTCCCTCTGTTGACTGGCATGGTCCAAGTTCATTGAATGTTTTGTTTATTGGATCATAACCCTCCATTCACTCTTGGGCTCTCTCATTTTCAGCAACTAGAATTCTATAAATTACAACTGAGCTCCACCTAAACTTTCAGTTCAGTTCAGTTCAGTCGCTCAGTCGTGTCCGACTCTTTGCGACCCCATGAATCACAGCACGCCAGGCCTCCCTGTCCATCACCAACTCCTGGAGTTCACCCAGACTTACGTCCGTCGAGTCAGTGATGCCATCCAGCCATCTCATCCTCTGTCGTCCCCTTCTCCTCCTGCCCCCAATCCCTCCCAGCATCAGAGTCTTTTCCAATGAGTCAACTCTTTGCATGAGGTGGCCAAAGTACTGGAGTTTCAGCTTTAGCATCATTCCTTCCAAAGAAATCCCAGGGCTGATCTCCTTCAGAATGGACTGGTTGGATCTCCTTGCGGTCCAAGGGACTCTCAAGAGTCTTCTCCAACACCACAGTTCAAACGCATCAATTCTTCGGCGCTCAGCCTTCTTCACATTCCAACTCTCACATCCATACATGACCACAGGAAAAATCATAGCCTTGACTAGATGAACCTTTGTTGGCCAAGTAATGTCTCTGCTTTTGAGTATGCTATCTAGGTTGGTCATAACTTTCCTTCCAAGGAGTAAGCGTCTTTTAATTTCAAGGCTGCAGTCACCATCTGCAGTGATTTTGGAGCCCCCCAAAAATAAAGTCAGCCACTGTTTCCACTGTTTCCCCATCTATTTCCCATGAAGTGATGGGACCAGATGCCATGATCTTCATTTTCTGAATGTTGAGCTTTAAGCCAACTTTTTCACTCTCCACTTTCACTTTCATCAGGAGGCTTTTGGGTTCCTCTTCACTTTCTGCCATAAGGGTGGTGTCATCTGCATATCTGAGGTTGCTGACTACTAATTATTTCTCGTCTTTCATGCTTCAGCATGTCATTTAGCATATCACAGAGCCCTATGCCAAAACAGTGAATTTTGAATGAAAACCTCTCAGAGTTGAAAGGGATCCTGCACATCCCCTAATCTGATTTTTCCCAAATTCTGTTTCACAAAGCAACTTCCCCATAAGACAGTGTAGCCAGAAACATTTCCTCTGTCAAGTAAGGTTGGCAACTGCTGTGTCCTCTGCCCTCCTGCCCGAGAGTCACAATGTGTAGGAGCAGCTGAAGCTCCCAAGAAGACCAGCAGCACACACATTGCTGTCTAACTCTGTCCCGCCCGGCGTCCCCAGAATTACTGGACCGGGGCAGGGGGAAGGCTAGGGGGATTTTTTTTTTTTTAACTTCTGAAAACTGCCTACTAGAAAACCCTTTGGGAAATGTCAGACTCTAGTTAGACCACACACACACACACACACGTGCAACCTTACAGATGTGGAAAGTGAGGTTCAGAGGGGAAGGAAGTGGCCTGAAGCTGGGCATGGTTGATGGCAGAGCTAGGCCTGGGACCCACATGTCTTAACTCCCAGGTTCATAGTTCATATCGCCTTTAATGCCCACGTAAGACTGGTGGAACAGAGATCGCCAGGTAATAATGGACGGATTGGCCCAGCTTTTATTGTACTGAATAAGCAAGTTTTAAACTGTTGTTGAGGTATGGTTGACTTCCAGCATTGTGTCAGTCTCGGGTACACAGCAATGTGGTTGCGCTGTGTTACATGTACACGCATGTTCGGGTTTCCCAGGCAGCCCTAGTGGTGAAGAAACTGCCTGCCCGTGCAGAACACGTGAGAGACGCGGGTCCCGTCTCTGGGTTGGGAAGATCCCCTGGAGGTGGGCATGGCACTCTTGCCTGAAGAATCCCATGGACAGAGGAGCCTGGCGGGCTGCAGTCCACGGGGTTGTAGAGTCAGACACGACTGGAGTGACTGAGCACACACACACATGCGCGTGTTCCTCCTCTCCCAGACTCTTTCCCCACACAGGCTATCACACAACACTGAGTAGAGCTCCCTGTGCTCTACACTAGGACCTTGTCTGTTGTCTCTCGTGTAGAGCAGTGTGAGTGTGTGAATCCCAGATTCCCAATTCACCCCTCTCCCCTGCCTCTCCCCTTTGGTAAACGCAGGTTTTTGATATCTGTAAGTCTATTTCTATTTTGTAAATAAGTTCATTTGTATAATTTTTTAAAAGTTAGATTATACATATGAGTAATATTGTATGGCGTTTGTCTTTCTCTGACTTACTTCCCTCAGTACGATAATCTCTAGGTCCATCCATGTTGCTGCAAATGGCATTATTTCCTTCTTCTTATGGCTGAGTAATATTCCATTGTGTATATACATACATATATATATATATACCACATCTTCTTTATCCATTCCACTCTCGATGAACATTTCACTTGCTTCTGGGTCTCAGCTATTATAAATAGTGCTGCTCTGATAATTGGGGTGCGTGTGTCTTTTTGAATCACGGTTTTCTCTGAATACATGCCCAGATAAACTGGCTTTTTGAAGCTTATCATATTGAAAAAGATAGCTGTACAACAAGGAAACTCTGTGTCCACCCCAGGTGACTTTCTCCCTTCTGGAGTACGGGTGCTCACGTGGCTACTTTACCTCTTATCCAGCAGTAGATTATTTCTATAAAGCAAACTGGAGTAGGGGGAAGATGGAGCAAGGCCAGCAACCAGGCCATCGCGTGGCAGCGCCCGATTGTCATTGTTAGTGACAAGCGTCACAGCCACTTACTGACCGGGGACAGGGCGCTTCAGCGTGAACCGAGCTCGGGAGCCACACACCCTAGGTATGAGTCCTGGCCCCATCATGAAATGACTGAGTGATCTTGGGCAAGAAATTTAATCTCCCAGGGCCCCTGTTCCCCATACGAAAATGCGGATAATAATAGCACCTATATTTTCCTGGCACTGCGGTCTCAGAGGATTTTGTGTCACGGTTTCTTCACTGGGAACATTGAGTAACAAGCACAGTAGTTCCTGTCTTAGAAGAAGGAGGTTTTCCAAAAGACGCACAGAGGCTCACGAGGCAGCTGTGTCATAAAGCTGGAGGCGCTGAGCAGGGAGCCCAGGAAGGGCATGTAGGATGGTGTGCAGCAGTCATAGGGAGGCAGGGGTCGTGATCCTGGCAAAGACGAGAGGAGAGGTGCTCCATCCATGCAAGAGATAAAGGCATATTTTCTAACAATAATTGAGGCAAAGAACAGCTTTGGAAGACAAATAGATCATCTTAACCAGAATGTTTTCACTGACAGTTGACAAATAAACAGCTCCAACTGGCTCAGGAAATGGACAGAAGCAGGAGAGCTGACCAGACACGGCTGTGTCCAGGGGCCAGAGACGTGTTGGCAGGAGACTGTCTAGCTCCATCCCTTGGTTCCTCGTCACTTCTGCTGACTCAGCTCTCAGCCCGGCCCACCCTTCATGCTGGCTGGATGGCCGCAGCAGCACCAAGGGGACATTCCATGGCCTAGCCGTCCTGCCTCCTTCCCCAATTTTCACGCAAAGTCCCAGGACTCGTTATGCTGGGCCTGGCCCAGAGCACATGCCCGTTTCAGTCGCTGGGTCTCATTGCCCAAGTCGCTTGTTTCCTCCTGGAAGTGAAGCAGATGTGGGGCTGGGACCCTCACCGTCCCCCTTTATTTCCTCCCATTTCTTTCCGTTTCCTGACCCTTGTCTGTGTCTTTAGTTGACCACACCTCATCTGGCCCCAGAAAAGAAGTGGCCACCCTCCTAGAGGAGTCTTCTGGATTGAGCTGGGCCTTTCTGTTGGCTGGAAGTAGATTTGGGGGATGCCAGTTCAGATAAACAGAGGCAGTGTGGTGTCTGACGCTAGCACAGCAGAGTTTTCCTCCCAAGTGCCCACTATGATTTAGAGTGGCTGCCTCGCAGAGGATGGTAGAGCTGAGCGCAGACTCAGAGGGAAAGGAAGCCGTGACTGATTAATAATGTCTGCCAGGGGCACTGGCGTGGGTGACGGCGGCAGACCTGCCGTGTGTGTCCCAAGCCTCATTAAGGCACAGCACGGGTCACGGAGCGTAACAGCCGTGTTCATGGTTGCGCCTCCTCCCGGCCTTGTGATCACGGGCACTGACTCAGCCTTGCAGGCAGCAGTTCCCCGACTTGCACAGTGAGGACGCTCACCCTCGAGAGCATCTAAAAAAATCCATGGAGAGTGGACACAGGTGCTAACCATGTTGCACCACAAATGGAGCTTGGTTTTTTGATAGAAATGGAAAGCTATCTCATTTTTCCAGGGGTCCCCTCCCCGAAGTGCTAACGTTGCCTTGCCTAGGATACCTCAGGCAGGAAGATTTTCACGGGTTAGAACTTCTCTTTTGATAAATGCACTGTTGGTTCCTCACCCTCATCCCATCAGACCTTTATGGTACATTGAATCCAGAGCCAGCTTCCAGCAGGGCAGCCAGCATCTGTTTCTCATCCCCTCTCCTGCCAGCAGGGCCGCAGCCAGCACCAGCCTCTGAGCACTCACAGAGGGTCTGCCGGATCTCCACAAGACCCCACACCACCAAAGAAAGCGCAAGTGGCAGTCTCGCAGTCGTGTCTGACTCTGCGACCCCGTGGACTGTAGCCCACCAGGCTCCTCTGTCCATGGAACTCTCCAGGCGAGAATACTGGAGTGGGTTGCCATTTCCTTATCCAGGGGATCTTTCTGACTCAGGGGTTGAACCCAGGTCTCCCACATTGCAGGCAGATTCTTTACCACTGAGCTACCAGGGAAGTCCCACATCACCAAGGGACCCCCTTAATGACAAAGGGTGTGTGAGAATGGGCACAGGATCCAGGACCCACTGATCTCCACAGGAAGGCATCACCAGAAGCTGCCGTGGGCCCTCTAGAACGTTGGAAGAGCCTCCTAGAAGCAAACTTAAGATGCCAGCCTAGGGGTGATAGACCACAAGATTGGAGTGCAACCTAACAAAAGTACTCTTTTATCATTATATAATGTCTTTATCTCTTGTTATAATTTATGTCTTAAAGTCTATTTTGTCCACTTCAGTATCTGGTTTCAGGTCAGTTCAGTTCAGTTCAGTCGCTCAGTTGTGTCCGACTCTTTGCGACCCCATGAATCGCAGCACGCCAGGCCTCCCTGTCCATCGCATGCAAGAGTCATCTCTGACTCTTGCAACCCCATGGGCTCCTCCGTCCATGGGATTCTCCAGGCAAGAATACTGGAGTGGGTTGCCGTTTCCTTCTCCAGGGGATCTTCCTGACCCAGGAATCGAAACTGAATCTCCTGCATTGCAGGCAGATTCTTTACCAACTGAGCTACGAGGGAAGCCCATATCAGCATAGCCACTCCGATTCTTTACGTTACCATTTACATGGAATATCTTTTTCCATCCTTTCACTTTCAACCTATTTGTGTCTTTGGATCCAAAGCAGGTCTCTGTAGACAGCATGTAGATATTGTTATTGTCACAAATTACATCTTTATACACTGTGCGCCCATTAATATATTTAAAATTGTTGTTTTATGTAGTTGTGTTTTAAATTATACAGGAAATAAAGAGGAGTTACAGCAATTTTAAAGCACAAATGCTTTAAAATTGACTTTTACATTTACTTATGAGATTGCTTTTACTGCTGTTCTTTTTTCTTCTGCAGATTCAAGTCACCGTTTATTGTTCTTTCACTTAGCCTGAAGGATCTCCTTTAACATTTCTTGTAGGGTAGGTCTACAGGGAATAAACTCTCTGTCTGTTTATCTGAAAGTCTTAACTTCTCTTTCATTTTTGAGGGGTAGTTCCCATGGGTATAGAAATCTTGGTTGACCATTTTATTCTTTCAGCACTTTGAATACATCTTCCCACTACCTTCTGGCCTTCATGATTCCTGAAGTGAAATTAGCAATTAATCTTATTTAGACTTTTGTACGTGTTGAGTCATCTCTTGCTGCTGCCTTTAGGATTCTGCCCTTGGCTTTCAACAGTTTGATTACAGTGTGTCTCAGTGAGGATTTTGAGATTCACTGAGATTCTTGGATGTTTATGAAACATATATTGGATGTGTGTGAAACATGTATTTGTATGTTTCATCAAATCTGCAGCATTTTTGGCTGTTATTATTTCAGATATTCTTTCTGCTCCTTTCTCTCTCTGCTCTCCTTCTGGGATTTACATACATATGTTTGTATGCTTAATGCTGTACTGTAAGTCTCTTAGGCTCTCTTCATTTTTCTTTCTTTTTTTTTTTTCTGCTGCTCAGACTAGGTAATCTCATTCAATCACCCTATATCTCTAAGTTTGCTGAATCTTGCTTCTGCCTGCTCCAACATGCTATTTATCTCTCTAATAAAATTTTCATTGTAGTTATTGTACTTTTCAACTTCAGAATTTCTCTCTAGTTTCTCATATAGCTTCTGTCTCTGTATTGATAGCTTCTATTTATTGACACATTATTCTCAGTGTTTCCTTTAGTTTTTCTGAACATATTTTTAAATAGTTGACTTACAGTCTTTTTTTAAGTGAGTTCAATGTCTTGGCTTCCTGATGGAACATCTCTATTCATTTCTTTGTTCCTGTGTATGAAGCATACTTTCTTGCATCTTTGCATGGCACCTAATTTTTTGTTGAAAACTGGACATTTTAAAGATCGGTTGGTTCGTTTATGGCTGCACTGGGTCCTGATTGTGTGTGAGGGCCTTCTCTGGTTGCAGTGAGCAGGGGCTGGGCTCTAGTTGTGATGTGCAGGCCTCTGGTTGCGGAGCGTGGGCTCCATGGTGTGCAGGCTTCAGTAACTGTGGCACAGGGGCTTAGTGGTCCCGTGGCATGTGGGATCTTCCTGGACTGGGAATCAAACCCATGTCCCCTGCATTAGCAGGTGGATTCTTCACCACTGAGCCACCAGATCAGATCAGTCGCTCAGTCGCGTCCGACTCTTTGCGACCCCATGAATCGCAGCACGCCAGGCCTCCCTGTCCATCACCAGCTCCCGGAGTTCACTCAGACTCACGTCCATCGAGTCAGCGATGCCATCCAGCCATCTCATCCTTTGTCGTCCCCTTCTCCTCCTGCCCCCAATCCCTCCCAGCATCAGAGTCCTTTCCAATGAGTCAACTCTTCACATGAGGTGGCCAAAGAACTGGAGTTTCAGCTTCAGCATCATTCCTTCCAAAGAAATCCCAGGGCTGATCTCCTTCAGAATGGACTGGTTGGATCTCCTTGCGGTCCAAGGGACTCTCAAGAGTCTTCTCCAACACCACAGTTCAAAAGCATCAATTCTTCGGCGCTCAGCCTTCTTCACAGTCCAACTCTCACATCCATACATCACCACAGGAAAAACCATAGCCTTGACTAGACGGACCTTTGTTGGCAAAGTAATGTCTCTGCTTTTGAATATGCTATCTAGGTTGGTCATAACTTTCCTTCCAAGGAGTAAGCGTCTTTTAATTTCATAGCTGCCGTCACCATCTGTAGAGCCACCAGAGAAGTCCCGAAAACTGGACGTTTTTAATATAATGTGGCAACTCTAGAAATTGTATTCTCCTCCCTCTCTAGGGTTTACTGTTGCTGTTGTTGTTGTTGTTGTTTGTGTGCTTGGCTCTCTTTTCTGAGTTAAGTTTGTAAAGTCTAGAATCCTTGTTTATACAGCCACTGAAGTCTCTGTTCTGTTAGACAATGGTCAGCTAACGATTTGACAGATTTCAATAGCCTTACATGACAAAAAATATAAATTTGTCTTCTTTGCTTATAACAACAGCAAAATCTCCCAGCTTCTGCAAATAGCCTCGGTGCATGTGGGCACCCTCGGGCCTCAGCCAGGCTTTCACAATTGTGCCCCCTGCTTGTGGGGCGTCAGGGTCAGCCAGAGGTGGGCTGAAAGAGGAGAGTGAAAAAGCTGAGTTAAAACTCAGCACTCAAATAGCTAAGATCACGGCATCTGGTCCCATTCCTTCATGGCAAACAGATAGGGGAAAAGTGGAAACAGTGACAGGTTTTATATTCTTGGGCTACAAAATCACTACAGACAATGACTAGAGCCATGAAAATAAAAGACGCTTGCTCCTTGGAAGAAAAGCTGTGGCCAACCTTGACAGCCTATTAAAAAGCAGAGACATCACTTTGCCAACAAAGGTCAGTATAGTGAGAGCTCTGGTTTTCCCAGTAGTCGTGTATGGATGTGAGAGTTGGACCATGAAGAAGGCTGAGCACTGAAGAATTGATGCTTTTTTGAAATGTGGTGCTCAAGAAGATGCTTGAGAGTCCCTTGGACAGCAAGGAGATCCAACCAGTCAATCCTAAAGGAAATCAACCCTGAATATTCATTGGAAGGGCTGATGCTGAAGCTCCGATAATTTGGCCACCTGATGTGCAGAGCTGAATCATTGGAAAAGAGCTTGATGCTGGGAAATATTGAGGGCAGGAGGAGAAGGGTGACAGAGGATGAGATGGTTGGATGGCATTATCGACTCAATGACCGTGAGTTTGAGCAAACTCCGGAAGATAGTGAAAGACACGGAAGCCTGCTGTGCTACCGTCTGTGAGGTGGCAAAGAGGTGGACATGACTTGAGACTGAACAGCAACAATGACAGCTGTCTCCTGAGCTTGCATCCGTTCCTGGGCAGGCAGGTGACCTTCTAGATTCCCGGCTTTTAAAACCCTTCCCTAAAATGTCTCGTCTGTAGTCTTTCCTCCTAGGCTTTTTGATTTGTCTCTAGTTCGTCCCAAGTATTCCTTTGCCTAAAGTGGCAGCAGTTAATCCATTTACCTTTAAATGTTTTTGACAAATGCCCCGTGGATAACTGCCTCAGTCCGTGGAGAGTTTAGTGGTAGCTGGAATAAAGAATCGGTCCTTTAGGGAGCCACAAGCCAGGTCAAAGCGAACAACCACAGTTTTTGGGAATTAGATTTATTCTGTTCCATTATATACTAGACACTATACCAGGAATGTAGGTTGTTGTTTTCAAGGCCACTGCTGAGTCAGGGTAAGTCAGAACACCACAAGGCTCCATTATCAAGATTCTGGAGGGTTTTTTTCCCTTGATTAAGCATTCTCCTGGTTGCTGTGAACTTTTCATTAGTTTCCCAAGTTCCAATACGTTTGGTTCTCTTGCCAGTTTATTTGCTCCTTGTGTGGAATAATGAAATTTTATAGTTCCCTACTCTGCCATTTTCACTCTGGAGTGCTGTCTTTCAAGATGCAGTGTGCAAAAAAACAAAAAAAAAGATTCAGTGTGCACTTTGAAACAGTGGCCAGTATATGAGAACCAAGTATTAGGAGTAGAAGAGGCCCTGTCTGTCCCCATTTCCTCAAGGAAGCTTCATGTCTTGCTTCTGACTGTTTTCCTTTCTTTTCAAGCATAAAATAGTGAGTGCTTAGATGGACATACTGGTTTGCTCATTGAGTGGCTCCCCATTGTACTTGGAATGAAAAATAAAACCCAAAGCCTTCTCTAACAGTCTGCAGGACCCTGCAAAACCTGGCCCCAGCCTCCCTCCAGCCTCCCAGAGGCCCCGTCCTCCCAGTCTTCCGCCAGTTTTGTAGCTTTCAATGCTGCATCTCACCTCAGAGCCTTTGCACATGCGTTTCCACTGCAGTGGTCTTCCCACCATTTGTTGCATGGTGGATCCTTACTTATATTTTAGCTTTAAAGCCACTTCCTGAGAAAGGCTTTCTCCAAGACTTCTAATATAATCATTTTCCTCCATTATTCTCTTTCAGAGTACACTTTGTCCATTTTGTGCTTACAGTAAGTTGTCTTGGTACCTTTACTGTATATTATACATATGATTAATATCTCTCTTTTGACAACCACACAGCAATGTTGCGATGGGCCCTGACTGTCTCCAGAGCAGATGGGTGGCAGTGGGGAGGCTCTGAGGGTTGGGTGGGAGTGAGGAGGCCTTGCTAGGAGCACTCCGAGCTAGAGCCTGGCTTCTCTCCTGGCCATGGGGATGTGGGATCCGGGGGGCGGGGGGAGCCATATTTCTAGGAACTTTGAGAGCTGTTCTCTGTCTTGACCCTGTACCCTAGTGCTAACCCTAGATAGCAAGAGTCTATCCTGTCTCCAGGTGGTGAGGACCTCCGCTCCTCCTGACCTCAGAGCCAGGCCTCTGTACCTGTTACTTCACTGAGACCGTCCACCAGGGCCAGCAGGGGCTTCCGAGTCGCTGACTCCTGTGGCCGATGGTCCCTCATTCTTTCCTGACCACTCCACAGCAGCGGACATGGCTTAGACTCTCTCCTTGAGGCATTCTCTCCCCTAGCTCCTCTGCTCCAGCCACACTCACTCCCTTGGTCATTTCATCATATCTCCTTTTAGAAGGTTTTGTTGTATCTCGTAGAAGGTTTTAAAGGCCTCCTGTAGGTCAGCAACCCCAAATCAACATTATCAGCTTGGGCCTCCTCTGCACGCTGTATTCAGGCTCACTCCTGCCTCAGGCCCTTGGCAGTGTTTCTGTCCTGCCTGCACAACTCCCCACAGTGCCCCCGAAGCTTGCTCCTTTATTTCTTAAGATTTCTGCTCAAACGTCAGCTTCTCTGCAGTACCTCCCTTGGCTACCCTGTATCAACAACAACCCATGTCCTCCGAACTTGTGCCTTTAATCTGCTTTATTATTTTTTTTCAAAGTACCTATCATCATCTGAAATTCTATTTTCTCTACATTCTTTGTTCTTATTTGCTTATTACCCACCATCCCCATGTGTTCTGTGAGAGTGGGCCCTGGACTTCTGGTTCACCTCCACAGCTCCTCTGCCCAGAGCAGGACTGTTGCAGGAATGGGTGGGTGCACTCAGCACGCAGTTATAGATAGACCAGTGGGCACGGATAGGTGTCTTCCTTCCCCATGGGTCTCACGGATACACACTTGAGCAACTCATCTAGTCATTAGAGTTGTGAACTGGGAATTTTTTGTATTTGTTTTCACCATTTATCATGAAGATACTCTAACATAGTTACTCTAAGTATGGGGCTATACAAGCTTTGATATTGTTAATATTGCAGCTTATTTGGAGACAACTATGAAGTCTGTGTATACCACGATTAATTTTCATTAGACTAGAGGGCTTCACTGGTTGCTCAGTTGGTAAAGAATCCGCCTGCAATGCAACTCTATTTAGTACAACATTGTTTTATCATGATTATGCTGCTGCTGCTGCTGCTGAATCACTTCAGTCATGTCTGACTCTGTGCGACCCCATAGACGGCAGCTATCAGGCTCCTCCGTCCCTGGGATTCTCCAGGCAAGAGTACTGGAGTGGGCTGCCATTTCCTTCTTCAATGCATGAAACTGGAAGGTGAAAGGGAAGTCACTCAGTCGTGTCCGACTCTTAGCGACCCCATGGACTGCAGCCCACCAGGCTCCTCCGTCCATGGGAGTTTCCAAGCAAGAGTACTGGAGTGGGTTGCCAGTGCCTTCTCTGATCATGATTATATGTACCAATAAAATTTTTACACGTGTTACCACCTCAGAAACAGATGATTTTTTTCTCTAGAGTTGCACTTTAAATTTACAGTAGTCTTCACAATACTGTCACACATATCGCCTTTGGCTGAATGAACATCAGTGAATTGGATTGGATTTTTAAAAAAACGAACATCAGAGGAAGTAACCAGTTTTCCGTTTGAATCATGCAGTGCCATTGACATAAAACTATCGTCACTTAATAGTTCTCAGTGTGCTTCTTTTAAAGTCATTTTATTTTTATATGTACACAAGAAAACCTGAAAACGAGTGAAGTTATTACTTTTTAAAAACGAGATCTGCATCTGTTTACTCATTCATCTTTGGCCGCGCTGGGTCTCCGTTGCCGCGCGGGCTTCTCTCTGGCTGCCGAGTGTCCAGGCTCCTCCTCGTTGTGGTGCCCAGGCTCTCATTGCGGTGGCTTCTGTTGCGCGGAGCATGGGCCCCAGCGTGCAAGCGCGGTGGTTGTGGCCTGCGGCCTTGGTTGCTCCAAGGCGTGTGGGATCTTCCCGGACTGGTGGTCAGAGCCCTGTTCCCTGCACTGGCAGACGGGTTCTTTACTACTGGACCACCAGGGAAGTCCTGAATGAAATTATTTTTAAAATACAGACGCTTGATGGGAATGAAAAGTCCTGCTTCGAGTGGGGTTCTAAAGAAACAGCTCACTCCTGACTTCCTGCTGACCTCTTTATGTTTTTAAAGGCAGAAAAGCAAGGCATTGACACCCTCAAACCTCGTGCTCCTCCTTGGAAGCCTGACGCTGCTTGCAGACGGCAGCGGGACTCTTCTTCTGTGGATCCGAGTCTCTGACCTGACCTCTCTGCAGGACCTTGGACAAGACCTGTCCTCACGCTGGGTCTCCTCCCTCCGTGAAGCCTCCCTGGGCGTCCGGCTCTGGCCTTCTGTGGTTTGTTTCCACCAGGGGAGACGGCGTGGCGCTGGTGTCTGACCTCACTGGGAAAGCACGCCAGATAAGCAGGCCGGCTGTCTCCACAGCCTTCATCTGCACCTCTGCTCCTTCACATGAGCCACGCCAGAGCTCCTGGCACAGCGGCCCTCATTGATAAAGTGTCCCGAAAGTTCTCAATGAGCCCACACACTGTAACCGCAGCGATAACAGGCTATATCTGGCTCGCTCGGAACCCAGCCCGTGTTCCACATGGGGCCGTGGCCGCGGTTATCTGCTGAGCATGAATGGCCAGAGGCAGAACAAGCACAGGAGCCTGTGCCGGTGAGAAGGGGAAGTGATGAACTTATGTGGCAGGCTCCAGCGCTGGTCCCAGCAAGTGAGAGGCAGAATAGATGTTGACAGCCGCCTCGGAGCTCACACCCGGCGTCAGCACCCTGCAGGAAACAGATGGCTTCAGGGCCGCTCTCAAGCCTTTCGACAGCTCGTGTTCTCTGAGAGTGTTGTCAGAGAGCGACAAGAACAGGCCCAGGAAGTCAGTGTTTCCTGGCCTTGGGGTGCTCTGGTGGAGGAGGGTAACGGAGGCTGGCGCTTGTGGAGAGGTGCAGGCGCCCGGGGTGGGGACACCACATCTGTCCCATTGGTGCTGCCTGCCGCCTCCTCCCTGCTCCGGGGGCTCGGGGTGCGGCTTACCCACCAGCAGTGAGGGGTGAGCAAGCGAGGCCAAGCCCGAGAAGGAGAGCCAGGACCCCAGAGTCAGGACGGGCCAAATCTGGAGACCGTCTGAAAGGGGGAGCTGCTTGGGGCAGGAGATTAGAATTCACGATAGGGCAGGAGAGGTCAAGTGAAAGCAAGTGGGAACCAAATAGGCGCGGCGGTCAGAGACGGGAAGTAGTCGCTCATAAGCCTGGCAGGCGTGATGCCCCGTACAGCGGCCCGGCTTTAATAACGCCCCAGAGTGGGCGCTCTGTTGACACTGCGTGATGAGCGTCAGTTCAGAAGAGCAGACGCTCCAGGGTCGTTCCCCAGCGCACGCCTGAAATGGAAGCGCCTTTGTCGTCTTCTCACGTCGAGTGCCTATGTTATGCAGCATCCGTGAGCCAGTCGGTGCGACTGCCAGCCACTTTGACGTTACTCTCTAGGCTGATTGGAGAAGAAGCGCTAAAGTAGCAGCTTTCTAGTCTCTCACCTCAGTGTAGACAAGCCATATGCTATACCCAACCTGTGAGGGCCGCCCCCACGGCCTCGTCTCTGCGCTCCAGTGTCGTTGAGTGAAGCAGCAGAGGACACAGTGTGGTCAGCACAGTGCGGTCTACATAGTGAAGTCTACACAGTGAGGTCTACACGGTGAGGCCAACACGGTGAGGTCTACACGGTGAGGCCAACATGGTG
This sequence comes from Bubalus kerabau, assembly GCF_029407905.1. NCBI lineage: Eukaryota > Metazoa > Chordata > Mammalia > Artiodactyla > Bovidae > Bubalus > Bubalus kerabau. Next base: position 59,754,941 of record NC_073643.1, on the reverse strand, counting down.
AGGTTTACACGGTGAGGTCTACATGGTACGGTCTACACAGTAAGGTCTATGCAGTGTGGCTACACAGTGCCATCTACACAGTGCCATCTACACAGCTACACAGGCGCGCACAGTGCCAGGCTGCCACTCTGCGTCCCCTTTCCACCGCCAGGCCACAGCGAGCGCTGAGAGCAGTGCGTTCCACACCCCACCCACCTCCACTGCCAACCCCACCGGGCTTTGGCGTCAGTCTGAAGAGATCACATTCTCTCCTTCTGCCTGGAGTGCGTCACTGTGAGAGCCTGATCTGGGCCGGGTGACTGGAGGAAACTGGATGGGTTCCCGGCCTCTCATGAATCAGGTGTTCATAGCCTTGTCCTTTTGTTCAAAGTGAATTCCTGGAGCATAACCTGTTTTCTGATCATGCAAAAACACCTCCACAGATACATGGTGTCCTTTGGGATCACGTCCGTGGACCCTCAGGGCAGCCTGTCTTCAGAACGAGAGTCGGGCAGGGAGAGGCAGGCAGCTGTCCGCTTGGGTGGGGCCTCGGGCAGCAGAGGAGCTTGGACTTTGAACAATGGGGGTCGCTAGGGGCTTCAAGCTGTGGCAGGGGGCGATCAGATAGTCACTGTGAAAGACTTCGGTCAGCAGAGGGCTGTGGGGTCCAGGAATGGGAGGGTGGGAGAAGCGGCCTGGGAGGCTGCTGGCCTCCCTGTCCATCCACTCACTCCTTTGTTCTCCACAGAGCGCTGCCCTCCAACCCTGTGCGCAGACCCGCTGGATTCCCTCCCCTCCCGCAGCTTACGGGAGAGGGACTACGGGAAGGTGAACAGAGGGAAGAGATCATCCCAGAGTTTCCGGACGGCCCAGTGGCCCAGGGCCTGAGCTCAGCCACAGCCTGAGCTCAGTCTTTGGTCAGGGAACATCCTGCAAGCCATGAAGTGCAGCCAAAAAATTAAATAAACAGATAAATAAAAATTAATTTAAAACAGAGAAGAGATTCATTCAGATGGTGGTGCCTGCTATGCAGAAAATAAGACGAGGTGTTCCGATAAAGAGCTAGCAGGGGGCTTCCATGGTGGCTCAGTGGTAAAGAATCTGCCTGCGCATGCAGGAGACACGGGTTCGATCCCCAGTCTGGGAAGATCCCATGTGCCACCAAGCAGCTCAGCCCATGTGGCACAACCACTGAGCCTGTGCTCCAGAACCCAGAAGCCACAACTGCTGAAGCCCTGCTCCACAACAAGAGAAGCCTGCTCAGTGAGCAGCCCACACGCTGAAGCTAGAGAAAAGCCCACACAGCACCAGAGACCCAGCACGGCCAACAATAAATACACATTTTAAAAAGCGAGTAGGGAGGGAGCTGAGGTCACTTCGGAGGGCTGAAAGAATGGTCTTTGTGAGACCTCAGTAACGGGAATGGTGAGTCACATAACAGTGGGAGGTGGGCCTGGGAGTGCTCTAGGCCGAGGAAGCAGCCAGCGCAAAGGCCTTGAAGCCGGAAGGTGCTTCGTGTGGTGCTGGGGGACCCACCTGCCCCGCAGCTCCTTGCCACCCACGTCAGGAGCTGGGTTTGACTCTGCGGGGATGTGGAGCCGTTACAGGGTTTTGAACAGAGGCACCGATGAACCGCTGACCACAGCTTGAGGTCCAGGTGTTGCCTCTTTTCTGAAAATAAAGTTTTATTGGAACCCAGTCTCGCCCGTTCGTTTCCGTGGTGTCTGTGGCCGCTCGCAGGTTGCATCAGCAGAGCCGCACGGTGGTTGGGACAGAGGCCCCCTAAGCCTTTGGGTGTTTCTCATACTTAGTCTCTGGCCCCTTAAGGGTAACGTGCCTTCCGCTGGTGCAGCTGATGCAGGCAGAGGCTGTTCTGTGCAGACCCACTGGGTCTGCTGGGTGGGTCGTGTCTTGGAGGAGAGCTACGAGCTGCCGCAGGGCTGAGGACGGTGAGGCCTTCCCCCAGCGCCTGCGGGTGCACGCGGCTCTAGCATGGAGGCCGTGTGCGCAGGGCGAGCTGACTGGAGCAGGGCGGCCAGCCGAGCCAGCCCTGCCTCACCAGCGGAGCTTGGCTGCTCGGGGGCCCTCCGCCCAAACCACAGCTGCCTGTCTCTTGTCTGCAGCACCTCGTCAGCAATCTGGGGCTTCGAGCCGCGTGCGGGCCAAGCAGCTGCTCCCATTGCCTGCTTGCCCCCTCTCAGCAGCCCGTGGCAACTGCCAAATGTGCCCACACCACTCCCAACGACAGAAGAGACGCTGTGGGAACGGGGTCGCATTCCCAGACTGCAGGGCAGATTGGCTTTGTTCGGTTTCTGGAGAAAAACATCAAATAAGGAAAATAGTTGAATATCGTGTTAGAAACCTAAACAGCAGGGGTTTTTCATACCATGGGATCTTATTTTCATTCCTTTGGTTGTAACTGATAAATATTCACTGAATAATTGAGTTAGTACTTTTTCAGAAGGAAAATATTTTGTGTGAAAAAAATAATGCTGCGGGCAGGGATGAGAAGAGAAGACTTGAGGTGATAGATCAGCTGTCCCCAAGCAGCTGTCCGTTGTGGGGGCTGGGGGGGGTCAGAATGTACTTCAGATTTATCTGAACAAGCATTTATTGAGGTGGAGCTAGTGGTAAAGAACCCACCTGCCAATGCAGGAGATGTAAGAGATGTGGGCTCGATCCCTGGGTCAGGAAGGTCCCCTGGGGGAGGGCATGGAAACCCGCTCCAGTGTTCTTGCCCAGAGAATCCCCATGGACAGAGGAGCCTGGTGGTCTATGGTCCATGGGGTCGCAGAGAGTCAGATATGACCGAGGTGACTGAGCTCACACGCCCACTGTGCCAACAACTGCGGCTGGGCGCTGGGGAACCCGAGGCCCCTGCTGTCTGGGGCCTCAGTCTGGCACCAAAGGCAACAGTGACGATGTGACAGGCTGGCAGGGGTCACACACTGGCAGTAGCTCTTGCGTGCCCACAGCGTCCTCCTGCACGGCTCTATTTCCAGTTTTCATCGAGCTTTGACAAAGAAATGTCAGCATTGGGTTATGAAACCAGATCCGCTTGCCCTGAGAGCCTTCTGCCACCCCTCGGACTGGAAAGACTAAACCAGTCAGTGAAAGCTGCAGCAAGGTCTCGTTTCAGCTCAAGAACAACAGGGACTACTCGGGGATGTGAGAGCTGTGTCGCGCGCAGTGCAAATGGGCACTTACAGAGCCTTAGAGGATATGGTCAGCAATCAGTCTCTCTCTGTGCCTTGGCTCCGCTTCCCTCGGGCGTGGCTTCCCTGGCAGGTGGGTGGAGGGGTGGCTAAGGTGCCCCCACGGCTCCAGGCTAGTGTCCTGTCTGCCTGGTAACCTCAACAGCAAAAGGGCCCCTGTTCTCAGTCGTTCTGGCAGCAGCCCAGGATTAGCTCTGACCAGCCGGGCATGGCCAAGCCAGTCCCTGGGCATGGATGTGGACTCGCGCTGAATCAGCTGCTCCGGCCTGGAGGACTGGGGCCGGCCGGCCCTGGTCCCCATCTCCTGAGTGCCCCCAGTGCCGCTCTTCCCACTGACACAAAGGCACAGGCTCCTGGAGGTGTGTGGAAGGAAGGTCACGGTGGCCAGCAGAGCGGGAGGAGGGTGGAACCGGGGCTCAGCCACCCGGGTTGGTCACGCGTGTGAGTGCACACGCCCCTCCGTCTGAGCCCCATCAGTAAACTGGGGGCTCACAGCCTCTCCCTTGCTGGCGGGATGAAACTGGTGCTCACACAGTGCCTGGCCCAGGAACCGAAGCCCCCCTCCCCAGGGAGGGATTTATGTGAGAGGGGGTTGGGAGAGCCAGGGCTAGTCTCAGGACCAGGATGCAGGATGAGGAAGGTGTAGGGGGTGGCCCGTGATTCAGCCAGGCTGACAGCCACAAAGCCACGTCCGGCTGCACAACAGACATGGGGTCCCCACAGGCTCCGGGATGGGGCTGCTCAGATGGCTGCTCGTGAAGGCCCAGCCAAGCCTGTTTCCCTCTCTAGCTTCTCATGCTCCAGCCAGATCACCAGCAAGCACCCTTCCCAGAACCACCTGGCTGAGCTGCTTGCAGAAATGCCTCCAGGAAAGGACAGTCAGCTCTGGCCCCTGGGCTTTGGTAAGGGTCTGCATTAGACCCAGCTGACTGGGAGGAAACGCATTCAGGGTCTACTCTGCGGTGCCATCAGAAGGAAGGCCTGGCTGCCTGCAGGTGAGGTCAGCTGTGCCCACCGCCAGCCGCCTGACCAGAGGCAGGACGGCCCTTTTGCATCTGCGGAGCGGGCTGGCGGCGGTGAACACGGCGTCTGCCTCAAAGGTCGGCGGTGAGTATCACGTGGGTCCTTTTTCGCTCCGGCCGGTGTCGGTCAGCAGCTGGTCACTCAGCTACTTTACCCAGTGTGGGCTGAAGGTCTCGTCACCGAGCGGGCAACCACAACGGGCACGTGCCTTTTGCGGCCATCACGACAGTCCTGTGGGGAAGGCACCGCTGCCCCTGTGCGGCGGGCAGGCGGGGAGCTGGGAGCCTGTGGCCCCTGAGACAGGAGGGCACTGCAGACGCGGCCTGCGCCTGAGACCCCGCCTGACCGCTCTTCTTGGCTCACACATGGCTGCCTCCGCAGCAGGACTGAAGACATGGTTCTTTGTTCTAATCGGAGTCCTTATCTGAGGATCCAGGTGATCAATTTCTCTTAGAAGTCCGTTCCAGGGAGAAAAAAAAAAATCTGTCCCTGATAATAAACTGGTGCAAGTCCTTTCATCAGAGAAAGCCAGGGGGTCGGAGCAAACACCTGGGCTGGATTTCCAGAGATGGTGACTTTTTATTATTTTCTTCACTGTATCTACCACTGTTGTGTGAGTCGCTCAGTCGTGTCCGATTCTTTGCGACCCCGTGGACCATAGCCCTCCAGGCTTCTCTGTCCACAGGACTCTCCAGGCAAGAATACTAGAGTGGGTGGCCATTTCTTTCTCCAGGGGAATCGTCCCAACCCAGGGATAGAACCCAGGTCTCCTGCATCGCAGGCAGATTCTTTACCACCTGAGCCACCGTGGAACCGGTGGAACATTAATTATGAGCAAGACATTGCATTGCGGGCACCGCATGCACACTATCCCGGCTACTCAAAGTGTAGTCACTGGACCAGCAGCAATGGCATCAGCTGGGCACCTGCCAGAAACAGCGGCGCCGGCTCCTCCCGAGACCTGCTAAGTCCAGATCTGCATTTTAACAAGATGGCCGTGGGGCTCGTAGGTACAGTGACTGGGGCATCCTACACGTGGCGTAGTCCCCGCCCCATCCGGGAGGCACAGATAACGGTCCGCAGAGTGAGCTGAAGCCCCTGACTCAAATCACATCACTGGGATTCTGCCTAACCCAGAGTTTGCATCTTCGCTGCTGCCCAGCCCTTCAAAAGTCGCAGGGAACATTGTGAGCAGAGCCACAAAGGTGGGCAGGACTGAGAACCTCGGGATGGCCAGATGGTCGATGGTGTTTCTGGGCCAACTCAACACTCTGGGCAGCTTTCCCAGAGGTTCAAGGAACTCAGAGCTGGCAGGACTCCTAGGTACTCACGGCCAGGTGACAGTTGGCAGCCCTGGAACCAAACCCTAGTGTAGAGGGGAAGAAGCTTAGGAGTCAAATCAAAACCCACTGCCGAGCATCCTCAGGCCTGCTGATATAACCTCGCTGAGCCTCAGTTTCCTCACTTAAATGGGGTCGAGTGTATCTGCTATGTTCTTTAGTTTCATCTTTTGAATAATTTCAAACTAACCAAAAGTTGCAAGAATAATTCATAGAACTCCCATATCCCTTTCACCCAGACCCATCGATGGTCACGTGATGCCCCATTTCCTTACCTTTTCTTCCTTCCTTTGTTTCTCTTTCTCCCTTCCTTCCTTTCTATATAGCACATATTATATATTTAATACATATCACTTTATGCTTTATATGTTATTATTTACAAATTGCCATGTACAATTTTGTCTTCTTAACTGTTTGAGAGTAAATCACAGACCTGATGCTCTTACCCCTAAATACTTCACTATTTCTAAGAATAAGAAAATTCATTTACATAACTACAGTACAATCAACATCGAGACGATAATGTTATCTAATCTTCAAACGTTCAAATATCACCAGTTGTCCCAATAATATTTGTTTAGCAATTTTTTTTTTTTGGCCCAGAATCCAATCTGGAATCATGTACTATATTTACTTTTCATGTCTCTTTAGTTTCCTTTGATCCAGAACAGTTTCTCAGCCTTTATTTTTCTTTCTTTTGTAAAAAACAGTTTTATTTATTTATTCATTTTTGGCTGCGCTTCTCTCTGCGGTGGCTTCTTCTGTTGCAGAGCACAGGCTCGTAGCTGTGGGGTACAGGCTCAGTTGCTCTGCAGCACGTGGGATCTTCCCAGACCAGGGACCGAGCCTGCATCTTCTGCATTGGCAGGCGGAGGATTCTCTACCACGGAGCCACCAGGGAAGCTCCTATTTGTCTTTCCTGAGAGGAGTCCGGGACAGTATTTCACAAAGCGTCCCCCAGTTGGTCTGGCGTTTCCTCCTGATTGACTCAGATAATGCCTTCTAACAAAAACTCCTCTGCAGTGGAGTTGTGTCTTTCTCCAGAGACCTCATCAAGAAGCGCTGGATGTGAATTTGTCCCATTATTGGTGATGTTAACTTTTATCTCTTGGCTAGAATGGTGTCCAGGTTTCTCCACTGTAAAGTTACGATTTTCCCGTTTGTAATCAGTAAATAATTTGTACGATGAGACTCCTCTTCCGTCATGCAAATACCCTCTGCCTCATCAAATGTCCCCCCATGAGGTTCAGTGTGCTTTGATGATTCTTGCTCAAATCGATTGTTCCTGCCATGGTTGCAAAGGGTATCTCCTCACTCCAGTCATCCACTCAACATTTATTAGTTGGCGTTCTATTGAAAGGACGTGGTTTCTTCTTGTGGGCCCTTTTCACTTAGAAAGTATTAATACCTATTTCAACATCTCAGTGTAGGGCCGGCACTAACCACCTAGAGACTCCACCGTTAAAGGACACAGCCGTCAGCAAGGCTACCTTACTTTGGAGGCCAGCCGCACTTTGGGGTTCACCAGGTCACCATTCTGACCAACTAACTCGCTGCAAACTGGGGAGGCTCTCACGGTCCCCTTGGCTTGGTAACTTGCTCGGATGACCCCTATCCCTCAGGAGCGTGCCCTCCTTGTGATCCCAGTCGGGTATAGAGCGTCTCAAGCAGGGCCAGCCCCACGGAGCGACATCTGGGAGCTTCTCCCGACAGGTCTCCAGGGGCGTCTGCTTGCTGCCAGGTCCCATGACGAGTTGGGAGAGACCCGCAGCCTGCCTGTGAGAGGCAGGGCAGACCCCCCCCAGGCAAGGTGATCGGCCTTGCAGAGATACAGCGTCACAAATGATGTGGTGGGTCCCCAGCAGGATCTGAACCCCGGGGCACAGGGTTGTGGAGAGGGAGGCTACCCTGCTGGGCTGTGACCCTAAGTGTGCACCTCGTTCTCTGGGCCTTGCGGGAGCAGAGCCTGGGACAGGGAATGAGCAGAGGCTTCTGTACGTGGTTGGGGCGGATCACAGGGAGAGGCTGGAGACTGCAGGAGCGGGAGGCTTTCAGAGAAGAGGCAGGAGACGGAGGTACCCGCTGAGGTGGGAGCTGTGGGCGTGGGGAGCAGGCGTGGATCGGTGGGAGCAGAGAGGCTGTGGGGGGTGGGCGTCAGGGACCCCCATGAGGGCTCTGAGCACCCTCTCCCACTCTGGGTCCCACCAGTGAGAAGCCCGGTCATCGGCATCAGTCTTAGAGGCCAGGGTGCCTCCTCTTCCTGCCCTACCTGGTTGCCAGTCTCCCCAAAGAGGGGAAGCCTAAAGAAATCCACACAAAGCCACGTCGTAATTAAACTCGTGAAAACCAAAAACAAAGAAAAATTCTGAAACTAGGTCAGATGCAGTGTAGCTGATTTACAGAGTTAATAATAACTCCGCTGTGCACACCCTTCATTAATGTGCTGTTTTTGCCAGGTTTTGGGTATCAGAATCATGCTGGTTGCATAAAAGGAATTTGGAAGCTTTCCTTATTACTCTACCCATTGAAATGCTTTAAATAACATTGGCGTTATCATATCTCTATGGTTTTGGTTGGACCTGGTGATTTTTTTTCTTTTTTTTTCTTTCTTTCCCCTCCCTTTTTAATAGCGTCTTTATTAAGCTGTTCCTGTGAAACCATCAGCAGAAGCAACATGACAGACAGTCCCGTCCCCCCCCAAAAGTTTCCTTGTGCCCCTTTAGAGTCCATCTTCCCCCAAACCCTGCCCCCAGGCAACCCTGACCCGCTTTCTGCTAGTTTAAATTAGTTTGCATGAGTTTGAATAAACTCCAGGAGTTGGTGAAAGACAGGGAGGCCTGGCATGGTGCAGCCCATGGGGTCACAAAGAGTCGGACACGACTGAGCAACGGAACAACAAGACATTCAGGTACAAGTCTGAGGTTGGGTCATACGGTAGGTGTATATTTAACGTTTTAAGAAACTGCCGAACTGTTTTCCAAAGGGGCCGTTTCACGTTACATCCCCATCAGCAGCATGCAGGAGTTCCCGTTGCTCCACACCGTCTCCAGCGTTACGTGCGCTGGTCCTCCTCCGACTCTGAGTGGTTGCGGTTTGACAGCTCGCTGTTTCTTCTCCTGTCTTAGGCTGGGGTGCCTGACTTGGGTATTGCTGTTTCCCTGCAGAGCGGGGCGGGGAGTACAGACAGGGAAATGGGAAAGAAGCAGGAAGGAGCAAAAGCAAAGACAAGGTGTGCTGCTGAGCTGCTCACAGCTGCGTGAGAGAGCAGGGGTCACCGAGCTGCGGGAAGTCCCCGGAGAGCTGATGGGAGCCACAGCACCTGGGAGGCTGGAGCGAGTGAGAGGAAGGCGGAGGAGCTGATCACGGAGCCTCTTCCATCGCCTGTCTCTCATGGGTCCAGATTTACCCTCTGCAGCCAGAACTCCCCTGAAAGTGCGTGCCCCCTTCGGACGACTGCTGGGGAAGCAAGAGCATCACCCCAGGACCCAGCGCTTCCTCTGAGTCTGTAAGCTAGAGCCTCTGTGCGTCCAGTCGGGCTGGACCAGAGTGTGTGGTTCCCCCTTAATTACTGGAACCCTGATGATAATGATGGTGATGGGACTGGTGGTGGTCCAAGCTTAGGCCACTGCTGGGAACACAAGAAAACGTGGTTACCCCGACCCCTGCCCTACAGGAGCTCATGGCGTGACACCACCCAAGGGAGAAGAAAGACAATAAACCACTGCTTCCGATGACCTCTGGAGAAGGAAGTGGCAGCCCACTCCAGTGCCCTTGCCTGGAAAATCCCATGGACAGAGGAGCCTGGTAGGCTACAGTCCATGGGGTCGCAAAGAGTCGGACACGACTGAGCGACTTCACTCACTCAGTCCACCACAAAGGGCCATTAGCAGGTTCTAAGTGGGGCATGATGGGAGTAGGGAAGACCCTGCGGGGAGCAGGAGGGTCAGAGGGCGGCTCTGAGAGGGAGGGACGCAGAGCGACACGTCCTGCCCTCCTCACCTCTCAGCACTGCTGAGGCTCCACAGGGCCGGTGTGGCTGCCCTGTGCCCGCTGAGTCTCCCTCCTGGCTCTCACGCTGCGCCCCAAAGTGGGGTTCTCATGGTTCCTCCGATGCGCCCTGACCCACCTGTCTCCCCTTTGCACATACTGCCCTCTCGCTTGCCCTCCCTTCCCACGCCACGCTTGCTCATCCTTCCGATCTCTGTACCCCAGCTGACCCCAGGTCACCCCGATCACCTGCCCAAAGACCCCACGCCTCTGTCCCGCAGCAGACGCTTGGTCTGTCCCGACACATGTAATGTACGAGCGATGACCTAGGGGCGCCCATCTCCTCCGCCAGACCGTGAGCTCCACTGGGTCTGGCAGGTTCATCACTGTGCCCCAGAGCATGGCCCAAGTGCCTGGTGAGTACCAGGCCTGGACAGGAGAGTTGTAAAACAAACGGATGCACGAGAGAAAAAACTCTCTGGGGCAGAATATCCACGGTCATCCAAAACCTCTCCATCCTGAAGTGACAGGGAGGAGAGAGAGGTCACCTTCTTCCTTAGCACTCTTCCCTCGGGGACAAATTGGTCCCGCCCTGGAAGCCCCCGGGACTCCAGCCTGAGGACACATTTAATTCAGCTGACAGATAATCCATCCCACCAGCCCTGGTGGCTGAGGTTCATAAGGAGAGACGGACACTGATGTGGAACACTGCGTTCCCAGCCATAGAGGACACGGACTTCTGCAGGGTTTTCATCATCTATGTGAACAAGGAATGCTTTCCTAGCCTTGCTTCGTAAACAAGTCTGTGATCAGAGGCAAACAAACAGCCCCTATGTGGACATCTGACATCTGGAAGGCTTCATCTGGGCAGCCCCAGGGAGACTGCACAGAGACACAGCAGAGAGCTGGAAGCAACAAACGCCCTGTAGCCTTATTTTATTGCCCCGAGAAGGGCAGTCACTGGTATCCCTCTCCTCTCTCTCCCGGAAGCCCTCCTCTCACATGGAGCTCCTGGCGTCCCCAGAGCGATCTGTGGGCTCCTGTGTCCGTCTGTCTCCCACTCCTGCTACTCACAAGTTCAGTGAGGGCAAGGGCAGAGCTTGCTCACCCATTGTTTTCCCCGGAGCTCAGAGCTTGGCACAGAGTTGGCTCCATCGCTGTCTGCCAGTTGGATAAGCAAAGGTGAAAGCGCTCTAACTGCGAAGGGAGAGGGCAAAGAGGCTGCGAGCGGGCTCGTGCACCAGCAAGGCAGAGCTGAGAGCCTAGTAGCGAGAAGCGGTGGAGGCTGCTGGGATTGTGAGCCTCTGGGTCAACCATACCTGAAGCCTTTGTCATCACCGGCGTTTTCAGCCCTTTGTATCAGAATATTTCCTTTGTCCTTTAACCCAGGTCCACACGAAGACTTTTACATAAAAGTTCATAGCATCTTTATTCGTAATAACTAAAAACTGGAAATAACCTAAGTGTCCATCAACAGGTGAATGAATAGACCAATGGAGATATATACCCACGCAACAACTTTATTTGATAGACTGCTACTCGGCAACTCAGGAACAAAAGGAGCAAACGGATACATGCAAGAATACTGAAGAACTGCGTGAACATTATGCTGGGCTTGGTAACCCAGATTCAGAGGGTGATTTCATTTAAAGGAATCTGTAGAACGGCTTAACAAAACTGTGATGAAAGGATTCAGATCAGTGGCTGCTTTGGTGAAGGTGGGAGTTGACTGGAAAAGGACATGAAGGAACTTTCTGAGGAGCTGGAAATGTTTTATATCTCCATCTGGTTGGTAGTTACATGCATGTACACATATGTAAGAGCCAGGAAGCTGTACATTGAAAATATATTCATTTTACTATGTGTAAATTATACCTTAAATTTTCTTATGAAGATTGGATTAGATTCTCTCTGAAATCTTTCTAATTCTCTTGAGTTTAGGGATTTCGGGGCAGAGTACAGCTAATTACTCATTTCTCTGGGCTCCTTTGGAGGCAGGGCCCTGTAGCTAGAAAGACAGAGACCCAGAGAGACAGAGACAGAAAGACAGAGACCCAGAGAGACAGAGACAGAAAGATAGAGAGAGAAAGACAGAGACCCAGAGAGAGACAGAGACCCAGAGAGACAGAGACAGAGATACAGAGACAGAGACACAGAGAGACAGAGACCCAGAGAGACAGAGACCCAGAGAGAGATAGAGGCTCAGAGAGACAGAGACCCAGAGACAGAGATAGAGACCCAGAGAGACAGAGACGAGGGAGCACAGGTCACGGCCTGCTGTGCCCCCCTGGGCACTGGGCTCCCTGTAAGGGTCGCCTGGCCGCTGTACTTGTCCCTGGACCTCCCCCACCTCCCGCTGCGCCCGCCCTCTGCAGGCGGCCCTCCTGCACAGCCCAGAAGGGGCCCCGTGCTGTGTGCTCACTCCTTCCACGCCTGTCGGCCGCCCCCAAGCACCGGGAGCATCCGGAGGCCAGCACTTCATCACTGGCTCGCCGTCCAGATGCCACGCTTGGCCCTGGCGGGCCTGAGTCAGTTGGTTGAGTCCATTTGTTGGTTCACGTTTCCTGCCAGGAAGCATCCACGGGTGCTGCAAGGCAGCCCCGCTCTGGTTGTGTCTGGGGCGATGCGCCCAGCCCAGGCCCCCCGTCAGTGAGCTCCTGCTTGCGGGGCTGGGAGACAGCAGCGTGGGTGCGTCTGCACCTCCGGGCACTGCGTTATTACACAGGACAGGCACAGCGCTGACGCCAGGAAGCCCAGTTGGAAACTGAAGGGGGGAACCTGTGTGCCAACCAAAGCACGTGGATCCCTCACAGGAAAACCAGTCTGCCGGTGGACCTCGAGCCCTCTGGAGACCAGAGTTCACAGGGTTCAGACTGAACCGAGCAAAGGTGTGGGAGGACCAGGGCCTGGTGTGCTGGAGAGACCAGGCGTGGGCCTGGTATGTGTGTTACACAATTTTCCAGGGGGCGTTGAACTTGGGCCAAGTGACCAAAACCAAGATCCTCTTGCCTATGCCTTCCCTGCAGGCGTGCAGAGGGCCCGGGGTCCCAGCTGCGTGGATTAAGTCCTAAGTCATCACAGAATAAGTGGCATGTCAGGCTTAGGGACGGCAGCAAGTCTGGGTCATGCCAGACCTTCTCTCATCCCCTGCCAAAACAGCTTCTCTTGAGGAGAGCCCTAACCACAGGCTGGCCATGCCTCGGTTCAGTGCCTGGGGTGGTGGGGCCCACGGCCTCTCCAGGGGCCCTGAGATTAGGGACTTTTCCATCGCTGAGTTTCCAGACGCCCAGCCCAAAGGCCTAGACCTTCAGGAATGCGTTTTGCCTGGGTCCCAGGGGTGGGGCTCATGAGGTCTGAGTTCCCTTCCGCTCCCTCAGGATGGGATGTGGTCCTGAGTGTGGGTGGAGGAATTCGCCAGCGTGGTTCTTATTTGCATGTTTGTCCAGCCTCAGGCTGGACAAACAAGAAGGCAGGCCAGGGCTCGGCGTCCTTTCAACAGGAGCTGCGCTGGGGGTCTCGGTCTGCAGGGAGGGGCTTCTCTGAAGAAGCTGGGAGGAAAGAGGGCTGTTTTTGCTTCTCCTCCCACCTGCCTGTGTTTTCCAGGCCTCTGCATGACTTGGGGGTAGATAAAACCTTATTTCTGAGTGGGTTCTGGTCCACCATCACTGTCTGACTGAGCACCACTTGCCAACTTGAAGCCTCTCCCAGCTTGGTGACTTAGGGACCTCTGAGCCCCAAACCCACCAGACCTGTGAAGGAAATCACCGCTTTCCCCACTTCTCAAAAACAAAGGACAAGAATGGATTGCATGGTCTCTCGGGGGTTGAGGATAATTGGTGTGATGGTCACGCCTCTCCCTAGGCTGTAGAGGGCAAAATCCGAGTTTACACCGAAAGCTGTCGGAACCTGCCCAGGTTCCAGGTCTGCATCCTAGCGTCCATTTGGCCCCGGCACCCTCTGCCCCTCAGGTGTGTCCTCCCCCTGCAGCGCCGGCTACAATGGCCAGCGCTTGCGCACAGGGGGCTTTGGGTGCCCCCGGACCTGTGCTGATGGGTGGGAGATCACATCAAAAGATGGGAAGACAGGAGCACAGAGGGTTTGCACAGCGGGGCTCTGGGGCTGCACTCTCGGCTGTGCCCTGTAGCTGGCGGGCGTGTGTTTCTGTGTGAAGGGACGTGTGTGTGTGCTGGAGTATGTGTTGGTATGTCTGTTGGGGGTGTGTGTGTGTGTATGTGTGTGTGTGTGTGTGTGTCCATGTGAGGAGTATACGAGCTACTGCATGTCAGGCCCTGGACCTGGAACAGATTAAGTTCTCAATAAATGTGACTCATTATGGAGGCCTGGGCCTTCTCATGTGTTGTTTTTTTTTAACCTCATTTTCTTTACTGAGGTGCAGCATTCAGTAAAGGCCAGTCTTAGTTGTAGAGATTCACCAGTTTTTGCACGTGAATACACGCGCACGGGCTTTGCTGGTGGCTCAGGCGATAAAGAATCGCCTGCAAGGCAGGGGACCTAGATTTGATCCCTGGGTCGGGAAGATCCCCTGGAGAAGGAAATGGCAACCCACTCCAGTATTCTTGCCTGGAGAATCCCATGGACAGAGGAGCCTGGCGGGCCACAGTCCATGGGGCTGCAGAGACTCAAACATGACTGAGCAACTCACACACACACACACACATTCATACGTGCACATAGCCACCGCTCCCACCGAGGTATGGGGCTCCTCCAGCTTCCAGAATGCCCCTCCAGCACCGACTCCCCACCTCACTGGCTCTGTCCTCACAGGTGGGGTGAGCCTGGTTCCCGACGGCACCTGAGGGGAGTCCCTCGGCCTATGCCATCCTGGGTCTGGTGTCTTCAGGGCAGCATATATCGCCAGTGAAATTCGTGCCCATGGTGTTCAGAACAGCTCTTTCCTGTCAAGGTACGGTCGGGTGTTGCCACCATGGATTCATCCCTTCTCTCGCGGGGGGCCATTTGGAAGGCTGCCAGTCTGGGCCGCCAGGAATAAAGCTTCTGTGAACAAAGCTTTTGTGGACAGAGCACTGATTCCAGAGGGACGTCCACCCAGGGGAGAGTTTGCCGGCTGCAGGGTGTTTCTGCACCCTTGGCTCTCAGCAGATGCTGTCAGACCGTGTTCTGAAGGGGCAGTAAATTATGGGCCAGACGGTACTTCCTGAGCGTTCCAGCTGCTCTGAGTCTACCCACAAGCTGGTGCTGTGATGGAGTCTGGGCTGCCAGGCATCTGTGAAGGACCAGCGTCTGTGAGGAGACAGGTTGAACGGGCCGGAGGGAGACGCTGATTGGCGACGCAGGCCGACGAGGCCCCATCAGCCAACAGGGAGTCCCGGGGCGACCCTCCCGTCCCAGCAGCCGCTGCGGCGGAAACAGCGGGCCTCGCTGCATCACCGGATGTGGGCCGCTCTGCGAGGGCCGTGGCCTCAGACAGGGCGGCTCTCTGGAGCCGAGGCAGACGTCGGCGGGGCACTTCCTGGGGTGACCAACAAGCGTCCCCGGAAGGGAGACCTCTCGGGTCCACCACACGCACGGCCAGCGGGGCGATGCCGGCGGGGGACGGTGGGATGGAGCCCTGCTGAGATTTAGCCAGCGTGTCCTTGACGGCCCGGGACACCCTCTGCTTCCTGGCTGTTCCCGTGCCCTCTTCCTTGTGGTGGTTGTGCAAGCTTTTACTCATTTTTGAAACTGGGGTGTTCTCCAGTTTCTTACCAATTTATAAAAGTTCTTTATATATTCTCGATGTGAGTTCTTATTTGCAGATGTACTGCAAGCATCTTCTCTCAACCTGTTTTAAGGAATTTTTGCATACCTCAGGGTCATGAAGATATTCTATTTTTTTTTTTCTGGGAGAATTATCATTTTACTGTAGATCTAAGGCCAAATTAGTATTTGTGTGTGGCATGAGGAAGGTTCATTTTTTTCCCTCATGTGGTTATATCCAACTGAGCTAATACTATTTACTAAAAAGACCCTTCTCTGTACTGGATCATAGCTCATCTTTGCTGTAAATCGGCTGACGGAATGTGTCAACTGCCCTCAAGCTCATTCTGGGCTCGTGTCCTGGTCCCTTTGACTATTGTGCCGTCCCACCCTGTCTTACCTACTGTGGATTTATCAAAACTCTAACATCTGGTGGTATAAGTCCACCAGCTTTGTGTTTTTGGTTTTTTGAGATTGGTCTGACCTACGGTAGAGCCTTTGAATGTCCATATAAATTTTAAAAGCGTCATGCCAATTTCCTCAGAAATGCCTGCTGGGATACTGACTGGGTAGTCACTGAACACAGATCTTCCTCACTTTAAACTGAAATTACCTCCTGATAACCCATTGCTGAAAATATGGTTCAGTTGAAAATGCATTTAATACAGCTAACCTACTACTTGATGCTTTTGAACTGTGGTGTTGGAGAAGACTCTTAAGAGTCCCTTGGACTGCAAGGAGATCCAGCCAGTCCATCCTAAAGGAGATCAGTCCTGGGTGTTCATTGGAAGGACTGATGCTGAAGCTGAAACTCTAATACTTTGGCCACCTCATGCGAAGAGTTGACTCATTGGTAAAGACCCTGATGCTGGGAGGGATTGGGGGCAGGAGGAGAAGGGGACAACAGAGGATGAGATGGCTGGATGGCATCACCAACTTGATGGACATGAGTTTGAGTAAACTCTGGGAGTTGGTGATGGACAGGGAGGCCTGGCATGCTGCAATTCATGGGGTCGCAAAGAGTTGGACACGACTGAGTGACTGAACTGAACTGAACCTACTACTTTGCCAACAAAGGTCCGTCTAGTCAAAGCTATGGTTTTTGCATTAGTCGTGTATAGATGTGAAAGTTGGACTATAAAGAAAGTTGAGCACCAAAGATTGATGCTTTTGAACTATGGTGTTGGAGAAGACTCTTGGGGGTCCTTTGGACAGCAAAAATCCAACCAGTCCATCCTAAAGGAGATCAGTCCTGAATATTCATTGGAAGGACTGATGCTGAAGCTGAAACTCCAATACTTTGGCTACCTGATGAGAAGAGTTGACTCATTGGAAAAGACCTTGATGCTGGGAAAGATTGAAGGCAGGAGGAGAAGGGAGCAACAGAGAACGAGATGGTTGGATGGCATCACTGACTTGATGGACATGAGTTTGAGCAAGCTCTGGGAGTTGGTGATGGACAGGGAATCCTGGCGTGCTGCGATTCATGGGGTCACAAAGAGTCAGACACGACTGAGCGACCGAACTGAACTGAACCTACTGAATAGCATCATGTAGCCTAGTCTACCGTACACATGCCCAGAACACTTACATTAGCCTGCAGTTGGGCAAAGTCATCACAGAAAGCCTATTTCATGATAATATTTCATGTAATTTATTGAATACTACACTGAAAGCGAAGAACAGAACGGTGGTGAGTGTATGGGTTGTTCGCGCTCCTGATCGCAGGGCTCACCAGAAGCTGTAGCCGCCACTGCCCAGCGTCACGAGAGAGAACGGTAACCACATCATGCTAGCCTGAAAAGAGATCAAAAGTCAGGTTTCTACTGAATGTGTGCTGCTCTCACAGCATCGTAAAACTCAGCATCAAAAAACTAAGATCATGGCATTTGATCCAATCACTTCATGGAAAATAGAAGGGGGAAAAAGTGGAAGCAGTGACAGATTTTCTTTTCTTGGGCTCCAAAATCACTGCGGATGGTGGCTGCAGCCATGAGATGAGAAGATGCTCGCGCCTTGAAAGGGAAGCCATGACAAACCTAGACAGTGTATTAAAAAACAGAGACGTCAGTTTGCTGACAAAGGTCCATACAGTCGAAGCTATGATTTTTCCAGTAGTCATATATGGATGTGAGAGTTGGACCACAACTGAGTGCCGAAGAACTGATGTTTTCCAATTGTGTTGGAGAAGACTCTTGAGAGTCCCTTGGACTGCAAGGAGATGAAACCAGTCCATCTTAAAGGAAATCAGTCCTGAATATTCATTGGAAGGGCTGATGTTGAAGCTGATGCTCCAATACTTTGGCCACCTGATGTGAAGAGACAACTCATTGGAAAAGACCTTGATGTTTAGAAAGATTAAAGGCAGGAGGAGAAGGGGGCGACAGAGGATGCGATGGGTATAGCATCACTGAGTCAACGTACATGAATCTGAGCAAACTCTGGGAGACAGTGAAGGACAGGGAAGCCTGGCACGCTGTGGTACATCAGGTCATAAAGAATCAGACAAGACTGACTGAACAACAAAAGTCCAAAAAATCCTCAGTCAGGACCATCTGTGTACAAATCTATCTGGGGAGAATTGACATCTTAATAATATTAAGTTGACCAGTTAGTGAACATGGCATTGCCCGCAATTTATTTAGTTGTTCTGTAGGTTCTCTGGGCTTCCCCAGTGACTCAGGTGGTAAAGAATCTGCCTGCAATGCAGGAGACCTGGGTTCAGTCCCTGGGTTGGGAAGATCCCCTGGAGAAGGAAACAGTACCTACTCCAGTATTCTGGCCTGGAGAACTCCATGGACAGAGGAGTCTGGCAGGCTGCAGCCCATGGGATCGCAAGGAGTCAGACGTGACTGAGCAGTTTCTCTGCAGCATTTATTAGTTTTTAGCATTGGGTCTTGCACGTCTTTAATTGGATTTATTCATAAGATTTGATGATTATTGATATTATTATAAATGACTTAAAAATTTTTCATTTTCTAGATGTTGCTGCTGCTGCTGCTAAGTCGCTTCAGTTGTGTCCGACTCCGTGCGACCGCATAGACAGCAGCCCACCAGGCTCCCCCGTCCCTGGGATTCTCCAGGCAAGAACACTGGAGTGGGCTGCCATTTCCTTCTCCAATGCATGAAAGTGAAAAGTGAAAATGAAGTCGCTCAGTCATGTCCGACTCTTAGTGACCTCATGGACTGCAGCCCACCAGGTTCGTCCATCCATGGGATTTTCCAGGCAAGAGTACTGTGCAGCTCCTAGGAGCCTGATTTAGGCCAGGAACAGGGCCGGCCCGCGTCTCTCTCTTCTGCCCCCACAGCATCCCCCTGCCCGACCAGAGGCCCTCGGGGGCAGTCAGACGGTGCCCGAGCAGGCAGAGAGCCGTGGAAAATGCTCCAGCTGATCCCACCCTCAGCATTTCATCCCCTGCCCGGTTGTCTTGTGGAGTCTCGGCCTTCCCAGTGCGGTCTGGGAAGACTCAGAAGGCTTCCTTCCAGAGCCCCAAGAAGCCAAGAACAGGAGCTGCCCCAGGCCATTCCCGTCCCTGGGTATCCTTTCAAAGGATTTCTGCATGGATGAGAGAGACTGTGGCCTGTGGGCAGTCAGGGGAGAGGGCATTTTGTTGTTTCAGATTTCTGGGTTGGCTCATATGTTCAGACTCTGCAATTCCCACACTAGATGCTTCAATCCACTGGGAGTAAAAGTCTTGCCTTCAAGAAACGGCCACTGCATCTGTTGCTCTGCTGCCACTGCTCAGGCCCCCTTCCTGTGTTCCGTGGCAAGTCTCTGCCACCATCCCCTGCCCCGCCACCCAACCCCAGACTAGCGTGGAGTCAGAAACCTGTAGCTCACAAGCGTTGGGAACAAATGGCAGACCAGCCCAATCCTGAAAAGAGGGGACATTTGTTGGTTCACAGATCTGAAACTTCGAGAGGGAAATGACTTCAGGCGTGGCTGGGTCAGGACGCCCCAACACTGCTCTCATGAGTGTGACCCCCTCTGTCTTCGGCTCCGGTTTCTCCTGTGCAGGTTTATTCTCAGGCTTTCCCTTTGCCCTGGCAAGGGAGGTCTGGCACACGTCCTGCCAGCTTAGCAGCTCCCGTGGAAGGGCAACACCCTATTTAACAGAGGAGGCAAAAAGGGGCAAAAATCCCAGGAAAGGCTCTCATTGGCTCAGACCAATTCATAACGCCCGTATTGCGAATCAGCCTCACTGCGAACACTGAGAATGTGGGAAGGGTGAATCCTGAGAGGGAAAGAGGATTTGCTACCAGAATTAAATGTACCAGGCATCAAATGTACCACGCCTGTGCTCACACGTTTTCCTTTCTGGAATGTTGCGCTCTTTCCCATGATTAACGTGCCCCTTCTTCTGATCCTCACCTACCTGGAAACCCAGACTTCCAGACACACTGACCTCTCCCTTCTTTAAATTCACGATGTGCCAGTAATCTACACTTGATTTTGTTTTAAAATGTTTATAATTTGACTTTCTTCTCATTATGTCACAATACCACTTGTTCCCCCAAATAAATCAGAAACTGCAAAGATGAAATTCCATTACCTCTGGGGAGGTGACTCTGTGCCCAGGCCTGGAGTTTGAGGCAACGTTTCAGACAGGAGAGGGGCAGAGCCAGGCGTGTTTCAGGGCCAGGAACCAGCACACACAAAGACGCAGGGGCTGGAGGAAGTGAGCAGCTCGGCAGGTAGGAGTGGAGTGCGAGGGGCAGGGGGCAGAGGGGGACAGGAACCTGCTGGGGGATTTTGTCCGGGCGGCAGCGTGCTCTGGCCGGCGTTCGGGGCCGCTCTCTTGGCTGAGGTGAAGGCAGAGGTGATGCTGGCTCCGCCCAGGTGGTAGCCATGGAGACGGAGAGGAGCAGGGCGACTGGAGCTGGGGGGAGAGGTGGGGCAGAGGCCTGAGTGAGTGCTGGGTTCTGGCTCAAGCCACGGTGTGGAGGGGGAAGATGTACCAGCCATTCTCTCCTAGATGGACCCAAGGTGGGTTTGCACTCACATCCGGATACGCTGCATGGAGTTGCTTTGATGGGGGCTCCTTCCCCTCTCAACTGAGCATCCTTCCATATCCATAGCATATCTTCATGGCATCCCTGGCAGCGCCCACACTGTGAGTTTTTGACCAGTGATCCATGGATGGATGCTGAAGTTGTTTCTGTCCTGCCCATTTAGTATCTGACCAGCGGCCAGCTTGCTCTGGGTCTCCATTGTCTGCCCCTGTGTCTCATCTACAGTTCTCTCAAGTCGAGGAGCTGACCCCTCCTGGCTCCTCTCCTCAGTGGCTTGCATTGTGGCCACTAGACGGCGCGATTGCACAGCATCCCCGGGAGGCTGCAGCCCCGACTCCAGTCTCAGGGCCGAGAGCTCAGAAGGGCACCCAACCTCCCAGCTCTGACCTCACCCGCAGCAGGACTGCACCGCCTTGCGCCGAGACCCCTGTATGGGCGGACCTCACGTTCTCAGTGCCCACAGAATTGCCCTGGGGGCAGCGATCTGCTTGCAAGTGGGTGTTGCCACGCTTCCTTCCCTGCAGGAATGAGGGGCTGGCACTTTGCACAGCGGCTTCTGAAATGTGGTATCCAAATTGCCGGTGGTGCCTGGGGTGGTTTGAGGGGGTGCCAGGATCTACATTACCAAAGCTTCTTTGGTATGTTTTTAGAAAAGTAGCGGTTCGTACATCAAATCTACGATTTCACAGAAACCATCATTATTTAGAATGAGGTGAAATTAAAAGAAAAAGCTTTGAATTTTAGTTTTATTTAGGTTTAAAGAAAAATCAGTATGGGTAGCATACAAATAAGCCACTGACTTCACTGCATTTGTGAGGTTCCAGCTATGGGTCTAGATGAGAAAGTCCACTGGGCACGTGAAATCTTACGCGGGCTGGACGGAAAAGCTTAGACCCTGGAGGACGAGTCTTAAACCCTGGGAGCCTAGAAGTGGAATCTTTGAACCACAGTATCTTTGCGTGATTTTCAAAAATACCATGGAAAGACAATATTTAATAAAGAATCCTTAGAAATCTTGGAATCCATGAGATTCCTGGGAGATTAGACTTAGGGGATTCTGAACTCCCAGGACCCTTGTGTGAAGGGGCTGCCTCAGGAAATGGCAGAGTCAAAAGGGACACTCGGGGACTTGCAGGGAGCCTGCTGAATGGTGGCCCTGGAGGCTCAAAGCCCACCTGAGTCTCACCCTTCCCTGGTCCCTGGGTCCCCCTGTACCCCACGGCGCTCAGGGCTTCCAACAGGTTCCATCAGGAAGATCCCCTGGAGGAGGGCATGGCAACACACTCCAGAGGAGCCTGGCGGGCTACAGTCCATGGGGTCACGGAGTCAGACACGACTGAGCGACTGAGCATGTCTCACATTCAGAGGCAAATGAGCGATCTGTGTAAACACGTCCCCCCACGAGTCACGTGTGCTTCCTGCAGAATGCCTCAGCCTCCAGGGCGGTGCTAATGGTGGGAACTGAGGCAGTGTGGCCCGCTGGTGAAGACAGTATCTGGAAGGCCCAGTGTCTTTGGGTGTCCTTCAAATCCCTGCCTACTTAAAGCCCCGTTTTTGCTCTTCATTCTCACCTGGAAATGAGGTACCTGGATTGGGGACTGCAGAGATTGGGAACCCAGGGAAAGCACCTTGCTGTTGTGTCCTTCCTGATCTCAGTGTTCAGATATCCACCTGGAGATGAAACTCACTACCTTCTAGAGTCCTGGACGTTCCCAAATCTGTCCTGTCTTTCAAGACTCAACTCAGGGTCACCTCCTCTGAGAAGCCTTCCAGGATTATCCTTCCCCCCACCCCCAACGAGCTGAAGTTCTCCCAAGGGCTTCATCGAGCTGCCCCTCATGCGTCTCCCGGCTGCACACTCCTCTTCACTGACAGTCCCAGTGGAGTGATTATTCCCCAGTCTCTTTTGATGTCTGTCTTAGAATTAGTGACCTAGACTTTGCCAGCTCAAGGGCCCACAGGGGCCAGCTCCAAATGTGGGGGACCACAGGAAACCAGAGGATTTACCAGAGTGGCCGTTCCTCACCCCGCCCAGTGACCTCATCGGGGAACGAGGGTTACCAGTGTTACCAAATCTTACAGGTTTCCTAGAAATCTGGATTTTTTTTAAAGTAAAACCTACCATTCAAGAAATGTTGGTAATGTTTTTTTTTTTACATGGAAATCTCTCCGTTCAGGCTAAATCAAACACTTCAGCAGAGTAAGCCCCTGAACACACGCTCGGGGTCCTCCGCCTCAGACCCTTGTGGACTGGGGTTGGTGTCGTCTCAGACGACAAGGAGGTTTTCAGCCGCCGTGATGGCCGCCCGTTAGAGCATCTTGAACCCCATATTCTCTGAGACTTGTCCCAGAGGTTAACGATGTCATGACTCCCGGATTCTTTGTCAGCTCTTCCATCAGACCCTTGGTGTGATGAGGACCCTCCTTCCCCTTGAACCTGGGCTCTTCTGCGTGTCCAGCGGAGTCTGACAGAAGGGACACTGGGCCGGATTCTGGGGCTCTGGCTCTGGGAACCCAGCCTCTGCTCCCTGAGGAAGCCCCCGCAGCCTGTGACGAGGAGATGGGGGGAACCCAGGACCCCGCCCGCCCCTCCCGCTGAGCTCCCCTGCAGCAGTGGGCACACACACCGTCTTGGAAATGCTTCTTCCAGGCCCCCACTTCAGCGGAGCCAGCCCACACCACCCGAACCGGGGACCGCCCTTCCCCAGCACAACCCTCGGGCAGAGGAGCAGCGTGAAGGTCAGCGGGGCCCCGTGGCTCGCCCCGGGAAATGCAAGGGAGACCACGCGGAGCTGGGGTTCCGGGGAGAAGGGGGCGGCCTTTGTGTTGGACTCCGCCCAGCCCACCGTCCTGTCTCCCCAGACCCCGTTCCTCCTGCCCAGCGCCCGGGCTCTGGGTCCCTGCTGCAGCCAGAGTCCTTCTCCAGGAGGGTTTGGGCTGCACAGGGCTCAGGCCAGATGGACTTGGGCTGAAGGGGCAGGGGCTCAGGGAGCCAGGCCTGGGGATGCTGGGTGCAGCCAGTGGAAGCCCCAAGACCCCGCAGGCCTGCTCATGGTCCCTGGGAGAGGGGCCGTGGGTGAAAGAGCTTGCACGCTGGGCTGGGATGCTGCGAATGCCAGGGCTGTGAGCCTCACACAGACCACCCTCCATGCTACCCCTGGTTTCCTTCCCCAAAACATGACAGAGGAATAGCTCACAACCGCCGGGTGCTTGCCGGGAGCCCGTGCCCCGGAAGACTCTTACGCCTGTTAATGGATTCATCTTCTTGGCAGTCCTGACCCAGACTGTCCTGGAGTTACCCCCATTTCTCAGATGAGCACATTGAGACCTAGAAAGGGTGGGTCACTCCCCCAGGCCACACAGGGAACTGCAGAGCCGAATTTCACCCCCAGAATCCTGGCCTGGAGTCCACACCCTGAAGGACACGACACGGCCCTGGCCTCACAGCGGTGTGGCCTGGACGCAGGGCTCCATTCACCCCCGTGATGCGGACCAAGAGGCTGAGGCTGGGCAGTTCTGCTGTAGGCTCCAGGCTCACAGTGACGTCTGGACCTGAATCCAGCTGCTGGCGGGGAGTCGGGGCGGAGGAGCTACAGGGCAGGGAGACTGGCCCAGAAGGAGGAGTCTGACCCTCCCAGAAGGAGTGCTCCCCACCCCTTCAGCACAGCGTCGAGGGAGCCTGAAGGAAATGGTGCGCCTGGGAAGGCATTGAGAAATCTGCTTGTGAGACCGCCGCTCCCAGGTGGGTCCTGCTTTACCCCCAACTCTGGCCTGGAAGCAGAAGGGCCCAGAGGAGAAGGAACGCAGATCCTCCGACCTCGGGCTGGGAGGAGAAGTCCGTGGCCCCTCGCGGAGCCACGAGAGCCCTGACACCTTCACTCCCGTGAGCGGGCCCGCCTGGCCTCCTCCCCAGCCCTGCAGACGCGGCCACTGCTTATGTGCTCTCGCTGGGGGAGGAAGCCCAGGCTTGGAGGGCTCCAGTCTCAGGCCCCCACTTCTGATCCAGTTGGAGGCCAGTTCACATCCTTTTCATTGGCTTGTTTGTTTTTGTTGTTGTTCGGTCGCTCAGTCGTGTCCGACTCTTTGCGACCCCACGGGCTGCAGCACACCAGGCCTCCTTGTCCTTCACCATCTCCCAGAGTTTGCTCAAACTCATGTCCATCAGGCCTGTGATACCATCCAACCATCTCATCCTCTGCCGTCCCTCCTCCTCCTGCCCTCAATCTGACTGTGGGAAAATAGATACAACATGAACTTTATCATTTTAACCATTTTGTGAGTCCGGTTCCGTGGCATTAAGCACACTCACACTACTGTGCAGCGGTCGGCACCAGCATCTCCAGAGCTTTCTCGTCTTCCCAGACTGAATCTCTGCCCCGTCAACCACCATTGCCCCATCCCCCCGCCCCTTCAGCCCCTGGGAGCCACCGTTGACCGCTGTCTGTGGATTCGACTGCTCTAAGGACTTCGCACAGCAGGATCATGCGGTACTGGTCCTCTTGTGGCCGGCTGGTTTCCCCGAGCACCGAGTCCTCGGGCTTCACTGATGCTATAAGCATGTGTCAGAATTTCCTCTCTTTAAAGGCTGAATAACACTCCATTGTACGGGTAGACCACGTTCTGCGTGTGCACCCTTGGGCTGCTTCCGCTTTTTGGCTATGAGTAATGTTGCTCTGAACAAGGGTGTACGGATACCTCCTCAAGACCCTGCTGGCAGTTCTTTAGGATATACACCCAGAAGCAGATGGCTGGATCACATGAGAATTCTGTTTTTAGTGTTTTAAGGAACTGCCATCCCGTTTTCCATCCCCCCCGGGGCTGCGCAAATGTTCCTGTTTCTCCACGTGCTCCCGACGATGGTTTCTCTCTGGTGCTTCTTCTTCTGTCGTCCTGGTATTTCAGTAGCCATCCCGATGGCTCGGACATGGCATCTCACTGATTTGCATTTCGCTGACAGTCAGTCCCACTGAGCATCTTTCCAAGTACTCCTTGGCTATCTGAGTATCTTCTCTGGAGAGTTGTCTACTCAGCTCCTGTGACCATTTTTAAAGTCTGGCTTTTGCTTTTCGTTGTTGTTGAGTGGCAAGAGTTCTTTATGTATGCTGGATATTAACCCCTTATCATACGGGTGGTTTGCAAATACTTTCTCCCATTCTCAAGGTGGCCTTCCGTTCTTTTTTTTAAAAAAACCTCTGTTTCATAACCTTTTGTCTCACATGCATATAGAAGAGTGCACGGAACACAAATGCCTGAGTCGTTGAAGATGAGCACACCCGTGTGACTGATACTGGCTCCTCCTCACCCCTGCCCCCCAGCCCCTTCTCCTCCCCTCTTCCCGAGAGGTCCCCATGAGGCTGACTTCTCCCCGCTTAGGTTAGCTCTCTCTGCCTCCTTTCAGGCTCCTGACTGGGAGCAGCCTAGCCTTTGTTCCTTTCTCTTCGAGGCTCTCTCTTCCCTCTTGGCCGCTCATCCCCGCACAGAGGCCCAGCTTGGTCTCCCTTCCTGCTCTGGGAGGTTTGTGGACACCCCGTCCCCGGTCCCCGTCTGCCTGGTGACAGACGTGAGACCCGACAGCTCCCTGGAGCTGCGGCCAGCCCAGGGCCTGCTGTCCGAGCCTGCGGGGGCCGTGCATCTTGAACGCTGTCTGCCCTAAGCTTCCCCAGCAGGCTCACGAGTCAGTACGGAGGCAGGCGATGCCTGCCGTCTGCACCTCAGCCCTGTCTCCTCTCCACCAGCCCAGGAGGCCTCCCCATTCTCACCCCGGGGCCCGGCTCAGCGTCTGCCCCGTGGATTCTGGCTGCGAGAACCCAGTGCAAGTCCGTCTGGTTAGGGCAGGAGGTCCCGGGTGTGTCGGGCTGCAAACTCCGTGGGGGACGCTGAGCAGGAGCTCCCAGCTTCGAGAGTGCTGCTGCGTGGGGATGGGGGCTCATCGTGCCTGAGGAGCAAGCACTCCGCTGAGTGGCCCAGCAAGCATCCGCTGTCGCAGGGGCCACGCTTGTCGCCTCCACTCCTGGTTGTCATGGACGCGAAGGTGGCATGGCTTCCCAGGCCCACCAACAAGAGTGGGTGCCCTCCCTGCCCCGTCAGTTACTCCTCTGTGTTCCCAGCCCCCCGTGAACTCAGTAAAATAACCACCTTCCTGATAAAGTCTCGGTCCCCAGGACACTGTCTCTCTCCCTCCTGGGCTGTCCTTGGAGCCACTTGGAGGCAGACAGACCGCTCCTCTCCCCCAGGGCCTCAGATCCCACTCTCGGCTTTCAAAAAACGACCTGAAAAGTCGTAAAGGGTGAGAGACAGCCACAGCACAAAGGGCGAACATTCCAAGAGGAAAACTGAAAAGTCAGGTCTCTCTCGCACCCCCGCACCCACGCCTCCCAGCTGCCCTCCCGTGCGGCTCCAGCATTCCCAGTCCCTGTGTCTGTTTCCAGAAATACCGCATTCTGTCACCGACAGGAATCCTGAATTTACATCATACAGATGGGCCTCGCTCCACACACATTCTTTACCTTGTTATTTATTTTTTTTACAGCAAAAAAAAATCAAATTGAGCCAAGTAGTCCCCAAACAATACTACTTAATTTTTTTTTTTCCATTTTGAGATACTTTGAGACTCACGAGAGGTTGCAAAAATAGTACAGCGAGTTCCCATGGACCTTTCCCCTGCTTCCCCCAGCTCCCCACTGTGATAACATCTTACATAATCACGGCGCATTGTCAAAACCAGGAAACTGACATTGGTGCAGTATTATTAACTCCAACTCAGACCTTATTTGGATTTCACCAGTTTTCACATGTAGCAATTGTTTTGTTTTGTTTTCTGGTACATACTTCTGTGAAATTTTATCACATGGATAGATGTTGTAACCATCAGGATATAGAACTGTTCCAATCCCCACAAAGAAATTCTCGCACATTAAATGCTTTGTAATCACACCCTTTCCCAGCCCTGTGCCCTGGCAACTTCTGATCTGTTATCTCTGTAATTATATCACTCTGACAGTGTTAAATGAATGGACTCATGCAGTACGTAACTTTCTGAGGTCGGCTTTTTTTTTTTTTTTGCTCAGAACAGTGCCTTTGAGACCCGTCACTAATTCATCCCTTTTGATTGCTCCGTACTATTCCATCCAATGCTGCACACGGTGCTTTTATTCAGTCGCTTGTTGAAGGACAGTTGGGTGGTTTCCAGATTCTGGTTCTTACAAATCAAGCTGATGTGTGTGTTCACATACAGATTTTCATATGAGCCTAAAGTCTTGGTTTTTCTGGGAGAAATACCCAGAAGTGCAATTGCCGAGCTGTATGTAAGCCTAAGTTTAATGGCTAAGAAACGGCCCGACTCTTTTCCAGACGGCTGTGCCTTCTCACCCACCAGCGTGTGTGCGGGTTCCGGCTGCTTGGTGCCCTTGTCAGCCCTTGGCACTGATAGTTCTTTCTTTCTTTTTTTTAAGCCGTTTCAGCAGGTTTCTAGTGCTATCTAATCAGAGCCCTGTTTTGCATTTCCCCAGTGGATAGCTATGTGGAGCATCTTTTCTCGTGCTTATTTGCCATCCAGCTTTGGAGAACTCTGTGTTGAACTCTGTGAACTTTGTTCAACTCTGTTGAACTCACAGAACTCCGTGTTTGCCCATTTCCCAATTGAACTGTTTCTCGCTGTTGGCTTTAGAGTGTTCTCTGAGTCCTCTAGATACAAGTTCTCCTAGAGACGGGGTTGGAGGTCTGAGTTTGAGTTAATAATACTGCACCAATGTCAGTTTCCTGGTTTTGACAATGCGCCGTGATTATGTAACCTCCTGGCTGGAGGCTTGTCTTTTCATCCTGGTGGCAGAGTCTCTTGCAGAGCACACATCTTTCGTTTTGCTGAGGTCCAGTTTATCCCTTTCTTCTTCTTAAGGACCCTGTCTTTGGTGTCGTGTCTAGCAGGTGTCGTATCCAGCAGTGGTAAAGAACCAGCCTGCCAGTGCAGGAGACTCAGTTTCAATCCCTGGGTTGGGATCAACCTCCTGAGAAGGGCATGGCAGCCCACTCCAGCATTCTTGCCTGGAGAACCCCATGGACAGAGGAGCATGGCGGGCCCACGGGGTCTGTGTCGGATGCGACTGAGCACACACGCTAGATGCCTTGCGTTTCCCTCACTGCATCTTGTGGATCGTTCCATATCCACGTGCAAAAGGCTTCCACGGTGTGTCTCTGTGGCCACGTGTATGCCAACGTACAAATCAAGCACCGTTCACTTCACCACCCCTGTGGGGACTGAGCCGTGAGCTACGAGTGAGGACCGCAGTGAAGAACCAGGAGCAGACCTCCTCCTCGCACTGCAGCCTCACACGGCTCTGGGTGCGATTCTGGAGCGCGGCTGCCCATCCAAGCTCGAGCATCCGTGTGTCCTGGTGTCTCTGCCGGCCGCCCTCCCGCTCCGATGCCTGCCCATTGCTGCTATTCCCCTCCCCCCCCGTCGCCAACTCAGGACTTCTATCAGACGGCTGAGTCCCCCCCAGTTTCAGGAGGGAAGGGCGACTCTCCGTGCGGTCTCCATGGCGCTTTCTATGAGCTCCCTGTGTGTTCTTTCCTGTGTCCTTTTGGTTCCTCTCCGGGGGGGCACTTTCCTCCCAGGATCCTGTTCTGATTGAAGAGAGAAGCCCAGCTGTCCCCTCCGAATGGGGTGTGCACAGGGGCTCCATCCCAGGGCAGCCCTCACTTGCTCACTGCTCCTGCCCACTGCCCTGCGTCTCTCTGCCGCCACATGGACCCAGTGTGCCCCTCTGTGAAACGGGGATGCGAGCAGCACCTCCGCAGAGGACTGTGGGCAGGGTGTCCTCAGTGAGTGCACGAGAAAGCGCTCTCGGCGCTAAGGAAGCGTCGGCTCTGTGCTCACCTGCAGTTAATAATGTGTATTGAACATGATCTTAAACACTTTCATCACAGGAGAAGCCTCGCAGCTGTACGTGGTGATGACTGATGGATGTTGTCATGTGGCGGTGATCACCTCGCAGTGTATGCACACCTCAAATCATCAGATTGGATTCCTGAACCTGATACACTGCTACCTCTCAGTTATATCTTAATTTCTTTTTTTCTTAGAAAGAAGTGCTAGCCCTTCTGTTATTATTATCGTCTATGAGGACCAAGAGTTCAAACAGGTGTCTTCCTGCCCTGGAAGCGGTTATCCCGCCCCTGCTGGACTCTCCCAGCAGGCTGTCTGCAGACAACCACAGGTGTTTCCACGTTGCCATGGGAACCTCTGTGAAGGCCGCATCCTGATGCTGGCTGTACAAGCCTTCCATCTGCCCCCTTCCGAGGGAGATCCCACTGAACATTGCCCAGTTCTGTGCCACGGGAAAGCGTGTCTGAAGCTTGACCAAGGACATGGTGGGGACGGGCAACCATGCAGTCAAAACCAGGGAGAGGAGGTGTTGGGCGGGGCCGCAGAAAGACCCTGGGTGAGCGGGGATTGCCTGGCTGGTCTGCGGTCTTCCTCCTGCCCCTGGCCTGCTTCTCCATGGCCTCCTGCACCTCTCACCAACCCCCGCTCCCAGAGATGAGGGAAGGGGGCCCAGAGAGGCCAGCCCGGGAGGCAGCCCAGCGTCACCACCAAGAACACGGGCTCGGGCACCTTGATTTGAATCTCGGCTCTTGGCTGTGTGACCTTGAGAGAGTCCCTTAAGCTGTGTAAGCCGGTTTCCCCATCTGTAACGAGGATGGACGGAAGCTTGCGCTTCCTGTAGCAGATGGGAAAGCTGAACGGGACGGAGCCCGTGGAGCAGCTCTCCTGGCAGGGAGATTGCCCGCGCAGGCACCGTGGTGGTGCTGGTTGCTGCTGATGGGGAGGGCGGGGGTCCCAGGCCTTTGTGCCTACAGCTCCCTCTACCTGGAGGCCTTTTCTGCTCCCTCCATCTGTCCAGCCCCTCCCACAGTCGGCAGCCAGACCATAGAGGGCACACAGCCTTTTCCCCAAGCGGTCGTGTTGGGCCAGGAGATTCCCAAACGGCCCTCACGGGAGCCTGGAAATAGAACGGCTCTTTCTGGCACTGGCCCTGCTCTACTCGCGGAAGGGTGTCAGCGGGAACACCCAGGCCTCGCCAGCTCAGGGGGCATGTGCCCCGTCCCATTTGCCGGAAATTCCCCCCCGCCCCATCCCCACGTGGCTGATGTCACGGGAAGCCGTTACAGTGGCCTCTTCATCGCGGTGAACCTTCATCCAAGGACCCAGGCGTCTGAGAAGTCCCGTCCTGGGGCCCCTCTAACCAGGCAGCGAGAGGTGTGGGCTTCCGTCCCAGCTTCTCTGTTACACAGTTGAGTCTCCTGCCATCTGTTGCCTATGATGGAAGACCAGGCTCAAAGCGTAGGGGGACTTGTTGATTCCTGTAATTGGCAAGCGCTGGGGTTTCAGGCATGGCTGGAGTCAGACGCGCAAATGCTGTTCGGCACCGACAGATGAAGCAATGGAGGCGTATACTTCGCCTGAGGGCACACGGCAAGGCATTCCCTTCTGTCGGCTCTGATTTCCTCTGTCGCTTCATTCTCGGGCCACCTCACCTGGGCTGACGGGAAGGTAGCCACCAGCAGCTCCAGGCTGCACTGGACCAGCAGACAGAACGCCGATGTCCCCCAAGTGTTTCAACATAAGTGCCACCAAGGGCTGTCACTGACCACGCTTGGGACACCTGCCCATCCCTGCACGAGGATTGCTGGGGGTCTGGGCTGTGAATGGTCTCTTCTGGGGCATCCACTCCCCTCTGATGCAAAGGCAAAGAGCTGCCGTGTGTGGGTTGCCCAGATGGCTACACTGGGGTCAGGGTCAGAGCCGCAGTGGGGGCGTCCCTGGAAACTGGTGTCCTTGGGCTGGCTGTGCAGGACAGCAGAGGCAGCGGGCGACCAGGGAGGAAGGGGACTCTGCTGGTCCCGTGGCTGGCTTGGGTGGGGGCGGGGGGGCGAGGGGGTCGTTCCCACCAGCCCCGCACCGCCCTCTCACACAAGCTCACCGACCCAGCACCGCTGAGCGAGCTTTAGACTCATAGCCACTGGGTCTCTGGAGAGACCTTGAGAGACTTTCGTTGAAAATGTTTCCCCTAATATCTGTTTGTTTTCTAAATGATAGGATCAGTCAATTGCTGCTGTTATTGTTGTTCAGTCACTCAGTCGTGTCCAACTCTTTGTTACCCCAGGACTGCAGCGTGCCAGACTCCCCTGTCCATCACCAACTCCTGGAGCTTGCTCATACTCATGTCCATTGAGTCAGTGACGCCATCCAACCATTTCATCCTCTGCTGTCCCCTTCTCCTCCTGCTCTCAATCTTTCTCAGCATCAGGGTCTTTTCCAGTGAGTCAGCTCTTCACATCAGATGGCCAAAGTATTGAAGCTTCAGCTTCAGCAGCAGTCCTTCCAGTGAATATTCAGGGTTGATATCCTTTAGGATGGACTGGTTGGATCTCCTTGATGTCCAAGGGACTCTCAAGAGTCTTCTCCAACACTACAATTCAAAAACATCAGTTCTTTGGCGCTCAGCCTTCTTAACGGTCCAACTCCCATATCCATACATGACTACTAGAAAAATCATAGCCTTGACAAGACGGACCTTTGTTGGCAAAGTGATGTCTCTGCTTTTTAAAACACCATCTAGGTTTGACATAACTACTCTTCCAAGGAGCAAGCGTCTTTCAGTTTCGCGGCTGCAGTCACCGCCCGCGTTTATTTGCAGCCAAAGGAAATGAAGTCTGTCACTGATGCCACATTTTCCACATCTGTTTGCTGTGAAGTGATGGGACCAGATGCCATGATCTTCGTTTTTTGAATGTTGAGTTGTAAGCCGGCTTTTTCACTCTCCTCTTTCACCTTCATGCAGGTGAACTTGTCAGTGTTCATGGTAAGATACTGAAACAGTTCAGGAAGATCTCAAGCGGTTAATAAGACTTTCCTACCTGCCTGGCCCCCACAGCCGGCACGGAGGTGCCCGGCCAGGTGCGGCTCGCTGGTTCTGGGCCCTCCCCTGGGGCAGGTCGTGCAGAAGCGAGGCTGGAGAAGCATGTGCTTGCTTAGTCTGCAAGGGGCCCTGGTCTACATGCAGATTTCTGCCCGGGGCCTGAGCCAGAGGTGTGGTTCCTAGAGGGGGTGCGGGGGCAGGGGGGACTGGGAATCTGCCTCGTAACTCGGGGAATTCCCATGGAACCACTGGCCTGGGAGCGTCTGGGAGTTTTTCCGGACCCTGAAGTTCTGGGAAAAGCATCTGTGCCCGGAGGCCAGAATCAGCCACAATTCCCCAAGAGCTGCTGGGTCCTCCCCTTAAGGCAGAGATGCGGGAGGCACTGGGGCCAGGCTGGTGTGAGCCTGGGAGGACCCTGAGGGGCGAGGGGAGGGGCCTGGGCAGGTGGTTGGGGGAGGCTGGGCTCCCATAATCCTGAGTTAGCAACTGAGGAGGGATGGGGGGCTGCTCGGGCGCCCCCCACAGAGATCGTGAGACTAGCCCTGCCTTCTGGGGACCACAGGTCACGCAAATGGTTAGGACCACCGATGCCTTTACCCAGCGTGGCTAACGCCCTTGCCGGCAGCCTGACAAGCCTCTGCAGGATAGGCTGTGGTTCGGGGGCCTGATCCTTGCCCTCTGACCACACCTGGACCCCGGGGCCCTGGGGCCAGGAGACCGAGCGCAGGGGGCACGCAGCCGCAGTTCACGGGGCCGCCCAGCTTGGAACCAGCCCCCTGGCAGTGGGTGCAGCTGCGCAGCAGGGAGCAGGGCTCTGTGGCCAGCACTGCCGTCGAAGCTCGGCCTCCGAGCGTCGATACCCCGCGTCCGGTAGCCTCCTCCAGGCCCTGGACGCGGGCTCCCGAGATGGGAACCATGGACAGTCCCGCTTGCCATCTGAGACGACCGCCCCCAGACGTCTTCCCAGGGGCAGAGTCCACCGCAGCTCTGGATGTTAGGAGTCTCTCTCTTCCCGCTTTCACCTCCACTTGACTTCCTCCCCCTCCCGCCTCGGACCTGGGGCCAGGCACAGACGTCTCCTGCATCCTTGAGGAAGAGATGCATGTCTCGCCCCGACCCCAGGTCACGGCTCAGGGCATGCGGGCACTGCATTAGGCCGGGCTGGGTGGGGCCCCCAGGCCTGCAGCAGGAAGGGAGGTGGAGAGGCACTGGGGGTGACCCTGGTCACGACCATCAGCGCCCAGCGCCCCGCCTCCAAGTTCCTTTGGATAACAACGGCCTCTGCATGAACCCCTTGGAACTGGGCACAGAACTGGGTGGGCTTGTGCCCTGGGGCTAGGGGTGGGGCTGTAAGACCTTGGTTTTTAAAATCAGATTCTTAAAACTGTGTGTGATTCTCCAAGGAACAGAGGTGCTAGTTTGCTTTCTCCTGTGTGCTGTGAGCCAAGCATTTCACGTGCTCTGATATGGGGTGGGGGGTTAGTGTGCCTCGTGGGGCCAGCCAGCTGGGTTCAGATCCTGACTCAGGAGTGTCTTTACTGTGTGACCTGGAGGCTGTTGTTTTGGTCTCATTTCTTCAAAAGAGCCCGACACCGGAGGTACTGTAGCATCAGAGCAGGTGCTTTGACTGCAAATAACAGAGCACCATGGGGCTTCCCCAGTGGCTCAACGGTAAAGAACCCGCCTGCCAATGCCGAGACACGGGTTCCAGCCCTGAGTCGGGAAGATGCCCTGGAGGAGGAAACGGCAGCCCACTCCAGTGTTCCTGCCTGGAGAATCCCATGGACAGAGGAGCCTGGCAGCAGCAGTCCAACAGATTGCAGAACAGCGAGACATGACTTAGCAGCTGAACGACAACCGCAGAGCAACGCTGAGCACGGTTTCCAGAGAGATGGGAGCGCTGCGGGACGTCCGAGGGACCACTTCAGAGCTGGTTCCGCATCTACAGGAGTGCTTGAGGACTCGCTCTCCTTTTTGCTCTGCCATCTCCTTAGCAGGTCGATGGACACATCGATGGGAGGGCCCCCGGGCTACGCTGCAGCCGGGCGGTCTGGACAGGCTTCCTCGGTGCTCACGGCTGGCAGTGCTGCAGCACGGGGGACCGTTCCAGGGCCCCAGAGTGGGCGCGTCTCAGAAATGAATGGTCAGAGGAGACACGCATGCTAACGAAGCTTGAGGCTTGTTTATTGGGAAGGGGTGCCCGGGCGGAGAGCAGGAGGGTAGGAGAACCCGAGAGGACTGCTCGGCCACGTGGCTCGCAGTCTCGGGTCTTACGGAAAGGGGGTTAGTTTCCAGGTCATCTTTAGTCAACCATTCTGACCCAGGGTCCTTGCTGGGGTGGGGTGCACTTTGCTCAGGCAAGATGGATTCCAGCGAGAAGGATTCTGGAATTCAACCCGAATTCTTCTGGTTGATGGTGGCTTGTTAGTTCCTCGTTCCTTACCAGGACGTCCTGTTGCAAGATAACAACACACGCCCGTGGTTACTCCTGGGCAGTTTCCGTCAGTGGTTCCCCTGGCAGCAGAAGCATCTGGGAAGGGAGGCAGGACCTCTTGACGGAAGGGATCATTGATGCTACTCTGTCAGCACCCCCGTGTGGACTGAAGGCGTGTCCAGGATGAAGCATAGTGTCCTGCCCTTGACTTTGGACTTCACCAAATGACGCCCTTTGGCCAGTGGAATGGAACAGAGGCAACAACGTGCCAGCTCCAGACGTGAACGTTCGGGGACCTCGTGCGCCCCCCTTGCCAGCTGTGTCTTTGCCAGCACCATGAGAACAACGTGCCAGCTCCAGACGTGAACGTTCGGGGACCTCGTGTGCCCCCCTTGCCAGCTGTGCCTTTGCCAGCACCATGAGGAGAGCGATTGCAGCCAGCACACTGGTCTAAGGAGGATGAGAGGGACAAGAGGCAGAACCGCCCAGGCTGCCCGTGGGCCCGCGTGAGCAGACCACCCAGCAGAACCTGGCTGAGTCTGAACACCAGTCAACCCACAGGCCCATGAGAGCGAATGGCTCTCGTCTGAAGCCACTGAGGTTTGGGCTGGTTTGTTATATGGCATCAGTGTGGCCACTGACTGATACACCCTCCCGAGAGACGACTGTTCGGCACTTAGAGCAATCTTGCTAACTGTCCATCTGGTTCCCCTTTATCTGAACCGCCTTTCTTGGCAAATGTGCCCCCTCATTGCTGGGTCTTGGAGGAAACCAAAGAAGCCAGAGAGGCAAGGCACTGCCTCCCTCTCTCGCCTGGAAGCCAGCTCTCCGGCGCTGGTCTCGGGGACTCTGCTTTTCAGCGACAAGTGCCAGGATGCAAGGGCAGGGGAGCCCTGCCTCCCACAGGCAGTGGTGCTGAGACGGCACAGCGGTGGCAAAGACCTAGTTCTCGCCCCTTCCACCTTCCCTGTCCTGGCCCTTATCTCCCGCCGGGCCTCATTCTCCAGTCTTCCTGAAGATTCCACGAGTACCTGGCAGCCTCTCCATAAATTCTTCTTCATCCTGAAACAGCCAGGCTCCGCCTCGTTGCTGGCACCCAGGAGCCCACCTGGTGCATGTGGGAAGCATGTTTCCCCGTGGCTGTGTTTCCTCCCGTGAGATCAGAAAGTATGATAATAGCACCCCTTTCTCAAGCTGAACCGGAACGGTCCATCCAGAGGGCTCAGCACGGCCCGCACCCCGCAGACGCTCAGCGCCCACTAGCTGTCAGCACCACGCGTTCCCCCGCGTCCGGGGAGCTCCAGGGGAAGTCGAAACTACGGTTCTTGAAGCCAGATGTGTCTTTGTGTCCTTCAAAGTTACCTCAGGGAATTCCCTGGCAGTTCAGTACTCAGAACCCAGCACTTCCACTGCAGGGAGGCCCCGGTCCAATCCCGGGATGGGGAACTAAGATCCCTCAAGCTGTGCGATGCAGCCAAAATAATAATAGTAGTACTAAAGTTACCCCAGAACCCCAAAGGGCTGCACCCACCTGTCAAGCAGTGCTGGAAGTGATGATGGTGGGGACAAAGATGATAGTGACGGCAGCTGACACGGCATGCTGCATTTCTACTGCCAGGCCCTGTTCCAAGTCCTTTACAAACAGCTCATTTAACCCTCACAGCCAGGAGGAAGGAACGGTCATTTCCCCATTTTGCAGATGGGAACATTAAGTAAGGCTGGAGAGCGGAGGTGGCGTGCCCAGGGTCCTGTCAGCTGTAGGCAGTTGTGTTGGGGTTTGACCCCAGCCGTCCGGCTCCAGAGTCCACGGCTGGAGGATGGAGCTGCAGGGACCTCAGCAGACGCTGCACAGGGGCTGCCTCTGTGAGGGGCTCCGGAGAGAGGCCTCCTTCCCTGCACCTGGGAGAGGCCCTGCCTCCGTGTCCGCCAGAAGCAGCAGCCCTGGGGCTTGGGGCTCGTGGTCAGAGCCGTCCTTGGCAGGGAAATGTTGTTCCGGCGGGCCTGCTCCTGCCCCTGTGGCCGCTGCCTGCTGTGTGCGGGGCCAGATTCAGTCCGGCGGGGCAGGCACGCAGCCCTCCACCCCCTACCCTGGGGAGGTGCCCACCTGCCCCGAGGCCCTGGGCCTGGCATGCTGCCGCCTGCCCTGCAGACACAGGTTTGTGCCCAGGACGCAGTTGGCAGCAGGCGTGACCACTGTGGCTCAGGGGCCCGAGGTCACTTACTGGGGTCGTGCAGCTACTCGGTAGTGGAGCCCGGACGTGAACCCACGTCGGCCAGCCCCAAGGCCCCCGGCGGTCACCGCAAGGGGCATGTGGCATCCATTAGGCGCACATCTGGCCGGCAGTGGCTTGGTTGTGGTTCCTCTTTCTAACAAATAATAAAGAAGCCGGTCACTGACATTTATGGAGTGTCAGTTACTGAGGGCAGACCCTGCACGGTGACCCCATCCGATTGCCCCAGCTCCCCTACAAGGACCGGCCCGCTTGGACGCTCGGCTGCAGAGGAGAGAACCGAGGTGCAGAGAGGCACCAAGATGGACCTGACGTGTGCTCCCCCTGCCTGCCTCGCATCCTGCACCACCTTTCCTGGGGGTGGGGGGGTGGGGCCCAGTCTCCACACCCTCAGCCTTGGCCATCTGGTCAAGACTGTCATTCAGGTGCTCTGCTCCCCTCTAGAAGGGGCCGCGACCCCCAGGGCCCACCAGTCAGATGCTCTGTCTGAGGACTCTGCCTCGAGCCCAGTGACACGTCTTTCCTTGATGCCCTCAACCTGAGCCCTGCTGATTTTGAGACTTTGATTCCAAGAAGGACCCCCGTCCCCCCAGCAAGGCCCCAGGTCTTCGGCCGGAGCCAGCTGAGTCGCTGCTGTGGCTCATGAGCTGAGGCCCAGCCAATGGGAGGGCGCCCGAAGGTCACACGGGCTGCGCTGGGACCCACACCACGCGGCCTGATGCCGAGTCCCATCTTGGCCGCTACCTGGGCAGGGAGCTCTCAGGCTCCTGGGTCCCAGGAACCTCTCCCACAGTGTCTGGGATACACGCATCCTCTACTACAGAAAAAGCCACACTGTCTTTGCCAAGGATAACGTCTTAAACCATGTACAAGTGGGTTTTCATTGTCCTCTGTTTTCAGGCCTTCACGAACCACACAGACCAGATCCTGGCACCCAAAGGGGTGTACGTGCCCCAGTTTCAGACACTCGCCTGAAGAGCTTTTGGCTCCATGTTACCACCCAGGCCTCTGCTCTGACTGTCCACCCCTCTACCACTGCTCCCAAGTGGCTGGTGGGACGGAGGCCAGCAGGACCCGCTCCAGGGGTCGGGGCGGGTGGGGTCCAGCCTGGCAGAGCTTCTGTGAACCCAGGAGATCCCCCCGTTCTGTCTCCCCAGTTTGGCCATTCTTGTCCCAAGTCCACATTTTTATTACCCTCCCGTCCCTCCCGTACAATCGTTTCCTTAATATTTTGTGTTCAGTGGACATTTACTCGTCCTTTACTTAAGGTCATTAAAAAAAACCCAGAAGACTTCATTCATATCGCCACGGGAGAGGGCACTGGGACACTGTGCACAAACGGCACACAGCGGTGCCCGGGAAGCCACGGGCGCCGCAGGCCAGCCCGACTCCGCGGCTGCCCGGGGCGCTGGGCCAGCGAGGTCTGCAGGGGGTAGCGAGGTGTGCCAAGCAGTCAGCACCGCCCAAGCCGTCCTCCCAGAATGTGATCAGAGGGGCGGGTTCAAAGGGAATCAGATAAGGAGCAGTCTGTGTGTGTGTGTGTGTGCGTGCGCACACTCATGTTATTTAAGGCCATGTGGCATGCTTCACATTCCGGGAAGATGGGCCTCGTGTCCGGTGAAAACAGAGAGGGAAAGGGCCTTAGCCAAGGCCACACAGCACACCAGAGAACAGGCGCCTGGATCGGGGCTATCCCATCCACAGCCTCACTCTCTCGGTGGCACCTTGCCTCTTCACTTTAAAGCGTTTCAGATGCTCCCAGCAGCTCCTGCTGGATCTGGGACCACATTCTAATCTCCAGCAACCACACCCCCTTCCATCTGTTGGGGTTGGGCCGGCCTCCCCACACCCCCACACCCCCACGGCACCCAGAGCACCAGTTGGTGTAGGCTCTGCAAATGCAAACTCATTTAAATGTCAGCTGGAGCAACACGAAGCTAGAAAGGCAAACAGGTGACAAAAATAGAGGTGACGATCAGTGTCCTAGACTGTGAGCGGGTGCTTCTAGGCCCCCTTAACCCCTCCTGAGGCAAGTAACCCTTGAACATCAAGAGAGCTGGGCTTCC
This sequence comes from Bubalus kerabau, assembly GCF_029407905.1. Taxonomy (NCBI): domain Eukaryota; kingdom Metazoa; phylum Chordata; class Mammalia; order Artiodactyla; family Bovidae; genus Bubalus; species Bubalus kerabau. The sequence continues at coordinate 59,716,014 of NC_073643.1, read as the reverse complement.
CACGTAGGGAGCACTCACCAACGCGTGTGCGCGCGCATGCACACACACACACACACACACACACACACACACACACACACACACACACACTGCCCGGAACTTGGGAGGGCTTGATGGCCCATCCCACCTCGTGTTTTTATCCGCCTCACAGTCTGGGTTTCCAAGAAAGAATTTGTTTGCAAAAAGCGACCCGATGCCAGATCTTTGGAAACGACCTGCCTCTGACTTTTTAGGCAGCCCCCAGTTAACAAGCCATGCAGGAGGGCTCAAGTCTGTGAGCCTGGGCAGCGGTTCAGGGTCTACCTTTTGCCACCAGAAAACCTCACCGTAGCCCCCCCCACCGCCCCCCGACTTATCTCCCGGGCAGAGTGAGCCTTGGGGTTGATCTTAGGGACGGTGGCCCCTCTGTAAAGTCAGTGAAACACTTTGACCACTTTGAAGAGGATCCAAGGTGAGATGTGGGCAGGGGCGGGGTGGGGGGGGACACGGTCTCCTTTCCCAGCCTCCGGGGCCATGACCCCTCAAGGCCTGCACTGTCCCAGGACACCATCTGCACAGAACTCCAAAGCAGGCACGCCCACGGGCTTATGCAACTGTGAGGTCCTGGCCAGGTCCTGAGGGGCCTGCACGAGGCCGCCTCGCCTTTGTGCTCATTCCCACATCTGCACACAAGGGCCAAGTGGCTTTGTTTCTTAGCAGGGATTTGGATAAAATGACGTCTCCCTCCCCCCCCCACCACCACCCCCGACAGGAAGTGGCAGGGACCAAAGATGAACAACAATAGGGCTGGAAAGAGAGGCCCCCAGAACAGGAAGGACAGATGAGAGGGGAGCGAGAGGCTGTTGAAAGGGCCCTTGGGGAGAGAAGGGCCGCCCGTGGCAGCTGGCCGGGCAGCGCACTCCGAGGACTGGGGGACAGGGCTGGGGGTCTCCGGACCGGAGAGCGGCAATTTCAACCTGTGGCTGGGGCCCTGCCGGGAAACCCGACCCAGACGCGCGTGGCACGGTGCTAATAGCCTTGGGGAGCTGGCATGGTGCAGGCTGGGCTGGGAAGCCAGCTGCAGGGGCAGGCCGGGCCAAGAGGCACGGCCCGCCTGCTGGGTCCCTGCCATGAGCCCTCTGCCCCTTGGGCTTCCCGCTCGGTGTTTGCTGGAGAATGTTCCCCGGTCAGGACCGGCTGGGCGCCGAGCTGCCACCAGGGACAGGGTCTGAGGAGGAGACTCCCCCACCCACTCGCCTGTTTCCTCATCATCTCCAGTAGTGCTGGGGGTCAGAGAAGGGGGCTGGGCGTGGAGGGCCCATCCAGGGTCAGAAGGTAGCCTGCAGGCCCAGCCGATGCCCTCCCTGAACCCCGACTCGGAAGCCGCAAGCTGCGATGGCTGTGTCCTCAGGGGACGAGGGAATGGCACTGGCTGCCGCTGCGTGTTCAGCCCCGGGCCGTTCCTCCCATCACTGAGATGCAGGCCCGCATAGACCCTGGAGCCTCTGCATCCAAGTCCTTTTCCCCCCGTAATTTTATTTATTTATGTATTTTTGGCTGTGTTAGATCTCCTGCACTTTGAGGGATCTTCTCTAGCAGCGGTGAGTTGCGGTGCCCGGGCCTCTCACTGTGTTGTAGCCATGCGTTCTGGGAAACGAGCTCACTCAGAAGGACAAAGCAGATAGTGGAGTACAGTCTATTACACCGGCGGGCCCGAGGCAGAGTCTCCTCTTAGCCGAGGACCCCGACCAGCATCTGTGAAAATCTTTCATACCCCATGTGTATGTGTCTGAACCCACCACTCCAAATTGCTTGAGACTTACATAAACCAAGGAAAATACAATCCCAATAACTCCATTATTCACGTGCTATGTGCTCATGGGCTCAAATAGTCAAACGATTAGCCAATAATCAATAAACCCGAGGTTACACTCCGATAGATACAGAAAATTTTATGGCCTGTCTGGAGGAAGGGGTGATTAGTGTATGTTTTCTCTTAGGCGATGAGTAACCTAGATAATCTTCAAGGTTCCCCTGTCTGGAGGGGGTCTTATCCTTCTGTTGTTGTTTTCATAGGCACTAAACACACAGTTCAGAGTCCGTTGGAAAGGTGGCCGAGCATGATCAGCATGAACAGGCCTAAGACGGAGTCCAGGCCCTGTGAATTCCTTCTTCAGCGGCAGTGGCTTCCCTTGTTGCGGAGCGCAGGCTCTAGGGCTTCAGCTGCTGCTGTGCTCGGGTGTGGTTGCTCAGCAGCAGGTGGGATCTTCCGGACCAGGGATTGACCCGGATCTCCTGCACCCCAGGCGAGTTCTTGGCCGTCTGAGCGCCCAGGGAAGCCCCAGCTGTGAACCTCTGCATGCCAGTCTGGTCATCTGCAAAGGGAGGGCTGAAGGACTGGACACATCGCTGGCAAACAGCTCTGTGCTCCGCCTCTGCACCCAGGGCAGGTGTTACTAACTGATCCAGACGTCAGATTCTCCTCTTCCACCTCGGAAAACATTGCAGGTTATCAAGAAATTCTTTCTCACTGAGCCTCAGAATCCTACTGTGTCCAGAGCTCCAAGCAGCCACTCCCAGTGGGTAAGATGCGGCATTTGAGATGAAGCCATTTGCTGTCTCCCTTATGATGTCTACAGAGCACAATTTCTGGCACAGAATTTAAGTGTCGAGAAGCTGCTCAGTGCGGGAATCCTTCTCTGTTACCCCTCACTTCTGCTTGCTCCCCTCCAGAGACAGGGAGCTCACCACTTACTCTGCTTGCCATTTTGTGCTGGACAGTTGGGATAATTAGGGAGTCCTCAGAGCTTCCTCCCCGCACCTCCCTTCCCCCTCAGATAGTCTGTAATTCTACGGCAAAGCGCTTCCTTCTTTCCTGGATTAGCTGTCATTACGGATTGAGGCGATTTATTTTTAGGTGATATATTTGAAGCAAACCTCCTCTCAGCTTGCATGCGTTTGATCCCAGACTACCTAAGCAGCTCTGGCATTTGATGGACATGTTTCGGGGAGTGTGTGTGTGTGTGTGTGTGTGTGTGTTGAAATGTGTGGGCGAACGGGAGAGATTAAGAGAGAAAGATCGGGTGACAGAATGTATTTGAAATCCTCATGATACACCAGGCCAATGTCGCTTCTTATATAAGCCTAATAGCTCCTCCGAGGATGGGGCTGGATTCAGGGCCCCATCATTAGCTGATTAAGCCTGATTATTCCAAGGGGAGGGACAGGGGAGAGGGACGTGAAGTTATGTAACTCTCCATTTATTTGGATTTAACCCACACTTCTAAATTTAGGAGCTGGAAGACTTCAAAGATGAGCCCTGTGGTTTGGACGTGGTGCTGGCTACAAGGGCGTCCAGCGAGTGTCGGAGTCCAGGGTGAGGGGGGCTCAGGGGCCCCCGCTCCCCGAGCCAGGAGAAGGTGTGGTGAGACGGGCCTGCAGGACATCACAGCCACAGCAGAGGCGACAGCCAGTCCCTGGGGGGAGCGGGGAGCGGAAACCCGGTGTCCCAGCGCGCGGGCCAGCACCAGGAAAACCTGGGCAATCACGGTCACCGCTTGGGCTACAGCTGTGACCACCTGTGTGGTCGAGTGTGGCCACTTCCAAAGGGCTCTCCTTCCTGCTGGCGTTCAGAGCTTTCTGCAGGGGCCTGGAGAATCACCCTGTCACTCAGGGTGTGCACTGCACGAGGGCACCACCCCTCAGTGAGGGCCGTGCACACCAAGGAGAACACGGACTCACACGTTAGGAGGAGGGTTTTAACAGCTGACCCCAAGGAACTGTTGCTGCAGAGATGTCCCTGGTGGTCTGGTAGTTAAGCCTCTGCACTCCCAGTGTAGGGGCACAGGGTTGATCCCGAGTCAGGGAACGATGATCCTGCATCGCACTCAGTGAGGCCAAAAAAAAAAAAGGATTGTTATTACAATGCTTTTCTGGAGGCTGGAAGTCAAGTGTCTCAAGCAGAGGGAGTCTTTTTTTCTGACGTGCACAAAGGCACTGATGGGTGAGCGGCCTCTGACGCCCACTGGTGCTGGCCCGATCCAGCCCAGTGTTGAAGTCACAGCAGTCCTACTCAGGGGACCATCCCAGAAACAGGACGAAGGGCAGCTGCAGGGTTGTAACCAACCTCTCATGGCCTCAGGAACACTGCCCGGGCCACTGAAAAAAGGTGACCGCACCCACACTGCCCAGGAGGCGACAAAGTGTAGGCAGATCCTTTATTCATGGCGAGGAGTCCACACCGACGTCAGGAAGGGCTGGGAAGCTGTGCTCCAGCAACACACAGGCCAGCCTCGGAGTCAAAAGCCTTCCAGCTCTGCCCCGCAGGATGAATCACATCACCTCCCTGGGCTTCGGAGGGCAGGTCAGCCGAACCGTGGAGATCAGGTGCATCCATCACCGTGTAAGAATCAGGTGGAAAAATGGCCCTGGAAGACCCTGGACTTCCCAGAGTCTGGCTCACAGTGTCATGATTCTTCAGTCACTCAGTCGTGTCCGACTCTTTGCGACCCCATGGACTGTAGCACGCCAGGCTTCCCTGTCCATCACCAACTCCCAGGGTCTGCTCAAACTCACGTCCATTGAGTCAGTGATGCCATCAGCTGGCAGTGGGTGCTCTGTAAATGCCTGTAAATACTCTCAACACCAATTTAAGTATCCAGGCCATTTGAACAGTAGAATGCAGGATTTTCTTTGAGACTCTATATGCTTAAAAATCGAATGCATTATCCTGGCTGAAAAAGGCCTGCATACCTGACTCCCTGCGCACCAGGCTAAGCTCATGTCCTCCCCCACCCCACCCCTCCAAGTCTCCCCCCACCTCCCTCCACTCCTCGCTGTTCCTGCCTCACACCAGGCCATGCCCACCCCAGGGCCTCCCTGCTTGCTGTTCCTCTGCCCTGAACGCTGTTCCCGCATCTTCCTGCTCCTTCTGACTGGTCTGGTCTCAGCACATGTTACCCCTCCATGTAAAGGGACCCCAGGCACCTCCTACAACCTCACCCTGTCTTCATTCTCGGCACGCCTTCATTCTCGGTTTCCGTCTTTGCTCACTTGTGTATTTTCTGTCTCCATCACCAAAATCTAAGCTGCCCGAGAGCCAAGGGCTTCATCTTCCTTGCTCGCCGCTGTCCCCCAGGCCACAGGCGTTTGCTGACCAGCTGATGCAGGAACGGTGTTCATGGGGCGAATGTGGAGAGGCGCCTTGCCCCCGGCCCTCCCCTCTCTCTCCCTGGGATCGCCGCTCTTTCCGTCCACATTTCTGTCCTCGTCCACTATATGACCCCCTACGTTCCTTCTTGATTCCCTTGCTCGTCCTCCTGAGAGCTTAAACCTCCTCGTTCTCTGTGTTTTCAAGGTTGGCGTGACCGGAGCTGTCCATGTTTCTCATCTTTCGGCGCCTCTGCCCGTTAGGGTCGGCAGGTCCTCTTCTCTCTGAAGGGACAGGGGACCCAGGGAGCAGGTGTGGGGGTCCTAGGTGGGAGGAGATGACTAAGGCGCCTGCTGCCCTCTGAGCTACGGTCCTCATCCCCGAGGCCATGTGTGGAGGTTGAGTTACCGCATCCCAGGATGCTCCCAGCCCCACCATGCCGGGAGAGCCCCAGCCCCAGCTGCTGCCCCACACAAGCTTACTTCCTCCTTAAAACCTGGTTTTGACAAATCCGCCGGGACCTTCAGTGAACTGATCTGACTTATGCCATTCGTGTGCATGCGTGCATGCTCAGTCGCTTGATCATGTGTGACTCTCTGCGACCCCATGGACTGTAGCCCACCAGGCTCCTCTGCCCATGGGATTTCTCAGGCAAGAATACCAGAGTGGGTTCCCATTTCTTACTTCAAGGGATCTTCCCAACCCAGGGATCAAACCTGCATCTCTCATGTCTCCTGTGCTGGGAGGTAGATACTTTACCACCGAGCCCCTCTGGGAGGCCCTTATGCCATTTACTTCACAGTTGATAAGTCTCTCTCATTGGTCACTCATTCAGCAATTTTGTCTGTTTCTGGCTACGCTTTGGGGCATGTGGGATCTTAGTTTCCGGACCAGGGGTTGAACCCACACCCCCCTGCACTACAAGCGCAGAGTCTGAACCACTGGACACCAGGGAAGTCCCTCACCAAATGTTTAATAAGCACCTACCCTGTGGCAGAAACGCATCCCAATGCTCTTCATATAATAATTTATTCACAAGGCAGCTGCTTCTATTACCACGTTCCCACCATTACTGACGAGGAGCCCAGGTTCCAGAGCCGGTTTGACCATAAAGCTCAGGGCCTCCCTCCGTCCTGACTGGGGTAACAGACTGCCCTGGCGGCTCCTCAACAGCAGCGATGTGTGGCTCCCAGTTCTGGAGGCTGGACGTCCAAGACCAGGGCGCCCGCGTGGCCAGCGAGGGCCCTCTTCCAGGTCCCAGGCTGCTCGCTGGGTCCTCACACCTCGAAGGGGCTGGGAGCTCAGTGGGATCGGTTTTATATGAGCACTAATCCCCTTCACCAGGGCGCGGCCCACACAATCTAACTAACTCCCAAGGGCCCCACTGCCTCAAACTATCAGGTTTGGGGGTTAGGATTCAGCAAAACGTGGATGGATGGGGGGACACGTTCAGACCATAGCACTCAGAAAGAAGTTTCCAGGGTTCTCCTGCTACAGGCTCCTTGCGTGTTCCCAGGTGGGCCCCCCAGTCCTTCGTCCACTGGCCATGTGTGCAAGATTTGTAAATGCCACGTGTTCCACCCACAAGCAGCCTCTCTTTCCGCTGTGAGTCTCCTCCATCCCTCTTTCCCTCATGCTGAGTAGTATTAGGGTGGCTATGGCTATCGGGGGAATCTAGCTGAGGCACAGTTAAGTTGGAAACACATTCGAGTTTACGGAGATAATGTATGTAATTGAAAATATGACTAAATTATTGCCAGCTGTGCTGATATAGAAGACAGTCTATACCCAGCTCTGTAAAGGGTCACACACGAGCCTGAGGGACGTTTTTCCAACTCTTGACACTGCTGCTAAAATGTGTGTGTTTATATAAGACATTTACAAGTACACCTTGTGGAATGAAGAATTTTCCTGAACACTCTGTAGTAATAAAAACTGTTTGACAGGGCTCCTTAGAGGAAAGCCTGGGTTATTGTTTCAGTTCAGTTCAGTTCAGTCGCTCAGTCATGTCCAACTCCTCGAGACCCCATGAATCGCAGCACGCCAGGCCTCCTTGTCCATCGCCAACTTCCGGAGTTCACTCAGACTCACGTCCATCGACTCAGTGATGCCATCCAGCCATCTCATCCTCTGTCGTCCCCTTCTCCTCCTGCCCCCAATCCCTCCCAGCATGAGTCTTTTCCAATGACTCAACTCTTCGCATGAAGTGGCCAAAGTACTGGAGCTTCAGCTTTAGCATCATTCCTTCCAAAGAAATCCCAGGGCTGATCTCCTTTAGGATGGACTGGTTGGATCTCCTTGCAGTCCAAGGGACTCTCAAGAATCTTCTCCAACACCACAGTTCAAAAGCATCAATTCTTCAGCGCTCAGCCTTCTTCGCAGTCCAACTCTCACATCCATACATGACCACTGGAAAAACCATAGCCTTGACTAGATGGACTTTTATTGTTTAATTCCCTATAAATAACAGACAAAACGGTCATCATATAAAAGTGATTAAGGAAATGCTGGGGGGAAAGGATTATAAAGGTATCTCAGTTACTTAATACAAATGTGTTATTAACTCTTCTGGATTTTATTATGTTTGCGGTATTTGCCAGCTTTCAAAAATTTCCAGTTTGCCATGACTCCTTTTTTCATTCTAAATCTCACCTATCCTACCTAAGTTTCTATTCTTTTCCTTAAAGGGGTTCCCAAACACTATAGGCTTTGGGCTCTGCCTGTAAACTGTCTCCATCACGTCGCCTCCAGGATATTAAGTAGCAAAGGCGAGCACTCTTCCTGCACCTTTTAACAGAAAACGTAGCTTTCCTTGCCGGGCAGCTAGCCGTGTCCTGCGCCGCTGTGGGTGGGGACCCTAGGGCAACAGCGAGGGGTGGGGGAGGATGGTGGGGGACCCCAGGGTCCACGGGATGTGGAAGAGAGGCTGATTTGGACTCAGTTCTAAACAGTCGAGGGGAACACGTTCGGGATGAGACAGAAAAAGGGAAGACATGGAGAACGATTTCGCTGCCTGCGTTTGCACTCCGTCCGCCCCCTCCCCTGCCCCCAGGCTGCAAGTCGGGCTCTAGGAAGCCGGAGGTGGAAGGAGAAATGCGCTCTGCAGGGCTGGTGGGCGGGGACTCGCTCCCCTAGCCCCGCGGGGCCGAGGCGGCCTGGAGGCCCGCCAGGCCCGGCGCCGGCCGCCAGCCACGACCTGCCCGACCCTCCCCGGGCAGACAGCCGGGCGCGGGCGGCCACGTGCGCTCCCGCGTGCGCCCCACGTGCGGCCCCGCGTGCGCCCAGCCCCAGCCCCTGCGCTCCGGCCCCGCTGCCAGCCCCTGGGCCGGATCAGACGCCTGCAGATAGGCCCCGAGTGGGAGCCAAACCGGGGCTGGAGGAGGTTGAGGGGCGGCGGCTTGGTCTCCCTCCCAGTCCGCCGCCCAGCCGGCTGTGTGAGCTGACCCAGGGACCTTCTTCCCTGCTTCTCCCTTTCCCGGGGTGGGCGCAGGAGGAGCGGTTCCTGGAGGAGGCTCTGCTGGCTTTCTGAGCTGAGCAAATGACGGCGGCAGCAGCGATGGTGAAGCAGGAAAAAGGCCAGGCGTTTACTGAGCGCTCACTCTGTGCCAGGCACCCCGCTCACAGAATCCGTCAGCAACCCTGTGATGCCAGCCTCTTACTGTCCCTGTTTGGTGGTGGTGGTTCAGTCGACTCTTTGCCACCCCATGGACTGCAGGGAGCCAGGCTCCCCTGTCTTCCACTACATCCCAGAGTTTGCTCAGGTTCACGTCCATAGAGTCGGTGATGCCATCCAACCATCTCATCCTCATCTCATCCCCCTGTTACAGATGCAGAGATGAAGGCAGATCAAGGCACTCATGTGATGGTTCCTGTTACTGCTGCCGCTGCGTCCCTTCAGTCGTGTCCGGCTCTGTGCGACCCCATAGATGGCAGCCCACCAGGCTTCTCCGTCCATGGGATTTTCCAAGCAAGAACACTGGAGTGGAGTGCCATTGCCTTCTCCGCCTATTACTGGTAATAAGCAGGAAACAAGGACCAGTATCAACAGGAGTGACCCTGAGCAGGCTGTGGCGTACTGAGGGCTTGCCATGTACAAGCAGTCCACACACAGGACAGCACTCAGTCCCTGCACCTCTCCTGTGAGGGGCATTCATACCGTCCCCATTTCACAGGTGAAGACTGAGTCCCAGAGGTGTGACGTCACTTGCCCATGAAGACACAGCCGGTCAAGTGGCAGAGCCGGGACCCGAACCCATGACTGTCTGAACAAACTCGCAGACGTGATCGCTACTGGCCACTCCTGAAGGATCGCTCACCTGTGATGGGGCGTCTCCTCGCCCACCCCTGTCCCTGAATCGGGCGGGGCAATTACCGTCTGCAACCACAGGGTGATCATTCTGGCTCCAAGCCTCTGCCCAGGAAGCAGCTGCTTCACCCAAGGGCGCACAGCTGGGCAGGGGACGAAGGGACAGAGAGTCGGGCTCGGGACACTCTCCTCCCACTTGCACAGTGTCGTGAACCTGCTTCCTGCTTCTGGACTCGGGCGAAGCAGCCCAGGGAAGCCACTTCTTATAAACATCTTTCTCTTGGAGATTTCAGGCTGATCAGGCTGCTGAAGACACCGCGTCTTTCCTTACCGGGTGCCTGGTGGTCTTGTCACCTCCCCTGGATCTGCTGGCCTCCCTGCTTGTGGACTAAGCAGGGCTGACTAGGAGGCTCCCCGGGAGGCCTGCTATGCCCGTGAGAGGTGGGCACCTTGCCCGCTTGTCAGGAAGTCTCCCAGCCCTGGCCGCAGTCCACCTGGAAAACCCCTGTGCTTCCCTGCCATGGCACACAGACTCACGACCCCAGCCTGGAGAGCCCCCAGGGCCTGTGAGAAAACTGGATCATCCAGATCTGATGGGGTAGATGGGAGGGGAGGGTCACGCAAAGTCACACTGAGGCTGAGAGGCTGAGGCCACTGTCTGCCACCTGGATGGAGGTGAAGGCAGGGCTCTACCCCTCACCCTGCAGCTGGCTGGGAGGCCCTGCCTCCATGTGCCGCACTCAGCTGTGTGGCTCTCTCTCACCGCAGTGCCAGGCTGCTGGAATGTGAGGCTCAACCTGGGCGTCAGCCGGGCCCTTAGGGACTGGCCCGGGCCTGGGTGGCTGGGGTCCTCTGCACTCAGATATATTCCCCCACCCGCTGCCATGGCCTTGACCTGAGACTCAGAGGTCCCAAGGACAGTGAGACCCTGCGGCTCACATTGGGGCTTGAACCCACAGTCTCGTAGCTGAGGCCATGCACCTGGTCTCAGGACTTCATGACATCAGGTTCTTGATGTCTGCAGAAAGAGTTCAGTGTGAGAGAAAGCGATAGGTAAGAAGTGGATCTGTTTAGAAACACTCCACAGACAGTGTGGGCCATCTGGTTGAGAGGCCCTGAAATAAGGGGTGGTTAGTTATTATGGGCTGGGCAATGTCATAGGCAAGTGAGAAGGAAGATTATTCCAACTATTTTGGGGAACAGGTAGAGATTTCCACATGAGGAGATACCCCACGTCCAAGGTCAGGAGCAGTGGCTGCACTTTGCTGGAGCGGCCGTGAAGAGATACCCCACGTCCAGGGTCAGAGAAACCCCAGTAAGAGGGTAGGCACTGGAGCAGCTGTGAGGAGATACCCCACGCCCAAGGGCAGAGGAGAAGCCCCAGCAAGATGGTAGGAAGGGCAAATTCGTATTTAGAATCATACCCCATACCTGCCAGAAACGCTCAGGGGGCTCAAACAAACCTTGTGCGCGCCAGGACACGGGGACCCCACAGAGACTCAGACAGAACTGTGTGTGAGCTTCTCCTGTGGAGGCGTGGGTCAGCAGTGGACGGCTGCAGGGACAGCGGCTCTGGCTGTGGGTATGGCGTAAGCCCTCTTGGAGGAGGTTGCCGTTAACCCACCATAGAGCTGCCAGAACTTGCTCAGGACTGGGAAATAGACTCTTGGAGGGCACAACAGAAGCTTGTGCACCAGGACCCGGGGAAAGGAGCAGTGACCCCACAGGAGACTGACCCAGACTTGCCCCGGAGTGTCCAGGAGTCTCCAGCAGAAGCGTGGGTCAGCAGTGGCCTGCTGCAGGGCCCAGGGCCCTGAGTGTAGCAGTGCATGCGTGGGATGCATGAAGGAGGTGCCATTGTCTTCATTACCTGCACCATAGTTTGGTCCTAGGTAAAGAGCAGGGAGGGAACACAGCTCCACCCATCAACAGAAAATCTGATTAAAGATTTACTGAGCCTGCCGCCCATCAGAACAAGACCCAGATTCCCCCTCAGTCAGTCTCTCCCGTCAGGAAGCCTCCATAAGCCTCTTACTCTTCTCCATCAGAGGGCAGACAGACTGAAAACAACAATCACAGGAAACTAACCAATCTAATCACATGGACCACAGCCTGTTTAACTCAGTCAAACTATGAGCCATGCCCTGTGGGGCCACGAAAGACGGAAGGGTCATGGTGGAGAGGTCTGACAAAACGTGGTCCATTGGAGAAGGGAATGGCAAACCACTTCAGTATTCTTGCCTTGAGAACCCCATGAACAGTATGAAAAGGCAAGAAGCTAGTACACTGAAAGAGGAACTCCCTAGGTCGGTAGGTGCCCAATATGCTACAGGAGATCAGTGGAGAAATAACTCCAGGAAGAATGAAGAGACAGAGCCAAAGCAAAAACAACACCCAGTTGTGGATGTGACTGGTGATGGAAGCAGGGTCCGATGCTGTAAAGAGCAATATTGCATAGGAACCTGGAATGTCAGGTCCATGAATCAAGACAAATTGGAAGTGGTCAAACAAGAGATGGCAAGAGTGAACGTCGACATTCTAGGAATCAGCGAACTAAAATGGACTGGAATGGGTGAATTTAACTCAGATGACCATTATATCTACTACTGAGGGAAGGAATCCCTTAGCAGAAATGGAGTAGCCATCATGTCAACAAAAGAGTCCGAAATGCAGTACCTGGGTGCAGTCTCAAAAAACGACAGAATGATCTCTGTTTGTTTCCAAAACAAACCATTCAGATCACGGTAATCCAAGGCTATGCCCTGACCAGCAGTGCTAAAGAAGCTGAAGTTGAAGGGTTCTATGAAGACCTACAAGACCTTTTAGAACTAACACCCAAAAAAGATGTCCTTTTCATTATAGGGGACTGGAATGCAAAAGTAGGAAGTCAAGAAACATCTGGAGTAACAGGCAAATTTGGCCTTGGAATATGGAATGAAGCAGGGCGAAGACTAATAGAGTTTTGCCAAGAGAACGCACTGGTCATAGCAAACACCCTCTCCCAACAACACAAGAGAAGACTCTACACATGGACATCACCAGATGGTCAACACTGAAATCAGACTGATTATATTCTTTGCAGCCAAAGATGGAGAAGTTCTATACAGTCAGCAAAAACAAGACCAGGAGCTGACTGTGGCTCAGACCATGAACTCCTTATTGCCAAATTCAGACTTAAATTGAAGAAAGTAGGGAAAACCACTAGACCATTCAGGTATGACCTAAATCAAATCCCTTACTATTAAACTGTGGAAGTGAGAAATAGATTTAAGGGACTAGAGCTGATAGAGTGCCTGATGAACTACGGACTGAGGTTCGTGACATTGTACAGGAGACAGGGATCAAGACCATTCCCATAGAAAAGAAATGCAAAAAAGCAAAATGGCCGTCTGAGGAGGCCTTACAAATAGCTGTGAAAAGAAGAGAAGCAAAAAGCAAAGGAGAAAAGGAAAGATATACCCATTTGAATGCAGAGTTCCAAAGAATAGTGAGGAGAGATAAGAAAGCCTTATCGGTGCAAAGAAATACACATACTGTTGAAGCCCAGCTTGCAGGACTTTGAGCATTACTTTGCTGGCGTGTGAGATGAGTGTAGTTGTGCAATAGTTTGAACATTCTTTGGCATTGCCTTTCTTTAGGATTGGAATGAAAACTGACCTTTTCCAGTCCTGTGACCGCTGCTGAGTTTTCCAGATTTGCTGGCATACTGAGTGCAGCACTTTAAGGTCTCAAGGTCTACTGGAAGTCAAATCTCCTGCCATCTTGGACCTAGTTGGTTCTAACCGGTTTTGTCACGTCCAGTGGCTACGTCATCCTTTTAAAGGCGGTGCCCGGCCCCCTTCCCTCCTGTTGTAATTGTGTCACGGCTGGAATTCAAGCCCAGGGCTCTCTGACTGGGCTACCATCTCTGCAATTTGAAAAAGCATGTTGGTGTGTGAGGGATTCCTCTCCGCATCCCAATCCTGGGGATGGGGACTCTGCGCCAGCTGGGGATGGGCCTGAGGACACAGCTCGCCTGGGACCCCAAAGGTGGCGTGCGAGTTGTCAGCAGCCTGCGGTGTGGTCCCTGCTCACCTCGGGCTTGGTTCCTAGAAGACCCGGGAGCCTGGGCAGGGACAGAGTGCTGGTCCGTGCTCACGTAGAGGGATGCACTGTCCCAGTCGGCACACTCACTCGTGCGCACGCTTTCCTCTCCCCTCCCTTGTCTCACTGTCCCTCGCATCAGGGCTGCCTCCTCCAGCTGCCCACGCTGCGCACTGCACAATTGCAAGGGGCGCCGGTCACATGGCCTGCGAGGTGAATGGCACCCCGAGCTGGCCAACAATGGCCCTGCTCACAGCAAGCTGGGAGTGAGCCAGGGCCATTCTGTAGCTGGTGGTGGAAACTGATGCTCAGAGATAGCCAGTGACCTACCCTCGGGTCAAAGAGTGAGTCAGCCGTTGGAACAAAATCCATGTCATCTTTTGTCTCCCTTCCTCCAGGCACTTTGAAAAGAATTCTCTCTTTCTAAAACTTAGACTTACTTTTTTGTTGTTATTGTTTTGGCAACTTCTTTAAAAAAAAATATATATATATATATAGTTTTTTTTTAACTGAAGTATAGCTAATTTACTGTATTGTGCCAATCTCTGCTGTACAGCAAAGTCACTCAGTTTTACACATATAGACATTTTAAAAATATTGTTTTCCATTATGGTTTGTCTGAAGAGTGTGTGTAGTTCCCCACGCTACTATAGTAGGGCCTTGTTGCTTATCCATTCAAAACATAATATTTTGCTAGATTTACTTTAAAAACAAATCGTTTGAAAACGTCTATCTATTTCTGAAGAGGACCCATATTCATGGGACGGAAATCACAGGGGTGCAAAAGGGCATAAAGGAGGAAGCTGCTCCCCGTCCACCCCTGAGCCTTGGGCAGCCTCTGCCGCTGTTCTGTGTCCCCGCCAGAGTGAGTCTGTACACCTTTCACACAAATAGACACATATGATGCCACATGCACCTCACACATTCTGCAACAGAGCCGAACACGTCAGGCTGTCTGAGCATTTTACCATCAATGGGATTCCATTGTATGGAGGCCTGGATGGCTATTCAAGCAGGACCCACTGATGTCCACCCAGGGGTCTTCAGACAGACATGACACCCCCCAGCACCCCCTTCTCCAACATGTATCATTTCTTGAGTCTGAAAAAGAACACCTGAAGGATAAATTCCTTATTTCTCTTAAATCAGATTGTTTCATTTTGAAGGGCGGTCCATGCTGCCAATGCAGGGGGCACTGGTTTGACCCCTGGTCAGGGAACTAAGATTCCCACACGCTATGCAGTGTGGCCAAGAGATTTTTTTTTTTTAGTTTCATTTTTGAAACAAAAATAAAACATCAAGAAAGGACATGATAAATAGAAGAGAAGGCAGGAGTTGCCCACACCCTTATCGCTTCTACTCCCTGGAGGTGACCGATATTTCACATGACTTTCACAGCTCACTTATGTGGCCTCATTGATGTGGCTGGTTGTAAAAGTGGCCACAATCCCTCACAGCTCCTGTCTCATGCCTGTTCTTGTGTGACTTTGCAGCTCCTCCCATCAAGAGGCAGAGTCTAGTTCTACGGCCTTGAACCTGCATGTGGCCAGATGCCTTGCCTTGACCGGAAGAATGTGGTGGAAAAGATGGTGCCAGTTCCAAGTCAGGCCTCAGGAAGCTTTGTGTGCCTCTGTTAACACTTCTGGAGCTTTGTTCGCCCAGGGGATTAAGCCAGCAATAGCCTACGGGAGGATGAGAGATCCGTAGGCAGGAAAGTCAGCCCAGTGGCCCCAGTCAAGGCCCCAGAGAGTGGGCAGCCCAGACATGATCAGCAAAGCCACCTACCCAACCGATGCCTGGTCACAGGTGTGTGTAGGAGCCCAGCCTGACTGCTGACCCTTGGGTTCTCAGAGCTATGAGCTAAAGGCGTAGTTGTTTTTAGCCAATGAGTTTAGGAGGATCTGTTTTGCAGCTTGATCATAGTATCAGAGAAGGCAATGGCAACCCACTCCAGTACTCTTACCTGGCAAATCCCATGGATGGAGGAGCCTGGTGGGCTGCAGTCCATGGGGTCGCTAGGAGTTGGACACGACTGAGCAACTTCACTTTCACTTTTCACTTTCATGCATTGGAGAGGGCAATGGCAACCCACTCCAGTGTTCTTGCCTGGAGAATCCCAGGGACGGGGGAGCCTGGTGGGCTGCCGTCTCTGGGGTCATACAGAGTCGGACACGATTGAAGCAACTTAGCAGCAGCAGCAGCAGCAGCAGCAGCAGCATAGTATCAGATTACTGAAACAACACTTAGACATACTTTCCCCATAGCCATCTGGTCAACCTCATCCTCTCTCATGCTGCTGCTGCTAAGTCACTTCAGTCGTATAGCTGTAGAGTATTCCATTTGTGTGAAGATGCCATGGTTTACTTTTCCAGTGCCTGCCTGGTGGACTTTTGGGTTGTTTCTTTGTTACTATGCCTCTGTCTCTTCATCTGTAAAATGTAACTGATAACCCTGCCTTGAGATAAATTTTCGAAAACTGGCATTAGCTGATGTATCACGGCTGACCCTTAGAGAGTGATGCTTAGAAAGTACACATTTTCTTTCCCTCCTTCCTATGGCACAATTTCCTCTCAGATAGGAATAGCAAATAGGTTTGTCTAAGTGCCCGCCGTCTGGGTCAGTGCCCCTAAGAGCTCGTACAGAGCAGAGCCCGTAAGGCCATGCTGGGTCAGAGGGGAACAGTGCAGTGATTGATTAGTGATGCCTGCCGTGGGCGAGGGAGGCGGTGAGAGGGCGGTGTGTTCATCTTCCCTGGTGCCTCCGTCTGAAGCTAAGAGGCGCTCGCTCCCACTCAGAGCCCTGAGAGGAGGGCGCGGGGAGGATGTGGCCCTTTCCTTCTGCGCCTCAGTCTCCCTGTCTGTCAATGAGCAAGTCGGTGGCAGAGCTGGAACTCAGCCCCGGGTCCCCTGACTCCCATCCTCTCCTCGGGGACTGGAGGCTGGAGCCTCACAGGGCAGTCTGGCCTGGGGGTGGTTACGGCCGTGTGCCCACGCTGTGGGTCCCCAGAACCTCCTGAATGTCTGGAAGGTTGAGGCTGCGGTCTCCACAGGACATCTCAGCCTGGGGGGCCCTCTGCTGGGGGCGGCAGCCGGGCAGCAGACTCCTGGGGGGCTGGTCCCTTCCCTCAGACTCACCCTGAGGTGCGGCCCTCTGCGGGCGGCGGGAGGGCCCAGCTTTTTGTGGCAAGAGGCCCCTATGAGATGGTTCACCCTGAGCAGCCCTGAGCTTATTTATGTTTGTTGTGATGGTGCTTTAGTTGCTAAATCGTGTCTGACTCTTTGAGACCCTGTGGACTGCAGCCCGCCAGACCCCTCTGTCCATGGTATTTCCCAGGCAGGAATCCTGGCGTGGGTTGCCATGCCCTTCTCCAGGGGATCTTCTCCACCCAAGGGTTGGGAAGGTGGATTCTTTGCCATCTGAGTCACCAGGGAAGCCCCATTATTAACATTTATGTATTCTTTTTTTCAAAAATACCTACAAGAAATTTTATTTTAAATTCCCCTAAAAAAAAAAAAAAGAAAGAATAGGATAGGATAGCAGGATAAAGTAATTTATATATCGTGAGAGAAGGTGGAGGAAAAGGCGTCCCTTTCTCAGACTGACCTCCCTGCCGGATCTCCTCGACCTGGCTCTGAGCTGGAGGCTGGGTGAGTGCGTTTGCAACCCTGCTTCTGCTTCCCTTGCCCTCAGCAGATATTGCTAATCAATTGCACAACTTCTCTTATTGAGTCTGAGCACAGCCTCAGGCTCCTTTCTGACACAGCTGTCTAGATAACCGTCCTCCACACAGCAAAGTTGAAAACTATTTTCATGCATGGTTTAGAGTGACACAGGGCAGCCTGGTGGGCTGCCGTCTTTGGGGTCGCAGAGTCGGACACGACTGAAGCGACTTAGCAGCAGCAGCAGTGTCTTCCTAGGGATTTAAGAACCTGAGGGAGAAAAAGAATCAGAAAGAAGGATCCAAGGGAGAGGGCTGAGGCCTTAGAGGAAGAATTTGTAGCATCAGCTGACAGCTGGGTGAGGCCTTAGGATTAGGAAGGACAGGCAGGATTTCACGGTGGAGAGTCAGTGCTCCTGGGGCCTCCCTGGTGTCAGCAGTAAAGAACCCACCTGCAATGCAGGAGACACGGGTTCGATCCCTGGGTCGGGATGATCCCCTGGAGGAGGGCATGGCCACCCACTCCAGTATCCTTGCCTGGAGAATCCCATGGACAGAGGAGCCTGGAGGGCTACAGTCCATGGGGTCACAAAGAGCCGGACATGGCTGAAGTGACTTAGCGCGTGCGCACACATGCATGTCAGTGCTTCCAGAGATATGAAGTTTCTCGTCCTCTTTTCCTTTTCCCTCACATACATGTTCTTCTGCCCTAGTCTCTCTATCAGCTTCCTTGTCCTCATTTGGAGGGGGAAGGGTCTGGAGAAATCAACCTGACCAACCCGAACCTACGACTCTAGTTGTGGATGGGGATTCTGAAGGGCGGAGGCTCCATACGCACACAGCTCTTCCCGCACTGGTTTCACGCTGTCTAGAGGTAATCAACACCGAGCTCATCTGATAAGGGAGGAGGGTAGCACTGCCCACCTCTCAGATCGCTGGGCACATTCAATGAGGGTCACTACAATAAGGCTGGGGATGTCTGCTGGACAGGGGAGGGGGTGCCAGGAGGCAGCCGGACACACAGGTCTGGAGCCTGGGGGGCGGGGTGAGGAGGTCTGGCAGGACAAGCGCTTGTGGAGCGACCAGCGTGTGGACTCAGGAGGCCACTAGGAGATGCATGTAGACAAAGGGGAGGAAAGGGCCACAGACGGAGCCCCAGGGCTCCCAACAGGCAGGGGAGCAGAGTGCAGACCCACAGAGCAGGGGAAGAGCGATCTCGAGCCCGAGGGGGGCCGTTGGGGCAGGGCCGCTCACGGCAGCAGGGGCCGGGGGAGGGGCTGTGACGGGCTGAGAGTCCCATCCCCGGGGGGCCTGGAGCGCTCGGAGAGTACACAGCCCCCGGCGGCTTGCAGAGGCTTCATCACCGGACTCTGAGGTCCTCAGACCTCAGCGCTTAGCTGTAAATGTTTCTCCCCTTCCCCGCTCCCCACCGCAAATATGCACCTTTCTTTAAAAACGTTTAAATAAGAAAAATAATGATTGATATCTTTCCAAGGGATTAAGTAACTAAAAACCAGCCTTTACTAGATTCAGACATTGATCTTCAACACCATCTCTTTCCAAAAATAACAATAAGGAAAAAAAAAAGCCTAAGGTTTTAACAACCAAACTGACACCCGCCTTGCTTCCAGAGTCTAGGCAGGGCTGAACCATGCAGTGAAGAAAGGCCTGCTTTTCCAGGGGTGAAGGCCCCCATCAGCAGATGGTTGGTGGGGCGTCTGTCCTCCTGAGCTGGCCTGGCTTCTTGCTCTGGGCTGATGGGCAAACTCTCCGCCAGCTGGTTTCCTGGTTTGGGTTTGGAGGGTCCGTGCTTCCCTGCATGGTGGGCAGCCCCTTCCTCCAGGAGACCCCTGGTTTGACCACAAGGGTCCAGCCTCCATGGACTTTGGCTGAAGACTCCTCACTCCTCAGGTTGGTGATCGAGGCTCTTCCCAGCTTCCCAAGACTCTCTGTCTTCAGACTCCATCCTTCCCTGCAAGCATCTGGAACATTCTCCCCCTGAGCCTTCCCCAGCTGCTGTTCCCTCCATGTGATGCACTCTTCCTGCCAGTCCTCCCAACCTTTCATATGCAAATTCTCTCCAGCTCTTAAGACCAAGGCGACCACAGAATCTGACTGACCTACCACCATCCTGGTTTACACCGGTCATCCTGGTGTGATTATTAATAACATCCACTATGGACTCAAAACGCTCCTGATGTGGACAACATCCTGACAGTAGCCACCTGACAAGAGGCCCAGCTCTAATGCCTCCTCCAGGAAGTCACCCCTGCTTCCCAGAGCAAGGTCTCCTTTATCCTGAGCTTGCCCAGCCTCAGCTCGCTCTCCTGAACACACTGCACTCTCAGATGCACCCTCCTCGGTCTCGCTCCTTGGCTGGGCCAGACTTAGTGTTAAGGGTTAGATTGTTGTTGTTTGCTCTCTAAGTCCTGTCTGACTGTTTTCGATCCCATGGACTGCAGCACGCCAGGCTTCCCTGTCCTTCACCATCTTCTGGAGTTTGCTCAGATTCATATCCATTGAGCTGGTGGTGCCATCCAACCTTCTCATCCTCTGTCTCCCCCTTCTCCTCCTGCCTTCAATCTTTCCCAGCGTCAGGGTTTTCCTAATGAGTCGGCTCTTCGCATCAGGTGGCCAAAGTATTGGAGCTTTAGCTTCAGCGTCGGTCCTTCCAGTGAATATGCAGGATTGATTCCCTTTAGGATTGACTGGTTTGATCTTGCTGAAGACTCTCAAGAGTCTTCTCCAGCACCACAGTTTGAAAGCATCAATTCTTGGATGGGGTTAGATTGGATCTCCCACAAAAAATACACTGAGGTCCTAACCCCAAGTACCTGTGAATGTGACCTTGTTTGGCAATAGAGTCTCTGCAGATTGAACTGGGTTAAGGTGAGGTCATTCGGCTGGGCCCTGATCCAGTATGACTGTGGCCTTATAAAAAGGGGACATGTTGTTTTTTAATTTCAAAGAATACAATTCAGTGGTTTTTTTAAGCATATTTACAGGGTTAAGCAACCGAGTGAGTGAGTGAGTGAAGTGGCTCAGTCGTGTCCGACTCTTTGCCACCCCATGGACTATACAGTCCATGGAATTCTCCAGGCCAGAATACTGGAGTGGGTAGCCTTGCCCTTCTCCAGGGGATCTTCCCAACCCAGGGATGAAACCCAGGTCTCCTGCATTGCAGGCGGATTCTTTACCAGCTGAGCCACAAGAGAAGCCCAACAATTACCACTATATATAATGCAACCTTTACCACTATATAATTTTAGAGCATTTCATCACTGCAAAGAGATGTCCATTAGCAGTCACTCTCCATTTCCCCCTCCCCTAGGCAGATATTAATCTGCTTTCTGTCTCTATGGATTTGTCTCATGCCTGACTTCTTCCACTCAGCATAATGTTTCCAAGGCTCACCCATGTTGAGCTTGTATCAGTGCTCCATCCCTTTTTATGGCTGAGTAATAGTCCATTTCAGGGAAAGATCACATTATCTTTATCAGCTGATGGGCTTTTGGGGTTTTGCCATACTTTGTCTAATGCTTGACAAAATAATGACTGTTATGAACATCTGGACACAGGTTTTTGCTTGGACGCATATTTCCAGTTCTCTTGAATAAGTAACAACTTTCAGTTGAAAGATGGTGCCTGCACATGGTGAACAAAACTACTATGGCAGAAAGAAGTGTGTTAATACACAACTGAAAGCCAGACTCTCTCTCCCTGGGTGGAGTCTCTCTCCCCAGAGAACACCGGTCTGTGTCCTTCCCGTCCTCCCAGAGATGCTTTCTGTGCGCACACACTCGGGTAAGCGAACATTTCCTTTCTCGAGCAGGAACGCACCCAGTGGTTCTAGGCCTTGTTCTTCCCACCGTCATGCCTCCGGGTCCTTCTCATCGTTGTGTAGGGCGGCACTTTGTTCTTTTAGCGCCTGCCTCACTGAACGGTCTGGACGTAGCTTTGAACGTACCCTTTGTTATTAAACCACCAGAAGGTCATTTCGGCGCTCTTAATCTTCGTCTTGTGCACCCATGCAAAAGTTTCTGGGAGGTAGACTAGAAGGCCCAGTGGTGAACTTGCCAGAATCTAGAATGTGAGCTTATTATTATGATTTTTATTTGAATAAGGAGATGGCCCTGAGTTTCTTAATATTGGGGTTGAGTCTTGGTCACTCTCCTGCCCCGCAAAGACCCATGAACAGCTCAGACATGCACCCAGTGGGGAGATGGGCGGAGCTTGCCATGGACCCATTTCTGCCCCAGAACCTATGTGTTCTGAGCCCTGTGGGGTGAGCAGGAAGTTACGCTGGACAATAACTGCTAAGTCATTAGCCGATTGGTGACCTCCTGTAGACGTTTCAGCCCACCTGCAGAAATGTCAGATCCTTCTCAAGCCCACAAATGCTAAAAACCAAACTCAATTAATTCTCTTAAAAATAGTCACTTCTGAGAAAGTGGAAGATTGCAACCTTGAAACCAGCCAGATGAACAAAAATAATCTTTCTGAATTATGAACTTGGTGTGATGGTTGTTGTTCAGTCGCTCAGTCACTCTGCAACCCCATGGACTACAGCATGCCAGGCTTTCCTGTCCTACACTATCTCCCAGAATTTGCTTAAACTCATGTCCATTGAGTCAGTGATGCCATTCAACCCTCTCATCCTCTGCTGTCCCCTTCTCCTCCTGCCCCCAATCCTTCCCAGCATCAGGGTCTTTTCCAGTGAGTCAGTTCTTTGCATCAGGTGGCCAAAGTATTGGAGTTTCAGCTTCAGCATCAGGCCTCCTCTGAATATTCAGGATTGATTTCCTTTAGGATTTACTGGTTGGATCTCCTTGCAGTCCAAGGGACTCTCAAGCGTTTTCTCCAGCACCACAGTTCAAAACCCTCAGTTCTTCGACGCTTAGCCTTCTGTATGGTCCATGATATCATGGTATAGAGAGGTTTTTGTTTTTTTTTTTAAACTCTTGCTAACTCAAAGATAGGCTTTGAAAGCAAGCCTCGCTGACTGCGCCCGGAGTTGATCAGTTTGACATTTTTTTTTTTTTTTTTTGCAAATCTGGTTTCCTGTACAGTATACCTAAAAGTTGACAGTCCAGTGAGCCAGCCCCATCCCAAGCCTGATCCTGAATCAGCCCGGTTGGCCTTGAAAGTGTCCCCTATCTTCTCAAGGTGGCGGTGTACTTCACAAAAAAGTGAGGGGGTAGATAAGACGGAGGCTCTGGGATCTTAAACTTGGGGATCCAGCTCATTTCTGCATTTTGAAAGCTCTCCTGTGCCCGCAGGTGGATGTGAGACCTTACCCGCAGGTGAGGGGTTAATGTCAGATGGACTCTCTTGGTAGAGCTTGAAGTGTGAACAAAGGGTTAACGGCACATTGGCCCATCAGAATGGGCCCCTTAGGGGCCTTGTTCACCCAGATAAGCGCAGAGCCAATCCTATTAGCCCGTGCAGGGACCTTTGGCAGAGGTTTCTGGGTGGAGATGGAACTGGGGAGTGGCCCGGGGCTCGGGGCTCGCAGATGAATTAGCATTTCTTCCCTGGCTCATTACCGGAGGATAAAGGCTGCCTCCTGCAGCTCCCAGCAGGTTGGGAGCAGGAAGTTGGGTGGTTTGGACAGCAGGAATCTGGCTCCACAAAGGCTGCTGCAAAGCCATTGTTCTAGGGCTTAATGGGCCCCTTTCGGGGGCAGCTCCCTCACGTCTTCACCCAAACGCTGATAAGCAGCAGATGGATGCCAGAATAAGCTTTGAGACACTCCTGTGCCAGCCAGTCACTCCCCTGCTCAAGAACTGTCCATGACTCCCCTCTTCCCACCCACTCCCCGCTTGGCACTCCAAGTTGACAACAGTCCAGCCTGATCACCTGGCTGCCCTTCGTGCCCACGCCTTCTCAGAGTTCCATTTTAGCCAGCATGTGTCCAGCATCCAGCCCGAGCCTGGCACTGTGCCAAGTGCTGTGCAGGCATCTCGTTTCATCTTGATGCACGTTCATAAAGAAGGTCTTAGCGGGACTTTCCCAGGAGTCCGGTGGGTA
This sequence comes from Bubalus kerabau, assembly GCF_029407905.1. Classification (NCBI taxonomy): domain Eukaryota; kingdom Metazoa; phylum Chordata; class Mammalia; order Artiodactyla; family Bovidae; genus Bubalus; species Bubalus kerabau. Next base: position 59,692,809 of record NC_073643.1, on the reverse strand, counting down.
GGACTCTGCGCTTCCACCACAGGTTCGATCCCTGGTCCGGGAACACGTGCCACGGACCAACCACACTCAAGTGCTGCAACTACGGAAGCCGCAGCTAGACAGTCCACGCGTCACAACGAAAGATCCAGTGTGACAGAAGGAAGCAACTGAGACCGACGCAGCCAAATTAATTAAATTAATTAAAGCATTTCCTGAGCACCTACTATAACCGTATGTTATCACCACTACTTACTGAGCGCTCAGCATGCTCCAGATCCTATGCCAAACCCTTGATCATAGGACTCCATTTAATCTTCAGTCAACAGAGATGAGAACTGTTAGCGACCCCATTTGACAGGTGAGGAAACTGAGGCTCCTGCAGCTGAGCCTGGCCCCCTGCTGGATTCTCATCATGATGCCCCTCCAGTCCCTCACCGTTCTTGCTCCTCTCAAATTGCAAAGCGGCAGCCGTCTGCCACCCAGCACACGGCACACCCGGCGCCCCCTTCCTTTGTCTTCAGGAAGCCAGGCCCAGGACACCATATTTCATTTCCTTCCTCCCAGAAGGGACTGTTGCTGTGCCAGGTCCCAGGGCCCAGATTCCTGGCTCATCCACTGTTGGCACGGTGACGATGTCACATGACCCAGGTCATGGCCCCTGACGGGCACCAGTGCCCAGGCAGACACCGTCCTCAGAAGGGGGCCATGCACCCGGCTTCTACAGCAGTTCCTGGATTACTTTGAAAACCCATTGGAACTGGCTTGTGAAGTGAAAGTTGCTCAGTCGTGTCCAACTCTTTGCAACCCCATGGACTCTTGGAATTCCCCAGGCCAGAATACTGGAGTGGGTAGCCATTCCCTTCTCCAGGGGATCTTCTCAACCCAGGGATGCAACCCAGGTCTCCCGCATTGCAGGCAGATTCTTTGCCAGCTGAACCACTGAGAATCCCAAGAATAATGGAGTGGTTAGCCTATCCCTTCTCCAGCAGATCTTCCCAACCCAGGAACCCAATTGGGGTCACCTGCAGGGCAGGTGGATTCTTTACCAACTGATCTATCAGGGGCTTAGCCCCAAAGTAGAGTTTAAGGCAATCACAGAATCCACGGGGGTGTTGAACCAAAACCTGGGATCAGGCACCCAGACCACCACAGCCCTCCGTGTATCAGTCCGTCTGCTTCTTGAGGACCATCGCAGGGCAGAGGTGGGCAGCTGTCTACCCAGTGTCCCCTCTCCTTTAAAACAGCCCTGGTTATGTTCAGCACTGTGCTCAGCTAAACGCTCTTTCCCGGCTTCCTTTGCTGCAGCCACATGAGACACAGTTTTGGTCAATGAGACATAGCAGACATCTGCTGTGGGTTCTGGAGAAGTTTCCGGGTGTTTTTTCTTGTTGTTGTTGTTATAAAAGGCTTCCACTATAGCTGGCCTAGCCTTCCTCCCCTTCATCCTCCCTTGAATGCAGATATGATGCCTGGAGCTGCAGCCACCATCTCATAGCCAGGAGGGAAAGCCAAGGAAATCACAAAACTCCAGCTCTGATCTCACCGAGTGAATCAATGCCTGTGCTCACCTCCCTCTAGATTTCTCATCGTATGAGAAAAATATAATTTGATCCACCAAGCCACTGGTGGCCAGATTGATTTTGACTGGCAGGTGGAAACTGTCCTAGTGGAGACAGTTATGGCCTTCACTGCAGCTGCCTAAGTGGAAACATAATCGCCCCAGCCCCTGAGTTTCACACTTTACAGCATCTGGACTCGACCTTCTGGGTCCCACATTCAAAAAAACATTCCTGGGTTGAGACTCATTGTCCCAAATAGATGGTTCATGCCTGGGCCAGTCAACCCTGACCAGGGAGGGCAGGCTGTGACTGGTCCAGTGGGTGTGAACCCCTGGACCCTTTCACCATGGCCAGCTCAGCAGTGGGAACAGGACAGTAAGAAAGCCTCTGGGCAGCTTGACCCGTCGGTGTCCGCTCCCTCAGCCGAGGGCCCTGACTGGGATCTCCCCTCACCCCGTCCGGCTTCCATTCATTCTGCATTTAGGAGGCATTTGCTGTCTGCCGCAGGTGCTGGCCGCGGGCAGGACAGGGAGCCGGTCCACAGGCTGGCCCTTTTCCACCGCTAGACCCCAGGGCCTCCTGGCTGTGTGCAGGCCCTGGGCTCAGTCTGCAGGCGTGGGGTCGGGCCTGGTCTCTGCCTCTCCCTGGCTGGTGCTGCCCATTTCCCGGCTCAGCTCCGTATCAGGACACCCAGCTAAGCCCCATCCTCTCCTGGCTTGAGGGAGCTCTGGAGTCAGCAGCTGGCTTTTATTGCTCCTCTGCCCCTTCCTGGCTGTGTGACCTCTGGGCACCCGCCTCGCTTCTCTGACTATGAGCCCCCATCTGTAAACCGAGGGGCTAATCCTGACCCCCCGGGCTGTTGGAGTAAGAAGATTTATGAGAGAACTCTGGGTCACCCAGGAGGTGCTCAATAAATCCTAAAAATAAAATTTAACAGCCCCGAGGGAATGTATGACAAGTCAGAGTTCCCTGGGGCCAGCTGCCCAGGAAGAGGTTGGACTCTGGGTGGGGTCCAGCGCCCTACTTTCCCCCCTCACCCGCGTCCAGTGACCCCACTGGGGCGGGCAGACAGCACAAGCGAGGGGCCGCCCAGACCCCCGCCCTGGGCTTGCGCATGCGCTTAGGATGGGCTGGCATTCGCGGGTCAGCGGTGCATGCCAGTCCCCAGGGTGAGGGAAGCAGAAAGCTGCCCCGGTCCAAGGGAGGGCTGGCAGCCGCCGGAGCCACCTCCTCATCCGAGGGAGACAAAGGGCAGCTCTCGGGGCCTGTCGGTAGCAGCTGCTGGCCACGCAAGGGAGGCTGACCTTCTCTGTCCTCCGGGAGCCGAGCAGGCTGGGCAGGCGGACAGAGACTCCTGTCCAGGCATTTGGACAGCCTTCCCCGTGCTCCGGCCAGGCACTGAGCAGCGTGCAGAAAACAAAGCTTCTGGCCTCCTCCCGGACCAGGCCACGCACGGGCTTCAGAGGAGGGCTGCCCTGCCCTTGGGAGGCTTGCTGACCAATGGGCGAGGAAGCCACAGGCCAGGTGGAGACAGCTCCCGTTTTATCAGGGGTCTGCTAAGCGTCAGGCCCCATGACCCGCACGGTCAGGGAGTCCTCACTAGAGAACCTGCCTTTTTCTCTTTAAACGAGCATTTCTTGTGAACACTTCCAATCAGAAGCTTTAATGTGATGTATTTATTTGGGGCTGTGCGGGGTCTTCATTGCTGGTGGGCTTTTCTCTAGCTGGGGGGCAGGGGCTCCTTGCTGTGGCGGCTTCTCCTGTGCGGAGCACGGGCTCAGTAGTTGTCGGGCTTAGTTACTCTGATCTTCCCGGACCAGGGATCTTCAAATCCATGTCTCCTGCACTGGCAGGCAGATTGTTTCCCATTGCGCCACCAGGGAAGCCCTGACACGCTAAGTCATGCTAAGTCACTTCAGTCGTGTCCGACTCTGTGCGACCCCATAGATGGCAGCCCACCAGGCTCTGCTGTCCCTGGGATTCTCCGGGCAAGAACACTGGAGTGGGTTGCCATTTCCTTCTCCAATGCATGAAAGTGAAAAGTGAAAGTGAAGTCGCTCAGTCCTGAGGACCTGCTCTTATCCCCATTTTACAGAAAAGGAAACTGAGACCCAAAGGAGTGAGCTGGCTTGCCCAGGGTGGTACAGTCAGGAAGCAGGAGCCAGAACTCCTGACCAAGAGTGGAACCCCAAAGGGTGATCTCTTTTCTCCAGCACGGCGGTCCAGGGAGCAAGCAGAAAGTCAGAGTGGCATCAGGGTGTCATGGGAGGCAGCTGGGCTGGGCATCAGGGGACAGCCCCTCATCCTGCTCATCCGCACAGCCAGACCTGGCCGTCTGCCTGAGCCGCCTTTCCCCTCCTCTCCGCAGCCAAGCTCTTCCCTCCACCTCCAGGTCTGCATTTAGATGCCGCCTCCTCTGGGAAGCCCTCCTTGATTCCGCAGGATGGAGGTGCCCCTTCCAACCTGAACCTTTGGCTGAACCCATCTGTCTGCTGCAGGGGGCCAGACAGGGTCTGTCAAATCCCCGTAGTGTCTTCAGGGTGTAGCAAGGCGCCTGGCACACAGTAGGCCCCCAGTAAACATATGTGGAATGCATGGGGTAACGGACTCCCACCAGACCCTCTCCCCAGAGAGTGTGGACTCTTTTCTGGGGGGTGAGGACGGCATCTCTGGGCCCAGGGGAACAGGGCAGGAGGGGTCCAGGACTGCCTGTCAGGGCCCTCCCCTGCCCGCAGGCCGAGATGTCTCCCCAGGCCTGGTCCGTTGTGTTTTGTCCTGCCCGCTCTGCCTGCGATTCATTCTCAGCCTCTGGCACGCCGGGGCCGACCCAGAGGCCACAGGCCCCCATGCTAAGTTTAGTGACTGCAAAATGCGCCCGTGAAATTCCAGGCAGAGCTGGGGGCTGGCGGCACATTCTACCCAGCTGCCTTAGGCCTCCCGCTTAGCGCCGGGGCCTGAAGAGAAACCAAGTGTCCTTCCAGTGAGTGGCTTGGAAGGACTGGGTCCCCCCCACCGTCTCAGGCCTTGACTCACCACAATGCTCAAGGACAAAGGTGTCCTGATCTCGGGTGGCCTCGGCCAGCAGCAGCTTGAAGCAGGATTTCAGTCCCTGGCCAGAGACCGAGGTCGGGCTCCGGCAGTGGGGGTGCTGAATCCTGGCCACTGGACCAGTGGCCAGTGACAAGGCCCTGGCCCTTCGGCTTTGCAGAAAGGAATTCCCACAGAGACGGAAAGTAATAAAACATGTCCAGTGTTTATTAGGAGGAAAAAGTTTACTTGTGGACAGACAGACAGGCGGCCTCAGAGAGAGAGCCGCGCCCTCGTGGCGGCCTGAATCACTTTTACGGGACATCTCTTCCGGGCTTCCTTTGGCCAGTCACCTTGCTTGGCTGGGTTCTGAGCCTGGATTCGGTCCACCCCAGCGTCCTCCCGTGTGCGCCTGGGCGTCTCTGAGCCAAGAGGGATTCCAGGAAAGAGGCCGGTGGATGGGTTGACATCACTCCCCTTTTGACCTCCAAGGAGCTCTCCTATGCATGTACAGTTGGCAAGGTCTCCTTGACTTGGAGAATGAGAGCTGTAGGGTCCCTCTCTCTCACCTGGGCAGGGCTCAGGTCCTCCTCCTCCTCACCTGGAAGTATCTGTCCCCTGGGGACACACGGCTGCCACTCAGCCTGGGGCGCCGCTGTCTCCTGCCTCCCGTTCACGGTCAGGGGAGCATAGTGTGGAGGGATGGGAGCCCGGGGAGCCTTTGGATGATTGTACCATAGGTAGAGGACCCCGTCCAGATTTGGGGCCAACCCCGTGCCCTGGGAATCCCTACAGGTTAGACAATCCTAGGGTCAAACTTTCCATCCTGGGGCTGGGGTCTTCCTCCCCAGTGCCTACCTAGGGGATAAAAGTGTCCTGCCGTACCCTCTGGGCCTCAGACTCACCTTTCTCCTGCTCTTCTGAGGACAGGCCCCCCAGCCCCTTCCCTGTTCTGTAGCCCCCTCCAAGTGTTCCCGCTTCCGGAGACGAGTCAAAGAGCCCCACACAGGGTTGGACAGAGGAGAGGAAAGGAAACAGGGGAAGGACTCCTGCATCTCTACTGGACACAGCAGAAACTGTGTACACCGTGGAGGCAGTGGATGAGGCCTTTCATGGCCTTAAGCCCTTGGCTTGGGTCGAGCTTGTGAGCCACTGAGACCTTCAGGTCGTGTTCACGTTAACATGCGCCCCGGGAAGGCCTCCCCACCCGGTGTTTCAGCAACTGGTTCCAATCAACTCCTCCTCCACCTTGGATCTTTCCCAACAGGAGAAACCACATGCGCCTCGTCACAAGTCAGAAACCTAGGTGGCCTGGCGGGGCTGTCCGCTCGGGGCGTGGGAAGGGCTATTAGGTCACCGCTTTCTCCATGGCCCTGAGCACAGGGCCTCCACAGAAGAGGGACTGAGAGGGGGGTTCTTTTTTTTTTTTTTTAATACACATACAAAAGAGGAGTACACAATTTAAAGAATAATAATTTTTAAACGACAAAGCAAGGCATTAAGTCAAACCCATGGGGAAAGCAGAACACCTTTAACAAGTGCGGAAATGGGATTTCAGAGTGGGGAGAAAAGAATCTCAACTGCTGCCTCACTTCCCAGACAAAAGTCAGTTTGGAAATAATAGTAATAGTAGAGGCAGGAGAAAGCTGGGAGGGGAAGGGTATGTCTATGGCCTTGATGGCGGTGATGGTTTCATGCATGTGCACTTACCCTCAAATTCACCGAGTTGTATACATTAAAATATGCAACTTTTTACATGTTAAAAAAGAAATCAGTTTAAAGTGGATCATAGACCTAAGTGTAAAAAGCAGAACCAAGATTTCAGAGGACACAGAGCTGAGTGTCTTCCTGTATCAGGAAGGCGAAGGTTTTCTGGTCAGGATACAAAAAGCACTGACCTTAAAGAGAAAAAAACTGAAACTCCTGATGTTTTAGGGGGAGAAGTTTTTAAAGTTGGGGTGAAGGCTGCGGGGTCTGTGACTTTCTTCTGATTGGTTGGTGATGTGGTCACAGGGCGGTGCTTCAAGGATCCTGGGCTCTAAAGTTACCATCCTTCACCTGGGTGAGGGCTTCACTTCTGGAGAAGTGCTCCAAGACATTGTTAAGTCACCAACTCGATGGACGTGAGTCTAAGCAAGCTCTGGGAGATGGTGAAGGACAGGGAGGCCTGGCATTTGGCAGTCCATGGGGTCGCAAAGAGTCGGACGCGACTGAGCGACTAAACCACAAGGTTGTTTCCAGACGGCTGCTCCCCTGCTTCTGTATTCCCTTACTTCCCTGGCGAGCAACTGCTCGAATCTGCCCTCTGGTACTCTGGGAAGGTCTAAGAGAGGAAGCCTTTATCCTACAAATAAGAAATGGGAGGGACCTGAAAAGGTGTTTGCATCCAGGAGGGCCCCATGGGAGCCTGTTCGGTTTCAATTCCTTACATTTTAGGGGGCTGGGTGTGTCTGTTTGGGTGCACTAGATAAGTGGAATGGAACCGTTCTGTCTGTGTTTTTGAAGCTTGCTGTTTTCCAAAGCTTGCTGTTTTCCCTCCCGTCGTGTCTCTGACATTCACTCGGGTTGTGCGTAGCTGTACCGCGTTCATTGTCATGTTCTAGGTGGGGCTCCGGGTGGTCTGTAGTACAGCGTGTTTCTGGCTCTTGCCGATGGACACTGGGGCTTGGGTGTGTCCTCTCTGGCACATGGGTACAAGCTCCTCTGCCGTATTGATTTTGGACACAGCAGCAGCAGCTGGAAGTGAGGCCTTAGTTCCCTGACCAGGAATCGAACCCTGGTTACGTGGGTGTAAACCAGGAGCCCTACCGCTGCCCACAAAGGCCAGTGGCTGGAGCCTAAATCCCCAGTCCGTGCCTGCCTTGACAAGAAAGTGCTGATAAGGATGCGGAAGGTAAAGAGAATATTGCAACGTTTGTTGGAAAAACAATACGTGCAGAAAGACGCACAAGCAAACTCAGCCAGAGAATCTCGAGAGCCATGTTTGGGAAGTTGAAACCGTTGATGAGGGGACAGTCCGGGTCTGGGGCTGCCCTCTGGCCAATCGTCTTGTTTTGCCTGCCTCCCCCAGCTAGTTTGTCTTAAGACCCTCCCCTGGGTGTGCTGGCGCCCCCAGCCAAGACAGTGCAAGGGTTTCTGGGGAGGGAAGTGGCAAGACTTATTATGGCCTGGGTCCCCTGCCTTGTGACCCCGGAGGAGCCTTTCTGCACGTGAGTAGTGTCTCCCTTGCCCCAAGGAGGACAAACATGTCATCTCTTGATCTTTTTCTCAGAGTTCAGCCTTTTTGTCCCGGCCATCAGAAGGCTAGTTGTGAGTGTCTGGGCTGAAACCAGAAGAGAGGTCTGAGGGTCTGCCCTCTGGCCAATCGTCTTGTTTTGCCCCCTCCCCCAGCTAGTTTGTCTTAAGACCCTCCCCTGGGTGTGCAGACTGGGGTCGGGGGACGCCTTCCGGTGGACAGAAGGAGGTGAGCAGGAGCCAGGCGACCAGATGAGGGGGTGCTGAGACTCAGGCATGCAGGACCTGGGGCGCCCAGGCCTCACACAGGCCTCGTGGGGTCCCGTCTGCCCTCTGACCCTCCTCTAGACCCTCGAGGTGTTTCCTCTCTGAGCCTGAGAGGCTGCTGGCCGTGGGCTTCCTGAGCAAGACAGGGGTGCCCCTCACCTCGCAGTCTCCAGGGGCGCAGGTGGCCCCTTGGCAGGCTCAGCGACCTCCAGAGGCCGCCCTGCGGGCAAGGGCCCCCGCTTGCGGGAACACCCCTGAGGAGGCAGTAAAGGGGCCGCATTTATGGAGCGCCTGCTGTATCCCAAGCCACGAGAAGCCAGGTTTTGAAGTCAGGTTAGTTGCCCGGGGTCACACAGCGACGGCTCTGAAGACTTGCACTCTTCTGACCCTCAGCCCCGGGGTGGGTCTTGATAAAGAACACTGATTGCAAGCCCGGTACTGTGTGGTCACTTACGAGAGTGGGAGTTAGCACGGCTAATCCTCATAGCAACCCTGCGAGGCAGGTAATTAGCCCGGTTTTCCAGAAGAGAGGTCTGAGGGTCAGGCATAGGCAGGTGGGAAGTGGATGAAGCAGGAGAGTGATAATACGTGTGGAATGGCGGCGGTGGTGGTGACCAGCGCTTTCAGAGTGGTTACTCTGTGCCCGGGCCTGTCCTGGGTGCTGCACACAGACTAACCTTTCCAGTTCTCATACCCTTCAGAAGTGCAAGTCAGAGTGTTAGTCGCTTAGATGTGTCTGATCCTTTGCAGCCCCGTGGACTGCAGCCCGCCAGGCTCCTCTGTCTGTGGATTCTCCAGGCCAGAATACTGCAGTGGGTTGCCATTCTCTACTCCAAGGGATCTTCCGGACCCAGGGATGGAACCCAGTCTCCTGCATTGCAGGCAGATTCTTTATCATCCGAGCCGCCAGGGAAGCCCCACACCCTTCAGGATAGATGCTACTTTTCTTCTCACTTTAAAACCAGGAAAGTAAGAAAGAGCCGTTAAGTCCTTGAGCCCAGGTCTGTCTGACGCTGGAGCCTGGGCTGTGAGGACCCAGCTCCCGGCTCAGCCCCGTGTGCTCTGAGCCAGCGACCTCTGGCCTGTTACACCCCTCGCACACCGTGTATCCTCAGGCTAGTTTCTCCCACTCTGTGAAATGGGCCAACAGCTCGGCCTGTGCAGGGCATAGCTGTGAAGGTTCTGGGGACTGAGACCCTCTGCGGGGACTTGCCCGAGATCGCCCAAGTGAGCCAACGGCAGAGTCGGTGCTCAAAGAAGCCCTCTGGACTCTGTCTCCCGTGCTCTCCTCAAAACAGGGTCTCCAGGGGCAGTTTGGAGATGGCTGGTGAAGATCTCCACTTGGAAGTTTGAGGGACTTGAGACTAAATCCCAGCCGCCTCCCAGCTGGGCTGGGGTCAGCTCATTCCACACTTGGAAGCTCAGTCTCTGCGTCTGTAAATGGGGGTGGCAATCATGTTATCGTTAGGGGGTCCGAGGCCCCAGGCCCTCAGGGCGGGAGCCGGAGAGGGGGCCGGCCGTGGTGAGCATAGACGGGAGCCCAGGCTCTGGAACCCGACTGCCTTGGTTCAGGGCCGCGCTTGTTCCTTGCCAGCTGTGTGACTATGGACAGGTTACTTAACCCCTCTGTGCCTCAGCTTGCCATCTGCTAAAACAAAACACAGAACCTCTCCTTGTCAAGGAGTTAACAATCGGGAAGTGCTTGGAACGGGGCCTGGTACAAGGCTTACCAGCAAAAGAAAGTGAAGTGAGGTCATCCAGTCACGTTCTAACTCTTTGCAACCCCATGGACTGTAGCCTACCAGGTTCCTCCGTCCATGGGATTCTCCTGGCAAGGATACTGGAGTGGGTTGCCTTTTCCTTCTCCAGGAGATCTTCCTGACCCAGCGATTGAACCCGGGTCGCATGGTAGGCAGATGCTTTACCGTCTGAGCCACCAGAAAATGCAAACATCGGCCCAGGCTTCTCCTGCAAGAGGTTGGAGGTTGGATGCCTTCCTGCCTCCAGGATTCACGGCCTGGTCCCAGAGCCCAAGGGAGGGGTCTGGGCCACCCGCCCCTGGCCCAGCCCCCTCAGCCATCTCCCTGGGTGGAGGCTAAGCTCTGGACAGGGCAGGGACAGCAAAGAAAAGATGGGAATGTTTGCGTCCACTCATGATCCTTCGAAAACTTCCATTCTGAGGATGTGTTTTATGATGGATGGAATGTGCTAGTTCAGTAACATGTGTCTGTACTTTATAAATACACACACATCGACGGGGGCCGTGCACTCATTCAGGGCCGGAGACCGTCTGACCTAAAATAATCACCATCAGGACAGCATGCCCTCAGGCTCCTTGCCCAAGCACCTTACGTGCGCCTCCACTCGTCTGATCCCCCTGGGAGATGACACTCTTGTGATCCCCACCTTTCAGATGAGGCGATGGAGGAAAGCGAGGTGGCTCCCACGATCCCATAGCCGGACGGCCCGGGGTTCACGCCCCCACAGGCCCACACCCCGCAGGGGACCACTGGGCTGAGGTAGCTGCGGGCTCCGGCCTGAGAGTGGAGAGTGAAGGATGGGAGCGCCGGCCACCGTGTGGATTGATCTGTCTGCGTCCCCAGCACACACGTACACCAGCTGCCTGCACCATCTGGCTTGTCTTGGGGAAACTGGAGGTCCTCCTGCTAGCGTGCCTTTGACCCTGTTTCCTGGAAACCAGGACTGGCTTTGTGAGCTGGGGTAGCCTCCTCCCCTGTGATGTCTGGGTCTCCCCTTACAGGGTTCTCCCGAGACCACCCTGAGGGAAGAGACTTTTGTTCACTGCACCAGGACAGGCAAAGAGGGTGTGGGTGACAAGCTGGGCACACAGTCGGTCTGTCTGTCTGTGAGAGGTGGTCTTACTCGCCTCCCCACTGCCCCAAGTCAGAAGCAGGGCCCACCTGACTCAGATTTGCAGCCCCGATCAGGGCATCAGCAGCTCCTTTGAGGAGGCCCCTCTCTGAAAATAAAAACTCCAGTCTAGTCTCCAGAAGCTGGTCAGGAGGCAGTTTGAGGTCCTGCTGCTGGCTGAATTCCGAATGAAGCTCTGGAGGAGATTCTTAGCATGTAAGAGGAAGCCAAAGGGACTTTGAGAGGCCAGCGCCACAACCTCGATTGATGAAGGAGAAACTGAGGCTCCAAGAGGCACCGGGAGGTGCCTGGAGTCTTCAAGCTCCGTATGATATTCTTCCTGATAGCCAAGGATGCTGAGGTCCAGAGAGGCAGGCACACTTGGACAAAGTCACGCAGTGACTGGCAAAGCCAGGGTCTGAACTGACATGACTTACTGAGGTGCCTGGTCCCCTCAAGGACCCTCTTTTCAGGTTCTTGGCTCAACTTGGCAGAAGCTTTGGTACTACTTAGGCATTGGAATGCATTTTTAAGTTGTTCAAGAAAGATTATTGTTCTTTCCCCCCCAAATTGAGAGGAAGCAAAATGTTAACCACAGAGTTACCATGCTGCTGCTGCTGCTGCTAAGTCGCTTCAGTTGTGTCCGACTCTGCGACCCCATAGACGGCAGCCCACCAGGCTCCTCCGTCCGTGGGATTTTCCAGGCGAGAGCACTGGAGTGGGGTGCCATTGCCTTCTCCATAGAGTTACCATGTTACCCAGCAATTCTACTCCTCCGCGGATACTCAAGAGACACGAGAACATGTGTCCACACAGATCTGTACATGAGCGTTCATAGCCGCATTACTCAGAGTAGTAAAAAGTGGTTAAAAAGCCACATGTCCGTCAACTGATGCCTGGATAGACAGAATGCAGTCTGCCTGTGCCACGGAATATTCTTCAGCCGTGAAATGTGCGTGTGCTGCACAGGCCACAGTGGATCCACCGTGATCATCACGCTCAGTGCAAGGAGCCAGTCACGAACACCTTGACCCTGTCTGTACGAAAGGCACAGAACGGGTGCATCTGTAGAGACAGGAAGTAGACGAGTGGTTGCCCCGGGCTGGGGGAGGGCGGGAGAGACGGGCGACAGCGCTGGAGCCGGCAGGGCTTCTGCTGGGGATGAAATGTTCCACGGTTAGGTTGAAAGGTGGCTGCGCGGCTCTAATCATGCTGGAAAATGCTGAACCGTGCATTTTAAATGGACGAATTGTATGGCGTATGATTATATCTCAGTAAAGCTGATTTTTAAAAAGTAAAAGCAAGCAACTGAATGTGGCGTGTGCTGGACAGGACACCCTCTCTGCGAGTTGGCACAGCCCCTCCAGGTGGACCCAGACCCCTTCCTGCCTGCGCTCCTAGCTGTTTGGAGGCATAATGAAGGTCATGGAAATGAACCTGGGGCCCAGGAGTCACTGATCGTGGCCTCATCAGGAGAGAGCTTTCTCGGCCACCTGCCTCCTTGTCCATCTTTGTAGGCTGCAAAAATGAATGAAGTCTCTTTGGCTTCATTCATTCCTTCGTTTATTCATCAAGCATTTGTTGTTGTTCTCTCGTTAAGTCGTGTCTGACTGTCTGCAGCCCCGTGGACTATAGCACGCCAGGCTCCTCTGTCCACCGTGTCCCAGAGTTTGCTCAAATTCATGGCCATTGAGTTGATGAAGCATTTCATCCTCCACCACCCCTTTCTGCTTTCACCTACAGTCTTACCCAGCATCAGGGTCTTTTGCAATGAGTCAGCCCTTCACGTCAAATGGTCAAAGTACCGGAGCTTCAGCTTCAGCATCGGTCCTTCCAATGAATATTCAGAGTTGATTTTGTTTAGGATTGATCTCCTTGCAGTTCAAGGGTCTCTCAAAACTCTTCTCCAGCACCACAGTGCAAAAGCATCAATTCTTCGGTGCTCAGCTTTCTTTATGGTCCAACTCTCACATCCATACATGACTACTGGAAAAACCATAGCTTTGACTAGACGGACCTTGGTCAGCAAAGTATTGTTTCTGCTTTTTAATACCCTGTCTGGGTTTATCATAGCTCTTCCTCCAAGGAGCAAGTGTCTTTTAATTTCATGGCTGTACCTACCGTGTACCAAGTTCTGTGCTGGTCATGACACAAACCTGGCCGAGTCCCTGACCTCAAGGAATGAACATCTTGTCAGGGAAAGAGACCAGGAGAGGTAAAGCGCCATCTGATATGACACATCCGCCCATGCATGTGATCAGTGTTTCTTGGGTACTGACTGCGTCCGGGCCCGTGTTGGGGGCGGGGCCATGACCATGGCCATGCTGCCTGGGTTCAGGCCCCTGCTCAGCCGCTGACCAGCTGTGTGATCCGCTCTGTAACGTGGGGACAGAAGTAGAATCTATGTTCTAGGGCTTCTGTGAAAATTCCACATGAGCTGCTCGGAGCTGGAGCCGCCCGGTCCGTGTAGGGCAGCGATCATCATTGCTGGTGCAGTTCCACTGGATGGGACAGTCTGGGGGAAGCAGCTCAGCTGGGCAGCGGGCGTAGCAAGGAGAGGGGGCAGCTTCGGCCGAGCACCAGGGAGGCGGGCCGCTGGGAAGAGGTGAGGTGGTCCTGGGTCTCCGGTTCTCCCTGCGCTGGGCCTGGGTCTGCCTCTCCCTGCAGGTCCCCAGGCAACCTCACAGCCCGGGGAGGCCTCTGGAGCCACCGCTCAGGGGCCAGGTTTCCCTCGCTCCGTCGTCACTACTTCCGGGAGGTGGGCATGTCATTATTCCCGTCATGCAGATGAGAGAGCTGAGGCTCAGGGGCGGGAGCGCCTGGCCAGGGCGACTCAGCCAGCGAGCTGAGGCGCCGAGGTTCATACCATGTCGGCTTCGCTGAACCCCACAGCATTAGCCACCAAAGTGGAGGCTGGAGCTTTGGTGGAGGGTCAGGATTAATGAATCAGGCCTTGAGTTAGATGGGGGTTAGGCTTCTGGTGAGGGCCTCCCACGGGCCTCAGTTTCCTCCTCTGCAGACGGAAGCAGGAACTTTGACACTGGGTAGTGGCCCAAGGCAGACGGGGAAGTGCCAAGCGCCCCCCAAGTGACCAGGACGGACACCTTCTGCTTACGGGACCTCGGGCAAAGCTCCTACTGTCTAAGGCTCAGATCGCTGATGGGGAAAAGTGATCTCTAAAGTCACTCTCATCTGGAACTTTTCCTGACAGTTGCTTGCCTGGCTTGTACTGGGGGAGCTGATAAGAATGATTTCAGGGTTACTGACAGCAGGCAAAGCATGCAGGCTGAGTGGGCGAACGGTTTCCAGATTTAGGAAGTAAAAGTAAAAGATACTCACCCAAGCGGGAATTTCAGATAAACAAATACTTTCTTAGTTTAAGTACGTCCCATGAAATATTTGGGACACACTAATACTAAAAACATGTGCTTGTTTATCCGAAATTCCTCTGTAAGTGGGCATCCCATGTTTGACCTGCAGCCTTACTAGGAGTAAGGTTGGCTGTTGGCTGGCGAGACAGTCTTGACCTCTCCCGCCAGAGAGGCACGGCCCCAGGACGCCAGAGCGGTTGGAAGGTCAGAGAGCAGACAGGCCCCTCCCACCCCTCCCAGAGTCCTCCCCGCTCTGTTCTTGTTCTGAAACTCACCCCTGCCGTTGGCTGAGCCCTGGCTCAGCACGTCACCTAGAGAGACGGACGTGCTGTAAGACAAGCCTTCACCTAATGGGCAGGCTCGCGATGGCTGTTCGGGGTTCAGGACGGGTTCTTGACCCCAAAATACCTGTGTCACACCTCACCCTGCTTGCTACTCCTCCACTATGACAGGCACCCCAAAAGCACTGGGTTTGAGGCCAGCCTGCCTCCTCCCAGGAAACGCCGCTTGTGCCCCGAGGTCTGGTCCACAGCTCAGCGGGACTCCCAGACCTCTTCATGGGGAAGAAGCCCTTCTCTCCCCCGGCCCCGCTCTCCCCACGTCTGTGAGATAGGATTGACTCCCTCTGACCACTCCTGCCTGGGGAGAGGATTTCTAAGCCCCCTGGCCCAGGCCTGGCGCGCAGCGGCCTGCTCCCTGGCCATCTCCTGTCCAGCCACGGCACCCACCCCGATCTCCTCCATGTTTTTCTGTCCCAGGGCTGGCTGCTTGATATGGGTGGGTCTCATTCAAAGGCTGGAATAAGCTATAGCTAAAGGGACTGGGATATAAACTTTTCCATTCTTTCGCAGTCTCTGTCTCTGTCTTTATTTTCTTCACCCATCTCCCTCTCAACCCGACATGGTAATTTTTATTTGCTACTCAATGGTGCTCTCTTGGGAACAGGGAGACTGATGGGGGAACCACACTCTTCCCTGGGGCCTTGCCCACAACTCAGCCCCCATGTGCGCACCAAGTCCCAGGTTCCCCCACCTGCAGGGTGCCTGCCCAGCATGCCAGGCCCCAGACGAGGACGGCTGACCGGGTATCTCACCTTCCCGGGCTCCCCCACCGACCGCTGGGCCCTGAACACTCCCTGCTGGGCAGTGTCCTCCCTGTGGGGTACCTGGCCCCCTGTGGAGTAGGCCCAGGTGACTTCTGGGGCTGCCAGCTTGGGGCAAGAACACCTCTGCTCTGCCCTTCTCTGAGACACTTGCAGGCTTGTGACCCTGAGCCTCTCTGCCTGGGCCTGGCCCTGGGGGAAAGGCACCCGCGGTCACTGCACAGGGCCCAGGACGCAGGGGGGTAGGTCATGGGCGGGAACTTGGATGTCCCGGGAGGTGGCAGGAGGCTGCAAGTCTCAGTGCAAGCTCCACATCGGACTTCAGCAGCACAAGTACAGATACAACCGCCGGGAATTTCAAGTCAGCACCTGGGAGCTTTCAGCCCCAAGCACGGAGCTCTTCTGAGCGACTGCCCTGCTCACACAGTCATCAGAGCAGCCTGGATCTGCTCCCTCCTGCTTCACAGCATTTGCAAAGGTTGTTCCCTTGGTCTGCAGTGCTGTGCCCGCCCCTCCTTTCCCAGTGAAACTCACCCACACCTCACTTCCCGGGAGGCCAGCGTCAGCCCCCCCTGGGCTGGAGGATCGTGAGAGCAGGAACCAGGGGTCTGCTCTTCAGCCCCAGGGTCCCTGGGGCCTGTCCACAGAAAGTGCTGGCTCGGTCTGGGGGGCTGAGCTACTGACCCAGCGAGGGGCCCAGGGGACTGGGAGGAGGGTGTGGCCCAGGCAGTGGAGACAGCCAGGCAAGTGCAAGGCGATGAGCCTGCATGTCTGATGAAACGATGCACGGGGGCTACTGGGCACGTGGAGGGCTGGTGGGTGAAGAGCTGCCTGCGATGTCCAGCTGAGCACGAATGCTGGGCTGTCCTGGAGAGAGTTGCTCCCCAGGGGCACCCTAGCCGTGGCGTCTTGTGGTGGAGCTGTGCTGAGGGCAGATTGGAGGCGGGGGGGCCCTGGGGGACTAGAACAGTCGTCCAGACCGGGGCAGTGTTGGGGGGGTGGGATGGGGGGCCGGGGGCAGAGCCAGTGAGCAGCCGCCCTGGTGCTGGGCCCACGCGGCCTAATCCCTCCCCCTGGCATGGGGTTAGATGAGGTTCTTAAGAGTCACGTGGCAGCCCAGCCTGTGCTCTGGGATTACCGTGGCTCGGGTGCTTCCCAGGACCCTGAGGTGGACGGGCACGCACACGCAGGACCACAGCCACGTCTGAATCCCTCACTGAACCAGGGCCCGGGGTCAGCTCTGAGTTTGAAAGAGGCCCTCTCTGTGAGGTAGGGGGCATAGGAGACCTCAAGGCCCCAGACCAGGGAGGCTGGGCAGAGGATGGCGGGTGTCCACCCCGGAGAGCAGGCGTCGGTTTCCGGGGTTTCAAGGTTCAGGAGTCCTGTCAGGGGTGGAGGGACACCCTCGGAACCTAGGGACGTCCTCAACAGGCAGATGCGCTGAGCGAAGAGGGGCTGCAGGGTGGGTGTGACTCTCATGGGAGGGCAGGGCTGATGGGTCAGAGAGCTCCTCGGCTACTCCAGGAGACCCTGACGCAGGCAGAGGCACCGGGCAGGACCCCACACTGTGGGCTGGACCGTCCTGGCATCCCCCACAGGGTACCGCTGGCCGCCTGTCCTCCCCATCCACTGGCGTGCCCAGCAGTACCTGGGGGCACTTTGCCAGACGTTGGGGAGGACCGAAGGGGTAAGAACGGCAAGTGAAGAGAAGAGCTCATTTAGTAAGAGATAGTTTAGTAACCACATGCCTGAGATGGGAGAGAGACCCCCAGGTATGGCTTCTGCCCTTGAGGGGCTTCTGCTCTTAAAGTCACTGGGTTCCTTTTCAGGCCAAAGAGCTCACTGTCTCAAGAGAGAAGTCCAGCCATGGAGAGTCAGAGGAGGGAGGGCTGGAGCTCGGTACTCCAGCAGCCCACCCTGGGCTCTGTGTGAGCCAGGGGGAGGCTCCAGGCGCATGTCCCCTGCGTCCCTGGAGCAGCAGGTGGGCCCGGAGGGAGCATGGAGGCTCCGGGGTCTTGTTCACACCCCGGCTGCGACCCCACCCCTGGAGCACCGACTACGAGGGGCAGGTGGACTCAGGAAGGAGGGTTTCCAACAAGGTCTGGCTGCTGCAGGGGGTGGTCCCAGAAATGCCCCTTGAGAGTGATGGACCGGCGTGTCTTCAAGCCCCATAACCTGTCTTCCTGTGCCGAGAGCAGCACCCCTTCGCTGCCGTGCTAACTGCCCATCTGTCCTTCCTCCTCCCTCGCACAGATGCGGGCTGAAGCAGCCCCAGGTCAGGCACGCCACGGGGTGGGGACAAACAGGGGGCCCTCTCTGGGCACCCCGCTTCTGGTGCTCGGAGCCAGGGATCCAGCCAGACCTAGCTCTCAACGCCCCAAGCCACAGGCGTCTGCTGCCCTCAGTGGGGAGGAGCAGGCCAGGGTTAATGTGGCCCCGGGCATCCCTGGCCTCTGGCTTCAGGACAGGCCAGCCCCAGGGCCTCCCAGAGCAGCAGCTGCCTGGGGTCCACCTCTGTCTGCCCACCGCTTACAAAGCCCTATGGCCTGGGGCTGCATGGAGTGGTGATGGGCGTTTTGTTACCTGAATTCTTCCAGAATAAAGAACCCCTGAGTTGGCCATGCCTGGAGGCTGCCAGGGCAGGAGGCTCAGCGCCCACCTTCCTCCTGCCACCCAGTTCCTGAGAGAAGAGAGCTCTGGGGGCTTGGTTTTCTTCTCCAAGGTCACCTTCCTCCAGGGAGCAGCTACCAAGAAGTTGCAGTCATTCCCGCTGCCACATCCTGGGCTTGGCATTTGAGGCCCCGGGCAGCCCATTCCTCTTCCCTCTTTCTCCTCCCCGCTCCCCCAGCTTGGCAGGGAGTCCACCACTGAGGACCTCATTCCCACCTCTTGCCTTTGCTGGGGCTGTCGGTGCCCGGGCTAGGGCAAACAGGGCAAGTGGGTCCTTCTGCTGCCCCACCCCTGTCCACACCCTATCCAGGCCCCGCACCCCCAGAGGGAGGGGGACACTCACATGGGATGGAATAGAAATTCAGAGTCCAGCCAGTCTAAGGGGACCTTAGATTCCAGCCCTTGATTCACGGTCAGATGACCTCCTCTGGGCACAGGCTCGGTCCTCTGCTGCCTGTTGCCTCACCTTGTGGGGCCTATTTTATGGTGAAAAGCACAAGTCTTTGGGAAGCCAGAGGGACAGAGACTTGGTGAGGAGCGCGGGCGGCTGCGACTGGCACACTAGAGCGTGGCCAAGAGGAGCTACCCACGTCCGAGGTCAGGGGCAGCAGCCGAGAGTGCCAGGCTGCGACGGCGCAGGAACGGCCGAGAGGAGCTACCCAAGTCCGAGGTCAGGGGCGGCGGCCGGGAGGAGCTACCCAAGTCCGAGGTCAGGGGCAACGGCCGGGAGGAGCTACCCAAGTCCGAGGTCAGGGGCGGCGGCCGGGAGGAGCTACCCAAGTCCAAGGTCAGGGGCGACGGCCGGGAGGAGCTACCCAAGTCCGAGGTCAGGGGTGACGGCCGGGAGGAGCTACCCAAGTCCGAGGTCAGGGGCGATGGCCGGGAGGAGCTACCCAAGTCCGAGGTCAGGGGCGGTGGCCGGAAGGACCAACCCCAAGCTATGGCTGCGCGGGCACAGGAGGGCCTAGAGGAGCTATCCCACGGTGAAGGTCAGGAAGGGCAGCAGTGAGGAGATACCCCTCATCCAAGGTAAGGAGCAACAGCTGTGCTTTGCTGGAGCAGCCGTGAAGAGATACCCCACGCCCAAGGTAAGAGAAACCCAAGTAAGACCGTAGGTGTTGCAAGAGGGCATCAAAGGGCAGACACACTGAAACCATACTCACAGAAAACTAGTCAATCTAATCACACTAGGACCACAGCCTTGTCTAACTCAATGAAACTAAGCCATGCCCGTGGGGCAACCCAAGACAGGCGGGTCATGGTGCAGAGATCTGACAGAATGTGGTCCACTGGAAAAGGGAATGGCAAACCACTTCAGTATTCTTGCCTTGAGAACCCCATGAACAGTATGAAAAGGCAAAATGATAGGATACTGAAAGAGAAACTCCCCAGGTCAGTAGGTGCCCAATATGCTACTGGAGATCAGTGGAGAAATAACTCCAGAAAGAATGAAGGGATGGAGCCAAAGCAAAAAGAATACCCAGCTGTGGATGTGACTGGTGATAGAAGCAAGGTCCGATGCTGTGAAGAGCAATATTGCATAGGAACCTGGAATGTCAGGTCCATGAATCAAGGCAAATTGGAAGTGGTCAAACAAGAGATGGCAAGAGTGAGTGTCGACATTCTAGAAATCAACAAACTAAAATGGACTGGAATGGGTGATTTTAACTCAGATGACCATTACATCTATTACTGCGGGCAGGAATCCCTCAGAAGAAATGGAGTAGCCATCATGGTCAACAAAAGAGTCCGAAATGCAGTACTTGGATGCAATCTCAAAAACGACAGAATGATCTCTGTTCATTTCCAAGGCAAACCATTCAATATCACAGTAATCCAAGTCTATGCCCCAACCAGTAATGCTGAAGAAGCTGAAGTTGAACGGTTCTATGAAGACCTACAAGACCTTTTAGAACTAACACCCAAAAAAGATGTCCTTTTCATTATAGGGGACTGGAATGCAAAAGTAGGAAGTCAAGAAACACCTGGAGTAGCAGGCAAATTTGGCCTTGGAATACGGAATGAAGCAGGGCAAAGGCTAATAGAGTTTTGCCAAGAAACACCCTCTTCCAACAACACAAGAGAAGACTCTATACATGGACATCACCAGATGGTCAACACCGAAATCAGATTGATTATATTCTTTGCAGCCAAAGATGGAGAAGCTCTATATAGTCAACAAAAACAAGACCGGGAGTTGACTGTGGCTCAGATCATGAACTCCTTATTGCCGAATTCAGACTTAAATTGAAGAAAGTAGGGAAAACCACTAGACCATTCAGGTATGACCTAAATCAAATCCCTTATGATTATACAGTGGAAGTGAGAAATAGATTTAAGGGCCTAGAGCTGATAGACAGAGTGCCTGATGAACTATGGAATGAGGTTCGTAACATTGTACAGGAGACAGGGATCAAGACCATCCCCATGGAAAAGAAATGCAAAAAAGCAAAATGGCTGTCTGAGGAGGCCTTACAAATAGCTGTGAAAAGAAGACAAGCGAAAAGCAAAGGAGAAAAGGAAAGATATAAACATCTGAATGCAGAGTTCCCAAGAATAGCAAGAAGAGATAAGAAAGCCTTCCTCAGTGATCAATGCAAAGAAATAGAGGAAAACAACAGAATGGGATAGACTAGAGATCTCTTCAAGAAAATTAGAGATACCAAGGGAACATTTCATGCAAAGATGGGCTCGATAAAGGACAGAAATGGTATGGACCTAACAGAAGCAGAAGATATCAAGAAAAGGTGGCAAGAATACACAGAAGAACTGTACAAAAAAGATCTTCACGACCCAGATAATCATGATGGTGTGATCACTGACCTAGAGCCAGACATCCTGGAATGTGAGGTCAAGTGGGCCTTAGAAAGCATCACTACGAACAAAGCTAGTGGAGGTGATGGAATTCCAGTTGAGCTATTTCAAATCCTGAAAGATGATGCTGTGAAAGTGCTGCACTCAATATGCCAGCAAATTTGGAAAACTCAGCAGTGGCCACAGGACTGGAGAAGGTCAGTTTTCATTCCAATCCCAAAGAAAGGCAATGCCAAAGAATGCTCAAACTACTGCACAATTGCACTCATCTCACATGCTAGTAAAGTAATGCTCAAAATTCTCCAAGCCAGGCTTTAGCAATATGTGAACTGTGAGCTTCCTGATGTTCAAGCTGGTTTTAGAAAAGGCAGAGGAACCAGAGATCTAATTGCCAACATCCTCTGGATCATGGAAAAAGCAAGAGAGTTCCACAAAAACATCTATTTCTGCTTTATTGACTATGCCAAAGCCTTTGACTGTGTGGATCACAATAAACTGTGGAAAATTCTGAAAGAGATGGGAATACCAGACCACCTGATCCACCTCTTGAGAAATCTGTATGCAGGTCAGGAAACAACAGTTAGAACTGGACATGGAACAACAGACTGGTTCCAGATAGGAAAAGGAGTATGTCAAGGCTGTATATTGTCACCCTGCTTATTTAACTTATATGCAGAGTACATCATGAGAAACGCTGGACTGGAAGAAGCACAAGCTAGAATCAAGATTGCCGGGAGAAATATCAATAACCTCACATATGCAGATGACACCACCCTTATGGCAGAAAGTGAAGAGGAACTCAAAAGCCTCTTGATGAAAGTGAAAGTGGAGAGTGAAAAAGTTGTCTTAAAGCTCAACATTCAGAAAATGAAGATCATGGCATCCGGTCCCACCACTTCATGGGAAATAGATGGGGAAACAGTGGAAACAGTGTCAGACTTTATTTTCTTGGGCTCCAAAATCACTGCAGATGGTGACTTCAGCCATGAAATTAAAAGATGCTTACTCCTTGGAAGGAAAGTTATGTCCAACCTAGATAGCATATTGAAAAGCAGAGACATTACTTTGTCAACAAAGGCCCGTCATGGATGTGAGAGTTGGACGGTGAAGAAGGCTGAGCACCGAAAAATTGATGCTTTTGAACTGTGGTGTTGGAGAAGACTCTTGAGAGTCCCTTGGACCGCAAGGAGATCCAACCAGTCCATTCTGAAGGAGATCAGCCCTGGGATTTCTTTGGAAGGAATGATGCTAAAGCTGAAACTCCAGTACTTTGACCACCTCATGCGAAGAGTTGACTCATTGGAAAAGACTCTGATGCTGGGAGGGATTGGGGGCAGGAGGAGAAGGGGACGACAGAGGATGAGATGGCTGGATGGCATCACCGACTAGATGGATGTGAGTCTGAGTGAACTCCGGGAGTTGGTGATGGACAGGGAGGCCTGGCGTGCTGCGATTCATGGGGTCGCAAAGAGTCGGACACGACTGAGCAACTGAACTGAACTGAACTGACCTGAGTGGCAGGGGTGCAGAAGGAGCGTGGGTGTGCCTTCCTCTGCCCCCGCCGCGGGTGGCCTCAGACAGGCCACACCCCTCCCTGAGTCCAGTGTCCTGTGACATCAGGCTTATGATACTGTTCTTTTAGGCGCTTCAGTGAACAGCAGATCGTTTTATTACGAGGTTCAGCCGGCAGCCTACGGCACACAGAGGGGCCAGAGTTCTGCAGCCCAGTGCCCTGTGCTCCCCAGGATGTGAGACGCGGGGCCCACCACCCAGGAGAGGTCTCCACCCAGGGCCCAAGACCACTCAGCAGGAGGAGCAGCAGGGCTGGGCTGACCCCTCACCTTCCAAAGCGGCCAGGGAGGCTGAGGAGGCGACCTTTGGACTGAGACACAAAGATGGGGAGGGACCAAGATCTGGGAGGAGCATTCCAAGCCCCGGTGTGGGAACCAGCGGGATGCATCCCAGGCCAACGGGGTGGCGGTAGGAGACAAGGTCAGGGAGCCCCGTGCAGATGTGTGAGTGATGCAGATGTGGGTCACGCGAGGTCGGGTGAGCCACCCAGGGCCACACAGCAAATTCAGGAATGCAAGGCTGCAGCGGGAGCCACGCAAGTCTGGGCCGGGCCCTCAAAGCTGCCTGTGGGGCCCTGCAGCCTGGGCCCAGTGGAGGAGGCTGGTACCTGTGGCCAGGGGATGTCAGGGCCCAAGGCCTGACCACCCGTTGCCCTGCTCAGCTGGGGCAGGGCGCCTGGATCTGACCCAGGAAGGTGCAGCCTGGGGACGGGGGCCGAGCAAAGAGGAGCAGAGCCTGGACCCCAGGACAGGCAGGGCAGACGCCTCAGAAGGGCCGGCTGCACAGTAGGGCCTGGGCACCGGGTTCCATGTGTTTCTGAGTAACATGTGGCTTGTCAGCCAGGTGTGCCTCTGAGACTGAGGTCTGCTCTGCCTGGGAGAAGGCACGGGGCCCTGTACCCACCACCCACTCACTCGTTCACTCCTTCATTCACTCATTCATGGGCTTATTAATTCATTCATTCACTCATTCATTCAGTCACTCATTCATTCATTTAAAAAGTTTCATGGAGAGCCAGGTCCTGAGTCAGGAACCAGAGCCTATTTGTAGCCACAGAGCCTCAGATCCCATCAAGGCCCTTAAAAAAATTTCCCAAGAGAGACTTGGCCCCAGGAAGGGGTCCCCTGAGGTGGTGATGGCATTTGAACTAAGTCTGCAGAAGGTCTCTTGGAGAAGAGGGAAAAGCATTCCAGGTATCGGATGCAGACCACAAAGGCACAGAGCTGTGCGCTAGAGTGGCTTTCAGGGTGGGACTCAGGGCGTGACACCATTACAGGGTGCAGGGGTGCAGAGTAGAGGGATGGGGAGACAGGGGCATGACAGGGCAGCTTCATCTCCTGGGCCTGGGGAGCCGCTGAGTGTTATGGCTCCCTGACTGATGTCTGAGCTAGCCGGAGCCCCTGGGATCTCACCCTCTTCTGCAGCTCCGCCACTTCTGTCTTCCCCTCCCACCCTCCCGTGAGCTCCAAAGCTGGGCTCACAGCGTCCCCACACCCCCTGCCCCACACCCACACTCACCCTGAGTTAGGGTTTTTCCAGGCCTGAGCCCGCCCATTTGCTGGAAGGAGACATCGAGGCCCAAAGCTCAGAGCTCTCCTATCAGACCTGCCCCAGCAGAGCTGTGGATGGCCCTATGGTTCGGTCATTAAATATGTACCGAATAGGGGCTGGGCCCCTTATGGGGCTGAGCCCCCTTGGACAGCATCTAGAGGAAGAGAGAGGGCTCACCCTGTCCCCGGTTTATGGTTCACGCGAGTGAAGCACGCGCCGAGGGCCTCCCTCATGTATTCAGGGGTTTGCCCTTAACATTCTCATGCTTCCTTATGACCCCCTCGCGCTCCCCTCCCAGTTCAGCTGGGTCTCAGCCTGGTGTGAGCCTACCTGTAAGATCTTGGCTGAAAGTTAGGATTGGCCAATAACCAAATATTAGCTGACCACTAAGGTGTTGGCTGAAACACTGCTCAGTTAATAGATAACTAAGGTGATAGTTGATAAGTTCGTTGTCTCTCCACTGTGCGTGCGCGCTCAGTCATGTCTGACTCTTTGCGACCCTGTGGGCTGTAGCCCACCAGGCTCCTCCATCCATGGCATTTCCCAGGCAGGAATACTGGAGTGAGTTGTCGTTTCCTCCTCCAAGGGATCTTTCTGACCCCGCGATCGAACCCTAGTCTCTTGAGCCTCCTGCATTGGCAGGCAGATTCTTTACCACTAGCACCGCCTGGGAAGCCTGTCTCTCAACTATAGTTGGTAATTAACTCTTAATTCAAAAATAGGATTTTTATAACTCAATAATGAAATGGCTAACCAACTAGCATAAATTCAGAGATATTTATATATTCATGTACTTCACGGCATTATTCATTATTATAGGTGAACATGTCCATGGACAGGTGGCTGGATAAACAAAATGTGGTCATATGTCCAATGTAATATTCAGTTCAGTTCAGTTCAGTTCAGTCGCTCAGTCGTGTCCGACTCTTTGTGACCCCATGAACCGCAGCACGCCAGGCCTCCCTGTCCATCACCAACTCCCGGAGTTCACCCAAACTCATGCCCATCGAGTTGGTGATGCCATCCAGCCATCTCATCCTCTGTTGTCCCCTTTTCCTCCTGCCCCCAATCCCTCCCAGCATCAGGATCTTTTCCAATGAGTCAACTCTTCGCATGAGGTGGCCAAAATATTGGAGTTTCAGCTTTAGCATCACTCCTTCCAAAGAAATCCCAGGGCTGATCTCCAGAAGCAAGTTTTGACACCAGGTTAGATTGACATGGAGGATATCGTGCTAAATGAAATAAGCCAGTTTTTTTTTTAAAAGACAGATACTGTAGGAATCCACCTAGTTGAGGTCCCTAGAGGAGTCAAATTCACAGAGACAGAAAGCAGAATGAATAAAATTGTAAGCTTTATGTTATATATCTCTTACCACAATTTTAAAAAGTCAACACAGTTTAAAAATGGGCAAAACAAAAGATATATGATGGCCAATAAACACATGGATGCTTTTGAACTGTGGTGTTGGAGAAGACTCGTGAGAGTCCCTTGGACAGCAAGGAAATCCAACCAGTCCATCCTAAAGAAAATCAGTCCTGAATATTCACTGGACGAGCTGATGCTGAAGCTGCAGCTCCAATCCTTTGGCCATTTGATGTGAAGAACTGATTCATTTGAAAACTCCCTGATGCTGGGAAAGATTGAAGGCAGGAGGAGAAGGGGACGACAGAGGATGAGATGGTTGGATGGCATCACCGACTCAATGGACATGAGTTTGAACAAACTCTGGGAGATGGTGATGGACAGGGAGGCTTGGCATGCTGCAGTCCATGGAGTCGCAAGGTCAGACACGACTGAGCGACTGAACTGAACTGGAACACATGGAAAGATGTTCAACATCACTTGTCACAAATGCAAACTAAGCCCCAAGGAGGTACCAGTACTTTTGGAACTGAAGTGAGAAGACTAACCATGCCAAGCGCTGGCAAGGAGGCGAGCGACTGGAATTCCCAAACAAGCTGGTGAGAGCGTGACCCGGCCAGTCACCCTGAGACCAGGGCTCCGTTCATGACTGAGTCGAGGGGTAGGTCTACGAGCCGAACCAGGGCTTCGTCTGGGAACAAGTCTAGGCCTTAGACTGTGACGAGGCTCAGGGCTCAGTCTGGAACCAGAACCAGAGCTCCATCTGGGAGTGGCTTCAAGGCCCAGGTCAGGAGCAGCGTCACAGCTCGGCTTCTGCTGAGACGGTGCTGTGACCAGGCTGTGTCTGGGACCAGGAATCCTGCGAGAGTTGGAGCAGGACTCAGCCTGCATCTATGCTCAGAAGCTCCCCCATGGGTGCCTGGTGAGGCGGAAGCCTGAACGTGGCTTCCAGAACCGTTGAGCTCCCTCCCTCCCTGCAACCAACTGAAGCTGCCTCTACGCCTTCCATACCTAGCTTCTGTCTCTGGGCACTGTCCTGAAAACTGCCCGCGTGGCCAGAGGACCTGCCTCTGTGTCTGCTCCCAGACCTCAGCCTCCCGCCTCCCTGCCAGGGAGCCTCCTGGCTCCAGGGCTATTAAAGGAGGGATCTGTGGGAAGCCCCAGGTAAACAAAGTCCAAGCTGAGGGGCTGGGGCCGGCACTTGTCCCTCCCCCGGCTTGGTGGGCTGGCTCCGAGAGAAGCCCGGAGTGCGGAGCGGGTGAGGTTGACAAGAGACTTAATGAAATCCAGAGGGAGGCGCCCTGGCAGGGCCCACCTGGATGGAAGCCCGGGACGGTAATTAAATTAATTCTGGGGTTTGTTCCAACAAGTGCAGAAGCGAGAACTGAGGCCAGGGCCCACTCGCTCGGGGCTCCAGAAGTTTGTCATAATTACAGGGAAAAAACAAGTTTCAGAATTTACGTAACCACAACGCTTCAGGCCCTGAAGGTTGGGCCCAAATTGCTTTCTTTTTCCAGGAAATGCACAATTGCACGGCTGCACCTGCAGCCCAGGGTCACCGCTGCAGCTCCCAGCACGTGCCAGAGCACAGGGCAAGAGCTTGGTTCTTGTCCCCATTTCTCAGAAGAGGCCAAATGAGGCTCAGGGGCAGAAGGGTCTCGCGCAGGGTCATATGATCTGAAAAGAGGACAGTCTTCCGGCCCCAGATCCCAGTTATCCTGCCACAAACCTCTCCGGTGGGGAGACTGTGGCTCTGGAAGCGGTGCCCTACCTGAAGGATGAATGGGGTGGGCAACCAAGAAGGCGGAGGAGTGGATATACCAGGCGGAGGAAACAGGTTGGGGGCTGGAAAGAGCAGAGCGCAAAGAGAAGAAGGGGTGGACCCTTCGGGCTGGGGAGGGGGTTGAGGCAGGCTGAGCCCCAGAGCAGGGTAGGGGGCAGGTGCAGAAAGGTCCGCCCAGCTTATCTTATTCAGCCCTGTGAGGGAGGCGCCTCGTTGTTCCCATTTGACAAATGAGTAAGTGGAGGCTCAGGGAATTTAGGACACACAGCCAGGAAGTGGTCCTGCTGGGGTTAGACCCCATGGCTGTAGGGCTCAAGACTGCCCCCTTAACTCTCCTGGCTTCCTGGTTCAGCTCAGCCCAGGTGTCGAGGCATGAAGGTGCTCCAGGCTGGGGTGGAAGAGGGGAAAGGGAGAGAACTGTTTGCCAGGGAAGGGGCAGCGGCAGGGAGCTGACTGCTGAACCCAAGCCTCTGCAGGGTCCTCCCCAGGGCGAGGAAGCCCAAGACCCTTCATGGCAAGGGAGGGTGAAGCTGGTTCCAGCTGAACTGTGTGTGGGCTTCCTGGCCAGGAAGTGAGCCTCCCGTCCCGGGAGGTATGTAGGCAGACGATGGACAAAGAGGCACGAGGAGGCGGTCTTGGATTGGGTCGTGCCCATCGGAACTCTCGGGAGCCCCCACTGTCCTGGAAAAAACCCTTCCTGGCCACTGGCCGTTGAGGGATGCATCAGAGGAAGCTCTAGAAAGAGGCAAGGCCCCCTGCCCCCCTGCCCCCACCCCGAGGGATCTGTCTGCTTCCAGAGAGTTTCCCTCTCCTCAGATGTCTCCAGCACCTCGAAACACAGCCCCTGAACAGCATCTGGAGGAAAACGTCTGTCTAGTGTGCGGAGACCTCTCTGTGGGGGCCTGTTTCCCTTGAGCAGCCCAGGTGGGCCTCCAGGACAAGGGATGTGGCCAGGCTCAGCCCTCCAGGCAAGGCCTCTCTTGGTTAGAGGGCTTGAGGGTCCTCGCCGTCGCCCTTAATCAGGGACGAGAGTGTTTGTTTTCCGGTGAACATTTCCTGACCGCGGACAAGACCAGACAGAACTGTATGCCCCAGATTTCTGGCAGCCTGAGACCCTGCACTGCGTGCCTTGCCCGCTCACCTCACCTCTTCCCGGTGGCCTAGTGCTCACCCCTGAAGCCTGAGGTCTGGCCGCCAGCTTCTAGGAGAACCCTGCTTGTGGCATAAAGTGTTGGCAAAACTCCATGCCTCTCCTTTTCCCGTCCTTCCAGTCTCCCTGGTCCCTCCCCTCAGATCTCATCTCCACAGCCCTTAACCTGGGTGGTTGGCATCTCGTTAGACACAAGCATCTCAGGCAGGGGAACCGCATGTGTGGTAGCCCAGAGGCATGACCACAGTGAGGGCTCCTCAGAACAGAACACGTGTGCTCTGTGGCTGAAGCCCAAGCTAGGACTTCATGCCTCCTGACTGCTGAATACTTGATCATGTGTCCCCTAAGAGCAAGGACCTTGCTCAACATAAGTACGTCACCACTATTACGAGAGAAAATTAAAATCCAGACTCAAGTTGCCCGGGTATTCCATGTGGCTGGGTCTTCCGTCCTTCCTCTTTTCTTTCCCAGAACCAGGATCCTCTTATTGATTTTATTTTATTTGGGCTGCACTGTGCAGCCTGTGGGATCTGTTTCCCGACGAGGGATTGAACCCGTGCCCCCTGCATTGGAAGCACAGAGGCTCAACCACTGGGCCGCCAGGGAAGTTCCTGGAACCCAGGTCTAGAGAAGGGGTATATGTCACACGTGACGACCAGGTCAATCTCTTTAAGTTAGAACAGTCTCCCAACTGTTTTCCCCAACACATGACTTTGTGAAAAGCTTATTTATCAGATTCCCTTATGAGACTGAGGTCTATTGCACGTTACTGCTGCTGTTCAAGTCAAGTGGACCTTAGGAAGCATCACTATGAACAAAGCTAATGGAGGTGATGGAATTCCAGTTGAGCTATTTCAAATCCTAAAGGATGATGCTGTTAAAGTGCTGCACTCAATATGCCTGCAAATATGGAAAACTCAGCAGTGGCCACAGGACTAGAAAAGGTCAGTTTTCATTCTAATCCCAAAGAAGGGCAATGCCAAAGAATGTTCAAACTACCTCACAATTGCAGTCATCTCACACGCTAGCAAAGTAACACTCAAAATTCTCCACGTGAGGCTTCAACAGTATGTGAACTGTGAACTTCCAGAGGTTCGAGCTGGATTTAGAAAAGGCAGAGGAACCAGAGATCAAATTACCAACATCCGCTGGTGGGGAGGAGACAGAAGGGCAGGGGTGACCAGCTCCCCAAGGCCCAGAGCACAATGACCTGGGTTTCATCCTGGAGCAATGGGGAGCCCCAGAATTTGAGCAGGGGACACGCCATGTCAGAAATGTGTCCCATAAAGCTCCTGACGGATTGGACAGGTGAAACCATGGAAGCTGGGAGACTGGGGTGGTGGTGGTGGGGGACTGGACTGAGAACCCAGCACAAGCTAGGTCCAGAGAAAGGGGCCAGACAAGCACTCCCAAACAAGGAAGGGAGGGCCAGGTGATGAACTGGTGGTGAGCCTGACACGTGGACAGTAGGGCCCCGATTTTACAGAAAGGGAAACTGAGGTTTAGAAGGAAGTGACTCGGCCACAATCACTTGTCTAGGGAGTGATGGAGCCAGACCGTGGACCCAGGTTCAGCAGCGTCTCTCTCCCCTGCACCCTCCTTCGCCAAGGTCACCAGCTCGGTCTTGTGACTTGTGAGATGATTCACTCGCCCTAGCCAGGCCCCAGTGACCTCGGTGGCCTCAGCCCGCAGCGACTTGAAGCAGGGTTTCAGTTCCCGGCCAGAGACTGAGGCCGGGCAGTGGCAGGGAGCACGTCGAATCCTGGCCACCAGACCCCAGGGACCAGTGGCCAGTGATGAGGCCCTAGCTTGTCGCCTGTGTGGAAGTGAGTTTCCACACAGAGACGGACAGCGGTGAAGCAAGCCCAGTGTTTGTTAGGAAGTAAAAGTGTACGTGTGGATAATCGCATGGGCAGGCTCAGAGAGAGAGAGTCACGCCCTCGTGGTGGCTTGGCTCACCTTTCTGGGGCATTTCTTCCGGGTTCCCTGTGGGCAGTCCCCTTACTTCACCTGGTTCTGAGTCCGTGTTTGGCCGTCTCGGCGTCTTCCCGTGTGCTTCTCTCTGAGCCAAGATGGATTCTAGCGAGAAGGCGGGTGGGTACGTTGGCATCACTTACTGTGAGGCAATACCCCCGCTCTTTTGACCTCCAAGGAGCCTTTCTGTGCATGCGTAGTTAGGAGGATGTCCTTGACCTTGGGAATGAGGAATATGTGGTATTTTCTCTCTCATCTGGGCAGGGCTCAGCTCCTTTCTCGCTCCTGCTAGTTTGGCTGCCCAGCCTGGGACCCATCTATCTTCTGCCTCACGAGTGAACTCCTGTTCATCCCTTGATGCCCAGCTGAAAGCTGGGTGATGCCTTTCAGTCTCCTCCTCCTCAGGGAGGCCCTCTCAGTCTCTGTTTTCTCCAAATTCCAGGGAGATGGCTTGTTAGTCTGCCCCACTGCCTGGGACGGCCTTGGGGGCAGAGGGCCTGTCTCATCTCTGTCTCCCCGGCACCCAGGCCAAGGCCAGGTATACAGTAGATGCTCTATAAGTGTTGATGAGACAGAGAGAGAGAGAATGAATAAATGATAAGTGAATGAAAGGATGAAGGAAGTTCTTGTTTTATTTTTTATTGCAGTATAGTGGCTTCACAGGGTTGCGTTAATCTCTGCTGTACAGCAGAGTGATACATAGACTCTTTTTTTAAATTTTTTCCCATATAGGTCATTACAGAATAATGAGAAGAGTTCCTTATGCTGTTTGGTAGATCTTTATGTAGAATCTAAAAATATGGTACAAATGAACTTATTTACAAAATAGAAATGGAGTTACAAGTATCGAAAGCAAACATGATTGCTGGGGGGAAAAGCGAGGGGCTGGGGGGCAAGGGATAAATGGGAGACTGGGACTGATATAGACACAATGCTGCATGTGAAATAGATAGCTAATCAAAGCCAGGCTTTGGCGTCAGACAGGCCCGGTCCAGGGTCTGGCTGGCCTGTCCCCTGGGGCTGCAAAGCCCCAGAGCTCGGCCTCCTCCTCTGTGGCGCCACCTCTGTGCTCAGCCACCCTGATGGTGGACGGCTCAAGGAGCTCTCCGTGCTTCACGGAGCCGGCCGGCCTGGATTCAGCCCTTGCCTCTGCCACTTACCGTGCGTTGGTTTGCACGAGGTGCTTGCTTGACTGCTCCGTGCCTCGGTTTTCCCATCTGCAAAATGGAGCCTAAGGATGCTCACCTCATAAGGTTGTTTGGAGGGGCAAATGAGGCAAGGCATGTAAGGTGTTCACAACAGAATGTGGCGAGCGGAGAGCGTCAGACACGGCTTGTTTCGTCAAGGCACCGGTGACGCCCCAAGGCACGTGGTGTGTGCATCACCCTGGCCAGGGCGGGGGCTGCTCTCCCAGCCCCTTCCTCCATCCTGCGGCCCAGGAGGGTGCTGCAGGGACCCGGCAGGGCAGAGGGGGCTCTGACAAGCTGTCAAAGCCACAGCCCTGCTCTGAGGAAACATCCCTGGGTCCAACACGGCAGGACCCGCTGATTCCAGACAGAAAGCCCATGTAGCCCTCGAATTCACCGCCCACATCAGCGACACTGGCCTTCGCTTCCGAATCCTCGAGGAGGAAGGCATCAAGCATGTCTGGCTGTGACGGGACTTCAGTGTAACAGTTCCAGCCCCCGAGCTCGGTTCCAGAAGTCCCTTTTTGACGTGCTCCTTTGAAATCCCGAGTCAGAGTGTCCCCTTCCACTCAGCGAGGTCGATGTTGCTGTGAGCAGGATGAATTTAGGTGCCTTTTTTTTTTCTTTTGAGCTCTAAGTTCCAAGCTATGGACCCAAATCATATGCTTTAATCCCTTCAGGCCCATGACAAGAGTGTCCCTCCCAATAGAAGGAGGAGACAAGGCTCAGAGAGGTTGCCAAACGTGCCCAGGGTCACCCAGCACACAAGCAGAGTCTGGAGTTGAGCCCGCACATGTGTGATCCCAAAGGCAATGCTCTTCACGGCTGTTCTCAGCGCCGGCCACGTGTCGGGATCAAATGAGGAACTTTGATGGTGCTGGCTCTGGCTTGTGGCCTGGGTGTCAGTTGTTGCTGTTGGGTTTTCTGGTTTTTTGTTGGCTGTGCAGGGTCTTGGTGGTAACACGCGGGATCCTCAGTCTTAGTGCTGCATGTGGGGTCTAGTTCTCTGAGCAGGGGTGGAACCCGGGTACCTCTGCCTTGGGAACACGGAGTCTTAGCCACCGGGCCGGCAGGGATGTCCCCGGGCGTTAGTTTTTATAAGGCTCCCCGGTAGATCAGCCAGGCAGCCAGGTTGGCAGGACAGATCTGGAGGATGGACACATGTGCCCAGGAGAGACAGAGCCTATGAGACGGTAACCCGTAGCCCCTGAAGCCCCCCAGGGACAAGGTCATTGTTCAAGCCCAGACCCCAGGCTGAGGACTTCCAGAAAGCTGCACCTCCATCCGGAGGCAGCACAGAGGCAGCAAGGGCTGGGGCAGAGCCTCTTCCAGGAGCCGCTCCTGGGCTGGAGGCCTGGCCACGACCCCCAGACCTGGCTTGGGCCCCTCGCCCCGTCATAGCTCAGCACAGGCCTGACTCTCCGACCTTTTATTCCTGTGTGAGCAGTGGGAGGATTTCTTCAGACAAAATCTGGGGAATTTGGCTTGAGTGGACTTTGACTCAGCCCATTCCTTCTGACATTCCAATGAGATGTCTCTGACCCCGCAGCCTCCCGCCCAAAGCTCCTCAGAAATCCGCAAATGCCGGACCTGGTGGCTCATCCCCAAGGCGGGCGGATTCCACAGCCTCCAGGAAGGCGCCGATGTCCAGTCCTGCTTCTGCGGTTTCCCAACTGAGAGGCCTTGGGATGGTGGCTTACCTTACCTGAGAGTCTCAGTTTCCTCATCTGTAAAATGGGCATCTACCTCATATTCGTAGAAGATTACAAGAGAGGATGCCACACTCTTCGCCAGTGTCTGGCGTGCAGGAGGCCCTTGGTAAGGACCGTTGTTGTTCTTGTCAGCTTGATGGTGGTAGGGGAGCCTGGGCCGCAGGCCCCTGGGATTCACACCCCACTTGGCCTGCCACTCTGACCCCGTCATGGCCCTGCTGCCAGAGACTGACCCCAGGCGGCCGTCCTATAGGTCAGAGGCTGTCCCCTTCCCCCCAGCCGTCACACCAGCTGCAGTAATACAGCGAGCCTGGCCGAGAGACCCACTGGTACCACCCCCCACAAAGCTCTCCCTCCATCCCCACTGCCACCCTAGCCCAGGCCCCCAGCAGGCCTCACTCCTCCCACCCGCCTACAGGCGCAGCCCCCGAGTGCACTGCCCACCCAGCTGAAGTCGCAAAGCACCGCCATCATCTGTTACGCTTCTCCCCAGCTGCCCAGGCCCTCCCGCTCAGCCAGCCTCCAGCGTCCTCTTGGGCCTGGCCACAGGCGCTCCATCCCCTCCGGCCTCTGCGGCATGCCCCGCCCCCCACCCTGCACCTCTTGGCACTGCCCAGATGCGCCAAGCTCTCTCCTGCCTCTGAGCCTCTGCACATGCTGCTCCCCTTGTCTGCTGGATACGCTTTCCCCATCCTGCCTGCTGGTCAACTCCAGGTCATGCTTCGGCTCAACTGGCAGAGCCTTTGAGCTTCCCCACGTGGGTCTCCACAGATTACCTGGGCTTCCTGACAGCTCTGTGGCTGGGTTCCAAGAGCAAGTGTCCCAGAAGAACCACGGGGGTGGTGCCTTGCTGCTATGACCTGCCCTGGAAGCTGCTCAGCATTGTTCTATCTTTGCCACAGACTCAAGGGAAGAGAACACGGGGACTTTACCCCTCAAAGAGAGGAGTGTCAGGGTGATGTCATACGACGAGCCCGTGCAAGGGAAGGTGTTGTAGCTATTCTTGGAAAAACCAAGGGCAAAAAGAGGGCAAAGGAAAGTGACCGAGGTCAGTGGCTAACTGGGGCCACCCGTGTGGGGTCAGGAGTCCATGACCTCACTGACTTACAGCTGGTACTTCAGTAGGCAGTGCGGCTCTGACTCGGTCAGGAAAGCTTAGCGGTATGAGTCTGGTCAGCAAAGCACCTAAGGAGCCAGGGGAAGCTTTCTGTCCGTACTGGAGATATCCCCAGTTCAAAGCTGTGGGTATTAGTGACCTCGAAAATCTCCCTGCAGGGCTGGAACAGGAGGAGGGGCCACAAGTGATTTCAAGAGGCTTGGGCAGGGAAGAGGGGGTAATGGTCCCAGTACTCCTGGCCCACTGGGGATCACGCCCTCTGAGGGTCGTCAGGAGAAAAGGCTCCACCTGGTACCCAAGGCCTGGAGTGTTGTGGGGGGGACGTCTCATGGGTCCTGCCATGCACACCCTCCTTGCAGAGGCAACAGAAGGAAATTGCGGGGCGGGTCGGAGGGTGCTGGCGTGAGCAAAGCCAACATCAGATTTCCTCTTTTTCTTCACCCTGGGTTCTTGTTCCTCTTTCCTTTTGCCAGTTGGGCCAGGATAAATCAGGTGTCCAGAACGTGAGGACTCTCAGGCCCCACGGTGTGGCCGCTAACGCGCTGTTCCGGCCGTCGCAGCCGTTGCTCCGTCACCCTTGAGCCGCGGCGTGTGGGTCTCCGGGCCTCCAGCGCTGACACGTGCTGCGTCTTGGCGGCCGTTGCAGGCGAAGACTTGTGACCCGGAGCGCAGACAGAAGTGCTTCGTGAAGACAGTCTGACGGGCTGGAAGGTTAGCCCTGCTGCCTGACAGTAACAGAGCTCCATCCCGAGAGGAGAGCAAGCGTGAGCAAACCTTTCACTGAGCATTTACTGAGCACCTCCTGTGCACCAGGGCCCAGGAAGCACTGTGGACACTCTGATGCTCGGGACATATGTGGGCCCTACCCTTGACGGCGCACTATCTGGACTGTTCCAGAAACAGCAGGTGAGGTCTAAGCAGAGGAAGATGAAGGAGAACTGGCCAGACGGGAGGGGGGAAGTGTTGCTTTTCTGACGGAGGTAACAGTGTACGGAGGGCTCAGGGGCCAGAGAGAGAAGAGACTTCAGGAGTATAGAGTCTGAGCACAGAGGGGAGGCTGGAGGGGGGTAGATAGTAAGCTATTGTTCAGTCACTCAGTCGTGTCCGACTCTCTGCGACCCCACGGACTGCAGCATGCCAGGCCTCCCTGTCCATCACCAACTCCTGGAGCTTGCTCAGACTCGTGTCCACTGAGCTGCTGCTGCCCTCCGACCATCTCATCTTCTGTCGCGCCCTTCTCCTCCCGCCTTCAATCTTTCCCAGCATCAGGGTCTTTTCCAATGAGTTGGCTCTTTGCATGAAATGGACAAAGTATTGGGGCTTCTTCAGCTTCAGCATCAGTCCTTCCAGTGAATATTCAGGACTGATTTCCTCTAGGATTGACTGGTTGGATCTCCTTGCAGTCCAAGGGATTCTTAAGAGTCTTCTCCAGCACCATAGTTCAAAACCTACCAGCCATGATTCCCACTCTTCAAGACTGAATCCTGAATGAGGTTGGAAAGCCGTCTAGGTTCACCCAGGGCTGGAAGCCACTATGTGGGGCGTCCACCACATGCCTGGTGCTAGCTAGTTGCTTTTATCTTTATTTATTATAATTTTAAAATTAATCATGTAATTAAGTTCCACCTTTCTTGAGATCTAATTGATGTACGCTGGCTGTTTTTCAAACTCTCTGATTTCAGAATTCCCATTTCATAGATGAGGAAACTGAGGCTCTGAGAGGCACAGAGACCAGCCCAGAATCTCCCAGTTAGGAAGCTGAGCCCCAGGTTCAAACACAGCTGTCACTTATTCTATTACCACCACGCCCCCAGCCCCCCGACCTGACACCCCCTCCCCACCCTGAGCAGGACTCACCCACCACACCTGGGCCTCCTGGCCGTGCCAGGCTCTACATTCCAGCAGGCTGGTGGAGACAGGTGTGGGCAGAGCACGCCTGCAGGCCTAGAGCCCTGCCTGCCAGCCCCCAGGCCCTCACTGGGCAGGGAGCGTGGAGGGGTGCCTGTGAGGACCTTGAGAGCCAGGCGCGGGCTGGGGGCCGGCCCCCACCCTGCCAAGACGGCGTTGTCAGTCTCTGCTCTCCTCTGACGCACCTACAAGTTCAGGGCCAAGACTTATTAAGGAAAAGGTAGGGCTGCGGACGGCGGACACGGCGCGGTCAGTGCCTGGAGGTGATGCCAGTCTCCGGGAAGGGGGCTGGCTGCCACCAGCTGAGCACCGTCTCCTCCGACGGGGACTCTTCCACGCGATTAGCGTTAGGGTGTGTCTGTCTGTCCTGGTGTACTGTCGCCTGGGAGGACAGAGAGACTCGATTCCACGGGGGCGGGGCTGCAGAGCTGGACATCCTGGGCTTGGCCACTAACCTTTGCAGGGCCTGGAGGCAGTGACTTTACCTCTCCGGGCCTCTTTCCAGGGAAAGAGGGAGGAGAATAGCGTTCGGCTCCTAAAGCTTGTGAGTATGCTGGGGAGCACTACACGAGAAGCGTCCATCCCCGCAGGTGCCCAGGACGGTGAGGCGTTACTGCTAGAGGTACTGTTGAAGGTGAAAGCGTTAGGCAATCATCAGGTCCGACTCTTTGCGACCCCATGGACTGCAGCCCATGCTGCAGAGGACAGGCTCCTCTGTCCACAGAATTCTCCAGGCAAGAACACTGGAGTGGGTTGCCGTGCCCTCCTCCAGGGGATCTTCCCGACCCAGGGTTTGAACCCGCGTCTCCTGCGTTTCAGGCAGATTCTTTACCATCTGAACCACCAGGAAGCCCAGCAGTGGTATTAGTACTTCGTCATCGTCGCCATCATTCAGCCCTGAGTCTTCAGGATCCACGCGGACCTGAGCAGGCGCCCTGTGATTCTGCGCAGGGTCACAGTGACAGCCAACGTCCTTGAGGGGAATGGGAGGCTGGGGCCTGAAGGGCTGAGGGAGCCGGCTGTGAGCCCGCGTCGGTCCCCACCTTGCTCTGTGATCCTGGCAAGGCCAGCGCCCTCTCTGGACCTCCGTCTGCCCCTTGTTCACAGGCAGACGTGCACAAAGGCCCTCCCAGCTCTGCGGCTCTGTGACCAGACTTGTTAAGGGCACCTGCTGTGGGCCCAGCCCAAGGCCAGGTGCTTGGTGAGGATTTGATATCAGAAGTGGAAGGGGCTTGGGACCCCTGGGCCTCCCAGTCCTTTGGAGGGGTGCCTGTTATCTGAGAAGGAGGGATTGGGTCTTGCTGGTTATTTGGTTCCCCCGTGTACACCCTTCCACCCCCAGCAGCCTGAGGTCCATGCTCTTTCCCTGCTCTGCAAAGCTCCAGCCTTTTGGGACCAAGCCAGCCCTTTCTCTTCCTTTCACGCTCAGGTCAGCGCCACCTCCTCCAGGAAGCCTTCCTTGATTCAGGACTGAGTTAGTTGCCTTCCTGGGCCACGCTCCGGGCCTCCTCTCATAAGATGACAGCCCACCCCGACTGGGCAACCTAACCAACGAGCAACCAACTTGTTGGCAAGTAACCAACACCCTTGAGCCTCCGTTTGGTCAACTGTTACGTGGGGACGTTCAGTGCCATCTCAAAGATGAAAACAACCATGGACGCAGAACCAAGCAGGCCCTCGCAGAGGCTCTCAGTGCGCGAGAGCCCTTCGCTTCGCTGATCTACAACCTTCCGTCCTTCCGACCTCGCTGAGGCCCGGCGCAGGGCGGGGCGTCCTGGACGCCTTTGCACTGGCTGTCCTGTCCTTCCAGCAAACTGAAAGCAGGTCTCTGCTCGGAGCTCTGCCAGGTGACAGAGCCTAGCGGAAATCATCAGCGCAAAACTGTATTCTGTCTTGATTGCATCCGTGTTTCTGGTACCTTCTGTTCATAGCAGCCGTTTCGCAGATGTGAAGCGGCTTTTCGTTTCTAAATACGCTGACCTCGGCTACAGTGTCCGGCAGTAGAGGATTTGAGCTCAGGAGCCCTGGGCCCTCGGTCCCGGTTCAGATCCCATCTCTGCCCCTCCGTTGCCCTGCCTTCAGGAGCCCCGTCTGCCTGGGGGCTGTTATGAAGGTTGATGTGTGTGCAGTGCCCGGAGCCCGGCCCAGGGCGCGTTCAGGGTTACCCCTTGCTGTGGAGACGGTTTAAAAAGGGACTTGACGCAGAGCGTGCTTGGGGCTTGGCCTGGCGGCTGCAACCCTCACACCCAGCCTGCCTCCCTCCGCGGGGCTGCTGCCGCCTGCCAGCCTCCCTAGCGAGCCCCCGGCTGCATGGAGTTTAATCTCCCGGCCGGTAAACACGCGACCACGTTTCCCAGGCTTTGTCCTGTTACTTCCAGCCGTTCTCAGGCCCTGCGCACTCCTCCCACCCTGAGTCCCAAGCCCCCCCGGTTCCCTCTGTCCCTCACCCACGCCTCAGTTTCCTCATCTGTGGGGGGCGCGGGCAAGAGACCACCTGTCACCCCAAAAATGGGCCTCACTCTGTGCTGGGCGATGGCGCAAACCCTTGATGGCAGGCCCCCAGAAGACGCCGCTGAGCCCCGCACCCTCCTCTACTCACTCCCCATCTCCCCACCTGGGACCCTCCCCCAGAACCCCCTCCCACTCTCTGCTGTCCCTGCACGCCCCGGGTCTGACATCCCACACTGTGGAATCCGGGGATTCACCCGCCATGTGGCGGGTGGACTGGGGCCAGGAAGACTGGCAGAGGCAGGCCAGACTGGGGTTTAGTCACTCACACGCCTCCGCCTGCCTCGGTTTCTGCATCTGTAAAATGGGAACAGTAGCGCTCGCCCCCTCTTGCCGCTGTCCTCGTGGGGCCCGGCGCCCCCTCGCGCTCCCGAGGCTGTGTTACTGGCATCGCCATCAGTGAGAGATGGGAGGTGGCCCTGCCTTCTGCAGGTGCTTTCTGGCACCGTGTTGGCTCTTGGCAGGGATGGAAACCCACTGCCTCCGTCGTGCCCGCACGCAGCTACTTGGGCAGGGCGACGGGGTACCTCTCGTGTCTTGTCACCCCTCTCCACCAAGGCCAGAGTGCAGGAGCATGGCTTCCAGCCCCACCTCTGAGCGTCTCCTCACCGCCCCTGCCCCGTGCCCGGTGCCCTGGCCTGTGGCTCCCCCCAGACCTGCTCCAGCTGGGGCTCCAGCACATTAGGGACTGTAGACAATTTACCCAAGTTCTCAGCACTGCCCGGCCTGGTGTGCACCCTGTCTCCATCACCCACGTGCTGCCCAGCCTTGGCCAAGCTGCCCATCTTCTCATAGCCTCGGGCTCTCCCCGCCCGGAAAAACGGGGTCATGCTGGAGATCAAGGAAGCATGATTTACGGAGTGATCCCCAGGCACCCAGCTAGCATTTTGCCCGCATGATCTTGTTTTCCCTTCCTGACGGCGCCTTGACGTGGGCAACGCCTAGTGTTCATGGGCGATGGCGTTGCCAAGCACTGTTCCCAGCGCGTGAATCCATTTAATCCTCAGGACAATGCCGTGTGCGAGGGCCTGGCAT
The DNA here is from genome assembly GCF_029407905.1 of Bubalus kerabau. Taxonomy (NCBI): domain Eukaryota; kingdom Metazoa; phylum Chordata; class Mammalia; order Artiodactyla; family Bovidae; genus Bubalus; species Bubalus kerabau. The sequence continues at coordinate 59,653,055 of NC_073643.1, read as the reverse complement.
CATCCCGGTCACGCATCAGGGGACTGAGGCAGGGCAGCGGACTGACAGATCCGGGCGGGTGGGCTCCAGAGCGCACGCCCTGGGCCCACGTGGGTGACATGACCTCTCAGGAGACCCACAGAGGGGGAGTGACTTGTCCACACAGCTGGGGTGCAGCAGAATGGAGCTCAGGGTTGGGACAGTCCAAACCCTACACCCATGAAGTCGGGCACCTGGCTGAGCCTCTGCAGAGGGATTGACTGGGGGTCCCACTGACTGAGGGGAGGTCACTCCCCAGGAATCCACAGGCTCCTCGTAAGGGCCCCCAGCCTTCCTGCTTGGGGTGGAAGTGAGCTGTGAGCAAAAGCGACCCCCCTTCCCACTGGGGAGCTCCTTAACCATAGAGACTTGGGTTCATTCATCCATCCGCTTACCTACCAGCTCATCCTTCCACCCATCCACACACACACCCCGTCCACCCCTCCACGCATCTGTCCATCACCCACCCATCCACTTATCCACCCGTCCACGCATCCATCCATCACCCATACACACACCTATCCATCTATTGCCCATCACCCACCCTTCCTTCCACCTGTCCACCTGTCCACACACCTAAGCTCCCATCTGCCACCCCTTGCCCACACTTCCTTCCATCTCTCCACGCATTCATACGTCCATCCACCTACTCATCACTCCACCTCTGTGCATCTACCCACCCATCCTTCCACCTGTTTCTCCACTCTCCCTGCCTTCTTTCCTGCTTTCCTCCCATGGCGCATTCATCTATTCATCTTTCCAGCCAGCCAGTGTCTCGTCTGTGCGAGACCCTGTGCTGGGCAGTGCTGAGAACTTGGGTAAATTGTCTACAGTCCCTAATGTGCAGAACTTACTCCCTAGGAAGGGAGTTTGACTTACAATTCAGTGGAACATGGTGTGACAAATGCCATAACTGAGGCAGCATGAAGGGCCGTGATAGACCAGGAAAGCAGAGGACTCTGCTTAGGGGTCAGGGAAGACTTGCTGGAAGACGTGTCCTTTGAAGGATATTTGTATGAGTCAGGGCTCTCCAGAGGAACAGAATCAGTAGAAAGCAGGTATAGAGAGAAAGATTTATTTTAAGACATTGGCTCATGTGAGTATGGAAGCTGGCGAGCTCTCAACCTACAATGTGGGCCAGCGGGCTGGAGTCCCAGGAAGAGCTAGCGTTACCGTTCAAGTGAGGAAACCATCCACTGGAGAATTCCCGCCTGCTCAGCAGAGGTCAGTCTCTTTGTTCTCGTCCGGTCTGCAACTGATTGGATGAGGCCCACCCACATAATGGAGGGCAATCTGCTTTACTCAAGGTCTGTTGATTTAAATGTGAATCTCATCCAGAAACATCTAGAATAACAGTTGACCATATACTTGGGTACCGTGGCCCAGCCAAACTGACATAAAGTGAACCATCGCAGTACTTGACATGCAAAGGCACTGGGGTTTGAAGCACTCTAGGCAGGGAAAACGATTCTTCCGTTGGCCCAGAGGTGGGCTGTGGCTTTGGGACAGCGGGTTCCTCTCAGGGTAGAGAATGTGGGCAACGAGACCAGCGAGTAGGTGGTCCCATCCTGACACCTAGGAGGGGGCAGTGGCTGAGTTCTGAAGCTGGAAAAGATTGAGGGCAGGAAGAGAAGGGGGCGACCAAAGGTGAGATAGTTCAACAGCATCACCGACTCAATGGACACGAATCTGAGCAAACTCCAGGAGCTGGTGAAGGACAGGGAAGCCTGGCAGGCTGCAGTCCTTGGGGTTGCAGAGCTGGACACGACTGAGTGCCTGAACAACAACAAGAGGAAGATCTGGGGGATATAAGGTTGCTCAGATATAGGGGATATAGGGCAGGTTGCCCTGCCCCTCCATTCCCCTCCCCAACCCCATGCCCTGCCAGGCCCAAGCCAGATGTGGTGGGCAGGACAGAGGGCCTGGCAGGCCGGGCTGCTCAGCGACCACTTCCAGCTGCTCCGGCTTGGGGACCCTGTGCCTGCTGTCGGTGAGAGGCAGCCCTGGCCGGGCTCCCCTGTGCCCACCTCGCTCTGATTGCTCTCTCACCCCCACCTCCACGCCTCAACCTGTGGGCCTCCTCTGCTCTCTCTGCCTCCATGCCTGGCTGTGTCTGCCTCTCCTTCTCTCCTTGTCCCCATCCCTGAGATAAGCGGGGCAGACATCAGTGGCTCTCTGCCTCCCAGACATCCAAGCATCCCCGGGACAGAAACTAGCCAGCCAGAAGCATCTCAGAGACCACCTTGTCCAACAACCGGGACGACTGAGGCCTCTGAGTCCTGCCCAGGGTCGCTCACCAGTCTCGAGGGGGTAGGGAATGCCTCCCCAACCTCCACTAACCCCCTTCCCTCCAGCTCCCGCAGCAGCTAAACCTAGAAATGGCAGTTAAATCCCAGGCATGCAGGAGGGGCTGGTTGCCAAGGGCCAAGGACTCTGCTAAGATGAAAACTGGGCTCCTTGCAAGTCTTAGAGCAAGAGAACCACAGGCAACCCGGGAGAGGCGGCTGGGGCGCTGCAGCCTGTGGGCCTCTGTCTCTCGGCCTTTGTGACCCTGATCACCCTTGGAGGCCAGGGCTGGGGCCTCGCTGGGACATCGCGACCCAGCCCCTCTCTGACCTGCACCCTCAGAGGCTCCCCCACGCCCTGCACGTCTCTCTGCCTTGGACCCCCAGTCTGCGGTCCAGGACATGAAGCTCTAGCTGAGTGGCCCTGGGCGAGGCAGGCCCCCTCTTTGTAAGGATGGAGCCAAACCCCATCCTGGGCAAGACTCTGGGGACCACCAGGTGCCACGTTCCTGCCTTAGTCTCCGTGTGCCTCACTTTTCCTCATCTGTAAAATGGGGAGACTGGCACGTGCTTCCTGCTTTCCTAGAGCGGCCGTGAAATCGAGTGAGTCATGGTAGGAGTACCTCGAACAGAGATGCTGAGCGCAGGGGCCATGGCTCTGCTGCTGCTGTATTCCTACTCCTTCCCAGCCCCGGTAGGGCGAGACACTGAAGACGCGGATCCCACGTGTGTCTGCTCTGGAGAAAGGTCTGCTGCTCTGATCGCACTGCCTGGGCAGGAGGCCTCCCCAGAGGGCAGGAGGCCTGGACGCTCGGCTCAGCTGTGGCTCGCTCCATGCCTCAGCTTCCCCCATCCGGGTCAGGATTGCACCCCAAAGCTTCTTCCAGCTCTGACATGATTCATATCTGGGAGATTTGGGCAGGAGTCTCAGCCCACCTATTAAACGCACATTGTTGGCCCCAAGAATGGCAGCAGCAAGATCAGACCCAGGCTGTGTGACCCGATCATCTCAGAGGTGGCAGGGGGGGTGGGCCTTGAATCGCCTCTCAATGGGTCATTCTGAAGGCACTGGGGACCTGGGGGGCAGAAGAAGACGGAGGCTTAAATAGATGAACCAACAGGATCGGGGTGGAGGGACCTTGGCACTTGGTGACGCTCCAGATGAAGTTTCCCGCCGGGCCTGCTGCGTGCGGAGCCCCGAGCCGCCTCTGAGGGTGCCCTGAATTGGCTCCTGGGCCCAGGTTTGTGTCTGTGTCCAGCCAGTGCCTCCTGCCTGAGTGACGACGTGAGGGTGGGCAGGCTCCCCTGGCAGAGGCTGCTGCTGGCAGGATGCTGAGGGCTGAGGGTCTGTCGTGGGCGGGTGGGTGGAGGGCCGTGGAAACTCCGAGAAACCGCTGCCTGCCCCTGGGCTTTGGAGGGCAGAGGCAGAAGGGGAGGGGTTTCTCTGCCCTCAGCCTTGGGGCAACGTGCCTGAGCATCTGGGGCCTGAGCTCACTGACCGCTGATGGTGTCCACGGCCGCATCCCAGGGCCCGCCCAGTGTGGGGACTGTGCCAGCGGCCAGCAGCCCTGGGCACCAGCGTGCTCACTGAGGCCTGGGCAGGGCCGTGCCCTCTGCCCAGATCGGGGCGGGGAGAGGTGGTCCGCCTTCCTGTGGGCATGCAAGGGTCAGGGGAGGAAACACGTGCAGAGACAGCGGGGCGGCCCAGCGTGGCAGCGCCGGCATGCGCCGTCTGTGATGGAAGCCCTGCCTGCCACGCCCTCTGCCCCCGTTCTCATCACCGCTGGGCCCTCACGGCTCCACCGAGCCTCTGGCCCAGAGCAGGGGCCCCGCGCATGTTTGTGGAACGAATGAATGATGAACCAATTAATCAGTCTGGGCAAAACCGGAATAGAAGCACCTCAAGATCCTTCAAGATCAGACGCTCTGAATAAGGCTCAGGCCTCCCTCTGAGCACATATCACGATGTCTGCGCAATCTCAGTGGAGATGGGTTCTGGGATGTTGGACTTGTGCTCTGAACCTGAAAGTCTTAGTCGCTCAGTCGTGTCCGACTCTTTGCAGCCCCACGGGCTGTAGCCCCCCAGACTCCTCTGTCCATGGAATTTTCCAGGTAAAAATACTGGAGTGGGTAGCTGTTTCCTTCTCCAGGGGATCTTCCCAACCCAGGGATCGAACCTGGATCTCCTGCATTGCAGGCAGATTCTTTACTGTCTGAACCACCAGGGAGCAGGTACCATGATTATCCCCAAATTACAGGCGAGAAAACCAAGGCTTCAGGTGGAGTCTGCCTCAGGGCTGGCTTCTTCGGCAATTGGGCAGGAAGGGTCTTATGCAGCCAAGCAGCGCCCCTGACTTGTGTGACTTGTGTGTTGTGGCCCTGGGCTCCACCTGGGGTGGAGAGGGTCCCATCAATGGGGTTGGGGCTGGGGTGGTTCCCGACTCTCTTGCCACTGTCCCAGTGGGCGTCACATCAAGGTTCCCTCTTGGCCACCTCCTGAGGGCTGAGATTGCCCCAGGGCTTAGCCCGGCTGTGTGGTCTCTTCTTCTGCTCAGGGAATTTTATGTAAAGGAATTTGTTGAGCCCCATCATTTGGGACTCAGCAGGGGAGTTTCTGCCTCTTAGAAACGGACTAATGCCAGACAAACCTCTTAATCTCACTGAGCCTGCTTTCTCACCTGTGACATGAGAACCAAAAATCACATCTGTCTGAAGCAGTGGGAGTGAAACAGGAACAGCTGTTTGAGTAAGAGCCTTTCCGTGGAGTACTATACAGCAGTGAAGAAGGGCTGTCCTAAAGGTAAGGGCAGCAACTCGCTGAACCTCAGACACACACTGCGGAGGGAGAAGAGGCAAGCTCCAGAAGACAGAGCCCCTGAGGTCCTCTTTATATAAAAACAGAAGACACGAGCGACCTTTGGTGTGACACAGACGTAAGTATTAACAGGAAAAGAGTAACAATACATTTGAACAAGAAACACCCAGTTCAAGACCCAGTTACCTCTGTGAAGACCGAGAGGTGCCCAGAGGTGTGTGTTCAGCTTGTCTAGGGTGCCCGGATGTCTCCACGTCCGTTGTCCCGCCTGGGCCTTGTGCAGGCGAGTGACTCAGGAGGATGGGACCAGCGTGGTGGCCAAGGAGAGGGATAGCAGGGTGCTTCACTGCTGGATTTTGGCAGGCTTTGCTTCGTGGTCGCCTGAGCCTCAGGGCGCCTCTGGTCTGTGAAATGGGGACAGCCCCGCACGGAGGGTGGCGCGGACTCGGTGCAGTCATGCCCCTAAGACCCTCGGGACATTGCCTGCCTCGCCCAGGTGCCTGTTCAGCCCCAACGGCCTTGACCACTGCTTTCTCTGCAAGTAGGGGGCGCAGAAGAGGGGAAAGCCTGTACAAAGTTGTGGGACTCAGGGCTCTGAAGCGGGGGTGGCCCCCAGGACCCCCCAGGAGCCCAGAGTCTCCGCGGCGCTCCCCGTGGAAGGAGGTCAGGCCTGGGGACATTTTGCTTCACTTCAATCCTCAAAAATCCCTTCCCATGTGAGTAACGGGCCCCCGCTAATCGGTCATAAGGTTGACTGTGAGCACGGAGGCTGAGCCACACGACTCCACGCCACCCTCCTCCCACGGTGTGAAGCCCTGGGCATGGTGGGGGGTCTCCTGTCTGGTGGAGGACATGCAGACCGGCATACCCCAGAGAGCCAGGCCACGGGCGCTGGGCCAGCACCTGCCTGGCCCCGGGCACCCACTTTCAAGTCTTGGGAGTAAGCCTGGTTCCCTGACCTTAGCCAGTCCTTCCAGCCCTGAGCCTCAGTTTCCTCATCTGTCAAATGGGGATATGGTTGTGTGCCCACGGCCATCAGATGATGGGTGGATATGGCTTGGCCAGAACCGAGCGACTTTACTGACCATTAGTAACGATCTCAAGGGCATCTCCAGGCCCTGTCCCTGACTCAGGACCATACTGTGAAGCACCAGGAGGTCCGTTTTGTCCACAGCTGGATCCCAGTGGCCAGCTCAGGCCGTGGTGCAGAGCGCAGCATGTGAACCATTGTGCTGGGGGCTGGGTGTCTCTGGGGGTGTGGATCTGAGCCCCACCCCTGCCCCGGCCCCTGTGTGACACTATCTCCCACCTGCCCAGTTCTCCTGGATGTCAAAGCCAGCTCGCAAATGCCACCTCCCCCTGGGGCCCTCCCTGATTGCTGGGCCGGGAGCTTGCTCTCTCCTAGATCCTGCTGCCCTTCGTCCCAGGGCTCCAGGCACGTTGGCCATGTACGTGAGGCCCTTGCCAAGGAGGCTCTGTGTAGGGTTGGTAGGTCATTCATCCTGCGTGGCTCATAGGGCTTGCCCACCTAACGGACACTCTGAATGGATGGAGGTCTTTCTCTGCCCACCTCGTCCCTGCACGCCCAGGCCTAGCAGAGGGCCTGGCACGCACGGGTGTGACTGGACGGTGGACGTCTAGTCAGAGATTCTGCCCCGTTCACGGCAATCGATCATGCATGTGCCTCCCTGGCGGGTCCCACGTTCTCCCCTCCTGACGGGAGCCCCTCCCACCATGCAGGACTGTGTAACCATGCAGCATATTGCAGAAATGCGGTGCGAGACTTCCGAGCTTGAGTCATCGTGGCTTCTCCGGGGCCACTTCCTCCAGGGTCTGCGGCCTGTGCAGAGGACCCAAGTCCTCCCGCCAGCGGCCGACTCCCCCAGCTAGCCCTGTGAGTCGGCCGCCAGGAGAGCAGAGCCTCCAGCCCCCGTCAAGCCTCCTGGTGACAGTGAGCTCATGAGTGACAGCCCCCAAGGCCACCAGAAGCACGCGGCCAAGCCACTCCCGAATTCCTGGCTCACAGAAAACACGAGCTGTGACCTGTATTTGTTGATGACGGGGGTAATGTGTAACAGTGATGGGTAACTAACCCAGGCAACCTCGGGCCAGAAGGATTCAGGAAGGACCCGCCCACAGGTCACGCAGGGGCCTGACCCTCACCCCCTGGGCCCCAGGCCAGGGAGGGGGCTGTGGTGTGAGCCTAGGGAGGGGGAAGAACTGTCCGTCTCAGGCCCCAGCTGGGAACTTTCCATCCCCAGGAGGCAGATCTGACCCTTGTCAACGTGGTTTGTCCCTCTGGGGCGATGTGAGTGGAGCTCCCCGAAAGCAGGGAGGCCTCTCTGGTGATTCCTGGTGTCTGCAGGGAGGGATGGGAGTATTAATAGTCAGAACCGCTGGAAGGCCTTGCAGGGTAACCAGTTCAGACTCTTGTTCTGTTTTTTTTTTTTTTTTCTTGTTTGTTCTTTTATTTTGCAGCATCAAACCCCACAAGTCACTGTTGCCCCCAATTCAGGCACACCCAGGTATTACTGGGACATCCTCTCTGCCAGGCCCCAGGCTGGGCACTGGGAGCTGGGCACGCAGAAATATGTGAGCCACAGCCCCTGCCCTCCAGGAGCTCAGCCCAGACTGGCCCATGTGGGAGGCGGGGCTGCCGGCACCCCCAGGCCCTCCACTCCCACCCTGCAGCGCTGCTCAGCGCTGGACTGGCGCCGTAGCCCCCTCATCGGCCTCCCGATCCATCCTTGCCCCCTACAGCCTCTTCTCCCAATAGAGCTCAGAGCTGTCCTTACAAATGGCGGATCAGACCAAGTGACTCTCCTGCTCAAAACGCTCCACTGACCCTGGTCGGAAACTTGCCTTAGCAGTGGGAGGTCCCTGGGCCACTGCCCGACCACCTGAGATCACATACGGGGCACCGCCTGCCCTCCAGGGATTCTGGGTGCGACGTGATGCCAGGGGCAGCTGCGAAGCCCTGGCTCGGGGGGTGCTCAGCGTCTCGGCCACATGAGATCAGGACACATTAGCGGACACCGTGAGGAGCCCAGCTCCACTGCTGCCCTGTACCCCTTACCCAGGGTCATCAGACACACCCCAAAGGCCCCCAGGGGGACAACGGGAAAGTGTGTTCTGCCCGGGGCTGAGGCCCCAGCCACACGGTACCTCCTGCAGGTGCCAGGCTGAGCAGAAGCAGGCCTGCCTGGGAACCACGTGGTCTGGCCCCAGCTCCAGGGAGCTCCGGGACCCCCAAACCGCATGGTTAGGGATGGACCCATGGCCTCCTCGGGTGTCATGGGATCGCTTGAAAAGCGGGGGGAGCCTTCTGGGAGGGTGGTAATGTTCTCCCTCTAGATGCGAACACAGCCCCCACGCCTCATCCTGGAGATTTGTTTAAGAAGTGTGAGACAATGAACTTGGGCAAATTCCGGGACTTGGTGGTGGACAGGGAGGCCTGGCGTGCTGCAGTCCATAGGGTCTCAAAGAGTCGGATACGACTGAGCAACTGAACAACAACGATAAGTTCATTCAGTCGCTCGGTTGTGTCTGACTCTGTGAACCCACGCATTGCAGCACGCCGGGCCTCCCTGTCCATTACCAACTCCTGGAGTTTACTCAAACTCATGTCCATCAAGTCAGTGATGCCATCCATCTCATCCTCTGTCATCCCCTTCTCCTCCTGCCTTCAATCTTTCCCAGCATCAGGGTCTTTTCCAAAGAGTCAGTTCTTTGCATCTGGCCAAAGTATTGGAGTTTCAGCTTCAACATCAGTCCTTCCAAAGAATGCCCAGGGCTGATCTCCTTTAGGATGGACTGATTGGATCTCCTTGCAGTCCAAGGGACTCTCAAGAGTCTTCTCCAACACCACAGTTCAAACGCATCAATTCTTCGGCACTCAGCTTTCTTTATAGTCCAACTCTCACATCCATACATGGCTACTGGAAAAACCATAGCTTTGACTAGATAAACTTTTGTCGGCAAAGTCATGTCTCTACTTTTGAATATGCTGTCTAGGTTGGTCATAACTTTTCTTCCAAGGAGCAAATGTCTTTTAATTTCATGGCTGCAGTCACCATCTGCAGTGATTTTGTAGCCCAAGAAGATAAAGTCTGTCACTGTTTCCATTGTTTCCCCATCTATTTGCCATGAAGTGATGGGACCGGAAGCCATGATCTCGGATTTTTGAATGTTGAGTTTTAAGCCAGCTTTTTCACTCTCCTCTTTCACTTTCAAGAGACTCCTCAGTTCCTCTTCACTTTCTGCCATAAGGTTGGTGTCATCTGCGTGTCTGAGATTTTTGATATTTCTCTCAGCAATCTTGATTCCAGCTTGTGCTTCATGCAGCCTGACATTTTTGCATGATGTACTCTGCATATAAGTTAAATAAGCAGGGTGACAATATACAGCCTTGACGTACTCCTTTCCCAATTTGGAACCAGTCTGTTGTTCCATGTCCGGTTCTAACTGTTGCTTCTTGACCTGGATACAGATTTCTCAGGAAGCAGGTCAGGTGGTCTGGTATTCCCATTTCTTGAAAAGTTTTCCACAGTTTGTTGTGATCTACACAGTCAAAGGATTTGGTGTAGTCAATAAAGCAGAAGTATATGTTTTTCTGGAATTCTCTTGCCTTTTCTATGATCCAGTGGTTGTCAGCAATTTGATCTCTGGTTCCTCTGCCTTTTCTAAATCCAGCTTGAACATCTGGAAGTTCTCAGTTCATGTACTGTTGAAGCCTGTCCTGGAGAATGTTGAGCATTTACTTTGCTAGCATGTGAAGTGAAGTCGCTCAGTCGTGTCCGACTCTTTGCGACCCCATGGTCTGTAGCCTATCAGCTTCCTCTGTCCATGGGATTTTCCAGGCAAGAATACTGGAGTGGGTTGCCATTGCCTTCTCCAGGGATCTTCCCCACCCAGGGATCGAACCCGGGTTTCCTGCATTGTAGGCAGACACTTTTACCGTCTGAGCCACCAGATGAATACAATTGTGAGGTAGTTTGAACATTCTTTGGCATTGCCCTTCTTTGGGATTGGAATGAAAACTGACCTTTTCAGGTCCTGTGGCCACTGCTGAGTTTTCCATATTTGCAGGCATATTGAGTGCAGCACTTTAACAGCATCATCCTTTAGGATTTGAAATAGCTCAACTGGAATTCCATCACCTCCATTAGCTTTGTTCATAGTGATGCTTCCTAAGGTCCACTTGACTTGAACAGCAGCAGTAATGTGCAACAGACCTCAATCTCATAAGGGAATTTGATGAATAAACTTTTCACAAAGTCATGTGTCGGGGAAAACAGTTGGGAGACTGTTCTCGCTTAAAGAGACTGACCTGGTCGTCACGTGCGACATGTACCCCTTCTCTAGACCTGGGTTCCAGGAACTTCCCCGGCGGCCCAGTGGTTGAGCCTCTGTGCTTCCAATGCAGGGGGCGCAGGTTCAATCCCTCGTCGGGAAACAGATCCCACAGGCTGCACAGTGCAGCCCAAATAAAATAAAATCAATAAGAGGATCCTGGTTCTGGGAAGGAAAAGAGGAAGGAGGGAAGACCCAGCCACGTGGAATACCCGGGGGCAACTTGAGTCTGGATGGAGAATTAGTGGATCATTTTAATTTTCTCTCGTAATAACGGTGACGGACTTATGTTGAGCAAGGTCCTTGCTCTTAGGGGACACATGATCAAGTGTTCAGGGGCATGAAGCCCTCAACTTTTCTTCAAATTCTGAGCAGGAAAAAAAAAAGACATATGTATGTGAAGATAAGGAAAATATGCCAAAATATCAACAGTAGTTGAACTTAGGTGAAATATAGACGAGCATCTATTCCGTATTCTTTCAAGATGTCAAATTTTAGGACATTTTTATAATAAAAGTTAGGGGTGTGTGTATGTGTATGTGTTAATCACTCGGGCATGTATGACTCTTTGCGACTCCATGAACTGTAGCCACCAGGCTGCTCTGTCCTTGGGATTCTCCAGGCAAGAATACTGGAGTGGGTCACCATGCCCTCCTCCAGGGGATCTTCCCAACCCCAGGATCGAACCTGGGTCTCTTGCATTGCAGGCAGATTCTTTCCTGTCTGAGCCACCAGGAAGCCCCAAAAGTTAAGGTTAGGATGAATAAAATCTAAAGCTCTGGCTGTGGTCCTGGGTCACCCAGCCCCTGCCATCCCAGACCTCAGCCCGTCACTCTCCCCCTCACTGTCCCTACTCAAGCCACACACACGTGTGCACACACACATATGCACATGTGCACACACACATGCACACACACGCTTGCACGCACATGCACACTGGCCCAGGATACACCAGGCTCCTTCCTGCCTGGGCCTTTGCACTGGCTGTCCCTGTGCCTGGAACACCCCTCCCCTTGATTGCCACACGTCTGGCTCTTATCACTCAGGTCTCAGCTCTGATGGACCCCAGGGGACTTCGTAGCTCAGTCCCTGTCCCAGGGATGCCAGCACCTTCTGACTGTCCCCCCGCGGTGATGACACGGTCCTCGGCATGTCAGAGGCACCTTCCCTCGTGGGCACAGATGGCGGCTGCGGCTCCAGATAGCAAAGTGCCCTGAGCAGCGAGAGGTGGGGCAGGGCCATGGCTGCCCCCCTTGAACCATAAGGTGTCTCCCTCTCCACGAGGAAAACCTTTCCCCAAAGCCCCTCTGCAGCCTCTGTCTTACGTCTCATCGGCTGGAACCCGGTGGCTCACCCAGCCCAGACCCGACACTGGCCATGGGCAGAGGGAAGCCTGGGGCTTCCTCCCCCGAGAGCAGAGTCCTCCCGGCCAGAGCGGGTGGCTACCGTGAAGACCCCGCTGGGGTGATCTTCCCACACGTCTAGAACTTGGAGATGACAACACTCACCTCGCATCGGTGCCTTCTGTTCATTCTTCCAGCCGAGGGAGCAGCTGGTGGTCTCACATCCCACTCTACAGATGGGCAGATGGAGCTCAGAGAGGCACAAAGACCTACGGGGTCCTGGACCAAATTTGGGGTCCAACCCCAAATGCTCTGTAAGTGGAGAGGCTGCGAGGACAGGGTGGGCAAAATGTCCGGGACGTCCCGGGGGCGAGGGGTAGAATTCTATGGGACTGGGAAACGCAGCAGACCGGCCAGAGTGGGTGGCCCTCCCTGGCACCCGGAGAACAGAGGGAATTCGGCAGGGGCTGCATGAAGCATCAGGTGGGGGACCGGAGCAGCCAGGGCGAGGAGGATCTGAGCGCAGGCACACCTGGGCCCCGAGGATGGAGGGGGGACAGGCTGGGAGGGGCGGCTGGGTGTCAGGCTCCTGGAGGAGGACCTGTTCCTTGTTCTGCAGGCGGCAGGGGGCCACCGACGGTTCTGGGGGCCACGAGCGTAGCAGAGACAGCCTAGAGAGGACTGGAGGGGCGAGAGGGGGGCCAGGAGACCACGAGGATGATCGGGACCACTGCAGGGAAGGTCTCGGCTTCCTGGGTGCTGGGGCCACGTCTGCCAAGTGGCATCTGCAGTCCCCACACTCTGCGGGGCTCCTGTGAGGACTGAGGGCCTGGCAGCTCTCCAGGGCACCCCCGCCCTAGGCCCTGTGCTGAGAAGGGCGCTTGCTTCACCTCGAACCAAGTTCTGCAACCTCCTGTGAAAGTGAAAGTGTTAGTCACTCAGTCATGCACGACTCTCTGCGACCCCCTGGACTGCAGTCTGCCAGGCTCCTCTGTCCACGGGATTCTCCAGGCAAGGACACTGCGGTGGGTTGCCATGCCCGCCTCCAGGGGATCTTCCCAACTAGGACTGAACTCGGGTCTCCTGAATCGCAGGCAGATTCTTTACCATCTGAGCCACCAGGGAAGCCCCCTGAGGGTCTCGTTATTTGGAAGGCCTCCTCCACAGCACACAGCTAGGGATGGAGCCTGGCCGCCGCGTCCTAGAAATCAGAGCGTCTGTCCCAAGCTGCCGTGTGACCTCCTGCCTGAAAGCCCCACTGAGTCCGGTAGCCCAGCTCAAGGGCTCCCAGGACCCGCAGGGGTGTCCGATGACCTCGCCTCCCCTCCAGCCCAACTCCGGGCCGCCCCTCGGGTCCCCCAGCCTCATCTCCCGGCCCGGGCTCCCTCCTCACAATGCCACCGCCCCGGGGCCAGGCAGAGGGATCCGAGCCTCCTGGAGGCCAGGAAGCTGGGCTTAGTGCCAGGCACCACCTGCCAAGCCCCGGGCACCACAGTCCTGCCCTCAGGGCGACCTGCCCCTTGGAAGAAACACCTGGAGTCGGTGAGCAGCGGGGTTCTTTCCGCCATGACTGCCACGGTGCTGCAAGTCACCGCCATGGTGCTGCAAGTTGTGGGAACGGGCGCCGGCGCCGCTTCTCAGGGCAGAGCCCGCGCGGGCAGCAGCGGCCTCAGGTAAGCCTCTGGCAGGCGTCTCCCGGGATGCGGCAGGTGCAGGATGCGGGGCTCCAGCTTCTGGGGTTCGCTCAGGGTCGGAGGCCCCCTGAGGCCTAGGTGCTCAGTCTTGGCTGCCTGACGGTCCCCAATGAACAGCGAATCCCCCGGGGGCTTGCTTCCTGTGGCTCCTTGGGCCGAAATCCCACTGCCGTCCAGCCCTCCCTGTGAGGGGGTGCGGGGGTGCAGGGGCTACAGAGAGGGCCAGCCTCTACACCCGCCTCCCTGGCCTCAAGGAGCTCGGGACTAAATGGTGCAAAATGCATGGTGGTGAGACAGGGTGCCGACCTCTGTCCCCTAATTCAGGAGGAGCCCTCTGCTTGGCCTGGGGAGCTGGGGGGCTGGCTGGACCCATGGAAGAGCTGCCCAAGCAGACATAACAGTGGGAAAAGCCAAAGGAAAGAGAATCCTTCCGTGTGACCGGTCTGAAGAGTCTAGTGCGGCTGGCGGGCTGTCCGGGGCGAGCGGTTAGGCTCTCTAGGTGAGACCTTGAGGGCTGGACTGAAGGATTGGACAGCAGGGAGCTGCTGAAGATTGTTATCAAGAAAGGGACTAGTGAGTTGGCTTTTTCCCTGGGGGCTCCGGGGAGCCGTGAGGAGGCTTCCACGGAGGCCAGGCCTGAGTCAGGGACAGGCCTTGAGCACCGCACCTCCCGTGGACAGCACCTCTCAGGGCGTGCGGGCCTGCAGGCAGGGGCTGACTCGGGGCTCACTGCACGGGTGTTGAAAGCCCCAGCAAAGATGAGGAAGAGGCCAAGGGAGGTGGGTGTTTCAGGATAGCCGGGCTCCGCCCTTCTCTGGTCCAGAGGCGGCCAGGGTCCGCGAGAGTTCTGGGCTCCGACCAGAGGCTGGTCTGCTCAGACCGCCACCCCCTTTCCCGACTGCTCTGGGATCGGGCTGCCAGGATTCCAGTCCCGCCCTGCTCCCCGGGGCCTGTCACACGGGGCGGATTGCTTCATTTCCCTCTTGGCGCAGTGCCGATGACCACAGCACCTGCCTCGCCGGGCTGCCGTGGGGATTAAATGCGCTGATGCCATCAGAGAGCTGCGAATGGGGGCTGCGCTGGGGGGAGGCGTCACTCTGGAGCCGCCCCCCTCCTTGTCCCTCCCACCCCACCTCCCTGTCTCCACCCCACACCCCACCCGCCCCCATTTTCTTCTTCCCTCCTTCAAAACCAAAAACAAAACCTACGAGCCACTGATCCGGTCAGGTGTGTTTCATGAGAATGAGAGAGATCAAACGTAGCTCCCAGGAGCTCTGCCAGCCAGGAAGAGCCTCTCACAGCCGTGTGCTGACCCCTGGGCCGCCCGTCCACCAGGCCCCCGGCTCCTCCTCCAGAGAGCCTGATGCCCGCCCCCCACTCCACAGCCAAGAGAGGTGCAACCACCTGCCCCAGGTCACACAGCTTGTCAGTACGGGAACTGGGGCTGTCCGACCCCAGAGGCTGTGTGCTGGACCCAGGGCTATGCTGTGGGGGTGGCGGGGGGGCCAGGCCTAGCCCTGGAGGGCGTTTTCCGGAGAAAATTTCACCCATTCATCGGTTCATTCATTCACTCATCCAGTCTCCGTGTCTCCTCATGGACCTCGCGTTCCTTGAAGATGTAGACTGTGCTGTTTACTTCTGTGACCCCCAGGTCCCCGGGGGTTGGAGGTGCTCCTCATGGAAGGGGTGAAATACGTACATAAAGGAATATTTGGGAACATGACGTGTCCATGCTACAGGCCTTCACTTGCCCACCGGCTCAGCCCCCGGGCCACTGCGTCCAGACTTGCATTGCTTGCTGTCCATGGAATCCCGTCTCCAGGGCCGCCGGTGGCTGGTCTCCAGGTGGACACGTCCACTTGTCACTGTCAATCCTGGTCACTGGCTCCGTTAACCCCTCGTCCTTCATGGCTCACACGCTTCTCTCTGGGCTCCCAGGACATGCCCTCTTCCCGTGATCCACCCGCTCATCTCGAGCCCCGTTTACGCGGTCCTCTTCTGAGAGCCGCCCCGTCAAGGCTGGGGTTCCCGTCTCTCTCAACACGCTCTCCGGGGTGTTCTGCTAGATTCCCTGGCATCTAAAACACGAGTCAGTGAGGGTATGAAGGGTACCTGTCGCCAAACCACCCACAGGAGCCCCTGTAACTGAGACATGGAGAAGGTGACCAGTCGCAGGTGAGATGAAATAGGTGATAAAAATCACCAAGTCCACAAGAGGCCGCCTCTTCTTTCTTTTATTGAATACTTTTGGCTCAGGAGCAGAAGACCAGCACTTAGCGGGCATCGTCTCCATGGTGGGCATGGTCCAAATTGTTCCTTGTTCCTCCCCAGGATTGGAACAGGGGGTAGTAGTTAGCTCTGGTTGCGTAACAAACATCCCCAAACTAAAGGGCTTAAAACACTAACAGCTTATTTGGCTCACAGTTCGGTGGGTTGGCAGTTTGGGCTCGGCTCAGCTGGGTGGTTCAGACTTAAACTGAAGAAAGTGGGGAAACCACCAGACCGTTCAGATGTGACCTAAATCAAATCCCTTACAATTATACAGCGGAAGTGAGAAATAGAATTAAGGGACTAGATCTGATAGAGTGCCTGATGAACTATGGATGGATTTTTCACGTGGCAGGGGAAAGGTTCTGAGACAGCAAGAGCAGAAGGTGCAAGGCCCCTCACGTGGTCACTCCACCTCATTCTATTAGCACGAGCAGGTCCCAGGGCAGCCCCAGATCAGGCGGTAGCAGCAGATGCCACCTATTGATGGGGAGGACTACAGAGAATCAAGGGCATCGCCCAGTCTGCTGTGGAGATAGCCTTCGTTTTACAAAGGAGGCTGGTGGGGATGGAGCCGCAGAGTGGACTCCAGCCCGCTGACCCTTCTGCATACCCAGGCCTCCGCTCCTTTGAGCTCGGGAAAGGCAGGCCTTGCCGAACAGGGTGCTCCGAGGGGTCCCAGGCAGGCCGGTGACAAGCAGGCGCTTGACTCAAGAGGAGGATTAAGGACACTAAATCCGTCCCCACGGCTTGAAGGGTGGCCAAAGCAGCAGGGCACCGCTCCAGGGGCAGGCCTCCCCACCCGCTGCCTGGCTCCAGCCTTGGGGGCCCCTCCCTCTGGGAATCTGGGCAGCTGGCATGTGCCAAGCCTCCGATGACAGGGGCCATGGGGCCTGCCCAGACCAGCAGGGCACACAGGTGCCACCAAGAGCTCTCGGTGCTCCCCGAGCATGTGTGTCCTGAGGGCCAAGGCAGAGAAAAGCAGGGCTTCCGAGCCTGCCTGTGGGGAGTCCAGGGGGGTCAGGCCTCGGGCAGGCTCCTGCACTCTGGGCCCAGGTCCCTTCTCCCTAATGTGGGGTAAAAGGTACGCTTTCCTCACAGGGAGGGGACGAGGGTCAAAGAAGGCAAGCACGTCAGTACTTCTCCCCGGGCTGGGCAGCTGCAATGGCGTCCAGAAATGTTAGCCATCCACAGATATAGCCCAGGGGCTTCCCTGGTGGCTTAGCGGTCAAGAATCTGCTTGCTGTGTGGGAGATGCAGGTGACGAAGGCTCGGTCCCTGGGTGGGGAAGGTCCCCTGGAGGAGGGAAAGGCTACCCACTCTGGTATCTTTGCCTGGAGAACTCCATGGGCAGAGGAGCCTGGTGGGCAACAGTCCATGGGGTTGAAAAGAGTGCACGACTGTGGGACTGAGCTCACACACACACAGCTCTAGCCCAGGGCGCTCAGTCCTGTCTCTAAGCCCAAGTCCAAGAGCAACTGGGGATATAAAAAGCCACATGGTACCTATAGTACATAGCATCTCCCCTGGGAGCTGGAGCAGCCCCCCCAACCCATCAGATTGACTTTTCTCTACTAATGCCTGTCTATTCATAGCGCCTGGTTCAAGTATCCAGATAGTTTCATAGAATTTCAAGTTTTCCCCTTAAAAACAGCCTTTCCCCCTCCCCCCCCCCCCATTTCACGTTTCAAAACATTGTTGGCTATGAGAAGTACAGATGAGAGGTCCTCTGGATCAGGGTAACAATTACTCAGCAGTTCTGCCCTGACTGCGTGTTAGAATGAGGTGGGGAGCAGGTTTTCAAATGTTATTCTTGCGCCTCTCACCCGACCAAAGGAATCACATTTCAGGACTCTGATGCGTAGCCAGGCATGAAACACGCTCTAGAGATTATAAAACAGGGAAGGGGCTTTGCCAGTTTAGGAGGGTCAGGGGAGACTTCTCTAAAGGCAGGACCAAGCTGATGGGGTAAGAAAGGGGAAGGAGACGGTCCCCAGCAGAGGGGACTGTGGGTGGCAGCGTCCCTCGGCAGGGAGACACTAGACAGCGAGTCTTAAGGGAATTAAGGGAGTGGAAAGGTCCCCAGGGGGCTGGGGCAAGGCCAGCTGCCTCCCTGGGTTCTTTGGTGGGGTTCAGGGGGGCGTTTTGAGACCAAGACCTTCCTGCAGGTGAAATCTGTGCAAAGAGGCTCTTTCTTCCCAGAGAAAAGGGAGCGGCAAGGCCAGGAAAGGAGAATAAATTAATATCAGCATGCGTCAGGGGTCACACAGATCCAGTAACCACATTGTTTTTCAGCATTTTTACCTTTTAGGTTATTTTGGTGCCTTTTGTTGAACTAAATATTTTGCCACTGTCCCTATAATGGCTGGAGCAAAGCGGTGGTCATGTAGGGAGTCTGGAGTCCTACCTCCTTTGAACTTTGCGACTCTGAGAAACCCAGTTGGAAAACCCCAGGGCTGGGGCAGGCCGCTGGGTCCCTGGCTTCGCTTCCTGTGCAGCTTTGACCTGGGCAGAGTTCCCCAAACATTGTCAGTTAGGTCTCCCTGTACAAGTTTTTCTTTGGCCACACAACTCATGGATTGAACTGTGTCCACAAAAAAGATATGTCGAAATCCTGACCCCAGTACCTTATTCAGAAATAGAGTCTGTGCAGATGTCATCAAATTAAGATGAAGTCATTAGGGTGGCACGCTTTAGGGTGGCCCTAATCCAAGTGACTGGGCTTCCCTGGTGGCTCAGCAGTAAAGAATCTGCCTGCCAGTGCGGGAGATGCAAGAGATACGCGTTCCATCCCCGGGTCGGGAAGATCCCCTGGAGAAGGAAACGGCAACCCACGCCAGTATCCTTGCCTGGGAAATTCCATAGACAGAGGTGCCTGGCAGTCCATAGGGTCGCAAAGAGTCGGGCACGACTTAGCAGATAAACAACAACAGTCTGAGTGACCGGGGTCCTGATGAGAAGAGGGAAATTTGACCGCAGAGGAGGGTGGCCATGTGAACTCAGAGACGCACAGAGAGAAGGCCAGGTGACCCCAGAGGCAGAGGTCAGAGCGATTCAACTGCAAACCAAGATATGGCAAAGGCGGATGGAAACCACCAAAAGCTAGGAAGTGGCAAGGAAGAATTCTGCCCAGAGCCTCAGAGGGCGCACAGCCCTGCGGATACCTCGATCCCAGACTTCGGGCCTTCAGAAACAGGAAGGGAAACATGTTAGTGGTTTGAAGCCATCCATTGAGTGGTGCTTTGTGACGGGAGCCCGAGGTGCTAACATACTCCCTAACTCGTTGCTTGGTTAATTTTCCCCCTTCCAACAGACTCGCGTTTAAACAACTGGCACACAGTTTGTTAAAAAGTAAATCTCCCACTGCTGCTATAAACAGAAGGCCACGCTCCTCTCCAGAAATAGAAGGCGCCTTAAAAGTAAAGACAATGAAAACCAGCTGGTGGAGCGCCGTGCAGTTGCCTGAAGGCTCTGATCTGGGGGCATCCTGGTTGGAGAGGAAGATGACCAGGTGAGGAAGGGCGCTGAAGATATACAAGCACCCAGCGGAGGCCACTCGGCGTGTCGGAGGGAGAGAAGGAGGACGGAAGAGGGCAAGCTCCCTCACTGCCCAAAAACGTCTCACCCTGAGTCGCCTCCCAACGCTCAGGATTCAGGGGTGGCCACCCATCGGCCCCCACCAAACCCACCCCCTCTTATGTCCTGAGCAGCTCGAGGCCAGAAAGCTTCAGGGATTGGCCCAAGGTCACACGGTGCTGGTGGCCAAGGCTGGACGTGAGCCCAACTCCTAGGTGCTTTCGTGAAAGCACATGGAAAATCACACATGGGGGACTCCATGGTCCCATCCAGCGGCCTCAGGTCAGGCCTGGGCTGCCCCAGACCGAGCACGGCGACGAAGAGCAGGGACAGCAAACTCTGAGGGCCAAGCAGACAGGCTCAGCCCGCCCTAATCCCGCAGCAGTTGGAGCCGAGCGAAGGCCTTGCAAAATCATTACCACGCTTCAAGGCTGTCAGACGCTAGCACAGCTCGGCTCACCCCGAGGGCTATAATTCAAGTGACGATCACAACATCTTTTACTTCTTGCTTCATGGGACTGTCCGTATGGAAAATCAGGGTCGGTGCAGGCAGCTTTCCCGCTCCACATGTGTGCGTGCTCAGTCGCTCAGTCGTGTCCAACTCTGTGCGACCCCACGGACTGTAGCCCGCCAGACTTCTCTGACCGTGGGATTCTCCAGGCAAGCATACTGGAGTGGGTTGCCATGCCTCTCTCTAGGGGAGCTTCCCGACCCAGGGATTGGACTGGCATCTCTTGGGTCTTCTGCGTTGGCAGGCGGGTTCTTTACCACTAGTGCCCCCTGGGAAGCCCTCTGTTCCACGTAGCCACATGCTGAACAACAGCAAGTGTGGGGCACATCCGCACGGGGCATCTCCTTCCCTCTCATCTGGCCAGGTGGCCACTCTCTTCCGTGTTCCCTGGCTACTCTTTGTCTATTAGCTTCCACTGCTTGCTCTGGCCTGGGTGAGGGTTGGCAAGGCTTAGAACTTAGAGTCTGACGCCCTCGAGTTCACACCCCAGCTCCACGGTGAGGCCTTGTGTAGGTGACTTAGCGTCTCTGAGCCTCGGTTTCCTCATCCGGGAAATGGGTCCCTTCCTCCAAGGTCGTGCCTGTGAGCATTTGGCTCGACGCCTGCCACGTGGCAGAGGTTCCGTAAACCTGACTGTCTCCACCTGCCAGGGTGAGCCAGAGTCCTGCACGGGCCAAGGAGAGGCACACACAGGGCCGGCACTCTCCAGTACCCCTGGGTCCCCTCTTGGCCTCTCTCCCATCCATCCACCTGAGGGTGGAGAGGCCCGTGCTGTGCAGCAGGCCCAAGGTGGACAAGAGGGCTCTTTGAGGGGGTGCGGGTGTGGTTGAGCTGGAATGGGAGGTCGGGATGTCCACACAGGTTGTGTGCAAAGCTGCTCAAGGGCGAGGGTGGAGCCAGGGGTAGCAGGAGCGGGGGCGCTAGCCACGGCCGCAGGCGGAGGGTGGGTTCTCCCCTGCCCCCACTTGTGGGGTGGAACTCTGAGGAGACTGAGGAATTTTCACTCCAACCTGGCCCCTGGCTCACCATGACAATACAGCTGGCGAGGCAAGAGAGCGGGCTGGCCTTTACTCAGCAGCACGGCAGCCTGGCGGGTAGCTTGTTGGGATCAGGACAGATGCTTACGGGCCTCTGCAGGTGCGAGGGACGGCCTGGTGTCATCTGGGTTTGCGCGGCTCCTGACCCTAGACGACGCACATTCATCAAGTTAAGGGATGTCCTGGGCCCAAGGCTTTTCATGGGCTTCCCAGGTATAAAGGACCCACCTGCCAATGCAGGCAGATGTAAGAGACGCGGGTTTGATCCCTGGGTCAGGAAGATTCCCTGGAGGAGGGCATGCCAACCCACTCCAGTATTCTGGCCTGGAGAATCCCATGGACAGAGGAGCCTGGCGGGGCTACAGTCCATGGGGTCACAAAGAGTCGGGCACGACTGAAGCGACTTGGCACACAAGGCTTTCTGTACACAAGTGGTGAAGACGAGGCTTAAAAGCAGCAAATAGTGTACAAGCCCAAGCAGTGATAACACCGCTGGAGACCAGGTTCAGGGCCCACGCGGCAGCCACCACCGCCCTTGCTGCCTCGGGTTCCGCACTTGCACAAGGAGGGCACCAGCTTCTGTCCTCCTGCACGGCCTGGCTAGGATCCTCCTGGGTAACCCGGGCCTGTGTCCCCCTCCCACCCGCCAAAACGAGCCTCTCACGCCCAGTCAGAGACCAGAGATCTGACCGATAACCTCCTTTCTCACCGTCCTCCACACGGTCTGCTCACTTGCTTACACCAGCTGGTTTTGTCATCTTGGCAAAAAAACGATCAGAACGAAGGAATCATTAGAAGGACTCACTTTGACTTTGACCTTCACAGTAACCGTGGGAGGGACCCCAGGGCCGCCCTCATTTTATAGATGGAGAAAACTCCAGGTGTCAGTTGCTCAGTCGTGTCCAACCCTGTGCCACCCCACAGACTGTAGCCCGCCAGGCTCCTCTGCCCATGGCATTCTCCAGGCAAGAATACTGGAGCGGGTTGCCATCCCCTCCTCCAGAGGATCTTCCTGGCCCAGAGATCAAACCCGGGTCTCCTGCATTGCAGGCAGGTTCTTCACCATCTGAGCCACCAGGGAGAAACCAAGGCTAGTTTGGGACTGGTCCTTTGCTTAAGGTCACAGCTGGTAAGGGGCAGAGCCTAGGACCGAACTCACATCTCTCTGAACCCCAGAGCCCACACGCCTGCCCTCCGGCTGGAAACCACAGAGGAGATGGGCCTTCTCAGCACTGCTGTGTGTCCTGGGACAAGCCGCTTGCCCTCTCTGAGCCTCCATCTTCCCAGAAGTGGCCACAGAGGGCGCCTGGGGTCATCTCAAGCTGACGGGTTCTGAGATTCCAGGAGTGGAGCTGGGGCGGCCGGCATGCCGGGGGCCCACACCGGCTGGCTCAGACGACCAGTCCTGAGACCCAATCAGGACAGCCTTGGATCAGGCCATAAGTGGGAACAAAACAGTCAGGGAGCTTGCCTCCTCGGCTTTGTTTATTGTCTGGGAGCTGGGAATATTTTGAATTGTTGTGTTTGGGGAGGGAGGGAAAAATAACCAAATATAAGAAGGCAGTCAGTGAGCGGCCCGGGCAGGAATGCAGAGGAATTAGGCCTGCCTGGGTATGTCTGGGAGACGGGGATGCTCCCAGAGGCCCAGCACCCTCTGTGGCAAGAATTCTCGACTCTGACGAGACGTCCAGATTGCCTGGACAATGTCAGTTTAAAAAAAAAAAGTCTCGTTTCCAATTAAATTAGGATTTTGGAGGGTAGGAGCCAGACAAGAAGGTTTTTAAGCTTCCTGGGTGAATTGGGAGGATGGGCACGGAGGCTGAGAGCCAGGGCCGCCCACAGCACCACCAGTCCGAGGGCCGGGGGGTCACAATGGCCGGCCTGGCCTGGAATTCCAGGTTCGGGAGGGCTAGGCGTGGCCTGGGACTGGGCATTCCTCACAAGCTCCCGGGCACCGCTCCTGGTCTAGGTGGGGAGGGTCACCCTTTGGAAGCCTCCCCGCTGTACTCATGACTCAAAGTGTGGTCTGGGGAGCTGGAGCATGTGGGCTCATCAGAACCTCGCCCTGCTAGCGAAACTGCCTGTGAACCCGTCCCCAGGAGACTGTGTGGACGCCGCAGTTGAGGGGCTGGCCGAGGTCACCGTGGTTAGCCCGTGGTGCCGTAGACGGGGAAACCGAGGCACAGAGAAGCAGGCCATTAAGGATCCCTCGGGGGCTTGGATCTAGGTCTCTCCAGGGAGGATCTCCCATGCAGGGTTGACTGCAGAGTCTTCAAGATGGGTGCAGCGAGGGGCTTTAGCCCCAGCTCCACAAATGGTCAGTTTTACATTTGTGGACCCGAATGTGTGGAAGGGTGGCCGCACAAGGGTGGCGGGGCGTCTGGGGGTGGCTCCGCCCCCATTCATTTGCTCAGCAGAGGCCTAGGGGCACACCCCGAGGGCCGGGTCCCGCTCTAGGCCTGAGACCCGGCAGACTCAGCTCTGCCATGAGAAGCGGGCAGCCTAGACGTGGAAGTGGATATGAGCAGATGGACATAAAAACCGTCGAGGGGCACCGACATGGTTCTCCAAGTTAGGGTGGACCTATGATCCGGTCTTGAGGGAGGAGACGCTGGACGAAAGGACAGGAAGGAGCCAGCCTGCGGAGGGCTGGGGGCAAAGCTCTCTGCGGGGAGGAACAGCCAGCAAAGACCCTGAGCCTTCGCTTAGGGTTTGCAGGAGGCCTGGAGGGCTCTGTGGCTGGAGGGGGAGGAAGAGGCGCGAGACAGAGCTGGGGGTCTCAGAGGCCGCGGAGACTGTGGTGCTGGGCCAGCTGGCCACGCACGGGCTGCTTCGAGGGAGGAGGAACTCAGTGCGTCAGTGGCTCTAACTTCTGATTTTAAAAAAATACATATTTAGTTCAGTTCAGTGGCTCAGTCGTGTCCGACTCTTTGCAACCCCGTGGACTGCAGCACTCCAGGCCTCCCTGTCCATCACCAACTCCTGGAGTTCACTCACACTCATGTGCAGGGAGCTGGTGAAGTTATCTACTTATTTATTTTTGCTGTGCTGGGTCCTCACTGCAGCGCGGGCGTTTCTCTCGTTGCGGGTTCACGGCTCGCAGGCTGCAGAGCACACCCTCAACAGCTGTGGCCCCCGGGCTCGCTGGCTCTGCTGCTCGTGGAATCTTCCCAGATCGGGGATCAAACCTGTGTCTCCTGCATCGGCGGGCGCGATTCTTCACCACCGAGCCACCAGGGAAGCCCTTCTTTTTGATTTTTATTGGAATATTCATCACACTGAGGGATAAATTCAGACCCTACATGTACAGCATGGGTGTCTGCAGAGGCACACGTCCCCTGGGGTGGGGGGAAGGGCATCACCAGATTGGGAGAGGGCAGCCTTCCAGCCCAGGAGGTGGTCTTTCTGGCCACCCCTCCCTCACTCCAAGGGCCACCACTGCTCCTATTTCCAAGACCACAGCTTCACAGCACTGACCTAGAGGCCACATGCGTGGCCATTTAAACAGTGGTCTGTGGTGCCCGGTGTCTCTGCGACGCCCCCTCTAGTTTGGGGGTGTCAGGAGTGCCCCGGCCAGGTTGTCCGTCTCGCATCCTCCTGTGCGTGTCCCAGCCTTCGGCTCTCTTGGGAATAACGCTGCTGTTCACAGCTTGTACAATCTTGTGCAGGCCTCTGTTTTCCTCTCTCTCTCCGGTCAGTCGGTGCCGCTGGCAGCGCTGGCAGTTCAGTTAAATGGATGTTTCACCTTCTGAGACATCGCTGAACAGTTCTCCGCAGCCTCTGTGGCATTCCTGCTCCCCACCACGTGGCGAGGGGAGTCCCGGACCCCTCCGGCTGCTCAGCGGAGAAGGGCTGGGCGGGAGGGCAATCGGGGAGGAAGCCTGAAGTCACCAGCGGGAGGGGGAAGGGTGGCCTGGCCTGGGGGGCTGGACAGCCGAGCTGCCGGGTGAGCGAACAGGGGCGCACTGCCCCCTCCCTCGCAGGTCTGTCTGCCGCACCAACACCCTCCCCTCCCTGGGGCAGACCTGCTGTTCCCACCAAGGGAGACAAGGAAGGCTGCCCTGGAGGCCTGCCACCCACAGCCCACAGCCCACAGCCCACAGCAAGGGCTTCCCGGGATGTGCGGGGCACGGCTGGGCACCTTTGCCTTCCTTCTGGGTGCTCCCAGTCTGGCGGAGATCCTGGCGCGGGGAGGGCAAAGGGCAAAGCACTCTGGGGGAAGGAACAGCATGGGGCAGGGAACTGCTTGGGCAAAGTCCAGGCTGTAGAGAAGCCCAGAGCGCGCAGGCGGGAGAGGGTCGGCTGATTAACCAAAGGCTGGGCTCCGTGCCATCATCTCCCTGCACGCTCAAGTCTTCACTTACTCTTCAAGACAACCGGGCACAGGCGTTCTGCCCAGTCTGCTCTAACGGATCAGGAAGCCGAAGCAGAGAGGTGATACGATTCCCTTGGGGTCCTGCAGCCTGTGAGAGACGGAGCTGGGGCTTGACTGTGAGCCGGAGGAGGGTGGGCGGGCGGGAAGCCAATTCCTGAGGCTGCGATGTGCTGAGGAAGCCTCCGTGGTGCCACCATCTGTCCATCCACATCCAGAGACGTGGACACGGCTGTGCCCGAGAGAGAGGGACTAGGTTGGGGGCTGCCTGGCTGCTCCCCCACCATCCCTTCCTCTCCTCCGGGAATGAGGGGCACGGCAGCCCACCACACAACCCTCGCGCTGGCCTGATGGCCCAGCATGGCTGGACCCCAGCAGTATCTCAACAACTCAGCCTGATACACAGATGAGACAGACCATTCCCTGGCCAGGGACGAGTTTTGTTCAAAGGCCTGGATTGATTTGGCCTTATTATTGCCAGCTGCTGAGAGGGAAGCATTGGAGAACAGCCTTTTCAAAGTCTCATCCAGTCCCTTGGAGTCCAGGGCCTTCCGTGAGCTCTCCCCAGTCGATTTCCTTTCGTTCCTGGAATAGGAAGTTAGTCCCCAGGGAATTTCAGGCCAGAATGGGGCTTCCAAAGGGAACCTCTGCCCGGGTTTCCTTGAAGGTCCTTCCTCCCACCAACACGTCCGCTTCCTTGGTGCTCACAGCCGGATCCTGGAGCCTCAGCCTCCCCCGAAGCCCCAGCCTCACACTCAGCCCTCCACAGGGAACCAGCCGGGTGGGAACTGGCCCCCTGGGGAGCCACACCCCCTGTGAGGGGGAGGCCGACACCTCTGAGCTCCAAGCCACCGTAGATCAGGGGCCAGAGGTGGCTCCATCTTGCCACCTTTTCCAGAGAAGGCAGATGTTCCGGTTCGTAAAACTCTTGCAACTTTTCGTTCACAGCAATTAACTCAAAATATTTTGAAGTCCAGTGGAAGCCAAGTCAGTGCAGACCTCCCCACCCTCAACCAAGTTTGAGACCTGTTGTCACAATGAGGCCGGACTCTGATCGTCCACTCAGGCCCAGAAAGCAGGCCCGCAGGCCCAAGGCCCACAGAATGCGGTGGTGGGGTAGTGGGGGGAACCTGAGGGGTGGACCCTGGGGGTCTCCAGGCTCCGGGTGGCTCTGCTTCGCCCTGGGTGGAGGTCGGAGCACTTCCCATCACCTTTCCGCCTCCGCTCTCCTCCCCCCTCCCCCTTCTGCCCTCTGGGGCTGGGTTTTGTCCAGCAGCCACTGAAGCCGCCCCCACCCCCACCCCCCAAACCTTTCAGTTAAGAGTGTGGCCTCTGGAACTAGGTGGCCTGGGTTTGAATTCCAGCTCTGCCACCAGCCCCCTGGCAAGCGACTTCATTTCTCTGTGGCTCAGTTTTCCTTTCTGTAAAATGGGGGCAATGGCTAGTGCCACCCTGACAGTGTGGTCTCAAGAGTCGGCAAGTTAAGGCATTTAAATGTATCTACAGTGCCCCGTGGGAGGCGGCGTAGCTCAGTGCCACTCAAGGGTTCCTTAGATAAATGCAACAAACATTTGTTGAGTACATGCTGTGTGCCGGGCCCAGGGCTTGACCGAGGCACACAGGACAAGGTCCTGTCCCTCGGGGAGCGGATGGGCTGGAGGAAGAAAGCAGGCAGTTGAAAGGGCCCCATCCGCAGTCCTGTGCCCATACGGGCTGCGCTACACTGACCCACCCAGAGGTCAGCTGTCCCAACAGCCTTTCCAAACCGAAGCCCCAGACAGGACACTGCCCAGCTCAGCGCCAATGGCCCCCCCAGCCCACGCTCGCTGGCTCAGTCCAAGCCTCCTTGCAGCTCAATCCTCAACGCCACAGTCACCTCCCTGCATGGGGACCTGCCACTCCACGCTGTGTGCAGTGATGCACAGGGCTGCAGGGAGGTTTTGCGGGGTGTCTGCTCCTTCCTTCAACTCAAGCCCCATGCACCCCAGGAGGGGAGCGGGGTGGGGACTCAGCCGCCCAGCCTCCAGACTTTGGTCTCCTCACCTGTAAAAGGGGTGCAGGTGCTCTGAACTCAAAGGAGAGAGCTGAGGGGGCCAAGAGTGGGCACCACCCGGGTGGCTGCCATGCTGCGGGCACTGCCAGCCCCTGGGGGCTTCCTGGAGGAAGGGGCACCTGGGTCAGCAGAGGGGGTCAGGCAAGGCCTGGAGAAAGGCGTGGGAAGGCAGGGGCCAGGGGCTGGCTGGGCTGGAGCTGAGGGGTGGGGGCAGCCTCTAGAAAGTCAAGATGGACAGCAGGGGCCTCAAAGAGCAGACCAGGGAGAGGTGGAGGGTCACTCCCACCGTCTGCCTTCTGGAGGGCGCTCCAGAGTGCTTCCAGGCGCTGGATTCGGGCTGGGCCAGGTCTGGCGTCAAGGGTGGCTCTCTGCGAGGCCCCTGTTGGGTATCTCTTCTCTAAACCTCAGTCTAAAAGGTTCTCTGCACAGGGCTGCCCAGCTGAGGAGGTGGCCTGAGAGAAGGTGAGAGGTCAGCGCTGGGCTCAGAGAGAGAAAGGGCATGCTGGAAGCCACACAGCACGGCCCTCAGGCTGGGCACGTGGTCTCTGCAGCCCGTCCATGCAAATAAGGACAAGAATAATGGCACATTCCCCATTTTCATTTAAAAATAGACACTTGCTTGGCACCTAAGTGCCGGGGAGCTGCTGTTCTGAGCTGTCTGCACTCTTCACCTCGGGGCTTCCTCGCAGCCAGGGAAAATTTATCCCCGTCCCTCTTCCCCGTGTTTCCATTTGAGAGCTGAGGAAACTGAGTCAAGGGAGGAAGCCCGAGCAGTGGCCTAAGGTCACTGAGCAGGGGCAAAGCCCAGAAGCCAGGGCGCTCTGTCCCAGGGTCGTGCTAAGGCCCCCGGGGAGGAGGTGGGAGGGCAAAGTGGTCGGGCGGGGCTTTACTGGGGGGGTGGGGGGCATCCAGAGGCTCAAAGAACCTGGGAGGAAGCAGAGGCGTGGTTTGGACCCCACCGCTCTCGGGAGCCCCGGCCGCACCACCTGAGCCAGGTGGAGGGCTAGCTGTGGGCTTGGTGCCTTGCGCTGGGTTGGGCTCTCCCGCTCCTCATCGGAAGACCGGAGGAGGGGGCTGAAGACCCCCCTTCTTGGCCCTCCAACCCACACCCCCGCCCCGCCCTCCTTGGCGCCAGGCTGTAACTGGGTGCCTCGAAAGGCGCGCGCCACTTGGGGGAGCGGGGACCGAGCGCTCGCCCGCCGCACGAGGCCGTGTGCGCGCGCTCTGCGAGCCCGGGGCTCTTTGTGTCCGAGCCCGAGCGCGCGTGCGTATGCGGTGTGTGCCTGTGCGTGTGTGTGTGTGTGTGTGTGAGTGAGTGAGAGCGAGCGCGCGCGTGTTCCCCGTGGGGGCGTGGCCGGCGCCCCAGACCCGCCCCGGGCCCGCCCCCCGGTCCCGCCCCCGGCCCGGCCAAGCTGGTATTTTTCCACCCAGCAGGATGGGTGATGCTGAGAGCTGCCTGCTCAGACAACAGACACGCGAGGTCAGGAAGAAGCCGCTTATAAATTACTGCTTCCTCCACGCCGCCGCCTGCGCCGAGCTCCGGGTCCTGGCCGCAGCCCGGCTCGCTAGTCAGCGCCGAGCCCCAAGGACCGCGAGCTCCGAGGTCGAGCCCCGCCGACAGGGAGCCCGAAGCGCGGACCCCGCGGGCCAGAGATCGCGCCGGCGGGCAGTCCCTTGGCGCGCGGAACCGAGCGCGGTCGAGCGCAGCGCCGTGGCCGCCCCAGGTACCGAGGGAGACGGAGCCGGGCGCGCGGAGCCCCCGCCTAGTCCCCGCGCCCCCGCCATCCCCAACCTCCTCCCCGCCCCGGGGGCCCCCAGTTCCACCAAGGGCGGGACGGAGGGTCGTTCGCTCCGTCCCCCAGCGGGGCTGTTATTGTTCCCCTGGCGAAAGGGCTGGGGCGTCTAGAGCAAGGAGCCAGGTGTGTGTGTGTGTGTGTGTGTGTGTGTGTGTTCCGGTGTCTCCATCTCACTGGGGGTCTGCAGATATCTCCGTGTCCCCGGAGTGTCTGTGTGTTTCTAGGGGTGGCTGTTTCTCCCGGCACTCGCGTGTCCCCATGTGTGTCTGCTGTTCTGTGCTCTGGGCAGTGCGTGTGAGTGTTCTGGTGTGTGTGTCTGTGATACCTGTGTGTCCGTGTCTTGGGATGCGTGCCCTTGTGCCCCCTGGAGTGCATCTGTGTGAACCTGTGTGTGTGTGTGTGTGTGTGTGTGTGACTGTATCTCCGATTACCTGTCTGTGCACGTGTGTGTCCCCAAGTGGGGCTTCTGTCTCTGGCTCCCCGTTGCGGACACTTGCGTGTCCTCTACTGTACCTGAGGGAGTGTCCCTGGGTGCCTGAAGGACCAAGTGCCCAGAGCTGGTTCTCCAGGGCAGGGCCGAGCAGGTGGAGGTGACAGGGGGGCGCGGCTCCGAGGGTGCGGAGGGCAGGTGGCAGTGCCAACGTCCAGCCACCTGGAGCGGCAGGACGGAGGCCCCCAGGGACAGCCGGCAGGGACAGCGGGACACATCCTTCTCGAGATCTCTCCCTTCCTGCTGGGGGTTCCTCTTTTGCACTGGAGGCTCTGGTCCCCCTCCCACCTGGGGAAGTCAGAGAGAGGCTCGCAGGGGCCTCCGCCGGTGGCCGAGGCTTCGTCCTGGACCGGAGGGGAACCTGTGGGCTGCCCTCCCGGGCACTCGGAGGGAGGTGTGTGCTGGGCCGGGCTATTTTGGTCACTGCTCGGGCTCTGCCAGATCCTGGCCTCCCCCAGGACCAGCCCCAGAGGCTTGGGAGGCAGCCCTGGCCCCCGTTTCCTGCCTGGGGAAATAAATCAGCTCAGTAACTGCCCGGACACTTGAACAGAGGGTCTCGGGGCTGAGGTTGAGTGGTGCGCGGCTCCACTTGGACTTGGGAGAATCGGCCCCTGCTTTGGCACTGCTGCTGTTCAAATAAATGTCATGGGGAAGATCTTTTTTTAATTTCTTTTTAATTTTTTCTTGGCTGGAAAGGAGGGGAATCTCATCCAGAGACTCCCAGCCAGAAGGAGTTTATTTTTAAGAGAGCGAGCGGGTGGTGAGCACTTAGCAACCGCCTGCCTCCCTCTCGACCAGGGAGGCATCCGGGGAGTGTGGGGTGGGCACACGGCGAGCGGGGTGCTATGGGGGTGCAGTGGGGGAGGAATTCCATCAGAATGGCATGGAGGGGCTGGCGGGCCCTGGAGGAGAACCCCCCATAGGGTAAGAGTGGGGAACTGGCTGGAGGTCTTGGGCCTGGCTCAGCACCCCCTGCCCCCGTTGACCTTGGGCAGCCTTTTTGGGGGGCCTCAGTTTCCTCATCTGTAAAATGGGTGGAGTAAACTGGTTAAGGGGTTATCGGAGAATGAGAGGCAGGACCTTGTCCCCAGGGAGCCAAGACCAAGGACTGCGCCTCTGTCTTAGCTGGCAGACGACCTTGGGTGATTTCCCCGGTCCACTCTGAACCTCAGCTTCGCAGTCCAGGCAGCAAGGACGCCAAGCCGGCCTCACGGCGTCCTTGAGGGGATTGAGGGAGATGAGGCTGAATAAGCCTGTGGTAAGCTGTAAAGCCGGGCTCGGCTTCGGAGCTGCCGATTAGAGGGTGTCACGAGGTCCCGGGTCACTGTGGTGTGGGCAAGGGCCAAGGCGCAGCCTCGGGCTCGTGTCCTCTGGGGCTGCCCTTGGACGACCTGTGGCACAGCTGCGGGCGCCCTGCCCTGCCCCGTCCTGCCCATCTCACCCTCGGGAGACCTGGCACGAGCTGTGTAGTCAGCAGGCCCCAGTGAGCCGGTGGCACCCATTTTACAGATGGGCAAACTGAGGGCTGCCCAGAGGACTTGGCCTCGATTGGACAGCGCCAGGGTCAGGCTTCAGGAGCGTTCCCTCAGCCAGCCATGAGTTTGGGCTCTGCGGAGCTTTAGTCACCGCAGACTTGTAATTGTACCAGCACCTGGGGAACATGGAAGACAAAGGTCCTCAGGGTTGGAGGGTGAGTGTGTGGGCCCCCTCAGCACCTTAATTCTGCCCCTAGTTACTCATTCTGCCTTCTCTGCGCCTCTCCGGGGGCCCTTCCTACCCCAGTGTCAGCCCCCCTCGCCCCCCCACCCCTGCTGGCAGGCTCTGAGGGTGGTGTTGGCTCACTCTCCACCTGTCAGCTTGTCAAGGGATTCGGGACCCTGTCAGGCTTTATCTGAAGGTCTTTCCAAAGGTCCCGAAATGATAAGACACTCACAAGTCATTCAGCACGTTCCTGTATACAGGAAAGAGCTGGAAAATAAATGACTGAGGACACCTGGGGTGCAGCCAGGCTATAGCTGGGAGGGGTCCGAGTGGGAATCCAGGCTGGCCTTGGAACCCCAGGGTCAGTGGGCGGGTGTGGGCTGCCTCCCGACCTCTGCCAAAGGTCATCAGTGAGGGTCGGAACCCCAGGGTCAGCAGGTGGGTGTGGGCTGCCTCCCAACCTCTGCCAAAGGTCATCATTGAGGGTCTTCAGGCTCACGTCTTGCTCCTCCGTGATGGCCAACTTATCTCGGCCAAAGTGAATTTACAGGTTCTCTGGGGAGGAGCCCTGTGTGCGGAAATTCCCGGCGGGGGGCGCGGGGGTGCTTTCAAGTGTGAGTGGGAGCTCTTTTTTTTTTCTTAAACGTGCCTCATTTCTTTGCTCTGGTCTGTTCTCACCGGGCTCTGGATTTGGAGTAGAATATTGGCCTTCAAAGAGCTCGCAGCCCAAAGAGAGGGAGGGAGCTTGGCAGGATGACTGCCCCTGGTGACCCCGCCGCCCGTGACTGCTCTCACTGGGTGTGAGATGCCAAGGGTGTAGGCAGGAGACGTTCCAGCTTCTCAGAGGAGGTGATGCTGGAGCTGGCAGAGGGACAGGGCGGGCTGGCATTCCAGGCAGGGGGGCATAGCGGGTGCAGAGGCACAGCGCAGGCAGTAGACAAGCCTGTGTGTTGAACAAGCCTCTCAGGGGACCCAGCTGGAGAGAGGAGTAGGAACCAGGTGGTGGAGCGCTGGGCACATAGGCAGTGGAGATAGAAATAGCATCAGGCCGGGTTTAGGGGCAGCAGCGTAGAAGCCAGGTCAACCTGAGGGGGCAGGAGGCCCTCACGGGGAGTGGGGGGACCAGGCAGAGGTCCGGGACCCAAGGCAGCCAGGCTACTGCTCGTCAGGGCATAAAAGCATTTTCCGTGCCAGCGAATCTTGCCCTGAGCTCTTGTAAACACGGGGTGAAGGCCCGGACATGCTGTTTAACAGGTACACAGGCCATTAACCGTGCCTCTGACCTCCCCAGAGCAGGTAGCCCTGGCGCCTGAGCTGGAGTGCATCCACCCTGGACAAGGCGTGGGTCAGGGCATCCCTGCCCACCTCACCTGCTCAGAGGCTTCGTTTGGAGACCACGGCTGAGGGGCAGGGGTTGGGGGGCAGGGAGAGGGCAGAGAGGATGGAAATTGCTCTTCTGTCTCTAAACACCGACTTCCAGATGAGAAATCACCCAACATAAGCAAAGGGGAGGGGGTGTGCCGGCAGCGGGGGCAGGTCACCCTAACCGGAGTCTGGTAGCAGAATTAACCTGAGTGACTTGGTACACATTCAGGTTCCCAGGCCTGGACATACAGGACCCAAATCCCCAGGGGATGGAGCCTGGGCATTGGTATGTTTCCAAGTTTTCAACTGTGACTGTTTAAAAAAATATATTAAAATCGAGGTATGATTTGCATTCAGTGAAATGCAAAGATTCTGTTACAGTTTGTTGAGTCTTGTCAGATCGCTACACCTGTATAGCCACCATTCAGGTCAAGCTGGAGAACGTCTGCAGCTCCCCTGGAAAGTGGACTTGTGCCCTCCTGCTCCCAGAGACAACCGGTTTCTGATTTCTATCACCGTTAGGCTTGCCAGGCCTAGAACTGGGTGGATTTATGTGATACATACCCTTCTGTGTCTGGCTCCTTTCCGCTGGATGATGTAAGATCCATCCACGCTGTTGAGGGTGTCAATGGTTGGTTCCTTTTATTGCTGAGGAGTGGACCGATGGGTGGACGCCCCTCGGTGTGCTGTGTCCACTCTCCTGTGGATGGACATTTGGCTTGTCTCCAGTCTGGGGTGGTTATGAATGAAGCTTTTATGGGCCCTTGTGTACAAATCTCTTTGTGGGCATATATTTTCATTTCTCTAAGAGTGGAGTGGCTGGGGCGTAGGGTAGATATTTGTTAACTTTATGAGAAACTGTCAAGAGTGGCTTTTAATTACAGAAACAGTAGACCTCAAGCAATACAACACTGTACCAAGTAAAAGTGGTTCTTGAAGATCATTTTTTAAGAAGCGCAGTCTAGGCTTCAGCCTGTGCATCTGGCTGACATTCTGTCTCTCTGCCGTCTACCCCTTCTTATAATAACAGTGAGGCCTTTAAGAGTACGCGTTGCCCTCTGCATGCAGCTTTGGCTGTACCCCTCAGATGTCTAGATGGACATGTATTCCTTCTAATTCCGTTTTAGATCAGTTTTCACTTCAGTTCTGGTTTCCGCTTGGACCCAGGGTTCGTTAGGATCTGTCCGGCGAGGGAGCTGCGGTTCTGTTTTGCTGTTAACGACAGGGGCGTTATCCTGTTCTCAGTTCTGCCAATTTCGCTGTTCAAAGAGCAGACCCCTGTGGAGCTGACGTTGGTCAGAACGTACAGGTCTCCCGGCCATTTTGAACAGCCAGTCTGCATTTGGGAGTCATTGAGTGAGCCTGGCCTGTCTTATTCACCCCGAGAGCCGCCAGCTCAATGAATGAAATGCCCCCACCCGACGGCTTTGAATTTACCCTGAAAGTGGGCAGAGAAGCTGCCGAGGGCCGGAACCAATACTTATTCAGCCCCGACGGGTCTCTTAAATCCCTTCCTGCATTTAAACCCTGTGCCTGACTTGGGGGTTCTCACCTCCATCTTCTGGAAGACTTCGTCCACCCTCAGAAAAGAGTCTTCTCGCCCACCACACAGCTGGGACCTGGAAGGACAACCAGCGTCTCTGCCCCTCCTCCTCCTGCTGCACGTGCTTTTTTCACTGAGCGTCTTCAAGGCTTCTGGCCTAGGACAAAAGCCAGAGGGAGGGATGGTGGATAGACCAGCCCCTGGGCTGAAGGCGCTCCCAGTCTGGGGAAAGAAGATCTGTATCAGGAAGGAGTTAATGAACAATCCCAGGGCGTCATGCCAGGGGCAGGGAACGCTAGGGAAGGTGGCTGGGGGTGTGCAGACTCTGGGGTCACGGAGTTAAGCGGACCCCACCCGCCCATTTAATGGATGGGGAGACTGAGGTCTGAAGGAAGCCTCCATCAGCAAGAGGCCCTTGTTCACAAACTTGTAGTTCTGCCCGCCCCCCTCACTAGCTTGGCCCTCAGCCCACCCTCCCTGAGCGGAGGCTGGGACCACGTCTCTGCGGGCTCCCTGGTGGGGACATTCTGCGAGTCTTCCCTTTCCCACCACTCTCCCCTCCGTACAGGACGGAAGAGCTGCAGCAGGGTCCCTGCAGAACGTCCTTAACACCGCCAGGGTGCTGCTGCCCGCTGGGGGTGCAGGGTGCGGCTGACCTTGGGTTTCAGCCGAGTCATGCTCCTTTGGGGCAGGGCTCAGGAAGGGGGCGGTCTTAAAGGCTCTGCCCTTCCGCCCCACGGCCAGTCAGCACCTGGAGACCCAGGGCTGCTCGTGCCTGGTGGTGGACTCAGGCCTTGGTCTTCAGAACAGCCCTTCTGTTACCCGATGGCACCTGGTGACTCCTCTTGGGGCAAATGCCATCCCAGCCCAAGACCGCAGCCTGCTCACCCAGCCTCATGCCTCCTGTGCTTCGCTTTCGTTTGTGGGGTTGCCAGGAAAGAGGGGGCTGGGAAATGGGGGTGTTGACTCTCAGCAGCTCGTCACTGTCTGGCTCCCAAGCCGGCAGGGGCTCCCGAGTGCTTCGTGAAATCAGGTCCAAACTCCCCAGCCTGGCGTTCAGGGCCTCACCTGATCTGGCTCCCACCCAGGGCATATTCTCTCCTGCTCCCACATCTTAGTGCCCCCCATGATCCAGCTGGTTTCTGCTCCTAGGCCCAGCCTCTGGCTCTCAGCCCACCCCATACCTCAACCCAAAAGCCCCTTCCTTCCTTCCCTCCTAAGTCCCACTCCCCCAGAGCCAGCTTGAGGCCACCTGCTTCATGAAGGCTTCTTGCAGCCCCTTAATAATGCTGGCACATCATAAGCCCCCCCAAAGATGATCTGCATCCAGGTGGGCTTCATCTCGCCTTCCTCTGAGCCCCGGAGGACCTCTTCTCTGCCTGGAACCCAGACCTGTGAGGTCTTGCCTTTTGTCCAGTCACCTGACCGAGGGCATGGCAGGCCGCAGTGGCCATTGGTGCTCAGCACACAGATAACTGCTGCCTGAGTCCCTTTGTCCTGAAATAAGAGCCTGCAGTTTGACCGTTTGAGTGGGTCCAGGCTTGGAAATTACATCCACCCATCTCCATACATCCCTCTGACAAATGTTAGTTCCAGACCCTGTCCTGGGCCCTGGGCAGGTGGCAGGTAGACAGGGCAGACCAGCTCGAGCCCTCATGGGGCTGACCACAAGAGTTAAAGGATTTGTTAAAGGGCACCACAGCATCGGGGTTTGGGAGCCCTTGGCCCCTGGCTTGCTGTGTGACCTAGGCAAGCCCTTCCCCCTCTCTGGTCCTAACCTGTAAGGAAGCGTCACTTCCGAGGGAAATGCCTGCTGAGTGAAGCTGGGAAGGACCCTTTTTCTCTCTGTTGGGGAGCATACACCGTCAGCACAGGGGCGGTGGTCCTCTGGGGCCCCCTTTAAGGATTCAGCTGTGGTCCCGTCGGTTTTCAGCATGTCTGAGCCCTCGCTCTGCAAGGGGCCACCTGATCCGGGGGCTAGAGTTCAGAGATGCTCTGTTCAGAGCTGTCGCACCAGGTCTTTAATGAAAAACTCTTCCTTGGGGGAAGAAAGTGGGTTTTTATTCCATCATTGGTAGAAGAATGTTGGTATTCAGTTGCTAAGTCGTGTCCGACTCTTTGCAACTCTATGGACTGCAGCCCACCAGGCTTCCCTGTCCTTCACTGTCTCCAGGAGCTTGCTCAAACTCACGTCCACTGAGTCCACTGGATGGAGTGATGCCATCCAACCATCTCATTCTCTGTCGTCCCCTTCTCCTCTTGCCTTCAATCTTTCCCAGCATCAGGGTCTTTTCCCATGAGTCGGCTCTTTGCATCAGGTAGCCCAAGTATTGGAGCTTCAGCTTCAGCATCAGTCTTGAGAGTCCGTTGGACAGCGAGGAGATCAAACCAGTCAATCCTAAAGGAAATCAACCCTCAGTATTCTTGGTAGAAGAGTATAGGTTAGAATGAATCTTAAAAAAAAAAAAAAAAAAAAAAAGACCTGCCTTCCAGCCTCTGTCAGTGAGGACTGAGCAGAATTTGTTGCTGCTTCCGCTTCTCATCGGTAGAAGTGGTGACTTTGCAAAGATTGCATCCCAGGCCTGAAGAAAAGGGTACAGTTCGGTTCAGTTCAGTTCAGTCGCTCAGTCGTGTCCGACTCTTTGCGACCCCATGAATCGCAGCACACCAGGCCTCCCTGTCCATCACCAACTCCTGGAGTTCACTCAGACTCACATCCATCGAGTCAGTGATGCCATCCAGCCATCTCATCCTCTGTCGTCCCCTTCTCCTCCTGCCCCCAATCCCTCCCAGCATCAGAGTCTTTTCCAATGAGTCAACTCTTCGCATGAGGTGGCCAAAGTACTGGAGTTTCAGCTTTAGCATCATTCCTTCCAAAGAAATCCCAGGGCTGATCCCCTTCAGAATGGACTGGTTGGATCTCCTTGCAGTCCAAGGGACTCTCAAGAGTCTTCTCCAACACCACAGTTCAAAAGCATCAATTCTTCGGTGCTCAGCCTTCACAGTCCAACTCTCACATCCATACATGACCACAGGAAAAACCATAGCCTTGACTAGATGGACCTTTGTTGACAAAGTAATGTCTCTGCTTTTGAATATGCTATCTAGGTTGGTCATAACTTTCCTTCCAAGGAGTAAGCGTCTTTTAATTTCATGGCTGCAGTAACCATCTGCAGTGATTTTGGAGCCCCCAAAAATATAGTCTGACAGTGTTTCCACTGTTTCCCCATCTATTTCCCATGAAGTGATGGGACCGGATGCCATGATCTTCCTTTTCTGAATGTTGAGCTTTAAGCCAACTTTTTCACTCTCCACTTTCACTTTCATCAAGAGGCTTTTGAGTTCCTCTGCACTTTCTGCCATAAGGGTGGTGTCATCTGCATATCTGAGGCTATTGATATTTCTCCCGGCAATCTTGATTCCAGCTTGTGCTTCTTCCACTCCAGCGTTTCTCATGATGTACTCTGCATATAAGTTAAATAAGCAGGGTGACAATATACAGCCTTGACGTCCTCCTTTTCCTATCTGGAACCAGTCTGTTGTTCCCTGTCCAGTTCTAACTGTGGCTTCCTGACCTGCATACAGGTTTCTCAAGAGGCAGGTCAGGTGGTCTGGGATTCCCATCTCTTTCAGAATTTTCCACAGTTTATTGTGATCCACACAGTCAAAGGCTTTGGCATAGTCAATAAAGCAGAAATAGATGTTTTTGTGGAACTCTCTTGCTTTTTCCATGATCCAGAGGATGTTGGCAATTTGATCTCTGGTTCCTCTGCCTTTTCTAAAACCAGCTTGAACATCAGGAAGTTCACGGTTCACGTATTGCTGAAGTCACTGCAAAATAGTCTCCAAGGGGCAGCTCCGGGCCGCCTGCATATTTTAAGTTGTCCACTTGGTTTTATAAAATCGAGCTAGTATTTTTTCAAGGTGGTTATGTTTTTATTACCTCTGGCAGCTCAGTTTCTCTGAAGAGCCCCTCCGTCTCACCCAGCACACCCCTGGGACTCTGAAGCCTGCCCAGCCCACCACCCCTTCCTAGGTATAGTCCAGCTGCTGGTGGATCCCAGGCAGGTGGGAGCCTTCCTGCTGGATTCCTTCAGCAGGGCTGACAGGGTAGAAAGGGTAGAGGAACTCCCAGCCCTTTCAGGGGCCCCTTCGTGCTTTCAAGGGGGTGTTTCAAGACTGGAACTGGAGGAATCCAGCCACCCCCACCCACCCGCCCACTTCCACCTGGGCACCGCTCCATGGGCCCGGGGGGCGGGGCTGGGCCTGGCTGCAGCGGGCACCTCTCAGGGCAGCCCCCCTGCCAACCTCTTCTCTGACTGAGGCTGATCCGCCTCCTTAAATGTAAAAGGTTCAACCTGCAGAGAGGACCAGACAGCCAGCCTCTGCTGAAAGCCCCCACGCTGAGACCTGGAATGTTGTTGCTGTTTTATTACCTAGGCTGAACCATGAGTTAAGGCCAGTGGTCCACTCACTAAGCCTCATGTCCCCTCCCCTTTCCTGAGCCATCCAGGGGCTTGTCATTCGTTGGGAGGCTGGGAGAAGCCGGAGGATTTTTCTCCCCTCACTTACCCTTTCATGACCTCTGACCCCTGCCTGCTGTCCCCCAGGCCTCTGGGGGTTGTCGCCTCTGCCCTGGGATGTTGCAACAACCAGGGGTTGTAGCTGAGCCCTGTGCCAGCACTCAGACCTGGAAGGCGGAGGCTTCACTTGGGATCTTGTTAGAATGCCCCTTCCCTGGCAGGAGGACGAAGGTGGGGCCTGAGAATCTGCATTTCTCACCAGCTCTTGGGTGCTGGCAAGGCTGCTGGTCTGGGGTGGGTGGGGTGGGCACGCTCTGTAAGCCAGACCCTGAACCTTATGAGAATCCATTTCCCTAATCACCAGAGGCAGCTTCCTTCCCCTTTGCACATGGAAAGCGCAGGCCCCAGAGAGCGCAGGTAACTTGCCCGAGGTCCCGAAGCTGGGAGCTGTGAGCCAAGCCAGGCCCTCTGGGCCAGTGCCACCTTGGAAAGGCGGTTAGCGGGGAAGCCGTTTTCTGTTGAACGGTGTCCCTGGTCCAAAAGCCCCAGGAGGCTTTTCAAGGCAGCCAAGTCAGATGTAAGTCAGGGAGAGCCAGAGCTAGCCAGGCTGCGCGGGATGGGGTGCTGGCGTGTGGCCTGGTGGGGGGAGAAGCCGGAGACGGGGTGCGCACAGCTCCTGGCAGACCAGCGTGGGGCCTGCCTCCCCGTTGCTTAGATAAATCCCAGGGTGGAGAGCTGGCTGGAAGGGTCAGCAGTGGGACAGGCCGAAGCTGAGACCCGGTGTGTTGTTTAAAGGCTGGCCTCTCCTTGCAGTCGCAAGGGCGCTTTTCCTTAACTGGGGGTCTGCCTTGGGAACTGAAGGGCTATGGTCTCCTGCCTGGCTGGGCCTTCACTTTTGCACTGGGCACCTGCCCCAAGCAACTGGGAAGAGTGGAATAGATTTAGGGTCTGGGTCCTTGAAACGTGGTCACTGGCGGGAGCAATCTGAACTTCGAGGGGAGCCTGTTAGAATGCAGAACCTGGGACCCTGCCCCAAGCATCTCCACCCCAGCCCTGCTGACTCAGACCCTGGCGGGAGTGCCCAGTCCTCTGGGTTTTAACAAACCCTCCAGGCTTCACTCAGGAGAAGGGCTGATTTCTCCATCTCCAGCCAAGCATCCATGGGTGGGGGAGGGTCAGTCCTAACCTTTGCAACTGGCTAGAGTACCAAGGCTGCCAGGGGACCTCAGACATCATTTCCTCTGTGGCTCCCTTTTCTGATGGCCTGGGTGTCGGAAAGAGAAAGGGACATGCGTAAACTCACACTGCAGATTCAAGGCAGATGGAGTCTGGGGTCCTAGGGCTGCAAGTGGCAGAAATGAGTTCAAACATATTCTGACTCCTTTAAGGGAAGAGCCCAGAGTCGTACTTCAGGTGTGGCTGGATCGAGGTGCTGAGAGAGGTCACGGGGCCCCGTTTCTTTTTTTTTCCTGTGCTCCGTGTCACTCCTCTGGTGGCCCCACTCTCCCTGGGGTGCCCCCAGCTATACAGCGTGTTACCCACCCCCACCCCCAGCAGAGCCACTTCAGCCTAGAGAGAGCTTTGCTTTTTTCCCAGGATTTTGCACACAAGCCCCTGTCATCCTTCTCAGTCTCCAGTCTTGGTCAAGTGCCTGTCCTGGAGCCAGTCATGACAGCCCTCTGATGGGCTCAGTCCAGCTCGCATGCCCACCCCTGGAAGTAGGAGGTGGGCTTAGCCCACCCAGAACCCTGTGGGCTGAGAGGAACAGGGGTGGTCTCCAGGGAAAACAGATGCAGGGAATAGCCCCAGAAAAAGGGGTCCAGGTGCCTGCACGCTAGCTTGATGCAAAGGGACTTGGTGCCATTTTTCCCTCTTCTCTGAGAGCTGGGCCGGCCCCATGTACCTGCTAAGGTCTCACATTGGACCAAATCTTCCTCCCCTGCGTCTGGTTCCTTGAGCATTGCACCTGTAATTGTGCACTGAACATGCTAGCTTCCTCGCCCCCTTTGTGTCTCTTCCCCGGGCGTGGTCCCAGATAACAGCCATGCTGTTTCCACCACCTGCACCCACTGCAGACATTACTAATCCACCCAGAGTTCACAGAGCCACGTGTCCACCCAGAGGAGGAAGCCTCGATGGCATCCTCGTCAGCCTCCGCCATGGGATTCCAGGCTCCAGGAGAGCGAGGCCCTCTGCTGTCTTATTCACTACCGGGCTCCCAGGGCCTCCAACAGTGCCTCCCATGTAGTCAATGCTCGATAAATAACTGACTCAGCCTTCCTACGCCCAGCGCCCAGGACACAGCAGGTGCCCGTGTGAGCCTGCGGGGACGGGGGCCCCATAGACTGCTGGAACCCAGCTCTGAGTCTGGGGAAGAGGCCCTACAGGCAGGGCTGCAGGTACAAAGAGGATGTAAGTGCCCAGTCCTGGAGGCCTCTCTGCTCTAACAACCCCTCCCCCCACCCACCGCCCCCACTAATCCATTTAACTGTTCATCGAAGTGTGAGGCCTTCCTTGATAAGGAAGCACTTCCTGGTTTTCTGCATTTTTTTCAGGAAACCTGGAGAGCCTTCCAGCACAGCTCTGCAGGTGAAATGAGAGGCAGACGTGATCCACCCCCACTTGCCTTGTTTCTCAAACCGAGTCCCAAAGAACCGAAGTGGTCTATTTTTAAAAAAAAAAAAAAGGTTTTGAGGGTCAGTCACATCCGGGGACCACTTGACTCAGCCCAGTTCAACAGGTGTCCCTGGAGCACTGAAGCTTAGCCTGTAACCAGGAGATGAGTGTTATTAATACATTCTTCATCTAGAATGTATTCTAGATGTACCCACAGCCCTGGGCACATGGCTGAGCCGGGGGGCACCTCATAGGAGCGCAGGTTTTGGGGTTCGAGCTGGGGGTGGGGGTCGCTTACCCCTTCTCAGACAGCAAGAAGAGGCTTTCCCCCTCCTGACTGCCCCTCCCAGCTCTGCTTCTCGCCCCTGACTATTTTAGAGACCCTGCACCCGGGCGAGGGGTGTGTGAGCGTGTGCCCGTGCGTGAACATGTGTGTGTGTGTGTGTGTGCACTCGTGTGTGAGTGTGTGCGGAAGTACCAAGTGCCCCCTGGATGTGGACAGGTTCCCAGGGCCTAGAGCAGTGCCTGACATAGTAGACGCTCAATAAGGAACTGACTCAGCGCTACTGCCCCCAGCGTTGCGGGCTGGGTGGTCACGTGGGGAACAGACCCCAGGGTCCTGCGTGCCTCACAGCCTGACCAGACCTCTTCTTCCCTTCTCTGCTGCCTCCCCTCGCCACAGGTCCAGAGCAACAGCGCTTTGTGAGAAGCCTCCAAAACGTAAGTGGCGTCTGACCTCCCCGTGGTCGCGGTGTCTCGCCGTGGGTAGCAGGGACCCATGGGGGCGGGGGGGTGCTGTGTTGCAAGATCCCAGATCGAAGTGCCAGGACCCTGTCTGCAGGTCACCTCCGGACGTCCAGGACCCTGTCCGCAGGTTACCTGGGGATGGCGGGTCCACGGCCCGGCTTGGCCACCCGTGCGCGTTGGCGGCAGGGAGACGGCCCTGCAAAGCTGCGTACACTGATTCCGGAGTCCTGGCCCGGCTCCCCCCCGGCTCTGCGCCGGGCACAGAGGGGGCCGCCTTCGCGGGGTCGATGCTGAGGTGCGGG
The DNA here is from genome assembly GCF_029407905.1 of Bubalus kerabau. Taxonomy (NCBI): domain Eukaryota; kingdom Metazoa; phylum Chordata; class Mammalia; order Artiodactyla; family Bovidae; genus Bubalus; species Bubalus kerabau. The sequence goes on along the minus strand of NC_073643.1, from coordinate 59,610,648 downwards.
GTCAGGCGTGTGTGAAAGGGGCTCCCAGCTGATGGGATGCTCGAGGAATCGGGCTGCCGTCCCAGCCATCTTTTCATTGCATTTTCTTTTTATTTAAAAAAAAGGAAAACCTTCAGGGAAGTTGCAAGGCTGTTACAGTGAAGCCCTGCGTGTCCTTCATTGGATCTTCCCACTGGGAGCGGCGTTGTCCTTGGCTTCGAGGCTTTACCACGAGCCGTGAAAACAGCCGCGTTTGCGTTTACTGCAGTTGCCTCTGCGGGGGGTTTTGGGCGTGATGCCATTTACCTCTTATCCTTCCACCTGCCCTTCGTAAGTGCAAGGACTTTCGTTCTCGTGCAAGCCCACAGTGATCAGCCCTGGAACATCTAACGTTGACACGGTTCTGTTATCTAATCGACGTTAATAGCGTTTTGCGTTTTGCTGATTGTCTCGTGTGTGCAGAACTTCCCCCTGCCTCCACCTCAGTTTAGGATCACAGTATGCTTTTTTTCTTTTTTTTATTGGAGGATGATTGCTTTACGGTGTTGTATTGGCCTCTGCCGTATTCCAGCATGAGTCAGCCACAGATACACCTATGTCCCACCCCTCCGGAGTCAGCCTCCCGTCTCCCACCCCACCCCATCCCTCTCGTTGTCACAGAGCGCAGGCTTGAGCGCCCGTGTCACGCAGGGCATTCCCACTTGCTGTTTATTTTGCATATGGTGAGGTGCATGTTTCCATGCTATTCTCTCAATTTGTCCTACCCTCTCCTTCTTCTGGGCTTCCCCTGTGGCTCAGCTGGTGAAGAGTCTGCCTGCAATGCGGGAGACCTGGGTTCGATCCCTGGGTTGGGAAGATCCCCTGGAGAAGGGAAAGGCTACCCACTCCAGTACTCTGGCCTGGAGAATTCCTGGAGAATTCCATGGACTGTGTAGTCCATGGGGTCACAGAGAGTCTCGGACACGACTTAGCGACTTTCACTGTTTCTCCTTCCTCCACTGTTTCCACCAGTCTATTTTCTACCCCTGCATCTCCATTGCTATCCTGCAAAAGGTTCGTCAGTACCATCTTTCTAGATTCCACATGTGTGCATTAATGTACGATATTTGTCTTTCTCTTTCTGACTGACTTTGGTAGTGCTTTTAATGTGTTTGTTAAAAGGGTTTGGTGGGGGCAGGAACCTGACTCAAGCCACTTTTCTGCAGTTGCCTTCTAAGCCTTGATTTAAACAGCCTCACTGTGTGTGTGTGTGTGTGTGCGCGCGCGTGTGTGTGTGTGTGCGTGTGCGCGCGTGTGTGTGTGTGTGCGTGCTCAGCCGTGTCCAACTCGCTGTGACCCCACAGACTGGACCCCGCCAGCCTCCTCTGTCCATGGGATTCTCCAGGCAGGAATACTGGGGTGGGTTGCCATGCCCTTCTCCAGGGGATCTTCCCTACCCAGAACCCGGGTCTCCCACATTGCAGGCAGATTCTTTACCATCTAAGCCACCAGGGAAGCCCCTAGGGGTTTTCAAAGAAGTCTTTGAGTCGTGATGTTCAGTAAGAAGCACACTTCATGACAGGTTGCGGTGAGTACTTACACATGCATGAGACTGAAACCGGAGTTTCACAAAGTGGTGTGCACAGCCTCACGTCTGTAGGACTCTCTTCTCTCCTGTTCGCCTTCTTAACAACCATCACCCTGACCCCCTCGGTTGATTTCATGACCCACTAGTACATCTTCGTCTGGAATTTGAAAACCTGGCTTCCTAGGCAGAAATTTCTCCTGTGGTTCGTCGAGCTTCCCAGGGCTGGGTTTGGTTGACTGGGGTCACCTGGGAAGCCAGGACTGGGAGAAATACCCAAAGACCCTTGGTGGATCCGATTCCACCCCACCATCAAGCCGCCAGCCCTGGGTCTCTGTCACCGGCAGCCACGGGCCCTGGCCCCACCCAAGACCTGTCCTTCGTGGCTTGACTTCAGGTGCAGAGAGCCAGGCTGGCACATCCCTGGTGGCCCCGGACACTTCCCTGCCCAGCTGCCCAGCAGCACGGAGTTGCCCCTGCTCTGGGTCAGCCTCTGCAGTCATCACTGCCATAAATAGCGAGAGGAGTCATCTCGAACGTGGACGGAACTCTTTAGCAACGTTCACTGTGCCTCCGAGGGTTTGCACGATGGTGGGTTTTCTCCCGCTGTGGCCCTGGGACGGGCACGGTGCTACCTGTGTAGGGACGACCACCAAGCCCTGCGTGCCGTCTCTGCGTCAGACTCCGCTGGTACTGCAGGTGCCTGCCGCCCTCGCAGTAACCATCCGTGCCGTGGTGGTGCTCCACCCCACAGATGCGGAAACTGAGGCTCAGAGCGCTGATCCGACCGCCCGTTCGCCCCCGGGTCACACAGGACGTGAACCCTGGTTGATCTGACTGGTGCCCACACCACCCAGCAGGGCCCTCCCCCGCCCGCTCCCCCAAGCTGGAGCAGACTCTGGTCCAGCCCTTCCCCCCGCCCCGAGGCCTCTCACTGGTTAATGAGTAGCCCAGGGCAGCCTGGAAGCCAGGTGCCTACCGCCCTGAAGCTGGAATGTGCATTCTGCTCCAGATAAAGACACTCTTGTGCAAGGGGCTTGGCCCTTAGAGGCGATCCACAGAGGCAGGCCACGTGTTCCTTTCTTCCAAGGCTTGCTGATCCGTCCACACTTGATGGGAGCCCATTTGACAAGAGAGGCTTATCTGACGCCTCCTCGGAGCAGCCCTTCCGGTTTAGTCTTCCTGCTGGGTCTCCCTGGCCCGTGGACTGGCAGGGAACAGGGTCTGGAGGGCGGTGTCTTTAGAGAACAGTTGCCTTCTCTGACGTCTCGGCTCCGCTGGGTGTCTGGACTTCAGTTCCCACCTGAGAAAGGGCACGATGATCACTCAGGGGCCCCCACAGAGTCGAGGATCTGACCAATATGTGTGTGTCTGTCGGCTGGTCAGCAGACCCTGGGTTACTAATGAACCCGCCAAAAGTAGTATTCCTGACCTGGAGGGCAACCCATGTGGTGGAAAGTCCATGGAGCTGGAGAGTCAGCCATGCCGGGCTCAGATGCCAGCTCCAGCCCTGGCCAGCTGTGTGACCTCTAGGGCGCTCACTGGCCGAGCCTCTCAAAGCTTCCTCTTCCCCACCCAGCTGTGAAATGGAGCAGTGAGAGCCCCAGGAGGAGGAGACAGTGGCGAGTCAGCGGTAATGACCGGTCCTCCCAGGGGGTTTGGGAGGGCTGGAACTCCTAACAAAGTTGGTGCCAGAACCCAGTAGCATTTCCTATCTCCTCTCCCAGGTGGGATCCCTGAACAACACCCCCCTGCCGACCTGAAAATCAGACCCACCCTCTTGGGTGCCCCGGAATCTGAGGAAGGGGGAATCTCTTTGGGCTTATCGTGAGAGTTCCCATGGGCCTTCACCTGCGCCTCCTCAACCATCCCCGCCCACCCCGCCCAGCTTGTAAGCTCTGACGGGGGTGCGGCTGCCAGTACAGGCGACCGGCGACCACCCACCAAACTCGCTGCTTCGAAGGGCCTAGACAGAAACTTCTTCTTTGTTCCCTGAATATGCTGTACGATTTTTTAAAACAGAGATACCTTTGACATACAACGGTAGTGTACATTTAAGGTGTGCAGTGTCTTGATTTTGTCCATTGCTGTTGCAGTACGAGCATCACTGTAGCATTTAGTTAACACCTCCACTCCGTCACTGAATGATTTCTTCTGGTGTTGAGACGTTATACGCTTTCCATACAGAAGTTCGGACAGCACAGAAAACTCGTAAGAAGAAAATCAAGCTCGTCTCTAGTACTGCCATCCAGAGATAACCAACCTCAGTTCAGTTCAGTCACTCAGTCGTGTCCGACTCTTTGCGACCCCATGAATCGCAGCACGCCAGGCCTCCCTGTCCGTCACCAACTCCCGAAGTTCACCCAGACTCACGTCCATCGAGTCAGTGATGCCATCCAGCCATCTCATCCTCTGTCGTCCCCTTCTCCTCCTGCCCCCAATCCCTCCCAGCATCAGAGTCTTTTCCAATGAGTCAACTCTTCGCATGAGGTGGCCAAAGTACTGGAGTTTCAGCTTTAGCATCATTCCTTCCAAAGAAATCCCAGGGCTGATCCCCTTCAGAATGGACTGGTTGGATCTCCTTGCAGTCCAAGGGACTCTCAAGAGTCTTCTCCAACACCACAGTTCAAAAGCATCAATACTTCAGCACTCAGCCTTCTTCGCAGTACAACTCTCACATCCATACATGACCACAGGAAAAACCATAGCCTTGACTAGACGGACCTTAGTTGGCAAAGTAATGTCTCTGCTTTTGAATATGCTATCTAGATTGGTCATAACTTTCCTTCCAAGGAGTAAGCGTCTTTTAATTTCATGGCTGCAGTAACCATCTGCAGTGATTTTGGAGCCCAGAAAAATAAAGTCTGACAGTGTTTCCACTGTTTCCCCATCTATTTCACATGAAGTGGTGGGACCAGATGCCATGATCTTTGTTTTCTGAATGTTGAGCTTTACGCCAACTTTTTCACTCTCCACTTTGACTTTCATCAGGAGGCTTTTTAGTTCCTCTTCACTTTCTGCCATAAGGGTGGTGTCATCTGCATATCTGAGGTTATTGATATTTCTTCCGGCAATTTTGATTCCAGCTTGTGCTTCTTCCAGTCCAGTGTTTCTCATGATGTACTCTGCATAGAAGTTAAATAAGCAGGGTGACAATATACAGCCTTGACGTCCTCCTTTTCCTATCTGGAACCAGTCTGTTGTTCCATGTCCAGTTCTAACTGTGGCTTCCTGACCTGCATATAGGTTTCTCAAGAGGCAGGTCAGGTGGTCTGGGATTCCCATCTCTTTCAGAATTTTCCACAGTTTATTGTGATCCACACAGTCAAAGGCTTTGGCATAGTCAATAAAGCAGAAATAGATGTTTTTGTGGAACTCTCTTGCTTTTTCCATGATCCAGAGGATGTTGGCAATTTGATCTCTGGTTCCTCTGCCTTTTCTAAAACCAGCTTGAACATCAGGAAGTTCACGGTTCACGTATTGCTGAAGCCTGGCTTGGAGAATTTTGAGCATGACTTTACTAGTGTGTGAGACGAGTGCAATTGTGCAGTAGTCTGAGCATTCTTTGGCATTGCCTTTCTTTGGGATTGGAATGAAAACTGACCTTTTCCAGTCCTGTGGCCATTGCTGAGTTTTCCAAATTTGCTGGCATATTGAGTGCGTGCATTTATCAGCGTTTGGGTAATGTGCTTTATTTGAAATGTTCCAAACCGAACTCGTAACATGGCTCTTTAGGAGCCAGTTTCTCCCACCACACACACACACACACCCAAACTATTCCTAGGAGTCTTTTGGGGTCTTGGGTCTTCTATCTCCGGGGTTGGCCAGTATGTACTGTGGGCTGGGGGCGGTGTGCTCTCCCCTCTGCTGTGGCAGCTAGAACCCAGCCAACACAACAGGCACAGGATGGCTGGAGCTCTGTGCCAATAAAACTTTATTTACAAAAGCCGTGCTGAATCTGGCGGGGCAGGAGTGGTGCCGTTTGCACACCCCCTGTTCTGGTTTGTTTCCATTTGTTTGGGCAAACTACCATGTCTGTAAGTAACCCCCTCGTGAGGAGAGATGGGCCGTGAGCAGTTTCTTTCCTGAAAACTGCTCTGCTGTGAACATCTTTTTTTTTTTCTTCTATCTTTAATTGTGGTAAAATACACGTAACATACAGCCTGCAGTCCTGACCGCTTTACGTCTACATCTCAGTCTGTTGAGTGTGTTCACGTTGTCGGGCAGTCTCCGGAACTTTTCATCTCGCGAGACTGTAGGCAGCAGACAGTGTGCACGTTGGTCTGGTCAGGAATCGGAATGTGTAGCCTGAAGGGGCCGTGCGTTTCTAAGATGCTGGCACTCGATGCAGATTACTGCCCCTCCAGAAATCACCCTGCTGTCCTCTGTGACAGCCGCAGTCCCTGAGAGGTGGCACGTCCCTGCGGAATGTACCTTCAGGGTCTCAGAGGGCAGAAGATTTAGACCAGTTCATCCCAGAGGAGGGGGCTTCCCTGGTAGCTCAGCTGGTAAACAATCCGCCTGCAATGCAGGAGACCCCGGTTCGATTCCTGGGTCAGGAAAATCCCCTGGAGAAGGGACAGGCTGCCTACTCCAGTATTCCCAGGCTTCCCTGCTGGCTCAGCTAGTAAAGAATCTGCCTGCAATGTAGGAGACCTAGGTTCGACCCCTGGTTGGAAATCTCCCCTGGAGAAGGGAATGGCTACCCACTCCAGTATCCTGGCCTGGAGAATTCCATGGACTGTATCGTCCATGGGGTCCCAAAGAGTTGGATACAACTGAGCGACTTTCACTTTCACTCTTTAATCCCAGAGGCACTGCTCCTTGTCTACCAGCCTTCCTTTTTGGGGGAAGAACATAAGAACTCAGGAAACAAAAATGCTGTGAATCCTAGACCTCCTCCTCCAAGGCTAATAAATACACTCTTTAGAGAGAGGAGAGGTATGTTTAAGACCTATTCTCACAGTGAGGCTGAGTGTAAGTGTCTTTATATATATGAGATGGCACTGTGGTAAGGAAATCCAACCCGTCCATCCTAAAGGAGCTCAGTCCTGAATATTCATTGGAAGGACTGGTGTTGAAGCTGAAACTTGGGTGCTTTGGTCACCTGATGCAAAGAACTGACTCATTGGAAAAGACCCTGATGCTGGAAAAGATTGAAGGCGGGAGAAGGGGACAACAGAGGAGGAGATGGTTGGATGGCATCACCGACTCAACAGACATGAGTTTGAGTAGACTCTGGACAGGGAGGCCTGGTGTGCTGCAGTCTATGGGGTCACAAAGAATCGGCCGTGACTGAGCGACTGAACTGAACTGAACAAGTGGCAAAGAACCTGCCTGCCAATGCTAGGAGACCTAAGAACCGTGGGTTTAGTCCCCGGGTTGGGAAGATGCCCTGGAGGAGGGCTCAGCAGCCTATTCCAGTGTTCTTGCCTGGAGAATCCCATGGACAGAGGAGCCTGGCGGGCTACCATCCATAAGGCTGCAAAGAGTTGGACACGACTGAAGCGTCTTAGCACACACAGCATGCGTGTATTTTAAACTATTTGTTTTATTTATTTGGCTGCACGGGTCTCAGTCATGGCGGTCAGGCTTAGGTGCTCAGCAGCGTATGGAATTTTCCTGGACCAGGGATCTAGCGCATGTCCACTGCATTGCAAGATGGATTCTTCACCACCGGAGCACTTGTAAATGTCTTTTGGCCTCTGCCTTGCTGTGTGTGACCCAGGGCCTGTCGTTTAACCTCTCTGGGCCCCAGGGTCTCCAGTCAAAATAGAGGTGATGTAGAATCTCCCTTCTCCGGTTGTTGGGAGGATCGGGGGAGAAAAACTGTGAAACTTCTCAGTACAGCAGCCAGCGCAGGGCAGTGACTGCAAGTGGAACTTACTATAAGTGGTCTTCCTCTTGCTACTATTATTGCTAATACTTTTGATGCCTCCATCAGGGTAGGCTGAGCACGTGGACAATCGCGTGTGCAGCCGTTTGCAGTTCTCAAAAAGGCCTCCCACCTGTAATACTCGCAGTGTCATACCGCGTAGTTCTTACTGTCCCCATGCGGCAGGGGAGAGACGTGGGGCTGAAGGCGGCGGTGGCCAGCTTGAGGTCAGCGCATTTCGGGACGGAGCCTGGGGTGAGCCACGGCTTCGGCTTCTAGTTAAAGTCAGAGCTGCTGGGAAGCCTCCGGACCGCGGGGTCTCAGGCTGGGAGGAGAGTCCTTGGATGCATCTTCCCGTCTCAGCTCTGAGCCCCACCAGGGATCGCACCGGGATTTCTTCCAGGAGAGAGCGGTTCTTCCCCCGACAGCACCAAGCAGTTCAACGCCCGCTGAGCGTCCCACAGCCTGGGTCAGTACTCACGCTGTTCCTGCGGTGGTGGTCCAGTCGCTCAGTCGTGTCCGACTCTTTGTGGCCCCGTGGACTGCAGCACGCCAGGCTCCTGTCCCTCGCTGTCTCTTGGACTTTGCTCAAACTCCTGTGGTAGACGCTCAGATTTCCCAGGGGAAGGGCTCAGTCCCACCAGACGCCCCCGCCCCACCCTTCAGCCTGAATGGCTAGACTCCAAGGCTCCTATGACCCCCTCCTTGAGTTGGGTTAATTGGCTCCAACAGCTCAGTGACCTCAGAGAATCACCGGTTTCAGATTGAAGGTGTAACACAGGAAGCAGATAAGAGAGACCCACAGGCAAGGCGTGGGGAAAGCGTGGGGCTTCCATGCCCTCTCCGTGCCTTCTCTGTGTCCCCAAATCTCCCTGTGTTCACCAACCAGAAGCTCCCCAAACCCTGTCCTTTTGGGATTTTCTGGAGGCTTCATCACCTAGGCGTGATTGATTCCACCTCCAGCCCCTCTCCCCTCCCCAGAGCCTGGGGGTCCTGGGACTGAAAATTCCAGCCCTCTAATCACAGGCGAGTTCTCCTGGCAACCAGGCCCCCTTCCTTAGCCGCCTCCAAAGTCGCCTAATTAACATAACAAAAGACACTCTCGCCACTTAGGAAATTCCTAGGGTTTTAGGAAGTCTGTGCTGGAACCTGGGATGAAGACCAACTTTATCTTTCCGATTATACATCGCAAGATCACAGAAGCTCACGGGGCCTTTCAAACACCACAGCCTCTCACCTCAGTAAAACCTGAGCGGTTTCTGGAAGACATTGCTATCTGTTAGTCTGTGCTCAGGCAGCAGACAGCAGGTCCAGAAACCCAGGCTCCTAAAGCAAAATGGGCACCTCCCAGCCCCTGGGCCGTCCCCTCCAGTACCTCCTTTATTTACCCATTTGCTGGGCACCTCAGACAAATCCCTCCCCTTCTCTGGGCCCTGGGCCTGCCCTGTAAGACTGGGGGTCTGGAACCACCTCCCTGGGGTGGCTGTGCTGAGCTTTGCCCGCGGACGTCAGCTCTGCCGTTTCAGAGCGGTGTCCGAGTGTGAAGGGTCCCCCTCTGTGAGCGGGATGTTCTCTGTGAGAGCTGAAAGCACGCTGCCCCTCGGGGTCTGCATCTTTAGGAAGGGGGCCGCCCCCACGGCAGCCTGGCCCGGCCTCCGTGGGGCCTCACGTGGGGACCCCTCCCCTCTTCACCCCCCAGGTCTCCCCCCACCCCCTTCCTCTCCCCCTCCCCTCTCCCCAGCTCTGAGAGCCCACCTGAGACCCAGGCTCCCTCGCTCAGTCCTGCCACAGTGAGGGGAATGTGGCTCTTAGGTCTGTTTTCAGAGTCAAGTACCGTGAGCTTCTGCTTGTCTTGCCGCCACCCTTGTCTTTTCTGGGCACCTGCCCGCCCCTGACCACCTCCCTACCCCATCTTTCTCTCCTCTGTTAAGTTCCTGAGGCCCAGAGACACCTGGTTCCGATGAGGAGTCCCAGGCTGAGTCCTGCTCGGTGGGAAGGAGGCCGTGATGGGTTAGTAATGTCTGTCGGGGGCAGGGGAGGAGAAGGTGTGTGTGTGGGCCGTCCGGACCCGCTTTGGGAGCAGACACCCGCTTTGGGAAAACTAGGGGAAAAAACGGGAAGCTGCGAAGACTGGGAAAGGTCTCTGCAGCCACCGGACAAGAGGCTTCCTCTGGGCAGGAGAAAGGACCAGGACAAAGGAAGGTGGTGACCGTTGAGTCCCGAGTGACGCCATTCGTGTTTGGGTGGAGGTTTTCAGACCAGGCATGCTCCCCTGGTGGCTCAGACAGAGAAGAATCCACCTGCAATGCAGGAGACCCAGGTTCGATCCCTCGGTCGGGAAGATCCCCTGGAGAAGGGAATGGCCACCCATTCCAGTATTCTTGCCTGGAGAAGCCCATGGACACAGGAGCCTGGCGGGCTACAGTCCACGGGATCACAAAGAGTCCGACACGACTGAGCGACTCACATTTTCGCTTTTCACTTTTTCCGACCAGGCACCCAGAGTGTTTGATTCTGTGTTTACTGGGTCTCATGTCCTGTGCTGCGTAATGAGTGGGGGCGGGCGATCACACATCAAGACCCTCCAGATGAGGTCGCCAGATAAAACGCAGGTGCATCTGAGGCGCGGCACCCTGCCCGAGGTCACACAGCACGTTGACGTTGGCATCTCCCCCCACCCCGCTGCTTCCTGGCTGTGCGACCTCAGGAGTGTCCCATCCCCCTCGTGAGCCTCCGTTGCCCCATCTGTCAAATGGGGACTGAGGTGGGGATGCCCACTGGGTGAACCGGCGCACACAGGAGAAAGCAGCCTGGTGTGTTAAAAAGTTGAGGCGATGATTTCTTATCAGCGTGACTTCTGAATACCGGCTGTGATAGAGTGCTTTCAGGATGGGGTTAGTCACACTAAACAGAGCAGACACCCGGTGAAGTCTCTTGCTCTAAAAGAGATATTAGTGGAAATGCTTGGAGTGTCCCAGGTGGCTGATTCCAGGCACTGATTCCCAACACCCTGGACCCCCACGTGGCCGGGCCTGAGGGCGCCACGGCTGGGGACCCAGCCTGTAGGGCTTCTGGGGAGAAGGGTCCCCCTGACTTTATTAAATAAATTACTTTTATGTCATATTCATAAGCATCATGACAAGTGCTGGTGATACAAATATAAGGAAGACATAGCGTCAATGTTTTAGAATTTTACAGTCTAGTAGGTGAGCCTGTGTGAACATGTAAATTGCATTAAATTTTGGTGGGTTTTTTTCCCAGTTCTATTGAGACTAAATGACATCAGCGTATGAGTTTCAGACGTCCGGTGTCATGGCTTGATTTACACGTATTATGAAACAATTACAAAGATTGGTTCTCTTAACGTCCGTCACTTTGTGTCATGATGCTTATGAATATCAGCTCCCAACTTAAGGGCTCAGAGGGGGGCAGACCTTTGTCTTCTCTTTGGTCCTTCCAGTCCATTTAAGAAATTTGCATGCTTTGCAAACCTGTTCCAGCCCTGCCGAGTCAGGGGAAGGCCCAGGTAAGAACGTTTGATGTCAGGGAAAGTTTGGGGAAAACCTGTAAGCATCTGAAAACCGAGAATTGAAAGTCTGCTCATTCAGTTGTCAGGAAGTGATGGACTTTTCCTGTGGGTCAGGGATCACAGTGGGCCTTGGGTCCCCAGAGATGAGCCTCGCTCTGTCTAGCTTAGGAACCGCCTGGCCAGCGGGGAGATGCTGCAAGTCGGGCATCCATTGGCAGGGTCTCTTGAAGATGCTCAGGCACCCAAAGTTCAAAGCGCTTTCCCAGAGGCCTCGAGTGACAAAGCCATGCCAGGTGGGCACAAGACGGGAAGGGTGTGCCGGGTGAGGAAGCCGACCATGGAAGGGCCGGCCAAGCATGACGTGGAGTTTGGGCCCCCAGGGTCCTAGGGGGCTGGGCGGCTGGGCTGCGTGTTCTGGGGGCGAGCAAGGAGCCGCGTGGGTGATGGTCTCGCCTGGTGACCCCAAGGGCCCTGCTGGCTCTTTGCTCACTTTGGGGACCAGCCTGGATCCGAGTCCTTACTTAGTGTTCCCCGATGGCCCTTCAGGGTGCTGACTGTGGAGTTGTTTTCACAGCAGGCTTCTGCACAGGAAGAGAAACAGACAAGCCCAGCCCTCACCCAGACCCGCTTGTAGGAGCATCACGGGCATGGTCAGAGGTCCCAAGAGGAGACCACTCTGATGAGACATCTAACCTTGTTCTGCGGACTCACGGGGTTTTGGGAGGGGATGGTGGTGCCAGGGGGGCTCGGCTGCTGGCTGGACGTAGGACACCGGATGGAGAAAGTGTTTATTTGGTATTTTCTCTGCCTGACAGACCAGCCCTGGGTGTTCACTTCTACCTTTCCCAGCATTTCACTGGATGATGCTAACGACGGGTGCAGTCCGTGTTTGCTGATTAGCTGCACGCAATGCAGGGACAAACTTGCTCCTGCGAGCACAGCCAGGCACACACTGAGGCACTTCCTGGTACCTGCCCTTGGGTAATGTGAGGTGGCCCATTTTACAGATTGTGCAGCTGAGGCCCTGAAGGGAAGAGATGCACCAGACTTGCAGCTGATAAGGGACAGAGTTAGGCTCCAGCTGAAGTCTCTGATGGTGGCTCACAATAGGCAGAAGTAGAACGAGGCAAAGGGTGTTTGGGGAACAGAGTCTTATGGGCGGGGCTGGGGGACGAGGCAGGAGGCTCACTTGTGGGGAATTCAGAGAACAAAGCTGGAGAGGCCAGGTGGGTCCTTCCTCTCCGCTGACCTTAAATACACCTCGGCCACCTGGGGGTCAGCAGGAACCGACTGACCGAACAGAGAGATGAGTCAAGGAAAGGGGTCAACGGGTTTCTCAGGTATTGATAGCTGTGGCCCTGATTTCGGGCATCCTTGCCCCTCCAGGAGGAAAAGGAGTCTTTGTCCGATGGCCCAGGCTCTGCGCAGGGTGAATAAACTGAGTCCCAGGCTGCAGTGCCTGGGACGCTTTGTGGGGGAGCGGGGAGGGTCAGCCCGCTCAGAGGAGGTGGGGGGTGCTCTCAGGGCTGAGATGCAGGCAGGCGGGGGCACCACGTCCAGAAAGGGTGCGGGCTAGCAGACAGCGCCCCTGCACACCCTCCTCTTCCTCTCGTCAGCTCACTGAGATTAGCCCGTCCACAGACCTTAGATCGGGACAGTCTGAGTTTAAAGGGTTAAAAGCTGTTGCTGGCCTGAGGGGCTGGTATTTCCCCAGCCCAGCAGGTGTACAGGATTAAATGGGAAGGTCCAGGCTCAGCACGGTGGCGCGAGGTTGTAGTCACTGCGGTCCTGTGGTTGAGGCCACTGGGTCCTAGTCGTGAAGACATGTGTGACCTGGGCCCGCTCAGGGGACCTGGATTTTAATCCTGTTGCTGTTCAGTCTCTCAGTTGTGTCTGACTCTTTGTGACACGTGGACTGCAGCACACCAGGCTTCCCTGTCCTTCACTATCTCTCAGAGTTTGCTCAAACTCATGTCCGTTGAGTTGGTGATGCCATCCAACCATCTCATCCTCTGTCGCCCCCTTCTCCTCCTGCCTTCATTCTTTCCCAGCATCAGGGTCTTTTCCAATGAGTCAGCTCTTCGCATCAGGTGGCCAAAGTATTGGAGCTTCAGCTTAAGCATCATTTCTTCCATTGAATATTCAGGTTCCTTTAGGATTGACTGCTTTGATCTCCTTGCAGCCCAAGGGACTCTCAAGAGTCTAATCCTAGTTCTAATCCTAGCTGGTGAATTTTCAAAATGACATCCCTACCTCCTACTGGCCTCAGTTTCCTTCTGTGTCAGGTGAGGAGGGGATCCCTCCTAAAATTCAAGATCATGGCCAGGAGATGCCCCAGAGCCCTGTGGTTGAGGACTCGGGGCCCCCAAGTCCTGCCTTTCCTGGCTGGGCAACCTGGTGAAATCGATCCATCTCTCTGAGCCACAGAGGTGGGTAAGATCCTTCATCCCATAGGGTGGTTGGTAAGGACCAGATAAAATACAGAACCCAGGTGCCAGGTGACACCCCAGGGAGCTGGTATTTCTCTCTGGAACTGACTGTGCAGCTGGAGGATTTTTTCCATACATTCGAGGCATTTCAACAGTGCATTTTCATCTCTTGGGCTCTCTGAAAATGCTTTAAAGTCCCATTACCTTTGGACTAGCTATAGAAGAAAAGTGAGCAGCGATAATCAGTGAAAAGTGATTTAAAGAAGAAAAATATTTAGCATGATTTTTTAAAGTTACTGTTAGCTAGAATCATATCAAGTGCCCAGCAGTGCCAGACACATAATCAGTTCAGTTCAGTTCAATCACTCAGACCTGTCTGACTCTTTGTGACCCCATGGACTGCAGCACACCAGCCTTCCCTGTCCATCACCAAATCCCGGAGCTTGCTCAAACTAGCATCCATTGAGTCAGTGATGCCATCCAACCACCTCATCATCTGTCATCCCCTTCTCCTCCTGCCTTCAATCTTTTTCCTGAGTCAGTTCTTTGTGTCAGGTGGCCAAAGTATTGGAGTTTCAGCTTCAACATCAGTCCTTCCAACGAACACCCAGGACTGATCTCCTTTAAGATGGACTAGTTGGATCTCCTTGCAGTCCAAGGGACTCTCAAGAGTCTTCTCCAATACCACAATTCAAAAGCATCAATTCTTCGGCACTCAGCTTTCTTTATAGTCCAACTCCCGCATCCATACATGACCACTGGAAAAACCATAGCTTTGACTAGACAGATCTTTGTCAGCAAAATCATGTCTCTGCTTTTTAATATGCTGTCTAGGTTGGTCATAGCTTTTCTTCCAAGGAGCAGGAGTCTTTTAATTTCATGGCTGCAGTCACCATCTCCAGTAATTTTGGAGCCCAAAAAATAAAGGCTCTCACTGTTTCCATTGTTTCCCCATCAATTTGCCATGAAGTGATGGGACCAGATACCATGATTGTAGTCTTTGAATGCTGAGTTTTAAGGCAGCTTTTTCACTCTCCTCTGTCATTTTCATTATGAGGCTCTTTAGTTCTTCTTCATTTTTTGCCATAGGGGTGGTATCATCTGCATATCTGAGGTTATTGATATTTCCCCCGGCAATCTTGAATGCAGCTTGTGCTTCATCCAGCCCAGCCGTTTCTCATGAGGTACTCTGCATACAAGTTAAATAAGCAGGGTGACAATATACAGCCTTGACGTACTCCTTTCCCGATTTGGAACCAGTCTGTTGTTCCATGTTCGGTTCTAACTATTGCTTCTTGACCTGCATACAGATTTCTCAGGAGGCAGGTCAGGTGGTCTGGTAGTCCCATCTCTTGAAGAATTTTCCACAGTTTGTTGTGATCTACACAAAGGCTTTGGTATAGTCAATAAAGCAGAAATAGATGTTTTTCTGGAACTCTCTTGCTTTTTCTATGATCCAGAAGATGTTGGCAATTTGATCTCTGGTTCCTCTGCCTTTTCTAAATCCAGCTTGAACATCTGGAAGTTCATGGTTCACATATTGCTGAATCCTGGCTTGGAGAATTTTGAGCATTACTTTACTAGCGTATGAGATGAGTGTGATTGTGCGGGAGTTTGAGCATTCTTTGGCATTGCCCTTCTTTGGAATTGGAATGAAAACTGACCTTTTCCAGTCCTGTGGCCACTGCTGAGTTTTCCAAATTTGCTGGCATATTGAGTGCAGCACTTTAACAACATCATCTTTTAGGATTTGAAATAGCTCAGCTGGAATTCCATCACCCCCACTAACTTTGTTCGTAATGATGCTTTCTAAGGCCCACTTGACTTCACGTTCCAGGATGTCTGGCTCTAGGTCAGTGATCACACCACTGTTGTTATCTGGGTCATGAAGATCTTTTTTGTATAGTTTTGCTGTGTGTTCTTGCCACCTCTTCTTAGTATGTCTGCTTCTGTTAGGTCCATACCATTTCTGTCCTTTATCGAGCCCATCTTTGCATGAAATGTTCCCTTGGTATCTCTAATTCTCTTGACGAGATCTCCAGTCTTTCCCATTCTATTGTTTTCCTCTATTTCTTTACATTGGTCTCTGAGGAAGGCTTTCTTATCTCTCCTTACTATTCTTTGGAACTCTGCGTTCAGATGGGTTTATCTTTCCTTTTCTCCTTTGCCTTTCGCTTCTCTTCTTTTCTCAGCTATTTGTAAGGCCTCCTCAGACAACCATTTTGCCTTTTGCATTTCTTTTTCTCGGGGATGGTTTGATCACTGCCTCCTGTACAATGTCACGAACCTCCGTCCATAGTTCTTCAGGCACTCTGTCTATCAGATCTAATCCCTTGAATCTATTTGTCACTTGCACTATATAACCATAAGGGATTTGATTTAGGTCATACCTGAATGGTCTAGTGGTTTTCCACACTGTCTTCAATTTAAGTCTGAATTTGGCAATAAGGAGTTCATGATCTGAGCCACAATCAGCTCCCAGTCTTATTTTTGCTGACTGTATAGAGCTTCTCCATCTTTGGATGCAAAGAATATAATCAATCTGATTTTGGTATTAACCATCTGGTGATGTCCATGTGTAGAGTCTTCTCTTGTGTTGTTGGAAGGGGGTGTTTGCTATGACCAGTGCGTTCTCTTGGCAAAACTCTGTTACCCTTTGCCCTGCTTCATGTTGTACTCCAAGGCCAAATTTGCCTGTTATTCCAGGTATCTCTTGACTTCCTACTTCTGCATTCCAGTCCCCAAAATCTTTTGGGGGTGTTAGTTCTAGAAGGTCTTGTAGATCTTGACACATGATATCAGCCACAATTATTGTTTCCAGGATGTAAGAACAGTTGGAATGAGCACAAAGCGTTGCTATGACAGAGCTTTTCCAGGGTCCTCATTCGCTGGTGCCTGGAAGGAGGCGGGTCGCTTGCCCTAGAGCACCCAGACGGGGGGAGGAAGAGGCCAGGATTACAGCTGAGGAATGGCCACCTTATTCCACTGCAGATGGGCAGGGAGGAGATGGTCAGGGAAGTCTTCCTGGAGGAGGTGGCATTTTGAGGCTGGAGAAGAAGCGGTGATGTGCGTTCCAGGGCCTGGAATGAGCTATAGAAATGCACCAAGCTCTGACAGTCCAGGGCCTCGCAGGTGATGCCGTACAGAGATGGTGAGCGCTGTGAGAAAGGAGACCCCTCTGACCCAAGTTTTGCCAAGAGATGTTCCCAACTGGTGACATTTTTCTGGAGGACGTAGTCTCCAGGCACTCAGTGGTGCTGGAAGGGCCATTGTGACCTCACGAGCAGATATTCTGAGGCCCAGAGCCAAGGTGCCGGACGTCTGTACCATCTCAGATCGCCGATGTGTCCCCTTTCCCAGTGCCTTGGGTGAGTCACCCACACGTTTCCGCCTGCGTCTCTGTTTGCTCACAGAGCCTCTGTCCCCCCAGAGCCACTCTGGGCTGCCTTCTGTGATCCAGGCTTGTGAGGGCTCCGTCAGCGGCGGTTGCCTCGGAGACGGTGTTCAGGGAGACTGCCTCGGAGGGGGAGCAAGGGACAAATGTGGGAGCCCTCCGGGCGCTTCCAGGTTCTAGCCTGGTGGTCCCACTGGGGGCCTGGGGGGAGCAGGGTCTTCCTCAGAGGCGTCCAGCTTGGAGCAGGCCATGGCTCCCCTGGCTGGGACTGCTCACCCAGGTCACCCACCCCAGACCACCAGTGGGACCCTCTGTTTACCCACTTCCTCAGCCCAAATCCTTGCCTGATGGAGCCTCTTGGCCCCTGAGCTGACCGCAGGTAGGTTGCTGGGTGAAGAAGCAGGGCCTTCCCTTGGGGTCAGGTGTCTCTGTGGGACTTGGGCTCTGGAATTCCTGAGCCTGGGAAAGGGGTCCCCGAATCAGTAAGGAGAGGAGCTGGTCCAGGTCCCCCAAACAGTAAGGGCTGGAGGGAAAGGGTGCTAGTTGTGCAGAGCGCAGCGCTGAACCTGGGAGCCTGAAGCTGGTGCCTCCTGGGCCTCAGTTTCCCCACCTGTAAAATGGCACACTGGGTCAGATGCTGCCGCTGAGTTTCACGAACTAGTACGTGCCAGGAGCCGAATTGGCACTAAGGATAGGAGTGGCCCACCCTTGGGCCAGCACACTTACTTCACTTCAGGGCAGTTCTGTGGAAGTGACCATCTGCTCTCACCATAATGTTGTGAAAGAAACATGCTTTTAATACCCACCTCCAGACAGCAAGGCTGTAGTGTCAGAAGGTACTGTGTCTGAGAGCGAGTCCTGGGTGCCTTCTGTTGCAGGCGTGGCCTCCCACCGTGCCGTGGGCTGCAGGCGGTTCTGTCCCGGCTGCCTGGGCCCGGCATTGGGCAGCTCACAGTAGGAGCTCGGGACCGCACCCAGGCCCGCACACCAGGCCCGTGCCTCACCTTCCTGCTGCCGGGCCCTTCCTTGAGACCAGCCCCCTCCCCTTCTGGCCTCGGTCTCCTCATCTGTAATCTCCGGGCAGCGGCTCCCGGGCTGACCTGTCACTCAATGTTGGCCAGAAGCAGGGTCTTGGATACCCAGGGACCTCCAGCTAGGACCCTTCAGGTTTCTAGGTTCTCACGAGCTGAGGGATCACAGAATCTGATTTCTGCAGCTTCAGCCGTCCTGGGGTACATGGGTGAGGCCACCTCTCCCTTGAGAAGATTTTCTTCTCAGCTGCCCAGGGTCTCCGGCCGTGATCGGGGTATGGAGGGGGCTGCTCGGCCCCCGTTTGAGTAGCTTGGTGTGCAGTTCCTGACGTGGTGGTCGGGTGACGCTGCAGCCCCTTTCTTTTCAGCAGCAAAGGCCGTGTCCCCTGTAATGTCCACCTCCCCTGCTTGGCAGGTGCCCCCACCCCAGGGTCCAAAGGGTGCCGCCTGAGATGCACTCCAATCCCACCCCAGTACTAGGCCAGGGAGGTGAGGAGGTGTCCACAGCCAAGCTCAGATCCCAGGGAGCACCCACACAGGGCCCCTCAGTCCCGCCTTCCACCTATGGGATGGGAGAAGAAGTTGGAAGCGGGGTGGTAGGTGATGCCCCGAGCCTCAGAGCTGGCTGGCGCTGGGCCTGGCTCCTTGGCATAACTGTCAAATCCCCAGCAGGCCTGGGAGACAGCCCACAGGGCCCTGGCCGTGAGTCTAGGCTGCCTCGGGTCTCAGGGAGGCTGTAGAGGACTTTGCTCACCGTCCTGACCACGTCCAGCATGCACGTGGTCCAGGTGCTGCTCTAAGCGGTCTGTACATACCTGTCGTCTCATCTCAGCGGCCCTAAGAGGCAGGCCCCGCCCCTGCCCCCGTTCTACATGTGGGTAAACTGAGGCACAGAGGGTGTGTTGACGCTGTCCATTTTCTACTTCCCTGAGGGCAATAGGGCTGTGTGTGTGCACGGGAGGGACAGGACACTGCCCCTCCAGGCGGGGTCTCCTGGTCAGAGGGTCCAAGCCACACCCTGGAGAGGGCAGGCCTTGCCTTGATCAAGCATCTGTCATAGGCCAGACTGGCCCTGCAAGGTTCTGGGCTTGATCGGGGGGAGAGGGGACAGGCACCTGAGGGACCCGGGTTTCTTTCAGGCAGGCCCCACCTGCTGCCACTTGGAAAACAGTGACTGGCAGGGCGACGGCCAGAGGGGTCCCCAAGTCCTAGGCGGTGTGCCTTGCACGCCCTGTCCTCGGAGAAGCGGCCCGAGGTCCGCTCGGCTGGACTCTGCCCTTCACCAGGCCTCACAGCCAGCTCCCAGCTTCCTGTGCGCGTGCCCCTCGCCCATGTCGGGGGCTCTCAGAGGCTCGTGCCCCCCAGGATCCCACGTGCCCACTCAGCTCCCTGCCCCAGAGGCCCCAGTGATGACCGCCGGCTCTCATCTGCAGCTCAGGCCCCTTTTCACTGAGCAAGCGGGTAACACGGAGCGCTGGCCTCGCCCTGGGCTCAAGCCCGGCTGCCTGCCACTCACGGGGTAATCTTGGGCCAGTCCTGGCTCCTCTCAGAGCCTCCGTTTCCTCCTCTGCAGAATGGGGCAGAAGTACCCTTCGCCCAGAACACAGTAAGGAGCAGTGACAGTAGAAATATCAGGTCTGGGGCAGATGGTTTTTGGGGGTGGCCCAGGGCTGGCAGAGATGAAACCCAGCCCCCCGCTGCTCAGCCTGGCAGAGGAGACCACATACGTGTGCAGACACACACACGCTCACGTGTGTTGTCATCGCTGAGTCCGTTTCATAGGCTGGTTTTCTTTTGCATTTTCCCAAGAGCCTCCCAGTCCATTAGCACCGCTGTCCCTGGCCTCACATGATGCTAAGATTCACCTGGGGGCTGCTTTACCAGCGTTGAAGGTTCAGTCACTAGGGGGACCTGGGAGGTGCCTGCCTGTTCAGCCAGCGCTCCAGGTGACGCCGATGTTCAGACACCCATGAGGGTCCCGGGCATCTGCTAGCCCTGCCCCAGAGCCCAGAGACATCACCCAGGGACAGCTGCACAGATTAGGAGGCCCATTTTACAGGAGAAGAAACTGAGGTTTCCCGAGAAGACCTTTGAACTTTGTCCAAAGCTGCACAGTTCTGAACAAGAGCCCAGCGCCTGGGGAATGTGGGTATGGGGGTGCGGGGGAGGGTGACTCTGGCCCGAGGAGGGGAGGGAAAGAGTGGGATGGGCATGAAGGGCTTCCTGGAGGAGGTGACATTTGAGCCAGGTCTTTCAAGGTAGGTGGGACCCACCTGAACCTGAGGGAACCCACAAGCAGAGCATAGAGGGGAAGCGGGTATTGCTGGGGGGAACGAGGCGGCCCTGGGATCCATCAGGACCAGAGAGGGGAAGGTGTCAGAGCCTGGGGATGGGGCGTCTAACAGGCCTTGGGTTCTGGTGGGGAAGCGTGGATGACAGTGAGTCCCCTACGTTCCAACCTTCCGGCTGCAGACCTCCACAGAGGCACACGCGCGTGCGCACGTCCAGCCGCATGAGTTGAGTTCTTGCGTCTGGTGAACGCTGGCACGGGCGTGCTTCCTCCACCAGCGGCTGGGCTCCCGTGCCCTTCACGGCCCTGCACAGACCAGGCTGCCTTCGCCCCCTCCCCCACCCATAGCTCTTCTTGCCCGTTGGCCCGGTGCCCACCGCTCTGTGCCAGCTGTTGCCCTGGGCTACTGTGCCTTTCAGGGTACTGTACCGTAAGATTAGAAACCTCTCCTTTATTTTTTGCATTGTTTTTTATGCAGTATTTGTGTGAAGAGTCTCACACGCCTATTACAGTGTAGTTCTGTATAGCCTATTATGTTAGCTGTGTTCCTAGGCTAACCGTGTGGGACTCATGAACAAATTGGACTTGGGAATGCACTCTCGGAACTGAACTCCTTCACAGGCAAGGGGACTTTGTTCTCCGAGCAGCTGGGAGCCACCGATGGTTCTTGAGCTGAGGGCGACATGGCAGGCCGGGTTGCGGGGCGTGGGGGGTGGTCTGCCAAAAACAAGCTTGGCTAAGCCGGTGGGAACAGAGCTCCAGACACGCCTCTGGGGAGCCCCCAGTGGCCGGCGGGAGGCCTTGTCTTGGGGCGCTGTGTGAGCGGAGGCCTAAGGGGATCGCAGTGAAAAGGTCGGGGCTGTGGCGGCTATCTGTCCGGGCTGCCTGGGAGGTGGTCTGCGCGTGTGGGAAGGCCACAGGGGAGGGTCAGGCCTCCCCGGAGCCCGCCGCCGCCTGCGCCGGAGTGGATTTTAATGCTGCCCTTCTCTTGTAGCCCAGCAGTAGCTGCTCTTAGTCACCATCTTGTAGCCCTGGAAGTCGCCACCGCTGCCGCCGCACCAACATTCGCCACCCTGACGGTGTTAGACACGAACGCCGTCCACCCAGGTTTGGAATAAGGCCCTCACTCTCCGCCTCTGGCCTCCACTGGGTTGGGGGTGTGAGGAGCCCGTCTGTGTCTCCTGCGGCTGATCCGCTGTGGGTCCGGGGCCTCAGTTTTTCCATCTAGAAAGTGGGCTCGCGTTCACGCCTGCCACGACCCCTAAGGCCCCACCTGGAGCCTTCGACGTGTGTGCAGGGTCCTCCCGAGGGACCCCCAGCACTGGGGCAGACCCTCAGGGGGACCAGGGAGAACTCACTCCAGATCCTCTTCAGAAGATGCTCAGAGAACATACCGTTTAATGAAAATCGATATCCTGCAGGCTTGGGGCTCATCCCTCAGTGTAAGGCAAAGCTTTGTGGGGTTCTTACCCTTTGGGGGGTCCTGTGCTCAGATGCTGGGGACACACACCCCCCTCTGTCCCTAGTGGAGGGTGCGTGTGGCCCGTCCTCCCCTGGCCCTGCCCGTGTCCTGAACACCTGCTCCTTTTTTTTTTTAGCTTTTATTTATTTATTTTGGTCACGCTGGGTCTTCGTTGCTGTGTGGGCTTCTCTCCAGCCGTGGCGAGCGGGGACTACTCTCTGTTGCGGCTCCCGGGTTTCTCATCCTGGTGGCATCTGTTTGCAGAGCACGGGCTCTGGGAGCACGGGCTTGGGTAGTGGCGACACCCGGGCCTCTGTTGCTCCAGGGCACGTGGGGTCTTCCCGGACCGGGGATCGAACCCGTGTCCCTGCCTTGCCAGGCGGATTCCTACCCACCGCACCACCAGGGATGTCCCTGAATGTCTGCTCTTGCCCTTTGCTCCGTCTTTGCTCCCTCGCCCTCGTCAAGGCGGCCACACAGCTGCAAGGTGGGAGAGCTTTACTCCCGCACCGAGGGTCCCCCACGTCCTGAGCCCCAGATGTTCCATCTGACAGATATCCGTGTTTGTCGAGCCTCGTGCTGTGAGTGGGGGAGCAGGCCCAGGGAGTGTGGGGCAGAGGCGGTGTAGCCTGTGCTGTCCGGGAAAGTGCCAGGGGGAGACCGGGGATCCGCCAGACCGCCGTCTGGGGAGGTTGCCTGTGGGTTACGCAGGGAAAAGTGTGCCGGGTCAAGGGAACAGCAGCAGCCAAGGTGTGGAAGCGTGGGAAGGCTTGGGCTGCGTGGTTCAGAGGCCCTGGCATCTTGGTGGGGACTCTGGGTGTTGGAAAGTGGGAGTGTCAGCTGCTCAGTCGTGTCCGACTCTTTGCGACCCCATGGATTGTATGAAGCCCACCAGGCTCCTCTGTCCATGGGCTTCTCCAGGCAAGGCATTCTGGAGTGGGTGGCCATTTCCTTCTCCAGGGGATCTTCTCGACCCAGGGTCCAAACTCAGGTCCCCTGCCCTGCAGGCAGATTCTTTACCATCTGAGCCCCCAGGGAAGCCCTGGGTGGTGGAGGATACGTGAAACATAACTTCCAGGCCCAGAAAGCGAAAGCGCAGGCAGCCAGCCCCTGCCCTCTGCGGTGGGGGCGGCCGTGCTAGTGGGTGACCCCCTCTGCTGCGCTGAATCGCGGGCTGTTTGATTCCCCAGGCAGCAACCTCTCCTTGAAGCGAGGCAGAGGTGAAACATGGAGCTGGGTGAGGAGGAGAAACATGGTTAAAAGAGGAACAGTGAGGACGGGGAGCTTGTTTACAAACACGGGTGAGCTGGGAGTTGTCCTCCCCGCAGGCCGCACGTGATGATTCCGAGGCTGACGGCCGTGACTTGCTGAAGGCCTTGCTGCAAACACACGGCCCCCGCGGGTGTCCCCGGGGCTGTGACTTCCGGCAGAACCCCGGGGACAGGGTCGGGGTGGCCGGCTCCGAGCGGGCGGGGGCCACAGGTGAGCCCTCAGCTGGCCCTGGTCTGTCTGTCTGTCCCCGCATCTGTGCAGAGCCGGGGAGCGGCCGCCCTGTGCGCTCTCTTAGCCGGCAGGGTGAGATGCAGGCGGCTTTAGGGGTTCTTCCAGCTTGAAAGGGGAAGTGTTTTGAGAAAATGGAAACCGAGCCTTTCTTTGTTTTCTGACATCTCCTTTTCTGTGGCCTCCAGCAAGGATGCCTGGTTCAGCAGCGCCCATCTAGGGATCGTGGTTGACCCGCTACACCCCGACTTCCGGCAGAGCCTGGGGCGGGGAGGGTGCGGGGGGAGCCGGGGAGGCAGGCGGGGGAAAGAGTGACAGGCCTGTGGCGGGTGAGTCAGGGCCAGGAGGCCGTTGCCTGCTGACTCACCGCCCCCCAGGCGCCAGGACAGGCCCCTGAGCCCCCGCAGCGGCAGCACCCTCCGCTTCACCCGAGCGGCGGTCACGGCCCGTC
Source organism: Bubalus kerabau (assembly GCF_029407905.1). NCBI lineage: Eukaryota > Metazoa > Chordata > Mammalia > Artiodactyla > Bovidae > Bubalus > Bubalus kerabau. Next base: position 59,587,144 of record NC_073643.1, on the reverse strand, counting down.
CTGGCAGTCTCCAGGGTGGCACTGGGGCCCGAGCCCCCGCTCCCCCCCGAGACAGATCCCTGCAGCCTGGCTGTTCCGGAAGCCGCACCTTCCCCCAGGGGGTCCAGTCCGGCCGGCCGCAGTCCTCAGAGGCTCACTCGTAGCAGACACCTGACTGTGTCCTCCTCCTGAACTGACGACTGTTTCTGCGACATCGTGACAAAATGAGCCCCCGCATCCCTGGAGACTAGCATCCTGAGGGCAGGAGAGGTGGTCAGGCTCAGTCCAGGCAGGGCCCTTCCTGGAAGGGGCCCCGGGGAAGTGACATGTCCCTGGAACCTACAGATGGTGTAGCGTCCAGGCTAACCCTGGTTCTTGCCAGTCCTGTGGGCTTTACCCGCCACGGAGGGGACAGGGGTCCAGCCTCACAAGGGCGAGTTCTCCTCTGGGTCCCCCGAGTTACGGCCCTTGGCCACGGGGTGGCAGTTCCAGCCGCCCACCCTTGGTCAGCCCCTGTTTGCCGAAGACAGTGTCAGCCCCTCTCAGCGGTGCTCCACTCGCCCTGAGGAGACTGGCGGCTCTGGGGCTTGAGGGCTCGGGACTCAGGGCCCCACTAGAAATTCCCTCCTGGGAGCATCTTACAGAGCAAAGCCCAGCACAAGCTCGAATCCCTCTCAGGGTGAAAGGGAACCAGCCCGTGTCCCTAGAGCAGCCCAAAGCTCTCCGCCCCGGGCAGTTCCACATTCCGAGCTGGCCTTCGCCATGGCCCGTGTGGCTCTCTCCACACACACCGTCCCTGCCCAGAGAACCCCGCTTACTCCCCGGATGTTTGCCGTGCAGTTCCCAGCTTCAGTGCGGTTGGAAGTGCAGACCCTGAATCCTGTTGCTGTGTGACTTTGGGCAAGCAATTCTCTCTGAGCCTCATACCTTCATCCAGGCTCGTAAGAGGAATAGATGCCTTGGTTCCAGAAAGGGCTTAGCACAGGGCCTGCCCAGAGAGAGGCAGGCTTCAGGGAGCGTCTGCTGTTACAAAACCTTACCTGCTCGGGGTGGGGGTGGGCAGGGGGAGCGGGGTGGGGGCGCTCGGGGGGGCGGGGGGGGCGGGCCCTGACTCCCCGTGTCCTCATCCTCCTGCTTATTTATCTTGTCTTCCGCAGCCCAGGTCCTGTGGTAAATATTTACTCATGTGTGTGTGTGTGTGTGTGTTTAGCGTCTGGGTCCCCTTCTGGAATGTCAGCTCCGGGGCTCACCTCTGGGCCTGGGCCCTGAGCAGCGCCTGGCACCCAGTGGAGGAGGCGCTGGGTCAGTTTCCTCCCTGCTCACCAGAGCTGCCCACGCTTCCCTCCTCCCCAGACACTGTTGGCCCGCAGAGCTGCACCTAGAACCAGCCCCAGCCCTCTTTGACTCCTCGCCTACTGCCCTGCGCCCTGACTCAGCGGCCTCCAGGGCCAGCGCCTGAGGGCCCGTGTCTGCGGCCTGTTGGGTGCCCAGCGGCCCTTCCCCTCGAGGGCAGCGCTGGCTGTCCCGCCCCCGCCCGCCCAGCCACAGAGAGCGGCCGGCCCGCCGCGCCTTCCGCCCTGCCCCCAGCAGGCCTGGTAATGGGGAAGAAGGCTGTACCTCGGGCCCACATCCTGCCCCCCCCACCACCCCTGTGTTGTCCTAGAGGCCAGCCCTCTGCAGAACCAGCTCACCCTCGCCCACTTTTTCCTCTGCAAAGCACAGGTGGAGAAACACTACCCGCTCTAACTACAGGCCTCTACCCTGTGCAGAGGCCGCCTTGTCCTGGGGTGGCACCGCCCGCCTGGAATCAGGGGCGAGTCTCGGCCTGGCCTGGTGGCCTGTGCCCCGGGCCACCTCCCCACCCCCTCCCCACCCCCCCGCCCTGTTCTGAGCCTCAGTTTCCCAATCTGTGAAATGGGGAGGCTCCGCGAGGCTGGGGGCGAAGTCAGCACTCCTGCAGGTTGAAGGCTGAGGCTGAGCCAGTCTCGGGGTGCTCTCAGCAGAGTGGGGGCTCTCCGGGGGGGTAGACGTGAGCCTCCATGGGGGGTGGGGAGGGCCGCGCCCACAGACGCTGAGCCCAGGAGGTCACAAAGCCTGTGCCCGGTAGCTGCCGTGCGGAGAACAATTCTCCGGGCAGAACTCACTTTCACTAGGACCGCAGAGTCCTCGCTCATTGTTTCGACCTGGTTCCTGGCAGAACAATGCTGGGCTTCCTGGATGACCTCAGGGGGGCGAGCCATTGGACCTCAGAGGCCGGCTGGTCAGCTTCTCCAGCCGAGCCTGTCCTGCCCTTCGCCACTGCTGCCTTGGGTGACCAGGAACAGTGGTCTGGCCAAAGAGGACAGGCTGGGCGCCGGGCCCACAACGGCGTGTTGTAGCCGTTGGAAGCTGTATGTGCACAAACGCCTCCGATTCACTACCTCTTGAGAATTTGGAGGGTCTGGCCCCAGTGGCCTCAACCCCAAAGGCCTCGACCACGGTGGCTGGACTTGAGAACTGCCGCCTGGAGCCCAGACTCCCATATTCTGCAGGCCCTTTCCCCCCGGACCCCGTCCCTGCCAGGTCCCCGGAGGCCTTTGAGCCCCTGTCACGCTTGAGTTAGCCTGAGTTAGGAATGGATAACCAAGACAGAAGGATACAGACCACAGGCTTCAAACAAATGATTGGATCTTTAAAAGGTGTACCTCTTCATGGAAAAGAATTTTTTAAAACCCTTTAAAATTAATTTTCGCTTTCTTTTCAAAAACAGCTATCCCTAGTATTGAAATAGTGCTCTCAGCACGCCTCTTCTTTGTTCTGGCGCTTAGTTGTAAACATTCTCCAGGGCCAGGATGGTATGTATGCAGCGTGCTGGGGCAGACAGTACTTTAACTGATCCTAGGCAGCCTCATCACTGAGCCCGTGGGGTCAGTGCTCAGAAGAGCCCCTTCAGAGCTTATCAGAGAAGTTCAGGAGACTCTTCCTGTCTGCCAGAGGAAGCCTGCAGTCCGTGGCTCCGCTCGCCCTGCCCCAGCCTTTGAGCCGAACCCTGTGACCCTGGGCGCTGACTGTTGCCCCAGTCCCCAGGCCCGGCCCCGTCAGTCTCTGCCCTGTGGCCCTCACTTCCCCGTTTGTCTTCACCTACTTCCCTAATCTGTCAGCCCGGCCCGGTAGCTTGAAGCCGACCATAAAAGCACCAGACCTGATTTCCCTTGTGACCAATCTAGAGCGAGGGATCCGAAACAGCTGAGCGGTTGAGAACGTGGACTTGAGAGGCCAAAAGAGACCTGGGAGCCATGGGAGGCTCCGGCGGCCTTTCCCTTGCTGTGTGACCCCGGGCAAGTAAGGTCACCACTCTGCGCCTGGTCACCAAGAGGCACCCGTGGGTGCGGTTAACTCCGAAAATGCTGGATAAATGTGCACGCTAGGCAAGTGTGCGTGCCACGAGCACCGTCAGCGGAGCTCCGTCTCTTTTCCTTTCCTTTAAACACTCAGGGTGCCACGTAAGGGAATAACGTCCCAGTGTGGCCAGTGTTTTCTTCAATAACAGCTAATGTTTATTGATCACTTATATGTCCAGGCACCGTGCGCCCATGTCTTACAGGCGTCGTTCTGTTAGATTGCTATGAGGCGAGTTTTGGGTTTAACCCCGTGTTTTAACCAGTGCGGAAACTGAGGCACAGAGAAGGCTGTTAGTTGCCCCAGGTCACACGGCTGAGTCGCGGCCTCTGTGAGTCCAGAACACCGGCTCTGAAGCGATTGATGGAACGAGGAAGGGAGAGAGGAGGCGGGACCCCTGCTCTGGAAAGGGCCGGCAAGGGGTCCAGTCGTGCCCTTCTTTCCACGGTTTCCCAGTGGGCTGGGGGCCGTGCAGCTGGCAGGCTCCCGACCTGGGAGATGAATGGCTCTGTGTCCAGCTCCCCACCTCGTACTGGGATCCTGGGAGTCGCTGGCCTAACCCCCCAGAGGTCAGGCCCAGAGATCGATCGAATAGCCTGGCTGTGCTCTAGGCCCTTTTACGGTGGGGGAAGTACCCCAAAAAGGAAACAGAAGAAGTCCCTGCCCTCTTACTTTAAAAACTTGTAGGGATTCCTGAGGGTCAGGTCTGTGACCTGGCTCCCTGTCTTTGAGGAGAGAGCTGGGTGGGACACTGTTAACTTGAGAAGGTTCCGATTCTGCAGGGAAGGGCGAGGCAGAGAGCCCCCCAGCTTCTGAGCACAGTTGAGGGGAGGGCCCACAGCAAGACACAGCTGGCTAGCGCAGGGGCACTCGCGGTCCCCAGCCCCCCGCCAGCTCCGCAGACCTTTCCTCCTGGCTTCACTGTCCCCGTTGGCAAACCCTGCAGAGGCCCCGTAAGCTTCGCCCTGGTGCCTCTAGCACTGGGCACACCAGCTGGGCACTCTGCTGCCAGCCTCCTTCCACTCACTTCCCTGCTTGCACCTCCACTCCCCGTTCGGAAAACGGCCCTAAAAATTCCTGCTGCAGTGCTGAGGGTGTTTGAGGAAGGAATAGAAAACTGTTTATAGGCAGCTCAGCCCAGATTTCAAGGACTCCAAACTCTGGTAGCTTGAAATTAGGAGGAAGCCAAGGAGCGTCTTGGAACCCCACAGCGTTGCTGGCGCAAGGTGAAATCTGAGTGCGTGCCCCAGTGGACGAGGTGACGTGCAAATCCGTCTTCAGGTACAGCTGGTTCTGGCCTCCACCCAGGCTACGGGGCACTAGGAGCCTCGTGTGGGAGTCTGGTCCCAAAGCCTCTGTGTTCAAGTGGATTCTCTGATCACTTGTAGCTGTAATAAGCAAAGAGGAAGTTCTTAAAATGGGGAATCATGTATCACGGCCGCTGCAGAGTAGCCCTGGGCCTGGCGCCAAGGGAAACAGCACTTGGCCGGCAAGGCGGCGGGCCGCTGGGCCGCCCGCAGGGCGGGCTCGCCCCCAAGTGCTTCCTGCAGCAGGGGGCGCGCGCTTGGCGGGTGATGGGCAGCAGTGAGCGAGCCGCACGGGGAGTCTGCCAAGATGGACGGGCCGGACCGGCCAAGGGACGCTGAGGGCAGAGCTGGGGGCCCCGAAACACCACGATCGCCGTCGCGCCTGGCTTCGTGACTTCAGGAGCGTCACTTGGCCTCTCTGGGCCCTGCTGATCTCGCCCTGTGTAGGACCAGGGCCCTCCATACCCCAGGGGCAGAGTGGACCCTGTGATAGTTAAAGCGGGGACGATGGTGGTAATACCGGCGTGCACGCTTGTGATCGGTCACTCGGTGCTGTCTGCCGCTTTGCGGCCACGTGGACTGTAGCCCACCCAGCTCCTCTGTCCGTGGGGAGTCTCCAGGCAAGAATACTGGAGCGATTTGCCATGTTCTCCTCTAGGGGCTCTTCCTGACCCAGGGATCAAACCTGCGTGTCTGATGTCTCCTGCGTTGGCAGGCAAAGTCTTCACCACTGAGCCACCTGGGAAGCCCAGGAATACTGGCAGATAACTAGTGGAGGGGTATCTGCTGCGGGCACCCCCACAGCATCCCTGTGAGGTGGCCACAGTTATCCCTCTTCACACTTGAACACACTGACCCAGAGGGGTTGAGCAACTTGCCTGAGGTCACTCAGCTGGGAAATGGCCCTCAGCTTCCAGGCCGAGGCTCATGCTTTGATTCCTGCAGGGCCAGGCTGCCTGCAGAGGGCCTGAGGCCTCCATCCAGGGAGTCTGAGGCTGAGGAGTGGGCTGAACACAAAGCGGTTCCGTGGGGCCAGCGTCCCAAAGAAAGGCTGTGGCGGGGAACGTGTGTCTTCTGCTAGGAGAGACAGAGCGTTGGGTAGGAGGGCATTGGGATCTGAAAGTGCTTTGTGAGTTGCTTCCAGCTGCGGTTTTTGAGAACAGAGTGTTGGGGTGGGGTGGGCAGAGTAGCAGCAGGGGGGACCCTAGCGGAGTCTGCAGGGGATGCCCATGGAGGGCTGTGGGGCCTGCGCCTGCTGGTTGCCAGGGTGATGGAGACACGTGGGTGGATGCCAGGAACATACAGGAGGCCACATCTGCGGGTCGTGCTGCTGTGGGCTTCCACGGGCTCGGGGCCGGTTGGGCGCTCCAGAGGGGCTTGGAAAGAGCCCCCCTCCGAGGGGGAGTCGGGGTTGCCTGCCCGCGGGTCTGACCTCGTCCGGGCATGCGTGCGTCTCGAGTAAAGCGTGGGCAGGGCTGGGCTGTGTGTTCCCGAAGGCCAGTGAGCTTGTGATGGGGGCAGCCACAGGTGGGGGGGCGGTCCCTGGACACCTAAGAAATGAGGAGTGGGGGGACCCCAGAACACCAGGACGTGACGGGCCTTACCACTGCTCCTGGTTCAGCTACAGGCGTCAGTAAGATGAGTTCCTGAGTGTGGAAAAGAGGGGTTGGAAGTCTTATCTTATGTGGAACCAGAGAGCCTGGAGCCAAGTGGCTCAGGGAACTTGTTTTTTTGCCCCCTGCCTCACGTTTCAGGCCTTCCCAGGGGGCACTAGTGGTAAAGAACCCGCCTGCCAATGCAGGAGACGTAAGAGACGCAGGTTTGATCCCTGGGTCGGGAAGATCCCCTGGAGGAGGGCACGGCAACCCACTCCAGTATTCTTGCCTGGGAAATCCCATGGACAGAGGAGCCTGGCGGGCTACGGGTCCAGAGAGTTGCAAAGAGTTGAACACGACTGAACCGACTTTGCACGCACACGTTTCCCGAGGGTTCTCTAGAGCCAGAGGGGGCCATGGGCCTGGGCCCAGAGCGCAGAGCCAGGACTCAGGGTGGCTTTCGCAAGCGCCCACAGGCTGTATGAGCAGCCGCCGGTCACCACCCCCTCCGCCTGGCTGACCTGGTGAAGTGCCTTCCGGCCCCAAGATCCAAGGAGAGCCCGAAAGGGCGGCACCGGCCCGTCTTGATGAGGAGACTCCGGGGTCATTCCCTGGAAAACATCTCTACCAGGAGGGAGTGGAGTCCCACATCCTCCAATTATGCTGCCGTCCAGCCGGGCCACAATGGGCCCAGAGATAACCATCGGGGGCTGCAGAGCTCCGTGCTGGAACAATGCTGGCCGCTCGGGCTATTTTTACAGTAGCCGTGCGCTCGGCAGAACCCCACGTCGCCCCAGGGGAGCAGGCGAAGAAAGGCCTGCGGATGCCCCGCCGTCTGCGCTCCGGGAGACAGAGGAAGGCCCAGTGAGCCGCCCGGCGGCTCCAGGAAGCCTTTTCTCGGTCTGCTCACTGCCAGATAGCGAAACAATCGGGGTCCCCCACCCCGAGCCAGGGAGAGGAAGGAGGCATGGGGGAAGCGGGGATTCTGTTTTGCTTGCGTGCCTCTCCTCCTCCGAGCACGGCCCCGGAGGGCCTGGCTGCAGGGGCCAGGGCCAGGGGCAGGCCGGCGTGCCCTGTTCGCCTCCCCTGGTCCTTGGCAGTAGTCACCTGGCCCGGCCGGACCTCCTTCAGACCCCGCGGTATCACAGGGTTGGAAAGCAGCAGAGTTGGGGGGTGTCACTGGGCTCCAGCTACCTGCGTACCTACTCTGGGAGCCATCGACCCAGCCGTCCTTAGCTGACGACCTACTGTGCGCCAGCTCGGGACACCCAGCCATGGGCAAGGCAGGTCCCGGTGCCCTGCAGCTTCTGTTCTAGTCGAGGAGGAGACTGTTAGCAAGGAAGCAACCAAGGCATTTTCAGCTAGTGCCACCCTAACTCAGTGCAGACTCAGATGCCCCTGGACAGGTCCAGGTGGCGAGCTGGCCCTGGAGCACCAGGGCGATGGCCCCCTCTGGTCCAGCGGATGACCGTTGTAGGAGTGAGTCCAACTTGGGGTCCACCTTCCAGTTTTTCCAGGAAACCTAGAAATCTTGACTTTACCCCGGAATCTGAGAGTTCAGCACTGGCCACCCATTTGGCTCGTAAAGACAAGCAGCTGGCTCTGCATAAACACCCTCTGCCTTCCTTTTCATTTTGAAGCTGGGGAGACTGAGGCTCCCTGGTCTTCGTGGTCCTCTGGCACATGGGGGTAGGAGACACCTTCTCCTGCTGGGCGGGACCCGGATGCTCTTGCCCTCAAGGTCAAGCTGCCAGGAACACTGAGGATTCGGGGACCAGACGCAGTACAGAGAAGGGGTTGCCACACTGGCCTGTGGTAGACCTCCTCTGGGATGGGGTCCGAGCAGGGGGGCGCTGAGGGTGAGCGTGAGCAGCTTAGAGGTTTGATAACCCTGGAGCCCCCTCTTGCCGAGCCCACAGGGCAGTCAGTGGGCCGGGGCCTGGATGGTCCAGGGGTCAGGGTGGACCTGAGCACCGATATCGAGGGCTGGACTCGTGGGAACTACCAAGAGTCCTTCCAGAGTCCTGTGCCGGCGCAAATCCCTGTCCTGATGCTGCAGACATGCGACTGGCTAAGAAGCTGCCAGTGTATTTTATAAGTACCCGTGTTCTGTATTTGACGGAAACCCTGTTTCCAAATACTGAAACACATACTTGGAAACACTGGAGCGTGAAAACATGCCAGCGTGAAGCTCTGTTCTTTAAAACCTTGAGGGATGAGCACCTCCGCTGGGCCAGGGCCTGCCCTGCAGCACCGGTTTCTCTGCAAACCTGAGATTTGGAGACGATTTCTAGAGGATACAGGCAGGCTGTGGTTTGGAAGCGGTGCTAGACCTGCGTGGAGGGTGTTGTGTTCTGCGGAGGCGCTGCCAGGGCTGGGTGGTTTCGTGCTCATCTCCCTGCGGGTGCAGAATTCGGGGCTGGTGGATACGGTGCTTCTGTTGGACGGGTGCCTAGGGGATGGCAGCTGTCGGTCCCCAGGTCCTCAGGCCCCTGATCACCTGGGGTGGGGGGTCTGAGGAGTGGACGGATGAGGGGGTGGCCGGCCCTCTGCCTCAGGCCCGGCAGGTCAGAGGTGGCCCGCGGGGTCGTGCCAGGACGCACAGCCCGCCCCTTACCGACGCATGTCCGGGTCTGCTCTTTCCGCCATAGAAAGCGAGGAGGAGGACATGGCCACCAAGGAGAAGCTGCAGTGTCTGAAAGACTTCCACAAGGACATCCTGAAGCCGTCTCCCGGGAAGAGCCCGGGCACCCGGCCGGAGGACGAGGCCGAGGGGAAGCCCCCGCAGCGGGAGAAGTGGGCCAGCAGGATCGACTTCGTGCTCTCCGTGGCTGGTGGCTTCGTCGGCTTGGGCAACGTCTGGCGTTTCCCCTACCTCTGCTACAAAAACGGTGGAGGTGAGCCTGGGCTGGGCAGAGGGCAGGCTGGAGGGGTCGCTGGGGCAGAGCGAGGGGCCTCCCTACGCCCAGCATCTCAGGCCTCGACCTCCCCCAGGTCAGCCCGCCTCCGCTCCCACCGCGATCCTCAGAGGCGGGAGATGAGCATGACCGGGAACCCGATGGTGGTCTATCAGAGCCTTCCTGTGTGAGCTCGAGCAGATTCCTCACCCTCTCTGGTCCTCCAGTTTACCTCTCTGAAGGCCGCCACAAGGCCAGGCCCAAGCCTCCGAAGCCTTGTAGCTCTGCACCTCCCCACTCTGTCTGACTTTAGAACATTTTTAACCTTTGCTTTTGCTTTTCTAACTTAAACCAGTTGTAGTTCAAAAACAAGTCTCACGTTTCCCACCTTAAATAGAAAACCAGTATCTTTTGCAGTAATGGATAGGTATCCAGGACAGAAAAAAAAGTACGACGAAAATGTTTTTAATTTTAATTTTTTCAGTTTTATTGAGATAGAATTGACATATAGCATTGTTTTAGTTTAACGCATATGAGATGATTGATGTCTTTACTGTGAAATGATCGTGGTAAGTCTTGTTGACATCCATCACCTCACATATATTTTTTTCTTCTTGTGATCAGAACTGGTAAAGTTTGACACTCTTAGCAACTTCTTTTTTTTTTCCCCCCACCACATGTGGGATCTTAGTTCACCAACCAGGCATCAAACCTGTGCCCCTTGCATTGTGAGTACAGAGCCTTTGCCGCGGGACTGTCAGGGAAGCCCCTTAGCAACTTTCAAACACACCATCCAGTGTGTCGAGACTGGTGTGCAGCCATGCTGTACACGCCACGCCCAGGACGAATTTATCTTCTAATTGGAAGTTTGTGCCTTTTTGACCCTTTCGCTTAGCGATGGTATTTTCTAAAGTAAGTTCTCTGTTTTGTCGGTTGGTTGGTCTGTTCTCTCGGTTTTTGTTTGTTGGTTTTTTTTACTTGCTGGAGGCCCTGAATTAGCATCCTCTGACGTCAGAGGAGTTCAGGCTGGGCAGCACGTCCCGGAGGCCTGCTGGTCAGTAGGAGCTCAGCAGTGAGAACTCCCTCCCTGCTCCTCGTGGCGGCCCATGATCCGGCTGGTAGCCAGCAGAGCCGGGCACGTGCGTGCCGCCTGCCCGCCCGCCCGCATCAGAACCGCCTTGCAGGAGGTCCTGCCCTCGAGCCTAGTTTGTTAACCTTTGGGAGGTCTCAGGTGCCTCTGGGACTCTGATGAGTGCCCTAGATGCTCCGGAACAAAGCACATACCCATAGGCCCAAGTCACCCACACTTTCAAAGGGTGTACGGACCCGCTGAGGCCAGTAGTGGACACCAGGTAGGAGCCCTCACCCGACTTTTCGCCCCCCTCCCCATCCTGGCTCCCACCCCCGGCTGGAGAGGCCCATCTCTCGCTTCCCAGCACCCTTCCCAGCTGGTTCTCAGCTTCCTGCCCTGGCCAGGCCATGGCAGGCCAGCTGAAGGCTGCAGTCAGGAGGCCCATCTGAGCCGGGTGTGAAGGGCTGGGTGGCCCTTCTTCAGAGGGACGGACCTGGGGAAGACAGGCAGGCACAGAGCTTCAGCAGAGGCTCGGAGGCTTCACACAACCGGGTTGATCGGAAGGAGACAAGAGGGCACCCTGGAAGGGAGGTGCTGGCTGGACGAGAATTTTCAGCCAGGTCCAGGAGTCTGCCCTTCACCCTCACGTCCGCGGGTCGGGAAGATTCCCCTGGAGGAGGAAATGGCAACCCACTCCAGCATTCTTGCCTGGAGAATCCCATGGACAAAGACGCCCAGCAGGCTGACTGGGAGGGTTTGGGACGGAGAATGTGCCGGCCTGGGCCAGCCTGAGCCTCACCTGCTCTTCTCTCTCTGCAGGCGCATTTCTCATACCATACTTCATCTTCCTGTTTGGGGGCGGCCTGCCTGTGTTTTTCCTGGAGGTAATCATAGGCCAGTACACCTCTGAAGGGGGCATCACCTGCTGGGAAAAGATCTGCCCCTTGTTTGCCGGTGAGTACGGGACAGAGGTCACCCGGGGCCTGGTGTTCCTCGGCTCAGCAAACGCTTATTGTGCTCCTACTATTTGCCAGGTACACTGTGGCCTCACGCAGGCCAGCTTGGCACACGGTGGCTGCTGCTGCTCACGCCTCTCTCGGTTGTCAAAGGATGGGAGGCCCAGTAGCCGCTGAGCAGTAGGGTGTAGAAGAGAAGGCTTTCAGGAGCCCGACTGTCTGGCCTCAAGTCCCACTCCCTCGTTATGCTAAGTCTTGTGACTTGGGGGAAAGTCACGTCATCTCTCTGTGCCTCAGTTTCCCATTATACACATACTTCTAGGGAAACAACACAGCCTTGTAGAAGTGCTTTGTACACAAAGGAAGCCCAAAGCAGTGGCTTCCCTGGTGGCTCAAATCATAGAGAATCTGCCTGCAGTGCGGGAGACCCAGGTTCGATCCCTGAGTCGGGAAGATCCCCTGGAGAAGGGAATGGCAACCCACTCCAGTATTCTTGCCTGGAGAATTCCCATGGACAGAGGAGCCTGGCGGACTACAGTCCATGGGGTCGCAAAGAGTCAGACACAACTGAGCGATTAACACGTGTTATTGTTGTGGCATTTAGTCCTGTGCCTGGTCCCTACTATGTCCTCATAAGATAATACTGTCATGATCATAATTGGCAGGGCTGGGAGAATGTGCGAGTCTGTTCACTCAGTCGTCCATGTAAATCTACCCATCTGTCTATCCATTAAACCTTTCTTTTATTAAACTAGTCAATAGTTACACAATCCATGTATCCATTCAACCATGCTCCATCTACTTATCCATCCATCCATCCATCTACCTAACCTTCCAGTCAACCACCATCCATCCAACAAAGTGAGTATCCATCCATCATTCCAACATCCATCCATTCACCTGAGTCCATCCAGCCATCCATCTATGCATCCATCCATTCATCCATTGATCCGTCCATCCCTGTATCCATCCATCCGTCTATCCATCCATCCATCCTTCTATCTATCCGTTCATCCACTGATCTGTCCATCCCTCCATCCCTCCCTCCCTCCCTCCCTCCCTCCATCCATCCACCTATCCATCCATTCATCCAGTCATTGGTCTGTCCCTCCTCCATACATCCGTCAGTTTGTTCAGCTCTCTGACTCACCTGACCATCCGTTATTTTACCTATCCATCCATACGGTCATGCGTGCCTCCTACACTTATTTGTTGGTCCCTGTTGAAGGGCCCCTCCTGGCCCCAGGCCTGCAGATCCCAGGGGTTTCTGGCTGAGAGTGTGGCCTGGTGGGTCTGGCCTCCCTCTGAGTCCCGTCTTGCTTGCCCCCGCTCGCAGGCATCGGCTATGCCTCCATCGTGATCGTGTCCCTCCTGAACATTTACTACATCATCATCCTCGCCTGGGCCATGTACTACCTATTCCAGTCCTTCCAGTCAGAGCTCCCCTGGGCAAAATGCAACCACAGCTGGAACACGCCCCATTGCCTGGAGGACACCCTGCGGAGGAACCGGAGCCTCTGGATCTCCAACAGCACCACCAACTTCACCTCCCCCGTCACCGAGTTCTGGGAGTAAGGCTGGCCTCGCGGAGGAAGGAGCGGGTGGGGGTGGGGGCAGAGGACAACCCTTGCCCTCGTCTTCTCCCAAGGGAGCCACTCCCTTGGGGTGGGGTGGGTGGAAGAGGGGGTACAGATTTGGAGATAAATCCATGCCTTTGGTCTCAGACAGGCCTGGACTCGAATCTCAGTTCTGCCATTTTACTGGCTGTTTGACCTCCAGCAAGTCACTGCCCCTTTCTGAGCCTCAGTTCCCTTAACTGTCAAATGAGGGCAATGAATCGTTCCTACACCCATGGGACCTCTGTGAGGATTGTTTCCCAAAGGCAGGTATATGTACTTATGTTGTCTGAAAATGATATAGTTTTCTTAATGTATTTTAGAAAAAAATATATAGTTAGCACATCAAACCTGTTATTGCCCAGAGGGAGGGGAAAAAAGCATATATGAAGCTTGAAGTAGTTACTCAAGTGAACAGGTGAGTAGATAGAGTGAAACATATGTATCAGTTAGCGTTTGCTGTGTAACACCCATCCCCAAATTGGAGCAGCCATTTGTTTTCTTTGGCTCATGGTCCTGCTGCTTGGCAGTTGGGGGCGAAGCTTGGCTGGGCAGTTCTTCTGGGCTTTGCTGGGCTCCCCCCTGGTAGGTCAGCTGTATGGCATCGGGGTCACTCTTCTGGAGACTGGCTGGCTCTTGCTGGGGTGCCACAGGCAGCTGGTCCCTATGGTCTCATCACCCTGCAGGGTAGCCTGGGCTTGTTCCTAGGCGGCTCAGCATCCCAAAACAACACACGGAAAGCCCCAGTGCGGGAGCACCAGCTGGAAAAGGTCCCGTTGGCCAAAAAGAGGCCTGAGACTAACCCAGACTCAAGAGGTGGGGGAATAGGCTCCGTCTCGTTAGGAGAGGAAGGAGAATTACAGGCATGTTTTGAAGTTGCCCACACTACAGCCAGTGATGGCAGACACGTACGCAGGGACCAGGCTTGGGGAGGGCGGAGTACGGAGGCCTGCAGTCGGGTAGCTCTTTGCTGACGTACAGGGTCGTCCTTCTAACCCAGTGCTGGGAACCCATCAAAAACAGATGAGTGCCTTGCTTTCCCTGATCTCCACGAGCTGTTAAACAGGTGCTCAGCGGCCCCTCCGACCCTGGAAGGAGCAGGCAAGGCCTCATGTCGGGTGAGAGCCAGGGCAGGGAACAGTGTTAAGGGATGGCCTCGTCGCCGCCAGCCAAGTCTCCCTCTCCTTCATGTGTGGATTTGCTGCATCGGGGAGCCTCTCCCCCTCTTAGAATCTGGCCCTGGCACCAGCCCACCGAAGAGCTAAGGGAGCTAAGTGCTGACTGGTCCCAGCTGATCGTCAGGGCCAGTGGGGGGGACTCAGGCTGGAAAGGGTCACTCAGCCACTCACCCAGGTAATCCACGTGCCCCTCCTGACCTGAGGCTTTCAGGATGTGCTCATGTCCCGGGACTCTTGCAAATGGGTTCTTTCCACAGAGGTGTTTTCTACTTGCAGACAAAGACCTCTACAGGCACATCCCCTGGCCATCCCTTGCTCCTCACACCCTGGACAGCTGAGTTTGCAGACAAAGAAATGCAGGCATTTCTTTCTTCTCACTTGAATGGGGCCAGAGGCCAGGGCCCTGTTCATTCTCTGCTGTGCCTGGCACAGCCTGACCACCCAGGGCCTGCCCCACCCAGGACGCCAGCACTCCACCCAGCCCCTCCGGTGCCTGCCAGGGCCTCGCTGCCTCAGGCACAGATTGGCCACCTGGGAGGGAGCCCTCGCTCTGCCAGTACTGGCTCGGGCTGGTGCCTCTTCCTCTCTGCGCCTCAGTGTCCTGAGCTGTACTTGGGGAGGTCATACTCTTGCCCTCCCAGGGTGGTAGGACACCCCCCCCACCAACAGAATGAGACCCTGCATGGCCAGCCCTAAGAGCCTGCTTGATGAATGGGAGCCATCCCTGTCTACTTAGTGTCCCCATTGTGGATGAAACTGCCCCCTGCCCAGGGACACCTGAAGCTCAACTTCGGGGGGACTAAGAATGGCCCCTTCCTGATGCCCGTGTGACCCCCATCACAGAGTGGCTGTCCCCTCTGTCTCAGGCCTGAGCCCTCATGAACCATGAGGTCCTCTCCTGTGCCTTCTCCCCTGCCTGTCCCCCAGCCTGGGCCCTGCTGGGGGTCTCCAGGGCTCCTGCCTTCCAGAACCCCCATTCTGAGCACCCTAGCTCCGTTCCCTGGCCCTCGTGGTCCACAGAGAGCAGCTCTGTCCAGAGGCTGCCCGCCGCCCACCCGGCTTCCCTGCCCCGCCGGCCTCCCCGCCCCGCCGGCCTTTGCAGCCTCCCACGGGTCCTGGCCGAACATCCACGGATACCCCGGGGAGGACTGTAGTCCCTGGAGGAGGAGGCTTGGCCGAGAGGACCTGCCTGCCTGGAGGGGCCGAGGCCGAGGCCGCCTGCCTTCAAGGGCCTCCCCTTCTCTTGGATGTGAAGAGGGCGAAGGAGAGAACGCCCGTGAGCATCGTCCCAGTGACTTGCTCTCGGCATTTCGTCCCCTCTTGGCCTTTTATGGAGGGAACACGTCTAGGAGTCATCCCAAACTCCTTTCAGCTTCAGCCTCAGACCGCACCCTCGTCTGGTCCTCTAGGCTCTCTGGGTAAAGTATAACCAGACGGCCGTCCTCCCCGCCCCCCCGGAAGACCCCCATCTTCCCTCCCCCGTTATGGGTGCGTCTCTGCAGTCAGCTGTGTAGCAGACACGTCATCTCTCAGCTCGGAAGCCTCTCCTGGCTTTTCCAGGCTCTTAGGCTTGCCCCAGCCAGGGCAGGTTAGGGTTAGCCTGGAGCAGCACATCACTCCCTCTCTCTGGCCTCGTTTCCCTGTCAGCAAACAGAGGGGCCAGGTGAGCTGGGCTTTGGGGGATGAGTAGGAGTTCACTAGGCCAAAAAAAGAGGAAAAGACAGCCTAGACAGAAGGAACAGCCATGCTGAGGCACGGCAGTCGTAAAGCTCATGAGTAGCAGCACATCCTTGGTTTGGCCTGAATGCAGGACGTGTAGAGCCAGGGAGAAGGATGGAGCCTTAGATGCTAGGCAGAGAAGATTGGACTTTGTTTTCTAGGAGGAGGAGCCACGGAAGCTAGAGAAGGGGCGGAGAATCACGTGATTGCATCTGCATTCTCTGGACTTGCTCAAGGAACATACTGGGGAGAGACAGGCTGGGACACATATATTAAGCACCGACTGTATGCAGGGACTCAGGGGGCTTGGCCATCAGAAGATGGGTTTGCCTTTAGGGTGAAGCTCTGCTTGTACGATTTCCCCTCAGAATAGCCACCAGCCTTGCAGTGATTAGCTCTGGGGTGTCCACAGAGAGAGGCTTGCTGGGACGGAACTGAGGTGTCGCTGGCTGGTACCCACTGGGCTGCCGAGCCATGAGCATCTTCTCAAGGCCTGTCTCCCGGTCCTTGGAGCCAAAGCCCAGCCCTGGCCTTAGCTTCCTTCACCCCTCAGCTGCACCAGACACGTGGGACCCTGAGCTGGCTGCTCCTTCTGCACATGAGGCCTGACAGTGCTCGGGAGCCACCTCGGCTTCTAGATAACAAGGCGCCGTGGAGCCAAGCCTTCCTCCTGGCCCCGGACAGGGAAGGGCCTGGATGCTCATCCCTGCCAGGCCCCCCTCCCCCTCTAGTTTTCCACGAGGAGCTAGTGGACAGCCGCGGGCCATGCTGCCGTCCCCTTGATCCTAGAGCAGGGACCCTGATTCTAGCCCGGGGGCCCAGCTGCCCGGCCTCAGGGCGGTCACCCGTCTCCAGGGTTCTCAGAGGTAGCGAGGTCCCCATCACCTCATCGCCTGGCTGAGGGTTAAAGAGCACGGGCCTCGGGCCTGGCTTATTAGGTGTGACACTGAGGATCAGAGTGGTTAAGCGACTTGCCCAGGGTCACACAGGCAGCTCGGTATAGCAGAGAGCTCAGCCCTGAACACCACCTCTCGTGACTGCGTCCCCACCAGCCGTGAGTCCAGGGCAAGTCCAAGGGCACAGGTAACGTTGTGCCGTGCATGTGTGTGTGTGATGCCTGGGGTCTCCTCTTGGCCTAGATCCCCACGCCCACCCCGTCTGCAGCACACTGTGGCACCAACCTCAGTGGGAGCCGATGAGATGCCCTTCTCCCTTGAAGGGTGCCTGGGACCCTGAGATGGTCATTTCACGCCAGCTTTAGAATTGAACTCTTGAGTCGCTCGGAGATAGGCAGGCAGAGCCTCTGCCCGCAGCCCGCCCTATCCTGCTCGCCCCTGCGCTGAGGTCACCTCTGTCCCGGGGGTCCTGTTTGTTGCCCCCCGGCCCTGGAGGACAGGCGGGGTCAGATCTGGCCAGATGCCCTCCATCAGCCTGGAGCCATGCCTTCCTCCCCAGTTCCTCCAGGGTCCCCTGGGAGCTCAGCACATATCATTAGACTTTATTAGAATCAAAGAAATGAGTCATATTTGCAAACAAGCCCTGCTCAGCCAATCTCCCCCTGCAGCTGTCAGAAGGCGGAGGCGGTGTGGAGAGAGCCCGGTGCGGCCTCCTTCTCGGGGCGGACAGGCTCTTTTATAATTGTTGCCTCCGCCAGTCTCCAGGGAAGAGCTATCGCCAATAAATGGCTGGCCGGCATTCAAAAGGAAACGATTTGGCCCACTCGGAGGACGTATTTACATCTCTGAGTGCTGGCTGGACGGCAGCGGGGCAGCCGACTCCAAACAGACGTCCAGGCGATTCTTTTTTGGATCCCACCCTGGAATGAATCAGTCCTATTCTCGGACAAGAATGCAGCTCACCTCTCGGTCTCCTCCTCTCTGTGTGAGGGGTGCAGAGAAGCCTGGGGTGCTGGGGCCTCTCACCGAGGATAGCATCATACCCAGTGGTCCCCAGGGTGGCATCAGAGAAAAAGAACCAGGCCTAGGGTTGACTGTTTTTATTTTTTTTTAATCTGGGTAATTTCAGGTGAATTCCTGAACCTCTCTGAGCCTCAGTTTCCCCATCAACCAAATGGGTGTAATTAATCGACTCCACTCAAGTCTGTTGAGCACTCACTATGTGCCAGGCGCTGTTCTGGATCCAGCAACGGTCAGGACAGACACAGGCGCTGCCTCCACAAAGATGACGCTTTAATAGGACAGACAGACATGGGACAGACAGACAGTGCAAGTAACATTGTAATAGACAAGCGATGATAAATGAAGGAAGATAAAGCCTAGAGAGGGAGGGAAAGAGAGTGACCAGGAGTGCTTTTTCCATCCGGTGGCCAGGAAAGGCTGCCTTGGTGAAGGGCTGGGGCGCAGCCAGTTCAAAGGTCCCGAGGCCGGGGTGGACTGGACCTGTTCAGGGCACATACCAGAAGCCAGTGCGGCTCAGGGAGGAGGGGTGGGGGCCCTGGGGATGAGGAGGTTGTGCCTGGAACTTGTCCTGGACGGGTTCCCTGTATGCCTGTGGTCCCAGCCTCTTCTTAACAGGCACCACCCTGTCTCTTTAAGATGTCTGCGGCTGACTGTCAGAGTGTTTGGCCAGCCTATTCAGGGAGGCAGGAAGGAATGGGGCAGGCAGGTGGGAGCCATGGGAGGTGTGGAGCAGAGGCCAATCGTCACCTGCCTTGGGTGTTGCCAGATTCTGTCTTGGTAAGAACAGACTGGGGGCGAGAGTGGAGGCCGGAATGTCACCGACGAGGCTGCTGAAACAGCGCTCGGGAGCAGTGGGGGCCGGGACAGGGGTGGGGGCAGGGTTGGGGTGATACAGCCGGATCTGGGGGAACTTGTGCAGCCTCCAGAGAGGTTGGAGGCACTGGCGAGGGCCAGGGCACCACGGCAGGCCCTCCCTCCCCCTGGGGCCTGGCAGTCTGCAGTTTACCGAGCAGTCCCGTGCACCAGAGCGGGAAGACCCAACAGATCCTGGGCCGTGCCTCGTGGGCGTCTGACAGGAAAGGGTCCTTCAAACTGTGGTCCTTCAGGAGGGATTCCGATAGGCCTGCATGCTCTTCAGCCTCCCAGCTACCCCTGAGGTGACTTTGGAAAGGATGTTGGTTACTTTGGCCGGGAGCCCACATCGGGTTCTGTTATGACAACCCCTGATTGACGAGAGGACGTTCGTTCCGTTCCTAGAACGTCTGCATGGCCGGCCCCTTGTAAGCCTCTGTAAGAAACTTAATTTTTGTGAAGGTGATATGCGCCCATTAACAGCATTCAGATGGCTTGAGAAGCACATTCCCTGGTAAGGGAGCCCCCCTCCCCTGCACCCCCCGGGCCAGCGACTGCTCCGTTGTCTCATGTGTCCTGGTCACTTGCCTCACCCCTGGAATGTCGCCCCTTATCAGTGTGCAGGGAGATTCCTGAGGTCTCGCAGGCTGCGTGACACGCCGCCACGCGCCTGCTGCACGCCTGCTCGGGCCCCTCCCACGGCCCTCTGGGGGGTTGGTTTCCCGTGTTTGCGCCTGCAGACAGAGCCGAGGTGAACAGCTTGAGGTGTGTGCTGAGTCATTTCAGTCGTGTCTAGCTCTTTGGGACTCCATGGACTGTAGCCCTCCAGGCTCCTATGTCCATGGAATTCTCCAGGCAAGAATACTGTAGTGGGTTGCCATGCCCTCCTCCAGGGGATCTTCCCAGCCCAGAGATCGAACCCGTGTCTCTTACATCTCCTGCATTGGCAGGCGGGGTCTAGGGCTACCCTAGGGAAGCCCGAACAGCTTGGGGTGGCCCCTGTCATTGGTCATATCATCCAGGAGACTCGGGATAGAATTGCTGGATCACAGGAAAGGTGCCTTTAGCGGTTACTGCTGGCGCCTTGGAGGGGCTTTGCCACCAGCAGCGGAGAAGCAAGTGCGTGACTCGGTTTCCCCATTGTGGCCTCCGTGGCTAGGCGGCTGCCAGAGCAAGGCCATGCAGCCCCCTCCCATCCGTAGTGAGCACCACGGGTTTGCCCAGCACGGCGGTGGGAGCCGGCAGGAGGGTGCCTGTGACCTGAGCGGGAGGCGGGTGTGGTCAGGATCGGGGCTCTGGGGTCTCGGGCCCCTCGGTCAGCTCGCCCCTGAGGAGAAAGGAAAGGCCTCTTGTGACTCGACACCCCGCAGCACTGGCTGAGCACCTGCTGTGTGCCTCCTCTACGGGATGCCTGGAGCCTGGTAGGCAAGACAGACTCCCCCGAAGGCGACGTCCAGGGTGAGGGGGCGGCCGGGGAGGCGGAAGGACACTAGGCATCCAGAGCATCGCGGGAGACCTCCCTGGAAGCCTGGCGGCGGAGAGGGGCCTCCCCGAGGCTGCCCATTCACATGGAAGCCTTGGCCACTGCCCAGCAGGCCCCGGCTTCATGGAAGGAGCCGAGCCCTGAAGGCCGCGCGGGGAAGGGCCTGGTTCTGAAGCCACCGCAGGGCCAGGCCCATGTGTTTGTACTCGACCAGCTGCACAGCCTGCCTCGTGAGGAGGCCCCCGGCCCTGAGGCTCCAGTGAGCCCTGCCGAAGCAAGGCCTGGAGCGATTCTTGTTGTAGTGAAGGTTCTGTTTTCCGTGTTAATCAAAAAAGGTAGTGGAGCCGCGAGAGCAGCACTCTGAGGCTTGGACAGCCCCGGTGTAGGGCGGCTGCTCTGCCACCTGCTGGCCGTGTGTCCGTGGGTGAGTGGATCTCCTAGCCTCAGTTTTCCCATCTGTAAAACGGGGCCAGTGACTTCCAGCCCTTGGACCAGATGAGATAAACTAGAGAAGCCTCGTTGATGTGACCTCGGTGCCTGGGGGAGCCCCTGGATGTTGGGGTGACCCTCAGAAAGGCCTCACCCGAGTGCCATTGGAGGTGGGAACCTTGGATTTATTCAAGGTCCTCGCTTTGAAGCGTCTTTGGAAAAAACTGAGAAGCAGTGAGGACGTGTCCTGGGCCAGTGGGCCCTCTGAGCCCTGAGCCTGGGGATCGGCCTGCTTGTGGACTGGCTGAGAGCTGCGGGTGGTCTGGGGGCAGGAGCTGATGTTTGTGTTCTGCAGAAGAGGAGACAGAGGGCGGCTTCAAACGCCCCCCTTGCCGCTCCTGCCCGAGACTGTGGCCCTTGAACAGGGAGCTGGGTCTCTGGGGAGCCAGCTTCTCCTGGGGAGCATGAGCCTGTGACAACCGAGCCCGGGGGCCAGTGTCCCTGTGCTCAGCCCGGCTGCCCTGGGTCACTGCCAAAGCAGTCGGAGCTCCGGAACCATGGGGTCAGTTTCTGGGAGTTAAGTTTCATGGTCTCTCAACAGCCTGGGGGCCCCAGCCCAGTTCCAGGAGGCGTCTGCCCCTCGGGGCGTGTCTGAGTAGCACTGTGGGCGTCTCCCCTGGTCAGCAAGGCTCTGGACCGAGTGGGGCTGCTGGCTGTGATGACTGTCCTTCAGACGGTTCACTCACCTCCTCCCAAGCCCGTCACAACCCCGGCCGGGGGCATGGGAGGAAGCAGCACTCCCTGGTGCCCGGAGCTGCCCTGGGGTCTCAGCCCCAAGACAGCAATGGCCGCCATGGTCTACTGGCTGCTGGCGGCGTCCAGGGCCAGTAGTTTGCACTTTGTGTGGCTTTTCTCCTCCCCTACGGAGAGGCGTGTGGGTGTCCTGCAGCCCCAGAGAGAACCAACACCCTGGAGATGCATCCTTCAGTGAGAGACCCAGATAAGGAATGGGGGCAAATGCAAAAAAAGAGGGATAGGACAGAGCATGTGGGGTGGCGGGGTGGGGGCAGGCAGGTGGTTATTCCCATTTTAGAGACAAGGAGACTGAGGCAGGCAGTTGGGTAACTAGCCCCCAGTGGTTAAGTTAAGTGGTTAAGTCAGTGGTTACATGCTGGAGCCCAGTTGGAACCCAGTGTCTGGCCCACAGGGAGCACTGCAAGGGTCTGTGAGAATCGATTACAGGGGAATCAGTACCTAGTTCACAGATGAGGAAACTGAGGCTTAGGGGTTTAACGTAACTTGCCCGAGGCCTGGCTGGATAGAACCCCCGTGTGCCTGACTCAGGAGTCCAGACCCATCCCCTGGTTGGCTTCCCCATGACTCTGTGAAACTGGTGTTACCTAAGATTTCCCAAGACCAGCGGGATTCCGCAGCTTGGAGGCAGGGTTGAGCCCCAGCCTGCTGGAATCCCGGTGCTGGCTCTCCCAGCCCCAGGCCGGCCCGTCTGACTTGGGGCTCTGTTTGCTTGAAGGCGGAAGGTGCTGAGCTTGTCTTCTGGAATTGACGAACCGGGCGCTCTGAAGTGGGACCTTGCTCTCTGCCTCCTCCTCGTCTGGCTGGTCTGTTTCTTCTGCATCTGGAAGGGCGTCAAGTCCACGGGCAAAGTGAGTTGTGCTCCCCTCTCCTCCCGCCTCGTGGAGCCTGGCCCTCTGCAGGGTCGGCTCGGCTCCCACGCCCCCGGGGCCCTCCTGCTCGAAACTGGTCCTGATTAACCAGTTCGCCTAGCAAACCCGGAGCCCCCTTGATTGTGGCGTTTGCCCATTTCACGATGCAAATCCGGCCCAGCGGGTCCAATTTCAAGTTACTGATCGTTTGACAATCAGCCCGCAAGATTCCTGAAATGGAGTGGTCTGCTCTCCGAGCACCCACACACCACTGGTACCCCTTTAGGGAGTGGTGGGTTGTGTGGATGTTAGCGGATAACAAACCCTGAGATGCCACTGCAAAGTTAACTGGTAACGGTGTTGTTAGCTACCAACTGCTCACCAGCCACAGGGACCCTTGTAACCTCAACATCCCCTATCGACTCTTTACAAATGTAGAACCACAGGCTGACCCCAGACCTGCAGAATCAGAAGCTGCATTTGAACACTTTTCCCCCAGATAATGCAAATGTGCACCGAGGTTTGAGAAGCAAAACTTCTCAACCGGCATTTTTGCCGCTAAGTCAGATTAACTGAATTATCTTAGGCCTTACATTTCAGCTGTTAACTAGGATGTTAGTTATTAAGGAGAGCTCTCACCGATCGTTAAGTCGTTTGCTCATAACCGAAGTGCTGGCTGTCGCTGAAGTATCTGCTGCTGGTTAATATGTTACATAGTGACCAAGACGTTAGCTGGTGACAAAGGTGGAAGCTGAAAGTTCGTGTTACCTTATTGATGCAGGATTTAGGTGTAGCTGGTATATTGTCAATAATGAAACTGTTAGCCTGTAACTGAAATATTACCTGTTGTCAGAGCCGGGCGATGGATGACCTGGTAAGCAGAACACTGGCCAATATAATACCATAGTCATCCTGGTGGCGAAAGACCCCACAGAGGGTTCCCTTGGGCTCGCCGGGGTGAACCCGGGGTACTAACTGAGCCACAGCATAGGTGTTGGCTGGTCTACCCTAACGTGCCGCCCTGTCTGCCATCCCCCGACCCCCATCATTTGCATCTGCATCCTGGACAATCTCTTTAAGAGAAGTCCTCAAAGGTCAAAAGAGTTGAGTTAAGGTGGCATTTGAAGGACAGTGATGGGCAGCGGGTGACGTCACTGGGAGAAGGGACAGTCACTGCGAGTTCTCCCCGGATGAAGGGCGTCTTAGGTAAAGTCACGATCTAAAGAGACAAGAGCTAAAGGGGGCGCATAACGTGGTGGAGGAAGACAGGCGCGTTGGGTTTGGTTTTAGGCAAGGCTCACCAAGAAGGGCGCTTAGAGGCGTAGATCTGTCGAAAGTGAGGGGTAAGCCATTCAAAGGCCCAGAGGTGTGTCCGACCAGACCCCCTTGGGAGCCCCTAGTCCGATGGAGGAGCTGATGTCCGCCAGGAACCGTGGGCCTCCCCCGAGACACGTGCAGGGGCAGGAGACCAGAGTCAAAACGAAATGGAGAGGACGCAGGGCTGTCCCTCGGCGGCTGACGGACGTGACTGGCTGGAGGTCTCCCTGCCGCCCCCAGAGAAGAGGCTCTGGGCCCCCAGGGGCAGGCGTGGCCCCCAGAACAATAGCAGGGCTGGGGCCAGCCCCCGGGGAAGCCAGGACAAACACAGGGAGGATCCGAGGACTTCCTCGAGCTCCTCAGCGGCCGTCGTTGACCGTGACTTCCAGCTCTGGCCATAGACCAGGTTTGCGGCCGCCGTGGGGGCCGGATGGCCTCATCCTGGCTGTGGCCTTGCTCAGTGGCTGACCCCAGCGTGGCCGGGGTGGGGAGAAGGGAGCTCCCGGGCCTGGGAGGCTCAAGACCTGAGTTCAGGTCACTTGGCATCCCTGGATGTCAGTCCCCTTGTGTGTAACAGCATTCGTCCTTCTGAGGGTCTGACACTTGGCCCAGGGTTCACTGCTGCTCAATTCATCCAAGAAATTGTGATGGTGGGGCAGACGCTCTGCGCCTTGCTCGTGGGCCAGGCACCGTTCCCAGCTCTGATTTTCAGCTCTTTTCATCTCCTGACATCTGATGTATGCGTGGCTCCTACTCTGCTTTACAGAAGTGGTAAGAGGAGATGTCTTGGGGGAAACGGTGGGGCAGAAAGGTTGACTTGTTCACGTCTACACAGCTTGTCGGTAGCCCGGGTGGCATTTGAGCTCGGGCAGCCCGGCGCCCAGCCTCGGGGCCCTGCATCCTCCTGCCTCCTGTGGCTGCCTGCTCTCACAGCACGTTAGGTCGCAGGGGGTGACAGGGATCCAGACCCTCCCACAGGAAGGGCGGCCCCATGAACCCCACCAGCAGTTCAAATCCCAGACGCAAGCACAGGCCAGCCTCTCCAGACCTGGTGTGGGGTCTCGGCTCTGCGCCCATAGCCAGCGTGACCAGGGGCCAGTCCCCTCCCCCAGGAGCCTCAGTTTCCCCCTGTGTGAAATGAGTGGTGCCCCCCCCAAACACAAGCACAGGTGCTTGGGGTCTGCCAGGCCCTGGGTGCAGACCCACGGCCCTGGGCCTCTGGGGTGAGCAATCCGCGCTGCCCAGACGACCTCCCCAGAGGAAGCCCAGGGCGGCAGAGACTAGCGCGTCCCCCTGGTGCCTGGCTGGCCACCCTCTCCCCGCCGTCACAGGGGCGGGGAGGAGGCGCTGGCTTTGTAAGTTTCCAGGGCACTTGGGCTGCAGGGCTTTTGGGTCGCGGGCTCAGAGCAGTCACGGAAGTTTGCCAGCAAGAGTGGAAAAATACCGCATCCTGGCGCAGGGCCCCCACCAGAGGCCCACTGGTGGCGGCTGGCAGAGCCGCTCCCAAGGGGATCCCGAGAGTCACCAGGAGGCTGAGAGGATGGTGCTCAGGGGCTGGGCCTCGGCAGATTCTGCAAAACAAGGGTGTCCTGCCGGAGAGGCCGCACGGAGAGAGCTGTGCTGCCCTGGGCGTGGGGAGAAAGCGTGCACACACAGACACGCACACAGAGACACACAGTCAGACACAGATGTACACACAGACACACACACAGACATACACAGACACAAACTCAGACACACACACAGACAGACACACACACAGAGACACACCCTCAGACACAGACGTACACACAGACACACACTCAGACACACACAGACACAGACACACACTCAGACACACAGATACATAGACACATACAGACACACACAGACATACACTCAGACATACACAGACACAGCCACACACACAAACACACTCAGACACAGACATACACACACACACTCAGACACACACAGACACACACTCAGACAGACATACACACACTCAGACACACACAGACACACACTCAGACACACAGAGACACAGACATACACATACAGACACACACACAAACACAGACACACTCAGACACACACACACACACACACACACACAAAGACACACTCAGACACACAGAGACACAGACACATACAGGCACACACACAGATACAGACATACACACTTGCACAGACATAGACACAGACACAGACACACACTCACACACACACACAGACATACACACAGACACACAGATATACACAGACACACAGGCAAGACACATAGACACCTAGAGACTCATAGACACACATACACACACACACACACACACACACACACACACACATACAGACACACACGCACAGGCCAGCCGGCCTGGCCCAAATCCCTTCTCTGCTGCCGGCTGGCCCTGGGCCCCTGATGAGACCCCACTGGGCCTCTGTTTCCTCATCTAGAAAATGTAGGTGACAGTCTGCTCCTTGCAGTCGTCAGGATGAGTGAGTTATACAGCGCCTGGCACACAGCAAGCGCTGCAGAAGTGCTAGGGAAACGAACGTGTGGAAACAAGGGAACCCACCCCCACCCCCAGCCTCGGAGGCGTCCTGTGTCCCTGACATAAATTCCCCTGGCCCCCGCCCGCCTGCCCAGCCTGGGGCCCCCGTGCGCTTTGAAGCGGCAGCCCTCTGCCCTCCGCCCTCGCCCGCCGCTGTCGGCACCATTGTTCTCTGCGTGGGCCGGGCCGGGGCCAGAGCAGCCTGAGGGCCGGCCGTCTTTCTTTCGCCCCTTCTGTGGCTTCCTGGCCGGCCCCGCCCTCCACGTATTCCCACTGGTCCCTGGGAGGCGGAGGGCTCTCCTGTCTTCTGGAGCAGCCTGTAGGGCAGCCGGGGAGAGGGGCGTCCAGGGAGGGCATGGTGGAGGCGGAAGGAGGGCGGCCCTTCTACCCCTGGTCCTCTGGGGAGCCCACCGCCAGGCGACCCAGGATGTGGAGGCCGAGCCGCCCCTCTGGGAGGGCCCCAGATACGGACTCCTCAGCAGAGCTGGAGGGAACTTCAGAGCCCAGCTGGTTCAGGTGGGGACGTGGAGCCCAGAGAGGGGCTGTAGCTTGCCCAGGGTCTGACAGCCAGCCTGCCGCAGAGCCCGATCTCCGACCTGAGCCCTGGAGCCCTCGGGATCCTGCTTTTGGGGAAGACCAGACAAACTGCAGACATCGAGGGGCTCTTTCCTGCTGTGCTCCTGTCGCTGAAGCAGGTTCTAGACCATCCAGCTCTGCCGCCTGAGTGCTGGGTGACCCGTGGGCAAGGGCTGGCTCTGCGGGCCGCGGTTTCCCCATCTGCAGGACGGGGTCAGGGCAAGACCCACTGAGTGCAGTTACTGCACGGGCATCTGCAGCTGGCACACAGGAAGCGCTCGGTAAACCCTGGCTGCTGGCACTGGCCCGGGGCAGCTGAGCCCAGCGGGCCCTGAGAGCTTCCTTCACGCCCTTTCAAAGCCCGCTTCTAGTTGTTTCTACTCAAAGGGATGGCAGCTCCATCCGAGAACTGGCTCCACCCAGGCTTCCCGCGGCAGCTGGGCAAGGTTTGGGGCTCTGTCACCCTCCGCCTCTGTCTGTTATCTGGGTCCCGGGAGTGCCCCATACTGTCCCGGCACTGTCCTCTCCCCCAGCGCCGCGAACCTTCATCCTGTTCTCTGGGCCTCAGTTTCCACACCTGGAAAATGGGTGCATTGGCCATGCAGTGGCCCCTCCCTGGTCCCCTGGCCCCCTCAGGAGGAGTTGGGGGCTCCGTGAGCTAGTCTCAGCATTTCTGCTGGTCACTACGGACTTTCATATGTCCTCCACCACACACCAAGATGCCCTGTGCGCAGTGGTGGTTTGAAGATGTCTGGGAGCCCCGCCCGGCTCCTGTTTGTCCTTCGTCAGCAAGGCGACCAGCACACACCGATTTGGGGACGTGCTGAGCATGGAGTGGGCTCCTGCTCGGGAGACCTGGCTCAGCCAGCGCCTGGCTGAAATGGCAGGATTTCATTGTCCGTGCCCCCGGACACCTTTGAGCCCCGCTCAGGCACATGCCCCTTCCTTGAGGACTTCTTGTGCTGGAGTGAAAGTTGGGAAAATCCAATCTGTAAACGGAGGCCACAGGAGGTTTGAAGGCTGGTGCTTTGGGGACAGGCCTGGAGAGGAAGTAGGGCAGGGCCCTTGGGGATGGAAAGGCGTGGCCTGGGTCATCTGTGGTCCCCGCCTGGCGTTGACCTCACCCTGCCTGGGACGTGAGGCGCGACCCATCCTGGTTTCCTCTCCAGAAGTTCCCCGATGCTTCCTGCACAACCACCCGGCCAACAAAAGACCCCATTTTTCGCACGTCTAAGCAACCACCTGCCTTGTGCTGTTTTGACCACGTTGTGACCGCCATTCTATTGCATCCTCGCCTTGCCCATTAGTGAGGCCTTTTGTTTCTCTTATCCCCATTTTACACATGAGGCCGCAGGCCCAGAGAGGGTAAGCATCATGGCCAAGGTCACATAGCACCCGAGGGGACGGAGCAAGGATTTGAACCCACACTTACCTGGCTCTGAACCACAAGTCATACTAACGCTGCGAATGTTTAGTCGCTCATTCGTGTCCGACTCTGAGCCCCGTGGACTGCAGCCCTCCAGGCCTCCCTGCAAACCTTAGCTGATCCGTACTACACGCTGTGGGCCAGCCCCTGGGCGTTCACCCGCGATCGTTTACTCTCTTATCGTGCGTTTCCCTTTTTCCACCCACTAGAATGTCAGTTC
This sequence comes from Bubalus kerabau, assembly GCF_029407905.1. NCBI lineage: Eukaryota > Metazoa > Chordata > Mammalia > Artiodactyla > Bovidae > Bubalus > Bubalus kerabau. The sequence continues at coordinate 59,559,030 of NC_073643.1, read as the reverse complement.
CGTGAGGGCAGGGACTGGTTCTCTGTATTTCCAGGGCCCTGTGAATATTTGCAGGATTCGAGTGTCAGTAAGTCTGTGTGTGAGGTGGGTACTTGCTTTACACCCACGTTGCCGGTGAGGTGCCTGCAGCCCAGAGAGGGTGAGCGTCACGCCCCAGGTCCCTCAGCAAGGGCGGCACCGAGCCTGGCTCTGGAGCGCCTGCCTCGGAGGGGTGCTGGGGCTCGACCAGCAGCAGGAGGGTCTGCTGAGTGGCTGAATGGCTCCTGCCCCTTGCAGGTCGTCTACTTCACGGCCACGTTCCCATTCGCTATGCTGCTGGTGCTGCTGGTCCGTGGGCTGACGCTGCCCGGCGCGGGCGCAGGCATCAAGTTCTATCTGTACCCCGACATCAGCCGCCTGGAGGACCCAGAGGTACCGCGGGGCAGCGTGGCCTCCCTACCCCCCACCCCCACCCCCGGGGCCGGCATGGGGGAGGAAACTGAAGCCGTGCCCGTGCTTCTGGCCCAGATGGAGCCGGGGAGTACTCAGCCCTGGTACTTTTCCACTGGACCCCAGCGGGTTGTTCATGGTGCCCGCCGGCCGTCCCAGCGGTGTGTATCTTTTTGTGTTGAGGCCTCCCGAGGCGGGCCAATTATAGAGGCTGCTTTAGGCACGGCGCCAGGTAAGGCAGAGACGTCTCCGGAAGCTGGTCTCCTCCTCTGCCCACGGCAGCCTTGAGGCTGCATCGTGGGGGCGCCCTGGGCTGAGGGCGGAGTTCAGAGTTGTGACCTCTTAGAAGGTCGGGGGGCAAACACTAATGGTCCCCCCCACCGAGGCACTCAGCCACGTGGCTGCAGGGGTCGGAGATCTCACTGGCCCATTTCAGGACCTTTTGTCCCCAGGGTCCTCAGCCTTTAGGTTGTCCCCAAGGGCCTGTGACACTTTGGGTCTCTTCCCCATGGTCCTGTCACCCTGGGTGGGAGGTGGGGGGCAAGGGCTCGGCCATCATCAGAGGACAGCTGGGAGACGGCTGGGAGGCTGTCAGGGGCTGCCTGCCGAAGGTTCTGGAGAACGGCTTTGCCTGCATAATCCATCCGGGAATTCCTCCCACTTCCAACTCGGGCGGGGGTGCCCAGACAATAGCAGTGATCATAAGGATAGCAGCCTTACCGTGTGTCTGGCGCTGGGCTAAATCTTAACTCTTTGAAGCTGCAAAAAAAAAAAAAAGCGCTGTGGGGCAGGGGAGCGGAGCCCACGTTACAGGTATGAAAACCGAGGCTCCGGGGGTCATATTCACTTGCCCACGATGATTCCGTGGTTGGACTCCAGGTCCCTCTGCTTCAAAAGCCTCTTAACCCTGATGCTCAGTGAACTGGGGTGGGGGGGCTCTTAGACTTCTGGGGTTCTGCTTGCACCCTGGATTCCAGCACAGATGCTCCAATCGCATGGAGAATCTGCACACCTCGAGGTGGAGTCCTTGGGACCCACGCCGCCGCCTCCAGGAAGCCGGCTCTGACGACCCTTCTTGTCTTTTCTTCGCCACCCTCCCCCCCTCCCCGCACCCTTCCCAGGTATGGATCGATGCTGGGACCCAAATATTCTTCTCCTACGCCATCTGCCTGGGGGCCATGACCTCGCTGGGGAGCTACAACAAGTACAAGTACAACTCATACAGGCAAGTGTTGCGCCGGCAGGCCTGGTAGGCCTTAGAAGTGATGATGTTTAAAGAAAAGAAAAAAAAAAGAGAAGTTAGGGAGCGTGGCTTCCTTGTGTTGTGAATTAACTTGCTCCCTGACATATGTGTAACATAGGGACTGTATGCTGCTGGGATGCCTGAACAGTGGTACCAGTTTTGTGTCTGGCTTCGCAATTTTTTCCATCCTGGGCTTCATGGCACAAGAGCAAGGGGTGGACATTGCTGATGTGGCTGAGTCAGGTACGGTGGTGTCGGCGGCAGTGGTGGTGGGCACTGCCACCTAGTGTGTGAGCCGAGTACTGCAGGCATGAAGCCAGACCCCCGCCCAGGGGGCTTTGGGCGGGGATGAGCCTGGTTTCTGAAATGAACCCCCACCCCACCCCCTTCTCGCACCATGATGTCCCCCAGGTTTCAAAGAGTTCAAAAGCTAAATTGGAAACATCGTCACTGCGGTTTTGCCCCAGGGACGGCAGACACACGGGGGCTGGTCAAGTCGGGGAATATTCAGCACTTCTCAAGTGGTCTTTCCCCCACACCACCCACTCCCTGTTCTTCCCTATAGCAAACTCCTGGTTTCAGCAACAGAAAGCACTTTCCTAGCTCAGGGGCAGGGCAGCCACCCGTCGGCAGCCCGTCGCCACCTTCTCAGCTTCGGTTTCTGTATTTTGCACTTTGCTCTAAGCGACCCCTTCATTCATCCCACCACCGTCTCCTGTTTGACTCGGTCGGTCTCTGCCCTGTGTCAAGCACCCACCGTTTTTGCCCGGGCTGGGGAAGGACCGGGTGTGACAGGCCACCCTCTGGGACGGTGACACGTTCAGTTTGGGGGTAGGTTGTGGGGACCCCTCCACCCCTTGGGGGTGTGGGCTCCATGGGTGGGACACCCCCCCGCCCCCGCAAGACAGCTGCAAGTGGAGATAGTCTTAGGGTCAGAGTCTGCAGAGCCTGGAGGCTGAGGCTGGGATCCTGGGGTTCCAGCAAGATAGTTCTGGAACCTGAGAATTGTGAGGGCTTCAGCTGCCAGGACCCCAGAGCCTCAGAAGCCTAGGTGCCCAGTTCTAAGAGGTGCCCCCCACGAGCTCCGGGTCCTGGGCCCACGGCTTTGAGCTGCCCGGCTTCCGTGTGGTGCTGAGAACCTCACTCCCAGGACCCCCGGGGTCTGCCTTTCCTGCTCCTCTGCCCTCCTCCCCTCCTGCCCAGGTCACCCAGAGGGCGGCTGTTGCTCTTGTGCCCAGCCTGACCTCCCGACTTGCCAGGACCCCTCAGGGGTCACCGAGGGGCAGGTGAGGGCCCAGGGCTGAGGCTTCTCTCAGGGCCAAGAGGAGACCGCGAGGTCCTGACTGTCGGGGCCCAGACTGGAGTCCTTGCCCTTGTTGGAAACACAGGATGGTGTCCTGGTTCGGCAGCCGGAGCCCCTAGTACTGGGGCTTCGGGACCTCGCCATCGTGTATTCAGAGGTCAGCTCCACCCCTGCCACCAGCAGCTTGAGAGCAAGGGCTGCTCAAGGTCAGATCTGTGGTGTCCTGGGCAGGGTGCCCACCAGAGGCTGGACAGGCCCCTCTCATGTGAGGAGGTGCCCCCTCCGGCCTCCCCGTCCCACCCTGCACGTATGTGACGGCCTCTGGCCCATGGTGTGTGAGCCTCTCAGAGCCCCAGGCCCCACTTCCCCCCACCCCGGCCCCTTCCTCCTACACCCGGTGCCGCAGGGCAGTCCTGGCAAGCCCACGCTTTGGTCCCATGCTCCTCTACCCTGTCCCGGGCCCCAGATCAGACCTTTAGACAGAGTTTTCCTTCCCTGGGAGCCCCTAGAGGCAGGCCAGAGACTGAGGGACACAGGAAGTAGTTGCAGAAATGCAGAAGCCACGCCCATGTGGGAGTTTGGCAGAGTGACCGAGGGGAGACAGTTGACACCCCCTTTGCACATGGCTTTTCTTCAGCTGAGGGCTTGCCAACCAATTCTGATTGGTGGGGAATGGCCAGGAGCGTGGAGGGAGTTGAGCGGTGGGAGGTAATCTTGTCGGTACATGAAACAGATCCTTCTCTACGGACAGCTAGGTCCTGTAACCTACGTCTTGACCGTCAAGCTAAGTTGTGTCTTATTCCCGTCCACTTCAAAGACCTTGTCGTTTATTCCCCACGGTGATGTCTGAACAGCCGACACATCAAGGGTGATTATTTCGCTAATAAGCTTTTTAACAAGCGCCATATTGAGCGAAGTGCATTGGAACAAGATAATCATTTAGCCATGAGGCGTGGACATTGTGAATGAAGCGTAGCGTGGGCGTCTCTGCTGCCCCAGGGGCTCCAGCGGCTGCCATGTCCCCTGCCCTCTCTCTTCAGTCCCCTTGCTTTCCGAGAAGGATGCTCACACCCTCTCCCCGAGGCTGGCTCAAGAAAGGCAACACACTGAGATACGGAAGTAGCTGTTGAGAAGCTTAGGGGCCCAGCGGGTGGGCGGGGGTGGGTTGGGGTGGGGGCCCCATTTTACATCTGTCTCGCCGCGGCTGGGTTGACCCCTCCCAGTGCCACCTACGGTCAGGCCGGAGCTGACGTGGGGGTCCCAGGGGGCCCCAGCCCCGTGGAGACGAGGGTCCTACTGCAGCTAGGGCTTTGGGGCTGGGACGAGCGCCCTTGCACCCCTCCTGGGGGTTTTCCACCATCGCCTCTGAGGACACGGTCATAATTACGGTTGGACTTTGCTTACATCGGGGTGGACTCTGGACGTAAAGCGACTCACCCTCGCCGCCACGCGTGTGGTCAACGCCGTGCGATGTGGTTTCTGGCTGCAATTCATTTCAAAGTTGTTTTTTGTTTTTCTTTCTTAGACCATTCATTTTGTTCCCGACCCTGTTTTACTGTTTTAAATATCCTGTCCTCCAGCCCTGCTTGTTTCACATTTCTTGACTTTTTTTTTTTTAGTTTTGGATTTTACTTTATATTTTTTCTTTAGCCCAAGCCCTTCTCTCTTTTGCGGCTCCCAACCCTCTGGGGGACCCACAGGTCTCGGTTACAACTCAGCCCTTCCCCCGGTTGTCTTCTCTGAGGCCCAGCTGGAGGCGGGAGGGGATGTTTGCAATTGGAGGCACCCCCAGAGCTGGTGGGAATTCTCCCTGCATATATATCGGAGCACCCCCTGGAGACCAGAGCCCTTTGCCAAGGAAGTGGCCCCAGCACCCGATAATCTGAGCAGGAGAAGCCTCCTTGGGGTTCACTTACGGGAGCCTGCCCCCCACCCCTGCGGGGAGACCGCCCCCTGAGGGCACGTGGTGATGTGGAGAGAGGAGGTCCTGGGCGGAGGACTACACAGTGGCCAGGGGGCTGCCCGCCTGGGGTCTTACCCTGTTCACCCCTCCCTCAGCTTTGGGCCTCGGCTGTCAGGGTGCTCGGGTGGGTGCACAGATGCACCCTGAAGACACACGGGCCCCGCAGGGCATGGTTCCGGGTTCCTTTTTCTGGCCACGCGTTCATTGTTTCAGTGGAAAGCTTTTCTCTGCAAACTGGGATTGGTGGTCAGATAACCGGAGCGCTCCCTGGTTTTGCTTCCCTCCAGCAAACATTGGTGTGGGTATCTGGTTCTGGGGAGGGGAGCCCCTCCTTTCCCCAGCTGGCAGGCTGAGTCCCAGCTTGGTCCCGTCTCCCACCCCTATAACTGGTGTCCACTCGGAACGTGGCACCTGAGAAGGACAGCGGTGCTGCTGCGTAGGAGACAGATGCTAAAACGGGCCCCCGCCTGAGCCCTGGCGCGTCCCATCCCGAGTGAGAACAGGCCTGGCCTCTCACCCCAGGCGGGCCCCTGCATCGGGGACTGGGGAGACCCGCCCTGGACCCCGAGTGTCTTGTGTGGCTCCGGGCTCGGGGCAACTCGGGCACTGATGACCCTTGTGCCCACCTCTCCCATCTTCTCTCCCCTTAGGCCCCGGCCTGGCCTTCATCGCCTACCCGAAAGCCGTGACGATGATGCCGCTGCCCACATTTTGGTCCATCCTTTTTTTCATTATGCTTCTCTTGCTTGGACTGGATAGCCAGGTACGTGCAGGGTGAGGGGATGGTCCCCAGGCGGGTCTGCCCCTGGGCGAGGGAGGAAAGGCCCCCCTCCTCAGACACCTGGTTCTGGCAGAGCCTCCCTCTGCGCTGTGATGAGCTGGCTGCAACCCCGGACACACACACACACACACGCACACACACACACACACACACACGCACACACACGCACACGCACACACACACGCACACACGCACACACACACACACACGCACACGCACGCACACGCACACGCACGCACACACACACGCACACACACACGCACACACACCACCTCACGTCACGCCTGCAGCAGCTGCAGCCAGCGAGGGTTCCTGGACCCCGGCGGAGGGAACGGCCCAGGACGGCAGCAGGACGTCATCTGCGCCAAAGCTCGAGCCTTTGACCTCAGTGGGGGAGAGAGAGACAGCCTCGGGTGTGGGCCCAGGGCTACAAGGAGAAGGGCGAGACCACAGTTGGTGGCACGCGCCGCGGAGCACGGAGCCCCCGGGCAGGCCCCGGCGGGACCCAGCACACGGGCCGTTCGGGTAGGCGCCCGACACGGCTGTCCGGGGCGCGAGTGGCCACTGACAGTCCTGAGGGAAACCAAGCCCCCAGAGCCTCGCTTAACCACCCCCCGCCCACCCCACACAAGCAGGACCCCCCGCTACCCTGTCGTCATTCCCTGCACCTCTTAACCCCCATGCCCCAGCCCTCCAGGGCTTAAGCCTCCCCCCTCCCCGGGGTGTGTCCGTGTGCGTCAGCCGGGGCTGCGTCTGCCTATGGAGTAACTCAGTCCCAGGCCCACTTGCCCCCATGGTGTTGCTTTGTTGAACACGTTTCCTCCACCCTCGCCTCAGTTTCCTCATCCGGTAAATGGGTATGATTGAATCTTCCTTGCCTTACGTGAAATGCCGGGCGCGCTTCCTGATAGGGAGCAGTCAGTGGTGCCCGGAGAACATTAGAGCAAGCCCCTGGGACACCTTTCCCTGGAAATAGGTGTGTTTTCGCTGAGGCCTTCTCGAGAATACAGGTGTGGCTCCAAGAAGGGGCAGTTAGGGTGTGCAGGGCGGGCTAGTCCCGTGCTCAGGGCCACCCAGGGGCCTCCATCCGAGGTCAGTCACTGACAGGCAGCCTCATGTGCCAGCTGGGAGTCCGAATGCCTCACAAAAGTCTGGTCAGCTGGGACCCTGCGAGCAGTGGGGGCTGCATCCCTTCAGGAGAGAACCTTGCCCACCGTCCATCTCCCAGGCAGCGGCCTCGAAGCCAGTGAACAGATGGGCCCCCGGGGACTCAGGACCTGGGAGGTGGGAAGTCTCAGAAGGTCAGGCAGGGGAGAGAGGGCGGTCTGCTAGCAAGGTCCAGAGCAGAGCAGAGGGTTTGCCAGAAAGAAGACCAGGATTAGCAGATAAGACCGAAGGAAAACAACTGGGAGACGGGAACAAAAATAACTGGAGTGGTTGTTGATGAACTTGAGCTGTGTAAACAGCAAGAGGACTCCATCCTTCACCCCTGGTTAATGAGCTTGGCCTTCGGAGGCCCCCGGCAGCCAGCTTTTATAACCTCTTCCAGAGCTCTCAGCAAAACCCAAAAAAGAAAACAGAAAGAGGTTAATAAATGACAAAGCAGGCCATCTCCAGACTGGCCTCTTGGGCGGTGGAAGGGGCATGGGTGGGTATTCATTAGATTTCCCCTGGGAGGCAGGTGGGGCCTGGTGGAGGCTGTGCGCCTCGGATCCGGGCCCCCCACGGCCCTTCACTTCGGGAAGCCTGAAGCTCTCCAGGGCAGCGTCGCCCTGAGCGAGCTCTTCTGGTTCAGAGCATGGAGCTCGCAGCACCGAACGACCTGCCTAATTGACTCACCAGGAAGGGGTGTGGTGGGATTTGAGCCCTGGGATCCCTCCGCTGAGCCTGTGTGAACTCGGAGATGTGGGGGAAGGTTTTATAGATACACCAGCACCAGCCGTGATAAGGGCCCTACCCTGTGAGGTGTCCGCTCAGACCAGGCTTCACATGTCGTGTGTGGGAAAATCCCATAACATGAGATTGACCCTCTTAGCCATGTTTAGGGCTTCCCCAGCGGCTCAGAGGTAAAGAGCCTACCTGCAAAGGAGGAGACGCTGGTTTGATCCCCGCGTTGGGAAGATTGTCTGAAGAAGGAATGGCAAACCCCTCCGGTATTCTTGCCTGGAAAAATCCCGTTGGACAGAGGAGGCTGGCGGGCTACAGTCCATAGGGTCGCAAAGATTCGGACACGACTGAGCGACTGAGCTCCCATTTCTAAGTGTTTGTTCAGTGCATTAAGGCTCACGTTGCCCGAGCCGCCACCAGCATCATCTCCAGAGCTTTCTCATCTTCCCAAACGGAAGTCTGTCTCCACCAAAACCCCCTTTTCCTCCCGCCGCCACCTGGCTTTTAAGCATCAGCAGGATGCTCTCACGTTATGGCGAAGGAAGCGGAGGCTCTCAGAAGGCAGGGCTGTGTCCCTATTAAGTGAGTCAGGTCTGGAGAGGTTGGTGGAGGGGCGTGGTGCCCCGCAGGGCCACAGCGGACTCGGCAACGAGGGGCTTGTGCCGGTATTGGTCCTGACTCTCAGTGACCCTGGATCTGCCGTCTTTGATTTTCAAATCTCCAAAAGGGAAAGAACCTTTGTCTCTGACACCTTTACAAGGTTAATGTCAAAGCTGCCAGTCTGCTCTAGTTCACTGGCAGTTTAGACTCAGCACCCCTTTGGCTGAGGCATCAATCAGAGGTCTAAGCCCCTGCCCCCTGTTCTCTTGGGACCCCTTCCAAGAGCTTCTTGGTCATTGTTTGTCTGAACTCCTGGCCCCTTTGAGCTCACGGGAGGGACCTGCTCCCATATGTGTGTTCCCTGATTCTCCCTTGATGCTTCCAGAGAAGCCGGCGGTTGGCCATGTCTTGCAGGAAGGCTGTGGAAGCAAACCTCCCAGTGTCTGTCCCAGAGGGAAGAGCCGACGGGTTGAGGTTTTAGCGTTTGGATGTCGAGTAGACTCTGATGGCCTCAGAGGGCGTGTTGGCTGGCCGAGCCGTTTGGCTGTGGCCACTCCAATTAAAATGCGTCAGCGTGCCCTTTCACCCCAAACTGTACCTCTAGACTACTGGGCTGCAGATCGCAGTGCCTACAGACAGGCATGGTCCCGCCCAGGTCGGCCGCCACGGGGACTGGAATCCGCCTGCGGGGCACCTTCACTGGAGGTCGTGAAGCCACAAAGATCCTTGTGATATACATCCACAGAAAGGGGTTAACACCGTCTGAGAGCTGAGGTGGCTCTGTGGACCGATGTGGAACGTCCCCCACCCCGGGATAAATCGTTGGGTGCAACGATGGGAAGGTTTAGAAAGACCGAGGTCCCCCTCGAAGGTTACCTATGGACTGGCCTTTCCATCACCTTTGGGAGCCCAGGGATGAGTTCTGGGGGTCGCGGGCAGCATTGGACTCATGCACATGGGCCTGTGGGCGTGCACGCAACGTGTACAGAATCCTCCCGTGGAGCCCACGGTCCCTGCAGGGTTAAAGACTACCGAGTGTCTTCAGTCTGGGAACTGAAGCCCAGACCTGCCTGGGTCACCACCCGCAGGTCACGTGCTGCTGTTACCTGGCCCGGCTGGGTGCCCAAGGCCCAGAAATAGGGGTGCAGCACCTTCGGCTCCCAGGAAAACCCAGACCTAAGCGGGAGGTTGCCCGCGCTGACACACCAGTCAGCAAGTGTGCTGGGCGGAGGGGCCTCGGGGGCGTGGACTATCTGGAGAGCCGTGCGGAGCCCGCCAGGCCCGGCCCGAGGGGCAGGACGCAGCACGCAGAGCCCCTCCACGACGTGGACGTGACCCCGCCCCTCTCTGAGCCGAGGGATGCTGGCCTGCTGCTCATGGCTCTCCTTCCCTCCCCAGTTTGTGGAAGTGGAAGGACAGATCACGTCCTTGGTTGACCTGCACCCGTCCTTGCTAAGGAAGGGCTTTCACCGGGAGATCTTCATTGCCTCCATATGCTGCGTCAGTTACCTGCTGGGGCTGACCATGGTGACGGAGGTAGGTGGCTCCCGCCTGGCACGAGGGGACCACACCGCCTCCCTGCCGCCCCACCCAGCGGCTAGGTGAGAGGGCCCAGCCGACTGAGGTCGTCCCTCCTTTGGGGGGTCCCACCCCACCCAGGGGCAGCAGGAAGTGACTCACGACCCCACCCTCCAGCCAGATGCCCCGCCCCACTGCCCTGTTACCCTGGCAACACCGTGGCCACCTGCTGCCCCCCGGCCCTCCTCCTCCCGAGAAGGGAAGGGGTGCTCCAGCTGAAATCCCCTTTGACAGCAGCTCCGTCCCCACTGCTGTGGGCAGTGGCCCTTCTCCGGCCGGCCTGCAGGGGAGCCAAGCGTGTGAGCCTAGCTGGGGCCGCGGGCTCATCTCACCAGCGCTCACCACCCATCTCTCCTTACTCTCCAGCACAGGGTTGCATTCGACCCCCAGATCAGGTTTTCACGTCCCCAGTGTTCCTTCCCGGAACTCAAAACAAATGCGTTTCTCGAAGTGTCTGTAAGAAACACCCCCTGAAAGGCAGATCACAGGTTCACACGCCAAGCAGCTCGGTCTCACTGAAGTCTTCTCGTCGGCCACCGGGGGTTTTAAGCCCCTCCGTTGGAAACAGGCTTCAGCGAACCCATTTGTTTTTATGCTAGGAAAGACATGTTTTGTTTCTGTTTCTTTCTGTGTGTGTCTTTTTAAATTAAGTTTTTACTTTTTGAATTAAATTTGTCATGTCTGGAAAATCCCATAGATGGAGGAGCCTGGTAGGCTACAGTCTATGGGGTCGCAAAGAGTCGGACACGACTGAGCGACTTCACTTTCTAAGCATCTTTTAACACAGTTATCCGGTCCTCATGGCCTCTGCCCAATTTCCACCCCCCACCTTGGGCTTTCTATTTCTTGTTGACAGACCAGAACTCTTTATATATGGAGGGACTTAGAGGCCAAGTAGCAAGTTCTCCTCCTCTGGCTTTCTCTCCGCAGGGTGGCATGTACGTGTTTCAGCTCTTTGACTACTATGCAGCTAGCGGTGTCTGCCTTTTGTGGGTGGCGTTCTTTGAATGTTTTGCTATTGCCTGGATATATGGTGAGTAGAGACGTTGGCCTACTTTTCTTGAGTCTCCCCTTTGGGCTTCTTTCTTTAGAAGATCCAGAAACAGAATTCTCGTGGGAATTTCATTTTGAGTCAAACACAAAGGCTGTTCCCTACCTGGGCCCTTCCTCTCCAGGCTCCCCTTTCACCACAAATATGACCGTAGCCATGTGGAAGCTTCTCCCCAGGCTGAAGGTTCAAGGTGTGACCGGATGCCTTGACAAACACAGAGCTGGCCTTTCAGGGGTCTGTCTTTGATGAAGCACCCCTGGAGTCCAGGAAAGGTCCATTCTGACCTTCTTGAGTCCTTGGGATGGCCACAGCAGGATTTGGGACTCTGCCTGAGGTGGCCAGTATCTACCCAGTGACCCATGAATATCAGATCCTTTCAGATAAACGTGTGCTGGGTCTGTGCGGTGTGGAGGTGCACACACCTGGGTGAGGCCCTGGAGACACCCCCTCCTCCTCGCCCCACCCTGACCCCACGGCCCTTGAGCCCCTGCCGTGAGGTTCCCAGGGCGGATGCCATGTCTGGGACGCCGGATCACCGTCCATCTGCCTCTGACTCTTGCAGGCAGCGATAACTTCTACGATGGTATTGAGGACATGATCGGCTACCGGCCGGGGCCCTGGATGAAGTACTGCTGGGCCGTGGTCACCCCGCTTCTCTGTACTGTGAGTGTCCTTCCACACAGCCGTGGGCAGCCGTCCCTACCCCAGGGCTCGACGGTTTCACCCACCCGCCCATTGGGAACTCGGCGTCAGTTCAGTGCTGGCCTCTGACAAACCCGTGTCAGCAGGGCCTCAGGGCAGGGGCCAGGCTGCCACTGTCCGCTCAGACCACGGGGAGCTCAGGGGGTAGACTGTCCCCCGTGTTTAGGAACCGGGTGCCGGGGGATCCCCCCCAGGGATCTCTGTCTCCAGGCCACTGTGTCCCTTTTTGTGGGGCCCCCGTGTCCCCATTTGTTAAACAAGGAGGCCGACCTATGTGGGGCTGAGAAGCAGTGGCTGCATAGGCCGTCACTTTACCCCCAAGAGCGGCTGTGCCCTCTTTTCACCTGAGCTACAAACTGCCCCTCACAAAATGCCAGCCACTGTAGCAGCCAGCGGGCTTCCCAGATGGCGCCAGTGGTAAAGAACCTGCCTGCCAACACAGGAGACGTAAGAGAGGTGGGTTCGATTTTCCCCTGGGTCGGGAAAATCCCCTGGAGGAGGGCACAGCCACCCACTCCAGCATCCTTGCCTGGGGAGTCCCCGTGGACGGAGGAGCCTGGCGGGCTGCAGCCCGTGGGGTCGCACAGAGTTGGGTGCAAGTGAGGCGACTTGGCACCTGGGCATACGCGCACGTGTGTGTGTTTGTGGTTCATCCTAAGGGCACCCTGAGGGTCCTGCCCAGCTCCGCCCGGGTGGTCAGGGACACGGCAGGCAGTCTCTCTACCACTCGAGCCATGTGGGCAGCTGGGATGCAGAGAAGATGTGGGAAGGTGGTCCCATGGGCGGGAGCAGCCTGCCCAGAGGTCCCAGGGGGCACGGGGTGGGGGGGGCTGAGACGCTGGGAGGAATCAGGGAGCCGGAGTGTAGCCATACAGGAGGGGGCAGTGGGCAGGGGGCCAGGCATTGCTGGCCAGAGGAGGGGCTTGCGTCCAGAAGGCCCTGGGGAGTGGCAGGGGGTTCTGAGCAGGGCAACCGCTCTGTCAGCAGAGGGGGAAGAGTGTGGGCCCCTCAGATGGGCCCCGCCCTAGCCCCAGAAGCCCCTAACCGCTGCTTGTCTCCCCACAGGGATGTTTTATCTTCTCTCTTGTCAAGTATGTACCCCTGACCTACAACAAAGTCTACAGGTACCCTACCTGGGCCATCGGGCTGGGCTGGTGCCTGGCCCTCTCCTCCATGGTGTGTGTCCCGTTGGTCATGGTCATCCGCCTCGGCCAGACCGAAGGGCCGTTCCTCGTGGTAAGCACCCAGGGCCCCCAGCCTGGGGGATTTGGGCCGGGGGCAGGATGCTGAAGGCCAGCCAGCTGGCAGTTTGCCATGTGACCTGGGGTGCCGCGCTGGCCCTCTCTGAGCCCCAGGCCCCTCCCTGGCCCTGCGGCGTGGCTGAAGCTGCGGGCAGGAGATTGCATGGTGGGAAGATGGGGCAGCAGCGGCACCTTTGGGGGCCAGGCAGCAGGCCAGGGGGCAGCGGCTTCAGATGCCAAGATGAGAGCCAGGGCTTCACCCCCAGAGCAGGGGGCCGGGCTGTTTCTGAGACAGGAGCTGGGGGGAGGGCTGAGCCCAGCCCACGCTGGTGTCCCCCTTCCCCGACCGGTGGCCCCGATTGCTGCCGGACCCTTGGAAAGAAGCCCCCTCTGCACCGCACAGAAGCTCTGGCTCCAGGGTCTCTGCCTCTGGGGGTCTCCTCCCCCCACTCCCCCGTCCACCCCCCCGGATCCTGCCACCATCCTCTCTGAAATTCCTCCAACAGTCCTGGAGATTGCAGGCCCTGGCTCTTTCCAAGAAATCCTTTTCTTAGACTTTCCCTTAACCTTTGGGCTTGGGCTGGCTCCAGGACAGCCCTGTTTTGTTCTGGGCTGTTTTTATTGTTATTCTCTTAAAAATCTGGAGCCAGGATGTCCGGGGGCCCTGGCTCCCTCCTGGGCTGGGCAGTTTCCTTGTGGGCAGGGGACTGGTTGTGGGGGGGAGATGTCGTTGGTCGGGGGTTGGCGGGGAGGGGTGGGGGGTGGGGGAGGAGGGGACAGGCCTTCCCGAGACAGAGGAAGTAGGCAGGGGTGTGCCAGGGAGGAAGCCGTGAGGCTGGGGTCTGTCTGGGCCAGGAAAGCCTCTGGGGTGTTCCTGCCGCACTGGGTCCATTGTGTTTCCTCAGAGGCCACAAGGAAGGACCCCAGGATTCAGCCAGAATGCTGAATAGCCCTCTCATTTACCAAAGCACCGACATAATGTGCCTGGGACAGATCCAGCCCCTCCCCCAGGAATTTCCAGGAATTTCTCTTGCCACCCAGAGGCTGAAGGGCTATTTGGAGGCATTGGATGGTGGTGCTGAGTGCTCAGCACTCACAGCCGCCCCAAGAGATCACTGCCTTCTGTCCCTAGGAAGCCTAATTTTAAAATCCTGCTCCATCTCAAGTTTAGAGGTTTGGGCAGAGCGGGGTTGGTGTCGAGAAGGAATTCGAGTCCACCCCCCAGGTCACATCCGATCCTCATCCCCCAGACCCGACCTGACTGTTCCCCGAAGCCCCCTCCTCTGAAGGCAGCCGCCCGCCACCCACCTGTGTTGGCCTCCAGCATGGTTCCTCCCAGGCCCAGGCAGCCGTCCCAGCTGGGGTGTCGGGGGACCAGGGGCGGGCTCTCGGGCACCATCCCAGGAGGTGGTCAGGCTCCCAATTCTAGCGCACCCCCCACCCCGGGTTATCAAAGAGGTGTGGGCCTCGGCTTGCCCTATCTTGTGGTTTTTAAAGAGCAGGTGGATCTGGATTTTCAAATGAAATATTGTAGCTTTTACCAAGCAGCTTTTGAGCCTTGTTGTAAACCCGCGGTGAACGTGGATGCCGAGACAGAGGGTTTCCTGTTAACCCCTGCTTCCTCTTGAAGCCTCTGAATGGCCACCTGGCAGGAGGTGGGCTGGGTGGCGGGAGCCCTGGGTCAAGTCTCAGCTCTGCTTTGGTTTTCTGGGTGCCCTGAGAGGGGCTTTTTTTCCCCCTCACCCATCCTGCGATCAGGCAACCTGGGGAAGGACCAGCTGCCCTGCGCCAGGCGGTGGTCCAGCCTCTGGCCTCTCTGATGGGCAGGGCAGCGCAGACACAGGCAGCGTGGTCTCCAGGCCCCCAGCGGGGACGTGGAGAGGGCAGGGCCTGTAGCTTGTGGAGATGGGGGAGTTTGGGAAGGAGCCATGGGAGGCTCAAGAGAGTCATCCAGCCTCGGGCATACAGACTGCAGAAACTCAACTGCTTTGCAAGTCAGGGAGATAGCGGGGACCAGAATCCCGAGGAAGCGTATTTCAGCTCTGTGGGGGAAAGAGTGTGGAGGCATGAGTCCCCTGGCGCTCAGGTGTGTAAAGCAGGACTTGGCCAAGGAAGCTACCCGCCAGAAGCTCTGCCCTCGTTCAGGGCCTGGGGCACCTTGGTTTAAGGCCTCTGTTTGCCAGCGGATGAAAAATGGGAGGTCCAGAGAGGGCAGGGGTTTGGCAAAGGTCAAGCACACCGACAGGACGCGGGGTGAAGAGGGAAACCACAGGGCCTGGCCCGCCTCCCCACACCTGCCCCCTTCCTTTTGCAGAGACTCAAGTACCTGCTGACCCCGAGGGAACCCAACCGCTGGGCCGTGGAGCGCGAGGGGGCCATGCCCTACAGCTCCCGCATGGCCGTCAACAACACGCTCAGGAAACCCACGCACATCATCGTGGAGACCATGATGTGAGCTCTCTCCAGTGGACAGGCTGCTCTCCTGCTGTTTACTAACATTAGATTCTCATAGGACCAGGTTTACAGAGCTTTATATTTGCACTAGGGTTTTGTTTATTTTTTCAATTGTCACAGAAATTGTTACTCTGTGTGTGTATGTGTGTGTGTGCGTGTGCGGTGTTGGGTGTATGTGTATTTCCTTTTGATTTGGGGATATTTTGTACAAAAAAAGCAAACCCACGGGCAGCCGTCCGGGGCAAGGCAGAACTTTCATACGGAATTAGATGTATTTTATGGGGACTTGGTAAAATTTTCTTTGTATTTTTTTTACATGTAACTATGTAGACACATAGAGATTGTCAAACACTTTCACCACTTGAATAGATCTTGCCAGCAATAGATCTCATTTTTAAAAGCAGTTCTTCGGTGCTTGTGCAGCTGACAGAAAGTTCTGCCCCCCACACCCCCCCAGAACACTGGGTGGAATTTTAAAGGTGTCGTACCCACAGACCTGGTTCAAGTGAAGCAAACAGCTGTCTGGCCAGACCCCGGGGGGCTGGAGAGAGGAAGGTGCCTAGTGACGCTTATCGTAGCCAACAGGAGAGGTGCCCAAACCGTAACCCAACCCCTCAAGTAAAGGGACTCAGAGTCCACAGAGGAGACCCAGAGGCGAACGTCTGATGCTGAGAGCGCCAGGAGCCCCTGCATCAGGAGGGTCCCTTTTATTTCAGGATTGAGGGTGGACAGTCAGGGCGAGAGGGAGAGGCATCCTTCCCCGGGGCGTCCCCTGGAGCGAGTGGAGGCTGGCCCCGCAGGAACTGGGGGTCTCAAGGCTCCAGACCTCACACAGATGGGTCTGTTGCCTTAGAAGGGGGCTCCTATCAGCTTCTGGCTGACCCCCCAGCTGGCATCTCTCAAAGCTGCCTGTAGGAGAAGCGTGATTGGTGAGGGGTGGGGGGTGAGCCAGCGGACCAAAGGATGTGTGCCCAGGTGCCCGGGAGGGGGCCTGGTGTCGGGGGAGGGGGTGCTCCTCCCCTCCTCTCTCCACCCTCAGCTCATCCTTGTCTCCCAGAGGCTCTTGTTGAAGACCCCGGCCCGGGGCCACCCTGGTGCCTAGCAGGGAGCGCCAGGAGCAAGCTGTCATTGGGGCAAGGTGCTCCCCACACTCTCCTGTGAGCTCAGGCACAGGTGCAACCCACGCGGATCACCTGGGTGAGGTAGCGCTAACGTAGCGCTTTCTCCCCTCCCCTGCAGAAGCAGGGGTCAGGTGTGCAGTAGGTGGGACCGCGGCAGAAGCTCAGTCAGGGCAGGCACCCTCAAACGGGCAGCCCACTCTGAACCAGGCCGAAAGGCACCCCACCTTTAGAATCCCGCCCAGCCCGCATCTGGACCTAAACTGTGCCATTTAAACAGACACTTCCAAGCCCAGAGTCTAAAGTAAACCGAAACAGTGTCACGCACGAAGGGCAGTGATCGCCTCGGGGGCTGTGGAGCGCGGTCCGGGTCAGCATTCAGAGCAGGGGCTCTATGAATCCTGGGACCCCCCCTCCCCAACCCCGGGCAGGGCTGGGGCCTCAGGTGCCGCCCTCCCAGGGGGCAGAGGGGACTCTGAACCTCCCATCTTTGGCGTGTGGTCGCAGGCCCCTGTCTCCACGGCGTATACTCTGCCAAACAGCAACCCATCCTGTTCCAAACCGTCGGCAAGTCTGCGTTCCCATCTCACTGTGTACTTATGGTTGCCACCGGGTCTGAGTCGATGGTGTTGTTTTCGTTTTTTCCTGGTTTTATCGAGTAGCAATGTGACCTCTTCTCCTTTGTCTTATGGATCCTTAGTAAACTAACCACTGTCAGAGACTGGGGACAGGTCACGTGCAGGGGCTTGGGGGCCTCAGTCCCCGGCGAAAGGCCACTGCGTTTCAGGATGGTTGGCAAATCGCAACATTCTGGAAATGGCCCGAAAAAGGCCCCTTCTTCTACGATTCCCAGACCAAATTCTAGACCAAAGACACATGCAGACCAAGTTCCCAGGCCCTGCCTGGAAGGAAGGTCAGCCACTCTCCCAAACCAGGTCCGGGGCACCTGGCCCCAGTCTCGAGCCTCCTGCCTGACCCCCTAGCTCTTGTGTATCCGTAGAACTCAGCTCTGTGAGTACCTTGTGTAATGACATGTGCCTCTGACGTCTCCGCATAAAGGAAACTTGTCATGGGGCTCACGACTCTGGTTCACCTGTCTCTGGGCAGCCCCCCTTCACCCCCACCCGTGCTCTACCTGGGACGGAATTCTGATGTTTGCAGCCAAATCTGGAAGGGAGGCAAGAGGGAGGCTTAAAGGATGTTTCTAGGGGTGCAGAAATGGGGAAGAGCCCCAGGACAGTCTTACCCAGGGAGATGCTCCATGGAGCTGGGCCTGCCTGGGCCCTGTTCATTGCTGTGGTCCCCAGTGATGGAGGGGCTTCCTGGGTCCCCCAGTCAGCACCCTCATTGGCAAAGGGGCACGTTCGCCTTGAAGACCAAAGACCAGCCTTACGACAAAGGGCATGCTCCGTCCCCAGAGTCCGGGGACCCTGTGAGCGTCCTCAGGGGCCAGCTGGACCCCAAGCTGCAGTTCAGTGGGACAGGCAGCCCCGGCCTCCTTGGCCCCCCACCCAGCAGGCCTCTGGGAGCCAGGCGTTGGGAGCCTGGGAGATCCTGCAGGAGATGGCAGGACCTAGCCTGAGGCCACGTGGGACATTCGTAGCCATCATAGAGCCTTGGATAGTTTCTGGGCCCTGGGCAGCTCCCTCTGCAAAGCCTCTGGTCCCGCATTCTCACCCCAGGTCCCCCAGACGGTGGAGGAGGGCAGTGTAAGGGGAGAGGGGGTTCTACTCAGCCTGACCCAGACTGTCCCCATGTCCCCAGGTGCCACACAGCAGTCAGGGGCACAGCAGCATCTCCCAGCCCTCCCCACCCCCCCACCATCCCTCCCCACCCCCAGGCCTCAGAGACTGGCCAGGAAAGAATCCAAGGGAACCCCCTCGAGGTGGCCAGAGGTCCCATCCAGTTCTCAGACCCAAGGTCTGGGGACCAGGCCGTCCACATGGACGCCGTGAATATCACTGTGCAAAAAAACCAACAAGCACAAAACCACAAAGCTCAGGCATCAGAACTCGGACAGGGGCGTGGACACCAGCAGCCAGCAGCAGCCCTGGTCCCCGGAGGGTCGCCCTCTCCAGGGGTGTCGCTGCAGACACCTTCTGCTGCGTTCCCTGGGCGGGCGGCTGCTGAAGCATCTTATTATATATGTGACTTCAAATTGAGATGTCCGCTTCATTTTTTTTTTTTTAACCCAATTAATTTTCAAATCCCTAGCAACTGTGACTGTGTTTAGCACAAGAGAAAGCTGAGAACGTGGGTCCTTGCCTCCTTCCAGAAATGTCTGGTTCATCAGGACTTTTTTTGAAACTTCAAACTATTTTTAAGATATTTTAAACTTTTGTAAAAGAAAAAAATATATATCAAGCAACAAGAGACTCTTCTGAGGAGCATTTGTATTTGAATAAGATCCTTGGTGTGTAATTCAGTCTCGCTGTATACAAGCTTTTGTGTATAAATGTTTTCTGATATGAACCCCTGTATTTTGCAGGGTGTTTCTTTTCCTCTTTGGCTTTTTAGATAAATATGTATATCAATATTTTAAATTCATCTTTGCTTTTTTTTTTTTATTTTAGAGGCGTTTGTAATCACCTTATAACATGAAAATAAAATTTCCTTTTAAAATCCGAAACGTGTGGGTTCCATTCTGACGCAGCCGTTTCTCGTATGTTTAGCAAGCTCTTTACCATTTGCAGAGGGCTTTCAGCCCTGCCCCGGAGACATTCCTCAGAGCGCGGTGTTATTTGCTCAGGTTGGAGACACTGAGGTGAATGTCGTGGAGTCCCAGCTCTGGTTGGAAAAGAATTTCCAGACACGGAGTATTTCAGAAAGGAGTGGGTTTATTAAGAACAGACAGCAGAGATAATGAAGGCGCCGCAAGCACCCACAGAGGGCCGACCCCCCAGCAGACCAGGGAGAGCCCGTGCAAGGTTAGCTGCCAATTCTTAGTCTCAAGACAGAAAATTCCTGGCATTAGGTGATTAGCTGGGGCTTCCCTGGTGGCTCAGATGGTACAGACTGCCTGCGATGCAGAAGATGCGGGTTCGATCCCTGGGTTGGGAAGATCCCCTGGAGGAGGGCAGGGCTACCCACTCCAGTGTTCTTGCCTGGAGAATCCCATGGATGGAGGAGCCTGGTGGGCTACAGTCCATGGGGTCACAGAAGAGTCAGACACGACTGAGCGACAAACCCTTTAGAGCAACACAGGCTGAGTGCCAGGGTGAGCGTTTCTGCCTAGTTTGCAGTCAGGGGGCCTGCTGGTGATACCCAGGGGGGCTTTTGGCAACTGTGACGAAGGGGCTCCACCCGCTTCGGAGGTGACCTTGGTTCTGGGCTCTGCTTCTGTGGCCGTGGGGCAAGACTCCGCAGTAAAGAGTCAAGAGGGGACAGTTTGCCTCAGGACGCAGGAGTCCCTGAAAGTGTGGGCAGTGGAACTCAAGTCCCTGAATCCCTGGTCGGCTTCAGCAGCTTCTAATAATAGGACTCAGCCAATCACCTGGGCCCGGGCGGGGTCATCTGATCGAAAGCGCCACGGGCCCATTGGAGGTGCTGCCCACCACGCGCTGGCACCAGGCACCACCCCACACTAACACCCTGGTCAGGCTCTGATCGCCACAGCCCGGGGGCGCTGAACGCAGGGTGGCTGGTGAGAGACCAGCCCCGCCGGGACGGGCCCCGGACACTGGGCCCTCAGAAGGGACAGCCGTCAGGACCCCGAGGTCAGGGTTGGCGTTGCCGCGGTTGGGCTCAGGAACTGTGAGCCCAGCCCACTGGTACAGATGGGAGAACTGAGACGGGGAGACCGGCTTGCTGCCCTGGGGTCATGGGGCAGGGAACATCTGGGCTGCCCTGGGGTCACGGGGCAGGGGAATCTGGGGCAGCACTCACGCCCACTGGCCCAGCCACCTTTGTGGGTGTGCGAGGTCAGGGGGCTTGAGGGGTCTTTCCTCCCACTCCTGAGACCAAAACAAAAAGCGAAACCCAAAAAACAACCTTTCTCCCTAACTCCTGACACAGACACAAGGCTGGAGTAAAACCTCCCTCCCCGCCCCTTCTGGGCACCTAACCACGTGGCCTGTGTTTGTGTCCTGGTCCATCCCTGACTACCTGTGTAAACTCCGTAACCTCTCTGCCTCCAGTCACCCCTTTCTGTTGCTGGCGTGACGATGCAGCCGCTTCCAAGGCCGTTGGGAGAATCTGGAAGGGAATTTTTTTTTTCTTTAGGTGGCTCAGTGGTATGGTACAGTCCATCTGCAATGCAGGAGACAGAGGTTCCATCCTGGGGTGGGGAGGATCCCCTGGAGGAGGACATGGCCACCCGCTCCAGTATACTTGCCTGGGAAATCCCACGGACAGAGGTGTCGCAAAAGAGTTGGACACGACTTAGCGACTGAACAACAACAAATTGTTAATTCGCAGCGTTGTGTTTCAAGTATAAAGCAACGTGATTCAGTTATGCACACATGCTTGCTTTTTCTGATTCTTTTCCATTGCAGGTTATCACAAGGTACTGAGTACAGTTCCCTGTGCTATGCAATGCGTGTTAGTCATTCAGGCGTGTCCGACTCTCCATGGCCCCATGGACTGCAGCTCGTCAGGTTCCCCTGTCCCTGGGATTCTCCAGGCATGAATACTGGAGTGGGTAGCCATTCCCTTCTCCAGTTCTATACAGTAGGTCCTTGTTTATTTTATATATCGGTGTGTATGTTATTTGTTAATCTCAAACTCCTAATTCATCCCCTCATCCCCTTTTGTAACCATTAACTTTGTTTTCTGTGTCTGTGAGTCGATTTCTGTTCTGTAAATAACTTCATTTGTATTCTCATTATTCCACAAATAAGTGATATCATCGGCTGTTTGTCTTTCTCTAGTCTCTAGGTCCATTCACATTGTTGCCAATGATATTATTTCATTCTTTTTATGGAAGGTTCCCTTTTCTCCACACACTTTCCCGCATTTATTATCTGTAGACTTTAAAAAAACAAAGCTTTTTTGGGGAGTCTTCATTGCATCCTGTGGGATCTTTCTTTGCGGTGCGTGGGCTGCAGCGTCTGCAGGCCCGGTGTTGGCGGGACACAGGCACGGAGGTTGAGGCACGTGGGGTCCACACTGCTCCGTAGTTGGCTGGTCGCACAGGCTCTGGCGTTGCGTGGGCTCGGGTGCCCCGTGGCCTGCGGGGTCTTAGTTTCCTGATCAGGGATGGAACCTGCATCCGCTGCATTGCAAGGCAGATTCCCAATCGCTGAGCCACCAGGGAAGTCCCTGGACTTTTGAACAATGGCCACTTTGATTGGTGTTAGGTGATAGCTGACTGTAGTTTGGATTTGCATTTCTGTCTGACAATTAAGGATGTTGACCATCTTTTCATATGCCTGTTGGCCATCTGTCTTCTTTGGAGAAATAACTATGTTTTATGCTAAGATTGATTGGATGTGTTTTTTCCCCCATATTAAACTGTATGAGCTGTTTGTATATTTTGGAAATTAATTAATTAATTCCTTGTCACTCACATCGTTTGCAAATATTTTCTCCCGGCCCATAGGTTGTCTTTGTTTGTTTGTTTACAATTTCCTTTGCCGTACGAAAGCTCTTAAGTTGGATTAGGTCTCATTATTTATGTTAGGTCTCATTATTTATGTTCGTTTTTATCTCTATTACTCTAGGAGATGGACCCAAAACTACACTGCTGCGGCTTATGTCAGAGTGTTAGGCTGATGTTTTCCTCTAGGAGTTTTATAGTATATGGTCTTATTTTTAGGTCTGTACTCCATTTTGAGTTTATTTCTATATATGGTGTTAGAGAATGCTCTAACCCTATGTGTTCTTGCCTCCTCTGGTGTGCGTTAGCTGGCCGAAAGTGTGCGGGTTGATCGCTGGGCTTTCCAGCCTGTCCTGTTGATCGTCGGGTGTGTTTTCTGTGCCACTGCTCTTGTGTTTTGAGACTGTAGCTTTGTAGAACCGCCTGAGGTCAGGGAGCTTGATTCCTCCCTCCTGACCCGTTCTTTCCCAAGATTGCTCTGGCTAACTTGTGTGGGTCTTTTGTGTTTCTATACAAACTGGAAAAAAAGAAAAAAAAGCGGTTTTTCTTGTTCTGTGAAAAACGCCATTGGGAATTTGAAAGGAATTGCCCTAACTCTTTTGAACTGTGGCATTGGAGAAAACTCCTGAGAGTCCCTTGGACTGCAAGGAGATCCAACCAGTCCATCTTAAAGGAGATCAGTCCTGGGTGTTCATTGGAAGGACTGATGTTGAAGCTGAAACTCCAATACTTTGGGCACCTGATGCGAAGAGCTGACTCATTTGAAAAGACCCTGATGCTGGGAAAGATGGAGGGCAGGAGGAGAAGGGGACGACAGAGGATGAGATGGTTGGATGGCATCACCAACTCAATGGACATGGGTTTGGGTGGACTCTGGGAGTTGGTGATGGACAGGCAGGCCTGGCGTGCTGCAGTCCATGGGGTCACAAAGAGTCAGATACGACTGAGCGACTGAACAGAACCACCCTGCCTCCGCAGATTGCCTTGGGCGGCTTGGTCATCTTAACAAAACTGAGTCTTCCAGTCCGAGAACGAGGTAGACCTCTCCATCTGTTAGAAGGAGCCTTGCAGAGGACTCAGACGGTGCTGGGCTCGCAGCCAGGCTGTGGGACCAGTGCCCCTTCTCCGTCTTGCCGGTCCAATCCACACCTCCTTCCCATCTTAGATGTGCCCCTAGCCTGTCCCCCCTAACACTAGGGAGAACAGCAGTGCTCTGAGCACACATCTGGCCCCCCAGCCACGCTGGTCCAGCCACGCAAACGCGCCTGGTGTGACCCAGGGCCTGCCTGCTCCCCTCCCAGATGTGGGGCTCACACCATCCTGCGGAGCTGATGGCGTGATGCCCACGCAGAGCCGTGGTTCCCCCAGCCAGGTCCACACTGCCCCTGGGCTCCTCCTGCCCTGGCGGCCCGGGAGAGACTTGGGGGCGTCCCTGGGCCCCCACCCCCAGGCGAAAGGGGCTCCGTACAGCAGACCCACTGCTCATCCGCATCAGTGGCTCCCCCTGCACACGGGATAAAATCCGCAGTCCCCAGCCAAGCCTCTCTACTGCGCCCTGCCACCTCCAGCCCCGCACCCCTCCCTGGCCTGCTTTCTCTTCCTGGCCCACCGGGCTCTGTCCACCTGGGGGTCCTTGCACTTGCTGTGTCCTCTGCCTGGACACTGTTCCTCCAGATGCGAGCATAAATGTCACCTTCCTGCCCCCTGAGCTAAAACCCCCCTGGTCACTTTACCCTTTGACCCTCTGTTGTTCCAGCCTCCAGGGCCCCCGTCCCTCTTGGAATCATTGGTGGCCCACTCACTGGTAAACTGTCTTCTGTGAGGATATGAGCCTCCCGCACGCACACATGGAATCATTGGTGGCCCACTCACTGGTAAACTGTCTTCTGTGAGGATATGAGCCTCCCGCACGCACACAGGCCTTCATCTGTCTCGTTTGTGCTGTCCGCCCAGGTGGGAGAATGAGGCTGTGTGTGTGAGCTTAGTTGCTATCTGTGTCTGAGTCTTTGTGACCCACCAGTCTGTAGTCCATCAGGCTCCTCTGTCCATGGGATTCTCCAGGCAAGAATAGGTTGCCGTGCCCGCCTCCAGGGGATCTTCCAGACCCAGGGATCGAACCCACGTCTCTTGTGTCTCCTGCATTGCAGGCAGACTCCTCACCTGCTGAGCCACCAAGGAAGCCCAAGTACGTTACTACTTTTTGAGTTCACAAATTACTCAAGAGCAGGTGAGCTGTGACAAGATCCAAAATAAAGATGACTCTTGCCAGGCTAGGATGTTCCTTCTTCATTTTTTTCTTGAAGATATTTTTTTTTGATGTGGACCATTTTTAAAGTCTTTACTGAGTTTGTTACAATATTGTTTCCGTTTTATGTTTTGGTCATTTGTGAGCCCTGTGGGCTCTTACCTCCATGACCACGGACAGAACTGGCAGGCCCTACACCAGAAGGTGGAGTCTTAACCACCAGACCGCCAGGTGAGTCCCTCTTATTTAAGCCGACGTATACTTCACTTAGAACATTATGTGAGTTTCTGTGGTACACAGACTAATTCAGATATATACACAATAGATACAGATATTCTTCTTTAGATTCATTTCATTATAGGTTATTACATGACACTGAATTTAATTCCTAGACTTATTTACTAGAACACTGTTGATTATCTGTTATATGTATAGTGTTGGTGTTCAGTCGCTCAGTCGGGCCCAACTCTTTGTTACCCCATGAATCACAGCACGCCAGGCTTCCCTGTCCATCACCATCTCCCAGAGTTCACTCAAACTCAAGTCCCTTGAGTCAGTGATGCCATCCAACCATCTCATCCTTTGTCATCCCCTTCTCCTCTTGCCTTCAATCTTTCCCAGCATCAGAGTCTTTTCCGTTGAGTTGGCTCTTGGCATCAGGTGACCAAAGGGTTGGAGCGTCAACTTCAGCATCAGTCCTTCTAGTGAATATTCAGGGTTAATCTCCTTGCAGTCCAAGGGACTCTCAAGAGTCTTCTCCAACACCACAGTTCAAAAGCATCAATTCTTCGGCCCTCAGCCTTCTTTATGGTCCAACTCTCGCATCCATACATGACCACTGGAAAAACCATAGCTTTCACTAGATGGACCTTTTTCGGCAAAGTAACGTCTCTGCTTTTTAATATGCTGTCTAGCTTGATCATAGCTTTTCTTCCAAGGAGCAAACATCTTAATTTCATGGCTGTAGTTACCATCTGCAGTGATTTTGGAGCCCCCCAAAATAGTCTGTCACTATTTCCATTGTGTCCCCATCTATTTGCAATCAAGTGATGGGACTGGATGCCATGCTCTTAGTTTTATGAACGCTGAGTTTTAAGCCAGCTTTTTCACTCTCCTTTTTCACCTTCACCAAGAGACTCCTTAATTCTTTGCTTTCTGCCATTAGGATGGTATCATCTGCATATCCGAGGTTATTGCTATTCCTCCTGGCAATCTTGATTCCAACTTGTGTTTCATCCAGCCCAGCATTTTGCATGATGTACTCTGTATATCATGTATGCAGGTCAGGAGCCAACAGTTAGAACTGGACATGGAACAACAGACCGGTTCCAAGTCAGAAAAGGAATACGTCAAGGCTGTATATTGTCACCCTGCTTATTTAACTTATATGCAGAGTACATCATGTGAAACGCTGGGCTGGAGGAAGCACAAGCTGGAATCAAGATTGCCGGGAGAAGTATCAATAACCTCAGATATGCAGATGACACCACCTTTATGGCAGAAAGTGAAGAATGAATAAGCCTCTTGATGAAAGTGAAAGAAGACAATGAAAAAGTTGGTTTAAAGTTCAACGTTCAAAAAACTAAGATCATGGCATCCAGTCCCATCACTTCATGGCAAATAGATGGGGAAACGATGGAAACAGTGAGAGACTTTATTTTCTTGGGCTCCAAAATCACTGCAGATGGTGACTGCAGCCATGAAATTAAAAGACACTTGCTCCTTGGAAGAAAAGTTATGACCAACCTAAAGAGCATATTCAAAAGCAGAGACATGACTTTGCCAACAAAGGTCCATCTAGTTAAAGCTATGGTTTTTCCAGTAGTCATGTTGCTGCTAAGTCTGCTTCTGTCGTGTCCGACTCTGTGCAACCCTATAGACGGCAGCCCACTAGGCTCCTCTGTCCCTGGGATTCTCCAGGCAAGAATACTGGAGTGGGTTGCCATTTCCTTCTCCAATGCATGAAAGTGAAAAGTGAAAATGAAGTCGCTCAGTCATCTCCGACTCTTAGCGACACCAAGAACTGCAGCCCACCAGGCTCCTCCGTCCATGGGATTTTCCAGGCAAGAGTACTGGAGTGGGTGCCATTGCCTTCTCCGAGTAGTCATGTATGGATGTGAGAGTTGGACCATAAAGAAGCCTGAGGGCTGAAGAATTGATGCTTTTGAACTGTGGTGTTGGAGAAGACTCTTGAGAGTCCCTTGGACTGTAAGGAGATCCAACCAGTCCATCCTAAAGGAAATCAGTCCTGAATATTCATTGGAAGGACTGATGCTGAAGCTGAAACTCCAATACTTCGGCCACCTGATGGGCAGAACTGATTCATTTGAAAAGACCCTGATTCTGTGAAAGATTGAGGGCAGGAGGAGAAGGGGACGACAGAGGATGAGATGGTTGGATGGTATCACTGACTCAGTGGACATAAGTTTGAGTAAACTCTAAGAATTGGTGATGGACTGGTGTGCTGCAGTCCATGGGGTCACAAAGAGTCGGATACGACTGAGCGACTGAACTTGAACAGAACTCTGCATATAAGTTAAATAAGCAGGGTGACAATATACAGCCTTGACGTACTCCTTTTCCTATTTGGAACCAGTCCGTTGTTTCACATCCAATTCAAATTGTTGCTTCTTGACCTTCATACAGGTTTCTCAGGAAGCAGGTAAGGTGGTCTGGTATTCCAGTTTGTTGTGATCCACAGTCTGTTGTGATCCACAGTCAAAGTCTTTAGCGTACTCCATGAAGCAGATGTTTTTCTGGCTCTTCTGTTAATCCCAAGCTCCTATTTTATCCCTTCACCCCATATTTCTCCTTTGGTGATCATAAGTTTGTTGCCTATTTCTGTTTTGTAAATAAGTTCATTTGAATCAATTTTTCTAGATTTTACATATAATTGATATCACATAATATTTGTCTTTGTCTGACTTACTTCACCTAGCATAGTAATCCATAGGTCCATCCATGTTGCCGCAAGCGGCATCATTTCATTCTTTTCTGGCTAGTAATATTCCACTGCGTGTGTGTGTGTGCGTGTGTGCGTGTGTGTGTGTGTGTGTGTGTGCGTGCGTGCACACGTGGCACCTTCCTTGCCATTCAGCTGTCAGTGGACACTTAGGGGCATTTGGGTCTTGGCTATTTGTAGGTAGTGTTGCAATGCGTGTTGGGGAGCAAGTGTCTTTTCAAATTACGGTTTTCTCTGGTTATATGCCCAAGAGTGGGATTGCCAGATCATAGGGTAGATGTCTTTTTAGTTTTTCCATAAAAACCCAAATACTTTGCTCCAAAGTGGTGGTTACCAGTGCACATTCCCACCAACAGTATAGGAGGGTTCCCTTTTATCCAGGTCCTCACTCACAACTATTGTTTGTAGACATTTATAAAAATTATTTTTATTGCAGTATAGCTGCTTTACAATGCTATGTCAGTCTCTGCTGCATAGCAGAGTGAATTGGCCATATATATATATATATGTATATGCCCTATTTTTGGATTTCCTTCCCAGTTATGCCACCAGAACAGATTGAGTAGACTTCACGGTGCTATACAGCAGGTTCTCATTAATTACCTGTGTTATAAGATCCCCTGGAGAAGGAAATAGCAACCCAACCAGTATTCTTGCCTGGAAAGTCCCATGGCTGGAGGCTCCTGGCAGGCTACAGTCCATGGCCTTGCTGCAAAGAGTTGGACACGACTGAGCAACTTCACTTTCATTTCACCTTCATACATAGCAGTGTATATCTTTAGTATACAGTCCACGGGATTCTCCAGGCCAGAATACTGGAGCGGGTAGCCTTTCCCTTCTCCAGGGGATCTCCCCAACCCAGGGATCGAACCCAGGTCTCCGGCACTGCAGGAGGATTCTTTACCAGCTGAGCCACCAGGGAAGCCCAAAAGTGAAAGTGAAAGTCGCTCAGTCGTGTCCGACTCTTTGCGACCCCATGGACTATACAGTCCATGGAATTCTCCAGGCCAGAATACTGGAGTGGGTAGCCTTTCCCTTCTCCAGGGGATCTTCCCAACCCAGGGATCGAACCCTGGTCTCCAGCACTGCAGGTGGATTTTTCTGTAGCTCAAACGGTGAAGAATCTGCCTGCAACACAGGAGACCCGGGTTTGATTCCTGGGATGGGAAGATCCTTTGGAGAAGGGAATGGCTACCCACTCCAGTATCCTTGCCTGGAGAATCCCATGGACAGAAGAGCCTGGCGGGCTACCGTCCACGGGGTTGCAAAGAGTCAGACAGGACTGAGCGACTTCACTACTGCGAGCATGCGTCTCTAAGTGCCAATGCCCCAGTGCCCTCTGCCCCAGCCTTTCACATGTTCTCTATGTCTGTGTCTCTATTTCTCCTTAACATAAAAGCTCATCTTTATCATTTTGGGGGGTTCCACATAGGAACAACATTATACAATGTAGGTTTTACTCTTTCCGAATGACTATACTCTGTTTGACAGTCTCTGAGCCCATTCACAACTCTGCAGATGGCATGATTTGGTTCATGTTATGAACAATATTCCACTGTACGTATGACACACATCGTGTTTGTCCATCACTCTGTTGCTGAGTATCTAGGCTGCTTCCACGTCTTGGTTATTTTAAATAGAGTTATGTGAACACTGCGGTGCCTCTATCTATTGGAATTACGGTTTTTTACAGGTATATGTGGTAGACATTATTATGAAACCCATTCTGACTGCTGCCAACTGATACCTTATTTTAGATTTGATTTCAGTGATTCTGATCATTTTCAGTGTTGAGCATATCGTCATAGATTTTCTACTTATACAAAAAGAGTGAGCAAACTACCTCCTGAAATTGACGCCCGGAACCGTGGAGCTCTCCAAGCTCCTCGAGACCAGAGGTTTGGACCAGCACGCTTTAGGTGCACTGGGGACTCTGGTCCCAGCCAGAGCCAACCAGGCTGCACAGGCTTAAGAAGGGGCTCAACTGAGGGCAGCCTGCCCGGCTGTCTGGACCCCACCCCAATCCAGCTGTGGCACCAAACCCTGGCCAGGGCCAAGGACAGGACGGGATCGCGAGTCAAAAGGCCGAGGCTGTGAGGCAGCCACTGCTTGTCTTCGCTTGATTTCATTCCCTGATGCCAGCGCTCCGTCAGAGGACAGCCGACTTGCAGAGCTGTGCTCCCTGTCAGTGCAGAGCGGCCTGACTGAGGTGTTACGTACCCATGAGTATATTGATTCTGTTATTTTTTGGATTCTTTTACCACAGAGATCATTGCAGAAAGTGGGCAGAGTGCTGGACATAGGCCTTTGTAGGGCGCTACAGAAACGGGGGGGAAGGAAGGAAGGAATGAGCTAATCCTGCGGATTATCTCTTAGAGTTTCAGATTTCTGTTTGTTAGAGACACAGATGTCTGTGTATACATGGAAGGAAGGAGATAATCC
Source organism: Bubalus kerabau (assembly GCF_029407905.1). Taxonomy (NCBI): domain Eukaryota; kingdom Metazoa; phylum Chordata; class Mammalia; order Artiodactyla; family Bovidae; genus Bubalus; species Bubalus kerabau. The sequence continues at coordinate 59,529,495 of NC_073643.1, read as the reverse complement.
TTTTGATTATCTATTACAATTGCAGACTGCTGTGTCTATGTTGTTGCCACACCCTGATTAATATCGGACCCTTCAATTTTTGGGGGGAGCCCTTTGGATTCTCAGGGACTCTTTTTGGTTGTAAATTACTTGTTTTGCGTCTGTTTCTTCATTTCTCCCCAAGGAACACGATACAGTCTTGTCACCCTCTGTCTCGCTGACTTCACTTCGAGAGTGAGCCTTCAGACTCCATCCACGGCAGCATTTCACAGTTTCAGGGGCGTTTCTCATGGCTGAGTGATCGTTCACCACACACGTGTGCTACAGCGTCCCAAAGCTTTCTCTCTCGGTGCGTATCCTGCGTTTCTCTGTCGTGGCTATTGTAAGCGGTGCTGCTGTGAGCGTTGGGGTGCGTGTGTATTTTTGAATGATGGATTTTTGGGGGTACAGGCCCCACTGTGGGTGTGTCACATCCTAGGCTTAGCCTCTCTTGATATTTTTTTCAGGCATTGGGAAACTGTCCATTAGACTGACGTTGCCCGTGTACATTCCCACCAGGAGTAGAGGGGGGGTTCCCTTTCCTCCAGACTCTCTTCCCCATTTATTGTCTGCAGACTTGTGAGGATGGCCATTCTGACTGGTGGGATTTGATTTCTCATCATTTTGATTGGTTGCCTGCACGGATTAAGGATACTGAGCACCTGGGCCTCTGGTGGAGTTTTCGGTTGATTTTTTTTTTTTCTTTTTCCTTCAAGTGTGTGAAGAAAATTTACCTGTGCCAGTTGGTGTCTTGAGTCACTTGTGTTTGGAAATTATTTCTGCAGTACTCACGCCAGGGCATGTCCTGAGGGCAGCCGTGATTAAGGGCACCCCGTCGTCTCTATGCACCTCCGTCCTTTAAGCTTTAATCTGTCAGAGAATTTGCTGATTCTTTTTCATACTGTCGTAGTGTGAGCGTGAAGGTCAGGGGCAAGTGTCTTTTTGAATGACGGTTTCTCAAGATACAGGCCCAAGTATGGGAAGGTCAGATCCTAAGGTTAGCCTCTCTTAATAGTATTTCTGTGTGTGTGGCATTTCGACGCTGTCCATCACACAGGACCTGGCCAATGTTACCCACAGCGTAGGGAGGTTCCCTTTCCTCCTGGCTGTGTCCCGCATTTAATGTTTGTACGTTTTGAGGATGTCCATTATCACAGGTGAGATGTGATTTCTCTTTGCTCTTTGATTGACATTCCTACAGTAATTAGGGATGCTGAGATCTTGTTCTGTGGTGGATGTTTGGGGTATTTTATTCCCTAAAGGGTGTGAGGATAACTGACCACTGGCATTGGGCTTTTTGAAAGTCAGGTGCTTTGGAAATTTTTTTCCCATTACCTAGGCAGGATGTATTCTCAGGGCAACTGTCCTTAACAGTCCCCCCAGGCCTTGAGAGTGAGACGGGCAAGTAGACACATGTAGTCAGCTGGTGGCTACAGGAAATGTCGACAAGGCGGAGGGACTCTTCGGTGCCCACCTTTGTTCCTGAGGCAACTGGAGCTTTAGGGAAAGAGGTCAGCTGTTATAAGAGTCCCCCAGGCCTTGTGCTGAGTGCCGAAGAATTGATGCTTTTGAACTCTGGTGTTGGAGAAGACCCTTGAGAGTCCCTTGGACTGCAAGGAGATCCAACCAGTCCATTCTAAAGGAGATCAGCCCTGGGCGTTCTTTGGAAGGAATGATGCTAAAGCTGAAACTCCAGCTTTGGAGTTTAGCCACCTCATGCGAAGAGTTGACTCAGTGGAAAAGACTCTGATGCTGGGAGGGATTCGGGGCAGGAGGAGAAGAGGATGACAGAGGATGAGATGGCTGGATGGCATCACTGACTTCATGAATGTGGGTTTGGGTGAACTCCAGGAGGTGGTGATGGACAGGGAGGCCTGGAGTGCTGCGATTCATGGGGTCGCAAAGAGTCGGACACAACTGAGCAACTGAACTGAACTGAACAGGCTTTGTGGGTGAGAGAACCAGGAGGCACCAGAGCGCAAGATGTAGTTACAAAAAGTGTCCACAAGATGGCAGCACCACCCATGCCCAACTCTGATTCCTGGGCCAACTAGCCCCTAGGCAAAGGGGACTCCCAGGACTGAATAAGAGTGGGATGTGCCCGGGGACGCACTTAAGGCCTTCATTCTCATTAATTCTTCTCCTAACGTGTCACACCTCCCATCTCAGAACTACCTGCTGAGGGCTTTGGCGGTTGCACACACAGGAAGGAGGCTTGGGGTGCGAGCCCAGGTCGAGTGCAGGCTCGGTGACTCTCCCGCCACGGTCCCAGTGGAGACTCTGGTCTCAGCCCGACCAGAGGACACACCGGAAGTTAAAGCGGCTGCTCACCGAGACCACTCTGCCAGGCCGTCCCGACCTAGCTGCAGTGCAGACAGGAGACTCCAGCCGGTTCAGGCTCCAGGGACAGCGGAGCAGCCCAAAGCAGGGAGGCCGGAGGGGTTAGAAGAGGCGTTTCCCTTCCCTTTCATGTCACCCACATGCTGGGGTTTGAAGCTCCCACCAGCGTCTGTTGGAGGCGAGGTGATCTGAACAGGGGCACGTGGTCTGAGTGCATACCGGCCTGATGCAGGTCTCGGGTCTCCAGGAGGATATCGCTCCTATACTCCCGGGGAGTCTTTGGCCACAGAGCTTATTTGAGAAGGCCCAGCAATATGCTCAGGTCCTTGTAGTTTCTCTCTCCCTGATACAGGTTTCTGCATATGAGGGAAAATGGATGGAAAGAACCCCCCTCCTTCCTTCCTCATACACACAAATCTCTGTCTAACCTCTAACAGAGACCTGTGATCAATACTGCAGAGAGGATCTGCTTCCTTCCGGATACACACTGAAAATCGTGGGGCTAGATAACAGATCAGCACCTGATGCTCAGCTTGGTGCTCGACCTTCTGCAACGAGCTCTGTCCAAAACAGACTAGACTAGACAGACTCTGTGGCAAAGTCATACCCGAGTCAGGCGGCTGGACACTGAGGACAAGTGCACCACTGCAAACCGACCTCTGCGAGCGCATCGGCCGACGCGAGAGGGAGGGAAGGGAGGAAGGAAGGAAGGGAACCACGCCTCCTTTCTTCCCTCCCACCTCCCTGACTTGGGCTGTGAAACCCATCCTTGGGGCCCAGGGAGGGGCCAAGTGAGGGTCCACACAGCCTAGCAGCCCCTGAGGACACCTCTACTGCCTTCTCGGCTGTGGCTCGGCCCAGAGTTCCAACGGCATCCCGGCAGCGAGGATCTTGGAGGCCGGAGTCACTTGGCCTCCACCTCTCCGGTGCTGGGCTTCCCAGCGCGAGCCTTCTTCCTGACAGTCCAGCTTCCTGGGCAATGAGCAGTCTCAGCAGCGTACAGGGGCCCTCATCGTGACCAGTCTTGAAGGGGCGCGGTGGTGACGTTTTAGGGGGAGTAATGAAATGCCCTTGGGTGTTTGCTAAGGCACATCCCATGCTCACTCCCAGCCCAGGAAGCTGCCTTTCCCTCTAGCTTGGTGGCCCTAAGAGCCAGAGGTGGGCATGAAGAAGTGCTGCCACCTTGTGGACATTTCCTCTAACAACAACTTTCCCGCAAGTTTATTTTCCCTTCTGATTCACGAGGCCTGGGTTGTGTCAATAACCCTATTCTCAGGAAAAAGCCTGCAGTAGATAATGCTAAAAAAAATTTGAATCTCAGCTGACTTTCAGGAAGTCAATTTGAAGAAGTAAATATACTCACACTGGGGATAGAGAAATAAGTAAATAAACCGTACCCCAAGATGCTCAAGATAAATAAACCATACCCCAAGATGCTCAAGATAAATAAACCATACCCCAAGATGCTCAAGATCCCTAATATTTAGGAGAATGCCAAGCAAACCTACAAAAGAGAGGTCACTCCTCCAAGCAGGAGGTCCATTCACTAAAAGTCTACAAACAGTAACTGCTGGAGTGACCAAGGAGGAAAGGAGCCCTCCTACACTGTTGCTGGGAATGTACATTGCTAAGAGCCACCATAAAATGCTCTCCGACATCCTGAACAACGCTTACAGCAGAACAGGCCCCTGATTTGCCATTTTCTTTCCTGGATGTATGTCCAAAGAAAGCTCTAACTGGAAAAGAATGCACCCCAACATTCACGGCGGCACTGTTTCCCTGTGCCCACGCAGAGCAACCAGGAAACTGTCCACCCGGAAACGAGTGGAAAAGGAAGCCGTGCTAGAAATAGACGATGGACTGTTAGCCAGAAAAAGGGATGAGATGCGCCACTGGCCACAAAACGGATGCACCCATGGAGACCCTCCACCAGCTGAACTGCTTTACACAGAGGAGGGCAGGTAAGACACACCATCACACGTGGATGGGGTTGAAGCACAGATGGAAGAGACCGACTTTGCAAACGACAGAGTGGCTCAGAGACTTCAGCCAGAGAAGGAGGGTTACAGAAACGGAGGAGATGGTGGGGCAGCAAGTGAAGAGGCCTGGATTGACATATGCAGAAATATGTGTGTGTGTGTGTGTAACAGATAATATACAGGACCTGAGATTCAGCACATGGAACGCTCCTCAAACTTCTGGAATTCTCAACTGCAAAAGATCCAAAAGTGAAGAGATATGCTCTATGTATAAATCAAGGAGAGCAAACCAGTCCATCCTAAAGGAAATCAGTCCTGAATATTCATTGGAAGGACTGATGCTGAAGCTGAAACTCCAATACTTTGGCCACCTGATGTGAAGAACTGACTCACTAGAAAAGACCCTGATGCTGGGAAAGACTGAAGGCGGGAGGACAAGGGGACAACAGAGGATGAGATGGTTGGATGGCATCACTGACTCAATGGACATGAGTTTGAGCAAGCTCTGGGAGATAGTGATGGACACGGAGGCCTGGCGCGCTGCAGTCCATGGGGTTGCAAAGAGCAGGACACAACTGAGTGACTGAACTGAGCCGATAAGTCGAGTCGAGCTGCTGTACATCGAAAACAAACAACAGGGTAAATCAACTATACTCCAGCATGTCATAAAAATGGAACTGGAAAGAAAAAGTAATGAAAGGAAAGGCCTTGCATAATGCTCTGTCCTCCTCGTCTTGGGCTGCTTGGTATTACGTCCCTGGAGTCTGAGCCAGCTTGGGTCCCATGGCTGAACCGCACTGGGGCTGAGAGGCCTGGCGTGTGTGTGCTTGTGACCAAGCCCCAGTTTGCTCCTGGAACACATCTGTTTTGCTCCCGATACGACCGCAGTCTCCAGATCTAGGCAGACCGTCCTACAGCTAAAGCAAGCCTGGTACCCCTGAGCGACGGTGGACCTTCTGGCCAGGAGGAGTTTAAAAAACCTCACGTAGCCTCTGCGTGCCCTGGTGTCGGGTCCCCACCTCAGCCTCCCTGCTCCGAGTTACCCCTTCTATGAACCACCGGCCACTGAGGAGGCCATTTGTGCAAGGCTTGGGATGTTTTTTTGTCTCGGTTGAATCTTAAGGGGGCATAAGTGGTGAGACACAGGCCCGTAGTTCTTTGCTCAGGCGCATTCTTTATGAAGAACACGTCCCCTAAGGCTCTAGCTCCCCCAGTAAGCACAAAGAGATGTAAAGAAAGGCTACTGCCTCATGGATGCTGCCCGTAACAACTTTAGTGTGTAGAAGTATCGGGATTGCAGTATCTTCTTCCTGTATATTTTTGTCTCCTTTGTCGAAGATTAATTGATCAGATGCTTGTGGGTTTATCTGTGAGCCCTGTATTCCCTTCTATGGATCTATATGATCATTTCTCTGACAGCGGCATGCTGCTTTGATGACCGTAGCTTTGCAGTGCTGTGTAAAGTTTGGGAGGCTTATGCCTTGCCGTATGTTCTTTCTCTTTGGGATTGCTTTTGCAATTCTGGGTCTTTTGTGGTTCCATAAAAATTTTAACAATTACTTTCCCTTGTGTCGTGAAAACCATCATCAGTAATTGAGAGAGGTATCACAAGCCGATGATTTATTTTTTTAAAGCAGGCACCCTAATCCAGGTGGTTGTAAATAGTTTTATTTTTTTAAAAAATCACCCAACAGCAATCTCCCACCCAACCCCCAAGTCATTGCAACTTGGCAGGGGGAGGTCTATACACGTGTCCCCAGACAGACCCCAAATGGCCTTGACAATTTGGCACCCCTTGTCACGCTGTGCTTCCCGAGAGCCCTAAGAAAACCCCTTGTAGAAAAATACTTTACAAGGAATATGCTCTAATCTCAGCCAGAGAAAAATACAGCTTTTAGGGGTGGGAGGGGCACGTGGCGGGGGGCTGTACTGAAAATGCATAGGCAGGCAGGATGCTCGCTGGGGAGACGGGTGTCAGGAAAAGTGGATTCTGCGAGTGACCAGTCCCCGTGAGAAGACAGAGGAATGTTGCATATGAGAAGGCCGGCTGCAGCCAGGAGGCTCACCCGCAGGGCCCGGCTGCAGACGTCTGGGGGAATGGCGGAGGCCTCAGCCCGAGGATGGGGGGGCTGGCCAGGTTCAGGGCGCATCTTCCTCCAACAGGCAGAACCGGCTCTGAGACCGTCCCTGCCCTAATCGTGCAGAGGGGTCGGCCCACAGGGGCCACATGGCAATGCGCAGTGACCCAGCGTGCAAATAGCACAGCTCTGGGGTCCTCACCAAGCCCCTTGAGGGGAAGAGCATTATTCTGGGGACACAGGGGTGGGAGGTGGAAGGTGCAGGCGGGCAGCGCCTCTGTTTTCCTGGGACCCTGTTAGGAGCTGGGCAGGGTCCAAGCACAACCGGAGAACTGGCTGAATGCTTTCTGCCCACCTCCATCCGGGGGTGGGGTGGGGGGCCCAGTCCTGACCTCCAGGTAGATGTCCCGGGCCCTTCTCCAAACCCAAAGGTAGCAGAACATGAGGAAAACCATTTTAAGCGATGCTGGTGCTTCCAGATTTTCAAGCAAGAATCCACTTCCCTCCATGACCCCTTTGGACACTGTTGCCCCCAGGAATGAGGAGGAATGGCCTGTCTCCCCCCGCCCCTCCAGTCTCTCCATCTGCTTCTGCCCCCTCCTCCACCAGCCTGGTGAGGAGCTGGATCCCCTCACACGCATCCTATTTCCACGGTTCCCCATCTTTACGGTCACAGCAGCTAAATGGAACACCCCTGGGTCTTCGGTCCGAGAACGACTCCCTCCTGCCCTGAGGGGCCTAGGCTGAGAAGGGTGCGCTCGTACCGGGCAATGGCCACGCATCCGATGAAAGCAGGGGGAGAGACGGACAGCCTGAAGCCCGCTTTGTGGAAGCTCACCCAACGGGCCCAGAAATGCGATCACAAGTCACAGAGGCTTCAACCAGAGTCTCAGAAATGGAAGAACTGCTCAGAGGGCCTGGGATTTGAGACGCCCTGGCTCCAAGTCTCCTGAGTGCGGCATGGGAGGGTGTGCCGGTGAGCCCTGGACCCAGATTCTGGAGAGAAAGGGGTTGGCCCCCTTCCGTCTTTCCTGGCGGGAGGCCGTCCAGATCAAGTAGCCCCCAGCCTCACCCTAGATGCGCCCCTGAGGGGAAACTAACCATCCCCGAGAAGCTGCACATCCCTGCCTGCGACCACACAGGGAGCTCACTCCTGCCCTGCAGTCACTCGGCTCTACAGCTCTGCTGGGCGATCGCTCCCTGCGTGGCGCTGAGCTGTGCCCACATTGGACGCTCTTCCCAGGGGCTCTGCAGGGACCTGGAGTAGCCCCTTTACTCCTGGCTGAGCAACCTGCCTTCACCTCTATTGGGTGCCCCGCCCCACCCTGGCACATCTCAGAGGTCCAGTTGGAGAAAGACCTCGATGTCACTGGAACAGGCCCAGACCCCTGCCACCACAGATCTGGAGGACAAAGTCTGGTCCGAGCCTGCCTGACGACAGACGAGCAAGCGAGTGGCCACTTCTCCAGTCCGGCTGCAGGCGTGGGAGCCAGGATCTTCCTGGATGTCCAGATCACAGGCCGACTTCAGAGCATCCGTGGGCCGCTGGGGCCGGGCGCTCGCGGGGACCGGCTGGTCTGGGCCAGCGGGTTGCGGCTGATGATCAGCTCCACGACATCGCCTGCATCGGCCAGGAGCGGCACGGTCAGGCGGCAGTCGAGGTCCCGCGTGCGGACGTGGTTGACCTGCACACGCACAGCCATGGGGCAGACGGCGTCCACTCAGCCGGGCTCAAGTGGGTGAGGACTTCCCAACACACAGACCCTCCCCGGCCCGGACACGTGTCAGTCTGAACACTGGCACAGAGGCGGGCACTCCCATTTAACTCTTTTAGCCCTTACACGCATCCTTCACCCTCCAACACCTGCACCTTCTCTCTGTTTGTTAACATCACAAGCAGACCACACGCTGAGCCTCCTGCCCAGCAGGGGCATGAGCAAGGGTGTGCCCACTCACATTTCCCAGGCTCCCTTGCTGTGAGGTTGCATGACTTAGTTGCCATGGAGTTTGGGGCATTTCCTAGAGGGTGGACCCTCCCCAAGCCCGGGTGGAATAAGACCCGTGGTGGACATATAGGAGAGGTGATAAATAAATGTTCATGTGCGTTAAATCATTGAGATTCAGTGACTTCTCTGTTGGTCCAGTGGTTAAGAATCTGCCCGCCGATGCAGAGGACCTGGGTTCAATCCCTGGTCCAGGAAGATCCCACGTGCCACAGGGCAACTAAGCCAGCGTACCACAACCACTGAGCCAGTGCTCTAGAGCCTGCATACCCCAACTACAGAAGCCACCAGCATAGCCTAGAGCCTGGGCTCTGCAGCGAGAAGCCACCAGTGAGAAGCCCACGCACCCCCACTAGAGAACCCCCCACTAGAGAACCCCCCAAGAGAAAGCCTGAGCACAGCCACCAAGAGCTAGCACAGCCAAAACGAAAATAAAAATATTTTAGGAAAGAAATACTTAAAAACCACTGAGATGTGGGGTTGTTACCACAGCATAACTTAGCCTAACCTCACTGATAAAACTGTGCGGTCAGCCCCTTCTCTCAGATGAAGCAGCTGGCTCTCAGAGACGGGAAGCCACCTGCCCAAGGCCACTCAGCCAGGGTAGACATTGGGCTTTCTCCCCACCCCGGGGCTAGGGAAGACCACTCCATCAAAGGTACCCCCACCCTGGTGTTACCTGGAGAACCCGGTCAAAGGGCCGGAGACCCCCACGCTGGGCTGGCCCATCAGGCCGCACGGTGTGGACGTAGACGCCCTTCTCCAGGAGGCCGTCTGAGATGCTGAAACCGAAGTCACTCCGTACGGGGTCCTTGTGCAGCGTCACCTGGGAGCAGCAGGAGGAGGGACCCTCTGGAGCCCTGACCTTCCCCCAGCATCCCACAGTTGCCCAAGTCTCTTGGGCTGGCATCAGATGCCTCTCGGACTCAGCCCCAGCCCACCTGGATGCCCCCCGGCCTCTGGGGACCCTCAGTCTGCAGCACTCAGTCACCGCAGAAGCCATAGGAACAGAGTTCCTTTCCATTCCTTTTCAGTCTTCCCGCTTCCGTTCCAGAACAACGTCTCCGTAGGGTGGCCATGTGCGCTCACCAGCCTCTGACACTTCCCATTGCCCTGCCCACCAAAGAGCTCAGAATCTTCTGAAGACTATTATGGGGCCAGAGGTCTCTTTCCTCCTGTGTATCCTATTTTCCTAGACTGTAGCCTATAGTTGACAAAAATGCTGGCCTTTCCTTGAAGGTAGCGACATGCACGCATACACACATATGGGCTTCCCTGGTGGCGGTAGCGGTAACGAAATCCGCCTGCCAACGCAGGAGACGCGAGAGACGCAGTTTCGATCCCTGGGTCGGGAAGATCCCCTGGAATAGGAAGTGGCAACCCACTCCAGTATTCTTGCCTGGAGAATGCCACGGACAGAGGAGCCTGGCGGGCTACAGTCCATGGGGTCATAGAGAGTTGGACTCGACTGAGCAACTAAACAGGCACTGCCATACATATATATACACACACATACGACAAGCTTATATATTGTATATACTCACACACACAATCACTGAAGTGGGATAAAAGTGAGTCCACTTAAAGAAAAGCATCACAAGAGTGTGTGTGTGTGTGTGTGTGTGTGCGTGTGCGCACACACAAGTGCACAAATGTGTATGTGTATGTTTCACCCAAATGGCAGGAGTTTTGGAAAACTCTCCCTTCCACCTACTCTTGTGTTTTACTGGTGGAGGAGAATGAAGCCTGGAGAGGAGCAGGGCCCAGCTGGGGCCGCATCGGGACATGCACCTCGGCCTCCCGCGCACCCTGAGCCCCAGTGCCCACCTTGTGCATCTCCACGGGCGTTGGCAGCAGCAGCTCCTGCGTCTCTTCGGGGGAGGCCCGCAGCTCCCGGCTCCTCCTCCAGGGCCGGTGGCCGGGCCTGCCCTCCGGGGCCATGCTCTGCACGGTGCCTGTCATGATGGACGCCTGAGGGGACACAGCCCTCCACTCAGACGCTTCCCGCTCTGTCTGCCGTCAGCAAACTTTTGCAAGCGTATCCGAAACGGTTACTAAAGCTGATCACGTCCTTGGCCACCAAGAAAGAAGTCTTACAAAAACTCCCAGGAGTTAGTATCAAATCGAATGCAGTTTCACAACCCAGTGTGAATGGGTTTTAAAGTTGGCATCAAAAAATAAAACCAAACATATGCAGTTCCAAAATCAAACACCCCGCTTCTAGAAGTGTAATTAAAGGGCTTCAGCAAAAATCACAATGGAAATTTTTTGAATATTAGGAATTGAATAGACCATAAAAGTACCACAACTTAGAGTTTATAGGATGCAGTCAAGCAAGGGCTTACAGGTAAATTCGTATCTTTAAATGTTAGGGAACAAGAAAGACTGAATATTAAGGAGTTGAGAAACCAGGAAAAGTATCAGGACTTAAAACACAAGTAAAGTAGAAGGAAGGGAATATGGAAGCAAAATGTGAAAAAGGGTAAACAAAAAACCAATGAAATGTGAGAGAGAATGAACAAAACTTGACTCTCTGATGAGCCAAGTACTTGGCAAGACTAATAGAGAAAAAAAGCTCAATCAAAAATCCAAGGAGCAAAAACAGGGCACAAGCACAGATAAAGAGAGTGCAGATTACTGATCTCGAGCGGGAAGGCGCTCCAGGAGTGACCCATAGGACCCCCAGCCGGGTCTCCCGGGCAGCCTGCCCCATCATGGGGGACGTGGAGCTCACTGCAGCCGCACTCACCTCCCGGCCCCGCATTTCCTGCTGTTACCGATGCTGACATCCAGAAGCTTCCCAGGGCATGCGTACAACCATGCCAGACCACTGTGCTGCACACACACACACACACAGACACAACTGCCCTTATGCATTGACATGTGCACACCCGGACACGTGTTGCGACGATACACTGCACTGTGCATGCCTGAGCGTGCTCACACGCATGCACACACATGCTCCAAACATGCTTGCAGCTGCACATGCCAGTCGCACACATGTCCATCCGTGCATGTGTGCAGCACCTTCCCCCGGAGGACACCGGTGTGTGCACTGGCACACACGACACGGGAGCACAGCCCACCACCGTGCTGCCTCCCACGGGCACACGCGCCTCGGTGCCCAAGCCCATACCTCCAGCTCCCTCAGCAGCTCTGACTGACCGCACGACTCCAGGTCTTCGAGGGCTTCCCCGAACGTGCGCCAGAAGCCCTCCTCGCGGCTGGGGCCAGGGGCTGGGCTGCAACGTAGGAACCAGAGAGCGTCAACTCCCGGCAGGCAGGCAGGCGGGCAGGGGTCTGAGGCGTCTTCCGGGCCCTGGGGACCCTGCGCTGGGCTCAGGGGGGGGCCCGAGGGTGGGCGGGCGGGCGGGCTGGAAGGCAGCTGTCCTCGGCGGCAGTGCTGGGGCCCCGGGGCAGTGGCTGGTGACACGGAATGGGGGGGAGACGCAGTGAGGGGCCACCGGGACTGGCGGTGAGCGGCTAGAACAGGGGCAGATGAGACGGGGCGGACAGCGGTGACACAGGACGCCTGGGGAGAGAGACAGACGGACAGACAGACGGACAGAGAGACAGACAAGAGAGGAGATCCATGGTGCAGCCCCGGAGGACAGCCCCTGGCCTCCCCTCCCCGCCCAGACACAAGGCATTGCAGGACAGTGACAGACACAGCTGGAGCCGGCGTGGACACGAACGGATGAGGATGAGGGTCTGGGCTGGGGAAAGGGCCGTGCCCCCCCCCCTCCGCCCCGATTTCCATCACAGGAGGTCAGGCCCCTTCTCGCTCTAGACTCGGGTCCCATCAGAACGCAACGAGCCACATTTTCACACTTCACCGCCTGCAAAGCCCTTCACTGTCAACACAGCCCCGGCCGTTATCAAGCGTGCCGTGGTGTGCAAAGCACTCTCTCTCTCTCTCCAGAAGGCACCCAGGCTTTCATCTCCTAGGGAGCCTCAAGGATGATGATACAAATGAGGCGGCCCCCTCGCCTTCCCACTTCAGAGATGAGAAGACGGAGAAGGCCATGGGCTGCGTTCAAGTCCATTCTACAGACGCGCTGAGCCAGGCCTTCTCCTGGGCGCAGGGCCGTGGAGGGGACTAAGGTGAGGCCCCTGATCTCATGGCGTGTGTGCGTGAGCAGCTACTGGGTGCCAGGCTGAGCTAGGGGTGCCACGCAGAAGACTCGACAGCCAGGTCGTTAACAGGCAGACCCAAGGCGGCCAGAGCCACCAGGGGGCTCGTGTGCACGGCCGTGGGTTCCAGCGGAGGGAGGCAGGCCTTCCTTATGAGACTCAGGGAAGCCTGCCGCGGGGAGGCCTGGTCTGATGGATGAGCAAGCGTCGGCCCAGAAATGGGAGGGGACGGCACTCTCGGCAGCAGGCACAGTCGGGTTGAAGCACGGAGGTGGGAAGAGGGCGGCTGGGACTCCTTGGGATCGCTCCTCGCAGGAGCCGTGGGCAGCCAAATCCCTCCGAAGACGCCACCACAAACACCGTCACACCCGCAGCCCAGGGCTGGCGCTCGTGACCACAGCCACCCCGGGGCAGGGAGGTGGTCCCCGCAGGAGGGCCACTGCCATCTGGGCCAAGTTGGGAGGGTCCGAGTTCAACGTCTCAGGTTCTGAGAAGAGCCGATCGCCAGACACAGGGTGGGGTGGGGTGGAGTCGGGGAGTCAACCAGGCTGCCTCGCTGACCCCTACCTGGGCCTCCTGAAATGGAGACGGCTCTGCCCCACGCTTGCTCTCCTCTCCCGGGAGGTGCCTCTCCTGGGGGCCACACGAGACTCATCCATTGCGCCCACCACCCTGGTACAGGGACCAGCTCCCTAAGCCCATCCCAGCCGAGAGGCCAAGCCCGCCTCCTCCCCTGGGGTGCCCCCTGCCCCCCACAGACCTAGTGGGCGGCTCCCAGTCCTCCTCCTCCTCCTCCTCCGGGACGCTCTCATCAGCAGGGCCTGGGGTATAGCTCGTCCTTCGGGGCTCGGTCAGGGGGGGACTGCTTCTCAGCCGGCTGGACCGCCACTCCTGGGGGGTCACGGCCCGAGCTGCCGCCTGTGGAGTGTAGGAACCTGGAGGTGGGAGAGAGGGTGTCGAACATCCTCTCTATGTGTTCTGCCCTCCTTCCTGCCCCACCTCCAGCCTGGCTGGGTGGCCTGGGAGAGAGGTCTTTCCCTCCTCTAGGCTTGCCGGACCACCCGGACCACCCAGGCCCCTACCCCAGAAGCCCGTGACCATCAGCAGAGTGAATGCCAGGCCTCCAGGACCCTGTCCCAGCTCCATGGGGCTCAGCGTGGCCAAGCCTGAGAAGGGGTCCACTCTTAACCATCCCCTTCCCCCTGCCCTGAAGGTCCTGCCCTGCAGGGTGATGCTGACCCAGGGCTGCAGATGGGGAAGCTGAAACCGAGCGGGCAGACACGCAGTGAGGGATGACCAGGGCCGAGGGCCCCTGAGACTACCTCGAGGCCTCATCCCACTTCTCCCTGAGCTGGGCCTTGGGGAGTTCCCTGCGGTTCTGGGTCACAGAGATCAAAGATTCAGACGTCCCCCAAGGCCGCCCATGGGTCTCCACTTGCAGTGGGCAGGAGGGCATGTGTCCTGGGGAGTGGCCTCTCAAGTGGGTCTTGTAGGAGGGATGGCAGGGAGCTTTCTGCCTTCCTGTCTTTGATGGGATACAATCAGCATTGAACACTTGCTGCGTGCCAGCCATCGGGCTGGGAATGGAGGAGGCAGAAGTCAGACCCCTTAGTCTCAAGCCTCATGGGGGAGATCTGAATGGGCGGCTTTGTGCCATGGATGCCAAATCAAAGTCCAGGAAGGCCTGCGGTCCACGCTCTGAGGGTGAGGGGCTGCCAGAATGGCTGACGGGCCCGATCAGCTCTACCGTCAGGAAGTGTCCCTAAGGGATGGAGCCAGCAGAGGGGGAGCAAGCTGGTGGGGCAGGGGGAGGGCACGGCCCTGCAAAGGCCCAGAGATAGCACAGCGCTTGTCCAGGGGTCCGAGGCGATACCTGGGCCCCCAAAGCCACCCTCTGTGGCCGAGCTGCCCCAGGACTCCACGGCGCTGTCCACGCTGGGCACAGTGGGCGAGGATCGGGCTGCCAGCAGACCGCCTTTCAGAGCCTCTGGCGGGTCTTCATCCGCATCACTGGCTTCGCTGAGGCTGCCCGACTTGCGGGGTGCGAGGGGGCCTAGGAGGAAGAGCGGGTGTCACCGCCACTGGCTTCTGTCCTTGGAGACAGAGATGTCCACCCAGTCTGTTTCCCTGCTTCGGCCCGGTTTGGGGAATCACAGGCCCCTGGGTGACCAAGTGGACACATGAGGTGGGAGACAGGCTAGTGGGCAAACCCATTTCACAGACGGGAACACTGAGGCTTTGGGAAGGCTGCACCACACACCCAAGGTCACATGGTGGGCAACAGTGGAGCCCAGATTCAAAGGAGAGCTCCAAAGTCTGGACTCGTGTCCACTCCCTACCAAAGCATGGGGGATAAACACAGGGGAAACTGAGGAACGTATAAGTGACAGCCATAAGGGAAAACAAGCAGGCTCCTTAAGAGCCAGGAGGCTGAGGCGGGAGGTGATGAAGAGCATGGCTCAGGCCCAGAGAGCTCCACAGTGGCTGTGTGACCTCGGGCGCATCACTCCAAGCCTTGTCTCCTCATTGTCCCAGGGACCTCCTCGGGGTGAGCAATCAAATCATCTTGTGAGGCTGGGCCCAAGAAGCGGGCCACAGTGCCCGAGAGATCTCTGTCCCTAAGTGGGCTGGACGGCCCCCAGGGTGCGGGGTGAGGCTCACGGTCTAGCTGCTTCTTGATCTTCAGGGTGACGGTCTCACCAGCCACCTGCAGGAGGTGGATGGCCTCGCTCAGGGGCCGGCCCTTGAGGCTAACACTGTTGATGGCCAGGATACGGTCCCCGACGTGGATGGCGCCAGTCCTGGGGAGGGGGCACAGGGTACAGGATGGGAGTTAGGGACTTGAAGTGGGGGGGGGGGGGGCTCTGCCCTCTGGGAACTCAGGAAACCCAAAGCACAAGCCTGGATGACCCCAGGTAAACCCACCTGTGGGGGATTAAAAAACAAAACAAAACAGTGTGATTATGTTAATAGAGGTGTCAAGTCTTTTATCTGGGAGGGGTTTTTCCTGCTCAACTCTAAAGTTAGGTTCTGGAACCAGTGTTCAGCATGAATTTTGAGGATGTTTGGAATGCCGCTTATTAGCTACCAAATACTAATGTGGTCTTTTCAAGCTGAGTGCTTAAAAATTGATGCTTTTGAACTGTGGTGTTGGAGAAGACTCTTGAGAGTCCCTTGGATTGCAAGGAGATTCAATTTGTCAATCCTAAAGGAAATCAGTCCTGAATATTCATTGGAAGGACTGATGCTGAAGCTGAAACTCCAATATTTTGGCCACCTGATGTGAAGAGCTGACTCACTGGAAAAGACCCTGATGCTGGGAAAGACTGAAGGCAGGAGGACAAGGGGATGACAGAGGATGAGATGGTTGGATGGCATCCTGCGTCTCCTAGATTGCAGGCAGATTCTTTACCCACTGAGCTGCCTGGGAGGGATTTATCCAGCACTTACCTGAAATCGGGATGGCTGCCAGGGGCTAGCCCCCACCTAAGGAACTGAGGTTCAGAGAGGGATAGGACAGGCCCCAGACCATCGATACTGGAACAAAGCTAAGAGCCAGTTTTGACTGACCCCAAAGCTCGGCTCCTGCCCCATGAGGTCCCTGGCTCACCTCTCAGCCAGGCCACGCTTGGTGAGGCCCGAGATGACGATGGGATCAAAAGGCTCCTCTGTGCCTGAGATGGTGATGCCCAGGGGGCCCCCATAGCGTTTCAGCTCCACCGTGTAGCTGATGGCACCTGTGGTCTCCTGTTCATCTGTGGAGGGTGGGTATGCATCAGAGGTTCGGGGCACGTATCAGGGGCCGGGGCATAGGGATGGGCACGCCCAGAACCCTGCAAAGCTTTAATGCACCACACTCATCATGCTGCTGCTGCTGCTGCTAAGTTGCTTCAGTCGTGTCCGACTCTGTGCGACCCCATAGACGGCAGCCCACCAGGCTCCCCTGTCCCTGGGATTCTCCAGGCAAGAATACTGGAGTGGGTTGCCAGTTCCTTCTCCAACACTCATCATATGCTTCCATTAATACACCCATTCCCTAAATCACAGATATGCCCAATTCCTCTGCCATTATCAGTCACTGATACACTCATCCCCTTATTCCCTTAATACACCTATTCCCTCAGTCTTTCCTTGTGTTAAGTCAGCCATTCCCTCAGCCATTAATTCAGGCATTCCATCAGCCATTCATTCAACCATTCCCTCAACCATTCATTCAGCCATAATTTCAAACATTCCCTTAGCCATTAATTCAAGTCCTTCATACCATTATTATACCTATTCCCTCAGCCATTAATACACCCATTCTCTCAGCCCCAGTACACAAATTCCCTCAGCTATTAATTCACCAATTTCTTCAGCCATTAATCCATTTTTTAGCTACTGATTCACCCATTCCCTCAGTCATTCATTCACCCATATCATTTACCATTAATTCACCAGGAATTCATCCATGCACTCATTCCATTAATATACCCATAACCTCATGCCTTGGTTCCACCCATTCCCTGAACCATTAAATCACCTACACCCTCAGCCACTCCCTCAGGCATTAGTTTTACCCATTTGGTCAGCCCCATTCTCCCATTCCCTAAGGCATTAGTTCACCCATTCCTTTAGATCCTACTATACCCGTTCACTCAGCCATTAACCCACCTCTGCCTCAGCCATTTACTGCAGCCATTCTCTCATCCACTAACACACCCATTCTCTCATCCACTAACACACCCATGGACTCTGCATTTAGTTCAGGCATTCTTTCAGCTTTAACTGACAGATTTCCTCTGCTCCTAATTCATCAATTCTCTCCACCATTAAATCAGCCTTTTCTCATACATTAGTTCAGCCATTCTTTCAGCTACTAACACACCTATTCCCACAGCTCTTCATTCATCCATTCTCTCAGCCATTAATTCACTGATTCCCTTAGGAATGACTTTCCCATATCCTCAAGTATTAATCCACCTATCCACTGAGACATCAGATCACCCGTTCCCAGAGCCCTTGATTCAGCCAAACCCTCGGCTGTTGTTTCACATGGCTTGCACGTTACTCACTCAGTCGTGTCGACTCTTTGAGACGCTGTGAAGTGTAGCCCGCCAGGCTCCCCCGTCCCTGGGATTCTCCAGGCAAGAATACTGGAGTCAGTTGCCATGCCCTCCTCCAGGGGATCGTCCCGACCCAGGGATCGAGCCCAGGTCTCTTATACTGCAGGCAGATTCCTTACCATCTGAGCCGCCAGGGAAGCCCCGGTCTCATACGTTATCTGCTGTTAATTCAACTATTCCCTCAGCCATTATCACTCATTGCCTCAGTCATTAATACACCAATTCTTTCATGGCTAACATACCCATTCGCTCAGAGATTAGTTCACCCATATCCTCAGCCATTAATTCACTGATTCCCTTAGGAATTAGTTCAAGCTCTCCCTCAGCTTCCCTAATGGCTCAGAGGGTAAAGCGTCTGCCTGCAATGCAGGTAGACCTGGGTTCGATCCCTGGGTCAGGAAGATCCTCTGGAGAAGGAAATGGCAACCCACTCCAGTACCTTTGCCAGGAAAATCCCATGGACGGAGGAGCCCGGTATGCTACAGTCCATGGGGTCGCAAAGAGTCAGACACAACTGACCGACTTCACTTTCCCTTTTCCCTCCCTCAGCCATTAATTAATCCATTCCACACCCACTAGTTCACCCATTCCCTCAGCCTTTAATACACCATTCCCTCAGTCATTAATATACAATTCCTACGTCCATTAATTCACCCATCCTGCCTCCAGTAATTCACCCTTTTCCTTAGCTATTAAATCAGGCATTCCTTCAGCTACTAACTCAGCCAATACCGGAGCCATTAATTCACCCAGTCAGCCATTAGTTTGCTATACCTTCAAACATTAATACACCAATTCCCCCAGCTTTAATACACTCATCCACTTAGCGATAAGTTTACCCAGTTGCTCAGCCATTAATTCACCTTTTTCCACAAAAATTAGTGGACCTATTCCTTCGGCCACTATATACTCATTCTATCAGCACTTAATTCAGCCATTCCCTCAGCCTTCAATACACCATTTCCTCAGTCATTAATCGACTCAACTGCCTCCATTAATTCACCCATTCCCTCAGTCATTCACTTATACCCTCAGCCATGAATTTATCTGTATCTGTTCAGTTCAGTCATTCAGTCGTGCCCGACTCTCTGCAACCCCATGAACCACAGCACACCAGGCCTCCCTGTCCATCACCAACTCTCAGAGTTCACCCAAATGTATGTCCACTGAGTCAGTGATGCCATCCAACCATCTCATCCTCTGTTGTCCCCTTCTCCTGCCCTCAATCTTTCCCAGCATCCGGGTCTTTTCAAATGAGTCAGCTCTTCCCATCAGGTGGCCAAAGTATTGGAGTTTCAGCCTCAGCATCAGTCCTTCCAATGAATATTCAGGACTGATTTCCTTTAGGATGGACTGGTTGGATCTCCTTGCAGTCCAAGGGACTCTCAAGAGTCTTCTCCAACATCACAGTTCAAAAGCATTAATTCTTTGGCGCTCAGCTTTCTTTACAGTCCAACTCTCACATCCATACATGACCACTGGAAAAACCATAGCCTTGACTAGAAGGACCTTTGTTGATAAAGTAATGTCTCTGCTTTTCAATATGCTGTCTAGATTGGTCATAACTTTCCTTTCAAGGAGTAAGCATCTTAATTTCATGGCTGCAGTCACCATCTGCAGTGATTTTGGAGCCCAGAAAAATAAAGTCAGCCACTGTTTCCACTGTTTCCCCATCTATTTCCCATGAAGTGATGGGACTGGATGCCATGATCTTAGTTTTCTGAATGTTGAGCTTTAAGCCAACTTTTTCACTCTCCTCTTTCACCTTCATCAAGAGGCTCTTTAGTTCTTCTTCACTTTCTGCCATAAGGGTGGTGTCATCTGCACATGTGAGATTATTGATATTTCTCCCAGCAATCTTGATTCCAGCTTGTGCTTCCTCCAGCCCAGCGTTTCTCATGATGTACTCTGCATATAAGTTAAATAAGCAGGGTGACAATATACAGCTTTAACGTACTCCTTTTCCTATCTGGAACCAGTCTGTTGTTCCATGTCCAGTTCTAACTGTTGCTTCCTGACCTGCATACAGATTTCTCAAGAGGCAGGTCAGGTGGTCTGGTATTCCCATCTCTTTCAGAATTTTCCACAGTTTATTGTGATCCACACAGTCAAAGGCTTTGGCATAGTCAATAAAGCAGAAATAGATGTTTTTCTGGAGCTCTCTTGCTTTTTTCATGATCCAGCAGATGTTGGCAATTTGACCTCTGGTTCCTCTGCCTTTTCTAAAACCAACTTGAACATCTGGAAGTTCATGGTTCACGTATTGCTGAAGCCTGGCTTGGAGAATTTTGAGCATTACTTTACTAGCGAGTGAGATGAGTGCAATTGTGCGGTAGTTTGAGCATTCTTTGGCATTGCCTTTCTTTGGGATTGGAATGAAAACAGACCTTTTCCAGTCCTGTGGCCACTGCTGAGTTTTCCAAATTTGCTGGCATATTGAGTGCAGCACTTTCACAGCATCATCTTTCAGGATTTGGAAGAGCTCCACTGGAATTCCATCACCTCCACTAGCTTTGTTCATACTGATGCTTTCTAAGGCCCACTTGACTTCACATTCCAGGATGTCTGGCTCTAGGTGAGTGATCACACCATCGTGATTATCTGGGTCGTGAACATCTTTTTTGTACAATTCTTCTGTGTATGCTTGCCACCTGTTCTTAATATCTTCTGCTTCTGTTAGGTCCATACCACTTCTGTCCTTACCGAGCCCGTCTTTGCGTGAACTGTTCCCTCGGTATCACAGAGCACGGGCGGCTGCGACGGCGCACACAGCACGGCCGAGAGGAGCTGCCCCACGTCCGAGGTCACCTATGCAGTTAGTCATTAATTAGGCCAATCCCAGAGCCATCACTTCACCCATTCCTTCAGCCACCAGTTCACCTATATGCTCAGAAATACATCAATTCTGCCAGGCCTAATACACCCAATCTCTCAGGAAATAGTTCACCCATTTGCTCAACATTATTTTCCTCACAGCCATATGACATTATTTCACCAATTCCTTCAGCTGTTATTCCAACCATTCCCTTAACCATTAATTCAGTTAATCCATCAGTCATTAACTCAGCCAATTCCTCAGCCTTTAAGTTACCCATTCCCTCTGCCATTAATTCACCTATTCCCTCAACCATTAGATCATCCGTTCCATCAGGCACATTCCCCCATTTCCTAAGACATTTGTTTATCCATTCCTCATTAGCTGACCCTTTCCATCAGCCATTTAATTCAGCCATTCCCTCAGCCATTAATACAACCATTCTTTCATCCATTAATACACCCATTCCCTCACGCCATGGATTCACACATTTCCCCATCACTGATATACCTACTCCCTTCTCATTTATCAGTAATTCACCAATTCCCTCAGTTTACAATTTACTCATTTCCTCATCCATTATTTCACCCATTCCTGCAGTCTCTAATACATCTATTCCTGCAGCTATTCATTCACTCATTCCCTCAGCCATCAATTAATTCATTTCCTTTGGAATTAGTTCACCTACTACCCACCTAATTTACCCATCCCCTCAACCATTAATTCACCTATTCCTTTGGCCATTAATACATCCATTCTCTGAACCATTAATATACCTATTCCTTTATCTATAACATACTCATCCCCTCATGGCATTTCACACCCATTCTTTCAGCCATTAATTCATCTATTCCCTCAATCACTGATATATCCATCCTTTTTGTCCATTACCATATCCATTCCCTTATACCACTAATTCACCCATTTTCACATCACTAATACATCTATTCCTTTCATATTTAATTCACCAAATTCCTCAATTTGTAATTTACTCATTCCATCACCCATTAATTCACTCATCCCATCAGCCATTAATGAAGCCATTATTTCAGCCATTCCCACAGCCTTGATACATCAATTTCATCAATCACTAATACACACATTTCCCCATCCATTAATCACTCATTTCTGTCTCCGTTAATTCACCCATTCAGTTTGTCATTAATTTAGGCACTCCACCAGCCTATACCCTCACCCATTACTGCACCAATTCCCCCAGGTCTAACACCCAATCCCTCGGGAATTAATTCATCCATTCACTCAATCGTTATTTTACTCATAGCCTCAGGATATTGATTGATAACCAGTCAATCCTAAAGGAAATCAATCCTGAATATGCATTGGAAGGACTGATGCTGAAGCTGAAACTCCAATACTTTGGCCACCTGATGCGAAGAACTGACTCATTTGAAAAGACCCTGATGCTGGGAAAGTTTGAAGGCAGGAAGAGAAGGGGATGACAGAGGATGCAATGGTTGGATGGCATCACCGACTCAATGGACATGGGTTTGGGTGGACTCAGGGAGTTGGTAATGGACACGGAGGCCTGGCGTGCTGCAGTCCATGGGGTCGCAAAGAGTTGGACACGACTGAGCGACTGAACTGGTCTTTCATTCCTTCAGCTGTTATTTCCACCATTCCCTCAGCCATTAATTCAAGCAGTCCCTCAGCATTATTTGTCATTCCCACAGTCTTTGATATACCAATTCCTTCAATCTATAATACCACATACCCGCATGCATTAATTCATCCATTTCATCAGCCATTAATTCAGGCATTCTCTCAGCCCTAATTCACCCATTCCCTCAGCCATTAATCTATTCCCACACCCTTTAATATAGCCATATCCTCATGCCATATGAAAAGATCCTCACCCATTTCCTCCACTCTAAGTCACACATTTCCAAAGCCGTTAATTCCCCCCTTCCCTCAGCCATTCATTCCCCCATTCCTTCAGCCACTAATTCACCTATACCCTCAGCCACTAATTCATCTGTTCTTCCAGCCATTAATTCAGCCATACTCTCAGCCAGTAATACGACAATTCTGCCAGGCCTAATACATCCAATCCCTCAGGAATTATTTCATCCACTTGCTCAACCATTATTTTCCTCATAACCTCATGTTCACCAATTCCTTCAGGTATTATTTCAACCATTCTTTCAGCCATAAATTCAGCCATTCCCTCAGCCTATTTTTTGTTTGACAGGTAAGAAGTGGATTTATTTAGTTACACATTCCATAGACAGGGTGTGGTCCATCTTGAAAAGTGCGAGCGACTTTGGCAGAAACACTCCACAGAGAGGGTGGGCCATCTCAGAAGGCAAGAGGCCTCCCTTAATCTTTGATACACTAATTCCCTCCGTCATTAAGACACACATTCCTATATCCATTAATTCAACCATTCCCTCAGCCATATTTCAGGCATTCCTTCAGCCAACCAATCCCTCAGTCATTAACACACATTTCCTCATGCTATTAATTCACACATTCCCTCAGGCCTAATACAAACTTTCCATCGGCTATTAATTCACCCATTCTCTCAGCTATTAGTTTTGCATTATCTTAGCCACTAACTCATTTACTTAAGTTGTTAAATCACCCGCTCCTTCTGCTGCTGAGTTCAGTCATAAGCCCCCGGTTCACCCAGTCCTGCCATCACCTTTTACCTTGGCCATCAGTTCATTCATTCCATAAGTCACATCCACCTCTTTCCTGTGAAATCTCTCACCCATTAATTCAGCCAACCCAAGACGTTTTTACACATTCTCTCGGCCATTAAACTATTTCTTCAGCCAGTAAATCCCATATTCTCTCAGCCATTAATTCACCCATTCCATCAGCCATTAATTAAACCAATCCCTTAGCCATTATTTCACCAGCCCTAATACACCAGTTCTTTCATTTTAATACAGATTCCTTAAGTAATGAGTTCACCCTTTCCCTCAGCCATTGATACAGCCAGTCCCTTAGTCATGAATTCAACCAATCCTGCAGCTATTACCTCAGCCAATTCCTCAGTGATTATCGGAGCCATTTCCACAGACTTTGATACACCAATTCCTCTATTAATATACACATTCCCCCATCCATTAATTCACCCATTCCCTAGCCATTAATTCAGTCAATCCCTCAGCCATGAATTCACAAATGTCCTCAGCCACTAATACACCAATTCCCTAATGCCTAACACCCTGACTTTCTAGTTAGTAGTTCAGCCATGTCCTCATGCCATGAATACGCTCATTCCCTATGTCACTTATAAACCCATTCACTCAACCATAAGTTCAGTTACCTCAATCTTTAGTCACAGATCACCGAACCCGTAATTTATCCACTCCTTCAGCCACTAATTCACCCATGATTTCAGCCACTAATTCTCTACCACTTATTCAGCCAATCCATCAATCATTAATTTACCCAAACCCTGAATCATTCACTCACCTATTCCTTCAGCCATTAATTCGCCATTCCCTCAGCCACCAATACACCAATTTTCTCATGCCTAAACAGCCTGTTCTCTTAGTGACTAGGTCACCCATTCCCTTGTGCCAGCATAGAGCCACTGCCTCAGCCATTACCTCACCCACTCCCCCTCAGCCATTTTTCAAACACTCCCTCAGCTGTCAGTTCACCCATTCCCTCTGCCATTCATATACCGATTCTCTCATCTCTAGTACAGATTCCTTCAGCCACTGATTCAACCATTCCCCCAGCCATCAAGTCACCCACTCCCTCATGCCATTAATTCGCCCATTCTCTCATGCCGCTAATTCACCCATGCCGTCATGCCATTAACATAACCATTCCCTAGGCCACTACTTTCGGAGTAGGCGATGGCACCCCACTCCAGTACTCTTGCCTGGAAAATCCCATGGACGGAGGAGCCCGGTAGGCTGCAGTCCGTGGGGTCGCTAAGAGTCGGACACGACTGAGCGGCTTCACTTTCACTTTTCACTTTCATGCATTGGAGAAGGAAATGGCAACCCACTCTAGTGTTCTTGCCTGGAGAATCCCAGGGACAGGGGAGCCTGGTAGCTGCCGTCTATGGGGTCGCACAGAGTCGGACACGACTGAAGTGACTTAGCATAGCATAGCATAGGCCACTACTTCACCCATTTCCTCTCCATTAATTCACCCTCCTCTCAGGCATTATTTCACTATTCCTCCAGCCATTACTACACTCGTTGCTTCATGCCTTTAATACACCCGTTCTCTCAGCCATGAATTCACCCATTCCTTAATTCCATTCATTACACCCATTCCCCCAAACATTAATGCAGCCATTCACTCTGCCATTATATCATCCGTTCACTCTGCCATGAATACACCCATTGTTTCATGCTATTTAATACACCTATTTCCTCAGCCATTAATTCAAACATTCCGTCAGTCATTAATCCACCCATTCCCTCAGCCATGAACACATCCATTTCCCCCATGGGAGGACTTCAGATGGCACCACTTGAGGCCATCTTCTGCTGCCAACAATGTTTCATTCCACCCAAACAGCCATTTCAGTAAGAGCAGAAACACTGAACCAGCATTTTTATAATAAAGATTTCACATACCACGCAGAACAACAAGGATAATGATGGTGATGATGATATTGGCTATAAGACGACACCAGATTTCCCGTTTTTCTTAAACAAAACTCTGAAATCTGCCCACAAGTGATCCTCCTGCCCAGGGTGGGAGTCGGTGGCAGCCCTTCTAAACAAGATTCTCACCAGTGGCCACAGCCCTCTCCTTCTGTCTACCCACACTGAATCATTTTTCTCAGCTTCGGCCCAATTCTCTCACTCTGTCACCTGTCCAGCCTCAGATGTGCCTGAGTTTGCAGCCTCAGCTCATTCACAGCCACCCACGCCATGGTACATCCCCCACCCCCACCCATTCATTGTCACACCCAGTCATCTGTGCCCAGCAGCTGTGGGCAGGGCCTGTTGGGTCCAGGTCTCGCTCAAACTCTAGCAGACCTCACAAGAGCCTTTGGAGAAGGCCAGACCTGGGGACAGAGACACATCTGCCATCTTCCCCCCCGCCACCCCACATCTTCATTCAAGGGCTCTCCACCAGCAGCCCCTGGGTGGCATCCTTGGCTGGAGGGAGCACCAGATTGCCAGCTGGGCACCGTCTGGTTGGCGTGGGTAGGCGGGGACCAGGGCCCTCACCCGAGTTGTCCTCATCCTTGCGGATCTTTAGCTTCACCAGGTCCTCACACTGGCGCAGGATTTGCACAGCGTCCTCCATGGGACAGTTGTCCAGGCGGATGTTGTCAATGGCCAGCAGCTTGTCCCCTGGCTCGAGGGTGCCGGTCCTGCAGGAGCAGGGAGGGGACATGGAGGACTGGGCACATGCAGGCGCCCAGCCCACCCCCGTGGGCCAGCCCCCTGCCCTGCCAGGGGCCCCCCTACCTGTGCGCCACACTGCCTTTCTTGATGTCAGAGATGACCAGGGGCTCCCCTCGCTTCCTGCTGGCCGCTAGGGGAAAGAAGCCAAAAGCCCATCCTTGGCCACCTTGGCCTCAGGGTCCCAGGAGTTGGGCGTGGACTCGGAGCCCCATGCCCCGCTTCCCATGCCCCGCTTCCCATGCCTCCCAGGCTGGGTGGACTGTGAGCAAACCAGCTCCCCTCTCTGTGCCTCAGTTTCCCCTCTGTAATATGGGGATGAGGCCACAGAGTTCACAGGGACATCCAAGATTAACTAGATGAAGCAGGACACCTCCCACACTCAGCTCATTCTCCAGCACATGGAGCTCCCTGAGGGGCTGTGTCTGGCTGGTGTCTGTGTTCCCAGCAATGGGCAGACAGGCCCAGGTTCCAGAACCAAGTGACTCTTAACAGCTGAGTTCTTCCTTGCCCGCTGCAGGGAATGCTGGCTGGGAACACTACAACAGGATCCTGCTGGGGAATGGCCTTTAGTTGAGGGAGCAGCCTCACCCAAAACAATGTCTACATCCATCGACCGGTCCACTCGGCAGTGCCAAGGCCCAGCTCCCAGCCTCTATGCAGGACAACTCCCACAGAAAGTGAAAGTATTAGTCACTCAGTCATGTCCGACTCTGCAACCCCATGGACTGTAGCCCACCAGGCTCTTCTGTCCATGGAATTCTCCAGGCAAGAATACCAGAGTGGGTAGCCATTCCCTTCTCCCAGGGATCTTCTTGATACTTGGATTGAACCCACATTTTCTGTATTGGCAGGCAGATTCTTTACTGTCTGAGCCACCAGGGAAGCCTCAGCTCCCGCAGCCTCCCCAGCAAAGAAGACTGGGGGAGCCCTCTACTGAGTACATCACAGCCTAGCTCCTCCCACTGCCTGGTCCTATAGTCGCCTCCACCCACAGGTGTTGATCCTAAGAGCCCGCCTCAATAAGGCCCGTCTACATCACTCCTTGTGGGAGAGGCTATTTCCCAGGGAACACGATCTAAGACAATGAGGGGCTGAGTTTTCCTGCAGAAAGACTCCATTTGGGTTAATGGGTTTTCCCATGAGTGATCAGGTGTAAAGCGGTCCCTCTAGCCCAAACAGCACCTTTGCAAATGAGACAAAGGGGCCCCATCTAATTAGTCTGTTGAGAAAATGTCAGAAAAGTCTAAGTCTACCTTGAATGGGCACCTTGCGTCATGTACAACCTGCGCACTGCACCTGGTGGCCCTGCCCAGAGGTTCCTGGGCTGGAAGCACCTTCTCCCCAGTGACTGCTTCAACTTCCACCACCACTGGCTGCGGGGTCTGGGGCCAGAAGGAGCTGCAGCACCAGCCCTTCTGGACAGCTGCTCCTCCAGGGTGTGATGGGGAGATGGCAGGAGAGGAAGTCAGAGGGGGCTTCCCCAGTGGCTCAGTGGTAAAGAATCTGCCTGCAATGCAGGAGCCACAGGAGATGCGGGTTTGATCCCTGGGTCGGGAAGATCCCCTGAAGATGGGCATAGCAATCCACTCCAGCATTCTTGCCTGGAGAATCCCAAGTACAGAGGAGTCTGGTAGACTACAGGCCATAGGGTTGCAAAGAGTTGGACATGACTGAAGCGACTTCACATGCACGCACACACAAAGTCAAAGGACTTCGGCTTTTCCGGAGTGAGATGAGGGCTGGGGGAGGGTCTGTGACCGTTCCTGTACCTTCTTCTTTCCATTCTGCAGTCCCTCACTTTCACTCCTTTGACAAACATGAATTAAGCACTGACTATGTTCCAGGCCTTTCCTGGGCCCTGGGAATACAGAGGCAACAGAAAACCAAACCTGGGCCACGTGACTGGTGCCTCATAAAACCACTTAACCACCCCTGGAGACTAAATAGGCCAGGAGACTCCTACTGTGCAAAGAAAACCGAGGCTTCCAGAAGCCTTGCCTGAGGACACGCACTGCAGACAGAGGGAAGTCAGGTCAGCCAGCCCCCTCTCCCACCCAGAGTCTTCCCCTGATTGCCTCGTGCTGGGTGGACTCGGGGCAGGCTGGAGGGCGCACAGGACGGGGACTCACAGCTGATGGTGATGCCCAGCTCCACGCCGCGCCTCTTGGGCAGCTTCACGTGGAAGGTGCCGCTGCTCGGGATGACGGACTCTGGGTGCAAACAGACACAAACCTGGGAGACTCAAGTGAATAGCCTCAGGGAGTCCGCACCCCACACTCATTCTGGTCCAGTGGAGAGGGATGCTAAACACAACCCCATCCTGCTTCCTCTACCCACAGAAGAAACTGAGGCACGGTGCACCGATTTGTCCCAGAAAAGCACCCACCGGGTCAGAGCAGAGTCAGGATTGGTACCCCGACCTACAGCTGCCACTGGGGCCCCCTAGCCCGGCCCAAGCCATTCGGATCCAGCAAGGATTTAAAGGGCACCTCTCACATGACGGACCTCAGCTGGTGCTTCCAGGAGCTTCATCTCATCTCATCTCAACAACACCCCTTGGGATAGAGGATTCTATCCACTTTACACTGTTTTTACCCTGGGGAAAACTGAGGATGGAGGAGCACAAGCCCTGTCCGAAATTACACGGTGTCCAAATCAGGAGCCAGAATTCTAACCGAGTTGTTTGGGGATCTTTGCATAAACCCTCACCTCCCCCACCCGCGGCTCCTGTTCCCTTGCAAAAACCCTCATTCACACTGGCGTGTGCAATTTCTTCACTCCCGCCCCGTGCCTTTCTCCCAGCGTTCTGGGGACACGCTGCAAACGCGGAAAGAAGCGGGGAAGGAGGTGGGAGGAGCAGGGTGGAGAAAGGGGTCGCGAAGGAAACGAGGAAGCCGCAGGTACCCACTCACCGGCCACGTCAAACTCCACCTCCAGCACGACCTTGTGGGCCAGCGCCGCGTCCCGCAACAGCTGGTTGGCCTCCTCCATCGTCCCGTCCTCGGTGGCGATGCCGTTAATGGCTAGGACGCGGTCCCCTACCTGCAGCAGTCCACACCTGAACCGGAGAGAGAAGCGGCCCCTTTCGAAGCCAGAAACTGGCTGCGCAGGAGCAGTGCCAGGCCCCGCCCACATCCCGGGCGGGGGCGGGGTTTGGGCGGGGCGGGGTTTGGGCGGGGCGGAGAGAGGAGCGGCTCCTTTGGAAGTCAGGAACTGGCGGCCCAGGAGCAGGGCCAGGCCCCGCCCATATCCCAGGACGAGGGCGGGGCCTGGGCGGGGCTGGGCGGGGCTGGTAGCGCCCCGCCCCGCCCCGTACGGCGCCAGCGGCAGCTCCTCAGGCCGTTTACCCGCTCAGGCCATTTACCCGGGACACTGGCTATAAGGGATGCCCTCGCTGGGCCTCAGTTTCTCTGTCCCGTGGGGATGATGCCATGCCTCAGGAGATGTATATACAGGACTCGGACTTCAGACCACACTGGGGTTCGTGTCATGGGTCACTCCCAAGCTGTGTGACCCTGGGCAGGTGAATCAGCTTCTCTGAGCCTCAGACCCCTCATCTACAAAACGGGGCTGGCGACGGGGTGGACCGTGATGGATGTAAGATACACCTGTGCAGCCAGGCTAAGCGTGTGACTGGACTTCCCAGGCTGTCCGTGAGGCCCCACCCCACCGAATTGGAGAATGGCAGGCCCACGGCGAGGGGGCAGTAGGCTCACCTCTCCGCCGGGCTGTCAGGCTCAATAAAACGCACGAGGGGTGGGGAGGACAAGGTCTCGGTGGCGAAGATGCCGCCCTGGAGTTGGAGGCCGAAGCCGCTGAGGGGGTCTCCGCAGAGCACGACCTCCGTGGTCTCCGTGTGCACAATCTGTCCGCCTGGCCCCACCGTGCTGGAGGCCAGCGACACTGCGGGGCAGACGGGCACGGCGCTCAGGGCACTGTCCCGGGGGTTACTTCCTGCCAAAGCCCACCCACCCTCGGCGGGACCACCTGGAGTCGGAGAGGGCACGTGAGTGGGAGGCCCGCCCCGCCCCGGGGCGGGGCCAAGTCGCGGCCCATTCTGAACTTTGGGGTCATGGGTTCCACCTGGCAGAGCTGCGCCCAGGATCCAGGAAGACAGCTCCTGGAATGCCATGTTATAAAACAGGCTCTGAGGGTCCGTGATATGACGTCCTGTGATGTTGTGTGATGTTATGCCGTGCTCAGTCGCTAAGTCGTGTCCTACGCCTTGCAACTCCGGGCTGTAGCCCTCCAGGCACCTTTGTCCATGGGATTTCCCAGGCAACAATACTGGAATGGGTTGCCATGCCCTTCTCCAGGGGATCTTCCCGACCCAAGGATCAAACCCGTGTCTCCTGTGTTAGCAGATGGATGCTTTACCCCTGAGAGTGCGGAAGCCCTGTGTGATGTTATACTTCAACTTATTTTATTATTGTATCATATATCAAATATCACATTATATTACTATTAGATGCGATAGTATATATTATGCCATTTTTGGCAACAGCTTTATTGAGATATAGTTCAGCTTCCACAGTATTCACCCACAGAATGTACAATTCAATGGGTTTTAGTAAATATATTGATTATTTAGTATATTCAAGTTGTACAACCATTCCCTCAATTAATTTTAGCATTTTCAATCCCTCAAAGAAACCCTGTTTCCATTAGTCACTCAAATCCTCCTGTTTCTCCCAGCCCTGAGCATACTTTCTTGTGTCTATAGATTTGCCTGTTCTGGACATCTCATATCAATGGAATCATACTATAAATGGTCTTTTGTATGTGGTTTCTTTCACTTAGCATGTTTTCAGGGTTCATCCATGTAGCATAGATCAAGATGTCCTCCTTCTTGAGGCTAATATCCCACTGTATGATGGTACCACATTTTTTAAAATTCATCCATTGATGGACATCTGGGTTATTCCCACCTTTTGGATATTATGAATGACACTGTATAAACATTCATAAATATGTTTTAGGGTGAATATGACATATGTTTTCATTTCTCCTGGGTATTTATTTAACAGTGGAATTTCTGTGTCACATGATAACTCCATGTTTCACTATTTAATATGTTATTTAACATATTGTATTTTATATTCCACATATAAAATATATTTGTATTATTAATATGGATATTGGATATCATTTATTAAATAAAACTTATATAATTCTATTAGTTATACCATTGTGTCTTTATATATTATTTTCCTATATTATTATATATCATACATTATAATATGTATAACCTACTTTATTGTTGGATATATTGTATTATTATATTTCTATTCATTATTTTTTTCATGATTACATCACCAATGATAAAAATGGTATTTGGAACATTGGAAGTATTCAAAATTTTTTATTTAACTAATTAGTCGTTATCATCAAGGAAGGAGACAGGTAAGGGGTCCCAAGAGTCTCCAGGCTCCATAAGCTCCTGCCTGTGAAAAATATTTCTGAATCTCTTCACCTACATACCTGCTGCTTCAGTGGGTGACGATGGTGGCTGGTAAAGTTGTATTTTCTCTATCACCTGACTCTGAATTCTGTTTCTCTTTTCGCCTTGGCTGCCAGGAAGCTCATAACCATGTTTAGCGCCTTTCAGTGCCAAACTGACTTATGTTTCCCTCTTCCCTCACCTGGTTCAATCCTAAATGGCCCAGTTTGACCCTCCATTCTTCCTGGAGGCCTCTGCAATTCACATGGAAAGAGGCTGGGAACACTCTACGTCAACAAAGGAAAGATTCTTCCCAGGCAAGATTTCAAAATTCAGGGCCCTGGACTTCCCTGGTGGTCCAATGGCTAAGACTCAGCACTCTCAACACAAGGGTCCTGGGTTTGATCCCTGGTCAGGGAACTAGATCCCACATGGTGCAACTAAGACCTGGGGCGGCCAAATAAATAAATATTAAAGAAAAAAATTCTGGGCAATCTTATGACTTTTTGCTACTTCCACAGGTCTCCTGCATTATCGTTCATTACTATTCTTTTAAAAAACACTTAAGGGACTTCCCTGGTGGTCCAGTGGTTAAAAGTCTGCCTTGTGATGCAAGGGACACAATCTCTGGTCAGGGAACTAAGACCCCACATGCTGCAGAGCAACTGGGTCTGTGTACCACGACGGCTGAGCCCACCCGCCACAACTAGAGAGAGGATCTGTGTGCCGCAACAAAAGATCCCATGTGCTGAAACCAAGACCCAATGCAGCCAAATAAATAAAAACTAAATAATTTTTAAAATTTTTAAATAAAAAATTCTTACATGCCTTCATTTCAAAAGGAACTATATATATTGATCACAAATAAAGAAAAGGGTCAACAAGCAAAAGTTGAGTCGAAATATATACCTAATAAAACTAAATATTACTATATTCTGGATGGCTAGTTTCAGGCCTGGATGGCTAGTTTTCACTGCCTTAGGGAAAATTAACAAATGTCAGAAGGGTGGTAAAGACAAAGTAACACCACCCCCTGGAATGGATCAGAGGGTTGAAGAAGAGAAAAATGAAAGGAAGTTACTCTGAGACCTTCACACAAATCTGAAAAAGGCAGCCTTTCCTCAGGACACTTTGCCACCACCTGCTGGGAATTTTTCATGATAAAATTACAAGACAAAGTGTACAAATTCACTGGCACTCCTCAGGAGAGCCCTTGTGCAGTGCGCAACCTACCCAACCATCCTCAGCAACCTGGTGTACCACATACTCTATGGAATGCCGCCTCCCCACCCCCGGCCCTGCCCCAAATACCCCACACGTTGGCAAATCTCTCTCTCAGGCATACCGGCAGCCCAGAGGGGAGAGAAGAGACCACGGCTTACATGAGCTCTTGTGTTCCCTTCTCCGCGGCCGCCTCCGCCCCATTGTGGTCCGGGGGCTCATGGGCTGGGATCCACGAGGCAGGGTGCTGGGGTTGGTGCAAGAAAAGGCGTGGTTCACGGTCGGCGAGGAGAAGGGAGATGAGGATAAGGCTGGGGAGATGAGAGCACAGACCCATGAGCCCAGCACAGCCCTCCACCCCACCCCAGGGAGACACAGGGGTGCCTCCTCCGCCCCGACCATGCTCACTGTGTGACCTCAGGCCTGTCTCTCCCTCTCTGGGCCTCAAAGCTTACAGGCTTTTCACAGACCTGGTGAAACCCAGCTGCCAGACAGGGGCCCCTCACTTCTCTGAGTCTCGGCTTCCTTCCCTATAAAACAGGCTCCAGCCCCTCCCCAGGGACAGAGGAGAGTGACCGCGGGGAGGGCACTTTACAGCGGTTCTGGTCCTGGCCGGCAGGGGCGGCCCAGGTGGGCGTCCTGCAGCGGCCGGGCTGGGGGCTGTGGCAGGAGGGCACGCAGGGGTCCCAGCGATGCGGCTGCTCGCTCCTCTGCACCTTCACTGCGGCGGAGGAAGAGGAGAGACAGGCGTTAGGGGCTGGGCGGGTCTGGGCTCCATGCCCCTGGAGGATGAGCTCCGTCTGCCCAGCAAGGGGAGGAGAGCGGGAACAGAAGGTCTGGAGTTTCTGAGCCAGGCTGGGCATTCCAGACTTTGCCCACATGTCCCGGACGCCCGCTGTGTGCCGGGCCCTGTGCTCAGGGCTCAGCTACGCAGCAGCCTGAGAGGCAGGGATCCGAGAGGGAAAGCCACACCAGCCCACAGCTGGGAGGGCTGGAGGAGCAGGATGTGAACCAGGCCAACCGGCCGGTCAGCTCCAAGGAGTGCAGCTGGCAGACGGTGACCAGCTGGAGCACCTCCGGGGACTGCGGTCATGCTGTAGCCTGGGCAGCCTTGGCCTGGGGCTGGTCAAGCAGGGCACCAGGGCCGGGTGTTTCTGCCCCATGCTGGGCTCTCGGGGGCCACGTGGGTCCCTGTTGGATTGGCCCAGGCTTGCAAGGACCCACATCGCAGTCTAAGTCTGTCCCCCCTCAACCTTTCATGGGCCTCGACTTCAGTGAACTCTTGACTCCAGCTAAGCATCTGCTTCCCAGGGGAGCCCACGGACCCTGCCTCTCTCACCTCCCTGACCTGGTCCTCCTCCCTGCAGCCCCAGACCCCATTCTGGCTCTTCCTTCTGCTGCAGGACTTTGTGGGGAGTCGGGGGGTGGGGGATGTCCAGCCTGGGGCAGCATGCTCTTGGATGGACGGACGAGGTCCCTGTGATCTCAGCCCATTGATTCTACCTCCCTGTGTGGCGTTCCCACTGCCACCCAAGGGCTGGGCCGACTCTGGGGCCAGGACCTGAGTCCAATCCCGGCTCCATGGCTGATGAGCTGCGGGACTGGGACAAGTCCCTGCGCCCTGCCCTGTGCCTCGCTGTCATAACTGTAAAATGGGACAAGGCGGCTACTTCCCAGGGAAGCTGGGAGGATAGAAGGAGTTACCACATGGGCTTGGCAGACGTTTATTTAGGGAGAGCCAAGGGGACTGTCGGCAGCCAAGTGTCATCAGAAGGACCTGCACTGGTCAGACCCTCAGAGCCTCCATACTGACCTTGTAGACGTGTCACGGGGGTATACCCAGATGATCCCTGGGAAGCCCCAGCAGCACAGCAGCGGGTGGGAGAACAGATGCTGGGACATCTGAGGGACTCACAGGGGTGGCTCTAGGCCCTCCTGACTGCCTGGCTGCCTCCTCTGGACCTGCTGAGGGCCCTGGGGTGAGCCCACGGGTCCAAATTCTGAGTAGCACAGGGCACAGAAGGACTATCCCCTCCCTTGTTCCAGCCCTCATACTTCTATTAATGCAACCAGTGATGGATCTAGCTTTGGGGGTATCCACACCAGCAAACTGTCAGATCAGAAAGTGTGAAAGTGTTCGTTGCTCAATCCTGTCTGACTCTTTGTGACCCCATGGACTGTAGCCCACCAGGCTCCTCCATCCATGGGATTTTCCAGGCAAGAATATTGGAGTGGGTTGCCATTTAAACACCCAAGTTATTTATCTGCCCTATTTCCCCACCCTTAGCTGCTGCACTTGATACTTTGAGCGTCCCTGTGGGACTGGACATTTGTTCCGCTAAATGCTAGCCTGCCCCTTAGCCCTCAGGGTTGAGCCCTGAGGTCTGCAGGGGACTCACCTGCCTCTGAGGGCTTGAGGGGCCGCCGGCTCTGGGGCGCAGGCAGGATCTCCAGCCGCACTTTCTCCGACACGCTGGCCAGGAGCTTGGTGGCTTCAAGCAGCGAGCAGTGTTCAGTGCTGGTACCGTCGATGGACAGGATGTGGTCTCCGGCATGCAGGGCCCCACTCCTGGCCGGGTCAGGGAGCAAAGGGGAAAGGGTACAGCCAGACAGCTCCAGACGATTCTCTCCCTGCACCCCTCCAACACACACCACGGCAGCTCCCAGCAGGTGCCCCACCTGTCCACCACGCTGGCCGGCTTGATGCGGTCGATGGTGATGACAGGCTTGTTCCGGTGGGAGCCGGTGGTGAGGGAGATCCCCAGGGCTGACCCTGGCGTCTTGGTGATTTCCACTATTAAGGGCCCCGAAGCGTTGGCCACCGTGTCTGATACGTGGAAGGAAAGAGGAGTTTGAGATGCAAATAATTCAGCACCTTCCTCCGTCTCAGTTTAATTCTCACTGCCAGGGAGGGATCACTGCATCCACTTTACAAACAAGAAAACTGAGGCGCCTGGAGGCAAAGGCCTCGTCCAAGTTCACATGGCCACTCAGTGGCAGAGGAGGGTCAGGAATTCAGGTTTCAGAGAGGCTCTGATCCCAAGGCTTTGCTGAACAGTACTAATTTGCTCACATATATTGAGAGCCTGCGCTTCCCAGATGGTGCTAGTGGTAAAGAATCTGCCTGCCAATGCAGGAGACATAAAGAGACTCAGGTTTGATCCCTGGGTCAGGAAGATCCCCCGCAGGAGGGCATGACAACCCACTCCAGTATTCTTGCCTGGAGAATCCCATGGACAGAGGAGCCTGGCGAGCTACAGTCCATGGAGCCACAAAGAGTCAGACATGACGGCAGCAACTGAGCACTCAGGCATCAAGAGCCTACTGTATACACTGAACTGTGGGATTTCACTACGAGCCTTCCCCATCTCAGAAAACAGCACCCCATGCACCCACCCAGTGGCTGGAAAACAAAACCCGGCTCTTTCCACTCTTTTTCCCACCCACGTGTCGAAACCTCAGCAAACCAGGCCAGCAGAGTGTCATCGTCCTTCCCAGATCTAACTCCTCTCTACACCCCCACTCAGCGCCTGCTCCAGCCACCATCACTTTCCACCCACCTGCACGGCCGCAGGTTACAAAGTGTCTCCCTGATTTTTTTTTTTTTTTTGCACACTTATCATCCTCTGTGAGTATGGTTTCAGTGTGTCTGCCCTCTGATGACCTCTTGCAACACCTACCGTCTTATTTGGGTTTCTCTTACCTTGGGCGTGGGGTATCTCTTCACGGCTGTTCCAGCAAAGTGCAGCCGCTGCTCCTTACCTTGGACGTTGGGTATCTCTTCACCGCCGCCCTTCCTGACCTTCAACATGGGATAGCTCCTCTAGGCCCTCCTACCCCACGTCCGAGGTCAGGGGCAGAAGCTGGGAGGACCCCATGCCCAAAGGGCGGCGGCCAAGAGGAGTTACCCCATGTCCGAGGTCAGGGGCAGCGGCCAAGAGTGCCAGGCTGCGACGGCGCAGGAACGGCTGAGAAGAGCTACCCAAGTCCGAGGTCAGGGGCAACGGCTGAGAGGAGCTACCCCACGTCTGAGGTCAGGGGCAGCAGCCGAGAGGAGCTACCCCACGTCTGAGGTCAGGGGCAACGGCTGAGAGGAGCTACCCAAGTCCGAGGTCAGGGGCAGCAGCCGAGAGGAGCTACCCCACGTCTGAGGTCAGGGGCGGCGGCCGGGAGGACCAACCCCACATCCAAGGAGCTGTAGCTGTGCGATGGTGTGATCACTGACCTAGAGCCAGACATCCTGGAATGTGAAGTCAAGTGGGCCTTAGGAAGTATCACTACAAACAAAGCTAGTGGAGGTGATGGAATTCCAGTTGAGCTATTTCAAATCCTGAAAGATGATGCTGTGAAAGTGCTGCACTCAATATGCCAGCAAATTTGGAAAACTCAGCAGTGGCCACAGGACTGGAAAAGGTCAGTTTTCATTCCAATCCCAAAGAAAGGCAATGCCAAAGAACACTCAAACTACCGCACAATTGCACTCATCTCACTCGCTAGTAAAGTAATGCTCAAAACTCTCCAAGCCAGGCTTCAGCAATACGTGAACCGTGAACTTCATGATGTTCAAACTGGTTTTAGAAAAGGCAGAAGAACCAGAGATCAAATTGCCAACATCTGCTGGATCATGGAAAAAGCAAGAGAGTTCCACAAAAACATCTATTTCTACTTTATTGACTATGCCAAAGCCTTTGACTGTGTGGATCACAACAAACTGTGGAAAATTTTGAAAGAGATGGGAATACCAGACCACCTGACCTGCCTCTTGAGAAATCTGTAGGCAGGTCAGGAAGCAACAGTTAGAACTGGACATGGAACAACAGACTGGTTCCAAATAGGAAAAGGAGTACTTCAAGGCTGTATATTGTCACCCTGCTTATTTAACTTCTATGCAGAGTACATCATGAGAAATGCTGGACTGGAAGAAGCACAAGCTGGAATCAAGATTGCCGGGAGAAATATCAATAACCTCACATGTGCAGATGACACCACCCTTATGGCAGAAAGTGAAGAGGAACTAAAAAGTCTCTTGATGAAAGTGAAAGTGGAGAGTGAAAAAGTTGGCTTAAAGCTCAACATTCAGAAAACGAAGATCATGGCATCTGGTCCCATCACTTCATGGGAAATAGATGGAGAAACAGTGGAAACAGTGTCAGACTTTATTTTTTGGGGCTCCAAAATCACTGCAGATGGTGACTGCAGCCATGAAATTAAAAGACGCTTACTCCTTGGAAGGAAAGTTATGACCAACCTAGATAGCATATTGAAAAGCAGAGACATTACTTTGCCAACAAAGGTCCGTCTAGTCAAGGCTATGTTTTTCCAGTGGTCATGTATGGATGTGAGAGTTGGACTGTGAAGAAGGCTGAGTGCCGAAGAACTGATGCTTTAGAACTGTGGTGTTGGGAGTCCCTTGGACTGCAAGGAGATCCAACCAGTCCATTCTGAAGGAGATCAGCCCTGGGATTTCTTTGGAAGGAATGATGCTAAAGCTGAAACTCCAGTACTTTGGCCACCTCATGCGAAGAGTTGACTCATTGGAAAAGACTCTGATGCTGGGAGGGATTGGGGGCAGGAGGAGAAGGGAATGACAGAGGATGAGATGGCTGGATGGCATCACCGACTCGATGGACGTGAGTCTGAGTGAACTGCGGGAGTTGGTGATGGACAGGGAGGCCTGGCGTGCTGCGATTCATGGGGTTGCAAAGAGTCGGACACGACTGAGCGACTGAACTGAACTGAACTAAACTGATCATCCTCTGACACACTCTGTATATGACTTATCCTGTCCATGATCCATTTCTCCCCACCAGAATGTCAGCCCCATGGGAACAGAGACCTCATCTGTGTTGTTCTCAGATGGATCCCTGGTGCCTGGCAGAGCGTGTACCACCCAGAGGGGCCCAGAGAGGCTGCGACCGGGCCAGGGTCACACAGCCCTTGCAGTGATGGGGATGTGTGCCCCCCACTCCCTGCCCTCCACCCTGGGGCCTCTTCTCGCTGCAGCCCGAGCCCTCAGGCCACAACTCACCTGGGATGGCCACGTCGTACTCCACCTGGAAGAGCGCCTCGTGGCCGCACTGCCGCAGCGTGGCCAGGGCAGTGGCGTGGCTGGCCCCCTGCAGCGGGATCCCGTCAACGCTGAGCAGTCTGTCCCCCACCTTCAAGGAGCCCTCCCTGCGGGGAAGGGCCAGGTCATGCCGCCTCGTCCAGTGAGCGAGAGAACAGAGGGAGGGCAGGGATCGGAGGAAGGAGACAGGGGCAGAACGGATGAGGGACAGCACGCGTGGGTGAACAAACCAGGGAGGGCATGCGGAAGAAGCCAAAGAACTGATGGAGGTCGGGTCAGCGACGACACCCCCCGCCCCAATTCAGTTCAGGTCAGTCACTCAGTTATGTCCGACTGTTTGTGATACCATGGACTGCAGCACACCAGGCCTCCCTGTCCATCACCAACTCCCAGAGTTTACCCAAACTCATGTCTATCGAGTCAGTGATACCGTCCAACCATCTCATCCTCTGTCGTCCCCTTTTCCTCCCACCTTCAGTCTTTCCCAGCACCAATTAGTGCTTAGTAAATTCACAGTCCCAGGTCAGCCCTCCAGCGGCTGAGCTGGAGATGCCCTTTGAGGTCACCTCCAGGGCCTTACCGGGGTCCCAGCCCTGCCAGGGCCACCCAGCACCAGGGGCGGGCCGTCTGGAGGCTTGGAGCTGCCTGCACACAGGGCGCCCGCCCAGGGCCCCTCCCTGGGTCTCAGCAGTGACTCTGGCCTGGTGACAAACATGCCTGGGAAGGAATTCCGCTGGGTCCCAGGGGAACGGCCTGAGGGGGTTCGCCTCGGCCTGGGTCATAACCCAGCTCTGGAATGCCTGCCCCAACAGGTGGCCAAGGCTATTCTGGGTGGTTCTATGAATAGCTCGTCACAGGCCCCAAGGACGGGTTTAGATTTCTGATGAGGCCATTCCAGGCTTTTCTTAAAATGGCCAGGAATAGCCCTTCGGGAGGTCGGGGGGCCAGGAGCTGGGAGCTAGGCGTGTTCCTCCCTCACCTTCTCTCCTCCTGGAGCTTCTGAGCAGGCACCAGGCAGGGCCAGCCGGCAGTGTGGCCAGGACTGGGGAGGCTCTGTCACTGAGGGCCACACTGACGCCCATCACCAAGCCCCACAGCCCTCGCATCAGCTCTGCAGGGCTCCACTATTGGGCCCATTCCACAGATGGGAAAATGAAGGCCAGGGAAGAGGCAACAACACCACACCAAAGCTCTCCAGCCCGCAGAGAGCAGGATCTTGGGGAAGAAAGAGCTCGGGGCCCCGCTCATGTGGGACTTAGGGCTGGCTCCACCAACAAGCTACTGAGTGACGCTGGGCGGGGGTGTCCCCCGTCTGGACCTTCATCCCAGGGGAGCTGGGCAAGGGTGGTGCAGGCCAAGGCTGTAAGCTTCCCCAGCTCAGGCTCACCTGTCGGCAGGGCCGCCAGGCCGCACGTAGGTCAGGACAAGCGGGCGGGACTTGTGCCCATCTTCATGGGCACCTCCTGGACAGAATTTGACAAGAGACGGCAGTCATCCACCCACCGCTGCCTGGTGCCCGGAGGCCCCCACCCAGACCTTAAGCAGGCTTCCTTCATCCCCTCTGCTCGAGGACTCTGTCCCTGCTATTCCCTGCCCCTCCTATGAGACATGGGCTCTAAATCCCATCCAGAGGTGGGACGGAAAGTAGGGAATAAAACCAAAGTCCTCTCTCGGTTAAACAGCTTGCTTTCTCTCCTGCAATCTCATCCGATTTCCCTTTTCTCCCTGGTTGCTAGGGAGCTCTGAACTTCACTTTCTGTTACAACTTTTCCCTTTCACTTCCTCAATCACGCACACTTTATTGGTTGGCCAAGTTTTCCATCTAATACTTGATTTAATGATCCTGGGTTCTTAAAGTTCAGAAAAAGATTATATAAATATAAATATATTTATATAAACATATAAATATAAATGCAAATAAATATATAAATATAAACATTATTTTATATATAATTATATAAATATAAGCTATATTTAAAAATATAAATTATAGTTAATATAATATAGATATATCATAAAGATTTATCAATTACATATTTGTAACTATATTTAAATATAAATATAAATATAAATTATATTAATATATAATTATAAAATGTAAATATATCAATAAATATACATTTATTTAAGTATAAACATAAATTTATTTAAGTATAAATATATATGTATTTATTTAAATATAAAAATGAATTTATTTTAATAAACTTATGTTTATTTAATATAAACATGTTTATTTAAATTTAAGTTTATTTAAATTTAAATATATATTTATTTATCTAAATTTAAATATAAATATATTATAATTCACAGAGCAAAGCAGAACACACAGAATTGGCATTAGCCTCCGCGTCCCTTGGCCGCAAAGGTGAGTCTTACACTGACCTCTGAGGACAAAGCCAAAGCTATCGCCCTCCTTGTAGAGGGGGACATCCACTGTCTTTGAAACGATCCCTGGGTTGTTCTCGGGGGCTGGGGAGACGTGGAGACCCTCCTGAGTCCTTCGGTCGCATCACCAAGCTGGCAGCCGTCCCCAGAGTTCGTTCCAGGACAGGTGGGTCACCAGTCACAGACACTGCAGGAAAGGCCAACTCCCCCCACCCCATTTGACAGGCAGGACAAGTGAGGCTTAGAGGCGCCCTCCCCCCTGAAGCCCACTCAGTCCTCCGCTTACAGAGGGGAGAGGGCCGGCCCGGGCTCTCACAGAGACAGCGGCAGGACTCAAGCTTGAGTCCAGGGCTGGCAGTCTTAGGCTCGAGCTCAATTCCAGACAGTTACTCAGATTTCAAGACTTCAGACCAACTTTGGAAATTCAGAGCTGAGCTAAAGCACCCCAGGCCACTGTACTCGGTGCCGCACGGGAAGGGCGGGGACCTATGTGCTCGGCGACATTCCTAAAACCTTCCCCCCAGAGGAGAAGCCTCTGGAAACCAAGCAGGATAAGGGTGTTACAAACAGGCCCTGCCGCCTCCTGGTGACAGCGTGCTACATTGCAGCAACGCCCCGGGTGCGGCCTGGCGGTCTGTGGCCAGTCCCCAGGTCCTGCCCGCCCAGGTGCTGGCAGGGAGGCAGCAGCGGCCCCCCGCGACCAAGGGAGTGGAGGGGGTTCCCAGCCCGAGGGCACCCACCGGGCGGGGGCAGCTCAAACTCCACCTCCAACACCACGCGCTCGCCCACGTTCTTCAGTAGGGTGATGATCTCATCGTGGCGGAGCCTGGTCAGGTGGATCCCGTTCACTGACCGGATGTAGTCGCCCACGTTCAGCAGGTCACTCCTGGGAGAGAGGAGGCCAGTGCACGCGCCGGCTGACACACGCTGGCGTTCACATCCTCCCCGCCTGCTGAATCCCGGGGGTCTCTGCAGCCCCATCTTACAGGTGCAGAAACTGAGGCTCAGAGAGGGCAGGCCTTGTCCGGGGCCACACGGCGGGTGAGCAGGAGAGTGCGGATCCTACCCTGGATCTGGGAGACACCCAGGCCTGGCCTTCTCCCCACCACCCCCCACATTGATGCTAGCCAGCCTGCTTTCCCTCCTGCGGGGGCGTCACCCTCACAGAGCTCTACAGAGTGGCCAGATGTCAGTGCTTGCTATCCCTTAACACTCTTCCTGGGCCCAGAGGGGCAGTAGTAATACAGAGGCTAACTCCTAGTTTTCATGGACCTGAATCTGCCTGCAACACAGGAGACCCCGGTTCGATTCCTGGGTGGGGAAGATCCACTGGAAAAGGGATAGGCTACCCACTCCAGTGTTCTTGCTTCCCTTGTGACTCAGCAGGTAAAGAATCCACCTGCAATGTGGGAGATCTGGGTTGGATCCCTGGGTTGGGAAGATCCCCTGGAGAAGAGAAAGGCTACCCACTCCAGTATTCTGGCCTGGAGAATTCCATGGACTGTATAGTCCATGGAGTCGCAAAGAGTCGGACACGACTGAGCAACTTTCACTTCCATGGTCCAGGGAGCCCCCGAGGTAAAGTAAATAGTACGAAAATGCAGGCAGTGTGTGTGGAAGTGCCAGCCAAGCAGAGTGGTGCTTCAGCCTGGGGCCTTGGGAGGGCTTGCCAGAGGCAGTGAGGAGGGAGGAATAGGAATTTGCCAGGAGGGTCTCTGGGCTTCCCTGGTGGCTCAGCGGTAAAGAATCTGCCTGCCTGTGTAAGAGACCCAGGTTCTGTCCCTGGGTCGGGTGGAGCCCCTAGAGGAGGGCATAGCAACCCACTCCAGTATCCTTGCCTGGAGAATCCCATGAACAGAGGAGCCTGGTGGGCTGCAGTCCATGGGGTTGCACAGAGTCGGACACACAATGAGAGGAGGAGGGTGTCTAGGGAAGGGGCCTTCTGGGCAGAGGGTTCTGCGCGTGAAAAGGCCTGGAGGGCCCTGTGAGCATGGGGTGCTGGGGTCGGGTTGGCTCCAGAGGAAAGGGAATGAAGTGGCCTCTAGCCCTTCCTCCACAGACACCCAGCCCTTACTGCTCTGCAGAAGCCCCAGGACCCCCACCCCTCCACCCGGCCCCCTTCCTGCCCGTCCCCTACCCACCGAGCCCAGGCTTCTCACCTGGCCGCAAGTCCCCCAGGCCTCAGGTTGGAGACCCTGGGCTTCCCATCCTTGTCGGTGCCCCCCGAGATGGTCAGGCCCAGCGTGCTGCCCTCCTTCTTGGTCAGCTCCACCGTGGTGACCCCTCGGAACTCCTCTGCCAACAGAGAGGGGGTGAGCGGGCAGCATGGGGCAAATTCGGAGTCCCCGGCTCCAGGACAAACCAAACAGATGCTTGGTAAGCAGCGCGCGTGATGCTGGGTGAACTCATCTCCTTTTTACGGATCAGAGAGGCTAAGGGACTAGTCTAAGGTCACAGAGCCAACTCATTGGAAAAGACCCTGATGCTGGGAAAGATTGAGGGCGGGAGGAGAAGGGGACGACAGAGGATGAGATGGCTGGATGGCATCACCGACTCAATGGACAGGAGTCTGAGCAAGCTCCAAGAGGTGGTGAAGGACAGGGGAACCTGGCGTGGCACAGTCCAAGGGACAGCAAAGAGTTGGACACGACAGAGCGACTGAACAACAAGGTCACCGGGCGAGTTAGCGGCAGAGCTGAGGTGGTCTGACCCCCGCCCGGAGCTCTCTGTGCCTCCGGAGAGAAAGGGGAAGGCGGGAGGCTGTTTACCTGGGATGCTCTGCCGGCGGCATGCCAGGGCCCCGTCGGCCACTCCGGCGTCCTTGCCTCCTTTGGTGTAAGGCCCATTGTCTGCAGGCGGCAAACAGAGGGAAGGCCCTGAGCTGCGCGGTCATTCCCATCAGGCAAATCCCTCCTGCCTCTGCAAGCTTCCGCTTGGTGGATGCGGCCCCTGAGGGGTTCCTTCCTGCCCCCAGCCCCACCCGGGACACGCTGGGGGAGCCTCATGGCTTCTCCCCGCAAGGGCAATGCTGTCTCATCTCTCAAGTAACATGCTTTGGGGCGCCCACCACAGTCTGGGCAGTTCTCTGCCACGCAGCAACTCGCCATCTCTACAGCCATCATACCACGTGCAGAGAAGGAAGCTGAGGCTCAGAGAGAGACGACTCGTGCCCACGGTCATAAAGCCCTTGGCCAAGGTAGCTTCTGCAAAAAGCCAGACGCCTGGCTCCGTTGTCCAGCCCACCCTGTGTTCCAGGTTCCCTGGACTGGGTTCTTCTTTTTTTTTTCTTTTTCACATTCCCTCTCCAAGTCCCTTCTCAGTCCTGCACAGAGCTGGGTCAGGTCAACTGGTAAACCCTCAAGCAGGGTGGCTCTCCCATGCTGCCCCTGGGGCCGCCCCCTCCCCACCTCCAGGCACCTGTACAACCCCCCAGGCTTTTGCTAAAGAGCCTGCCTGCCAGTGCAGAAGACACAGGAGATGCACATTCGATCCCTGGGTCAGGAAGAGCCCCTGGAGTAGGAAGTGGCAGCCCACTCCAGTATTCTTGCCTGGAGAATCCCCATGGACAGAGGAGCCTGGCGGGCTACAGTCCACGGGGTTGCAAAGAGCTGGACATGACTGAGCACATAGGCTTCACCCAAGTCTGCACACGCCCCCACTGCCCCTCAGGAGCCCCCTGTGCAGCACCCGCCTTCACCACTCACC
The DNA here is from genome assembly GCF_029407905.1 of Bubalus kerabau. Lineage (NCBI taxonomy): Eukaryota > Metazoa > Chordata > Mammalia > Artiodactyla > Bovidae > Bubalus > Bubalus kerabau. The sequence continues at coordinate 59,484,851 of NC_073643.1, read as the reverse complement.
AGCTGTGGGAAGGCCACTCCCTCCCCGGCCCCCTGACATCCGCAAGGCCTCACTCACAGGACCGTCCCCCTTCCCACACTTCAGAAGAGGGGATGAGAGAGGGCTGGGGCAGGGGCAGAAGCGTCCCATCCCATTCCAGCCACATCCTTTTTACGAGGGAGAGGCTCAGGTTAGTGTTCAGCCAGAGATGGGGTCAACCGGGGTCAAGATCAGGACACAGTCTAGCGAGGGCTCTGGGCTCAGTCAGAGGCAAACAATGGGTTCAATCAACGGCAGGTTTCTCAACAACACTACTAACGCTTTTTTTGCCGGATGCTGTACCATGTTTGGGCTTCCCTGGTGGCTCAGATGCTAAAGAATCTGCCTGCCAACGCAGGAGACCTGGGTTCAATCCCTGGGTCAGGAAGATCCCCTGGAGAAGGGAATGGCGACCCACTCCAGTATTCTTACCTGGAGAATCCCATGGAGAGAGGAGCCGGGCGGGCTCCAGTCCACGTTTAGCAGCATCCCTGCCCTCTGACCACTAGAGGACAGCAGCATTCCACGCCATCATCACAGCCAAAAATGACTAGACACCCCCTCTGTCCTGTAGGCGAGCAACACTGCCTCCCAACCCCCACTCGGCCCCTCACTGAGAATCAAAGCTTTAGATCAGGGGTGGAGCTCAGGCTGGGTCCAGGTCAAGTTCAGCCTGGGGTCAGGGCTCAACCCAGGACTAAGGAAGCCTGAGAACCTTCACCACCTGCAGCTCTAACCATTGAGAAGCGGTTTCTCCAGACCAGGGACAGGCTTCCTTGGCTTTGCCAGAAGGTGGGAAGTAACAAATCAAACCGCAGTTAAGCCCAGAGTCTTTTCCAGGGCCCCTGGAGTCAGCCCCCAGCCGCTTTGCTCACCACAACGCAACCCCAGGCCCCGTGTTCACATTCGCAGCCACGGATTCAGGCAACACCCCATTAAGTATAATGCCTCGTATTACGGTTCCCTCATTCGCACTTCATTTAGATTCAACAAGACGTTTCTGAGCTAATCAAATTAAAAAGACCGGGTTCTATCAACTGCGTGACAGTGAGCATCTCTGATATTTCAATGTGGGCAATTCTGGAATTAAAATGTCTTGTTCCGTGCAAATTAGATTCCGTCACTGGAAAATCCTTCTCTCCTGGGCTGCCCCGGGAAGACCTGAGGTAAGCTTGCTTCCCAGGGGGTGCTCATGGTAAAAGAACTCGCCTGCCTAATGCAGGAGACTTAAGAGATGCGGGTTTGATTCCCGGAAGGAAGGCATGGCAACCCGCTCCAGTCCTCTTGCCTGGAGAATCCCATGGACAGAGGAGCCTGGCGGGCTACAGTCCACGGGGTCGCAAAGAGTCAGACACGACTGAACGACAAACACTTTCACTTCGCTTCAAGTTTGCTGGCTCCAAGTTTGGGAGTCTGGAGACAGGGGAAGGGGGAGATCTCCTAAGGACAAGAAAGCAGAGAGTCAAGTTTGCCAAATTCAGAGCCGTAGAATCTCAAAGAATGGAGAGGAATGGCAGCGGGTTCCGGCTGATTCTGGGGCAGAGGATCCGTTTCCTGGGGTGTCTCTGTGGCTTGTCAACACAACCTCACTGCGCTTTCCTCATCCCAATATTCAAATTCTGCTCCAGTGAACGACATGGTGCCCGTGATGGCACCAACTGGGCTGTGACGGCAGGCTTGTCACGGCTGAGGCCGGGCGGGCGTGGGGAGGGGGGCGTCTGCTGGCTTTGGGCTAACTGTCAGGCATCTGACCACGCGATGCAAACGAGACGCATACAACTATGTGCGGACAGAGTCAGCAGGCGATAAGCGAGGACACGAGAGTCTTCTTCAGGGAAAGCACATGCATTTTAGGGTGTGGCCTTGATGAGTTCTCCGGGAAGCTGAGGCCACTCAGGACAGCTGGCTGCCAGATAAGGGGCTTCTGGATACCTCGGACCCCTGCCACTTTCAGAAAGGCACCCACAAGGAACGCTATATTGTTCACTGATGCTTGCTCGGAGGCGACCGTCCCCCACTTTCACAAACACCCTCAGGTCAGGGGGAAACAGGCGGCATTTACAGCAAAAACCAAGACAGGGTCAGAATTACTAGTTAACCGTGTGACCCGAGTCTCTATTTCTCTGTGAAATGGGGGTGTCTCCCCCACCACAGGCAGGAGAATTTGAGGGAATTATTTTATTTATGGAAAACCCTCAGAGGGCTCAGACCCCAGTCCTGCTCCCTCAGAGAACATGCCTGCTCTCTTTGGCTCTCTCTCTTTTTTGTTCCGGGACCTGGTAATTATATGCTTAGAGATGAAGGCTTTTCAAAAACATCTTTCCCACCAATTTTCAGCTGGAAACGTGCATAAAAAACAGAGATATTTTTATCTGGGTGTTTTTTTTTTCCCCCTGTCTCCTCCTTCCAGCAATGGGCAATTATGAGCTCTTGCCTTCAGTCAATCTGTCCTGTAAGAACTCGCTTCGGAGAGAAATTCATTTCCGCAGTGATGCCAACCCATTCAGCAAGTGGGCTGGGCAAGCGGTGGGGGACAGGAGGGAGAGACGCCTGGCGGAACACAGACTTTACCCGTGGTCCCCAGGCCCCAGGCTGCAGTCCGGGTGGGTGGGCTTCTCTTCTATTTCATTTCTCTTGAAAGCAGTGCTCATTTGCCTTCATTATCTCCGTTTCTCTGGGGCCCCAGGGAGCTATTGAGCTTTGACAAAGGGGAAAGGAAGTCAGCCCCCAGCCAGGCTGCCTTTGCCAGGGTCCCGCCTAAGCGGGGGAGAGGGGCTGGGGCCGTGGGGCTGGGCAGGGGGGCTGTGGATGGGGCGTGGCTGACCTTTGGCTCTGCAGGCCTCAAGGAGGGAGCACTCAGCATCTGAGAGGGGCCACTGAGAAACAGAGGCCCTGGTGGGAGGTTCAGCTTGGGCCGGACAGAAAATGACTGCTTGACTGCAAGCCACCAGCAGGGCCAGCCCGGCCCGAGTGCCGATGGAGAGAAGGGGGGCTCCCAGTCGCCTCTGGGTCCAACCACAACAGTGCACAGAGTGACCCGCTGTGGCTTGCTCCCTGCCAAGTGATCTGCCGAACCTGGCTGGCTCGGCCCCACCTCGGAAGCCATTGCCAGCTCAATGCGAAGGATGGACCCTGGAGCCTCAACCTGCTGCCGACTGGCTAAGCGGTCTGGAACGTGTCGCTTCGCCTCTCCAAGTCTTGGCACAGTGCTGGTGCCCACCTCGCGGGCTGGTGGGAGGAATCAGTGCGGTTATGGGGTGCCCGGAGCCAGGACGCATGTTAAGTTCTCTCCGTGGCCCTTCCACTGGCCTCATTAGAAAGATTTTCCTGTTAATAACGGTACGAGTCCCTACTGACTAAGTGCCAGTGCTGCGTTAGAGGCTTCACGAGTTTTATGTCGAGTATCCTCATCACCTTCTGAGGTGGGATGATCGCCGTTCCCATTTGACAGATGGGTCGGGGGTGGTGGGCTGAGGCACGACAGCTTAGGTGACTTCCCACAGCAAGGGGCAGGGCCAGGATTGGAACCCAGGCTGTAGTCTAAGAAACTGCAACTTGTTACCACTTTATCCTCACATGGGCTTCCCAGGTGGTACTTGTAATGAAGAATCTGCCTGCCAATGGCCGAGACCTAAGAGACGTGAGTTCCATCCCTAGGTCGGGAAGATCCACTGGAGAAGGGCATGGCAACCCCTCCAGTATCCTCGCCTGGAGAATCCCATGGACAGAGGGGCCTGGCGGGCTACGGTCCGTGGGGTCACCAAGAGTCGGACACGACTGAATGTCTGAGCAAGTATCCGCAGGTGGGTGGGTGCCATGATCATTCCTACTCTATCAAAGAGGAAACCAAGGCACAGAGAGGTTATGGGAACTGCCTAAGCCCATACAGCTGCCGGGTCGCATAGCCATGGGCCGCTCCTGCCTCCTCCCCTCGCTCCACGACGGTCTTGGGGGGACTCAATTCGGGGGTGATGCCTGCGGCCCTCCTGCCAGCAGCCTCGGCTCCTTTGGGCACTCCTGACCCACCGAGTGATCACCCTCTGGCCCCGGTGGGCTGGACCAGGGCAGACAGCCGGATGGAGGAGCAGCAAAGCCAGCTGCGGGCTGACCTCAGAGGACAGCCCCAACCCTCGCAGCTCACAGGGCTCCCCAGAAGCCGTGGAGAGATCACTGGCTCAGCCATGGGTGACCCTTGCTCTGTTCAGCGCATGTTTTTAAGGGAAACAAAAAGAAATGTATTAATAGATTTAAAAGGCAGACACCTGTTTCACTTGGAGCCAAGGACTGAAAAAAAAAAAAAAAAACGTGACAAAGGAAGCCAGAGCTGATCAGCCCGGCGCCTGGCCCGCTCCAAGCTCTTGGCCACTGATGCGTTCAACTCCTCTGAGAGTTCGCGAGCATCCCCCTCTACAGACAAGGGGACTGAAGCCCAGAGGGACCACTCAGCTGGGGAGCTGCAGAGGACAGACTGGAGTTGGTCTGTCTGGCCCCCAGCAGACCACATCCTTAATCACCAGCTCTGCCCTTTCCCGCCAAACACGAGGGCAACGGACCCCAGAAGAGGGGTGCCTGGGGAGGAAGCGCCCGCCCCCAAGAGCCCCCTGTTAGGGCTCGGGCACCCACAGGCTGGACATGACCAGAGAGGTTGCCAGCCCCGCAATCTCCCTTCTACAAGGCATGTGGGGCCCCCGGCACTGGACCCTGAGCCCACACTCTGGCTCATGTTCCCCCTCTATGGGACCACAATGACCCCGGCGTCATGTGGGGTTGAGCACAGGCTCAAGAAGGGCCGTGGCCTTCTGGATCTGTGCTGTCCCACGTCCCTCTGAAACCCACCATATCGGAGTGCATGACCCCCAGACCAGGTCACCAATAGGAGCAGTGAAGACTCAGTTCATCCAGCAGAGAATCAAAGCAAAAGATCTCCCCACAACTGACCGACCTGGGCCTCCCTGACCTCACCTGCTAAAGCTCTGTCCTGGGCCAACTCCACTCTGTGCAATGGTCGTCCCACACCCAGCTTCCACAGCACCCCAGGGCCTTTGCACTGGCTGTTCCCTCTGCCCGGAATGCTCCTTCCCCGACATCCACAAAGCCCCCTTCCTCACCTCCTTCAGGAACTTGTGGAATCTTTACCTTCTCATCTTCCCCAAGCAGCTTGTTTGAATTTACACCTGAACCACTGGTATTTCCAGTACGGAGAGTCTGGCACACAGGATATGCTCAGTAAATCATTCGAAACGCAATTCCCACTTACAGATTAGATGAATGGGGATCAAAGAGGTGGAATGAGTTGTCCAAGGTCATGGAGTCAGGAAGAGACAGAGGCAGGAGGCAAGCCCAAGTCTCCCTGGGTCTGGAGGCCTCGGCCTCCGTGGTCTGGCGCTGGGGGTTTCCCCCCATGACCAGGGCTCTGCTAAGAAGCAGGAGGTCAGGCCTGCCCGAGGTCAGGCTCTGCTAAGACGAGGTCAGGCCTGCCCGAGGATCCAGGTGGTTCTGGTGAGGGCCCCCCCCGCCAGCCTGGAGGAGTGGGCAGCTCAGGCCGTGGCAGAAGGACCCTCCCACCACCCCGACACACAGGCACCCTGTCTGAGCCTCCCTGCTGGGACAAAGTCCGCTTTGTGGCTGGCCGGCAGTCAGAGGAGAGTGCACACTGTGGGCCATGGGGCTTCCTGCCCAAATCTGCTTTCAAGCCTAACTGTGTACCCCAGTCAGGGACACACCCCTTCCTGCAGGGCTCGGGGTCCGTGGGGTGAACAAGGCTCCCAGCACCAAGACGGCAGCAGCAGGGTATGGGCCTGAGAAAGGACTTGTGCTGGCAGAGTCCATCGGGGAGGAGGAATGGCCCTGGGCACTGTGCCCCACAGGCCCCAAGCCCCAGCCTGGCTCTCCCCGAGGAGCCTGCCTGAGCACAGCCTGCCCGCTTGGGGCCCCAGCCGGCTCTGAGAAACGCCGAGGGTGCATGGACTGGCCACCTGTTGGCTGCCTTTGGCCCCAGGCTCCAGAGAGGCCATGTGGCCAGAGGCCCAGTGGGTGGTCACGTGATCCAAGCTGGGTTGATGGGAACCAGCCCTGGGTTGCTGGAAATACCCTTAGCCTCAAAGGCACTAGGGGTCCCCTGGGCACCTCAAGGAGAGGAGTCTGCCTAGAAATAAAGCCTGCCTAAAAAGAGGCAGAGAAGAGGCAGAGACCTGGGGTCCTAATCGTGTTAACTGAGCACCTGGATCACACTGTGCCTGAAGCCGCATCTTGGACTTTTCCTTTTAAGAAGAAGCCTGAGTGCCAACACCAAGTGAGACAGGGGTGACCGTGAAGCGATGTGACCCGGGGAGGAGACGGGTCCGCAGGCATAAGGGAGGGGGTGTCAAGGAAGCCGAATATTCAGAGAGGAAAAAGCCAGGGAGATCATGAAAGGCCTTGAATGCCAGGATAAGAAGCTGTGACCACATCTGAGTTTCAGCAAAAAGAACCCTCCCACAGCAGCATGGAGAGGGTGGGAGAGGGGAGGCCCAGGAGGCCAGTGAGGAGCCTGGGGCTAAGGTCAGGCAGGTCAAGGGCAGAGACCACAGTACGGAGAAGAGCGGGAAGACATCTCCCCAGTGTTGCTCCAGGTGAGGTCTCCAGGGCACTGCCACCCTTGTGGCTCCGACCACTGCAGGACGAAGTGATCCCCACTTCTTGGGCCTGATGTTGAGAAGACAGATGTGCCCAAGCCAAGAGAGGGGTGGAGTTGCCAGGAGGGGGCAAGGGCAGATCACAGGGGGTCAAATCCCAGCCATCGCCCCGGACAAGTCACTTAACACCACCCTGCCTCGGTTTCCCCAACTATAAAATGGGGAGATTAACTGAATGCACAGTGGTGTGAGGACGCCATGAGAAAAAGCACAGACAGCGCTGAAAAGAATCTGGCACAGAGTCCGATCTCAATAGCTGTCAGCTACTATTATTATTTGCATTATTATTATTATCCAGGGGCCTGGGGGTAACTCCGCCACCTGTGGGTGGCGGGGTGGGGGGAGGCGAGAGCCTCAGTTCCCGGGCCCTCGGAAGCACGGTGCAGGGAGCTCTGCTATAAGAGAGATCTGGGTGCCAAGCCCGCCTCGGCCCTGTGGGTCTTGGGGGCGGCCGAGGGCCCCTCTGACCCTCAGCTTCCCCACTGGGACCACAGTCCCTACCCTGGGAGCTGTTGCACAGAGGTGACACCAGGAGCATGCCAAATATGGGAAGGCATCGCTGGGGCCGCTCAGGACACAGGCTGAAGGCTGAGCTAGTGGCCCCGAGCCCCGCCCAGGGTCCCAGCCCTGGGGCCACCCAGGAGTGCGACAGCTGAGCGATACCTGCCTGCCCCCCACCACCTCCTTCCCACCGACCAGTCACCCCCGCAGGTCAGGGGAGCCTTGAGCCAGGGCAGGAGTTCTCCAACAGCACCCGCGGGGCACACGGGGTGGGACGTGCCCCACTGGTACACAACGGAGGCCGGAGCGCTGGGGCAGGACAGCCCAGCGCTCGGTCCCCCAGGGCCAGGTCAGACAGACAGCCCTGCCACCTGCCCACCAACTGGGTGTCCGGCCCCCGCCCACCCTCCTCGCGCTGGGTCTGGGAGTGGCTGTCCCAGGCCTGGCCCCTCTCTGGGCGGCGGTTCCAGAGGACTCCGCAGGTTCAGGCCCCCTCGCCCCTCCTGCCGTCCCGTTACTCACCCGCCTCTCCAAGGGTCTCCCGGCTGAACCCACACAGCATGACTGCTATTGTCTCCCCGGTGCCACTGGCTCCCTCCCTCGCCCTCCCCAGGGAGGGGCCGTGGGAGGGGAGCTCCTGGCTCCCACTGGCTGGGCACGCGTCCACCCACTGCAGCGGGCGGCCCTCTGCTTAAAGGGGACACGGCCGTCGTCACGGCTGATTCCTGGACGGAGCTCAACACCCCTCCCCACCCCCCAGCCCCCTGCCACCCAGTCCGAGTCTGGGCAGGGGGTCTCTGGAGATGGCAGTCCGCCCCCAGGGCCCTCAGGCAGACAGACCCCTGGGCCAACTCTGCCCCTGACACGTCCCGGGACTTTGGGGAGTGACTGCTGCCCGCCCCAGACTCAGTGTTTCCACCCAGCAAAGGGGAACAGTGCCTGCCAAACTTTTTTTTTTTTAAGTAGCAGATGCTAGTGGAATCTTGCACGGGATTCCCAGGATATAAGGCAGAGGAAAAGCAGTCATTGAACGAGGCCAGGGCGTGTCTGCAGGTCTCAGTATAGAAACCCTCACCCTCGGAGCCCCTTGGCCCTTCCACGGACATTCCAGCTTCCTCTCCCAGGCCTCTGTCTCCTCTCCCCAAAGGTGGGACTTGGGGAAGACAAGCCCAGCACCCTGTTACCCGGAGCATCCCCCAGCTGTGTGGGAAGACAGAGCAAGCCCGGAGCAAGTTCCGGCTTGATGAGCAGGGACAGCTGGTCACAACTCCAGCCCCCATTGGGCCTCGGGCCAGCACCCTCCGGGCGTCCTCTGCACCAGCTCAGGATGGCCCTGACGACCCTGATGGCCCCCTGGGGCCCTCCTCCAGCTCTCCAGCTGTTCCTGCTCCCCACCCACCAACACTGGTACGGGCAGAGAGCCATACACCGCAGAGGTGCTGGGAGAAGGATAGGGGATGGGGACTCAGGGTGTCAACAGCCTGGAACCAAACAGCATGTTGCAGCCAGCTGAATGAGCAGAGAAAGAGATGGACAAGGTCTCGGCTCCCTGGAAGCGCTCCAATGCATGGGAACAACGGGGCTCAAGTGTCCCCAGGTCCTGCAGCAAATGGGAGGGTACAGCCCATGGCTGGGAGCCCGGGGCTTTATCTGAGGTTCCTCCCCAGCAGGGACGCCCACCACAGAACCCAGCCCACAATTCCTGGGCTGCCCGTGCTGGCTCTTGCCAGCCCCACCCTACTGGCACCTTCAGGACAAACTGGGATGCTGAGTGTGTGTGGGGGTGTCACTTGCACCCCTGGATCCACAGGTCACGTTCCTTGCCTGATGCCCACCTCCCAAGGGTGCCTTCCTGTTTGGGTGACTTCAGGTACGTCCCAGGGTGCAGGGTGCCTTGGGCCTGCGGTGAGGTCAAAGGTCAAACAGAGATACCAAGGTCTCAGCCATGGGACGGAGGGTGAGCACCGAGTCGGAGAGGGAACCTGATTTGGGAGGCGTTTGCTGGGAGAGGGCCTGTGGGCTCTCCGTGTGGTCCGCGATGCCCTGCAGCCTTCACGATAAGGCCCTCGATGAAGAGCCTGACAATCCCCAGGGCACCGAGAGCCACCCTGGAGCAGCCCAGCTGCACACCAGGCAGGAAGGGGCACAGCTCTTCACAGACCCTCATCCTCTTCCCCACCCCCCACCGCCCCGACGTACAGCCCCTTCAGGGAGGAGGGCGCTATGGTGCCCAAGGCTTTGGAGTTCCATTTACCCGCTTTCATAAGAAAATATTTGCTCTCCGAACACATGCATTTAAATGAGCGATTAAGACTGAGGGTCTGAAGCCTTGCCGTGTTTCTCTCGTGGCTCCTTTGGAATTTACTCTCGTGGACAAGGAGCGGCCGAAAAGGTCACACCACGGGTTATGGGAGAGCAAGCGAGGGCCAGCATCTTCCCACTGCCCTCTGTCCCTGCCAGCCCACCAAGCATGTTTCACTCCACTTTATCCAAAAAGTGGGTTTGAAAGCAACTGTCGGTCCATTCTGGAACAAGGCAGGGCTTCAGTGAATATTTGGCACAGAGAGGTTAGCTGACTTGCCCGAGGCCACCCAGCTGTAACAGCAGAGCCAGGCATACACCTAAGAGGGCTGTTCTTTTTTTTTTTCAGAAGACTGCTTCTTTTTTTTGTTTGCTTTTCCTGTAACATAGAGATGCAGTACTTTTATTTTTTATTTTATTTGGCTGCGCTGGGTCTTAGCTGCAGTATGTGGGATCTAGCTCCCCAACCAGGGACCGAACCTGGGGCCCCCTGTATGGGGAGCAACGAGTCTCAACCATTGGGCCACCAGGGAAGTCGCAGAGGTCTGTTCTTAAAGGCGCGGCTAGATGCCTCTCAAGGCGAAGAGGTTTGGGGGTGAGATGAGGGGGGTCCACCAAGAAGGCGTCTTTGAGCCTGAATGTGCAGGATGGGAAGGACGGTGCCGTGAACACAGTGCCATGGGACAAGGGAGGAGGAGACCAGGCGGGAGACACAGATGGAGCCAGACCACCGAGGGTAGTGGCAGCCACTCCTCTGGGTGTGGGCTGAGGACCAGCAGCATCAGTACCTCTGGCCCCACCAGGAGCCCCCCAAGAAAGGCAGACGCTTAGGGCTCCCTGGGCCTGCTGACCTGGCATTTCAACTGGCTCCCCAGAGGATGCGGAAGAAGTTTAAGAAGTGCTATATTACGAGCCAGGCTTCCATCCTGCAGACAGTGGGAGCCATAGATGGTTGAAGAGCAAGGGTGCGAGAGGCTCCGCGAGGACCTGAGACACAGAACACCGGCCCCCGAGGGAGGAGGTGGGAGGACCTGGGATGAGCAGCAAGAGTCCCTTCTGGGACCTGGGAGCAGGGGAAACTGCGGCAGGGCCCTGCCCCAGCGATGAGCCCTCTCGTCCACTGCGGCCAAAGCTCGGGGAAGCAGAGGAAAAGAGGCACAGATTGCTGGGCGTGCACGCGGCTAGAAGCCAGGTCTGCAGGGGCCCAGGCCGCCAGTCGCTCGTGGGCACAGGATTTGAGTGTTCTACATTTCCATCACTGCAGATGACCCGGGAGGGGCACTGGGCAGCCTGGGGAAGGAGGCAGGGCCACTGAGCTGACAAGCGGTCCCTCCATGGCCAGGAGAGGTCCTGACACCTCTGCGTCCTCAGCTCTTACGGGACAAAGAATCGATTGCTGTGTGACCTGGGGCATGTGTCCAAAGCTCTCTGGGCCTCAGCTTCCTTAGCTGCACAAGGGGAATAATAACAGCACCCACCCTCTAGGGTTAGGGAGTCCAGATATAGACTCAGGAAGCATTTACGAACCCACTTTTCTTGCAAGGGTCTCATCCCAATGCCTCAGATGAATGAGGCCAGAGAAGGGGAACTTCAAGGTAGCTGAGCACACAGGCCAGGCGCACCCAGGTTCAAACCCCAGCTCTGCCACCCAAGGACCTTGTCATTCCAGGCAAATCACTTTTGTGCAAACTGCGTCCCCACCGGTGACAAGCGAGGACACAGAGGCCTTAGGAGGTTGGCCCAGTGCCCTGACCTCCTCCCTGCAGGGCATTCTCGAAGCCTCTCAGGGTGCCATGCGGTGTAGGACCCCGGCATCACTGACCCCCACCCACCCAGGGACAGTGACCCCCTCATCTCCATGAGTGGGAACTGACCCCACGCTGCACAGATGGGAAAACAGAGACCCAGAGAAGGTAATGTCGGAGCCCCCCCCAATCCCCCTCCCCCAGAGCAGAGTGGGGCTTGGACCCCAGCCTCTGTCCCTCCTCTCAGACCCCAGGGCTGGTTCGTCATCACCACACAGACAGACCATGTCCTGAGCTGCCAGACACCCTGAATGACGGCCGGAAATGAAGTCTGGGTGGGAAGGATGCAGAGATGGCGATCCGAGGACAAGAGATAAACCATTTATTGCTGTTCTGTTGCTTCTTCCTCCTTGTCTCCCTCCCTCCCTCCTCACACTACCCCGAGGGCCAGGCCAAGACAATCACTCCCCTCTCCTCTCTCAGACATTCCGTAAGTGGGCACTATCGTCCCCATCTCACAGATGGGGACACTAAGACCTGGGGTAAAGCCACACCTGGACTGTGCCCGGGAGTGGGCCCCCGGGCTGACACCTGCTGGTCCCCAGTGCCCTTCACCCCAGCCTCCCTCCAGCCCTGGAGGGCAAGGTGGTCTCTGGCGGCTTCTAGAGCAAAGCACGACAGGCTGTGTGCAGAGACGGGGAAGGGTGAGGCTCGGGAGGCGAGAGGAACCGCAGCGGGCTCTTCACGGAGAAGCTCTGCGCCCGGCCGCATTCTCAGCATTTTACACCTGTCTTCTCGTTTCATCCATATTCCTCGGACATGAGGAAACTGGGGCCTAAAGAGATGAAGCCACTGGCTCTGAGTCACACAGAGTCTGAGGACCAAGTGGGATTTACACCCAGGCCCTGCTGATGCTGTCTACACAAACATCCCACTTGCAGGCCCCCCTGAGAAATGCACACTCACGGACACAGGAAGAAAGAGAAATGGGTGGGGGGTCCCCAAGCTGCTGCTCCTGGAGGATCTCTCTGTCCTCTGACTAGGGCAGGCCAAGGGGCCATTGTCCAGGCCCGGACACAAACGGGGAAGCTCCTTGGGGCTCCCTCTCAGCCTCCATGCAAGATACCGGCAATGGCTTCTCTCCTGGAGGAGAAACACGGGGCGATGACCGTGTAGGGTCCCTGGAGCCTTGGGCTCCTCCTCTGAATGATGAAGCTGTCTGTCCTCATGGGGTTTTGTTGAGAAACTCAGTGACTAAACAAAACGCCTGGAAAACTGTGGTGCGCAGGCCCCATGGAGGTGGTCAGGGTGAACATGGCCCTGCCCTGCCTCTCTGGTCACTCGGCACCCGAAAGCACCCACTGCCTTCCAGACACTGAGCTGGATGCCAGGTTTCCAAGAGGCCAAAGCAGGTGTGGAGCCTGCCTGTCGGGCGCTGCTCTGGGGGAAGGACAGAGCTCAAAGGAGTAGAAGAGTAGTCGCTCAGTCGTGTCTGACTCTCTGCGACCCCATGGACTGTAGCCCGCCAGGCCCCTCGGCCCATGGGATTCTCCAGGCAAGAATACTGGAGCAGGTTGCCATTCCCTTCTACCAGGGGATCTTCCCGGCCCAGGGATCGAATCTGGGTCTCCCGCATTGCAGGCAGATTCTTTACCGTCTGAGCCATCAGGTAAGCATCCAAAGGAGAGAAACACACAAATACAGGTAAATGATGGAGTCAGTGCTAAGGGCTGAGGGACCAGGATAACAGGCGGCGGGCAGGGGTCAGGGAGGCCCTAGAGGAGGTGCCTCTAGGCTGAGACAGGTTGGGAAGGAACCAGGGTGGCTGCGGGGATGAGCGTGGGCTGTCTGGGGAGCAGGAGGAGAGGAGCCGGGATTCTGCTCCGAGTGCGGTGCCAAGGGAGGCACCAGCAGGTTTAAACAGGGTCCTGAGTGATCTGACTTGTGTCCAAAAAGCAGCCGGAGGGGTTGGGCTGCCAGGGTGCAGATGGCATGGGGGGACCAGAGCAGGAAGGGCCAGGCGCCGCAGGGGCAGGAGACCAGGAAGCCAATTTTCTCCGTGCCTCGGGCCAGTCCCTTCCTGCTCTGAGCCTGTTTCCCTCCTCGTGACCAGCAGTGTGAGCCTGGGGACCTGCCAGGGGGTAAGGGCGGAGGGGAGAGGTCGAAGCCGGGAGTCAGGATGCATCGCGATGCGAAACAGGAAGAAAACGGAAAGGGGGCCGAGCTTAAAGGAAACATCCCAAATGTGTGCAAGGAAACGCAGATGAGTGCGAGAGCCGCCAGACTCACTGGCAAGCAGAGAGGTGAGGGGGAGGCAGTGCTTCTCCCACTGGACTCCTCAGGGCGGTGGACATGAGACCTGCAGGCGAGAGCAGGCGTTGGTGCCCACCGGGAGGCGGAGGGGCAGGGGCACTGCAGCGGGGTAAACTGAGGCAGCCAGGAGAGACCCAGACCCTCCCCCGTGGTAGGCAACCTCCGCAGTCAAAGCTACGGTTTTTCCAGTAGTCACGTACTGATCTGAGAGCTGGACCATAAAGAAGGCTTTAGCGCCAAAGAATTGATGCTTTTGAACCGTGGTGCTGGAGAAGACTCTCGAGAGTCCCTTGGACCAGGCAATCCTAAAGGAAATCAGTCCTGAATATTCACTGGACGGACTGATGCTAAAGCTGAAGCTCCAATACTTTGGCCATCTGACACAAAGAGCCAACTCACTGGAAAAGACTCATGCTGGGAAACATTGAGGGCAGGAGGAGAAGGGGACGACAGAGGATGAGATGGTTGGATGGCGTCATAGACTCAATGGACATGAGTTTGGGTGAACTCCGGGAGATGGTGAAGGACAGGGAAGCCTGGTGTGCTGCCGTCCACAGGGTCACAAAGAGTCAGACGCGACTGAGCGACTGGACAACAACCCTGAGGGGCAGCAGTAAACACCATTTGTGGAGATGACCTGCATCTCCATCTGGGGGAGGGGGCACGTGTAACACGATGGCCACACCCGGGCACAGCCACGGGGATGGGTTTAGAAATATAGTGTCTAGTTCACGGGAGCAAGGAGAGGAGGAAATAGCAGGAGGAGAAGGGAAGGAGGACAGAGGGGAAGAAAAGAGGCCGGGGGAAGGCAGGAAAGATCATGAGATTTCCCTGTGACATCATTTATAAACTATAAACATACATAAAGTGCAACGTGTGCCCAAGGGCACATACACAGTGCAGATCTATTTCACAGAGTGAAGGTTTCCAGGGCGGTAACTGGGAAGAGGGGCAGGGCACGAGGGAGGGAAAAATAAAGCAACCAGAGCGGGTGCCAGGCTGGCCCAGGACCAAGTGCGCTATGAACTGAAGAATCTAGCTCAACCGCTGAAGCCTGGGATTAAAAGTAAAAAATAAACAGATGCCTCGAAGGGCTTGTTAAGAAGCTGAAGCTCTCTCCTGAGGATACTGTGGAGCCACGGAAGGTTTTAGAGGGAGGGAGGGATGGGGTCAGCCCAGTTCCTTAGAAAAGCAACCAAACTGGGAGCTGAGAGAGCCCTGGGTGGGGGTGGAGCCTTGGCTGACCTCAGTCACCCTCCCCACCAGGACCACACAGACTGCCCACCTGCCCACTCGCTGCCTGAACAAAACCAGAAAACAAATGGGTACGCAGTCAGGGCTCAGCCCCGTCACGCATCCTCATCTCAGAGTGCCAAGGACACCACGGCAGTGCCCTCCCCAACCCCCATGCGTGTCCAGCCTTGCAGAAAGCCCTGGGCTGGGAGTCAAGAGATGCAGGTTCGAGGCCCAGCTGCCGCCCACACAGGACCAACTCTGTGCTGAGAATATCACAGGTAATGCAGAACACCAGGGTCTCTTGTGGAAGGGACCACCCTCAGTGAGGACCCGCCAGGAGCCCAAATATAACAAAAGGGGGCTAAAGATCAGGCCGCTCGGGGAGGCACCAGGGAAGGCTGCCTGGTGGAGCCGGTGTCCAGGCTAAGCCTTAAGGGACGCAGGAACCAAACCCTCCGAGATGCTCCAGGAAGGGCATTCCAGGCAGAGGGACAGCCTGGGCAAAGGGTGGGAGGGGGAAGGCACGCAGTATCGTAGGGAGAGGCACCAGCCCACGTGGCTGAGGTTGGAGGTCCCCCAGGAGCAGGTGGGCTGGACAGGCAAGGGGCTGAGTCCTGATAGCTGGACACCTGCTTGAGGGAGAGAATGAATTGAATGGGGCATCCTGGCACCTTGTGGATAACACCTGAGGAAGGAGGGCTTTCCTCAGCTCCCTCCACAAGATGCTGGCAGGAGGACACATGGAGGGCCCTCCCACATGACCGAGCTGTTGGGAGCAGGGCGGGCGTGGAGAGAACTGGATCCAGAGGGCTGCGACGTCCCCTGGGGCTTGTGACCCATGGGCTGTGGAGGGGCAGGCGCAGCTCTCCTCCTGTGCCCTCAGCCACCAAGAGGAGAGGCAGGTGGGTTCAGCCTGTGGCTAACTCTGGACTCCCACCATCCCGCTCTGGATCAAGCGGTGCCCTCTGTGTCCTGGTGTAAATGCCCCAGAGAAACGGCATCTACACACAGCTCTGCCATTTTGAGTGCAGGGTCTCACGGAACCCCTCAGGAGCCCTTGGACGTGGGCACTCCTGCTCCGCTCTTACAGAGAGGAAACAGGTTCAGAGAGGGGAAGGGACTTGGCCAAGGCCCCCTGCTAGGACAGGCCGAGGGTCAGAGCGTCAGAGTCAGGCGCTCCCGCCTGGGGTCCTTTACGTGGGCTCTTCCTTCTGCCTGGAACTCCCTTCCCCCTGCATGCCTAGAGCCCAACCTAAATGCCACCTCCACCAAGAAGTCCGCCCTGACCACACCAGGTGGGCCCTCTTTTCCCTCTCCCAGCCTTTCCTTCAGTGCGTTTGCTCACCTGTTTTTTTCCACTAAAGAAGGGACCCTGGACTGTCTTGCTTATTGATTTTGACCCTGTGCTCAGGGCTGGGCTTCATACAAAGTAAGAGCTAAATAAGTGTTTACTGAATGAATGACTAAGAAATAAGTAACCTCTGGATTGCTATATTGGAAAGAAACCCATCATTCATCCCTCTTCAATCTCATGCGGAAAGCCTTTCTGTTGTCTGGTAGAGCTTGCATACCTCCACGAACAGGGAGCTCACCACCACACAAGCAGCCCTCCCTATTTCTGAATGGCTGTCAGGATGGGAGTCCTTCTGTTATCCTGAGCTGGAGCCTATTTCCCTATGGCTTCTCTAGGCCCTGCCCCGGACCAGCCTGCAGAGACTCATAGGTCGTGCCTGGAGCCAGGTCACCCTGGCAAGAGAAGTCACAGCTCAGAGTCTGGATGTGGTTCCAGTGGGGACCCAGCAGCTTCCCTCCCACTCTAAGGGTCTCTCCTGGGTGTGTGGCTGGAAAGAGTGGGCGGCCATCGACACCCCACACCACCAGGAAGTCTGGGGCCAGGCTCTTCAATCCCCTGTGAGTGTCACTGTGCTTCTAACGTCCAGTGGCTTCAGGCCCACGAGGCTGGCACGATCACCTCTTTTTACAGATGAGGAAACTGGAGTCCAGAGGGGCAGGAGACAGGGGCAGGTGTCTGACTTCAAAGCCTTAATCTCAGCCCAACACATTCTCAAAAGGGCTTTGTGTGATGGTCTTATTTTGTGTCCTCCTGGTGGACTATTTGAAAGAGAATCCTGCTGTTGTGGACTCATTAGTGGTACAAGCTCATGCAGGGAGAGACTTTGGGAAGGCAAATTTTGGAGAAGGGAATGGCAAACCACTTCACTATTCTTGCCTTGAAAACCCCATGAACAGTACGGAAAGGCAAAAAGATATGAAACTGGAAGATAAGCGCCCCCAGGTCAGTAGGTTTCCAGTATGCTCGAACAGTGGTGTTGGAGAAGACTCTTGAGAGTCCCTTGAACAGCAAGGAGTTCCAACCAGTCAATCCTAAAGGAAGTCAACCCTGAATATTTATTGGAAGGACTGACGCTGAAGCTGAAACTCCAGTACTTTGGCCACTTGATTCGAAGAGTCGACTCATTGGAAAAGACCCCGATGCTGGGAAAGATTGAAGGCAGGAGGAGAAGGGGACGACAGAGGATGAGATGGTTGGATGGCATCACCGACTCAATGGACATGAATTTGAGCAAACTCTGGGAGATAGTAAAGGACTGGGAGGCCTGGTGTGCTGCAGTCCGTGGGGTCTCAAAGAGTCAGATACGACTTAGTGACTGAACACCGCCACCACCAAGGAGGTCACACAGCCAGCTGAGAATACGCCGGTGAGATCCAGGCAGCAGGACTCCCTGGTGGAGGTGCAGGGCAGGGGTGGCCCCTAGCACAGGCCACTTATTTGAGGACAAGGCTTGACGCTGAGATTTCTGGGTCAGTGCCTGCTCCCGGTCAGTTGAGGCTCCCCATGTTCCCTGGCTCAGTGCTGTTTAGGAAGAATCCTTGGGAGGTTGCCAACTGGTGTCAAGAACCCGCCCTCCCCTGCAGCCTGGCCTCCCTCCATTCCCACCTTCAAGCCTTCACACTCTCGTTCCCCCAGGAATGAGCTGGCCCTAAGGCCTCCTCTGCCTGGCAAAATATGCTCCCCAGGGTTGCCTGGCTGTCGCTTCCTGGGGGCCGCTCCAGCTGGTTGGTGTCCCGTCTGGGTCTCCAAAGCCCTGGGGCATCCCTCAGTGCCACTGTGAACTCACCGGATGCCCCCCTCTTCCTCGCCCATCTACTCCGGACAAGCCTGACCCCTGAGGGGTGGCAAACATTCCACCCCTGCCAGCACCCCCTCCTCCAGCAGCAGCAGCGTGGGGGCCTGTGAGGGGACTCTGGGCTCGGGTCCTATCTCCACCCCGACTTGGCTGGGTGACTATGAGCAAAACTGGCCTCAACCTTTCCATGTGTAAAATGGGGGTACATGTGTGGGCTGGTGCAGGAGCCATGGCCTGTGGCCTCTGGGGGCTGCTCCAGCTCCTACCTCGCCAGCCTGGGACCCCTTCGCTTCAGTCCCCAGCTTGGACTCAACAACTCTGTGTGCTCTGTCGCTGAGTCTGGTCTGACTCTTTGGGACCCCACGGACTGTGGCCCGCTAGGCTCCTCTCTGTCCATGGGATTTCCCAGGCAAGAATACTGGAGTGAGTTGCCATTTCCTTCTCCAGTAGGAAAGCTTCTGGACCCAGGAAACGAACCTGCGTCTCCTGCATCTCCTAGACTGGCAGGCAGATTCTTTACCACTGAGCCATCTTGGCTGTTTCCAAACCTCAAACCAGCATTCCTTGACGGACTGTTTTGCAACCGGGGACCGAGCCTTGGTGACAAGCGAGGACTGTCCCCAAGGTCACCTGCAGGGACCCCAGCGGCCCCAGTTGTGTGGCTCTAAGAGGCTGCCGGGTGGGTGCCCGCCCCCCTTCCCACACATGCACTTATGAGTCACCATCACCTGGGCCGAGTCAGTGAAAGGCGGGGGCTGGAGGGACAAGGTCAGCCCAAGGAGAGCCATGGGCGGATGGGAAGCAGGGTGACGAGACTTCCAGCCCCAGGGGAGCCGGGTGGGGGCACAGAGGGAAACTGCGGCCAGGAGGAGCAGGGAAGGGCTCCAGGGCCACAGGCAGTAGGGTCTCCTGTGTGATGGCCGTTCTTTCTGCTCCATCAGCCCGTCTCCCCAGAGAGGAGACAGGGGCTGGCAGCCTTCACAATCATCGGGGCGATTAGCAGGCAGATGGTCCTGCTGGACTGAACGTTCAAGCGGACAGACGGAGACGCCGCTGGGACACGGGCTGACCCGATCAGCACCGGTGCTGGTGGGCGACGCCGCTGCTTGGCCTGGAGGAGGATCCTTGGGGGACCCCGTCACTGTCTCTGCAGGGCCGTCCTGGGGCGGGGGGAGCAGAGGAAGTGGGGAGAACCTGGGGGAGAGCCTGAGGAAGACAGACTAGTAGCTGTACGCTGAGGGGTCCTCTGATCCTGGCTGGGAGGCCAGATAACTGACCACTGAGAAAAATGCCTGTGGTGAGATGTTTGGGCTTGGAAGTCAGACTGCCTGGGGGTGGGGATGGGGGTGGTGGTAGGGGGTTACACAGACACCACCATTTCCTTCCTGGCTGTGTGACCTTGGAAAGTTGGCAAGTCACATCCCCCCTGAGCCTCAGTTTCCTCACCTGTAAAATGGGGCAATTTAGTTCACAGCTCACAGGATTGTCGTGAGGATGAGAAAGTACACAGGAAGCACTTAACACAATGCCTAGCAAACATCAAGTGCTCAATAAAGGCCTGGAGAACATAGAACAGGTCCAGAGGTTCACTCCTGGCTGCGGGAGTTCCAGGAATTATTCCAGGCTGAGAGTTGATCCTTGGCCCTCTCTGCCCGGGGGGAGGGAGAAATCCCCGGGGACTCGGCACATCCTGGCTAGTCTGAACTTGGTCGGGTGGGGTGGGGCAGGGGCGCGGGGGTGCGGGCTGCTGTCTGGGCGCTGGAGGCGGGAGGCCTGTTTCCACACTGAGAGTCAGATCCGAGACCCCCAGCGCAGCTGCTGCAGCGTGAGAAGCGCCGGGAGCCGGATGTGGAGGCGAGAGGCAGACAGAGGAGAGACTCATTACGGAGGGAGAGGAAGCAGTGAATAATTCATCACAGATGTGCGCCACGGAGGGGGCGCGGGCGGACAGAGCTCGAGAGGGCACGCGCGGGACAGGCCCCGCTCGGCCAGCGGGGGGCACTGCTATCCTTGAACCTCGTCATCCCTGAGCTGCCCCTGGCTCCCCCAGCACCGCAGGGGCCACACCAGAGGGTCCTCCTCACCATCCGCCCTGACCACCCCTGCTCCAGCCTCACCAGCCTGGGAACACGCAAGCCGTCTGCACCCCAGGCCCTTTGGCCTGGCTGCAGCCTCTGCCGGCCACTCTTCCCCTGGACAGTCCCCTTGCTCCCTCCCTCCCCTGTGTCAGGGCTTTGTCCCAGGGTCACCTTCGCCCCACACCCTTTGTGAAAGTGTACCCTGCTAGCCACTCACCCTCATGCCCTTTCCCTGCCTCGTCTTTCTTTCCAGCACGTGGCACCACCATATATCTCCCTCATCTGTCTTGTTCCTTAGCTGCCCCTCCTCCTAGAAACATCAGCTCCACGAGGGCAGGGATTTCTGTTAGTCTTCCTCTGTTTTACCCTGAGGGCCTATAACAGTATGTGGCACGGAATAGGGGCTCAGCAGGTATCTCGTGAACGAGTGAATGGCTCAGGGTATTCTCCTGCCTCGACAACCATCAACTCCCCCTCCACCCCCTACAGCCCCAGCTCTCTCCCCACATCCCCGCCTGTGGTTTGCTCAGTACCCACAGCCCGTCCTAACACTCACAGTTGGCCTCTATTCCTTGCTGCTCATGCACCCTCCACGGCATCCCCTGCGCCCAGGACAGAGTCCAAGCTCCACAGTCTCCCACCTGCTCTGCCCCAGCTCCCTTCCGTCCCAAACCCTTCATGCCGACCAAAGTCGCCTGACCGATTCTCTGAGGCAGATCTTTGTACAAACTGTTCCCTTTGCCCAAATTCTCTCTTCTTCCCTTAGCTGTCTGGAAAACTCCTACTCATCCTTAAAAACCCCACTCTGGGACCTTCCTCCCCTCTCACAAGAAAATCACTGCTTCCTTCTCCAGGCATGAACAGGACCCTGTCTGTCCCCCCATCAAGCCACCCCCCACCCCTACCATGCTCCGACATCATCTACACGTCGTTTCTCCCTGGGTCTGAGCCCCCTGAGTCAGGAACTGCTAGTGACACCTAGCACTTTGAAAGTATGACCTTAGTGGTCCTTGCAGCCACTCAGAGAGGAAGGTTCCAATATTAATCCCATTTCACAGATGGGAAAACGGAGGCCCAGAGAGGTAAAGACACTTGCCCTGGTGGCACGCCTGAGACTTAAACCCGGCCCATGGCTCCAAGACTTGTGTATCCTGCCTCCCTTACATCAGCACACATCAAACTACATCTCTTTGAATTGAATGTAACCATTTTATGCCTCTAGAGGCTCAAGCTCCACTCAGAGTCCAGCACTCAGGTCAGAGCGCAGCTCTGCAGGCCCCCCGGCCCCCACTGTCCAGATGCACAAGCCAAGGCTACTGTCAGGACTGAGGCAGGCAGGCAGGGGAGGACACTAAGCATCCAGCATCCTGGAGGTGTTCCCAACACTGGGTGCACACAGCAGGGGCTCCCCTGGCCTCTCAGGCTGCAGCAGAGATGGGGTGCCAGCCGGGTCTGAACCCCAGCTTTCCCCAGTCCCAGCCCCGGCAGGAAGCATGGCTCCTCAATTTAAGCCAAGCCTCAAATCCCATTCTGGGAGACACAGGAGCGGTTGCAGATGGCACGAGGCCCAGGGACCGCCCCACTTAAGCAATCACAGGGTGAGGAGCTTGGGGGTCTTACCCAGGAAAGATGGGAAATAGGTTTATCTATGTTAAAAAAAAAAAAAAAAAAAAAAAGGGCTGGAGGTGGAGAGACGTGTCCTCGCACATTTAAAACAATGTTTTGGAAAATAAGAGAAACGCCTTCCCTCCCCCCACAACCTCTTGAATCCCTCTCCCCCGAGAATTCCCATTTTAAATGGATGTGCAGGCTCATAACACCGGCGAGCAAGGTCCCTGGGCCTCCTTCGAGCACCCTCAAAGGAGTGGGGAGATGCCACAAAGCCTGGCACCCATCAGTGCAGTCTGTCCTCCGGCAATTAGGCCGTGCTTCCCTCTGCCTTCTTCGCTTCTTTCCCGTTAAGGGCTTGCTGGTCCCAGACACAACCACCCTGGGGTCCCTGTGTTTGTGGGGTGGGGGCAAGGGGGGAGGGGGAGAAGGAAGTTGGGCCACAGATGGCAAGATGAAATTCAAGATTACCAGGGGGGTCTCCTGGGTGCCAGGCCCCACCCCAGTCTTTTCTAATCGTCACTGCAGTCTCGGAAGGGCGGGCTTTCCTTGGGTGCCTTTTATCAACAAGGAAACTGAGGTTCTGAGCCAGCCATGCAGGAAGTAAGAGCCGGGTCTGTCGGGGACAATTCAAGCACTTTCTGCACCTCCAAGACCCAGAACTGGATCCGCAGCATGAAGCTGGCTGTTCTCCAAATCCTGGGGACACTCAGATCAGATGCAGGTCAGGCTGGGTCTGTCCTTCCTTCCAGCCTGGGTGGAGCCCCCTGGGTTCTCAGGGGTGGGGGGGGGCTGTGGTACCGAACACGATGACAAGAGCCTTGATGGGGGACGGGATTGTCCCCTGGGGACGGTCCCAGCACAGGGGTGAGCGTCTGGGAAGCCCCAGGGGAGATCCTGTCCCTATCCAGGCTGCTCTGCCCCCACAGAAGGGGATTCCAGGGGCCTCTGGGATGTCAGACCGCCAGCGAGCCACCCACCGGCCAGTGCAGGACCCACTCTGCTGACCCACGGACCCTGCCACCTCTTGGCCACTCCTGAGGCAGCCCCTCCCCCCATGGAGGCCTCTTAGCATCTGGAAAAAGATGCTGCTGACAGTTTTCAGAGCTGGCTTGAGAAATCCTCTGAATGTCGGCTGTGTGGCCACGGGCAAGTTACTTAACCTCTCTGGGCCTCAGTTTCCCCCTGTGCACCTAGGGGTGAGGATAGGGCCGACCGTGCAGGGCCACAGGGAGGAATTAAAGGGTTAGCCCGATGCCTGGCACACAGTCAGCTCCTTCTGAAAAGTACCATTATCCTGAGTTCTGAGGCCAGGAGCACAGAGGCTGCAAATCCACGCCCTCCACCCCATCCCATGTCCATGAAGAGGCCTGGGGTCACAGGGCCTGGAGGGCTGGACTCCCTGCTCCAGACGCTCCTCCGCGCCCGCCCTGCCAGAGCCACTTCTGGAGCTCAGCCTCGTTCGGGTCCCAATCCTGCATTTGCCCACAGCCCCCCAGCCCCAACTCCCCACACATAGCACCTCACCCTATACACACACACACACACACACACACACACACACTCTGTTGGTGCACCTCCACCCGCAGCCCCATGCCCCGAATGAGGAGAAAAGCCAAAGTCACCAGGGACATGGCTGATGAAGGGGAAGAAAAGTGGAGCAAGGTGGACAGTCACAGAAAGGCCAGGAGAGAACCCAGAGACACGGGGACAGAGCAGGAGAGAGGACAGGAGGCCAGAGGGGGATCAGAGAGACGCAGGGAGGAGACAGGACCAGACCAAGAGGGACCGCGAGAGACCCAGAAGAGACAGAGGCGGAGAGAAGAGCTGGAGTTGGAGACTCAGACAAAGACATGGAGAGGTGGAGACTCGGGAGCCGGCCAGGGCAGGGCACCGAGTCACACAGCGCGGATTCCCTGACGGAGACCCCAGAACAGAGAGGAAGGTGGAGCCGGGGGAACAGGGCGGGGAGGGGGCCCCGCGGCCGCCGCCCTCCAGCTGGACCCAGGGCCAGCCCTAGCCCCGGGGCCCCGTACCTTTGGGCCGTCGCTTCACCACGCCCAGCCGCCACTTGAGTGACACGGCTAGCATCGCGCTGCCTGCCCTGGGCCCGGGGGCCCCGCAGCCCAGCCGCTCCGCGCTCCTCCGCGCTTCTCCGCGCGGCTTGCGCTTCTGGCAAAGGCTGGGCACTCCCTGCTCCTCCCTCCCCGGTTGCTAAAATAGATAATCCTCCCCGGAGCCGGCAGCGGTGCCATCAGTGAGGTCCTTCCTCCCCCGCAGCCCGGCCTGGAGAGTGCGGCTCCTGGGGGCGGGGAGCGGGGGGAGACCCCCGACATCGGAGCAAACCTTCACCGCCCCACCGGCTCCTCTATCCTCCCAAAGCGCTGACCTTGCCTGCTCACCCCATCTTTTGCCCAAATCTACCAATCCCCCTCCCTCTTTCCCCAGGTGGGGGGTCTGTTTGATGCCCCCAGGCCTTTGCACTCCCTGGAATGTTCCTCCACTCCTAGATGTCTCTGCCCAGGGAGGTTTGCTTAGAGATCCCCACCCGCCTGCTGGGCCCCAGTAATGCTTTGCATACTAGGTTGAGATTGTCTACCCCCTCCAAGCCTGGGAGCCCCTCCAGACAAGGACAGGGTCCTCTCATCCTGCATCCCCTGAGGTCAGCATAGGCATCTCACAGCCATGGGTGTCGAATGCTGAGTCTGAGGCCCCACCGCCTCACTCCCAGCTGCTACCCTTAGCCAAGTTTGTAACACTGAGCAATAAGAGAATCCCCACCGAACTGGCTGGGGTGAGGGCGGGGCGCGTGGTGCTGATGGAGACCTGTGAGAGCTCCAGGCATTCAGCAAGAGCTCAACAGATGCATCTGGTGTCCCTTCCTGTCTCACACACAGCTAGCCTCCTCGCTAACCACCCCAGCACTACACTTGGAGCCAGGCAGAAGGGCAGCAGGGGGCTCAGGGTCACAGAACAGATGCGTGGCAGAGATGGGACGGACGCGGCTCCTGCTTCCTCCAACCTTTCTGCAAACCACTGAGGCCGCCACGATGAATCAGGCCACGGAACACCTTCACAGGGAGGGCCAGATGCCCTCTTGGGAATCACGAGCCAAGCTGCTTCAGTCCTATCTGACTCTGCAACCCCACAGACTGGAGCCCGCTAGGCTCCTCTGTCCATAGATTTCCCAGGCAAGAATACTGGCATGGGTAGTCATTCCCTTCTCCAGGGGATCTTCCCGACCTGGGGATCAAACCCGCTTCTCTGGCGTCTCCTGCACTGGCAGGCGGATTCTTAACCACTAGAGCCTCCTGGGAAGCCCCCGCTATGGATGGAGCGCAGGGCAATTATTCTGAGTCAACAGACCCTGCAGCTAACAGAGGCGACTCACCCAGTGAGACACTGATGCCCTCCTCAGTGATCCCCCGGCCTTCAGATCCCACCCAGGAGTGTCCACTCGGCTCTGTCACGCCTTAATGCCTCCCTGAAGCTTAGAGATCAGCCAGTTTTGACAGAAAGCAGGCCGCAGACTCAGAGCGTGCCCCCTCCTCCGCCCCAGTGTGGGTTCCAGCCCAGTGCACTGGGAGGCTCTTGCTGGTGGTCTCGGGGAAGCCCTATGGGGGCGACTCAGTGAGGCCAGCATGCCTGGGTCCTTTCTACTGCATCCGGTGGGGTCTCCCTCCCTTCATCCTGAAGGCAAGGGTGGCAGGGGCCGCTCAGGGCAGCCCGGCTAGATGGAAGCAAGCACGTGAGGGGATCACACAGCT
The DNA here is from genome assembly GCF_029407905.1 of Bubalus kerabau. NCBI lineage: Eukaryota > Metazoa > Chordata > Mammalia > Artiodactyla > Bovidae > Bubalus > Bubalus kerabau. Next base: position 59,459,461 of record NC_073643.1, on the reverse strand, counting down.
GCTTCCTGAGACACAGGGCAGGGTATACGGCGCCCCCATCTCAGATCGACCCACTCCACCGCAAGGCTGCCCACAGGCAGGGAGGCCCAGCCTCCAGCCAAACAGCAAGTCTCTGGCAGAGCTGTGCAGAGTCAGGTGAGAAAAGAGAGCTCCAGCCTCAGAGGATGGGCAGGCCCAGGTTCGAATCCTGACTCAGGGTGCACCCCACTGAGAGCCTCAGTGGGTTTATCTCCCAACTCACCCCAAGCTCAAAGTACCATGGGTTGCCCCCATCGAGAGGGGCATGGACTCCACTCAGAAGTCACTGGGGCCCAGCCACTCGCAGTCGATTGGGAGGCAGCTCCCTGGGTGTCAGAGGGCCCAGGTCCTGGAGCCGTGTCAGGCGTCACCCCAGGAGCTGAGTGAGGAGCACGTGGTCCCTGCCCTCTGAGAGCGCCCAACCCAGGAAGACGCTCTTCACCCGGAGTCTGCCTATCGGAACCCTGGGGACAGGACTCTGCTCTGTGTGGTGATCCCACAAGTTGGATCTGTACACTGCAGATGCTCAACACCTCTCACCACGCACAGTCCAACTTCTCCTCTAGACCACAAGCTCTCGGAGAGCTGGTGTCGGCCTGGACGACTGCTCTTTCTGCCTCCTGCTCCTTCTTCCTCCAGCAGTGTCACCCCACTTTTCAGGGGGCTGCTCCTCCCCTGCACTCAGCCTGGGTGGAGGTTGCCCCCCTATCCCCCGCAAGCTCCTGGAGGGCCCTTGACCCAGAGCCCGCTAACCAGCACTCTCCTAGCCCAGCCACAGTGATGAGCTCAGGGGTGAGCACACGACCCATCCTGGGACCTGATCAAAGTCCTGGGAAGGGGAATTCTGTCCATTGCAGGGTGTGCGGGGAAGTGGAGTCATGCTGGAGTCGCTGGTGGCCACCGTGACGCCAAAATGGAAACGGGAGCCGTGAAACTGATCCAGCCCCGATGATGACGTGCCTGACGTCAGTAATATCCCTTTTCTGTTACTTTAGCCAATACATTCCCTTCTTGGCTTAAGCGAGTTTGGGTTGAATCTTTGGTGACTTGGACTCCACCCAGTGCCTTCCTCATTCAGCTTCCAGGGCAGAACAGGGACTTGGCCAACACTGAATGAATGAATGAACAAGTGAACAGAACACAGATTGACATGCTCCCCAAACTCTGCCTTCAGTGGTCACCCTGAAACCTAGACTCGAGCTGAAGGAGTTCGAAACTGGATGATGGGTTCCTCGCTGGCTCAGGAGTCCCCAGACTGGCAGGAGTGGAAAAGGGACACTGGGGCGTTCTGGTTTCTGGCCATCGAGAACTTGTGTGTTATCTGAGCGGCTCCTGTCAGGTGCCCCCTTCCCCAAATTTTCACAGGGCTCCTTCTGCAGAAACGGTAGCTTGAGGGAGAGTGTGGGAGAGCGCAGGAGCCCCTAAAGGAGATGAGACCAACGGTGAAAGGGCAGATCAGGGGGCTTCCTGGTGGCTCAGTGGTAAAGAATGCCTGCCAATGTAAGGGACACAGGTTTGATCCCTGGCCCAGGAAGATCCCACATGCCTCAGAGCAACTACGCCCACACGCCACAACCACTGAGCCTGTGCGCCTCAGCTACTGAAGCCTAAACGCTATACAGCCCATGCTCTGCAACAAGAGAAGCCACTGCAAAGAGAAGCCCGCACACCCCAACTAGAGAAGAGCCTGCACAGCAACGAAGACCTGGCCCAGCCAAAAACAACTAACTAAATAAATTTCTAAAAAAAATTAGCAGATCAGCCCAGGTGGGGAGCCAGGGGGCCGGAGTCCAGGTTCCAGCCATCTGGGGCTACAGGGTGGCCCCAAGCAAGTCCCTCCTGTTCTCTGGCCTCTTGGGCTGGAGTCCACGGTCCTCCCTGGGCTCACCCTCCCTGTGAGTCCCACTTCCTCTCCCCCACAGCCCAGAGACGTTCCTCCCATCACCTAAGGTCACACAGCCACTGAGGCAGCCAGGTCAGGATTTGAACACAGGGCCACCTGATTTCCCTTAAAAATGAGCTAACAGACCCCCAAGAGATGGGCTCAGAGAAGGAAACCAACTACAGAGGGATCCAGGCTGGGCTCCACCCTGGATTCTGCTTTTTCATCCCTGCCTCAGCCTCACAAAGCCCCAGAGGCAGCGGGTTGCCGTCACCCCCACCTGCTTTACCCCCACCCGCTTCCCTGAGCAAATTAACATCTCATCAGATATGCCTTTAATCTTCTCAGCCCGGCCCTTTCTTCCCCGTGGGCCAAGTGGTGTGACATTTCTGCTGCCCAGCTCTGCTGATCTAAATAAGACAGAGGCCCCCAGGCTCTGCAGGCAACGTGGGGGGGAGGGGTAGGGGCGGAGGGGGCCGGTGGCCAGAACCCTCTTAACCACTTCTCCAGGCTGGTGGAGGGAGGAAGTGAAGTGAAAAGTGAAAGTGTTGGTTGTTCAGTCATGTCCAGCTCTTTGAGATCCCATGGAGTATAACCCACCAGGCTCCTCTGTCCATGGGGTTCTCCAGGCAAGAATACTGGAGTGGGTTGCCATGCCCTCCTCCAGGGGATCTTCCCAACCCACGGGTTGAACCCAGGTCTCCCACACTTCAGGCAGATTCTTTACCATCTGAGTCACCAGGGCGGAGGGAGAGGACAGTGGCTATCCATCCATCCATCCATTCACTCTTTCAACCAGCGTTCTATTAAGCACCTTCTGAATGCCAAGCCGGGAGGTCCAGCCACCATCGGAACCAGTCTTCACCACACTATCATTCTAGTGGGAAGGCAGAGTAAACGTCCCAGGATGTTAGAATAGAAGGCGAAAAATGCTAGAAATGAATGGAGCAGGGTGAGGGGTATGTGAGCACAGAGGGAGATGTTGCCAGTTCTAAAGAGAGTGGTCTCCTCAGAACCCAGATTGTGGTCTCTAAATACCTTCTCCCAGGAAAAGGGTCCCCAGGGCTCCTCAGAGAAGAGGCTGATTCCAGGACCGGTGCAAGACGAGCCCGGCACATCTCGTGCTGCTGTAAAGTAAGGACAGGCTTGTGGCAGCACTCGTGGTGAAGAACCTGCCTGCCAATGGAGGAGACATAGGAGATACAGCTTGGAACCCTGGGTCGGGGAAGATCCCCTGGAGGAGGGCATGGCAACCCACTCCAGTATTCTTGCCTGGAGAATCCCATGGACCTGGGGAACCTGGCGGGCTACAGTCATAGGTTCACAAGGAGTTGGACACGACTGAAGCGACTTCACACACACACACACATGGCCATGCTTGAAGGCTAGTAGGGAGGGCTGAAAGGACACAGGAGCCAGTTTGAAGGGCTCCCACCAGCCACATGTGGGCCAAGCTGAGCATCGGAAAGAACAATGACTGCAAAACTGCAAAAATCCGTGTGTTCACGCTTCTCAAAAGAAAGAAAAGCCTCCTCAGTTCCTTTCGAGGGACTCAAGGCAACAACTGATTATCCTATGAACAGAAGATGCAGGTAAAGAATGAAGCATTTATCCCTTCTTTCTGTATGAACGGTACTCGAAAGGAACCAAATAAGGGACGTCATTCTTTACAGAAGAACCACTGCAAATGGGTGCAGAAGAGACAACAGAACCGGAAAGCCGCCTTTTTGCAGCCCTAGTGAAATCAGGGATCCGGCGCTGGGCATCAAGGGAGGGCAGGACAGGACTGGTGACAACAGGGTCAGGAAGACACGCCTGCGCCCCTGAAGTGATCTTAGCGTCACCAAAAGTGGAACATTCTGGCACGCGGGCCTCTTGATAGCATGTGGAAGGAAGCCCACAGCACCACCTGCTTTGCCTGCAAAATCAGACCTGAAAGAGGAGAGTGAAAAAGCTGGCTTAAAACTCCACATTCAAAAAAGCGAAGATCACGGCATCTGGTCCCATCTCTTCACGACAAATAGAAGGGGTAAAAGTGGAAACAGTGACAGATTTTATTTTCTTGAGCTCCAAAATCACTGCGGATGGTGACTGCAGAAATGAAAGTAAAAGACACTTGCTCCCTGGAAGGAAAGCTATGGCAAACCTAGACAGCGTATTAAAAAGCAAAGACATCACTTTGCTGACAAAGGTCCATATAGTCACTATGGCTTTTCCAGTAGTCATATATGGATGTGAGAGCTGGACCAAAAGGCTGAGTGCCAAAGAATTGATGCTTTCGAACTGTGGTGTTGGAGAAGGCTCTTGAGAGTCCCTTGGACTGCAAGGAGATCCAACCTGTCCATCCTAAAGGAGACCAGTCCTGAATATTCATTGGAAGGACTGATGCTGAAGCTGAAGCTCCAATCTTTTGGCCACCTGATGCAAACAGCTGACTCACTGGAAAAGACACTGAAGCTGGGAAGATTGAGGAGGGCAAGAGGAGAAGGGAACGACAGAGGATGAGATGGTTGGATGGCCTCACCGACTCAACAGACATGAGTTTAAGCAAACTCCAGGAGATAGTGGGGGACAGGGAAGCCTGGCATGCTGCCTGGGGTCGCAAAGAGCTGGACATGACTGAGCAACTGAACAACAAGATCCAAATCTCAGTCAATAGAAAGTACACAGACTGAAGAATGTATTAATGACACCATGAGGCCGTTCCACAGGACAAATGACCCAGTTTTGCCAACACATAATTACAGTGAAAAAAAAAAGACGGAAAGGCACTGTGAAAGATTAAAAGAGACTTGAGAGACTGACAACCAAATGCGATTCGAAGATCCTGGTTGGACCCTGATTTGAATAAACCAAGTGTGAAAAGACATTTGGGAGGTGAAGAGGGGAAACGGCACAAGGACTGAACAGGAGACGATGTGAAGAAATTCTGTTGGGTTGATGCTGTTATTTTAATTATATATAAGAAAAGGACTTTGTTGGAGATACAGATGAAACAAACAAACAAAAAAAGCTGAAGATCTGCCCCTAAAATGCCTCGGGGGTATTCCTGTGCTATCAGTGCCATTTAGAAGTAAATGAAACACTGAAATGTAAAATAAAAAGAAGTGGGGGTTCACAAGGGCTTCACTGGTGGCTCAGATGGTAAAGAATCTGCCTGCAAGGCAGAAGACCCAGATTTGATCCCTGGGTCGGGAAGATCCCCTGGAGAAGGAAATGGCGATCCGCTCCAGCACTCTTGCCTGGAAAATCCCATGGACGGAGGAGCCTGATAGGCTACAGTCCATGGGGTCCCAAAGAGTCGGACAAGACTGAGCGACTTCACTTTCACTTTTCACTTTAGCCAGGGCACGGATTTTCAGAGAGGGACAGAGTGTTCCAGCATCACACAGCTTCCAAGCAGCAGGGGAGAGGTTCCAACACAACCCAGCCGACGGCCTTCTCCCCGACCCTCTGCCGTCCACCCTCATCAGACCCACTCTGGGCCAGAAGCAGCCCCACGGGGGACTCAAAGCCCACCAGGCGAGCAGCTTATCCATCTGATGGCTCCGCGACTTTCCTGAGTCAAGGAAGAGAGCGCCATCAAGCATTTTCTGAGTGGGCCGGGGCGGCTGTCCGACAGGTGTGCCAACAGGGCCACCTGCCAGGAAACAGGTGGCATGCCTGTTAATAGTCCTGGCACTGCCCTCACAGCGCAATGATTAGGAGCAGACGCCTGGGCAGGACATTAACGAGCATGCAGATTAAGTCGTGGGGTGCTTGGGCAGAGGTGATGGAGATGCTGCATTTATGGTCAGTCCCATGAGCCACCAGGGCTCCCCCACCAGCACCCATGCCTTCCCCAGCCTGACCTCCAGGGCTCCTCCCCAGGCGTGTCCACTGAGTCCCCGGGAGGGGACAGCCTGGGGGCAGCTTTAGCGGCCAAAGCACTGGGTTCAAGTCCCGCCCTCCCCTCATCCATGTAGTGGTAATCCCATCATCCAGGTACACGGCCTCAAGAAATAACGCGGGTCTGGGGCCAGTCAGGGCTTCCCTGGTGGCTCAGACGGTAAAGAATCTGCCTGCAATGCAGGAGACCCGGGTTCGATCCCTGGGTCGGGAAGATCCCCTGGAGAAGGAAATGGCAACGCACTCCAGTATTCTTGTCTGAAGAATCCCATGGACAGAGGAGCCTGGCGGGCTACAGTCCATGAGGTCACAAAGAGTCGGACACAACTGCAGCAACTTAGCCTGGGCCAGTCAGGGCGCTGTGAAAGGGACCTCCCTTATTATTACCTGCCAGGTGTCTGCTTTCAGACTATACCTTGTTTGAAAAATCTGAATAAAACCAAAGTTTTAATTGGACTCTGCACAAGATACTCCCCTTGGATGGCAAGATCAAGCCAGTCAATCCTAAGGGAAATCAAGCCTGAATACTCATTGGAAGGACTGATGCTGAAGCTCCAATACTTTGGCCACCTGATACGAAGAACTGACTCCTTGGAAAAGACTCTGATGCTCGGAGAGATTGAAGGCAAAAGGAGAAGAAGGCGGCAGAGGATGAGATCGTTGGATGGCATCACCGATTCAATGGACATAAACTTGGTTGAACTCCGGGAGATAGTGAAGGACAGGGCAGCCTGGCGTGCTGCAGTCCATGGGGTCGCAAAGTCGGACACAACTGAGAGACTGAACAACAGCAGCCAAGACCTCCCCAGCCTCTGCACACAGCAACCCTCCCCATGAGCCCATGATGTGCAGCTAAGATTAGTCCCAGATACCCGGTGGAGAGCTAGGCAAAGGGCTGGGGGGTGGGGGGGTGCAGCTCTGAGCCTGAACCTCACAAGCAGGCTCCAAGCCAACCCTCTTCCAAACACAGACGCCTCTGTCGTGGTCCCTGCGGGAGCGTGTGGGCAGGTGTGATTAAAGACAGCAAATGTGGCAAAATGAGGGCTTGGGCTACATAGCCGGCGCCTTCTTGCCATGTCCTCATGTCGGGGGAAGAACAAGGGACTCTCTGGGATCTCTTTTATTTCTTTCTTTTAAAATTTTATTTATTTATTAGCCTCACTGCATGCCATGTGGTATCTTAGTTCCCCAACCTGGGATCAAACCTGTGCCCCCTGCATTGCAAGCCCAGACTCTTAGCCTTGCTGCCCTTCCCACCGTATGCCCCTCCCTGTGACCGTACCTGCGGGCGGGCAGCCCAGGGCGGGGCCCTCCGGGGTTGTGAGAGCCCTGCCTCCCCTCGGCCACCGCGGGGGCACCACCTGGCATTTCGGGAGGGTGGGGAGGTTCATCCGGGTCTGTGTGTCTGCTTTCAGTGGCCCCGAGGCTGCAGGTGGATGACATCATGGCCTGGGGGAGCCCGTGGGAGGCCCCAGGAGGCAGCCACATCCAAGCATCACCCTTCCTGGGGTGGCCTGCAGGTCTGTATCCCCCAGCCTGGCACACAGAAGACCGGGAGCCCCCACAGAGGGGTACAGGGGCTTGTACCCATCCACCCATCACTGACATGGTCTGTGCGTTTCACCCCAAACCCCCGACCTCAAGCACACAGGAAGGAGGGGGCTGGAGGTCACAGAGCTCATTAGTGGCAGCTTCAGACCGAATGCTTGCGCTACACGCTGTCTCTTGGCAGCATCGGACTCTGTGGCCCCCCCAGACTGTAGCCCGCCAGGCTCCTCTGTCCATGAATTCAGGCAAGGATACTGCAGTGGGTTGCCATTCCCTTCTCCAGGGGATCTTCGTGATCCAGAGATCCGAACCCACATCTCCTGCATTGGCAGCGGATTCTTTACCACTGAGTCACCTGGGAAGACTGAATGCTTGTATTCCCCCCAAATTCTTATGTTAAATACCTAACACCCAAGGTGACGGTATTAGGAAGTAGGGCCTTCAGGGGGTGATTGTGGTCAATGGGATCAGTGCTCTTATAAAAGAGACTCCAGGGACTTGCCTGGTGGTCCAGTGGCTAAGAGTCTGGGCTTGCAATGCAGCGGGCACAGGTTTGATCCCAGGTTGGGGAACTAAGATCCCACATGGCATGCAGTGAGGCTAATAAATAAATAAAATTTTAAAAGAAAGAAATAAAAGAGATCCCAGAGAGTCCCTTGTTCTTCCCCCGACATGAGGACATGGCAAGAAGGCGCCGGCTATGGAAGCGGGCCCTCCCCGGAGCCTGATCTTGGACTTCCGGCCTCTAGAACTGTGAGAAATACATTTCTGTTGTTCGTAAGCTACCCAGGCAGCGTATTTCATTACAGCAGCCAGAATGGACTAAGACAGTGGGGCCAGAAATACCAAGCCCTATTACCCACGCCACCACCCCCCCAACCCCATGCAGGCAGTAACCACACACTCCAGCAACACCCAGGGATGGCCCTGGTGGGGGGGGCGGGCCCAGATAAAGAAATGGTGAGTGCGTCCCAAGGGAGCCCTCTGGGCTGTCCACAGAGAGACTGGCCCAGCCAGGGTGACCTCTCTCTGCCCACTTGTCCTCAGGGCAGAGGTATCAGTAATCTGAGCAAAGTCTTGGGGCTCTGGCCACTTGAACAAGCCACCACCGTGTGGGAAACAGGGCCCAGGACTGTAGGAAGCCAGGTGATGGCCCACGGGGGCACAGAGCTGCCCCCAGGACAGGGACACGGAGTCACACAACATGGGGGAAGGGGTAATCAGCCACAAGGGCACACTCTTGGAACCCTGGAGCTCCAGCGTGCTGGTTCCAGGACCACAAAGCACTCACCGTGGGACCACGCCTCGCTGGGACCTGACCACAGGCCACCGGGCAGCAAGGGACCATGTCTGAGTTACAGGCACAGAAACCATGGCAGCGAGGGAACCCCAAGCCACAGGTCATCAGACTTAGGGCGAGGATAAGGCCAAGGAGGGCCCCGTGGGGCCCTGGGCCAGGTCCAAAGGCACAGCGGGAATTACTGGTTTCTTGCCAAGCAGACTGGGTCTCCCAAAAGTTCCGTTCCATAGCCCTGAGTCCCCCACGCTTGCCCTCAGTCCCCCCAGACTCCTCTTCCCAAGGCAGTCCTGTAGCTACCGTGTGACCCAGGACAAGTTCCTGCCTGCCCTGGGCCTATTTCCCCACGGTAAAGTTAGGGGGATGGCCCTTTCTGAGGATCTGTTCACCACCAATAATCTATGAAATGACCATCACTCGTCTCTCCTTCCTGAGAAGCTTCCGTGGTTCCCAAAGGACCTCACTTGAATGAATGGACAAGGCACCCTCCTGAAGTCTGACCATCCTGCTCCTCTGGGCTCCCCTCCTGGATCCCGGCCTCTGCTCTCTGTCCTCCAGCTTTTGTCCTTCGTTAACTGCACAGCCCCCTCCTCGGAAGGCCTCCTCTCCACCTCCTGACGTCCCCTATTCACGGATCACCTCCCCCAGGAAGCCCTCCCTGGCTCCTCCAGCCCTGGATAACGTCTCTCTTCACACTGCTGGACCAACCGGACAGTCCTCAGCACCCGTCACTCCCTCCCCCAGCTCTGTTCAGCTGCCAGCGTTGCTCCTTAGACAGCAGTGGCAGCCTCCTCCCTGGTCTCCCTGCTTTCCCTTCCCTTCCCTACCCTTCCTAAGCCACCTTCTACCTGCCCACCTTGAGGCAGTCAGAAATCAGATCTCATCTTTCCCCTGTTTATATCCTCCCATGACTCCCAGGGTGCTAGCTGAAACCCAAATTCCTCCACAGGCCAAGGCCCCCTGTGACCTCTGGCCTCATCTCCTTCCACTCTCTTCACACTGACTCTAATGCCCACCCAGGCCCTCAACCACAGGGCCTTTGCACCCATTGTGCCCTCTGCCGGAATATCCCCCACCCCACCTCCACACCTGCTGTCTGCACAGCTCCGTCCCTCCCTCTCCCCTTTAGGTCCTCTTTCAAAAATCACCTCCTCCATCTCCTGAAGGTGATTCCTGGGTGGTTCAGACGGTAATGAATCTGCCTGCAATGAGGGAGACCCAGGTTCGATCCTTGGGCATGGCAACCTAGTCCAGTGTTCTTGCCTGGAGAATCCCACGGACAGAGGAGCCTGGCGGGCTGCAGTCCACGGGGTTGGACTGAGAGTCCAGAGAGTTGGACACGACCAAGTGATTCACACGTTCACTTTCATCTACTGAAAGGTGCAGATCCCACCCCCCGGCACCCCTACTCCCTTCCTTTTTTAATTTTTTTCCCTCAGCATTTATCATCTGACAAGCCACTCTGTACTGGTATCTCTTATTTATCGTCTGTCTCCCACACTAGAATGGCAGCTCCACTAGGGCAGGGTGCGTGTCCCAGCACACAGTAGGCGCTCAACGATACGTTCAGTGAGGGACTCGAGGCACGCCCAGCCCGGAGGTGCTTTCCCGCTCTCTGCCGACCCGAGGCCCCCTGGGCTCCCAGGGACTGGACGGGGGGCGATGCATCCTCTCAGTCCCTCTCCCAGGTTGGTGCGGGTATTTGCACAAGGTCACCGAGCCACAAGGACAGACCTGGGATTCGAACCCAGGACCCTCAGTTCCAAGCTCTCTTTCGATCAGTTCCTGGGCACTGAAAAACTCTGCAAGGAGGAAGAAGGAGGCCCCTCGAGAGGAATCCTGGAGCCAGTGATTCAGAGTCCCCTGCCTCCGCGTGGGTTCCAGCCGAGGGAGGCGGCCAGCCACCGCGAGGACATTAAGTGCCAGGCCCCTCCCTGGGGACATGCCAGCCTCGGGGCTGCAGATCACGTGGTGTCCTGGGAATCCGGGCAGAGAGCAAGAGGTTAGGAATGAGGGCACCTCGCTCCTGGAGCTGCCGGGGCCTCTTCTCTGCCTGAGGCTCAGGCAGCAGAGTCAACGAGAGGAAGAATAAGGAGCACGACAGCAGTGATAGACCAGCGGCACTTATGCCCAGACCTCATGCGTTCCCAGCAGTCATTCACTCTCTTGCTGAAGACATGCTGAGCAGCGCTCATGCTCAGGCAATGAATAAAGCTTGTACGCTCTAGGAGACACATACAAGAAGGCGGACAGAGACGCAGTCTAACGTAGGCGGAAAGAAGCACACAGAAGAAAAATGAGAGTCGGGTGAGCGGACTGTGTAGGGGGAGGCGGCCTCTCTGAGCAAGTCTTCATACGCAGGAAGGAAGCGGGGGACCCAGCCGGGCCGATCGCTGAGTGAGGCAGAGGCGGCAGCCAGTGCAAAGGCCCTGAGGCAGGACGGCACCTGGTGTGTCTGTGGACCAGGAAGGGAACCCATGTGGTTAGAAGCTCAGTGAGCGAGGAACTAGCTGTCTCAGGATGTCAGAGGTCACAGGGCAGACCACAGAAGGCTGGGTCTGTAGGGGGGGAGTAGGGGCCACGGGAACAGGCACTGTGGCAATGGGTGAAGGCGGGGAGGAGGCTTTAAGGACAAAGGTATCTGATGTTCAACTGGGAGATGTGTGAGTTTGTACAATGAGACCCTCTCCATTGCCTCTTCCTGGCCAGCATCTTAGTCAAGCCTGCCACCCTACATCAGTCTCCAGGGCTTACTGTGTCCCAGCCTGAACTCAGATGGGCCTCATGGGGGCAGAGACCACCCCTGTGGGCAGGGATGTGATCCCTACCCTGAGGCAGCAGAAGCCGAAGGTCAGAACCAGGACCTGGGGGGTCGGGGTGGCCGCCCTGGGTGTACGGAAAGCTTGGAGGGTATTTGGACCACCTGGGGTCAGGAATGGAGGTGTTGCGGCAATTGCAGCCTCAGCCAGACCGAGAGTGGAGCCATGTAAAGTGCAGCCTGTAGACCCAGGCCTGCCCTTGAATTAATTCTCGATGGACAATGACAGAAAAGTTCAGAAACAATAAATGGTTAGCAGCTCGACGCTACTACAACACCCAAAGCGCCTGATCAGGGCCTGTCTTTTCCATGTGCTGTTTTCTTTCACTTTTCAAGAGTTCATTGCTAATGTACTTTTTAAAGGGCTTCCCTAGTGGCTCAGATGGTAAAGAATCCACCTGCAGTGCAGGAGACCTGGGTTCGAGCCCTGGGTTGGGAAGATCCCCTGGAGGAGGGCATGGCTACTTGCTCGAGTATTCTTGCCTGGAGAATCCCCATGGACAGAGGAGCCTGGGGGGGCTACAGTCCAGAGGGTCACACAGAGTCGGACACAACTGAAGCAACTTAGCACGCACGCACGCATGTACTTTTTAAATGTATCAATATCCCATAGATTAAAAAGAAGAAGAAGAAGAATATGCTGGCCCTTCACCAGACAATCGGAGAAGCACCGCTTTGGAGGAACTAACCAATGACAAAAAGCTGGTACCCAGCCTGAGGTGTAACTCAGCATAAAGTCATGCTGCAAAATAAATGTTTAGCTTTTGAAATGACACAAAATTGTTATGTATGCTGAGATGGAGATAGCTTTGTCAGATCAGGGTTTCTCAAGCCCTGGCATGACTAACATTTTGAACAGGATGATTCTTTATGATGCAGGCTGTCTTATGCATCCCAGGATATATGGCAGCCTTGATGTACTCCTTCCCCAATTTGGAACCAGTCCGTTGTTCCATGTCCGGTTCTAACTGTTGCTTCCTGATCTGCATACAGGTTTCTCAGGAGGCAGGTAAGGTGGTCTGGTATTCCCATCTATTGAAGAATTGTCCACAGTTTGCTGTGATCCACACAGTCAAAGGCTTTAGCGTCATTCGTGAAGCAGAAGTTTTTCTGGAATTCTTTTGCTTTTTCTATGATCCGGCGGATGTTGGCAATTTGATCTCTGGTTCCGCTGCCTTTTCTAAATCCAGCTTGAACATCTCAGTTCACGTACTGTTGACATCTGGCTTGGAGAATTTTGAGCTTTGCTTTGCTAGCATGTGAGGTGAGTGCAATTGTGCGGTAGTTTGAACATTCCTTGGCATTGCCTTTCTTTGGGATTGGAACGAAACCTGTAGGCATATGAGTTTGCAAACCCTGGTGTCACCCGAAGGGGCGACCTGTCGGATCCTACCTCCCTAAAGTTGGCCCATGGAAGAGGCACAGCGACCACTGAGGACCGGTCTGAAAAGGTCACCATGGGAACCAGGAGAGCCTCAGAGACGCCGTCCACACAGCGGTAAAGCTTCCTTCAACGCCTCCCAGAGCCCAGGGGCAGTAGACCAGCAGCTGGACAGAAGCCACAGCCTTCAGCCAGAGGTTGAGGCCGAGAGAGGGGTCTTCGTGAATGGCTGGTCAATAAGAAGCTGGACGACAGCCTGGAGATGGGGAGCTGGTGGAGGGGACGCTCCTAAAGACGCCTCGGGAAGCTCGACTTTCAAACCGCCCGTGTCTGTGCTCCAGTGGGGGGCGGGGGTGGGGGGCAGCACAGATTCAGAGGGACTGGATGTCTGTGCTCTAACCTGGGGGGCTCTGATTCACAGTGATCCAGCAGGGGTCTCAGGGTCTGCCTTTTTAAAGCTCACCAGGTGATTTTCATGCACACCAAGAGTTGAGACCTCCCTCCGAGGGCCTCAGAATCTCCTGGGAAGGTTGATAAGAAATAAAGGTTCAGGCAGGAAGGTAAGAAAAGAGGGAGGGAGGGAGGAACAGACGGCAGGGAGGAAGGAAGGAAGGAAGTCTGACGACAACAAGTGTTGCTGAGGATGTGGAACCACTGGAACTCATACGTGGCTTGTGGTGATGTAAAGCAGTACAACTTTGGGAAGGAGTTTGGCCGTCTCTCTCTAAATATGCATATCCTAAAACATACCTCGATAAAGCCGTTAAGAATATGCTTACCCTACGGGCTGACAGCTGAACTTGAAGGTGTATAAGTAACAGAAACGTGTGCACCGGGCTACCAGGAGGCAGGGTCAAGAATATGCAGAGCAGAAGTTTCTCATAAAAGTCAAAAACTGGAAACAATCTGGCAGTTGAGCAAAGGAATACTACACACACTACTGCTACCCGGGCCGCAATGAAGGAGCTCCAAAACGTGGTGCTGAGGGCGAGGAGCTGGACAGAATACACACTCAGTTTATGTGAAGTTCAATAACAAACAATAACAAACTTCATCATGGAATGATATTTACAAGGGGTAATGCTGCAAGGAAAACAAACAGAACGATCATCCAGAAAGTCAGGACTGTGCATGCCTCTGGGTGGAGTGAGGGAGATGCAGCTTGAGATGAACCCACAGAGAAAGAAATAGAAATTTCTTAACCAGGGTAGTTACAAGGGTGTTCACTTTTCATTATCTTTTCCTCCTCTTCTGTGTTACAATCACATGCATATTTTACAATTTTCTTTATTTTAACATTTTTTATGTATCTATTCCCAGGTGGCGCTAGTGGTAAAGAACCCACCTGCCAATGCAGGAGACACAAGAGATGCAAGAGACACACTTTCGATCCCTGGGTCGGGAAGATCCCCTGGAATAGGAAATGGCAACCCACTCCAGTATTCTTGCCTGGAGAATCCCAGGGACAGAGAAGCCTGGAGGGCTAGAGTCTATAGGGTCTCAAAGAGCTGGATACAACTGGAACAACTTAGCACACACACCTATTTATTGGCTGTGCTGGGTCTTAGTTGCAGCAGGTGGGATCTAGTTCCCTGACTGGGGATCGAACCTGGGCTCCCTGCATTGGGAGTGTGGGGTCTTAACCACTGGACCACCAGGGAAGTCTCTACAATGTTAAGTTTCCCTTCTAGTTCCAGCAATGCTGATTCCTCAGGCTTGGGTTGGGGCCCTGGGATGAGCATTTTAAACACGCCCCCACTAGCCCTGCACCCTGAAGATTCTGATTCCCAAGGTCCTGAGGCCACACCAACCTCTAAAACACCCATGTGTTGGGAAGAGGAGCCTAGAAAGCCAGCCCCCAGTTGGCAAGCTGGGCCGTCGCTGGTTAAAAGTGCCCAGGGGACCCCCAGCACCGTGGCCGGCCCACAGCAAGTCCAGTCCGAGTCGGTGCACTAAAGGATGACCTTGGGGGTTTAAGGAAGGAAGTCCTGCCGGCGGGTGCCACTCTGGATGCGGGTGATACTGGAGGGGAGGGTGACACAGAGTGGGTGAGTCAGTGAAATCCCGTCACAGAGGGGCTGGCGGCCCAGTGTGCCCGCTCTGGAGGCCAGGCTCGGTGACTGCCCTTTAAGGAAAACAGAAGGGATGAGGAGGAAGCAGTTAAGAGGCTGCCATCAGGAAGGCGTCTGCTCGGGCTTCTGCCGAGGCGTGTTCGGTCTCCCCAGAGTCCAGGTGGGGGTGGGGGAGACGGGAGTGGGGCAGCTTCAAGCCCACCCTTGGCACAAAGCCATGGAAGACAGCCGCGTGGACGCCGCCAATCCGCATCAGTTGCTACCCCGTCACCACGGGAGGGAGTGGGCTACCCCCACAGTAGCTCCTGAATTGCTGATAGCCTGCTAAGTGCCAGGCCCCGGGGCAATGCTGGGAAGAGAAAGACAGCAGTCCCAGCCCTCTCCTGTGGGACTCAGGGCATGAGAGGGGGCAAAGGGAGGCTTTCCTGGAGAGAGGATGCTGGGCCAGGTCCACAGGATTAGTGCGGGTTCCCCAGGGAAGCCCCCTGTGCCCCAGAGGCAGAGAGAAGTGCATGGGCAAGGGTCTGGGGTGAGAGTAAGGATCAACATGCCTGGGTGCTCCCCAGGCTTGGCTCTGGGGCTTTATGCATCCACGTGGATTATCGCATGATGACACTTTCATGCAGGTGCTGCTATTCCCATTTGACAGATGAAAAGACAGGGCCACAGAGAGGTTAGGTAGCCCACACAAGGTCACACAGGAGGCCTGCGTGGCTGGAGCCCAGAGAGGGCAGAGGGAAGCGGGAATGGGAGAATGGAGGGGGCAGAAGTGCCGGGCCTCGCGAGAGGACGCTGACCTGCAGCAGCCAGGAGCCACTGAAGGAAGGAGGAAGTCAGGGCATCAGACACATTTCAAAGGTGCCCTACGGCCAGGGTACGGCCAAAGTCAAGCGACAGTGGACGACAGACAGACACCTCTCTTGTTTTGCACTGACGGAGCCTCAATGCACCATGGTCTTTCCTGCAGACAGCACGGTCCATACCGACTCCTGACAAGGCCATCTTGGACACAAAAGCACAAATTTTACCATGTGATGAACATAAGGAAGTGCTTCCTGGCACAAGCCTCGAAGACCCCACTTAAACCTTTGATTAATCCTCTACAAAGCGCAGTTAAGCCACTTCCACGGTTTCTGTTGCCGTTTTTGCTTTACTGAGGTCGATTTCATCAAGACGGAGTCTTTCTTAATTAAAACCTGTAATGAAGATTTGACTCATCAATCAGTTCCTTTGCCCACAGCACACACCACTTGATCACAGCATCTTCTGCCGCCTCAGATTCCCCGTTCCGGCCGTGATTTCTGTCCATTTCAATTCTATCGGGTCAGAATTTTGCAGATCTTAATGTTGGCATGGAGATTTGATTCTTCTGTCAATTTTTAGATCAATAACTACTTTTTTTTTTTTTTTTACTGTGCACAGTTTTAGCCAATGTCAGTTTTATTTTGTGTCAGTTATTTCTACTGGCAATGTTCATGACAGATTGGACTGGAGACGAATGGTCCGTGATTTTTTTTCTCCGGGAATCTGTGACAAATGGAAATATGCTTGCAAACCAGAAAAAGCACAGGGCTCTGAAGACGGGGAGAGAGAGCCAGACCCAGACAGAGACCACAGATACAGGCTACCAGGGAGACACAGAAAAACACGGAGATGGGGAGACACACAGGGAGAGGGAGACCCGTGAAACGGCAGCGCAGCTCCTGACGGCTCCTCAGAGTTGCACGGCGCTGTTCAAGCGAGTGGGCCGCCCTGCCCTGCTTCCTCTCCAGCCCCTTAAGGGACGGCCCCACCTGCAGGCCGGGGTCCTGCCTGGAAGAAGAGGTTCTCGGAGTCCTTCCCGGCTCCGCCTTGCGTTCGCGCCAGGGGAGGGCCTTCCTCCAGGTGCACCTGGACTCTGAGAGAGGCCGGGGCCAGGGCTGGTTTTGGTAGGTCTCCTCTCACCTGCCAACCCCGATCCATCAGGAGTGGCTGCTTGGAGATGGGTTTAAAAAGCCTCCGAGGTTAAGTCAGCAGGAAGCAGCGCGGCAGTCAGCTGGCAGTGGGCCGGGGGGCGGGTCTTGCGTTCCCTGCGTCTCCAGTTGGGGCAGTGAAAGGTGAGGGCCCAGAGATCTGAGTCTGAGTCTCAGCCACAGCACCACCTCTCTGGGCCTCCGTCCATCTGGGAAATGAGAATATTTCTATGATCTGGTCTCAGGAATTGTAGGGAGGATTAAGTGAAATAAATGGGGTGCATGTGTGTGTGCGCTCAGTCACTAAGTCTTGTCCAACTCTTTGCAACCACAGACTGTAGCCCGCCAGGCTCCTCTAACCACTGAATTTCCCAGACAAGAATAGCGGTAAAAAAAAAAAAAAAAAAGAATAGCGGTAGGTTGCCATTTCCTCCTCCAGGGGATCTTCCCTACACAGGGATTGAACCCGAGTCTCCTGAGTCTCCTGCACTGACAGGCAGATTTTTTTACCGCTGGAAGCCCAAAGGGTGTATTACACAGGTGCCAATAAATATTATGAATGAAGGGAAATTTATTGGGTGAGTGGATGATGAGGTAAGAAGCCCCGGGCTGGACTGTCTCACACTGGGTGTGCCAGGTCAGCTGCTTTCTCTCTCTGGCCCTCAGTTTACTCATCCATAAGATGGGTCTGCTTCTTATAAGCAGCTGAACACACACTTGGCATGTAGCCCACTAGTCCCACTCCTGGGTATTTAGCCAAGAGAGACAGAAACGTGTGTTTACACAAACCCTGGTCTAGAAGGGCTCCTGGCAGCTTAAGTCATAGTAACCCCAAACTAGGAACCACCCAAATGCCCACGAACAAAAGACTGAGTTAAGACACCCTTTTTCTTACACTTGGCAAGAAAAAGAAAGAGGTTCCATCACACAGCAGCGCTGGGGGAATCTCAAGACTTGACTGTGCAAAACTCTATGTGTATGATCCCATTTCTATGAAACTCTAAAAAACACAAATCAATTTATATTGATGAAAAGCAGATGGGTGCTTGCCTGGGTCTAGCAGGAACTATTTGGGAGAGGCACAAGAAAGCTTTCATGGGTGATGGGAAGGCTCTAATTATGCATGGATCGGGGCAGTGGTTACACAAGCCCATACATTTGTCAAAACTTTCAAACTGTACACTGAAGATGGGCGCATTTTATCGTATGTAAATTATACTTCAATACGGTTCATTTTTAAATGGGTCCTGAGACAACCTTCTTGCAAAGTTTCCTGGGTCGGTCTATGATCAGATGGTATATACCGATGGACAGGCCAGACCTTGTCACCCTGGAACAAACTCTACAAGCGGGGGGGGTGGGGGTGGGGGGCATTTCTTTAGGTGGTACCGGAAAAAGGAGCCCACGGCACCAGCCGTGCTGAGATTCCCCTGTGAGGGTGACCCAGCTCTGGGGTCAGGCTGACCCGTGCGGGAACCCTGCCTCTCGCCTTCACCACCTCGCTGTGACACTTGGGGCAAAGCACTTTCCCTGCCAGAGTCTCAGTTTCTAGAACATTCCTGTTTGTTGGCTCCTAGCTCTGGGCTGAACACCAGGCCATGCTATCAGCACTCATCAAAATTGGGAGACCAGTACGGACATGGAGCGCGTCTCTGGGGCTCCCAGTTCCGCAGAGGTGGCCAGAAGCTCTTGCATGCCGCTCCACTGGGCAGTGAGGTGGGCCTGTCCATCTAATGTGTGACGGTCTGTCTGCCGCTAATTACTGTGATTCTCCCATCAGCCTCACAGCATCTCCCTTCCTCCAGCAAAGGGGCTGATGGTGAAACCACCTCACGTCAGAGTACTCAGACAGCTGCTGACCCCACCATGGGACTGCATGATGGACGCAGGAGGTCTCCCCAGCTGCCCCGACAGCTTGGGGGGCCTCAGAGGGTAAACCACCCTCTCCCTGACCACCAGGCAGCCTGGGAAGACCCTGCAGGTCTGGCCGCCCCACAGTCCAGAACCCAGAGCAGATGAGAACCAACACTTGTCAATGAGCTCGGGATGAAATTCGCACCCAGCTGCCCCTCTGACACCAGAAGGTTCTCCTCTTCTCTCTGCTGAGGTCATTGGCCTCTCCTGTACTTCCCTGAGTGGTTTCTCCCAGTCTTAGGTGAGAAGGGGACAAATGCACCTTGACGTTGCCACGTGGGGCTTATTTCACCAAGCACCATGGTTGCTCTGTGACGGTTCCCTTTATGTGTCAACTTGGCTGTTCGGTCAAACCCCAGTCTAGATGTTGCTGTGAAGATATTTTCTAGACGTGATCGACATTTACAATCAGTTATTTAGTGAAGCATATGACCCTCCATCACGTGGGTGGGCCTCACGCTGTCAACTAAATGTCTTAAGAGCAAAGACCGAGACTCCCCCCATAAGAAATCTGTCTCAAGGCTGCTGCCCAGAAACGCTGCCTGGGGCTCCAGCCTGCCCGAGCTGCCCTATGGATTTCTGTATGCCAGCCCCAGCATCACTTCCACCAATTCTTTAAAGCAAATATCTTCTTTTTTGATAGCTATAAAGATAGATAGATCTCTTATCCCTCCTGTTTCTCCAGAGAACCCTGACTGATACACTCTGAGCCCACGCTCCTCATTTAAATGAACTGAGGCCCCTACCACGGCACCAGTTGTTTCTACCCCTCCATCATCCAGACTCAGGTCTTCTGGTAACAACACTCCGATTTTGCTCTGGGGACACCCCCACCCCCACCCGCTGTCCATGTGATTCATGGGGCTGACCTTCCTTCCAAGGTGGGCATAGCTGATTAGAGCAGCTCACTCTCCCTGCCACCTGGACCCAGCTGTGCATTCTTGCCCCACGAGACTGTGGGATGGTACGAGTCTGGAGCAAAGCCAGCAGCACAGAGAAAGAAAGACAAGGAATGGGAGGACGGAGCGCTGATGTCATCCTTCGAGTCCCTGGATTCAGCCCTTCCTGAAGCTGTCATGAGCATGTCAGGCCTCTTCCTTGGGGTGCCACTTCCTTGGGGTTGGGTTTCTGTCGTTTCTAACCTGCAGCTTCCTGCCTGACACCGCCTCCTCTGCAGGCCTGAGAGTGAGCAGGTGGCCACGGCTCACGAAAAGGGCCCGGTTTGTTTTGGATCCTGGTGTGTGCAAGCCGGAAGCAGAGCTGATGAGCAGAGTGGCGGAGGGGAGGCTGAGGAGGGAGAAGGAGTGGGAGGAGGCACCCAGCACGGGGCTGCCAGTGGGGACAGGCTGGGGGAGAGCAGGGAGCGGTGGGCCAGGGGAATTCACCCGGCACTGCTGTGGGTGTCACACACCTGCCCCTCGTCTCTCCAGGGAGCCTGCAGCAACGGGGGCGCTGCCAGGGGGGTGCAGGCTGGGGGACAGCAGGGAGCGGCGGGCCAGGGGAATTCACCCCACACTGCTGTGGGTGTCATACACCTGCCCCTCGTCTCTCCAGGGAGCCTGCAGCGAAGCGAGGTCTCCGCTCCCACCCTCAGCACGTGATGCCCCGCTGTGCCACCTCCACACAAATACTCAGCAGTTTCAGCCTTTTCAACGTGGGGCCTCTGCTGGGGATCTCTCTGTGCTTTGTTTTTTTTAAAAAAAAATTACTTATTTATATCTGGCTGCATCAGGCCTTAGTTGCGGCGTGACGGATCTTCATTTTGGCACGCGGGCTTACCTGCCCCGTGACATGTGGGATCTTAGTTCCTCAACCAGGGATAGAACCTGGGTCCCCTGCCTTGGAAAGTGGATCCTCAACCACTGGACCACCAGGGAAGTCCCTCTCTGTGGCTTACTTTCCATGTCCCTCTGTGAGATGCTGCCAAGCACTTCCGCACACATTTTATTGGCCGTTTGGATCTCCTTTGTGAACGGCCTGCTTGGGAATCTTTGTCAGTTCGCTTTGGGGTTGCCTGTCCTTTTCCTGTTGATCTTTATGTATTCTGGATGAGCCCTTGGTCTGTCAGCAATATAGGCTACATATGAAGCCGTCTGGACCTGGGCTTTTGTTTGCTGGAAGATTTCTGATTACAGTTTCAATTTCTGTGCTTGTGATGGGTCTGTTAAGATTTTCTATTTGTTCCTGGTTCAGTTTTGGAAAGCTGTACTTTTCGAAGAATTTGTCCATTTCTTCCAAGTTGTCCATTTCATTGGCATATAATTGCTGATAGTAGTCTCTTATGATCCTTTGTATTTCTGTGTGGTCTGTTGTGATCTCTCCATTTTCATTTCTAATTTTATTGATTTGATTTGTCTCCCTGTTTCTTGATGAGTCTGGCTAATGGTTTGTCAATTTTATTTATCCTCTCAAAGAACCAGCTTTTGGCTTTGTTGGGTTTTGCTATGGTCTCTTTTGTTTCTTTTGCATTTATTTCTAGGCTACATATGACTGCAAGGTGGGCCCAGAGAGAAACCACAGGCCACTCGTGGGGCTCACACTTATTCAGGATGGGTCTTTGTTGTTCAGTCGCTCAGTAGTGTCCGACTCTTTGAGACCCCAGGGACTGCAGCACGCCAGGCCTCCCTATCCATCACCAGCTCCCAAAGCTTGTTCAAACTTATGTCCATTGAGTCCATGATCCCATCCAACCATCTCATCCTCTGTTGTTCCCTTCTCCCCCCACCTTCAATCTTTCCCAGCATCAGGGTCTTTTCCAATGAGTCAGTTCTTCACATCAGGTAGCCAAAGTATTGGAGCCTCAGCCTCAGCATCAGTCCCCCCATGAATATTCAGGATTGATTTCCTTTAGGATGGACTGGTTGGATCTCCTTGCAGTCCAAGGGACTCTCAACAGTCTTCTCCAGCACCAGAGTTCAAAAATATCAATTCTTTGGCACTCAGCCTTCTTTATGGTCCAACTCTCACATCCGTACATGACTAGAGGAAAAATCATAGCTTTAACTATACAAGTCTTTGTCAGCAAAGTGATGTCTCTGCTTTTTAATACACTGGTCTGGGTCATACGCAGGATGGGTCTAAAAAAAGTCAAGTTGTGAAGCTTAGATATTTTAGAAATCTCCGACCATTACACCATGAGTACAGGAAGACTCAAGCACAGGCCAAGCACAGGAGGGCAGGGGAAGGAGGAAGAAGTCCAGTGAGTGTCTGCCCTGTGCCAGGCCCTGTGCCAGAGTGCCACCTGCTTCATCTCAAGTGCTTGTGTGGCCCTGGCGTTCCCAGAACATGCAGACCTGTCTGTACCTCGGGGCCACCGCACTGGCTGTTCCCTCTGCCCATGCAGTTCCCTGCAGATTGGGCTTCTTCTCATCGTCTAAGTGTGTGCTTGACCATCCCCATCTCGGAGACACCTTCCTGAGGACCACAGGTGAGGGGAGCCTCCACCCACTGTTTGGCCTGCCTGGATTACATTCAATCTCATGCTCATCCACCAGTTGACAAGGCGCTCAGCTGGCTAACACACTGGTATGGAAGGTCCATCAGGCACGGTCCTGTCTGTCTCATTCACACTCTACCCCCAGGGCCTAAGGCAGTGTCTTCACATAACAGCTGCTCAGCCAACAGCTGTCAAACAAATGGATAAACAAGTCTCACGACAACCCTGTCAGGCAAATACCAATGGTGTGCCCATTTCACAGATGAAGAAACTGAGACTCCAAGGAGATGGGTAATGTGTTGAAGGTCTCAGAGAGAGTGAGGGGAATCCCAGTCCTTGCGAGTCTGCCCGCTATGCCTGCCCCCTGCCCGTCTCCAGGTTTCTTTCAGCCCTGGAGGGTGGCAGATCCCGTGAACTGTTAATCCTGTCTTAGAACTGGATTTCGTGGCTCCAGATGAGCTGGGCGAGGGGGACAGAAGAACTGAATGGGGAGTGGGGAAAATGCAAGGCTGGGCCCCCTGCCAAGAGGCCAGTGCATGAACAGAAGCAGGTCAAGTTTGCAAAAGCTGGGCCCACCAGTGTGCCCAAGGCATCTCCAGACACACCCTGAGTCCCGAAGCCCAAACCCCACCCAGGACAGAGGCCCTTCCGGCAGCAGCCTGAATGGGGCACTCAATGCCTCCTAGGGCAGTCTGGTTCAGTCTGGCCCAGCCCAGGGAAGCAAGAGCTGTGGGAGTTGTCCTCAACCTGAGCTTGGCTGGGAGGCCTGGAGGGGATGCCCAGCACCTCCGGAACTGGGAATTTCAAGCACTGCTGGATATCTGGCTAGAAATTAGGTTAAAGCAGGAATAATCAGCTCATTAACCCCCTTGCTAGACTCCACACACACGCAGCCTGTCTCAGAGTGACGCTGCCTACTGTCGCTGTCTGCCTGGATCTGAGGAGAGCGGTACAAGTGAGATATTTAATTTATGCATCGTGCATATTTATTAGGAAGAAGTAAATAAATTAGCTGCCTGCCATCTGCAACCACCAGCCCACACTAAGTTCCCTCCGTCCTCGTCTGCCTCAGCTGGGACCACACCAGAGAAGCTCAGGCCCGGTAAAGAAGGGGTTCCTTTCTAGAAGGATTTTTCTCCAGGGTTTGAGCAGCGCTAGGATTACCATTTTTCTGAAAAGAAACCGATATCGGATACTATTCTAGGCCATTTGCCAACAGCGGCTCCTCCCATCAAGCCTGGGAGGTAGGCATATTGCCATCCTCATTTTAAAGATGAAGATGCGGAGACTCAGAGAGGTCAGGTCACTTGCTCAGGGACACAGAGCAAATGAGTGGAGAAGCTGAGCTCAAGTCAGGGGAGGCTGAAAGACTTCTGCGATGTGTTGGGGAGAAAGGTTGGGCCAAGAGGCAATTATATTCCCGTTCTGCTGCTAGTTGCTGCGAGGTCCAGACTGGTCCCATAACTCTCCTGGCCCTTCTCTGTTGAATGGGAAAATAAAAACCATAGAACAGACTCCATATGATGGAAAAGCAAATCACCACCCGTCCAAAACCTGAGTGGCCTTCAAGCACACTCCGGAGGCTCCTGACTCCCCCATGGTAAAGGGGCCAAACAGTGCCCCCCACACCTGCCCCAGACCTGCTGTGTAATTCTGGGCACATCAGTGAACCCCTCAGAGCCTCAGTGTTCTCCTCTGTAAAATGGGAAAACAGCTGGCTTGGGGAGGGCACGGGCTGTGGGGAAGAGGATCTCATGGGTGTGGGAAGCCTCTTAGGTCTGGTGGAGGCAGGCGGCAGGTGGGGCCAAGGACAGAGAAGCTGGAGGGAGCCCAGAATACCCGGTGGTGCTCCAGAGCCCAGAGAAGGGCGGTGACTTGCCTAGAGCCACACAGCAATCACAGCCACCCAGAGTCTCATACCATCTGCCTCCCAGGGCACTGAGCCCAGCACCGGTCCAAGCTCAGCCTGGATCTGAATCTTTTATGAAGCGCCATAAATCTCCCCAGAATCACTCCTGCCCACAGCCTACAAGCCCTGCCTCGCTGCCTCTGCCTCCCTGCAGGCCCTTCTCATTAAATGAAGTGCAGAATCCAAAGGAATTGCTTTTGATTTTCCCCGAGGGGACACCTGCCCCCTCCCTCCAGGGTGCCTGCAGGGCGCTGACAGTCAGACAGTGCGGAGATTTCTAGATAAAGTGTTATTGTTTAAGATATTTGGTTTAGCATCTCAGAGCCAACATTGGTGAGCCCCCTCTAGGTGCCAACACAGCCCCCTGAAAGCCCTGGGAGGTAGAATTGGCTCAATTCACACAGAGGACAGTTCAGAGCAAACGCAGGCCCACCGGGTCCCCTAATTCCTGGGCCAGGGGAGCTGGGGGGAGAGGAGCTGCCGATGCATAAAAACCAGCTTGTCCTCAGGCCACCGTCAGAGAGAGACAGGGGTGAGCTGCAGCAGGAACGGGACAGGTCAGACTCGAAGGAGACCAGACAGTGCAAGCCCGGCGCACTCGGCATCGAGTGAGTCTCAGCCCTCCGTCTCCCACACGACGAGGGTTAGACCTGGCATCTACCGTGGGCCAGGACCTGCAATGGTTTCCCAGGATGCTCAGAAGAAATTTGGACTCCTCTGCTCAGCCTGCAGGGCCTGGTTGAGCTCTCCGCCTCACCCCACAAACACGCCGGGGCACCCCTGCCCCAGGATCTCTGCCTCTGCCCTTCCCTCCACCTGCTGCGCTTCTCTTCTGGGTCTTCCCTCCGCTGGTCCACGCACAAACATCACCTCCTCCAGGAGGCCTTCCCTGACCACCTGGTCACCCTTTATCATCTCATCCCATTTCTTTACTCAAATAGTTTTATTTATTCATCTACTTTTGGCTGTTCTTGGTCTTTGTTGCTGGATGGGCTTTACTCTAGTTGCGCGGAGTCGGGGCTACTCTCTAATTGCGGCTCCTCTCGTGTTGCGGAGCACAGGTTCTGAGGCGCGTGGGCCTCAGTAGCTGCAGTTCCAGGGCTCTAGAGCACAGACTCAATAGTTGTGATGCACGGGCTCAGTTGCTCCATGGCCTGTGGGCTATTCCCAGATCCGGGATCAAATGGGCAGGCGTATTCTTTACTGCTGAGCCACCAAGGAAGGTCCCCGTTTAAAAAAAAAAATTTATTTGGCAGTGTTGGGTCTTAGTTGTGATGCACAGGATCTGTGATCTTTGTTGAGGTGTGCAGGATTGCTTTTTAAGTTGTGGCCTGCAGGATCTTTTTCAGCTTCGGCATGTGAATTCTGAGTCGTGGCATGTGGGATCTATTCCCTGACCAGGGTTTGAACCACCGGACCACCTGGGAAGTCCCTCATCCCGTTTCCTTGTCTTCCTTTGTTTCCGTGAACTCTTCTTTATTTGTTCGCCTGTTTATGGCCCAACTCCCCTGCTGCATAAGGACAAAGCCCATCTCGTTGGCTGCTCCAGGCCCAGTTCTTACAGCAGCGACTAGCACGGGAGGGCCGTAGAATGGATGAACGTGAGGAAGGAAGGAGTCAGTCCACTAGGGGCCAGGCCAGGCAGGAGGGAGGCAGCAAATGCTTGGGGTCCCACATATGACAACAGTCCCCTCCTGGCCTCCCCCGCCCCCTCTCTCCCCGACCACCCAAGGCCAGTTCCCTGAAGCAAAGGTGCTAGGGGAGGGGGAGGCTTCCCGGGGCAGTAGGGAGACCTCATGGGATACAGAGGGCTTCCCTCATAGCTCAGTTGGTAAAAAATCTGCCTGCAATGCAGGAGACCTGGGTTTAATTCCTGGGTGGGGAAGATCCCCTGAGAAGGAAATGGCAACCCACTGCAGTATTCTTGCCTGGAGAATCCCATGGACAGAGGAGCCTGGCGGGTTACAGTCCATGGAGTCGCAAAGAATCAGACACGACTGAGCAACTGACCTACGGCTGCTACGGGATACAGAGAGCGAGAAATGGTTTAGAACATGAGGAAGAGCAACACTCGAGGAGATTATGTAGCCATTAAAGATGACAAGTGTGAGAAATAACATCTGCAAGGGAAGAGCCCAAGCAGAATTGCCTTACAGGCTGATGACAACCACGAGGAAGCTGCGGCCTTCTTTGAAACAGCAGAACGCGGGAGACGCCTTGTGATCCAGCTCGCGGGGGAGGGGAGCAGGTAGATGAACGGTGCCCCACACCGACACTCAACAGGGCACCTGCAGCTAGAACAACCCGGGGGGATGCTGACCCAGTGAAGCCAAGTGAAGAAAAAACAAAAACAAAACGCAGAAGGGCATGTCATATGACACCAGCAAAAACAGACAGTGGAAAGGAGACTCGGAGGGAGCGCATCAAAGCGTTCCTGGATGGAGAGTTGACAGAGGATGATTTTAGTTTTGTTCTTGGTCTTCATGTTTCTTTCCAAAATGGTCCGCCTTTAACAACAAACGCATGCTCAATCAGGTAGAAACTTAATTTTTTCTTTATTTTGGCTGCTCTGTGCAGAACGTGGGATCTTAGTTCCCCAACCAAGGATCAAACAGGCACCCCCTGCATTGGAAGGGTGGAGTCCTAACCACTGGATAATCAGGGAGGTCACAGAAAGTAACTTAATTTAAAAGGATACTGTTGTTAATTTTTAATGATGGCAAAAAGCCAGAGGAATGTGCCCACATCAGTGCTACACGGAGAAGGAGGGGGCATTGTAATGCCTTTTTAAAAATTGATATTGCTGTGCCTAATTATTTTAAATAGTTTAAATGCCCAACAAACGTTTTATAAGATTTCTTTATTGCAAACAGACAAAGGAACAGACAAAACATACAAAGGAAGAACCAGGAAACTGGTCAACAGGAGAGTCAGAAGACCAATTTCAGCTCAGGGACCAGATGAGGCCTTTTCCCCTCGGGGCCTCAGTCTCCTGGTCTGTAGAATGGGATCAATCCTTTGCTTCCCAATCTTGCTGCAGAATCCAGGCCTCTAGAGAAGGGGTGTGCCCATGCCCAACACTTGGTGGAAGCTCAGTAAATGCTGGTGCCTTCCGCTCTCCAAGCAAGGGACATCCCAGTAGGGTCCTCCCTAATGCTACGCTCGCATCAGGTAGGCAGGAAGTGGTCCCCAAACGCTTTGGATCTCGTACTCCCATCTACAGAAAAATGTTTGTACGCTTGCTTGCAGCAACATATGCACATCGTTTATGGACTATCCATGCTTCACCACATCTGTGTATCATGGCATACAACATGCAAAAACAGAAATAGTTAAATAGCGAGAAAACGCCACCATAAACTGAAACTCGATGTTTTTTTCCATCTTCCTCTTCAAGAGACGTCCTGGGTGTGGCAGCTGCGCCCCACTGTGGGGGACCACTAGCTGAGCCTCAAGCTTCTGGAGGGCAGAGGTCACCAGAGGGCTCGAACCGTCCCAGCAAACTGCTGACCTTCAAGGGAGTGACAGAGGATGAGGTGGCTGGGCGGCATCATTGACTCAACAGACGTGAGTTTGAGCAAACTCCGGGAGATGGTGAAGGACAGGGAAGCCTGGTGTGCTGCGGTCCATGGGGTCGCAAAGAGTCTGACACCACTGAATAGTCACTGAACAAGGGCAGTTTGGAGGGATGTCTGTGGTTCAGGCCGGTTTACATTTGAAAGAAACGAAACAATTGCGGAAGGTCAACCGCTCAAACCAGAGCCTGACTCCTCGGATATGAAGGAACTCTGGGCTCCTCAGAGGCACTGGGCCACACTCTCCCTCTCCCGGGGCAGTGTCCCCACCGAGGACCCGAGAGAACTGGACCGAGTGATCTCGGAGGGAGGGTCCTTCCTGCAGACCCCAGGCATCATCGCCCCCCAGTCCCTTCCCACCCATTCAAGGGAGGCGGCCTCTCTCCAGAGGCTGGGAGGTCCGTGATTTACATCCTTCTGGGGTCCAGCCTTACTGTAAAATACAGCCGTCCCCATCCTGCCAGCCCTCCAGGACTCCTGCCCACCCAGATCCAGCTGCCCATAAACCCCCAGACGTAAATCTTGACACCCAGTTCCATCAGGACAGAAGGCAGGCAGTAAATTCATGGCTCCAGGGTCTCGGGCAGCAGCGCCTCCTGGGAGAATTCATTTTTCACCCTAGGATGAATCACCCTTGCCGGACGGGAGAGGGGAAGAATTTGTTCATTCAGTTGAAAAACGATTGTTTGAAGGGCATCCCCCTTCCATGGGGATCCCCAGCTGGGCTGCCAGCTCCCAGAGCTATGCCGCCAGCCAGGTGCCTCTAGGACAGAAGTCTTTGGCAGGCCCCTCCCATTCAGCCCCCTAAAACCCACTCCTGCACATCCCCCAGCGAAAGATACCAGTGTAACTCCCCAGGCCCTGAGGAATCCCGATTAGGAAACTCCGTTCGTCACGAGGTCAGCTGGGTCCCCTGCATGGCCCGCTGCCTGCCTCCCTCCGGAGGCTCTGGGCTTCGGCTTCCACCCTGCTGGGCAGACAGACCTGAAGCCCAACCAAAGTCACTACCTGCCTAGCTTGGGGACCCCGAACAAGTAAAACCACTGCTTTATCTTTTTTTTCTGTAAAACTACACAAATCCCCAAAGGGAGTATACGTCAGAACAGCAGTTTTGGAGACTCGTGTGGCCTTGGGGCGGGGCGGGATTTATTTCTCACCCCAGGTCGGATGCACTGGTGATTGCTTTATGTTGCTCTTTCAAAAGTACCCATGTTTGAAGAGCTCTTCTTTGTGTCCAGTGTATCTTTTAATGAAAGCTCAACGTGCAGAATCAAAGGGTAGCAGGCCATCACTTAAGTGAGGGGA
Organism: Bubalus kerabau; assembly: GCF_029407905.1. Taxonomy (NCBI): domain Eukaryota; kingdom Metazoa; phylum Chordata; class Mammalia; order Artiodactyla; family Bovidae; genus Bubalus; species Bubalus kerabau. Next base: position 59,430,466 of record NC_073643.1, on the reverse strand, counting down.
AAGAATAGGAATGCAGAGTTGTTTATTACACACAGAAGAAATTTCTAGAGGCGTGCACTAGGAACGGATGATGGTTTTACCTACTGCAGGAGAGGAGGGACTTGGTAAACAGAAGACAGACGCTGGGGAGAGACTCTTCAGGGAAGTATTTTGAGGTTTTCTACCTACACCACGTGACCCTCAAGCTCCCAGGCCAGCCACCTACCAGTGGACAGCTGCTTTATAATCTTTAGTTTTTTTTCACTAACATTACAATGAATGTCCTTATCCATGTTGCCTTATGCATCTACGTTAGATTTTTCCTGAGCATAGATACTTAGAAAAGGGAGGGGTGGGACTTCCCTGGTGGTATGGCGGTTAGGAATCCGCCTGCTAACGCAAGGAACACAGGTTCCATCCCTGGTCGGGGAAGATCCCACATGTCGTGGGGCAACTTAAGCCCACAGGCTGCCACTACTGAAGCCCGCTTGCCTAGGGCCCGTCATCCGGAGTAACAGAAGCCATCGCAATGAGAAGCCTGCACACGGCAACTAGAGAAAGCCTGTGCGTAGCAGCAAAGACCTAGCGCAGCCAAAATAAAAAGGTTTTACAAAGAAAAGGGATGGCTGAGTCACAGGATGTGAGCACTTTCCATAACTGTCAAACTGTCCCCCGAAAACGGTCCTACCCGCTGGCTGCGTTCATCAGTCTCTGCTCACTCACGGTCTCACCAGCAGTAGACGCTACTAATGTTTTCATTTCCCCTCAAAACTGATAGTGTGCTACCGTTTCTATGAGCATTTTTCCTGACGCTAATACAGCAATCCCCCGAGATGGTGAGGCTGACCATCTTCTCATTCACTTTCTGGTCATTTGTGCGTCTTCATCTAGTAACTTCCTGCTCAAATCCATTACAGTTCTCCTAAATGGCTTTCTTTTCTTATTGATTTGCAGACTTCCTTGTACTCTAGATATTATTCTTTTTTTCAGTTTAGTCATTCAGTCATGTCTGACCCTTTGCAGCCCCATGGACTGCAGCCACCGGGCCTCCCTGCCCATCACCAACTCCCAGAGCTTACCCAAACTCATGTCCATAGACTTGGTGATGCCACCCAACCATCTCACCCTCTGTCGTCCCCTTCTCCTCCCGCCTTCAATCTTTCCCAGCATCAGGGTCTTTTCCAGTGAGTCAGCTCTTCGCCTCAGGTGGCCAGAGTATTGAAGCTTCAGCTTCAGCATCAGTCTTTCCAGTGAATATTTAGGACTGAGCTCCTTCAGGATGGACTGGTTGGATTCTTTGGTAATACTGATCTGTTTCTGGCTGTCTCAGGGCTTCGCTGAGGCACGCGGGATCTTCGGTTCCCGTGCGCAGGCTGTTCCCTTGCGGTTGCACATGCTCCAGAGCACACGGCCTCAGACGTTGCAGCTCACGGGCTCAGCTGCCTTGTGGCACGTGGGATCCTAGTTACCCGACCAGGGATCGAACCCACATCCCTTGCATTGGAAGGTGGATTCTTAACCACTGGACCACCAAGGAAGTCCCTGGATTAGGTATGTTTTAAAGACTTCCTCCCGGCCTGTGGCTTGTCTTTGGACCTTGCAAATGGTTTCCTTGGTCATACAAAACTACATTTTTTGGTGGTCCAATCTCTCCATTCTTTCTTTCGTGGCATCTGCTTTTGGAGTTTCTATTCCCTCATCTGATAACCGGAGAGGGCACTGGCACCCCACTCCAGTACTCTCGCCTGGAAAATCCCATGGATGGAGGAACCTGGTGGGCTGCAGTCCATGGGGTCGCACAGAGTCAGACATGACTGAGCGACTTCACTTTCACTTTTCACTTTCATGCATTGGAGAAGGAAATGGCAACCCACTCCAGTGTTCTTGCCTGGAGAATCCCAGGGACGGGGGAGCCTGGTGGGCTGCCATCTATGGGGTCGCACAGTCAGACACAACTGAAGCGACTTAGCAGCAGCAGCAGCAGCATCTGACAACCTGGCCTTGCAGGGTTAATACAAGGAGTGAATACAGAATGTAGTAGGGCTGAGCAAATACGCCTAAAAATGACAAGGACAGTCGCTGGAGAGGGGGTGGGTCTTCCTGCCTCACCCTGCCTCCCAGTCCCCTGGCAGCCAGCAGGAGCTTTCTGAAGATAATCACTCTCCGCCTGAAAACCTTTCAGCTGCCTCAAGAAATGACGCATAAACTGCTTTCGTGGTTGAGTTCAAGGTCTCCCGCACCGGGCAAGTGCGTGAATGCGTCATTGGTTGGATGGGGGTGGGGGGTGGTGACCGCACTCCACAGGGCACAGTGGCAGGGCGAGCCCAGGGTCGCGAGGTCCTCTGAAGAGAGCTGCACATCCGGTTTTCAAATGTGAAAGCTCCCCGCCTCCTCCCACCTACCCTTAAAATTTAACAGCAACTAATTTGTTTGGGCTACTGTCAGTGCCAAGCAAGGTGTATTCACGGCTGGGTACAGTCGTCTCTGCCCTGCCAATCTGGCCAGACCCACCTTTCCAGAACGGAGCCCCACTCCCCCAACCCCAGCCACTTCATGCAAGCCCACACCGCACAGCTGTGGACATGGAACGCTTTTCTGAACTCTGCTTTTTCACCCGCTGATCTGTGGGTCTAAAGTGCCTTTCCCTGATCCTTTCCTTCGTGGCCAACTCACCATTGCTCTTTGAAACCCCAGTCAGAAAGTGAAAGTCGCCCAGTCGTGTCAGACTCTTTGTGACCCCCATGGGCTGTACAGTCCATGGAAGAATTCTCTAGGCCAGAATACTGGAGTGGGTAGCCTTTCCCTTCTCCAGGGGATCTTCCCAACCCAGGGATCGAACCCAGGTCTCCCACATTGCAGGAGGATTCTTTACCAGCGGAGCCACAAGGGAAGCCCACTCAAGCCAGATGTCAACACCAGCTCCTTCCCTGAGTGCCCCATCACTCATGACTCTTGGGACTGGAATTCCAAAGGAAGCAGCCTGGGGTCACAGAACGAGCCTTGGCTTGGGAGAAAGACACCCCTGGGATGAAATTCCTGCTGTGCTGCAACCCAGCAGTGCGTTCTCAGTTAAACGACTTAATCTCCCTGCACCTCAGGTTCCCAAGGGTGAGACGGAGATACTGAGCTCTGAGCTCAGGTTGGGTTTCTGAAATGGTATAAGCTGAAGAACTGATGCTTTTGATTTGTGGTGTTCGAGGAGACTCTTGAGAGTCCCTTGGACCTCAAGGAGATCAAACCAGTCAATCCTGAACATTCATTGGAAGGACTGATGCTGAAGCTCTGATACTTTGGCCACCTGATGCCAAGAGCCGACTCATTGCAAAAGACCCTAAGGCTGGGAAAGACTGAAGGCAGGAGGAGAACGGGACGACAGAGGATGAGATGGTTGGATGGCATCACCGACTCGATGGACATGAGTTTGGGCAAGATTCGGGAGATGGTGAAGGACAGGGAGGCCTAGTGTGCTGCATGCAGTCCATGGGGTTGCAGAGTCACACAGGACTTAGCGAGTGACTGAACAACAAATAAGAGAAGGGACTGGCACTTAGTAGGGGCTTAGTAAGAGTTTGCAGAATGAAAGGACAAACTTTAAAAACAAACAAATATTTTCTCAGAATGCTCTGAACGCCCCACATGGAAAAGTTAGCTAATTTTCTGGAAGGGAGCCCAGGGGTTCCCTACACTCCTGAGCAACCTGTCCTTTGCTGCCATCTCCTGATTTCAAAGAAGGCCACGGACTACCTGCCCCTCCGTGGCATGCACTCTGAGGAGCCATTCAAGGCTGAGGACTGGGAAGGAGTCCCTGGAGGGTAAACTGAGGCAGACCAGCCAAAGGAAGAGGAGTGGGCAGATCCAAGCCCCTGGTGTTTGGGAAGCACCACCAGAGGCAGCAGCCCACAGGGCTCAGCCGCACACGCGCATGCTCTGTGAGAGCTCGGCCTCCTCGGTCTTCAGCACTGCGTGCCCATGTCTGGCACACAACAGGAGCTCAAAAAACCATCCGCTGATTGAGTGGGCTGCTAATTAAATAATACCAATAAGGATGTTTTGCAGGGACTTCCCTAGTGGTCCAGTGGTTAAGAATCTGCCTGCCAACATGGGTTTGATCCCTGTTTGGGGAAGTAAGATTCCACATCTGAGCCCGAGCACCCTAGAGCCTGTGGAAATCAACAAGAGAGCCCGCCGCAAAAGAAGCCCACGCCCTGCAACTAGAGAGTAGCCCCCGCTCACTGCCATTAGAGAAAGCCCGTGTACAGCATTGAAGACCCAGCACCGGCAAAACACAAACACTAAACTCCTAAAAGGGTGATATGGCTAATAAACCAACAGCATTAAAAAAAGCAGGGGGATGCTCTGCAAAGCATAAACTGCCATAAAAATGCAGTTCCCCATGAAGGGGTTTGCTGCCCCCTCCACACTCAGATCTGTCCTGGCCGGCTCTGGAGCTGGGGCCCCAGGGCAGGACACTGAAAAGATGGATGGGACAGGGTTCCTGCCCTGTGGAGCCCGAATCCAGCAGAGAAGAGAGATGAGCAGACACATGGTTATGCTCCAGTAGGAGAGGAGCTGGAATACAAATGTGGTGGGAGAGGCCAATTCTGCCATGTTGGGGGGAGGGGACAACAGGAAGCTGCACCCTGCCCTGGTCTAAGGCAGGAACCCGAGGAGACACTAATTTGCTGGGTGAGAAGAGGGTGGGAGAAGAGGCGGCAGCCTGAGTGAAGGCTCAGAGGTGGGGCAGAACAAGGTCTATGCACGATTCCGGAGCAAAGAGAGGTTACTGCAGCCAGATCCCAAAGGGCTGGGAATATCAGAGGCCTCCAGCTTCAAAGGCAGCGTCATCTGACCCCTCAGAGTTCGTTTAAATTGATGCTCAGCATTTTAAAGTTGGCCGGTAGCACTTAAAACTGGATTTTTAGCTTCTCTAGGAAAAAAGAAAACACAGCAACAACAAAAAAGATCAGAATATCTGGTGGGCTGAGCCAGGGCTCCTATAAAGCCTAACTCTCTGTTTCAACTCTGTCCTCCAGGCTCATTTTGCTCCCTTCAAATATTTATTGAGCAAGTACTATGGTTGTTCCTATTGTGTTTCTCCCCCCAAGCCTACCTGGGCTTCTGCTGTAGAAAGTCAACAGCAATCTAAAGAGAAATGAGGCAAATGAACTTATTTAAAAAACAGAGACAGATTCAGACTTGGAGAACGATATCATGGTTACCAAGGGAGATGGACAGAGGGGAGGGACAGTTAGGGAGTTTGGGACAGACACATACACACTGCTATATTTAAAATGGACAATCAGCGAGGACCTACTGTGTAGCACATGGGACTCTGCTCAAGGTTATGTGACAGCCTGGATGGGAGGGGGGTTTGGGGAAGAATGGATACCTGTATACGAATGGCTGAGCCCCTTTGCTCCCCATCTGAAACTACTATAACATTGCTAGTCAACTATACCCAATACAAAATAAAAAGTGAAAAAAGAGGAAAAAGTCAACAGCGAAGGAAACACTTGGATGAGGTTTTTGCTTGTTGGTTTCCCTGCTCCTTTTATAAGCAAAATTAATGTGCAGATTTCTTGTCCTTTTGCCCACCAAGTGAAAGAAAAAGAGATACTATTTTTTTAAAAAAAAGGAGAGGAGAGAAACACCAGATCTACAATGTTACACCATCCTCGGCTGGGCGGGGGGAAGCAGGCGATTCTGCACACTGACATCACAGTCTGCGTCACGGGACATAACTTCCGCCACTCGAAGGTTGCTGTGCATTTCTGGAGGTACAGGGAGACGTTTCAAGTCGGCTTCAGTGTTGACACCGCAGTTATTAAAACCAAACAAAAGATCCTTTCTCAAGTCTGGCTGGCTCTTCTTAAATTTCTCTGAGCCCCCACTACCTGATTTAAGGAAACGAGCAGATGTTTCACAGCAGGAAGCACATTAGCTCCAGATGCCGCCGCTTTGTTCAAGACGTGCATACAGACGCACTGGCACACATACACACACACGGAGGACTTGGGGCAGCGAACATTCGCAGCTCCCCTTCCAGCACTTGGCATGCCCACATGGACCATTTGTAACCTCTGCCTGCAAGTCTGACAGAAAGATGAGCAGCGGGAGTAAGTAGCCAATCAGATCCCACCCCATGGTCTTCCCGCTGTCTCCTAGGTAACCAGCAAAGGGACACATCAGCTAGCTGGGTACCACAGGGACGGACACACACGATCCCCTAAAAGTCCATAATTGCAGACCCGCTGGATGAGCCTGTCAGAACCCTGGACAGTTCCCCCAGCGCGCTTTCAGTGCCTTTGGTTCCTGCTCATCCGGCAGTCTCGGCTCCTACAGCTTTCCCGCCTCCGCCCCTATACCCATACCCATGCCTATACGCCCCTATACCCATGCCTGGCGTGCCTCTCCCACTGCCATCTCCATCAGTCAAAACCTTGCTCATCTTCAGAGCCAACCCAAGTCCTTGGTCAAGACTTCCGATGCCTCCCATCGCAGAATAAAACCCACCCTCCTCTCCTATGGTGATCTGGCCTTCCGTGACCTGGCTCCTCCAGCCTCTTCACTCATCACCCTCCTCCCTCGCTTCTTTCTCTTCCTCCAATAGGTCAAACCCGTCCTCCCCACACTACCCCTGGGAAGCCAGGACTTTTGACACTTGCTGTTCCCTCTACCTACACTGGAGAAGGAAACGGCAACCCACTCCAGTATTCTTGCCTGAAGAATCCCCTGGGAAGAGGAGCCTGGCAGGCGACAGTCCATGGGGTCACAAGAGTCGGACATGACTTAGCGACTAAGCCACCAACTACCCTACCTACACAGCTCTTCATTCTGCTCTTGGCATGGCTGAGCTTTCTTGTTCTTCAGTCTTGGCTCAAAAGTCACCTTCTCAGAGAGGCCGTCCCTGACACCCCCCTTGGCCACCCTCTCTAAAGAAGTCTCCTCCTCTGGGACTCTCCACTACATCACCATGTTCCTGTGTTGTCTTCCTTTCACCGTTGATGCTGAAACGATCCCATTCCTATTTACTTGCTTACTTGCTCCCTGTCTCTCCCCAGAATGTAAAGTCCCTTACAGCAGGGTCTCTGGTTCATGCCGGTATCCCCAGGCCCCAGAACAGTGCCCAGGAAATATCTGGTGAGTGACTAAAAAGTCATTTCCTCCTGACTGCTTCTGTATTTCGCCCTCTCTCTACTAAGAGAGTTGGGCGTGATGAGTTCTATTAACCCTCCTGGCTAACATTCCAAAAGTCCATTAGAGAGCAGAAAGGACTGGCATAAGGAGGAAAATTAATCAGGCCACACCACGGGAAGAACTTGCCGGTGGAGATCCGACTGTCTCCACTGGGTCGCAGGGCCCTCCTCCTCTGAGCAGCCTCTCTCTGACCGGGAATTGGCTGCTGCTTTCAACTCCACGTTCCCCAGGCACTGGGCACCTTGAACTTTTGTTATCTGAGGGACTGGGGGGCAACCTGAGGCTGAGGACTGGTGTTTATTTTTCTGATCCCACACAGAGATCAGCAGGAGCCTGGAGGAGAGAGGCGAGTGTCCTCTAGAAGGGTTTATTGCAGCGAAGAGAAGGGAATCTGTCGCTGTCTATGGGGCCACAAAACTCAAGGTGATGGTTCATTAGAACACAAGTTTCTCTCTCTCTGTCTCCCATCACACACACACACACAAACACACCCCTCAAAAGCATCATGAAGAGTCGCAGAGTTCCCCAATTCCTGTGGCTGCGTGTGTTTCTCTTCAAGAGACATGACTACTACATAAGGTGCTAAGTACTGTGGAGTGACCCAGACACACACACTGGGTAAGTGTGTGCTGAGCACAACCACACTTTTGGCCAACCTCACTGGGCAAGGCTGGCCGATGGATCCAAGTATCCACACAGCAGACACAACCCAGACTGGATTCTCCCAAACCCTAGGACTTCGGAGCCTCAAGATGACTGCTCATAATCCAGAAACCCACCCTGAGTCTTGAGTGCTCCACTGACCAGAACACTGGATCACTTCCCCAAATCTAAGCATGCGTGCATGCTCACTCAGCTGTGTCCGACTCTTTGCGACCCCACGGACTGTAGCCCGCCAGGTTTCTCTGTCCATGGGATTTCCCAGGCAAGCATACTGGAGTGGGTGGCCATTCCTTCCTCCAGGGGATCTTCTTGACCCAGGGATCAAACCAGTGTCTCCTGTGTCTCCTGCATTGCAGGTGGATTCTTTACCTGCTGAGCCATCCGGGAAGCCCCGTCCTCACCCCACCAAACCTGAAGCGGATATAAAGATCAGGAAAGGAAAATGGGGATTAGTATTTCTTGAGCACCAACCACTTGCCAAGCCATGTTAACACTGACTCTCCAAGACCATATGCAAGGGTACCTTTCCCACCTCACGGATGGAAAACCGGAAGCTCAGAAGAACTAGCAGTGGGCCCAAGGTCACACAGCTGGCCAGCAAAGACGCTAAGCTGGGGCCCTGGGTCTGGTCTCCAAGCCCACTCTCCTTTCCCTGGGGCCTTAACTTACGCCGCCCAACAAGCAGACAAGCTGGTCTTGTTCAGAATGTCCCTCTTGCTGGCTGAAGCTCTTCTCTGAGGATGCCAGGCCTGCAGCCCCATCTCTGCAGCCCTCTCTCTCCCTCACTCAAGCTTGGCTGACCTCCCACAGGGCTCCTGTCCAGCTGGGCCCACATCGCAGAGTTTCTCATCTGAGACCTGGCCCACGGGAAACCATTTTCCCATGGCCCAGAGTCAGCTGGGGATTTTTGTCTTTTTAAAATAGCAATTTCCTTCCAGGCAAGGGTGGAGACACCAGTCACCCTCCGATTCAGTGCCGAGCTCAGAGATCAGTCTTAGGTAAGATTTCCCCAGGAAAACTCAGACGCTGGGTATCTCATGGCATTGAGGCAGGGGACGGGGGCTCCTCTTCAAGACGGTGGCCAGCAGCAGGTGAAAGGTCTGCAGGCGTCACAAGACCCCCGCACCTCATACAGGTCACCCGTGAGCCTTGGGCACGCCCATGTGCATCTCAAACACGCCACCCGCGTGCCAGCATGCACACCTCACACACACACACACCACCCACGTGCCTCACCCATGGCGAGTGGGAATCCAGGAGCAAGGCAGCAACACCCTCTGTCTCAGGACATCACAGCCTCCCACTTGCCAGTCTGCCCTGGGCTGTGCGCAGTGCCCAGGGGCCAAGATCTCACATTTTCCTCCCTAGGCAGGCCCTCCCCTTAGGGACACGGAAAGTGAGCCTCGCAGAGCCGGAAGGACGGGTCCAAGACCACGGAGCACGCCTGTGGCTGAGCTGCGCTGTTTTCTGAAGCCACTGGGCCCCTGGCTCTGAAGATGCACTTCTTAATTTACTCCTCTCCTTTGGGGCAGCTCCATGGTGCCCGCTCTACCCACCTGCCCCCTTCCTCCACCGAAAGGAAGGAAGCCTGGGCACCTGCCCCGCCCCCACCTTTGCCCGTTTTCCAGAACTGACCTAGCGTTGGGGACAGGACAGGAGGGGCAGGGACCTGCTCTCAGCTGTCCCTCTCCCTGCTTCCCTCATGCCCCATTCAAGAGCATCCTGGGCTGGACTGGACACGAATCCTTTCCCAGGAACTGAGCCTGGTCCGACTCCTGGCGGGCAGAAACGGGAAGGAGTTGGGGCAGGGGGCTGGCACGACCGAATTCTCGCCAGTAACGCAGACCTGGGTTCGTTCACCTCCAGCTTTTCCACTCAGCGGTGTCGTGACCTTGGGCGAGAGGCATCCTCCCTGGAGCTCAATGCCCTCCCTGGCCAGGAGGAAAGAACAGCGCCCTCCCCAGGGGTGGCCGCGAAGGTGAAAGGCAGAGGCGGAAGTGTGGGCCCGGACGCACAGTGCCCGCTGCCTGTAAGCCCGCCTTCGTGCCCCCCGAAGTGAGCCGAAGGTGGGCACTGCCATCCCTGCCTGGCTCTGCCCCCTCGACACCGTTCTGGCAATTCACCGAAGCCGAACTTCCCTCGGCGGTGGCCGGACCCGGGCGCGCGGGTCCTCCTTAATCTCCAGCCAGCGCGGCCAGCGGCCCCGCCCACAGGTAAGCTGCGGGGCAGCCCGGGTGCGGCTGGCGGAGGCGGCTGCGCCGCTGCGCTGCGGCAGTGCCCGGCCGGCTCCCCGCTTCTCCGCTCACCCCTTCCCGCCTCCGGCCTCTCTGCAACTTTGAGGAACTGCAGACTCTGGGGTCGTCGCGGGGCGGCTGCCGGGCGCGCGGAGGAAAGTTGAGTCCCAGCGACGGCAGCCTCGGGATCCCCAGGCCCCAGCCGCGGTGAGCGCGCGCACATCGGACCCCCCCACCCCGGGCCAACTCGCGGGGACGCACGTGGTCGCTGCGCCGGCCCCGGCCGCTCCAAGGACCAGACTCGCGCGCCGGTCGCGGGCTGCGCCCTGGGGCGTCCAGAGCCCTTCGCCCCCCACCCCCAGCCCCAAGCGGTCGCCCGGACCCCGGTCCCACCTCCGCGGGCCCCGTGCAGCTGCCCGCTGTGTCCCCCCGGCCCGGCTGCGCTCCAAGCCGCATGTCCTGCGGTGACCCTTCGGGCTCGGCGCTTCAGGCGCTCCCCTCCCGCGCCTGGGAAGGAGACGGCCGTCCGCCCCTCGCCTCCCGCGGGGACCCCCAACGGACGCCCCCCGATCAGCCCCGCGCTGGGCCCGCCCTCCTCGCCCCGCGCCGCGCCGGTGCTCACCGGCCTGGGCGGCGGCCGCGTCCTACCTTCGTCCGGCAGCCGCTGCAGGCAGAACGCGAGGTTCCTCCGCCAGCCCCGCATCCCGGCGGCCGCCCTGCGGCCCGGCCCGGCCTCGCCAGCCCGGCCCCGCCCCCGCCGGGCCCGGCGGCGCAGCGCAGCGCTGGGGAGGGCCGTGCGCCCAGGGCGCGGCGGGCATGGGCGGCCGCCGAGGGTCGAGGGTCTCGAGCCGCCGCCAAGCGCTCGGCTCAGCTCCGGAGCCCGCCGCTGAGCAGAGGCGCCCCGAGAGCGCGCGCTTTCCCGGGCGCGGGGGCGCGGCGGCCGGGGCCGGCGGGGGCGGCGCGGAGCGCGGCCGGAGGGGCCCCCGCAGCGGCCTGAGCTGGCTCGCCGCGCCAGCCTCCCGCGAATCCGCACTTAGCACGTCCCAGGAACGCTCATCACCGCGAATCAGACCGTGAATGAATGAGTGCAAACAATGAATGCCTGAATAAATGGGTGAATAAGGGAGGGAATCAGTGAGTGAACACATGGGTGTATGGATGAGTGAGAAAACGGTGAGGGAATGAGTTAATCAATTAGTGAATGGGTGTATGATTTATGTAAATTAGCGAGTGAATAAATGGGGGGTGGGGAGGAATATATCAATAAGTGGCTGAATAAATGAAAGAACGAGTGAATCAGCGAGTGTCCCCGGGCTTCAGGCTAGTAAAAGGCAAACGACTTTCTGCAGCAGCCCTCACCTCTGCCTGCGCGTGGGGTCTTCGAGTTGTATCTTGGGATAAAGGAGGCTCAGAAAGGGCGGGCCCTGCCAGTGGACCCAGCAAAAAGCTGGAGGCCAGCGGTCAGAAGGTCTGTCTATCTGCAGGCTTTGTCCACGGAAGCCCACCAGAGCTCGCTTCCATCAGCCCAGAAGCCACTAAGCTCCCCAGGGCACAGTGTTTCTGAGGAAGAACAGCCAGGGAAGGGGCACTGGGAGTCCTAGCCTTGGAAATCAGACTCGCTTCTTCCTTTAGAATGCGGGGAAGGAGGTGTGTGAGCAATCCAGACAAAGGAATACCACACAGCCATTAAAAAAAGGAGGAAAGGTCTCTTTGGAAGAGGGCAAAGTGGAGTACATGTTTATAAAATGTGCAGGGAAAAAAAGTGAAGGCTCTGCCTTCATGTTTGCTCGAGCATGTGGAAAATTCTCTCTTGTGGACACAGAGATCCCCTTGACAGAGTGGCTGGGGGCAGATGCGGGAGACTCTCTTCTCATTGCATCCTTGTTTGTTCTTCTTGAAAATTTTTAAAGTGACTTTATTTGTTATTTAAAATTATTTTAAATCGTTTTGTTTATTTTGGGTTGTGCTGGGTCTTCTTTGCTGCAGGGGCTTTTCTCTAGTTGCGGTGACTCCTCCTGATGCGGAGCACAGGCTCTAGAGGGGCACTGGCTTCAGTAGTCGAGTCTCCTAGGCTTTAGAACACAGGCTCAGTAGTACTCAGAGGCGCGTGGGCTTAGTTGGTCTGCCGCATGTGGGATCTTCCCGGACTAGGGATCGAACCCGTGTCTCCAGCATTGGCCGGCAGATTCTTTACCACTGAGCCACCAGGGAAGCCCTTGAAATTTTGAACTCTGGAAATGCATTAAGGAGTTCATCCTCAGTCATGTCTGACTCTTTTTTTGACCCCCATGAACTTGTAGCCCACCAGGCTCCTCTGTCTGTGGAATTCTTCAGGCAAGTATACTGGAGTGGGTTGCCATTTCCTCCCACAGGGGAACGTCCCTGCCCAGGGATTGAACCTGCGTCTCCTGCATTGGCAGATGGCTTCTTTACCACTGCGGATTACCTATCTAAAAAAATTACTTAAGGTTCTTAAATAAATAAAATTTTATGACAGCAAGAAAAAGCATTTGTAACTCAGTAAAGGCTGCCTCCCCCCTGCCCAATCAAGTCACCGTGTTTGCCTAGCTGCCTCCCTCCCCCCTCCTGCTCTGAGAGGGAGGGGGTCTTGCTAGTCAACAGCAGAGCAAAGTACGAACGCAGGGCTCAGCAGAAAACACTGCCCTCCACGAGTGCTGGGGGAAGACAACTGGCCTCTGCTTGCATCTTGGGTTAGTCTGTGTTTAGCCAGGTGTCCTTGGGCAAATGACCTTATCTCTTTGAGCCACAGATTCCCCACCTGCAAACGAGGAACCATCATAAGTGTCCTTACAGAGTTCAGGAAAGCTGGAGCCGGGTGCTTGTATTCCAAAAGGCAATCCCAGGTGTCTTGATCCTATCATTGAAGCCAACCTAAACTTTGGCCTTCAGAAGTACCCCTTTTGTAAGGTAAGCGTGGGCTTTTATGGGATCTTAGATCCCCAATACTTCTGCAAAGTTGGTGTAATTAACCCATGTTACAAAGGAGGGCAGTGTGGCCCAGAGAGGTTGTGTCTTTCTCAAGGTCACACAGCCAGAAGTTGGCAGAACTGGCCATCAAACCCAGATCTGCCCAGCTCCAAGCACCCCCAGACAGTGCCACACACTCAGTCTATCTGATCCATCTATCACCTATTTGTGCTCCTAAGACCCTCAGATGGGTCACACCCCAGCCCTGTATTCATCGTGAATCATTAATCACTTCCGTACTTCGGGAGCAGGCGCAGGGGGTTGGGGTGAGGCGGGGCAGATGAGCACAAAGGCCCGAGTCCACAGAGTGCGGACTCTACAACTTGCCTTATTGGCCGAGAGCTTTTGACGAGGAAGTAAGTCTTTCCCGGCTGCAGAATCGTGAATCACTGCTGTCTGTACCCAGACAGATGGCCTCATGCATGGCCCAGATGCCCGCAGCCCAGAGGGTGACGGGGCTGGAATCGCTGATGGGACAGGCAGCGGTTCCAGTGCCAAGGTCAGGAGGCTCTGGCAGAAGAAGGCAGTTACCAGGGCAGGGCAGAGTCCTGGGCCTCTCCAGGATGGGCCTTGTGGGTGAGGGGAGAGCCTTTCAACTCCTGCTGCTGCAGAGTATGCCACCCTAAAGTCAAGTGGTGTAAAGCAGTCAAGTTATTATGGCTGTGAATTCTAGGGTCGGGAATCTGGACAGGGCAGAGGGCATGTCTCAGTTCCATGATATCTGGGCGCTCAGCAGGGACGGCTGGAGGCTGGCACCATCCGGACGCCTCTTGCCTCACTGGTTCCTGAGCTGGATGGTGGCCTCAGGGCAGCTGAACTGCTCACATTGGGCTCAGAGCTCCCAGAGTGAGCCTTTCAGACAGCAGAGGTGGAGCCCGCTCCACTTTCACGGCCCTGCATCAGAAGGCACAAGTCTCACAACCTGTTTATTCTTTTTTTTTTGTTTTTAGTTTTAAAGCATCTCTTTATTTAAAAATGTTATAAATGCAATATATATTGTTGTGAATAAAATAAACTCAAATAATACAGACGTATCCTTAAAGCAGCCACCAGCCTCCCAAATTCCAAGCACAGACTCCCCCTCTTATGGGAGGAGTGTCGAAGGATTTGCACATATTTTTGAATCCCACAGAAGGGAAAAAAAAATGTCAGAGGAAAGAAGAGGAGGAAGAATAACAGAAGAAATCCTATTCGCTGAAGGAGAAGAAAGAGAAAAAGCTACAGAGATGACGAAGGGTCAGAGAAGAAATCATTTGCCAGGAGGGGCGATCAGAGAAGTAGCAGTGATGAGAAGAGTGGTGCCTGGACAGGTAACGCTAAGGACAGGAACAAGGAAACAGCAGCAGCCCGAATACGAGGAACTGCAGTAGGAATCTGCTGTTGTTCAGTCCCTGAGGCGTGCCCGACTCTTTCGACCCAGTGGACTGCAGCACGCCAAACTTCCCTGTCCTCCACTATCTCCCTGAGCTTGCTCAAACTCACGTCCATCGAGTCAGTGATGCCATCCACCCATCTCATCCTCTGTCGTCCCCTTCTCCTCCTGCCTTCAATCTTTCCCAGCATCAGGGTCTTTTCTAATGAGTCAGGTCTTCACATCAGGTGGCCAAAGGATTGGAGTTTCAGCGTCAACATCAGTCCTTCCAATGAACACCCAGGGCTGATCTCCTTTAGAATGAACTGGTTGGATCTCCTTGCAGTCCAAGGGACTCTCAGGAGTCTTCTCCAACACCACAGTTCAAAAGCATCCATTCTTTGGCACTCAGCTTTCTCTATGGTCCAACTCTCACATCCATGCCTGACTACTGGAAAAACCATGGCTTTGACTAGACAGACCTTTGTGGGCAGTAGGAATGGGAGGGTTAAAATAGGAGAGGCTGTTCTACGGGAGGGAGTGGAGAAACAGAAGTGTACAAACACCAAGGCAATATGTGTAGGGTAATGCCAGGGAAATAGCAACCAGAATGGCAGCAAGTGAGTAAGCTTGCAGTGTGATAGGACCAGGGGAGAAAGTAGTAGGGATGGAATGTTGTAAGCAGAGGAGCAGAAATGGGAAGAGGAGCCAAGAGTGTGGGAGAAATGAGTTCTTGATGAGGGCAGAAGCAGCAGAAACGGGAGGTGATGTGGCAGAGAGATTCAGGATCCAGAAGGCTCCGGAAACAGGGAGTAAGGACCACATTTCCAAACCAAAGAAACAAACAGCTGGAAGGAGGCATCAAGTTCATCTAGTCCACCTTTCCCATTTTACAGGTGAAGAAACTGAGGCTTCTAAGCTTAGTCAGTAAGCTTTCTTACTGCATGTATAACACTGACTGATGTGGGGTTTTGAGACCTCATTCTTCTGGCCCTCAGGGAGGATGGATTGGTGAGGCAAGATCAGAAGCAGGGAGGCTGATGAGGGGTGTGTGATGGTCCAGGTGAAGGTGAGGGGCCAAGCCCTGGGGCAGGGATCCTACAGATGACTGAAGGGGAGGAGGCACATATGGTGACATTGTGTGATGTGGCTATGCTCCAGCAACGAAGGCTGGCTGAATATCCCACATGAATGAGTCTGGAATCACCACTGAACCAGTAGGGTGTGTGTGTGTGTATACATACATATAAATATTGATATATCGATATATAGATATTTAGACATAGATAGGTATAGACAGATTTATTTTTAGAAAAGAGCCTTCCCTGGTGGTTCAGATGGTAAAGAATCTGCCTGCAATGTAGGAGACCTGGGTTCAATCCCTGGGTTGGGAAGATCCCCTG
The DNA here is from genome assembly GCF_029407905.1 of Bubalus kerabau. Taxonomy (NCBI): domain Eukaryota; kingdom Metazoa; phylum Chordata; class Mammalia; order Artiodactyla; family Bovidae; genus Bubalus; species Bubalus kerabau. The sequence goes on along the minus strand of NC_073643.1, from coordinate 59,414,651 downwards.
GAAGAGGAAATGGCAACCCACTCCAGTATCCTTGCCTGGAGAATCCTATGCACAGGGGAGCCTGTCCATAGGTGGGCTACAGTTCATGGGGTCATGGAGTCAGACATGACTGAGCAGTCGACTAACACATATGTATGGAGACAGAGAAGTCTAGTCCTGGGAAAGCTAATGATGAAAGTTCCAGTCTGAGTCCTAAGGCAGAAGAAGACCAATGTCCCACCTCCAAGACTGGCATAGAGAAAAGCTTCTTTCTTAGCCTTTTATTCTATTCAGGCTTTCAATGGATTGGACGGGGCCCGTCCACGCTGGGGAGGGCAAGCTGCTTTACTCAGTCAACTGATTGAAATGTTAATCTCATCCAGGGACATCCACACAGACACATGCAGTGTAACATTTGACTAAATACCCGGGCACCTTATTAAGGCCAGTCAAGCTGACACATGAAATTAACCGATCTCATTTAATGCTTCTGATCAAAGAGGAGTTTGTGCCTTTTCCTTTGCAGCTGAGGGAACTGAGTCCCAGGGAGGCCAAATGTGTCTGAGCTGGAGCCCCAGCCTGATCACGCCAAGGCTGACACTGGGCCAGAGCATCAGCCAGGCTGACAGATGACCCGACCCAGATGCACTCATTACAGGAACGTTACCTGCAGGGCCCAACAGACCGCCAAATCCTTAGTGGCGCAAATACGAGATAAGCTTCTTTCTCACTTGTGGGAAGTTCCAAATCAGCTTCTCCGTGTGGTCATTCAGAGATCAAGTTTCTCCTGTGTTGTGACCCCAGTTCCACGTGATTTATGCACACTGAGTGGGTGAAAGGGAACAGGACACAGGGATGCTTGAGAGGGCTCTAGGGTCCAGGCCTGGAAAAGGCTTACATCACATAAGATATGTGGATATAGACATACACATACAGGACTCCCTGGTGGCCCTGAAGGTAAAGAATCTGCCTGCAGCGCAGGAGACTGGGGTTCGATCCCTGGGTCAGGAAGATCCCCTGGAAGAGGGCATGGCAAACCCACTGCAGTATTCTTGCCTGGAAATTCCACAGACAGAGTAGCCTGGCAGGCTATAGTCCACGGAGCTGCAAAGAGTAGGATGCGGCTGAGCAACTAACACACACACACACACACGCATATATACACAGGCTTTCCCTGGTGGCACAGTGGCAAAGAATCCGCCTGCCAATGCAGGAGACCCAGATTCCATCCTTGGGTTGGGAAGATCCCCTGGAGAAGGGAATGGCAAACCACTCCAGTATTCTTGCCTGGAGAATCCCACGGACAGAGGAGCCTGGCAGGTGACAGTCCATGGGGTCACAAAGGTTCTAACACGACTTAATGACTGAATAGGAGCAGGATACACACACACACTGTCTTAGATTGGGCCAAGACTTAGACAGGCATTCTTGTGCACACATTTATGTAAGTAGGGGAGAGAGGGAAGCCAGATGAGGCAGGGAAGAAACCAGGCAAGCAGGGATGTGGTTTCAGGAGAAGTCTGGCCTCAGCCTGACCCCACGGGTTGCCCTGGAGCAGGAACAATACTTGAGGGAACAGTGCTTGCCCCCTTCCCACGGGAAGAGTGTAGCATCCCTGACGCGGCCCCCGGGAGGCTCCCGCTGGCTGAAAGCCATTCTCGGGGGCAGGTGCAGCCAGAGCTCTTAGCAGTCAGCATACACAGCAGCTGGGAGGTGGGTGCTCTGTTTTGGTGACGGGAATCTGGGTGGAGCGCACTCAGCATCTCCTATGACAGGAGAGAGAGAGAGGAAACGTTTCCTGCAGGAGAAGGCTTTTGATCAGGGTCTTGAAAAATCAGCTGGGGTTTTCCAAGAGTGGGGAAATGAAAGTACTGATCTGGGGACTTCCCTGACGGTCCAGTGGTTAAGACCTGACCTTCCAGTGCTGGGGGTGGAGGTTTGATCCCTGGTCGAGGAGCCAAGATCCCACATGCCTCGTGGCCCCAAAACCAAAAGCCATAAAACAGAAGCAATATTGTAGCAAATTCGATAAAGACTTTCAAGGAAAAATGATCCACATCAAAAAAAAAATTTTTTTTTAAATAATATCGATTTGGCACCTACTATGAGCCAAATGAATAGAACAGGGAAATTTACCAGTGATAGCTCAGTGGAAAAGGACCTGCCTACCAGTGCAGGAGACGTGGGTTCGATCTCTGGGTCAGGAAGACTGACCCTGGAGAAGGCAATGGGAACCCACTCCAGTATTCTTGCCTGGAGAATCCCATGGACAGAGGAGCTGGCGGGCTGCAGTCCATGGTGTCGCAAACAGTCAGCCACGATTTAGCAACTTAATAACAACAACAGTGAACCAATTCTCCCCCGATCCGAGCTTGCCTCGTCCCAGGTCTGCAGCCTTGACACACTGTATGTGAGTGTCCCTGCCTGGACTGTGTGTGGCCTTCTGAGGATAAGTTCTGGGTCTGTTCGCTTTCATCCAGGGCCCCTTTCTCCAGCTCCATGCCGTGTACCAGATCCACAGGTGCCAGAGTCCCCAAGGGGCTGGAGGACCCCAGGGCGACACAGACAGGTGGGTAAATGGGTCACCACCAAACAAAGGTGGCCAGGAAATACCCCCAGAGCAGTCCCAGCACCTGGCTCCGTGCTTGTTCAGAGAGGGGCCACGTGTTTGCTGAACGAGACAAGAACGGCCTTACCAGTCCTGCCACGTCCCCAAGGCCTCACTGGGTCCCCGACACAGAGTAAGATGCTCAGCAGGGATTTGTGGAGTGGGTGTCCCTGGGCATGTTTTGGGCCCAGAGGAGAGAAGCAGGCCGAGCCCACTGGGGGAGCTGAGTGAGGACCCCAGCTGCTGAAAGACTCAGAGGAAAGAAGGCTGTGGTCAGAAGTGAGGCTGAGAGAAATGGCGAAGGCTTATCCCACGGGCTCTGTAATCCCGTAAGGAGTCTGTTCATCCGTTTTTTTGTTTACTTTTTGGGCTGAAATGGGTCTTCATCATGGCGTGCAGGCTCTGGGTTACGGCACCCAGGCCTCCCTACTCGCAGTGCTTGGACTTCTCCAGGTGCGGCTCGCGCGGGCTTGGTTGCTCCGCAGCATGTGGAGACTTAGTTGCCCGGTCAGGGGTAGAACCTTCGCCTGTCCTCTTGATGGAAGGCGGATGCTCAACCACTGGACCACCAGGGAAGCTCCCTGTAAGGAGTTGGGATTTCACTCTAAGGGCAACAGAAAGTCATGTGGGGTTTGGGGCAGGGGAGAGACATGGTCAGATTCATGTTGCTAGAAGTCCCTCTGGGTGGGGTGGCCTGCAAGAGTCCATTCTGTGAGGGAACGGATGTCAAGAGTGGGTGAAAGACAGGGTGGTCATTAGAAGCTGGGGAAGGGTCTACAATTGAGCTAGCAGTGGTCTGGCAAAGCAGGGGGATGCAGAACAGGTTGGGGCGGGGAGGTTATACCACTCGGTCTTAACTCTTTATCTCCTGGAGCTTCACCCTTTGCCATTGAACTGTGCAGTGCCTGTTCCTTGATGCTGGACTTGGCCATGTGAGGTGCTTCAACCAATGGGGTTTCAGTAGATGTGACCCCAGCAGAGGCTGAAATGGACCCCTGCACTTGGGCAGTACTCACCCTCTGCCATCACCATGCACCAGGCTGGCCTGGTGGAGGACAGAGACATGTGGACTTGCCCCAGGCCAAGACCAACCTAGATCTGTGGCCAGCCAGCAGCCCCCAGGCACATGAGAGCCCATCCAAGGCGAGAGAATGCCCAGCCCACCCACGGCTGATCCTGGACCCATAAATAGATGCTACAATTGGATACTCTGAGGTCCGGAATTGTTTGTTATGCAGTGAGAAGGCAATGGCACCCCACTCCAGTATCCTTGCCTTGAAAATCCCATGGACGGAGGAGCCTGGTGGGCTACAGTCCATGAGGTCGCTAAGAGTCGGACACGACTGAGCGACTTCACTTTCACTTTTCACTTTCATGTATTCGAGAAGGAAATGGCAACCCACTCCAGTGTTCTTGCCTGGAGAATCCCAGGGACGGGGGGAGCCTAGTGGGCTGCCGTCTATGGGGTCGCACAGAGTTGGACACGACTGAAGCGACTTAGCAGCAGCAGCAGCAGTATACATTTCCCCCTCTCTGATCCTTAAGGAGTAAAATCCATGACCTGCAGAGATGCCTAAACCCACGTGTAGTACCAACACCTACACAGAGTGTGCTTTTTCTTTTTTAATGAACTGAAAAAATGTGATTTTGCTCATTTATTCTGGGCTGTGCTAGGTCTTTGTCGCTGTGTGGGCTCTTCTCTGGTTGCAGCGAGCAGGGCTCACTCTCCAGTTGCAGTACCCGGGCTTCCGCTGCAGCGGCTTCTCTGGAAAGAGCGCGGGCCCCAGGGCACTCGGGCTTCAGTAGTTGTGGTGCGCGGGTTTAGTGGCTTGCCTGGGAAAGGTCCCGCAGCATGTTGGATCTTCCCAGGTCAGGGATCAAACTCATGTCTCTTGCAGTGGCAGGCGGATTCTTTACCAGGGAAGCCCCCAGACCATGCTTTGCTTACGATAAAGTGTAACGTAGAGATTAGGCACAGTCAGAGAATATCTGAGATGCTGGCATCGGTACTCTTGCACTCAGGGACCACTGTTAAGTCAAAGAAAGGCAGCTTGAACACGAACACCACGTTACCAGGACAGCCCATCTGATACCTGAGATGATTGCTAAGTGACCGACGCGGGAAGGGAAGCGTATCCAGCGTGGATGTGTTGGACAAAAGGGTGATTCACATCCCAGGTGGGAGGGAGCACCATGGAGAGAGATTTCAGCACACGACTCAGCGCAGCCAGCGATTTGAAACTCATGGATTGATTATTTCTGGAATCTTCCACGTACAATTTCAGACCATGGCTCACCCCAGAAATCGAAACTGTGGATGGCGTGGGAGGGGTGACTAGGTTTCTTACTCCATGGCAGGTACAGGAGGGAACAGAACCAGACCACTGTGCCATCGTTTGCATATGAGAACAAGGGGGGGGTAGTCTGGCGGACCCTAGTTCTCCGAGTGACGGGAGCCCTAAATAAAGACAAGGAAGAGGGGGTTCAGAGACTAGCCAGGAAGCAGGTCTATTGTAAGGAGCAGCAATTCCATTCTCTCCGCTCTGAAGGACCACAGGAAGTCACCCAGGGCTCGCAGAGCCCCACAGTGACCTGGGACCACGAGGAAGGAGGTGCCCTGAACCGAACACCTGTGGGGCTTTCCCAGAGGCTGAACTTAAATGTCCTTTGTCCCTTGGGTTCCCAGAGAGAAACAGACCGTTTCCCCCTTTTCCAGTTGCTAGGACACTAATCTGTCGGAGAAAGGCGTGGGAACATCTGGTTGGTGGGAACAGCGCTTCTGGGAATATCCTTTGTATCCGTGATTCTGTAGACTCTCCTAGTGCTCCTGAGGGCCAAGGCCCTCCAGCAAGGGGCTGGCAGCTTGGGCTGGTTACCCAGGGAAGTGGCGAGGGGGCAGGGCCCCTTTCAGGGACCTGCCTGGAGGCCAGTGAGCCCGGGGGGCCATGGGTGCTGCTCACCTCCCCCAAGGGGCCGGCGCTCAGAGTGAAGGGACCGCCTTAGCTTCCCCTGCTTTATCTTTCTTCCAAAGACAGATACTAGTTTTGTGTCTGTTATTACCTGGCTCCCTAACGGAAGCTCCATGGGCTGATGCTTTGATTGGTCCCCACTGTACCCCTGGTGCATAGAGGAATGTCCGACATGTAGAAATAATAGTTCTAAACATTTGCAGAGGGTTTGCTAGCTGCATGGAATTTTTCTGATTTCTTTAGATATACTAATCCTTTTTTTGTTTTTTAATTTATTTTGTATTGGGGTATAGCCGATTATCAATATTGTGATAGTTTTAGGTGAACAGCAAAGGGACTCAGCCATGCATATATACTTACCCAATCTCTCCCAAATCCCCCTCTTAATATTGAACAGAGTTTCATGTGCTGTACAGTCTTTGTTGGTTATCCGTTTTATTTTTTTAAATTTTCCATTTATTTATTTATTTATTTTATTTTAATTGAAGGCTGGTTATCCATTTTAAATATAGCAATATGTCCGTGTCCATCCCAAACTCCCTGAGGATCCCTTCCTCAATCCATCTCCTCTCCTACCCGGCCCCACCCTGCAATCTTAAGTTTGTTCTCTAAGTGAGTGAGTCTCTTTCTTTTTTGTAAGTTCATTTGTATCATTTATTTTTAGATTCCACAAGGATATACTAACCCTCTTAGACTTCAAAATGACTCTTCAAATTTCGGGGAGTATTTTCCTCTCCATTTTACAGGTGAAGAAAGTGAGGCACAAAGAGATGAAAGAACTTGATGGAGGAAGCAGCAGGGTGAGCCCCAGAACCTTGCTCAGAGGGGAAGAACAGCTTATCCAATAAATCAATGACCTGGCCCTCAAGTCACGCTGGGGAACTGGCGTCAAGAGCCCCGCGCCCTCCCTCACACACACAGCAGCAGGGGGCCTCCTCGCTCATCTTCGTGGGGTGTGGATTTCCGGAAGGGTGGGGCTGGGTTTTCCCTGCTGTGTCACCTGGCCGGGAGACCACAGGTGGGCTCTGCTCAGAACCATCCTAGTGCAAGGTCGCAAGATTCCCTCCGGGCCACCAGCCCCTTGCCAGGCTCCAGGCACCCTTACCACCTCCGATGGGGTGAGGAGCCAGGGCTGTGCACAGGGGCATGTCAGCTAGAAACAGAGGCCCCTCAGGGCACAGACGGGCCCTTCCTGCTAATCCTCTAAGCAGCGGTCCTCACTGGGCACCACTACGACTGCCAGATCTCTGTAGCTCTGCACCCCTCGTCTGGACTCCCTCATACTCATCTCCTCCCCGCTTTCTCAGTCTAGAAAACCATCCAAAGTTCGGAGGCCTGGGTCACCCGCCTCTTTGTCTCTTCTCCCCAAATCTATTGGTTAGCACACCAAATCTGTGCACTGATTCAGGGCTTCACTTTCTGAAACCCCAAAGGTCAAACTCGGGAAAATAACAATGGCATTCGAAACTTATCAATCTTGGCCTTGGAATTCAAGGTTTCCAGCATTTGAACCTCGGAAGTCTTAACTTTCAAACAAGAAAGGCTTTGCTTTTGAAATTCTTGGCATTTGACTCCCAAGAAGTCTAGACTTTTGAAAGTCAGCTCCCCAGGCCACCCTGTGTTCCTGTTTTATCTTTCTTTTTCTGAATCAGTGTAAGACGGGAGAGAGCAAAGGACTGGAGGAAGGGCTGCTGTGTGTGTGTGTTCATATGTGTGGGGAGGAAATACCTATGGATGAAGAGTTAAACAAACCCCCTCTCCTTCTCTCAAGAACACATTTGACCTTGGGTTAACTTACCATCTCTGTTAACCCCAGAAACTGGAGAAAAGTGGCATGTTGGCTGTGTTGCCAGGCAACATTGCTTATGTTAAAAATGACTCTTGATTGGAGAATTGCCTCTGAACTAGAATGACCATGAATGAATTCTAAAGGCTCAGGGGGGACATCAAAACATTGAAATTCCCCATGTACAGAGTCTTATTACTGGGTGTGTCCCTTCCAGGCTCCCAAGAAACTTCTCACATGGAGCTGTTGTTACAAGAGACATTGACTCCTGAGGCAGGAGTCTTTGAGGTCCACACTTCTTGCCCAGCGCAGATTTCGGCTCCTGGACCTAAGTTGTCACCTGAGGACCAGACACTCCTGAGCTGCTGTGGGGAGTCCCAGGGGTGGGAAAGGCTTGGTGCTGCCCTTAGGCAGGCTGTTTCTTGGACTGTGTCCTGAGCGACAAGTGTGTCTGACAATCAGGTATGGATTTCATTGTCTAGTCAAACCCAGAGAAGACCTCTCCTGGTGGCCTCCCCTTCTTAGCTCACATCTCTGTTTCAGTTACAGCCAGGGAGGCACTCGGAATATAGAACTTGGCTGGAGAAATGTCTAGAGGGAGGGGAAGGAATTTGAGGGAGGAATCTGTGCCTACTACCTGCCTAGGACTTCTGCATATTGTGCAAGAGTTCATCTCATCTCACAACACCCTGTTCAGGTGAGGATAACCATGCCCGTTTTATGGATGAAAAGACTGAGGCCTCAGAGGTGAAGAGACTTGCTAAAGCGGATGTGGAAAGCTGATGGCAGAGCTGATGGCGGGAAGACTGTCATGTACTGACAAGCGCTGGTTCAAGTACAGGCTCCGCTGGGTATGAGCCAGCAGACCTTGTGGGCTACTCTGAACCTCAGTCACTTGCTCCAAACAAATGGATATAATCATATTACCACACAGGAAGGCCATATGGCTTGAAGTAGTCCACTTTCAGATGTAAGGGCTACAGTACAGTAGAATTCAAGATCTTCCCCAGTCTCCCCACTCTGTCTGCTGCCAACCCACCCAGGGGCTGTACTATTGGACAACAGTCTCTAGCTGCCACTGGCCACGTGGCAGATGTCCCCAGTTCTGCAGGGCAGCATTTCTGTGGCACCGACTGTCCCAGGGCCCAGCTAGAACAGTGGTTCTGGCTGTGATGATAGCCAGATCTCATTCAAAATGAAAAGCCGGATCGCTGGCGTTCCAGAACTGCCTCTGGCAAATGTGAGTCAACACAGCTGTTGTTAAGGCAGCTGGAAAGAGTCCATCCGATAAATATTTGATGAACGCCTACTATGTGTGAATATAGTAGGCATTGTGAATACCGTTATCTATGAGTACACTCTTGTGGCTCTGCTGGTAAAGAATCCACCTGCAATGCGGGAGACTTGGGTTCCATCCCTGGGTGGAGAAGATCCCCTGGAAAAGGGAAAGGCTACCCACTCCAGTATTCTGGCCTGGAGAATCCCATGGACTGTATAGTCCATGGGGTCGCAAAGAGTTGGACATGACTGAGCGACTTTCACTTCACTTCACTTCTACTGTGTGGGGGGCATTGTGAATACTGTTATCTGTGAGTACATATGATCCTTCCCCTTAGAGTTAGGGAGACAGACAAGAATCAATTAACTGCTCAAATTTGTATATAGTTTTTAAAAGCCAGCAAACGTTACCAAGGCAAAATTGCAGGATACTATTTTGTAATAGGTGGTATAATTTGAAAACTTGTAACAAGTGGTCTGTTGTAAACTACTGGAGTTAATGCCCACCCAGCCTCGTACCTTCATTTTCTCAATTTTCCTTTGGGGACCCACCTTTACCTTCCACCAGTCCCTATGATTCAGGTGGTGATGGTGAGTTTACGGTAGGTGCACAACCCTGGCCAATCAGAGCATTCCATTCCCTGACCACTCCAATGATTGGTCAAAGATATACGTGTGACCTAAATCTGGCCAATGAGATTCAAGGCTGGGACTTGTGTGGGGGACAAGTGGAAAAAGACGGTTCTCTTTCTGCTGGGTGTTTCTAGGTTGGAGGATCAAAAATCTGGGTTTTTCATGAGCACCCAAGGGAAGAACCTGTCTAAATCTGGAATCCTCTAGAGGAAGGTGGGGAGATTTTTACTCTTTTTTTTTTTTTTTTAATTTATTATTTTATTTTTGGCTGCGCTGGGTCTTCATGGGGCTTTCTCTAGGTGTGGTGAGTGGGGACTACTCTCTAGTTGCAGTGTGCAGGCTTCTCGTTGCAGTGACTTCTCTTGCTGCGGAGCACGGACTCTGCGGCCCGAGGGCTTCAGTCGTTGTGGGACACGGGCTCAGTAGTTGCGGTTCTTCTCAGCTGCCCTTCAGCATGTGGAATCTTGCTGGATCGGGGATCCAACCTGTGTCCCCTGCATTGGCAGGTGGATTCCTCACCACTGGACCACCAGGGAAGTCCCTGAGAGCTTTTTCAAGTAGCTTCCTGGTGGTGTAATTTGAGACCCTAGATCCAGCTGTACCTGAAGCCGTCACCCCCAGGCTTTTCTGGTATCTGAACCGATTGTCATCCTTTTGGACTTAAATCAGTTTAAGCTTGTTTCTCCACCACTTGCCATTGAGAGTGTGCCTAATACAGGACTAACGGGTCTTGGAGGAGTCAGTGCCTGAGGAGTGACACGCTGAGTGCTGAGGGATGGGTAAGAGTGAAGGACGCAAAGAGACCAAGTTTGAAGGCAGCAGCTTTGGCTTGCCAACCTGAGAATTTAGGAAAGGAGAGGGGCCGGCACTCTGTGTAGGCAGAAAAAAAACAAATACGGGAAGATGATCATGGGGAAACGGCAAGTCTCAGATCACATGTGCACTTAAATCATTCCTTGTTGTTCATTTCAGTGAACACAGAAATGGATTTTACTAAGACCTACGCTTCCCTGGTGACTCAGATGGTAAAGAATCTGCCTGCAATGCAGGAGACCTGGGTTTGATCCCTGGGTTGGGAAGATCCCCTGGAGAGGGCATGGCAACCCACTCCAGTATTCTAGCCTGGAGAATCCCCATGGACAGAGGAGCTTGGTGGGCTGCAGTCCATGGGGTGGCAAAGAGTCAGACACGACTGAACAACTAGCACAAATATTACAATGAGTTCCCTTTGCAGATGGAAAGATGCCTGTCCCGACACGGCCATTCTCACAGGACAAGGCCCGGGCCTTCAAAGGAATTTCTGCTTCTGGGTTTGGAGGCAGAAAAAAAAATTTCCTTTTCAAGGGAAGGCACGATTAAAACAAATAAATAATAACAGATTGAAAATGAGGCCTATTTTTAAATGCAAATAACCATTTCTTAAGTTTTATAACTGTGTAATTTTGTGTTTTAGACTTTCTTTAATTTTAAATGTTCTTTTTTTCATTATGAAAATAATATAACAACATTCTGGAATATACAGAAGAGCAAAAAATGACCCTTTATAATTCCCTCATTTCAACCCAACCAAAGTTAATTTGGGGCATTTTTCTGCTTTTTTTTTTTTTTATTGGCTACTCTGGGTGTTCGTGCTATACACAGGCTTTCTCTAGTTACGGTGAGTGCGGCTACACTCTAGTTGCCGTGTGTGGGCTTAGTTGCCTGGACCGTGTGGGAACTTCCTGGACCAGGGATCGAACCTGTGTCCCCTGCATTGGCAGGTGGATTCTTAGCCAATGAACCACCCAGAAAGTCCTTTCTTCTGTCTTCTTGTTTGGCTAGTTTCATGTAGCTCAGAGCCCAACACTTTTCAGCCGGGGACTTGTTAAAATGCGGATTTTGACTTAAGAACTTCTGGTGGGGGGAGCGGGGCTTGGATTCTGTTTTATTAATAAGCTTGCAGGTGATGCCACTATGGCCCCAGACCATGCACAGAGTCATGCGGAGTTGGGGTCAACTGCAGGCTCTGTGGCCTCATGCAACGCCTTGACATCTGTGCCCCAGTCCATGAGCTCTGTTGGCCCCTAGACTGGATTAAAGAGCCAGATAACAGGAAATGCCAAAGGCACCAACATGTAAGTACTCCTGAAAGTCACTGAGAAGACTGTGTGGGTTTGCCAAGCCTCCGAGGTGGGCGTGAGATTCTTGAGGCGGCTGCTCCAGGGGGAGGCTCCAAGGAGTGTGGGCCCTGGTGCCTTCTAAGAAAGGTGGTCCCATAATTGCAGGGCTCTGTCTTCCTGAGGCAGCAGGGTGCAAGTTTGGGGCCAGAGTGGAATTGCTCAGGGTGGGGAGCAGAGGTTGAAGCTGCCGCCCACATCTTCCTCTCCCTTCCCATGCAGCACCTACCCCTCTGCCACGTGAATGCTGAGCACCTATATCATTAAGCTTGGCGACGGAGGAGGGAGGTGGGAGGTGGTTAGCTTGTCCAGGGTCTCCCAGACCTCAGCTTTGACCTGTGTTCACTGAGTGTGACCTCAGCTGACAGCATATGAAGCCCTTAGATAGCTGCCTGTGAGGAGGACACTGTCTGTGAGAGACATTCATAAAGTCTCTACAGTTCTGTGAGGCCTGATCCACCTTCCCTTCTGCTTCCCGCATACAAGCATCTACTCTTTGCTCCTCCAGCCTCCCACAGGAGAAAAGATGACCCTGGCAGCCTGACATTTGACTGTGATCCGGCCCCTTCTAGCATCCCTGCCTCATCTTCTTATGTCCCATATTCCAGCCATATTGAAGGACCCCCAGGTCCCCCCTCCACTCCTTTATGTTACTTTCTCTGCCTCAAATGCCCTTTCCTGCCTTAATCATCAAAGAACAAACTTCTATTTATTGCTCAAAACCCAGATCAGAGGTCTCTTTCTTCAGAAGATTTCCAGACCCTTTATTCAGTGGCTGATGTCTTGTTCAAGTATGCCTCCTTTGTGTCTTGCACACTCCTTTGCATGATTCTTGGTAGCAGATGGCTTAAGAAAAAAAGTGTGTGTGTTTTTTTCCTTATAGACCATTGGTTTATTTAGTGGAAACACCCATGTGGTAGAACTGCTTTGAACACAGCTGAGACAAAGGGTTAAACTGAGCCACCCAGACTCTGCTTCCAGCATCCACTGGCTCTGCCTTCCTTTGTGTGGGCTTCTACCTCAGGCAGCCCCCAGAAACCCCTCCAAGCTCAGCTTTCACCTCCCAGCTTGAAGTTCAGTCCAAGGCTGCCTCTCCCAGCAAACTTGTGAAAGTCCCAGGATTGAGTCTCATTGGTCAGTCCTGGGTCACGTGCTGGTCCTTGGACCAATCCCAGTGACCAGGGGATCGACAGCTCTGATTGGCCTAGCTGGAGTCACATGACACCCCCTGAAGTCCAGGAACTAGAGTTGGGAGGAACAACTTCTGGAGGGAAAGTTCAGGGTCCCCCCAGGCCAAGAGGGGACCCCAGCAGCCAAAACCCACAAGTGCCTACCATAGATGCGTCTTAGAGCCCTTTTCACACCATACAATTATTTGTTTATTTGCGTCTCCTCCAGCTGGTAGGGAACAAGGGTCCTTCTCATTTATAATTCCAGAGCATCATTCCAGGCCAAGGGAAGAAGAGCTTAATAAGTGGCCATTAAATTGTACTTTTCAGGCATTTCCTTGCTATGTGACCTACATAGCAAGTAAATCAGAGCAATCTGACAGAGATTTTTGTGACACGTATATTAAGGTAATGCTTCCTGACATTTAAAAGATCATAGACGGTTTTCTCAGTGTCCACGTCCATTGAAGGTGAGTGAGTCCATGTATCTCTCAGGGAATCTTCACAGTGCTTGGGAAAGGAGACACTCTCCTTGACAGGTAGGAAAACTGCGGCTCAGATGCCTTAAGTAGCTTATCAAGGTAACACAGCTGGCTAGTGGCATTGCTGGGAGTTAATCCCAGGCAAGCTGACTTTCCGATGGTTTGCTGGAGGGGTTCTTAATTCAGCAGGACAGAAGGAAGGATCTTGGGATCGCCTTTGGGGCTTTTAAAAAATATTCCTCTGTCTTAGTTTGGGTTCCCTCAGAGGCAGACCCTGAGTGGAGAATTCAAGTGCGTGCATTTTCCTTGGGAAGGGAGCCAGGGTGCATGGCTGAAAAAGCCCGGGTGAGACAGGGGAGGCAGCCAGCAAAGAGTGCTCAGATGTGGACAATTGGAGCGGAAAGCCGTGGAGACTTAGCTGAGGGTCAGGGAGGAAGTAGCTCAGAGTTGTCCTACCTGAAGGGCGAGGGGGCTGGCACACTTATTCCCCGACTCTCTGCAGCCATTGGTTGGGGCTGCTCCCAGGGGACAGTGTACTGCCGGCATGTCCAGCAGCCAGAAAGGGGCCTCGGGCACCACCAGATGGACAGGCCAGGGCCCCTTGCAGGACACTGACAGAGGCTGCTGGGACCCTTGTCCTCCCAAGCTGGGAACCACTCTGTAGAATCACAGACCAAAATATCTGCAATTGGGGCCATCCCAGATCCCTCACGATGGGGCAACTCACGTGTCTTTTCATCCCCAGAACCCGAGGGGCCCAAGGGGTGGGTGATCGGAACACAGCTGATGCTCCTGCAACATGATTGACATTGATTGATTTCCCTTTACCCCCAAGAAAGTACAGGGCTGGAATTGCCTGAATACCACGTAGCCAACGTGAGACGGAGCTTGTCAAGAGCAGGATCTGGTGGGAAAGCAGCTCCCTGGACAGAGCTCCACGAGAACAGGGACCCTCTCTGCACCAGCGGCACACAGCAAGTGCTCAGTTAGTTGTTCGGTCGCTCTGCGTGTCGGAGTCTTTGCGACCCCATGGACTGCAGCACACAGGCTTCCCCGTCCTTCACCATCTCCCAGAGTTTGCTCAAACTCATGTCCATTGAGTCAGTGATGACATCCAGCCATCTCATCCTCTGTCATCTCCTTCTCCTCCTGCCCCCAGTCTTCCCAGCATCAGGATCTTTTCCAATGAATTGGCTGTTTGCATCAGGTGGCCAAAGTATTGAAACTTCAGCTTCAGCATCAGTCCTTCTGATGAATACTCAAGACTGATTTCCTTTAGGATTGACTAGTCTGGTTGGATCTCCTTGCAGTCCAAGGGACTCTCAAGAATCTTCTCCAGCACCACAGTTCAAAAACATCAATTCTTTGGCGCTCAACTCTCACCTCTGTGCATGACTGCTGAAAAAAATCCACAGCTTTGACTTATTGGATATGTGATTGGATAGTCTGAGATGTCCTGGATCCCAACCTCAAGACGAAGGTGGGGCCACCCCAGAACTGAGAGCGAGGGGCTTGCCTCTGAGGGAGAGGGCATTGCTATTGTGTTGGTGGTACCCCTGAGGTTGTAGGCCTGCCCTGGCTTTGTGCCTCCAAAACCCTCCCTGGGTTTGGATCCAAGAGAGAAGGGGTGGTCAAGTGAGCATGTGGGCTTGTGGGACCCATCCCAGACCGGGAGCAGCAAATCGGGGCCTCACACCTTCAGACTGACATTCGGGTGGGGGAGGCACGTTCTGCGTGAAGTTGAGGCGGTGCTTTGTAAAACGTTAACAAAGTCCTATTTTAAATGCAAAATGGAAAGGGATATAAATATTGCCCCCTTCGCACGTGCACGTGCGCGCGCACACACACACACAGGCACCAGTGAGAAGAAGGAAATTCAAGTTTCAAGCATTTTCAAAGCAGGCAGGCCTCGACAATTGTGTCATACTGCACTTCTGCCACACGGTGGCGCCACTCAAACCATAAACAAGTTGCCTTAGTTCGGTCCTTGAGGGTCTTGAAATGTGAGAGTTTTTAATTATGCATGGTCTTTGGGAACACATTCCTCGTTGTGGTTTGGGTTTTTTTGTTTGTTTGTTTGTTTTGGTGTCGTGTTGTTTAAAATGTTCATTCTTTCATTTGAATCACGTAAAATATATTCCTTTTTTTTTTTTTTGAATCACGTAAAATATATTCCTTTGTGACACTGTTTCTTCAGTGTTTATTCTATCAGACTGGCTTAGTGTCTTCATCTCTAATGAAAGTGAAGGGAAGTGAAAGTTGCTCAGTCGTGTCTGACTCTTTGTGACCCCATGGACTACACAGTCCATGGAATCCTCCAGGCCAGAACATTGGAGTGGGCAGCCTTTCCCTTCTGCAGGGGATCTTCCCACCCCAGGGATGGAACCTGGGGTCTCCTGCATTGCAGGAGGATTCTTTACCAGAGATTTGCTTTCCTGTTGACCCTGGAGAGAGACCCTTGGTCTCTCCTTCCCTCATCCATCCATGCATCCCCAGAGACTTTCGAGTGTATGTTAATGAAGTAAATACTCTCAGGCACCCACTCTGGAAAAGGCCTGGTGCTGGCAACTGGGCATCAGAGATGGACCAGCCAGGGCTCCCCAGCACCTAGAGGCTGGGAACACCCAGGGGGGCCTCCTGGAGGAGGTGATGCCTAAGCTGAGTCTTGGCATCGTTAGGTTGAGAGCATGGACGTGAACATGAAATTATTAATTACCACCTACGTGTTTATCTTACTGACTGGACCGTGAGCTCCTTGAGGTCAGGAAACACCTCATCCACCTATTTTTCTGCCCTTCTAGTTAACAGAGAAACTGGCAAGTGAGTGAAGTGTACTAAGTGCTTTGAACCATGCCTGACTACATGCTGTTGAGGTTTTAGCCAAATCACTGTATATGGAATAATGTACCATGTAAATGAATGAGTGAATAAGCAAGTGGTGTGGTGGAAAGACTTCAGGCCAGAGACCAATGGCCTGGATTTGAATCAAGGGTTTGGCCTTGACTAGCTCTGATCTTGCCTGGAGAATCCCAGGGACGGCAGAGCCTGGTGGGCTGCTGTCTATGGGGTCGCACAGAGTTGGACACGACTGAAGTGACTTGGCATGCACGAGTGATATTCTTACTGCTTTAGGAATAATAAGCATGGTTCATGCTCACTGTCTCAAACAAACCCTTAGCCAGGAATGGGAAATATCTGACATGTGAACCTCTGCTCCCTACTCACATGCCCAAGGCAGACATTACTAATCAATCATGACACTCTGTTAGTCAGGATTCTTCTGGCTGGAAGAGATCAGCTTGAGGAAAACGGGATTTATTGTACGGATACTGGAGTACCTCAGAAAGCCAGAGAAGGAGCTGCAGGCGGCAGGGAAGCTCTGGGCTCTCCTGGGAACCTCATCGGGTCCCCGTCTCCCCTCTTCATCTATCCCTTAGGTGTTCGAATGTTTGCTGGCATTAAAGTCTCAGGCAAGGTTCTTGGTGACTAGAAGCTGGCAACTCTGAGGTTACCTCCTTTCTGCTACGAACCTGGGGGAAAAGTTGAGAGCATGCCCCTCTCCCTCCAATTTGAACATTTCAGGAAAGATCTCAGATTGGCCAGCATGGGCCATGTGTTCAGTGGTGGGAGTGGGTGTTGGTCCCCCGGACTGGCAGCCTATGGAATCACAAGGAGTCCGGAAGGAGCCAGTCTCCTGAAGGAAACAGAACGAGAAGCTACATCAACGATAAAGTCCAACTCCTCGACACGGAGCATGAATGAAGCCTCAGAATCCTCCTCAACACAGTGACCGGAGTCAGCACTCAAGGCAAACGCGACTGCACATTTATATCAAGGCCACAGGGAGGTTCCTGGTGCAGTAAAGAGATGGTTTTATTAGAAACTGCTCAGCCTGGGTTTGAATCTGAGTTGTCAGCCAGCAGCAAGTTGCTTAGCCTTCGTGAGCCCCAGTTTCCTCATTTGGGTAAATGAGTATCCGGCTTCCCTGGTGGCTCAGTGGTAAAGAATTTGCCTGCCAAAGCAGGACCCCTGGGTTCGATCCTTGGGTCGAGAAGATCCCCTGGAGAAGGAAATGGCAACCCACTCCAGTATTCTTGCCTGGGAAATAGCCCATGGCCAGAAGAGCCGGGAGGGCTATGGTCCATGGGGTCGCAAAGAGTCAGACACGACTTAGAGACTAAGCAACAGATGAGTGTAACCGTGCTGACCTCAGAGGTACTGTAAGGGCAGGGAGACGATCCATGTAGAGTGTAGTGTTATCCCTAGCAGAGTAGACGTGCAAATAGATGCTAGCTCTTACCCGAGGCTGGGTTCCCCCAAAGCAGACTCTGCGACTTGAGATGTCCACAGGCGTAGATTACCTGGGAGGTGTTCCAGGCTGTAAGGATGAAGGAACAGGGAAGTGAAGAGGAAACAGGAGGGGAAGTAAAGAGCGGGCTGTGGGCAGTGGGACTCGATGCTGCTGGAGAACGCCAAGAGATGGCTGAGGATTCCCCTCAGAGGTGTGCCCGTCACCGGGGGAGGCTGGGGTACTGATGCAGCAGCTGCCACTGATGGTTGTTTCAGGGGCGCTGCTGGGCATTAACTCCCAGGCGTTTACAGACTGCCCTGTGCCTGGGCCGGGTTTACTCCTGCACCCAGAGAAGCACTTGCTGGCAGAGTCATGGGTGTTTGCAGCCGCAGGCAGGGGGGCAGGGCTGCAAGTGTTATCATTAGTATCTGTAAGCTACAGAGCCCTGTGTACCCATAAGGGATTTAAAAACAAACAAACAAAATCTTTGGCCACACCATATGGCATGTGAGATCTTAGTTCCCTGACCAGGAATCGAACCCTAGAACGCTGTGTTGGCAGCTTGGAGTCTTATCCACTGGAGCACCAGAGAGGTCCCCTAAGGGATGAAAAGTGAAAGTGTTAGTCACTTAGTCGAGTCTGACTCTTTTCGACACTATGGACTGTAGCCCGCCAGTCTCCTCTGTCCTTGGAATTCTCCAGGCAAGAATACTGGAGCGGGTTGCCATTTCCTTCTAGAGGATCATCCTGACCCAGGGATCGAACCCGTGTCTCCCGCATTGCAGGCAGATGGTTTTAAGACATTGTCTTTTCTAGGGGAGCTGGAATTATGTGGAATGGTCCCCATCTTCTTCAGTCCACAAACCCTGACACTCGTTACACTTGTTTCTGCACCTCACCTTTCACCTTTCCCCTGGGACCCGAGTATGCCATTCCTCATCTTTGATCTGGGCAATGCTCCAGCTCCATGGGGAACTGCCATTTATGGACGGGCTGGGGCCAGCTCGCTTCCCCACACTGAGGCAAACCCAAGGTCAGATTGACTGCCTGGAACATCCACTGCTGGGTTCCTGGTGGCTAAGTGCTGGACATTCAACCCCGGCATACATGGGGCATTTGTACAGAAAATAAAATCAGCCTAAAATTCCTTATCTACTTCTGCCTTATTGACTATGCCAAAGCCTTTGACTGTGTGGATCACAACAAACTGTGGAAAATTCACAAGCTGGAATCAAGATTGCTGGGAGAAATATCAATAACCTCAGATATGCAGATGACACCACCCTTATGGCAGAAAACAAAGAAGAACTAAAGAACATTTCGATGAAAGTGAAAGAGGAGAGTGAAAAAGTTGGCTTAGAGCTCAACATTCAGAAAACTAAGATCATGGCATCCGGTCCCATCACTTCATGGCAAATAGATGGGGAAACAGTGGAAACAGTGAGAGACTTTATTTTTGGGGGCTTCAAAATCACTGCAGATGGTGACTGCAGCTGTGAAATTAAAAGACGCTTACTCCTTGGAAGGAAAGTTATGACCAACCTAGACAACATATTGAAAAGCAGAGACATTACTTTGTCAACAAAGGTCCGTCTAGTCAAGGCTATGGTTTTTCCAGTGGTCGTGTATGGATGTGAGAGTTGGACTATAAAGAAAGCTGAGGGCCGAAGAATTGATGCTTTTGAACTGTGGTGTTGGAGAAGACTCTTGAGTGAGAGTCCCTTGGACAGCAAGGAGATCAAACCAGTCCCTCCTAAAGGAGATCAGTCCTGAATATTCCCTGGAAGGACTGATGCTGAAGCTGAAACTCCAGTACTTCGTCCAACTGATGTGAAGAGCTGACTCATTGGAAAAGACCCTGATGCTGGGAAAGATTGAAGGCAGGAGGAGAAGGGGATGACAGAGGATGAGATGGTTGGATGGCATCACCGACTCAATGGACATGGGGTTGGGTAGCCTCCGGGAGCTGGTGATGAACAGGGAGGCCTGGCGTGCTGCAGTCCATGGGGTCACAAAGAGTTGGACACGACTGAGCGACTGAACTGAACTGAACTGAACTGAAAATTCCTTATACTCTCACCTAGGCGTTCATCCCTGAGCCATTCCCCTCTCACCAACTTCCTTTACATGGAGATCCTGCCCATTCTTTCAGATCTTCCCAGCACGGCAGGTTTTTCTCTTTCTCTTTTATATAGCATTTGTCAAGATAACACGTCCCATAATATAAAATTCACCATTTTAAAGTATACATTTCTGTGCGTGTGTGTTTTTTTTTAGTATGTTCACTATATTGTACAACTATCTAATTCCAGAACATTTCCATATCCCACAGAAGAAACAACACACCCACCAGCAGCCAGTCCAAATTCCTCCCTCCCCATTCCATAAGGGAAAGTGGCTCAGTCGTGTCCGATTCTCTGGGACCCCATGGACTGCAGCCCGCCAGGCTCCTCTGTCCCTGGGATTTTCCAGACAAGAATACTGGAGTGGGTTGCCATGTCCTCCTCCAGGGGATCTTCCCGACCCAGGGTCGAACCCCGGTCTCTCGCAATCTGAGCCACCAGGGAAACTCCCCACTCCATGGCAATCGTTAATCTTTCCATCTCTATTGATTTTTCTACGCTGGACATCAATGCTGGTGGTGGTGGTTTAGTCGCTAGGTCGTGTCTGGCTCTTGCGACCCTATGGACGTAGCCCGCCAGGCTCCTCTGTCCATACCACTAACTATAAATGGACTCCCATGCGTCTGGCTGAGCGTGTCTGGCTCTTGCGACCCTATGGACGTGGCCCGCCAGGCTCCTCTGTCCACACCACTAACTATAAATGGACTCCCATGCGTCTGGCTGAGCGCCTGTCTGCTTGTACTCAGTGGGATGTTTCAGGGCTCACTCACCCGTGCGGTAGCTGTACCACCACACCACCCTTTTATGGATGAATAATATCGCATTGCGTGGGTAGACCAGATTTTGTTTATCCGTCTTTTGTTTGTTCGTCATCTGTTGATGGGCATTTGGGTCGCCTCCACCTTTTGACTATTATGAACAGTGCTGCTGTGAATAATTTGTGTACAAGTTTTTGGATGAACATATTTTCAGTTTTCTAGAGTTCAGACCTAGGAGGGGAATTGCTGGGTCACATGGTAACTCTGTATTTAACTGTTTGGGGAACTGCCAGACTGCCTTCCGAAGTAGCTGCTCCATTTTACCTTCGCTACAGCAGTGTATGAGGGCTCTACATCCTTGCCAATGTGCCTTTTTCCATTAAAAAAAAAAAAAAAAAAACAGTTCTAGCCATCCTAGCGGGTGAGAAGTGGTATCTCATTGTGGTTTTGATTTGGGCTTCCCTGATGACTCACGGTGTTGGGCATCTTTACACAGAGTGTTGGTCTTGATTACCACACAACATGCAGGAAAATTCCTAGCCTTGGGCTTGGGCCTTTAGTGTCCACCAGGCTCAAGCCTCTTGTCTGTCAGCAGGCACCCTCAGTCTGCCCTTGAACTGAGCCCTGCCCTGATTTCTTGGGAGCATCAGATCCCTTGGTTAAGTAAATGCCTGGTGTGAGTTAAGATTCTCCTGGTGGACAGTGTTAGAAACCCAATTTACACTGACTTGATCACAGAGGGATATATGGCTTCACTTACGTAACACTTTCCAGGGCCATGACAGCTTCAGGCATGGCTGGATCTAGGTGCTCTGCAGATGGCATCTGGAAGCTGTCTATGGCTCTTCTTCAGTGCTCTACTTTCCTCTAGGTCAGCTTTATTCTGTGACAGGCCCTCCCCTCTTAGGGGCAAGATGACTTTGAGCAGCCCCAGCCTCAACTCTTGGCTGTTAGCAACACCTATGAAAAGAGAACTTCTCTTTCACCAGTAGCTCCAGCAACGGTCCCAGTCTTGTCTCTCACTGGACTGATCTGGGTCACGTGCCCACCCTCAGACCAGTGACTGAGACCATGGCAATGGAATCTGCCCATTGGCTGGGGCTGGGTCACACCTCCATCTTTAGACTAGATGTAGGTCAGCTCCTCCCAAACCAAGTAGACTTGAGGCAACAGTGGTGCCCTGCAATAAATTGGAGTCCTCTCAGCAGAAGGGAGATTGGACGCAGGACAGAGAGAGACCTCAGGTACCCAGTCAACCCCTAGAGCTGGCTACCAGGGGCCTGTCCCTGTTCTTAAATGGCCCAGCAAGGCACCCACGGGTCCAGTCTCTTCCCAGGACAATGTGATAGACCAAAGGCTGGGAACACAGCCCCATTGAGGACAGTGAGTGTGAAGAACTGTCTCCCTAATGGTCCAGGAGAGGAATAAACAGAAGCCTTGGTAAAACTCACTCTGGCTTGTTTTCAAAACTGGTTGTGAGGCTTAGACAGCCTTCCACGTTGATTACTTCCGTGAGGAGAAGCCCAATTCCTTTATGATAAACTGCTTCTCACACTGATGAGTCTCCCTAGAGCTGGTAAGAGTCCGCGTTTGATTTGGTTCTTTGTTCCCTCTAAATTACCGAGAAGACATCCGCCCCCGCCACACCCCTCCCCACAACAGCTTTGGGGAGCAGGAAGCAGACCGCTCCGTTGGAAAACGTCGTCACCCTGCTGCCCTTCCGCGGGCGGCCGCGGGCGGACTCCCTGCCTGGGTTCCACAGGCTGGTTCATTTCTGGCCGGGTTGTGTGCACTCCCACCGCTCCAAACCACGACCCTACGCGTTAGCGATCCCAAGAACGCCAACCACAGACGCAGGATCCCTGGAGGGGGCGTGACTCCCACGCCTGCGGCTGCAGACACAAGCCCTTCTGCAAAGGCATGGCAATTCTTAGACAGTCGGGTGTGAATATCTGCTGACATTTATAGCGCGTCTTCTCGCCCACGCAGAACCACGCACCTGCAGGAGGAGACGCGAGCATCCGTGCAGCAGATGTTCTGGGCCCTGGAGATACTTAAATATGTACTGTCTGTGGAAGGCGTTGTTACCCAAACACAGGACTCTGGGAGGGAGGCGAGGGGAGGGGTGTGCTGGCTTCCCAAGCCTTTTCTGGGTGACCTGGATGGACAGCCCCATAAATCCCAGCCTTGGATGAAAGTAAAGGGCTATCTTGGCTTTATTTTTTGAAAGAAGTTTGGGGAAGATGTTAGAATTTATTATGTAAACACATATGCACGCACACAGCAACACATGGGTTGTGGAGTCAGAGAAGTCTGATTTGGGGTCTCAATCCTCTCATCTCTAGCTGGGTGACCTTGGGTTAGTCGCTTAACCTCTCTGAGCCTCCTCACCTGTAAAATGGAGATCTCAGAGGTAATTGCTTCTCAGCAATTATGGCCAGGTTAGGTTAGTGATGCATAAACCAGAACAGTGGTGGATATCATTTTCTTTATTTGGACTTCTAAGTCAAGATGGCGAGTCAGGCAACTTTGTCCTGATATGAGAGAAATTACAATTTCCACCTGCCCTGGGATTCAGCTTCCAACTTAGGCATTCCCAAGCATTCCAGAATTGGGTCTACAGGTCGCCTCTCCTGCAGATCCAGCGCCTTCCTTGCTGTGACGGCAGTGGGTACACCACTGATGTTCCTTCAATGAAAAGTTAGAATCCACGAAAGTGAAAGTCACTCAGTCATGTTCGACTCTTCGCGATCCTGTGGACTGTAGCCTACCAGGCTCCTCTGTCCGTGGGATTCTCCAGGCAAGAATAGTGGAGTGGGTAGCCGTTCCCTTCTCCAGGGGATCTTCCTGACTCAGCGATCAAACCCAGGTCTCCCACACTGCAGGAGGATTCTTTACCATCTGAGCCGCCAGGGAAGCCCCCACCCCAGCCCCCAAAAGAAAAAAAGCACAGCCACTGCACAGCTTGACTTCCTTGGTGGCTCAGATGGTAAAGAATCTGCCTGCAGTGCAGGAGACCTGGGTTCGAGCCCTGGTCAGGAAGATCCCCTGGAGAAGGGAAGGGTACCCCATGCCAGTATTCTTGCCTGGAGAATCCCACAGACAGAGGAGCCTGGTGGCTACAGTCCACGGGGTCGCAAAGAGTCGGACACAACTGAGCGACTAACACAGCAGTTCCTTAAATACCTTTCCTCTTGCTCTTCCAGCTACTCAGGTTCAGTTTATTTCATTTACCTTTGGCTGGGCGGGGCCTTCACTGTTGCCGTGAGCAGGGGCGACTCTTCACTGCAGTGTGTGGGCTTCTCACGGCACTGGCTTCTTCTCTTGCTGCAGCACAGGCTCTAGGCTTGCGGGCTCAACAGCTGTGGGGCACGTGCGACCTTCCTGGGCCAGGGGTGGAACCCATGCCCCCTGCACTGGCGGGCGGATTCTTATCCACCGCGCCACCAGGGAAGTCCGCCAGGTACAGCTGAAATGTCACCTGCCCAGAGACAGCTTCCCTGGCCGCAGTCTGTATTAGATCGCTGCCACCACTCATGTTTCTCTGTCCTCACAACGGCCGTGACTTACCGCGAGCTGGTGTGCCCGTTACCTTGTGATGGAGGGGTCAGTCTTCCCACTGGCACCTGAGGACACAGAGGCAAGCGCCGTGCCCGTCTCGTTTATTTCTATACCTCCGGCGCCTTGCACAACACCTGGCACGTGTCAAAAATCACTTTTTTTTGAATGAATGAGTAGCCGGTTATGAGTTGCAAGAGCAGAGTCTTTACAGTCAATATCCCTGGATGGAATTCTGGTTCAGCTGTGAGTCACCATCACTCTCTTCTCATCTGTCAAATGGGTGTAAAAGTCCTCCCCAGAGCCCCCAGGCTGCTATGCAGGTAAATGGGGAGAGCATGTGCAAAGCCCCTGGCATGATTCCCAACACGGAGCAGGCCCTTGTTAGTCGTGTGTTGGGTATGGAATGCTCGAATAAAAGCAGAACAGTCAACTCCCTGCGTGTGTCATGTGGAGGCTGAACTCGGGGAGGAAGAAGATGGAGTCGGGGTGCAGGGGAGGCTCTCTGGAATGAAGGAATGGAGAAGGTGCTTTCACGAACAGACTCTTGGTCACCCAGGCAGCCTTTGCTTCTTCTCTTTTTTTTTTTTTTTTTTTCTTTTATAACTGAGATTTTATTGGTTGTTTTGAGGATCACTACACAGACATTTCCATTTGTACACAATTCTTCACATATGTACCAAAAATCTAAAATATCATGTAGTTATTATTCTTAACAGTTATTCCAGTGACTTTCCAGCTTAAAATTTGGAGCAAACTTTTCTTAACAGGATATCAAGTACCAATATCTTCAAATATTGATACGTTGTTACATCATAAGTCCCACTGATTCACAATTTAATATCATATACACTACATACCCAAACTGTCAATCGTTCACAGCACATTAACCAAGTTACTAGGAAAACTGGACTACCACGACCAAAGATGTTATAGTATAGTGCACAAAATTCTGACCAGGAGAGCCAAGATCAAAAAGTGGTTTGCTGTAGGAAATAATTCTACCAAAACAATATGGGAAGAGAAGTAATTTAAAGTGTTCAAGACATTAAATGCACAACTGACTCCAACTGTCATTTAGTATGCTTTTGTGTTACAGGATATAAAAGCTACCCCCGTCTATGGAATGTTAAGCTGACACCCAAGACAATCAAAGCCTCCCGTATCCAATATCCCACTATTTTCTGGTTGTACCAAAAAATAAACAACCAGCAAATGATTTCACCTCTTAAAAAAAAGCATTTACACTTAAAAAATGGGATGAGGTGGGATTCCCTCCTTTTTAAAAATGTTTCTAGAGCTACTAAAAAACTTGCATTTACAAAATAGTTGATAAAAATATTCCTCTGGATTGTACAAGAAGGGAAACAGGGACCACTGACAGGAACTCGGTGTGTGGTTATTAATCAGACTTGGCTTCTTTCTCTTCTGCTTCATCAGAGGCTGGGCTCTCCTCGTTTTTAGTCTCTCCATTTTCTGCAGGTAAGTCTTCTTTAGTCTCCTGGTTGGCCACTTCCGCCTGTTTTCCCTTTGCTCCTCTTTTCCCTTTTGTTTGCACTTTTTTGTCTGAAGATTTATCCTTTCCCGCCGCCTTTTTTGGCTTCGTTTCCACTTTTACAGGAGCCGGTTTAGCTGACAACCTCGCCGACCTCCTCTTGGGCTCCTCCTTCGCTGCCCCCTCGGCGGAGCTGACCTTCCTCTTGGGCATCGTGGCGACGGGGCGGGCGAGAGCCGGGTGCCTGAGGGCCACGGCGCGCCGAGAGCCTTCGCGAAGCGGAGTAGCCTGACCGCTGCCGCTCCTCCCGCCGCCCGAGCTGCTGGGCTGCTTCTTCTCTTAAAATAGAAAAATTATTTATTTGTGGCTGTGCTGGGGCTTCGTCGCTGTGCAGTCTTTCTCTAATTGCGGCGAGTGGGGGCTACTCTCCAGCTGTGGTGTGAGCGCTTCTCACTGCAGCAGTTTCTCTCGTTGCACACAGCCCAGGCTCCAGGGTGCTCAGGCTTCAGTAGTTCTCACACGGGCTTGGCTGCCCCAAGGCATAGAGGATCTTCCCGGAACCGGGATCGAACCGATGTCCCCTGCTTCGCAAGGCGGATTCTTAACCACTGGACCACCAGGGAAGTCCCTGTGTGTGTTGTTCTGAGGGTGAACTCTGGGGGAAGGAAGAAGAGGGATTTGGGGTGTGGAGGGAGGCTCATGGAATGAAGGGACGGAGGATGTGTGCTCATGAAAACAGCCCTGGTCATCAAGGCAACCTCTGCGTCTCCCTCTCTTAACCATCCTAGGCCTTCCCCACCCTCCAAGACTGGACCTAGCTCCCTCCCACCAAAATCCTGGTCCTGGCTGGCTGGCTGGCTGGCGGCAGCTTCCCTGCAGCGTGCCCCTCCCTTGTGGGAACCAGGAGGCATGTAGCCATTGTTAGCATCTCTCTTGTGAGAGTCGTGGTCCATCCCCCATGGGCACCTCTCCCGCCCTGTCTCTATCTGCGTCCATCTAGACCATGCGTTGGAGAAGGAAATGGCAACGCACTCCAGTGTTCTTGCCTGGAGAATCCCAGGGGCAGGGGAGCCTGGTGGGCTGCCGTCTTTGGAGTCACACAGAGTCGGACACGACTGAAGCGACTTAGCAGCAGCAGCAGCAGACCATGCAGGAAGTGAGAGGAGGCAGCAGGGCGTCCACAATAAATAGCTCAGGCCCCGGCTCTGGGACCCAAGAGTGTCTGCAGAAGGAATGTGGTTCCGGGCCTTTTCCTTCCAAGTACATCCTCAGATCAGACTTGGGGCCGCAAAGGAACCTGGATCATTTCCATCTCCAGACGTGCGAAGGGCGAGGACCACAAGCAAGACGTAGTAAAGCATCTTCTCCTGCTCATAAGAAGCTGTGGGGTTGAAGTTGGGAGGCAGCACTTGGCCCTGTTTGTTGGCGGTTTTCTCAAGGTTGTAGAGTTCTTAGCACCTCTTGTTTTCAGTGACGGCCGCAAGCATTGATTTCTCAGGCTGTTGGAAAAGCCCCACTAACTATCTGGTTACCCTAGATTTGCAAGCTCGGGTGGGCTTTTCAGGGCACCAAAGGATCCATGCCCAGTCCCAGCTTGCCCCATCAGACCTCCTGGCATTTACCTGGTGGGTCCCTCCTGTCTGCAGTGATGTAATGACTGTGTCCAACTGCAGAAATATTCTGGGGTCAGCTCCCATAAAGATGTCCCCCTTCTCCAGTAAAGCTGAATGGATTAACGATTACATGAATGAATGAGTATGGTGAATATATACTCAGATCCACAGGAGGAGGACAGTGTGAGGTCCTGGAAGAAGGCTTCATGAGATCACATCCTGGGGCCAAGACTAGCTGCGTGACCATGGACTAGTCACTCAACTTCTCTGAGTCTCAGTTGCCTCATGTGCGGAATAAAATAATAACAGCACCCACCATCGAGGCTGTTGTGAGGAGTCCATGAGGTAATGCCAATACCTGATTCTGTGCCTGATCCTAATAAAGGTGAGCATCTTCGTCATCCAGGCCATGAGTCTGGGTATCTTTATACCACATGCTCTGCTCATATTTAGAACCTAATTTTGCTTAGATCGGACCTAATCTTTTTTTTCACACACTGGACTTGGCTGATCCAGCCACACTGCTGAGTAACTTGGGATCAGAGACAATGTGTGGGAGACGGAACAAAAGTTAAGACACTGCAGGTGGGATGCGTCTGGGAGAGACACATTTTCCGTTTGAGGAAACAGGAGACTATGTGGAGAGAGACCACTCAGTGCCAAAAGGAGCCTGGGCTGAATTAGACCTCTTGACTTAATTACCAATTAAAACATTAACCATGGCAGCACGGGCGACAGCTTGCAACCCCGTCGCTATGAAACTTCATGCCAGAGACTGCAGGGTTCCACTTTAAAAATAAGAGCCTGCCTGGGTGGCCATGCTCTCAGGGAAAGTCATTGCCATGAGTTTCCAAAAGTCACCTCTCCTGCCCCTTTATTTACAGTCCCTAGGAGATCTGACAGATCATTAAAGTCCAATAGGAGGGGAAAAGGAAGAAGATAATTGCTCTCGCACCCAGCCTCACCCCTGGGGGACCCAACAGGGCTTGGGGCAGAAGCTGGAGCTCAAAGCACTGCAAAATATGCAGCGTCATAACACAGCCTGTCCCCACGCATGAGCCTTCTGCGGTGAGAAAACTGGCGCTGAGTGAACTTCTGCGTCCCCAGAGAGATGCGTGCACAGCACTTTGCGGCTTGCACACCATTTCCACACTCCTCTGTACCTCCAACATCTGTGCACGCAACTGGGTGCCAGAAGTGAGGCTCAGAGGGGTGACGTGAGGTTCTCAAGGTAAGCAGAGGGGTGCAGTTCAGCTGGGCCTGGGCATGGAGGAAATCGTCTGTGCTTCTCAAGACCAGGGGCCTGCCATCCCCTCTCTTCCAGAACAAATCCAGGTCTATGTTCGAGACACCGTGGCCCGACATCCGGTTTAGAACATGACATCCCAGGAAGACAGCACAGCATGGTGATGAACAGAGGGCTGTGGCCTCGGTTTTTGTACCTGGTGAAAGTGGAAGCATTACCTGCTCAGTCCTGTCCAACTCTCTGGGACCCCATGGACTGTCACCCGCCAGGCTCCTCTGTCCATGGGAATTCTCCAGGCAAGAATACTGGAGTGGGTTGCCATTCCCTTCTCCAGGAGATCTTCCTGATCCAGGGATCAAAGCCGGCTCTCCTGCATTGCAGGCAGATTCTTTACCTTCTGAGCACCAGGGAAGCCCCCTTCAGATCAGATCAGTCGCTCAGTCATGTCCAACTCTTCGCGACCCCATGAATCGCAGCACGCCAGGCCTCCCTGTCCATCACCAACTCCCAGAGTTCACTCAGACTCACGTCCATCAAGTCAGTGATGCCATCCAGCCATCTCATCCTCTGTCGTCCCCTTCTCCTCCTGCCCCCAATCCCTCCCAGCATCAGAGTCTTTTCCAATGAGTCAACTCTTCGCATGAGGTGGCCAAAGTACTGGAGTTTCAGCTTTAGCATCATTCCTTCCAAAGAAATCCCAGGGCTGATCTCCTTCAGAATGGACTGGTTGGATCTCCTTGCAGTCCAAGGGACTCTCAAGAGTCTTCTCCAACACCACAGTTCAAAAGCATCAATTCTTCAGCGCTCAGCCTTCTTCACAGTCCAACTCTCACATCCATACATGACCACAGGAAAAACCATAGCCTTGACTAGACGGACCTTTGTTGGCAAAGTAATGTCTCTGCTTTTGAATATGCTATCTAGGTTGGTCATAACTTTCCTTCCAAGGAGTAAGCATCTTTTAATTTCATGGCTGCAGTCACCATCTGTAGTGATTTTGAAGCCCAGAAAAATAAAGTCTGACACTGTTTCCTCTGTTTCCCCATTTATTTCCCATGAAGTGGTGGGACCGGATGCCATGATCTTCGTTTTCTGAATATTGAGCTTTAAGCCAACTTTTTCACTCTCCTCTTTCACTTTCATCAAGAGGCTTTGAGTTCCTCTTCACTTTCTGCCATAAGGGTGGTGGTGTCATCTGCATATCTGAGGTTATTGATATTTCTCCCAGCAATCTTGATTCCAGCTTGTGTTTCTTCCAGTCCAGCGTTTCTCATGATGTCCTCTGCATATAAGTTGAATAAGCAGGGTGACAATATACAGCCTTGACAAACTCCTTTTCCTATTTGGAACCAGTCTGTTGTTCCATGTCCAGTTCTAACTGTTGCTTCCTGACCTGCATACAAATTTCTCAAGAGGCAGATCAGGTGGTCTGGTATTCCCATCTCTTTCAGAATTTTCCACAGTTTATTGTGATCCACACAGTTAAAGGCTTTGGCATAGTCAATAAAGCAGAAATAGATGTTTTTCTGGAACTCTCTTACTTTTTCGATGATCCAGAGGATGTTGGCAATTTGATCTCTGGTTCCTCTGCCTTTTCTAAAACCAGCTTGAACATCAGGAAGTTCACGGTTCATATATTGCTGAAGCCTGGCTTGGAGAATTTTGAGCATTACTTTACTAGCGTGTGAGATGAGTGCAATTGTGCAGTAGTTTGAGCATTCTTTGGCATTGCCTTTCTTTGGGATTGGAATGAAAACTGACCTTTTCCAGTCCTGTGGCCACTGCTGAGTTTTCCAAATTTGCTGGCATAGTGAGTGCAGCACTTTCACAGCATCATCTTTCAGGATTTGGAAGAGCTCCACTGGAATTCCATCACCTCCACTAGCTTTGTTCGTAGTGATGCTTTCTAAGGCCCACTTGACTTCACATTCCAGGATGTCTGGCTCTAGGTGAGTGATCACACCATCGTGGTTATCTGGGTTGTGAAGATCTTTTTTGTACAGTTCTTCTGTGTATTCTTGCCATCTCTTCTTAATATCTTCTGCTTCTGTTAGGTCCATACCATTTCTGTCCTTTATCGAGCTCATCTTTGCATGAAATGTTCCTTTGGTATCTCTGATTTTCTTGAAGAGATCCCTAGTCTTTCCCATTCTGTTGCCCCTTAGAGGAAGGCAATTCTAGACAGACCCAGACATTTGGAAAGCATAAAAGGAAGAGGAGAATTTGAGGAACAGAGTATGTGAAAAATGGTTGGAGTGCCAGGAGGGTATTCTGGTCAATCCAGATTAAGTTTTCTGTGCTTCTCCAGACGTGGATGTGTGCAGGGGCTGGGGGGATGGGGGAGACTCATTGGTTTGCTCCTGGTCACTGAAATGGCTTGGAAGGCAACTGAAATCAGGCTGGATGCCACAGTAGTGAGGACTTCAGATAAGGGTGATGGTCTGTCTAATGAACAAGGGAGGAGCCAACTCATTAGAAAAGACCCTGATGCTTGGAAAGATTGAAAGCAGGAGGAGAAGGGGGTGACAGAGGATGAGATGGTTGGATGGCTTCACCGACTCAATGGACATGAGTTTGAGCAAGCTCTGGGAGACGGTGAAGGACAGGGAAGCCTGGTGTGCTGCAGTCCATGGGGTCAGAAAGAGCTGGACGCAACTTATGGACTGAACAACAACAATGAACATGGAGATGGTGGCAAGGACGCTGACACCTCACACAGAGAAAGCTAAACTCTCCAGGTCTTCTGGGGCATCCATAAACAACTAAATGTTCTGTCTTTCTATCAGTGGACGATCAGAACGCTGATCAGCCTCACTACCAGAGGCCGGCTGGCAAAGAAACTAAAGATTCTTCTCTTTACAAGTAAATAGCATGCAAATAAATAACTCACTGTCTTTGAGTTATTTTTTGACACTGGGATCCATCACTTGTGCGTGCATACATGCTTAGTCGCTCAGTTGTGTCCGATTCTTTGTGAGCCCATGGACTGTGGCCCCCCCAGGCTCCTCTGTCCTTCAGATTCTCCAGGGAAGAACACTGGTCCATTACTTACTAGTTGGCAAATGCCCTTTGGCATGTCATTTAACCTCTTGGGCCTCATTTTCCTCCTCAGTAACATGGGATAAATAGCTCCCACCTCTGGGACCCTCGCAAGGGCTAAATGAGCTAATCCATGAAAAAAGGCGGACACGTGCTGTCGCTGCGGTCGTCATCATTCGCACAGGTTCTCACTGCGGCTATAACACATCGCCACAGTGGTTTAAGACAACACAAGTTTATTCTCAAGGAGATCCAACCAGTCCATTCTGAAGGAGATCAGCCCTGGGGTTTCTTTGGAAGGAATGATGCTAAAGCTGAAACTCCAGTACTTTGGCCACCTCATGCGAAGAGTTGACTCATTGGAAAAGACTCTGATGCTGGGAGGGATTGGGGGCAGGAGGAGAAGGGGACGACAGAGGATGAGATGGCTGGATGGCATCACCGACTCGATGGACGTGAGTCTGAGTGAACTCTGGGAGTAGGTGATGGACAGGGAGGCCTGGCGTGCTGCGATTCATGGGGTCGCGAAGAGTTGGACACGACTGAGCGACTGATCTGATCTTATCTGAAAGTTCTGGAGGTGGGAAGTCTGAAATGAACCTTATACGGCTGAAATCTAGGTATCAGCAGTGTTGCACTGGAGGCTCTAGAGGAGGACTCAGTTCCGTGTCTCTTCTAGCTTCTAGAGGCTGCCTGCATTCCTCAGCATGGGTCCCATCCTGCCTCTTCAAAGCCCGTAGTGTCGTGACTTCAGATGTCTCTCATTGATTCTGACCTTTCTGCCTCCCTCTTACATAAAACACCCTTGTGATTGTTGTAGTTGTTCAGTCGCTCAGTCGTGTCCGGCTCTTTGTGACCCCATGGGCTGCAGCATGCCAGACTTCCCCGTCCTTCACCATCTCCCAGAGTTTGCTCAAACTCATGTCCACTGAGTCAATGATGCCACCATCCAAGCATCTCATCCTCTGTCGCCCCTTCTCCTCCTGCCCTCAATCTTGTCCAGCATCAGGGTCTTCATACATCAGCTCTTCACATCAGGTGGCCAAAGTACTGGAGCTTCAACCTCAGCATCAGTCCTTCCAATGAATATTTAGGGTTGATTTCCTTTAGGATTAACTGATTTGATATCCTGCATTCCATTGGACTTACTTAGATAACCTCATCTCAAAATCTTTAATTTAATCACATGTGCAAATTCCCTTTTGCCATGTAAGATAACATAATGACAGGTTCTGAGGATTAGAAGATGGACATCTGGGGCCTGTCATTAGTCTGAATAGCACAGTCATGAATATTTTTATCGACTAGCTCATTTACTTCATCTAATTTTCACTGAGCCCCATTTAGTAAGTACTATTTTATTCCCATTTGGAAACTAAAGCACAGAGAAAGTAACTAACTTTCTTAAGGTCACACAGTTAATAAGTGGTGAAGGAGTGATATGAACCGAGGAAGTCGACTTCTGGAGTCCCTGTTCTTACCAGCTGAAATACGTGTGTGTTAGTCACTCAGCAGTGTCCGACTCTCTGTGACCCCATGGACTGCAGCTTGTCAAGTTCCTCTGTTCCTGGAATTCTCCAGACAAGAATATTGGAGTGGGTTGCCATTTCCTTCTCCGGCTGAAATATGTAAAGTGACACAAAGTAAGCAGTGTATGAACATTAGCTATTATGATTGTTATTTCTATGCTATGCTAAGTCACTTCAGTCGTGTCCGACTCTGTGTGACCCCACAGACGACAACCCACCAGGCTCCCCTGTCCCTGGGATTCTCCAGGCAAGAACACTGGAGTGGGTTGCCATTTCCTTCTCCAATGCATGAAAGTGAAAAGGGAAAGTGAAGTCGCTCAGTTGTGTCCAACTCTTAGCGACCCCATGGATTGCAGCCTAACAGGCTCCTCCATCCATGGTATTTTCCAAGCAAGAGTACTGGAGTGGGGTGCCATTGCCTTCTCCTGTTGTTATTTCTACTAGAATTAATATGCTAATCTTTAGCTCATATGAGTTCTGTAAGATTTTAAATAAATTAACCTGTGAGATGCACCAAGCAGTGCCTGGCGAACGGCAGGTCTTCAAAGGGTGTTTAGATCTTTCCAGGCCTACTAAAGTTTCTTTCTTTTCACTAGGAAGATAATCATGTTAGTTCACTCCGCCCTTCCCAAGATGGCGCCTTCGCCACACCCAATCCGCCCCACTCAAGATGGCGTGGCGTTTTAGACCTTCTCAAGATGGCACTAAACACTAGCCCTATTATCTTCTGCCTTTTTCAAGATGGCCTTAGCAATTTGCTTCACTTCTCGATACTCTCTGACCGTCTCAAAATGGAGAAGGACACATTACTCGCTACACTCTGACCTTCTCAAGATGGCGCCAGAGCCATAAATAGTGGCGCTCTCCTGCGACAACTTCCGGTTCAAGCGGAAGGCGGTTTAAGAGGCCGTCCTGGCACCTTGAGGCGTACACCTCCGGACATTCCGGGGCGAATATGGACAGGAGGAAGAAGCCTTTGGACGTCACGGCGTCCTCGGTGAGTACGGGGAATAGAACGGGCTCCGCGTCTCCTCGCCTCCGCAGGATAAGAATCTCGACCTAGCTTGTTTCTTCACTCGGGGGCCCAGACTTGATCTCTCCTCAGAGAGGACCCCGGACCTGGCTTTTCTCTGGAAAAAAAGGAGGAGCGTGCTTGCTTGCTTTCGAGGGGCGGGCCCACTTTCTCACTAATAGAACGCTGGATTTAGCGTCTCCCCTCTGCCGGGGCGCCGGGCCCAGGCTCTCCCCTCGGACGCCGTCCTGAGCCTGGTGTCTTTTCCGGGTTAGGACTGTCCCTGCCTCCCCTCCGCGACGACAGGCCAGGCCTCCTTGGCAGCCTCGTCTCCGTGACTGTCGGAGGGGGACCCCGGCCTCTGCGAGCTGTGCACACACGTTCCCCCCCACCCCCCGGAACAGTAGTGGACTTGTTCCCCGGGGTCCGAGAGGCCCAGCGTCCCCCGGCAGGACGGCTCAACAGTTGTTAATACACCCGTAGGAAGCGCTGCCCGGGAGCTGTAAGGTCTAACAGGATGTAAGCACTTTTGTTAATTCAGTTACTTCTTGAGAGTCCCTTGGACTGCAAGGAGATCAAACCAGTCCATCCTAAAGGAAATCAGTTCTGAATATTCATTGGAAGGACTGATGCTGAAGCTGAAACTCCAGTCCTTTGGCCACCTGATGAAGAACCGACTCACTGTAAAAGACCCTGATGCTGGGAAAGATTGAAGGCAGGAGGAAAAGGGGATGACAGAGGATGAGATGGTTGGATGGCATCACCAACTCAATGGGCATGAATTTGAGCAAGCTCAGGGAGTTGGTGATGGACAGGGAAGCCTGGGGTGGTGCAGTCCATGAGGTCACAAAGAGTGGGACGCGACTGAGCGACTGAGCTGAACTGAGGAAGAAAACCAGTTCTCAGTACTTGTTTGTGCCAGCACTTTATATGCACAGTCTCCCTGTGCTCTACTGACTGCATTAGGAAGCAGGCACTAGTAATATCCCCACTTTATAGATAATGCCACTGAGGCTCAGAAAATGAAGTGGATTTCTCCAGCTCACATACAGAGTTCTTAGTGGTAGAACTGGGCTCACTCAGTCTGGTTGACTCCATGGCAGTTGTCTTTCCCAGTATAGCAGCCAATTGCCTAACCTTTGGCTTAATCTTGGATTTACTGCAGAATGTTGGGGTGCAAGGGATATGAAGGAAATATCCCAATATTTGAGCCCCTTGCCCCCATCTCATACTGAAAATCAGTACTAGTTAATAATGTTTGAGGGCTTCCCGGGTGGCACTAGTGGTAAGGAACCTGCTTGCCAGTGCAGGAGACGGAAGAGATGGGGGGTTCGACCCCTGAATCGGGAAGATCGCCTGGAGGAGGGGATGGGAACCCACTCCAGTACTCTTGCCTGGAGGATCCCATGGACAGAGAAGTCTGGAGAGCTACAGTCCATGGGGTTGCAAAGAGTTTCACATGACTGAAGTGACTTAGCACACACACATAATGTTTGAGGATTAGGAACCAAAAAACTATAAAATTAGTTATTTTTTCCTGATGGGTTAAAATTAGTAATAATAATGTGAATGCCATCTGGGAGCTGACAGTCCTTTTAAAATTCAAAAGTATAGTAGGAAGATGTGCGACTAGAAATTTGATGTGGTTAAGGCTTAAAAGAAAAAGCTTAAGTTTTAAATTTGTTTTTTAAAATTTAGAGTATTAGGTTCTGGGATAAACCAGCCCTTGACGTTATTAAAATCTGTGCCAAACCTATTTTTAAATACTTTCTTCCAAAATAGAAATCACTGAATGCAGTTATTTTGATTTCCTTTAAAAGTAAGTCTGTAATGCGGGGCTTTTTAAGTATTCAGTTTTCAAATGCCTTTTTATATAAGCAGCTGTACTTCGATCTTTAAAAAGGAAACTGCCATTATACCCTTTTGTGCAGAGTAGATAGTGATGATAGATCCAAGTCCCCTGTTCCTTTTCCCCTGGCTTTTCTTGTTCTTAACCACAAGCTAAACTTGTGGTTTCCAAAACTTGCTGAAACAAAATTCATTCAGTCTGTTTTATTTCTAGCTGTTGAAATCTTGCCTGTCCTTTGAGGCTCATTTCAAAGCCATCTCTGATCACTCTGGACAAAAGGAAATACTCCTTTATCTGAATTTTTATGCCACTTAATTTCACTCTTAAAGTCACGTATTACATCTGACTGGTGTTGTAAGTTACATTTCTTACTAGATTGTAGGTTCTTTGAGGCAGGAGTATGTCTAATTCACATTTGTATTCTGCTGTTCAGTGTTAAGTGCCAGACACATACTGGGGTTCAGATTGTTGCCAATCAAAGACGTTTTCCTGTAGAAATAATAAATGGTTGTGATGTTTAAGTGAAATTAAAAAAAAAATTTTTTTTTTTACTTTTACTACATGAAAAAGCTGAGTACAGTGGCAGTCAGAGAGAAAGTGGTTAATGATGTTAGTTGAATCTGAATCTAGAAGATGCAGATTTCATTTGCTTTGCCTTATCATACTCTCTTGGCCCAGAGTAAAGCCTTGAAGTGTTGAAAATTAAATATGTTTACCACAGAGCTGGAATGAAATATGACTTGGATTTATTTTGTACTAGACTCTACATTTAAACATTTAATTTTATATCCACTTTTGTCCATTTATAAGAGCTTGTGATCTTGTTTTCAGAATTATAAAAACTTAGAAATCCAATCACTCATTAGAGTTAATTGTTTTTGTTTTTGTTTTTTTTGCTTATTTGCTTTATTCTAGTTGGTAGACCTTAAGGCTGAACTCTTCCGAAAACAAGAAGAATTCAAACAAGAAAAACTTCTAAAAGATGCTGGAGTTTTGGGAAAACCAAAACCAACCAACAAGGTAAAAATAAAATCTAATTATCTCCATTGACCCCAAACATAGGGGAATTAAACCATAATTAGGTTTTTTGAAAGTGTCCAGGGTATCTGCTACCTATAAATCCTTGTCTTGTATTTGAACATCTGCATAAAATATTTCAAATATTGAAATAGAAATTAGTAAGATTCAAAAGCACATTATAATGCTCTAATTCTTCAGTATGTGAGTGTTTTTCCAATTTTATAAGTAATGGTATCTATTATTTGTATTACTAAATCTTACATATTTTTCATTAAAGTCTTGAATCAGGTTGTAATCATTCAGGAGATTTAAAAAAGTAACTACAATTGTACAAAGAAATTTTTAAATGTAATTTAGGGTCTTTTTTTTTTTTTCCCCCAGCTCCAGCTTTGCTATGTATAGTTTATTTGCAGGACATAAGTTGGCTGTTAGAGGTCCAGTTATTTCCATTGATTCACAAGATCTAATTATCTTTTTTCCCCTTTCTGATGTACAAGTAGAGATTTTTTTAAGTCAGTTGGTGATTCTGTGTTTTTAAATTCTTCTCCAGAAACCAAGTATCTGGAGCAAACAGAATGCAGGAGTTTCTAATCGAGCTGAAAAGGATGCTGAACAGAAGATTGAAGAACAGAAGACTTTGGACAAAGCGAGGTGAAGTTACTCTCTAAAAAATGGAGCTACCTTTGTGGCTCCCTGAGCAAAGAAGTGAAAGTTCACCTTTATTTGATTTACAATTTTAATTTTTATCATCCTTCTATCCTTCAGATACTCTATTATCTGAAAATAATATAGTTTGCAGACATATTTATAATCTTATAAGAAGATAAGACATAGCCTCAGTTTAAAAGATGAAACAGTCCCCCTGTGAGCCCCTGTTAGGCACTGAGATTATCCACAAGTGCTTAAGAAGCTCCCTATGTTGTGGTTCAGGACTGCTAGGTGGTGTGCTGTTGGTAATTAGAAATGGAATTTTCCTCCCAACTGTTTACTATGAAAAGCTTCCAACCAGCAGAATATTTGAAACAAGACTACAGTGAACATTCTAATACTTTTCACCTAAATTCACTACTTAACATCTTTTAAAATTTGCTTTCTTTCCTCCCCTCCCTCTCTTGTGTGTGTAGAGAAAGTTATATTTCAGCGTATATCTTCTATATGATACTATTTTATCAGTGGCATATTTCTGGGATATGGCAGCAGTACAGTGGTTATGCAGGAATAGGGACATTTTCCTGCGTAAACCACAATACCGCTGTCATATCCCAGAAATTTGCCACTGATAAAGTAGTATCATATGGTCCATATTCATATTTCACCAGTTATCCTAGTACAGATATGTCCTTTATTGTTTTTTAAAGCGTTTAATTAAACAGTACGCATTGCATGTAGTTGTCATATCTCTTTAGTCTCTTTGAATAGAAAACAGTTCCTTTGCCTGTTTACATTTTTCTTTAATTGCGGCTGCCCTGAGTCTTTGTTGCAGCATGCAGACTTTCTCTAGTTTTGGCAAGTAGGGGCTGCTCTCTAGTTGTAGTGTGAGGGATTCTCATTGTGGTGACTCTCTTGTTGTAGAGCACGGGCTCTAGGCACAGGAAGCTTCAGCAGTTACACGTGGACTCAGTAATTGTGGCACACAGGCTTGTTTGCCGTGTGGCATGTGGGATCCTAGTTCACAGGTCAGCGACAGAACCTGTGCTCCCTCCATTGGCAGGCAGATTCTCAACCACTGGGCCACCAGGGAAGTCCCTCCCTTGCCTTTTTGTTGTCTGTTACACCATTGACATCATTTGAAAGGTCCAGGCCAATTGTTTCTGCGGTGTCCCACAGTCTGATTAGAGTCAGACTTAATTACCAACGATTGTTAGACTATCTAGGTGATGATATGTCCTGTTGAGTCACATCAGGAGGTTCATGATGTCAGCTTAAGTCATTATTGGTGATGATAAGTTTGATCACTCAGTTAAGGTAGATCTGCTGTAGTTTTCCACTGATAAGATGCTCTTCCTCATTTGAAATTAATAATAATCTAAGGAGGGAAACTGAGGCTCTGTGAATGTTGTGTTCACCAGTGTGTTTTCATGTGATGATTATGTCATCGCTGAGTCAGTTATTACACTGATGATTTCAAAATTAGAATTTTTCTAAATCTGTCATTGTGTGTGTATTATTTTTTCATTCTGTTTACTAGCTGGCGTTCTTCTGTAAAGAAGAGCTCTTCCCTTGTTTGCACTAGCACCCTGGATTCAGAATCCCAAGTTTTCTCTGGCGTGACTGCCATGTGTGTGTTTAGATCCATTGCATAATAAAAAGTTGGCAGTTGAAAATAGTGGTTGCTCAGACTGCTTGGCTCTTCTGGGTCTGAGAGTAAAGGGCAGAATATTAGCCCATTTGGGGATTATTTTCTTAGCATTTGCTGTATCCCCAACATGCTGGAGACTTTACTTAAAGACATGTTCACTGTTGAGACATTTTTCTCACTATTCTACCTTATGCTTAGAATTTTAATTTTGTTGAAAGATGCTGTAACTTTTTTATGCCTTATATGTGTATTTTATTAAGGTGTAATTGAAACATAACATTGTATTAGTTTCAGATGTACAACAGAGTAACTCAATATTTGTATCTATTGTGAAGTGCCCACCACAGTCAGTTCAGTTCAGTTCAGTTGCTCAGTCGTGTCCGACTTTTTGCGACCCCATGAATCGCAGCATGCCAGGCCTCCCTGTCCAGCACCAACTCCCGGAGTTTACCCAAACTCATGTCCATCGAGTTGGTGATGCCATCCAGCCATCTCACTCTGTCGTCCCCTTCTCCTCCTGCCCCCAATCCCTCCCAGCATCAGGGTCTTTTCCAATGAGTCAACTCTTCTCATGAGTTGGCCAGAGTACTGGAGTTTCAGCTTTAGCATCATTCCTTCCAAAGAACACCCAGGACTGATCTCCTTTAGGATGGACTGGTTGGATCTCCTTGCTGTCCGAGGGAGTTTCAAGAGTCTTCTCCAACACCACAGTTCAAAAGTATCAATTCTTTGGTGCTCAGCTTTCTTCACAGTCCAGCTCTCACATCCATACATAACCACTGGAAAAACCATAGCCTTGACTAGACAGACCTTTGTTGGCAAAGTATTGTCTCTGCTTTTCAATATGCTATCTAGGTTGGTCATAACTTTCCTTCCAAGGAGTAAGTGTCTTTTAATTTCATGGCCGCAATCACCATCTGCAGTGATTTTGGAGCCCAAAAAAATAAAGTCTGACACTGTTTCCACTGTTTCCCCATCTATTTACCATGAAGTGATAGGACCAGATGCCCTGATCTTAGTTTTCTGAATGTTGAGCTTTAAGACAACTTTTTCACTCTCGTCTTTCACTTTCACCAAGAGGCTTTTTAGTTCCTCTTCACTTTCTGCCATAAGGGTGGTGTCATCTGCATATGTGAGGTTATTGATATTTCTCCCGGCAGTCTTGATTCCAGCTTGTGCTTCTTCCAGCCCAGCATTTCTCATGATATATAGATCTAATAATTAACTAACTAACATCTATCACCACGCAGTTCGATCCCTGTGTCAGGAAGATCCCCTGGAGAAGGGAATGGCAACCCATTCCAGTATTCTTGCCTGGAGAATCCCATGAACCGAGGAGCCTGGCAGGCTCCAGCCCATGGGATCGCAATGAGTTGCACACGACTGAACGACTAACACTTACTTGACTAGGAACGTTTGAGATCTACTCTTTTAACAGACTTCAGGTATGCAATACAGTATTTAACTGTGGTCATTATGCTGGACGTTGTATCCTCATTCCTAACATACTTTATAACTGGAAGTTTGTACATTTTGACCCATTTCATCCATTTCCTCCCCATCCTCCTGCTGCCTCTGGCAACTGCTCACCGTATCTACAAACTTACTTACTTTTTTTTGGGGGGGCATACCGTGTGGCATGCAGGCTCTTAGTTCTCTGGACAGCCACTTATACGAGGGTGAACCCACGCCCCTGCAGTGGACGCTCAGAGTCTTAACCTCTGGATCACCAGGGAAGTTCCCATACGGTAGTTGTGTTTATTTTGTGAGGAATCTCATACTCTTTCTCCTTAGTGGCTGCCCCAGTTTACACCCCCCCTACACTGCATGAAGGTTCCTTTCCCCACATCCTCACCAGCCGACCCTGGCTCTTTCTTATCTTTTTGTAGCAGCTGTTCTGTCAGGTGTGAGGGGACATCTCACTGTGGTTTCAGTCTCCGTTCCCCTCATGAGTAGTGATGCTGAGCACCTTTTCATGTACCTGTTGTCCATCTGTACGTCTCTGACAAGATGTTTATTCAGGTCGTTTTTTAAAGTCGCGCTGTTTGGTTTTCTTGGTGTTGAGTTGTAAGTTCTTTATTTTGGATATTAAGCCTATGGCAGACATACGATTTGCAAATATTTTCTCCCATTCAGTAATAGGTTGCCTTTTCGTTTTGGTGATGGTCTCCTTTGCTCTGCAGGAGCTTTTTAGTTTGATATAGTCCCTCTTGTTTATTTTTGCTTTTGTTGCTTTTCCTTTTGTTGTCAGATCCGAAAAAATCATTGCCACACTGATGTCAGGAATGTGTTGCCTGTGTTTTCTTCCAGGAGTTTTGTGGCTCCACTGTGAATTTGTAATTCAGGCGTGTAATACAGTTTTTTAGGGTCATCGTTTTGCATGTGGCTGTCCAGTTTTCCCAACACGATTTATTCACGAGGCAGCTCTTTCCCCATTGCATATTCTTGCCTCTTCTGTTGTAAATTAATTGACCACATGTGTGTGGGTTTATCTCTGGGCTGTCTTTCCATTCCGCTGTTCTGTGTGTCTGTTTTTATGCCAGTCCCATACTATTTTGTTTACTATGGCTTTGTATTGGATTGCCTGAAATGTTCATTTGAGTTTCTCCATAACATCTTATGCCCTATTAGCTAACATCATACTCACCATTAGAAATGAAATTTTCTGCTATAATAAAGTACGATCCTTCACAAGCAAACGCTCAGATGACTTCTTTGGTCCTCTTTATCATCATAAGTATTTCTAGAATAAAAGAATTGTCAGCTCTTAGCCACTAAAGAATAAATGTCACTAGAATTAACATGAGCAGAGAGGCTGCTGAATTGAAATGCCAGGGTTGATGTTTGTTTTTTATTAGCTATCTGTCATGAATAATTTATCTATGTTCTGTATAAAACAGGCATTATCATATTTTTAACAGACTTCTAAGAGGTTGGTCTCTACCTCCCTTAGAGAGACCTAATTAGCCAAGGGGAGACCAGGGACCCTTGTATAAAACCAGTGATAGACAGTTACTGTGGAATTTGGTGATCCGTAACAGAAAATGTTTTTGTTTCGATACCTCTCTTTTTTTGGTATTTAATTTGTTGCATTTGGCATTTAAATTAAATTGGAATCTTCATTCATTCATGTATTCATTACTCAAATACTGACTGAACATCTGCTATGCACCAGGCATTGTTTTTGGTTCTTTGGTACAGTCGTGAATGAAAGAAGCATGGGCCAGGCTTTATGTTTAGTTGGCAGAGCAGACCTGGCTGGGTCTGAGGGTTCCCTAAGGGTGGGGACTCAGCTCTAGTCAGCAGGCTGGGCCCCTTGGGCAGGTTGTAGCAGTAAGGCCGGGGAGGGCAGTTTTACCAGGAATGGCAGTGATAAGACCATTTTTATACTTGTCTTTTTTTTTCTCCTAGGGAGAAATTGGAAGAAAAGGCCAAATTATATGAAAAAATGACTAAAGGAGACTTTATAGGTAAATATAATTATTTATGCATCTTTATTTTCTGTAATTCATACAACTCTGTGGTATTTTTTTGTATTTATTAAAATAATTATGAGAATAGGGAGAAACTTAAATAGATTTGACTTTCTGTGTCAGCATCTTCCTAACCCAGGAATCAAACTGGGGTCTCCTGCATTGCTGGTGGATTCTTTACCAGCTGAGCTCCTGGGGAAGGCCTGCCTGTCAGCACAGAGATAAGAAAATCAGCGATAGTTTTTATTTGCCCCGTGGGTGCTGGGCCTGTAAAGCACTATAGAGGGACAAGTCAGTACAGTGTTAGCCAGATGCTCTGCCTCTGCCCTCAACGGAGGCATCATCAGTGGAGGAAAATGGCACAGAAGAAGACAAGTTTAGGGAAAAAGGTCTAAATAGACCATGATTACAAACAGTTATGGTTGTGTTTAAGGAAAAACAACCTGAGGGGAATTATGGTTATATCAGAGTACTGGAGTTATCATTCCTTTTCCCCTGTTTTTCTCCCCTCTGTGTTTAATTTTATTCCTTGAAGTGCTTATAGTTGCTTTTGTAATTTATTTTTTAAAAAGTAAAACATTTTTTACTGTGCTGTACAGCATGCAGGATCTTAGTTCCCCGACCAGGGATCGAACTTATACCCTCTGCGGTGGAAGCTCAAAGCCTTAACCACTCTGCTGCCTGGGAAGCTGGTTATAGTTGCTTCTAAGATAATAATTAAAAGATCCTCCCTCATACCTCCCTCATACCTGCCTCACAGAAAGGAAACCCAACCTAGAGTTCAACAGCAGTGCAAGAGATTTTACAGGGCAGTGCCTCTCTTACTGCCCTAAAAGGCATATGCTGAAGTCTTTAGGGAGAAGGTGGCTCTGACGGGGTCTTAAAGGTTTTGGAGAACTGGAGTAGGGCTTCTGCAGTGGGGAATGGGGAGAGCAGAGGGAAGAGAGGCCCACAGCTGGCTGGGCTGACTTGCGGGGCTAGGGCTGAGGGCCAGGCGGGGCACGCAGCAGGAGAGGAGGGGCTGGACCCTGATCACAGCTGCCTAGACAGCAGAGCCACGTTCCCGTGCTGGGAGCCCAGCAGGGCCGGGCTGGGTGCTCACAAAGCTGAGGGCCCTGGGGGAGGCCCTGCCTTCCCCCTGAAGAAGCAGCAGGTGTCAGCCAGCCAGGAGGCCTCACTGTTTTGTGGTCTTATTTAACTCAGCTGTGGGAAAATGTATTTCTTTCCCAGTTGAATTATGTGTTCTTGTGGCTAAAAATATAGTCTTTTTTCATTTGATTCAAACTTTACTTATATTGTTAATATAGAATCAAGATAAAGGAGTGTGTGGACATGGAGATTTGGTTCTGTCCATACTGGCAGGCCCACCTCCTGATGGGCTTATTGGACCAGCATGTTTGGGCAAGTTTTGGAGCCTCAGTTATTTTCCACTGTACAGTGAGGGTAACATCAACCCCTGGTAGTAGGGAACCTACCATCTGTTCCTTAGAGCTTAAATCCAGCAGAGTGAAACTTGATGCATACATTGTTCATGAATGCATCCGCTGTCCTGTGTTAAATTAGAATCATGGGTCACTATTTAACTTTCAGTGTAGGTTTTGGCTCAAGTAGATAAGGCCTGCAGATAGATGGCACGTTAGACATTTCTGTATGCCCTGCAGATCCTGGCCCCAGGCCTCACCTGAAGGTGGTGTTCATGGATTGAAAAGAATTCAGATGACTTCTTTTACCTGTGTTAGGACCCTTCAAACACTTGGCATCCCGCAGCAGTATACCCAGGGTTATGGGATACGACCCATGTGGTTAGAGACGGGGAATCACTGAGTCACAAATGCTTACTGAGCAGTGCTGTTCTGCCTCTGTGTTATCTGATTGGCTAGATGAGTCTATTGAAGTCAGACACTTTTATCTTCTAGTCTTGTTACTGATGAGGCAACAGAAAACTGCAGGCTTTTAAAGATTTTTTTTATGTGGTATGTGTGTCCAGTGGCCTGTCTACAGCTTCTCTGTCAGGCCCCCAGGAGGCTCTGTGCCTTTTAAGCTTTTAGGGGGCA
Source organism: Bubalus kerabau (assembly GCF_029407905.1). Lineage (NCBI taxonomy): Eukaryota > Metazoa > Chordata > Mammalia > Artiodactyla > Bovidae > Bubalus > Bubalus kerabau. The sequence goes on along the minus strand of NC_073643.1, from coordinate 59,370,232 downwards.
GGTGGAGACCTCGACTGGTGAACTGTCAGCGGGTGTAGCCGCCCAGTGGTGACTGTGACTGTTCCATTCAGTTCCATGCATCTGAAAATTGATTTTTGTGTCCTAGATGAAGAAGTGGAGGATATGTACCTTGTGGATTTCACCCAGAAGATGATAGACAAACACAAAGAAATGGAATCTATTGGCGCCAATAGAGGTTACAGAAAGACCGAAGAAAGCGACGATGATGAGGGAGCTCTTTCTGAAAAAGATATTCCTCCGCCCCAGGATCCCAGTGAAGAATGGTTGGTGATATTATGCCATTTGGTCATGTTAATGTTGTCAGACTTGGGTTTACTTTTTGAGAGCCATATTATTTTGCTATTACCAAGCCATTTCTCTCTAGTGTTTAGAGACTCCACTGAAAGTAGGATTGCATTTATAGGTGTAGACGTAGTAGCTGCTACTTAAAATAATTAATAATTACAAATAGACTGTGTTCCTGCCATGTGCCAGGCACTGTGCCAGGCGTGGAGGCATTGTTTCCCCTGTTTCATTGATGTGGAAGAGTTGTTTAGGCAGAAGAATGTTCCTTTCTACCCACCCTGCTGCCTTACCCAGGTCCTTATTCAGGCATCATCATGTAGATAGCATGAGCTCTGTTTCCAGTGAAATCAGGCTGGCACAACTGATCCGGTGAGCCTTACCCTGGCTGTGGCATTTCTGCCAGTATGGTTTAGGGTATCACGGACCTGTGTCTGGACAGCATGGACTCCGCCTTTCACTGGTGGTACAGTTGTGATCAGGTTCCTACCCTCTCTTGGCTTCAGTTTCCTCGTCTGCAAAACAGGAATGGTGATGCCTAGTAGGTGAATGATGGAGAAACCAAACCAGTCTTTTCTTTACAAAGAAACCGCAGAGGAAATGCCATGGTGATTTTTCTGTACCTAAGACGTTGTTTAGAAACTTGTTGAGAAGCGCTTGTGATTGCATGCAGGTGCACTGACGCTGTGTTCCTGGGAGTAACCCTGCCTGACCTTTGCTGCCGCCGTGGAGCCCACCCCTCCCCGCTGAAGGCTCAGATGTCCATATCATGGGAATGTTTTTTAGGAACTGCTTAGGGTTGTCAGCGGGACCTGTTGATCTTTCGTCAGCCATTCCCCCCACGGGAAGGAGTCTTTTATGAGTGAAGAGAGTGGCCCCCGCTGCTCGGGAACGCAGAGTACGTGCATCCTCATGCTGCAGCAGGGTCTTCTTACCAGCCTTGTAAACCACTTCCATCTGAGGTGGCCTTAGCGGCCGTGCGCTCGCTGTAGCGTCACAGGGGAGCGGGTGTGATGCCGTCCCTTTCGTCATACTTCTCTTCAGCATTTCTAGTCTAAATGGTCTCTCCCTCGTCTGGACTCTGATAGCACTTAAACACACCTTCTGCTCCTTTGGGTCTCGTTTAGTCGCTAAGTTGTGTCTGACTCTTTGCAACCCCATGAACTGTAGCCCGCCAGACTCCTCTATCCATGGAATTTTCCAGGCAAGAATACTGGAGTGGGTTGTCATTTTCTCCTCCAGGGATCTTCCCAACCCAAAACTTGAACCCGCATCTCCTGCATCTCCTGCACTGGCAGCTGAATTCTTTACCGCTGAGTGACCTGAGAAGCCTGTATTGACGCATAACTGGCCTCATTACCAGAAAAGGATTGAGGCAGACTTTTGCTGCTTTTTAGACCCTGCCTGCTCTTGTTAGGCGGAGAAGGCAATGGCACCCCACTCCAGTACTCTTGCCTGGAAAATCCCATGGACGGAGGGGCCTGGTGGGCTGCAGTCCATGGGGTCGCTGGGAGTCGGACACGACTGAGCGACTTCACTTTCACTTTTTACTTTCATGCATTGGAGAAGGAAGTGGCAGCCCACTCCAGTGTTCTTGCCTGGAGAATCCCAGGGACGGGGGAGCCTGGTGGGCTGCCGTCCATGGGGTCACACAGATTTGGACACGACTGAAGCAACTTAGCAACTCTTGTTAGGAGCGTTTCAAGGGTCTGTGCCCTAACTTCCCCCAGCATCCTGTGAAGAGGGCATGACTGAGGCCTCCTGTGTTCCCCTCTGGCCTCAGGTGATTGTTTCCCTGAGAGCTTGCGCATTGATTTTTGTTGCTGGCTCCTGTCCTGCCACTTCTGTTTCAATGAGATCTGTATGTTTTGGAGGCCTTTTCCAGAGACAGAATAGCTTATGATTGCTTTTCATAGCAGAAATCTCCTCTCCTTTGAAATTAATGTCTCCCCACCTTATTAATGCCTCTATGATTACAAACAATTTGTTACTGATTTGAAGACCTTGAAGGGCAATTGAAGGTGTCACGTGCCCCACAGGGTGAAGGAAGATGCACTGAAAGCAGTTCTGACACTTTTTTTATTTCTAAATTAGGTTCCAGAATTGTAGCTGCTTGTAAAATCCTTTTGCAGTTAAGTTCCAGGTGGTGGAAAATCTTTCCACAAAAATACTGTAAATAATTACTCAGACCATCTGGTTAGGTGGTTTTGGTTCTCCATTCATTGAAGGAAAAGAAGAAAAGGGAGAAACTGCTTGTTGCTGTTGGAGGTTTTATTTCTGTGGCCATCAGCTTTAGAACTGTAGCTGTGGATTCCCAAGCTCACCTTTTAAATCACAGGCTGACAGTTGAACTTGGCATGTTCAGCTGGAAAGAAAAGACGTGCAGAGCCACAAGGCACACGCGTGGGGATCTGAGCTTGGGTTGGTCCAGCAGCAGTGCTGGCCCTGCTGTGCTTTTAGCCTCCTGCCAAAGGGTCTGGGGCAGCCCCTACCTGTAATTTAAAACATTAAAAGTCTTTTGCATCGCAATGCAAATGAAATGCTATCCATGAACACCTGCCCTTATTTCCTGTTGTGGGCACTGGAGTACTTCACTGGCCTTGCTGGCTGCCTGGTTTCCCTGCTTGCTGCATGAAACAAGGTACTTACTTTGGGTACTTTGGCCACCTCATGCGAAGATTTGACTCATTGGAAAAGACTCTGATGCTGGGAAGGATTGAGGGCAGGAGGAGAAGGGGACGACAGAGGATGAAATGGCTGGATGGCGTCACTGACTCGATGGACGTGAGTCTGAGTGAACTTCGGGAGATGGTGATGGACAGGGAGGCCTGGTGTGCTGTGATTCATGGGGTCTCATAAAGAGTCGGACCCGACTGAGCGACTGAACTGAACTGAGGAAAGAAGAACAAGGGTAAAAGATAACAGACTGGCCCGCTGTTGAGGTGCTTTTGCAGTACAAAATGTGTGTTGCCTTGGCTTCCTCCTAGTTAAAAAGAGCCTTTCAGAATACTTCTATTTGGTTCAGTTCAGTCATGTCCAACTCTTTGCGACCCGTGGACTGCAGCATGCCAGGCCTCCCTGTCCATCACCAACTCCCGGAGTTTATTCAAACTCATGTCCATTGAGTCGTTGATACCATTCAACCATCTCATCCTCTGTCGTCCCCTTCTCCTCCTGCCCTCGATTGTGCCCAGCATCAGGGTCTCTTCCAGTGAGTCAGTTCTTCGCATCAGGTGGCAAAGTACTGGAGTTTTCAGCTTTAGCATCAGTCCTTCCAGTGGATATTCAGGACTGATCTTCAGAATAGACTGGTTGGATCACCTTGCAGTCCAAGAGACTCTCAAGAGTCTTCTCCAACACCACAGTTCAAAAGCATCAGTTCTTCAGTGCCCAGCTTTCTTTTTAGTCCAACACTCACATCCATACATGACTACTGGGAAAACCATATCCTTGACTAGACGGACCTTTGTCAGCAAAGTAATGTCTCTGCTTTTTAATATGCTGTCTAGGCTGGTCGTAGCTCTTCTTCCAAGGAGCAAGTTGCTTTTAATTTCATGGCTGCAGTCACCATTTGCAGTCATTTTGGAGCCCAAGAAATTAAAGTCTGTCACTGTTTCCCCATCTGTTGTTTCCCCACCTATTTACCATGAAGTGATGGGACCGGGTGCCATGATCTTAGTTTTCTGAACGTTGAGTTTTAAGCCAACTTTTTCACTCTCCTCTTTCACTTTCATCAAGAAGCTCTTTAATTATTCTTCGCTTTCTTCTATATTTCTGTTAAATTTTTAATCCACTGGGAAGAATTGTATCAATTAGAAGAAACAAAGGAAACAAAAACCATCAAATTTGGGAAGACTGTGAGGAGGTGAACAAATCTGCTACAGAGCATAGTTATTATGATGCTGAGAGAATATTTGAAAAGGTGTTCAGTTCAGTCGCTCAGTCGTGTCTGACTCTTTGCGACCCCACAAACTGCAGCGCGCCAGGCCTCCCTGTCCATCACCATCCCCGGAGTTCACCCAAACTCATGTCCATTCAATCAGTGATGCCATCCAACCATCTCATCCTCTGTCGTCCCCTTCTCCTCCCACCTTCAATCTTTCCCAACATCAGGGTCTTTTCCAGTGAGTCATCTCTTCGCATCAGGTGGCCAAAGGATTGGGAGTTTCAGCTTCAACATCAGTGCTTCCAATGAACACCTAGGACTGATCTCTTTTAGGATGGACTGGTTGGATCTCCTTGCAAATGTGTAAACCAGGTTAAAGTAATTTCTGAGATAGTGCAGCAGGGGTCTGTGTGGAGTTTTATCTTTGAGATCGGAGATACACATGATCAGTCATTTTCTACAGTTTCTAAAACTAAGATTTAATCAAGGATGCAATGAACCTATTGTGTGTCAACTTTTAAGTTTGAAGAGCATGTTTCTACCAATGGTGGTGGTCAACCACCACCCTCAGGTTGAGGGTTTTTCTTGGTGATGTGTGTTAGTCGCTCAGTCGTGTCCGACTCTTTGTGAGCCTATGGACTGTAGCTGCCAGGCTCCTCTGTCCATGGGATTCTCCAGGCAAGAATACTGGAGTGGGTTGCCATGCCCTTCTCCAGGGGTTCTTCCCAACCCATGGATTGAATGTGGGTCTCCCGCATTGCAGGCAGATTATTTACAGTTTGAGTTACCCAGGAAGCCCTTGGTGATGGGTTTGTGATGGAGCCTATATTAACTTTTCATTGTGCACCAGCTCCTTATCTTAGGGAACCGTGTGTTAGGTACAGTTTTTCATGTCTTTTCACTTTTATTTCAGGGTGGATTATGTGGATTCTTTAGGGCGATCCCGGCGCTGTATGAGAAAGGATTTGCCAGATCTGCTGGAAATGGATAAAAATCTTCAGGGGAGGCTGTAAGTGTGTGACACACAACGCTCTGCCCAGGTCTGACATGCAGACACAGGGATTGTTTTGTGAGCACGGCTATTTTTAGTTAATTTTCTCTGGGGCTCTGTTGTAAGAATATTTTTTAATGTGTAAGACTGTTTGCAGGAAGCACTTTTTGTGGTTACATGCACATGCACACATAGTCCACATTCAGAGAACACCTTGGATGGTTGGTCACCCATACTGAAAGGAGTGAGCTAGAGCCTGTCTGTTCACTTGGGAGCATGTCTGCCTACAGAGTAACGGAGAATGAGCCCAGAGTAAATGAACAAACCACTGCATAGAAAGTGCATTCAAGAATATAGATTTGGTAATCCCGCAGCAGATAAAGTCATGGACCCAGACAAGGTGGGGGCAGGGAGGAAGGTCGCTTAACTCTTTCTTTATACCTTTTTGCATTTTGAAATAAGAATTTATGGCTAGATTTTTTTCCGTGGCACCTGAAGAGGTAATTTGTAAAAAACATCACAGAGAATAAAATCCTTCTTCCCAAGGGCAGCTATTGTGTGAAAAGTGTTGGGAGAAGCTCCACCTTGTCCATGCCAGGTAGGCCTGGGCCTGGCACAGGGAAGGAAGTGGGGAAGCCCTGAGCCACCGCCTGGGACACCAGGCCCTGCACGGGAGGCCCCCACTGAAGGCCCATAGTTCCTTGCCCTGCCTGGCCTGCCCCTTCAATTCAGCCCAAGACCAGGCTGGGAAGGAAAGAGATGTGAGTGCTGAGGCAAGATTTTATTATGCTAATATAACGAGCTGCCTGCTTGGATTAAAGAAAGAAAGAAATAGTTTTTTTGCAGTTTCCCAGTAGTAGTATGAGTCAGAAACCTCCATAAGGAACTGTCCTCTTCACAACTAGAGTTACTCATCCATGACCCCAAATGTCTGAACCGAAGCATTGCTATGCTACAGCTCGTACCTAAGATGATTTTTGCTCTATTTGCCTAGTTTCGTTAGTCCTGCAAATGAGAAAACCTTACTGTCTGAAGATATGAGAAAAGAGCTCCAGCGCCAGCAATGGGAGGAAGAAGAGAGGGAGGCCCTGAGAAGGCCAATGGGGCCCGTACATTATGAAGACATCCGTGAAAATGGTACAGTCATCTGGCAGATTTTTTAAGTCATTTTTTTTTCTTGAACATTTAAATGGCAGGTGGGAAAGGAAGTATTCACAAAGAAACAGCTCTTCTGTATAAATAAATAATTCTACTTTTGGAGTTGAAAATAACTGTTCACTTTTTAACCTAACAAAGGGTCTGTTAATCCAAGTGTGTGCCCCAAGAATAGTGAAGACAGCCTGTGACTAAAAAGTTAATGAATACTTGTTGCGTTTATCACTTGGCAAATAGAGTGAAAGAAACTTCTAATGTTTTTTACCTGCTTCTTAAAAAAAAAGTGTGGAAGACATCCCTGTGTTCCTTTCTGCTTTGGTGGAAATTTGTCCTGAATCTAATTTACTGAGCAGGGAAATCTAATCTTTGGGGTAATTTTTACTTATTTCAGAGGCCTGGCTAGAAATTTGGCGTAAATCTAATTCACTGAGAAGGGAAATCTAATCTTTGGGGTAATTTCTACCTATTTCAGAGGCCCGGCAACTTGGTGTTGGATACTTTGCTTTTGCCCGAGATAAAGAGTTGAGAAACAAGCAGATGAAGACCTTAGAAATGCTACGTGAACAGGTACAGATTAAACTCAGTTGACTCGAAGGATTTGAACAGTTGGGTTTCTCATTGAATCATACTGTAAAAAAAAAAAAAAAATCTAGTAAAATTAATTAGAAATGTACATAGCTATTCAGAATTCAGACAGGTTTCATAAAGATAATTGCTGTATTATTTTGGTGTTTCAGACTTTAATATTATAGTTGTTCAAAAGTAACCTGTGTGACTTTGATTTTTTAAATTTATTTTCCAATATGGCACTTTTAAAGTGGCCTGGGTAAGAAAATGGAAAGTTATTAGAGGGGGATTAAGGAATTAGCAGAATTCGTTGGTTTCCTAAAATGTTAACTCTTCTGGGATGCTCTGTGAACTGAACTTCAGAAAATGTCAAAGGGCTTGTATAAGAGGACTTACACAAGGATATTCATTTTGAACATTTCAACAGATGGCTTCTAAGAGGTGGCAGAAAAGTCAATTTATTTTTAGAATAAAATTATTTCATCCTTTTCAACAGAAATATTGTGAATGGGGCTAATCATTTTGTAATTTTCTGTCCTGTTCAGACAACAGATCAGAGAACAAAACGAGAAAATATAAAGGAAAAGAGAAAAGCCATATTAGAAGCAAGACTTGCCAAACTCCGACAGAAAAAGATGAAAAAATCAAAAGAAGATGGAGCAGAGGAAGAAAACAGAGGTACATCATGGTTGTGTTTCTAAATCTCAAAAGGAAATATTTTAGTTCCATTGACATCTCAGTAGTAGGAATGGCAGTGCAGAAATCAACCATCTAGTTTTATTTTCTGAGCAAGCAGTGCACCTCAGAGGTACATCCAGGAACAGGAACAGTTTTCACTCCCAAGAAAATACCAGGTTGTAGACAAGGATGTTAGCGGTACATTTTGTTGCTTCATACAATAGCACGGTTCAGTAAGTGAGACCTAGAGGTAAATGCTTAAAAGGTATTTTAGGATAAAGTTTAGTTGTGCATGTACATATTTTAGGTCTATTTTCTTTGGCTGTGGCAGCAGTTTTTGTTGGTTATTATAACTGTGTTTTAAAGAAGACATGCATACAGAAAGGTAGTAAATAATTTACAAATGTGGGTAGAGACAGCTTACCACATCTGTCTGTTACAATGCTTGGAAACACTTCAGTACTGTGGTCAGACACACTCACTGTGTGAGTTAACGCTCGTCTGGGCTGAACTGCCCAACAGACTGCATAGACTGGCTCAAACCAGCTGGATGTCTGCTTCTCGAGTTTAACATTGCAGCGCTGGGGGGTGTCCAGGGCAGGTGGTAGCTCTGCCCCAGATGGTCACCTGTTCTCCCACTTCCTCCTGTCTTACTGCTTCTGCCGTTCCCTAGAGGGTTGCTGTCACCTGCAGGGTCACTAGCTCCCCAGGACCTGTTCATGATTCAGCCCAGGGGAAGAATGGGCAGGAACCAGCTACCTTTCTAGGAATGTGCTTTGGGATTCACACACAACCTTCTCACTTACATCCCAGTGGGGCGGATAGAAGCTTCTCCAGCTCTAACATAAGCCCATGCCATTTTAAAATTCTGAACTCACTTCAGTTTAGCTTTGAAAAGAGATTGAGACACTTAAAAATTGGAAGATGGCCCATTTAGTTTTGTATAAATGCTGTCTTCCCGTGACATGTTAAATCTGTGTATTGTTTCTCTGTTTTTGCTCTACTCCTGAACATGTCATTTCCACAAGATGTGAAGTGCCACCAGCGTTTTTTTAAAACACCGTTTTTTTTTTTTTAAATATGGCCAGAATAGCCTGCTGACTGTCATCAGGCTCCAGCTCTCTCGTCATCCTTGCTTTGCCTGAGAGTCTTTCTTTGAGTAATTGAAGGGTTTCTGGTCCTTCGATTGTTGATCAGGGGAGGTGGGGTGTCATAGTGTCAAACAGAGACTTTGAAATCCATCCAATCTGGGTTTGAATCCCGGCTCTTCACTATTTACCTTTGTAGCATTTCTGATGTTAATTTTCCTTATCTGTAAAATGGGGATAAAATGGAGTACCAATCCTGAGTTTGTTTGGGTTGTGAAAGAGCTAAGTGAATTACTGTGTACAAAGTGCTTAGCCTACAACCCGGCATATAATAGGTGCTCAGTGAACACCAGATATTGCTTGTACTCTCAGGATAAGTATGTTCTATTTAACTTTTTAAAGTAGTCGTAAGCTTTATTGTAATGAAGTCTTATTTCCTTTACAAAAATAGATGGAGATGTTATTGGACCTTTGCCCCCAGAACCAGAGGTCACGCCAGCTCCTCGTACAGCTGCCCAGAGTAGCAAAGTAGAAGTCATCGTTCAGGAGAGGAGAGATACCAGACCCGGGGTGCCGCACGTCCGCGAGTGGGACAGAGGAAAAGGTGAGGGGTCGGTTCTCCCGAGCAGAGTGTGACTCTGGTTCAGGAGGGGAAGGATATCAGGCCCGGGGTGCCACATGTCCTTGAGTGGGACAGAAGAAAGGTGAGGGGTCCGTTCTCCCGAGCAGACTGTGATTCTGGTGAGTCTTAGTGGTCCTGGGAAGCTTAAAGGATTCTCTAGGTCCTTGAGCTTGTTTCTTCTCAATAACCAGGCGCACTAGAAAGTGTGACATAGAAGACCAGGGTCTGCAAGGCATCATGCCTAAAGGATGAGGTATTTTAAAGACGCACTTGAGGGCAGGTTTCGGAAATTCCTGCTGCCCTTTTGTGGTTTTACAGCTTCGGGATAGTATTTGTCCAGAATTTCTCTTTTAAAGTCTTAGGAAAGTTTGGTACTTTAATGTAGTCTGTGTTTTTAACAGTCTCTTTTGTGCTCGCTTGAAAACAATCTGCGTCCAAGTATATTAACTTGAATTCACACATGGTTCCACTGGTTTATGCAAATTTTTCTTTAAGTTTTTTTCTGTAAAGACACTGTGGTACCTGCAGTGGCCTCTCTTTGGGGAAAGACTCTGGTTTATGCCATTTTGAAAACAATCATTTCAGTGGTACATTGGCTTAAAGTGTTGAAGCCTGTGAGATCCACGACTCAAGTGAAAGATGCGGATGGTGCGTGGCTTTGGTTTGTGCCGCGGTTAGAGACAGATAGCTCTGCACAGTGCCTTTTGTGTCTTCTAAAACTCAGTAGAGGACAAAACTTGTGTTTTGCTATGAAGTACCTATAACGTGTCAAGCAAATGATTTAAACACTTAGTTATTTCTGTTTTAGTGCTTTTTTGGCATTGTCTCCAGAACCTGCCAACCTTCTTTCTCCGCGGAGCCTTCCTTGAGCTTTTCTCTCTGTGGGACTGTTCACTCTTTGTTTCTTAGTCTGCTTCCTTCCATGTACTTTTGTGGGCATTGCATGTACCTTGTAGTTTAGTTCTCCAGAGAATTTAAGGTGGCTTTTAAGAAATACATATGATAATTAAGAACCAAAAACATTCAAATGACTCAATAATCAGTTCTAATAACACTTTATTTTTACTAGACTTTTCCTTTGGGTACTGGTCGAAGAGGCAGTCAGATCTCCGGGCTGAGAGAGACCCTGAGTTTGCACCACCATCGTATTACTTTGTGGACCAAAAGAGAACTGAGTCTCTGAGCAGCCAGGCATGGAGCCGACCTGCCCCTGCACAGAGGGACCCAGGGCAGCACTCTGGCCAGAGCCACGACCCCTGCGCGTCACAGACATCATCTGCTCCTGCCCCCAGCAGCCCGCCACAAGCGCCGACGGTCACTTTTGAAACTCTGGATGATATGATATCATATTATAAACAAGTAACATGAAGTTAAAAACACTATAACTTGGGTCTGTACTGTTAATGGTGCCTTCCTCTCCCACAGTGGAGAAAATAACTTTAAGGACTGAATTGTAACTTTCTCTTCCTGTCCTTTCCCTGAAGACCCAGACTTCAGGCTGGATTTGTCAGCAGGGAAGAAAGTGAATGGTACTGTGGGAACTCTGGCCACTTAGCTGTTCATTTCATTCTGATCGGTATGGAGACACCAGTTCATCTGGATTTACATGTGAGCTGAGATAGAGTAGACATATTCTGTAATATTTGATACTGAGGAATCTGTAATCCTAAGGAATCTGTAATCTTGTCTCTCATGCCCACTCCGATGACTTACTCAAATTTAAAGGCTCCATTTCTTTCCTTTTGCCAGTGCTGGCTGGCAGATGTCTTTGTTCCAAGCATTCAGCTTCCAAGTCAGTTGATGGAGCATCTGTTAGGAAGAATTTCAGCCTGCCAAATGGTAGCACAGAAGGGGACATTGGGGGACGAAGTGATCTGGTCTCCAGGAGGACCCTGACACTGGTGGAGAATTTAGGGTATCATTTGAAATGATCAGGAAGACCAGGGAGGACTTTGTAGTCCAGAAAAGTAGATGTTCATGTCACTTGCAGAGTAGGCATTCAGTAAGCGTTTATAGTGACGGGCACACGTGGAGGCTGCTGGGCCTCGTCAGCGAGCAAGATGCATCTTAGCCATCAGAGTCAGTTTTTCAGCTCCGCCCGCTCTTCTGGTGCTGCGGATCTAGGCCCTCACCTCACTTGAGAGCCGACTCATCCCAGCCTGAGTGGGATGGACTTGGGCTGGAGTGAGGGGCTGCTAGATCCCTTTGTCTTTGCTAACAACAGGTGGGTTAGCAGTGCTCCAGAAGGACCTCCTGTGCCTGGGTACATCTGTGTGCTCTCCCAGTGTCCTCTTCACAGCTGCAGACAAGCAGTAGAAGTTGGCCACCAGGCCCACCGGGCTGTTACAGCTTCCTCCCTCGCCAGTGAGTCCTGTAAGAAGCACTGGAGCAGATCTTCCAAGGGCCTGCAGGAGCCCGTGGTCTCCGATCCACAGCACGGCGGTATTGCTGTGAGGGCCCCGTTGTCATTACAGAGTGCAAGCTGGAGCACAGGGTCGGTGACTCGTCACGCGCTATCCAAGTGGCAGATGGCGTAGGTGGTGTTCCAGACTCCTGCTTTCTCCAGCACCCTCTGCTCTCTGTTTAACCCCAGTATTGAGCAGTATTAAAATCCCAAATTCTTACCAACTTAACCTCTGAAGTCCAGATCAAGGGCAGAGTTGCAAGACCTACAAAAGGTCATTTTGTCAGGCAAATACATCTAGGAAAAATAATTCATGAAAACCAACTGACCAAGCTTCCTTTTTTGCGGAAATTGTCAAACTTATCCTAAAATTTGTATGAAATTACAAGAGACCCAGAATATCTAAAACAATTTCGAAGAAGGACAAAGTTGGGGGACTTACTTCTTTATTTCAAGACTTACTACAAAGCTACCAGGATTGAAACAGTGTGGTTCTGATGTATTAATAAACAATGAGACAGGATTGAGAGTTCAGAAATAAACCCCATACATCTGTGGTCACTTGATTTTTGACAGTGGTGCCAAGACCATCCAGTAGGGAAAGAATAGATCTCAACATGATTCTGAGACAGTTGACTCTCCACCTCCAAAAGAATGGACTTGGATACTTAACTCACGCCATGTACAAAACCACCTCAAAGTGGACCAAAGACTTCAGCATTTCTGTAAAACCAGCTGAAACAGCTTGTAGGACAAATGGAGAGGAGACAGAAATTGGAATACTAAAAGAAAAAACAGAATTGTTAGGTATCCTAGGGTCATAAGGGAAAATAGAAGAAAACAGAGGAAGGTAAATTCTAGGCAAATATGAGGGAGCTGGGAAGAGCGTGTATGAGGCAGAGGGAGGTGCGGAAGGTAGTGCACATAGGGAGAGCAGAGGGCCTGGAGAGGCAGGCTGTAGAGAAGGGTGGCAAGACAGGTCGGGCAGCAGGAAGCCCACAGTACAGGAGGCAGCGGGCTTCCCTGGTGGCTCTGACAGGAAAGAGTCCGCCTGCAATGCAGGAGATGTGGGTTTGATCCCTGGGTCAGGAAGATTCCCTGGAGGAGGGCATGGTAACCCACTGCAGTACTCTTGCCTGGGGAATTCCATGGACAGAGGAGCCTGGCGGGGTACAGTCCATGGGGTCACAAAGAGACACGACTGAGCAGGTGACAGTTTCACTTTTATGGGAGGCAGTGGTCGTGGGAAGGGCACCCAAATAACCTCTTGTCCTTACCCAGGGCACCCACGGTGGAAAGCAGACCAGTCTATGCACATTGGCTCATGGTCACTGTCAGCTAATAACTGTAAGTTGGATTTTCTCTAGGATTTAAAAATGTATAAGCCTCGTTCGAATTCCCCTTTCACAGCATTCAAACTAGTTGAGTGTCTTGTGCCTAGTTTTTGACATCCCGTTCCATTTCAGACCCAGAGTCCTTGAGCGTTAACACAGTTCAGTTTTACTGGTTCTCTTGGGCCTGTTATGCAGGAGTGTGTCCAGCAGATGGCACTGGAATTCTTAGATGGCAGACCCGTGCTCTGAAGCAGCATTGCCCAGTAGAAATGAGGTGTAAGCCCTGTGTGTCAGTTTGGTTTCTAGGAGCCACATTTAAAAAGCGAATTCTTTCTGTGGTATAAAACCATCCCTCTGTGTCTGCGGGGGGATCCACCAGAGTCTGTAGCCGCTCGAGTTCCACAGTCCGCCCTCTACATGCAGTTCATACCCGCACATGCAGCCAGTGTGGAGCGTGTGGTGCTGTGGCGGTAGTGAAGGGTCCACACACATGGGCCCTCCCAGGTCAAACCCAGGTTGTTCAGAGTCAACTCGATTGAACCCAGAATATCCAAAATATTTCATCATTCCATCAATACACAGAAAGTTCAATGGGACGTTTTGCATTTCTTTTCACACCATGTCTTCAAAACCCATTGTGTGTCCACTTCTAGCACATCTTGATTCAGATGCTCATTTTCATCAGGAATACTTAATCTCTATTTGGATTTCACAAAATATACATTTGAAAAAGTAGATTCACATACCTAAGTTGATCCAAACACACTTAAAAACATTTAAGAGTTGGCCAGTAACGAAATTGGTTATCAAGCTTTAAATTTCATAAACTTAAAATATAGTTCCTTGGTCATACTATACCACACTTCAGATGCTCAAAAGACACATGTCTAGTGCTAGTGAATGCACAGCACAGCTCGGATCTGTTTTTACATGTTTTGTGGTTTAACTATATATAAATCTCTTGTTAGTAACTAAGTGATCGGCAAACAGGTCTCTTCCAGCCGTTCATTAAGCACTCACGTTACCCCTTGGCTGTGTTTTACTTGGGAGCCACCACTGCTGAATCTCCGGTCGGAAAGCATGGCCGCGCCTCATTCATGGCGTTGTGGAGCTAAGCAAAATGTCTTGGATTAGAAATTGCTTTGAATTATTTGTTTTCATTGTAATCTTTTCTCCAGGCCTTTGTGTGTTTTAATACAGTTCGTTTGAATTGGCTAAATAAATCCTTTTGTTTGCTTGCAAAAGTCCCAAAGGAGAAACTTTAAATCCATATACATGAGATTCCTGCTGTGTTTAGCTGTGCATTTGCCAAAGACTTGTGGGATAATTTATTTCCTCTTAAAGCCATAGTGCAGCCTGGGAGATAGCTCTCAGCTGACCTTGTTGTGACATACAGATGAGGCAGTAGAATTTAGAATCTGGAATGGGCGAGGGTACTGGTCTTTACAGTTAATACAACACAGAGCAGCCACGCCATATGTGTTTAATTTCTTTTCAGCCAGTAAATTGAACTAAGTCAGTTATATGTCAGGCAGTTCCTGTAAGAAACTATATGGCTAAGGTAAGTGGTGACCAGTGACTCGGTTAACCTGCTGAAAACCTTGAGAGGGAACGGAACTCCCCTGGTCCCGGCACCTGCCCTGCTGGCTGGTTGGTGGTGAGGTGTTTGCTGCTGTGGGTCTGGACGTTAGCTTAACACACACAGAGCAAGTGTGTGGGCAGAGTGGGGAGAACGATGGGGTGGTGTAGCTTCTTGTCTAGGAAGACCGGGAAACCAGGACAGTCAGATGAAGCAGGCTGTTTAGTGAAGACCTGTCACCCAGACCTAGTGTTGATCTTCTGTTACTGTTTCTCAGTAGATCTCAGGTGTTTGTGTAACTGTGCCCAGTAAGTATCCATCTCTCCAGTGACAGGAGTGTCCACAAATATTTTTTTCTACTGTCCGTTTCAACAGCATCTTCCCCACTACATTTCTAACTGCCATGCTCTCTCCAATCCTAAGCTCACCTGCTCAGTGGTGGTTTTGCTTGATTGTAACTTTTTTTCTGGGGTACGACGTGTTCTGTTTCTATCCAGTCATATTCCCTGAGCTTGAACACGGGCCTAGCTCCTGACCCCTCACTCCGCACACCATTCTTCTCTCACAGACAGTCCCAGTTGTTCAGGGTCAGTATGGAAACCAGGAAACACACGAGTGGGCGCTGCTCCCCCTGGTCTCCTAGGTCACAAGCCCATCTGAGAACATGCTGCCATCTTCACAGGACCCTTGCTTACTGTTTTCTTTCCTGAAGTGTCATCTTTATCTTCAGACAGAAAGACTTTGTGTCTCTGCTTCCCATTATGATCAGCATATGTCTTTATGGGATGTGTTATCATGTAGGCCTACCATCCACATATGTGTATTTTTAACATTATTTCTCAGAACTGAACTCAGTTATTTTTTTGCTGGCTAATGGTTCAAATGAATCCATGTTGTCATTAAACACTTCCTCAGTTGTTGGCTGTCTGCAGTATTTCGCTGTGAGGAATGAAGTGGCTATAGGCATCTTTTTGTTTGGCTTAACTACATGTATACAGCTGCCGTCCCTTCTTTTAAAACTGTTGTCTTGGGCATTTCACAATTGAAATCACGGGGTCAAAGGGTAGATCATTTTTATGTCTCTGGATGAGTCTTTCTGGGAGACTCATCTTCAAGGGCCCTTTGGTGCCCCAGTAAATACCACTGGTGGGGGATGGAGGTGGTTTTCAAGTGAACTCCATTTGATGACAAGTGGTGACTGCAAGGTTCTAGTCTCACAAGTAAACCTTGCCGGGCTCCAGGCGGTTAAGCTTGAGCATATGCATGTGGCCCCACTCTGCTTCCTCTCACATCCACTTCTCTCCATAGCTCAGCCCCTCTTCCTCTCATCTGCTAGAGAGTTCATACATCTGACCAGAATGTTCTTTATATATTGAATGGAGAGGACAGCGTCTGTTGATGTTCCTGTTTCCACTTGTGCCTCTTTCCTCTTGCCTGTCCCAGCCTGAAGCTGCATTTACTCACTGATGGTGGTCACATGGTTACATCTGGACTGCTCACCATCCTTATCAAAAGTGTTCTGGTTAAAACTAAAGAGAGGCAGAAACTAGACAAAAGAGCAAAGAAAGCCAGGACCAGGTCACCTGAGGGGGCTGAGTTTAATTTTGACTTTAAATATACAGCTGGATACAACTTCTACCCCAGAATGTATTCTTAACAAGAGGGAAATATGCCCTTTGCTCTCTTCATATCCATGCCCGAACTTCCCCCTCAGCTTCCTTCTTGGTCGGGTGCCCTTGGTTTCCCCAGAGCCTGTTCAGGACTTACCCACTTTTCATCCTTGTCCTGCTGCTCCATGGTATACCCCTGGGAGTTCGCTGGGTCTGTGCCTTCTGGGGTACTCTTTGAGGTGCAGGGGCTGGGAGTTGCTTTTTGACGCAGAAGTCGGGGTGCAGTGGGTACAGCTCTCCTCCTCGGCCGATCCCACTGCAGTTACGTGTCTCATTCCTCCCCAGCACACTGCCGGCCCCCTGGGGGGAGTGCCCTCTGTACAGATGCCACTTCTGCTTGCAGTCCTTCCGTGGTTTCCCATCGCATGCACGATGAAGTCCACGTTCAGCAGTTTATACCAGCTCCTCTCAGCAGGCTGCTGCCCACCCCCAACCCTGCCGATCACCTGTGGCATCCTTGAGTTACATGTGGTTCCCCAAACTTGCCAGGTTATTAGAGCCTCCAGCCTGAACCAGGGCTGTTCCCATCACTTGGAGTGCTCTTCCTGTCCTTGCTCACTAGTCAGCTTCAACTTGTGGACCAGTTTCTGTCATTTCCATCATACAGCCTTCAACCGCTTCAAATAATCGTCTTTTTCTACTTAACATTCACTGAGCACTTTGCTGGACATTGTGCCAACCCTTAACACATGCGACCTCATTTAATCCTCATTGTCTTGGGAAGCAGGGTCTAGAGTCCACAGGTTTAGGTTTGAGGTCATCGGGACTGAGCAGTTAGCTACCCGGTGACACTGCCTTTTCTGGGTTTCCCTTCTGCCTGGCAGAGAGCACTCTGATTTGCCATGTGTGTGCCCCTCATCTCTGTACTTCCCCTGGCCTGGGACAGAGGAGACAGGCAGCAAAACTTCGAAGATGCTGGAATGAAGATGGTCTTTTTTCGTATCCGTTATAAACTTCTTCCATGCTCTTTCATTTCTTTGTGGGAGTCATTCATTGCAGCTTTGTGTACAGCTGTCTATGTGGGTCTCTTAGGCTGTCTGTTGGACTTTGATGCCATAAATGTTTTTCACCTTCTGTCGTGTGGCAGCTCACTTGGTGTCTTACTGAGAGTCATGGAGACTGTAAAAGGGGAGGAAGATATGGTGCCTGCCATGGTTTGCAGAGACCACATGGGATGCAACTAGCAGTCAAAGACAACACATCTGAGTACTTGTCCTAAGGATGATTATATAACATGCAAATTCTTTGGCATGGCATATAAGGCCCTTCAAGATCTGATTCTAGATATCTTTTCAGCTTTGTCTGCTGCATCCCTGTAGAGCCCCAAGCCCCAACCATCCTGAGGTGTTTTGTGGTTCCCTGAACCCTCCATGCTTTAAATGTCTCTGTTCTTTGTACATACTCTTCTTTACCAAGAATGCCTTCTCTTCCCTACCTGCCTGGTGGCTTCTTGCTTGTCTTCTATGACAACCTTCAGTGCAGCTTCCTTTAGACTTTTGTCTTTGGGTTTTCATGGCCTTTGTCTTTTTTTTGGCTGTGTGACCCTGATGATACAGATTTTGCAAGTCTCTTCTGCCTGATGAATGCTGAGGGCAAGGCCTATGTCTCAGTGATGGAGAAATGAACAAGTGATAGTGAAAATAAGATACATGGGAAGGAGGGAGTGATGCTGTTCCCGCACAGCTGGCTGGCTGGCAGGAGTCACATTTGGCTGCAGGAAAGAGATCTGAGTAAAGGGGCTTAAAGAGATCAGGGGTTCATTCCCTTATGTGACACAGGTTTGGAGGCAGGTGGTTAAGCGCTGGTGTGGGGGCGCCATGATGTCAGCAGGAGTCCTACCCAGCAGCTCCACATGCCTTTCACAGGCCAGAGCGGAGTCACGTGGTCCCCTCCAGCTGAATTCTGAAGACAGAAATATATGGTAACAAATGAAAGTTATCTGTGCGTTTAATTTAAAATGAAATTTCTTAAAAAAAAAGTTTTTCAACCTGAAAAGGCTTTTCCCCAAAGAAGATACAGAAGTGGCCAATAAACACACAAAAAGATGCACAGCATTATTAGTCACTACAGTTCAGTTCAGTCACTCAGTCGTGTCCGACTCTTTGCGACCCCATGAACTGCAGCACGCCAGGCCTCCCTGTCCATCACCAACTCCTGGAGTTCACTCAAACTCACATCCATTGAGTCGGTGATGCCATCCAGTCATCTCATCCTCTGTCGTCCCCTTCTCCTCCTGCCCCCAATCCCTCCCAGCATCAGAGTCTTTTCCGATGAGTCAACTCTTCGCATGAGGTGGCCAAAATACTGGATTTTCAGCTTTAGCATCATTCCTTCCAAAGAAATCCCAGGGCTGATCTCCTTCAGAATGGACTGGTTGGATCTCCTTGCAGTCCAAGGGACTCTCAAGCATCTTCTCCAACACCACAGTTCAAAAGCATCAATTCTTCAGCGCTCAGCCTTCTTCACAGTCCAACTCTCATATCCATACATGACCACTGGAAAAGCTATAGCCTTGACTAGATGGACCTTTGTTGCCAAAGTAATGTCTCTGCTTTTGAATATGCTATCTAGGTTGGTCATAACTTTCCTTCCAAGGAGTAAGTGTCTTTTAACTTTATGGCTGCAGTCACCATCTGCAATGATTTTGGAGCCCAAAAAAATAAAGTCTGACATTGTTTGCCCATCTATTTCCCATGAAGTGATGGGACCAGATGCCATGATATTCGTTTTCTGAATGTTGAGCTTTAAGCCAACTTTTTCACTCTCTTCTTTCACTTTCATCAAGAGACTCTTTAGCTCCTCTTCACTTTCTGCCATAAGGGTGGTGTCATCTGCATATCTGAGGTTATTGATATTTCTCCCGGCAATCTTGATTCCAGCTTGTGCTTCCTCCAGCCCAGCGTTTCTCATGATGTACTCTGCATAGAAGTTAAATAAGCAGGGTGACAATATACAGCCTTGACGTACTCCTTTTCCTATTTGGAACCAGTCTGCTGTCTAAGGATGTACAAATGAAAACCACAATAAGATAGCACTTCATACCCTCTAGGATGTTGGAATCAAAACAATATAATAACAAGTGTTGACAAGGACATGGAGAAATTGAAACCCTCATACAATACTGGTTTTGCAAAAAGAACTGTAGAATGGTGCAGCCACTTTGGAAAGCAGCCTGATAGTTCCTGAAAATGTTAAACATTGAGTTACCATATGACCCAGCAGTTCCATTCCTGGCTCTCAACTCAAGAGAGTGAAAGTCTCCATCTGCACAACAACTTGTACCTGAGTGTTCACAGGAGCACTGTTCATAACAGCCAGAAGTGGGAACAACGAAAGTGTCGTCAAACACTGAATGGATCAACAAATTGTGGTCTCTCCATATAATGAGGTACATGAGTTGAAGGACTGACACTTCCATAACATGGATCAACCTCAGAAACGTGATTGTAAATGAAAGGAGCAAGTTAACAAAAGACCGCATAGTGTATGATTCCATCCATGTGAAATGTCCGGAACAGGCAGATATGTAGACACAGGCAGCACATTAGTGGTTCCCTGGGGGGAGGAAGAATGAATGGAGTGAGTGCTAATGGGTTTCTTTTGGGGGTGATGAAAATGTTCTAAAATTAGTGGTGATTGTTGCACAGCAGCGCCTATACTAAAAACCATTGTACCCTTTGAAAAGAGTGAATTGTATGGTATGTGAATTGTATCTCAATAAAACTTTTAAAAGCCAGAGTTGATCTGTTTGTAAGGCATGTCTTCCAAATTAATGTCACAAGAAAGGAACTGTTAGGGGGTGGGATGAGGTTCCTCAAACCAGTGAACATTTCACAGATTGTATTCATCTTCTCTTCATTTGAGTCCTGGCTTTAAAACAGATCTGCCCTGCCTGCTAGGGTCAGATCCCTCTGGCTAGTTGCCCAGATGACCACAATTCTGAGTGGTCTCTTTGTTTTGTAGACTTATCAGTTCAAAAACGAACCTATTTTTCTGAGTCTCCAAAGCTGAGGAATGGAGCTGCCAGAGGGTCAGCAAATAGATGTAGAAAGCCACTTTATCTGCAGACCAGCAGAATGTCAGAAGGGTTTGCTCTATGGCACCCTTGTTCCTTGGAGATTTTCTTGCTGACGGATGGGCAGGCAGCTGGAAGGCTGTGGGGGAGTCATGTTTAGAAAGGTCTCTATGCCAAGAGTCTGCAGACAGACAACTCCCGACCGAGAGCTCTGTCTGCATAAGCCTCCAGTTCCTCCATTGGTGAAATGGGAGTGATAATAGCCTTATCAAACCAGGGCAGCGTACTGTGAACACTGAGGGCTTGCACCAGGGGTGCGGTTCTGGAACGGCAACCTCAGGCTGGCTCCAGAGGACACAGAGCGAGGAGTGGAAGGGTGTATCTGTCTGGCAGGAGATGAGGGCGTGGACGTGGTGGGGAGTGCATGTTGGGAGGCCCAGTGGCAGAAATGATGAGAAGGCTTCAGTAGGATTAAAAAGCTCATCCTCACTCTCTCCCCTCTGCCCTTGGAGGTACAGGTTGAATCCAGGCCCATCCTCGCCTTGCAGCTGGGAGTTTTCATGTCACCTTCCCTCAGCGGGGACCAATGAAACATTTTTTATTTTTGCAGGTTTTTATTGAGAGACCAAAAGAAGAACTTCCATCCTCAGATCTCTGACTCCTAGAGGTGCCCCGAAACCTTTTCCCTTCCCCTTCCTTTCCCTTCCTCTAGCCCAGGGTCCACGTGGGGAATTTGCTTCTCCCCAGGCCCTTCCCCTCGTGACTCACTAAGTTGGTCTCTGACGCGTCCCCGGGAAGGGAAGCAGGGTGGGGTGGCATCCGTTTGCCAGGGAGAGTGACCGGTGATACGTCTACCCTCCCATATAGGATGCACCGGCTCGATGACCTATAAGGGCCGTTTCAGCACATTCGTCTGTCCCGAGACCTGGCCTTAGGCGAGAACGTAGGCTCTCATTCAGCCCTCAGGCTGTCTAGCTGCTTACAACCGAAGGTCCCTCTTGTCTAGAATGGACAGCATCACCTAGCAGTATGCGTGCTGAAGTACCATGAATGACATCAAGAGTAACCGAGAACTGTACCTGCAGTACACCGCCACTGCCCCCAAGCTGCTGGCCCACATCTCCAGGCTGCTCGTCGGCTGCCGGAACGCAGGCATTTCTGTACCCAAGGGCATCAGGAACATCTTTGAGTTCACCTGGGAGGAGCTGGTCACCGACCCCATGGTCCCCACCCCCTCTGACATCTTGGGCCTGGAGATCAGCATTGGCGCCCCGCCCGTGGTGCTTATGGAATCAGCCCCCGTGCAGACCCCTGTCCAGAAGAAGCTGCCCCCACCAGCTCTCCCACTGCCGATGCTGCCCGCTTCCACCGGGCTGGCCAAATTCACGCACGCTCCCACCCACGGCCGCCGCAGGCAGTCCAGCCAGGAGATCCTGCACAGGTTCCAGCGGCAGTCCATCCACCTGCTGACCGAGCTCCTCAGCCTGAAGATGAAGGCCATGCTGGAGTCTGTGTCTGGTAAGTTGGCCAAGGCTGGCTCTGTGAAGCTCATTTTTCTGGGCCCAGAGGGTCTGGCCTGGGCAGCTGTGTGTGTCCACCATACCCTCCCCAGACAGGTCTACAAGGACGTGCTGTGGAGAAATGGCAGCCAAGGGTCTGCTTTGCCACTCAACTACTTCCTGAGACCACCCCCAGGAATCATCCGTCCCCCTCCCGCTCCATCCCCCACGTTGTCCTTCCGTCCCTCCAGCTTTGCCAAGCCCAGGTTGAGAGGTTGACGGTGAGCAGTGTGAGGTCCGAGGTATTGAAGGGCCCAGTTTGTGGAAATGATGCAGTGGTAGACAGAGGCCGCACCCAGAAGGAGGGGGCTAGTTGGGAGGGCTGATTGGTAGCCAGAACCAGGAGAGTCTTGAGAACCGGCGTCTGTCCACGATAAGGGTCTCTCATCCCACTATCGGGGACCTGGGAGCTCATCACTGATGAAGCCTTCTAGGTTCTGTTATTTTTAATACCAGTGACATCAGCTTAGATAGCATCACCAACTCAATGGACATGAGTTTGAGCAAACTCCGGAAAACAGTGAAGGACAGGGAAGCCTGGCATGCTGCAGTCCATGGAGCGGTAAAGAGTCAGACACAACTTAGCAACTGAACAACCGCAACAAAAGCATCAGTCTCCAGGCCTGTGGGTGGGGGGAGAGAAGGGGAGAGGGCAGAGAGCTAGGGACCACCTGGAGACCTTCGGAGCTCAAGGCCCTCTCATTAGGAGCCCCCTCACACCTCCTCACCCTGGGAATAGATCTTCACTCCCCCTTACTTCCAGGGCCACTTAGGGAAGCACTTTCTAGAAGCACTTTCCCCACACTGGAGAAAAGTGAGTAGTTGCCTTTGATGACTTTCTTAGTAGGTGCCAACCCCTTGGACATTACAAAGCGCTTCGTGGAGGCCAGCCAGCTTCTGCACCTCAATGCCAAAGAGATGGCTTTTGACTTCCTGATTGGCACCATCGGGAGAAATTCTGGCAGTGCCGGACAGATGGGGAAAGGTGGGTACCTGAGTTTCAGCTCTTAGGTGAAAGGTCAGACGGTACCAACAAGAGTGCAGTGGAAAGGTCAAGTCCTCAGCTTAAATGTTTGACGTTTCCAAGACTTGAGGTGGATGCGAAGCAGCGGGGATTCTCACATGCTGCCGGTGAGTGTGCGTGTTGGTGCAGTTCCCGTGGAGAGCAGGGTGGTGGTGTCTGTGAGGGGGGAGGTGCTCTAGCATCTTACGCCCAGCAGTTTCTCTGCTGAGGCATTTCCTAGAGCCCTGCTTCTTCCACGCTCTGCGGTGAAGGACCACTTTGTAAAATTTCCAGTCCCTTGTGGATCACCCCATTTCCAAATGTGATATTGTCACAGGAACACCAGATTGGTACATAGACTTCTAAATGTGTATTCTCGGTTCCTGTATTCACCTGGTCATGACCTGGTGTGGATTCATACCAGGCCACACTTGAGAATTGCACTGCCCTAGAGAAACACACACACATGTTATAAGAAGTCATATCACAATGTCTATTGCAGAATTGTTTGGGATGGAAAAAAAAAAAGGAAACAACCTAAATGTTAATCAACAAGAGAAAAATTACAGTCTTTAGATGATGGGACATAATGAGAAGTGGAAATTAATCAAGCACTGAAGCACACACATCAACATAGATAAACAAAAAATGGTGTTAAGCAAAAAAAAAAAGGTATAGAAGATACATTTGGTATGCTGCTGCTGCTGCTGCTAAGTCGCTTCAGTTATGTCTGATTCTGTGCGACCCCATAGACGGCAGCCCACCAGGCTCCTCCATCCCTGGGATTCTCCAGGCAAGAGTACTGGAGTGGGGTGCCATTGCCTTCTCTGACATTTGGTATAATGCCATTTAAATAAAGTGTAAAATAACAAAATTATAGCATACTGCTTTTGAGTACATTATACAAAGTGAATGGGAATAATCAGAGGGCCTGAAATAATAGACACAGAGCTAGAGCACATGATCTCTGCCAGTGGGAAGGGGAACATCTATGATTTAAAAGACAGTAGTTCAGTCGCATCTGTACTGTTGTATCTCTTAAGCTTGGTGGATATAGAGGTATTCATTTCAAATGCCCGAAAGTCCTCGCTATTAAGAACCTTGATGGGGAAGCATAATAAATTTATAACCCATAGCCATTTGCCCTAACCTATAAAATCCATCCCCTTTTCAGTGTCTGTCCCTGTCCGCTGACTGTTTGTCAGGCTTCCCTTGATGGTCAGAGGCTAAACATCTGACGTGAACACACAGGGCACAGGGCAAATAAATTACACAGTAAAACTGCAAGGCTTGGGGGGAAATGTGGGATTTCATGAACTCCCTGAGAATGATTTTAGAGAGCTGCTGCGTGTCCACGTGAAGCCACCAGTGAGTGATGCGGAAAAGCAAAACTAGTTGTTGCCAAGGGCAGGAGAGTTGACCAGGGCGACCACTCCATGCAGAAAGGATGACTTGGGTATCAAACGGTTAACAATACAAACAAATTTGGACCTTTTTGCTAAAGGCAGATGTGAAGGGACTCATGTTTTATTGCTGGGATAAAACCATTCAGAAAAAAAAATCACACCATCTGAAAAAACCGACAGTTTTTATTTCTTATAAGAATTAGGCGTGTGCTTACAATATCAGTAGACTTACTGTAAATATGAGCTAGAGAAGGTTATTTTGATAAACTTTGGTTTCCTTTCCTAAGGTAAAGTCCTGATCAAGCATACCCCAATGGTTTACCATGAAGTAGCTTCCCAGGAGGCACAGTGGTAAAGAATCTACCTGCCACTGTAAGAGACACAAGAGATGTGGGTTTGATGCCTGGGTGGGGAAGATTCCCTGGAGGAGGAAATGAAAACCCACTCCAACGTTCTTGCCTGGGAAATTATGAACAGAGGAGCCTGGCAGGCTACAGTTCATGGGGCCTCAAAGAGTCAGCACAACTGAGTGTGCACACACATGGGTTTCTTTCTGTTTTAAGAGAATGCACTCGCCCCTTGTGTTCAGGGTCAGCTCTGCTCTGATAACAACAGGCCCTCTGATTATGCCCTGTTTATGCAGAAGGTTGCCAGCAGGCATGGAGTTCTGCACCCTGCAGTCCACATGGGGCTTGGAGCTCCACTCCATTGGAGCTCTACTTTGTTTGGGAGACAGCCGCCTGGCTGTCTGTCATGTGGGTAGGCGAGTCCTTTGGAGAGGAATGGGTAGCCTGGCCCAGCCACCCACCCTCAAACCTGCGAGCTATGCTCTCCTTCCTGAATGTTGTGTTCCCTGACCCTGAAAACGAAGCAGTCGTCCCTATAGCTCTCCACCTCATAGGGTGTTTAAGCATCTTTCAGGGCCACATGCTTTCACCTGTGACACAGTGGCTTCCCTCATGGCTTGTGGTTAACCTGGTGGAGGAGACTTTGCAGAGAGTCTGTTGGTGATGTGTGTCTGTCTGCATCAGAGGAGCGCTGAGCAAGCCTCTCCTGCATCACGCTCCCCCAGGAAATCTCTCTTACTTGTTGGCACGTCTATTCCTGATGCTCCTTCAAATAAACCTAGAGTTTGAAAAGAAAATCTGAATGGCAAAATATAAATGAGGGAGCAATCTGTTTCCTTTGGGAAAGCATTCATCCTAGGAGGGCTTTAAGAAGAAGATTCCAGTGCCTAGTGATTTGTTTTGGGTGAGTTTTGCTTTTCTGTTCCTTCTGATGGCTGAGGTAGACCCAATATGTAACTGAGTCTGGAGTGGCATTCCTCGAATGCTGTAACTAGAGTATACCCATTGCTAAGGCAGCATTTCCTTAGTAATAAAATTACTTCCTGTCTTTTCTCCTGTCTAGTCCTGACATGTAGGAAAGAAAACTGGACTGCTCCTTGATTTTTAGTTGATGGCCATATTATGAAATAAAACAGCAAAAAGTTGCCACTTTTATGTAATAGCTATTTTTTACTTTTGCAGTTCCCTTTGTGGTTCTTCTCTCTGTGTGTATTTGTGTATGTATACATATTTTTCGAAGGATACTATAATTTTCCTATTTTTCAGTTTCCTTTACTTAACAGACACAGTGTATCCAACATGACCACAGCTTTACAGTTGTCATTCTAAGTGAGTGTAGAGTTCTGACGCTCATGGTCCATGATTAACCGATGCTTAGGTTTCCAGGCTTCTTGCTGTTAGTACAATATGCATTGTAATATGCAACTTCATGCATATTGGTTCTTATCACTGTTGTGATGGATTAAGTATTAAGATTACTCTCCCAGGAGAGAGGATTTCTGGGCAAAAGGTCTCAGGATGTATATAGTTCTTGTTAAATACTGCTTTCTTGGTGAATTTTCTCTGCACCAGTAGGACTTACTGGTTTTATTCCATCTTTCTCAGTTCTTTTCATGTGGTCCTAATTTCCAGCTTTGGGTTACCAGTGAAGGTGATTGTCTTTGGTTTGTATCATTCAATGTGCAGTCTCTGGGTACAGGTTTTGTCTATTTAGAAGGTCATGTTTGCCATTTTCTTTATGAATTTGAATGAGCTGTGATGAATTGCTTGACATTTCCCAACAATTTCATGCCCAGCATGTGAAATGACTGTATTTGGGGGAAGAATAAGCAAATGATTTAGTGAAGTTTGTGGAAGAGTGGCCAAGATTTTCCACAAGTAAAGGGGTGCTAGATTTTAATTCTTAAGTGGCCTACTATCAAGTGACTTCGTACATGACAGTGTGATTCTGCAAGAGACTGATCTCTTGTTGCAGAAGCATCTGGTTTCTGCGGCTTGGAGGAGGGAAAGAGATAACTCTAAATTCTCTTCTAGCTAGCCCCGTGTTTAGTCCCTTGACCTAGTGTAGCAGTTGTATCTGCATTTATCCTTAGAGTAACGTCACCTTTTGTGCCTGCCTTCTCTTCCCTGCTCTGATGTCATTTCATTCTTGAGAGATACTGGGGGCTAGGCAGAGGGGACACTGTAGAGGAGACTTCTAAAGATTTCTCTTAATCACTCTGAGCCTTTTCCAGCAATAAAAATCTTTTTCTTCCAGAATTTGGTGGTTTTGTAACAACAGGACACTTCAGAATATCTGGCGTACCATATGACTAGGACAGAAAGTTCATTATTGTACTCTTGGTTAAAAAATTAAAATTAAAAAACTGTAATCAGCATCCCTTTCTGTTCCACTCCAGATTCCTTTACGAATATCCCAGCCATGGGCGTGAACTCACCTTATCAGCTTGTCTACGAGGCCTCTACTGGCTGTCTGAGCTTTTCCCTCTCAACCGGAAGGGAATTCAAGAAGAAAACAGGTAACCGTGATCCCCACCCCCATATCTTTGGTGGTGGGGGTGGGGTGGGGAGGTGGATAGAAGATTTCCGGTGGGGCTGATGAGATGGTTTGGTTTTCTGATAGGGAGGGTAGGTAGCTGCCCTGGCTGGAGACCCAGCAGCTGTTAACAGACTGTGTGCCACACAAGGTGACATATCTCAACCCGGCCCCTCCACCTGGAGTCTCATTGTTTGAATGTTTACAAGCCTCCACTTCTGTTAATGCAGTTCCTCTTACCTGGGGCAGCACCCCTGTCAAACCCACATCTTCCACCTACTGCGTTATCCCGTACTCACCATCTCTGCCTAGAGACTTGTGTACTCACTCAGAAGGTAGGGGAACCAATACATGAACAGAGGTATTTGGATACCAGACGTTAGCGTGAGTCCCCAGCTGGGCCAGTTTATGTGGGCAGAAAACAGACATAGAGGCTGCTGCTATTCTATTGCAGAAGACAGAGCAGAAGGAAGAGCTTAAAAGAAAGAACTGGGGGCAGGTGAGACCATAGAGTGTAGCACTGACCATGCAGTCAGAGCTTAGAGGAGGGGTGAGTTGGGGCTGGAGAGGGCAGAGAAGGAACTTTTCTCCCTTTGGATCTTCCAGGGGCCCCCAGGCTGTGCTGGCAGGGTGGTGGGGTAGGGGAGGAACTGTGTTCACAGAAGACATATGGAAAGTTGGGAAGCTCAAAGACTGTCTAGTGATTCCCGCAGACCCTGGAAGTCAGGCTGGAAGTTGAGAAGCTTGGGTTGTATTCCTGAGCCTACCTCGGATGGTCATGAGTTTTGCCTTCCTCCAGGCCTCACTCTTCATATCAAGCTAATCCTCTCACTTTTTCCGTCAGTGAACAGATGTTTGTTGAACAATTGCTACTTGTCAGCCACTCTTCTGAATGCCAGGGCTGCACATGTGGATTCTAAGACGAAGAACACCTTCCTTGCTGGAGCTGACATCCTCAGCTTCTTGTCCCCCCTGTTCCTTTACCCATGTTGATGCATTTTCTCCCGCTCTGAGCATCACTTCCAGTGTCCCACTTTATATTCTCCTGGTTTATCCTATCTCCTCCTGAGCTGGCCTTACATCAGTGCAGTTATTTTGAGGGGAAACAGAGTCTCCTCAGGACCCTTACTGAATTCATGATTTTTCTCCCTAATGACTTCAGTTCAAGGGTGATGCCTTGAGTAAGGTTATTTCAAAACAAAAGTTCCATATGTCTGTTGATCTCTTTGTCAGTGTGGCTGTTTTCCTCTGCCACCTGAAGATGTGATCACCCTATGATATTGCGTCACTCTCGCTAGGATGTATGTTCAACAATGCTGCATTTCTTATAGGTTCCTGATGTTGTTCAGAAATTATTCTCACACATGAGTGCTAGGATGGGTGGTTAACCTTCCCTAATAGTTTATAAGTAACCACGTGTCCTAGTTTATCCACTTAAGTCCCATTTTATGCTGTTGTCCTGACATAACTATTAATTATACCCATGTTCACTCTAAAGTGCTGTATCTTAAGGAACATATTGCTGGTGGTCCCATAGCTAAGACTCCACGCTCCCAGGGCTGGAGGCCTGGGTTCAATCCCTAGTCAGGAAACTAGATGCCACACTCTGCAAATAAGCGTTCATATGCCGAAAGGAAAAGATCCTACTAATGCCAAAGAAGCTGAAGTTGAACAGTTCTATGAAGACCTACAAGACCTTCTAGAACTAACAGCAAAAGAAGATGTCCTTTTCATCACAGGGGACTGTAATGCAAAAGTAGGAAGTCAAGAGATACCTGGAGTAACAGGCAAGTTTGGCCTTGGAGTACCAAATGAAGCAGGGCAAAGGCTAACAGTGTTTTGCCAAGAGAACGCACTGGTCATAGCAAAGACCCTCTTCCAACAACACAAGAGATGACACTACACATGGACATCACCAGATGGTCAATACTGAAATCAGATTGATTATATTCTTTGCAGCTGAAGATGGAGAAGCTCTATACAGTCAGCAAAAACAAGACTGGGAACTGACTATGACTCAGATCATGAACTTGTTATTGAAAAAAGTAGGGAAAACCACTAGGCCATTCGATATGACCTAAATCAAATCCCTTACGACTATACAGTGGAAGTGACAAATAGATTCAAGTGATTAGATCTCATAGACAGAGTGCCTGAAGAACTATTTGGACAGAGGTTCATGATGTTGTACAAGAGACAGTGATCAAGATCATCCCCTAGAAAAAGAAATGCAAAAAGGCAAAATGGTTGTCTGAGGAGAACTTACAAATAGCTGAGAAAAGAAGAGAAGTGAAAGGCAAAAGAGAAAAGGAAAGCTATACCCATCTGAATGCAGAGTTCCAAAGAATAGCAAGGAGATATAAGAAAGCCTTCCTCAGTGATCAGTGCAAAGAAATAGAGGAAAACAATAGAATGGGAAAGACTCGAGATCTCTTCAAGAAAATTAGAGATACCAAGGGAATATTTCATACAAAGATGGGCACAATAAAGGACAGAAATGGTATGGACCTAACAAAAGCAGAAGATAATTAAGAAAAGGTGGCAAGAATACACGGAAGAACTCTGCAAAAAAGATCTTCACGACCCAGATAACCATGATGGTGTAATCACTCACCTAGAGCCAGACATCCTGGAATACGAAGTCAGGTGGGCCTTAGGAAGCATCACTAAGTGGAGGTGATGGAATTCCAGTTGAGCTATTTTAAGTCCTAAAAGATGATGCTATGAAAGTGCTGCACTCAATATGCCAGCAAATTTGGAAAACTCAGCAATGGCCACAGGACTGGAAAAGGTCAATTTTCATTCCAATCCCAAAGAAGAGCAATGCCAAAGAATGTTCAGACTACTGCATAATTGCACTCATCTCACATGCTAGCAAAGTAATGCTCAAAATCCTCCAAGCAAGGCTTAACAGTATGTAAATCAAGAATTTCCAGATGTTCAAACTGGATTTAGAAAAGGGAGAGGAACCAGAGATCAAATTGCCAACATCCATTGGATCATAAAAAAGCAAGAGAATACCAGAAAAACACCTACTTCTGCTTCACTGACTACACCAAAGCCTTTGACTGTGTGGATCACAACAAACTGTGGAAAATTCTTAAAGGGATGGGAATACCAGACCACCTTCCCTGCCTCCTGAGAAATCTCTGTGCAGGTCAAGAAGCAACAGTTAGAACCGGACATGGAACAATGGACTGGTTCCAATTTGGGAAAAGAGTACGTCAAGGTTGTATATCGTCACCTTGCTTGTTTAAGTTATATGTAGAGTACGTCGTGGGAAATGGTGGGCTGGATGAAGCACAAGCTGGAATCAAGATTGCCAGGATAAATATTAATAACTTCTGATATGCAGATTATACCACCC
Organism: Bubalus kerabau; assembly: GCF_029407905.1. Lineage (NCBI taxonomy): Eukaryota > Metazoa > Chordata > Mammalia > Artiodactyla > Bovidae > Bubalus > Bubalus kerabau. The sequence continues at coordinate 59,339,722 of NC_073643.1, read as the reverse complement.
TTATGGCAGAAAGCAAAGAGGAACTGAGGAGCCTCTTGATGAAAGTGAAAAAGGAGAGTGGAAAAGCTGGCTTTAAAGTCAACATTCAGAAAACCAAGATCATGGCATCTGGTCCCATCACTTCTTGGCAAATAGATGGGGAAACAATGGAAACAATGAGAGACTTTATTTTCTTGGGCTCCAAAATCACTGTAGATGGTGACTGCAGCCATGAAATTAAAAGTCACTTGCTCCTTGGAAGAAAAGCTATGACCAACATAGACAACATATTAAAAAGCAGAGACATTACTTTGCCAACAAAGATCCATCTAGTCAAATTATGGTTTTTCCAGTTGTCATGTGTGGATGTGAGAGTTGAACTGTAAAGAAAGCTGAGCGCTGAAAAATTGATGCTTTTGAACTGTGGTGTTGGGGAAGACTCTTGAGAGTCCCTTGGACTACAAGGAGATCAGACCAGTCAATTCTAAAGGAAATTGTCCTAAATATTCATTGGAAGGACTGATGCTGAAGCTCCAATTCTTTGGCTACCTGATGTGAAGAACTGACTCACTAAAAAAAATACTGATGCTGGGAAAGATTGAAGGCAGGAGGAGAAGGGGACGATAGAGGATGAGATGGTTGGATGGCATTACTGACTCAATGGACATGAGTTTTAGCAGGCTTCAGGCATTGGTGATGGACAGGGAAGCCTGGCATGCTGCAATCCATGGGGTCACAAAGAGTCAGACATGACTGAACGACTGAACTGAACTAACTGAAAATATCTCACAGCCAAATTTAAAAGAAAATTTTTTTTAAAGAACATATTGTAGAGTCATTGTGCTTTTAAGTCACTTTGGGTTTGGAGCCTCTGATACCTGTTCCACGTACTCATGCTGTCACACCTTGCCAGCTGGCCCTCTTTGCCATTCTAGGGTCACACAGACATGAAAGGGAGTTGCACCTACTCTCTGAGCGGACAACAGCTATTTCTGGAGCACAGCCCAGCTTTTCAGGCAGAGAACTCCGGGAAGTCTGTCAACAGTTGTTCCTGGTTGTCATACTTTGGGATCCAAACCAACCAGGGGCAAGCCAGAAATGAGTGCTCAGGTCAGAAGGTGTTCTAGGAGGTTAGCAGCAGGTAGCTGGCCCTCTGGTCTGGTGGCTGGAGGAGTCAGGGAAGGGACTGCAAACCACTGAAGGTTGCAGGTACCAGAGATGGTACCCAGGCACCAACCAGAAACCTCAAGTCTTGGCTAACAGTGAGGGAGACACCATTCTGAAGCTTCCATGGCTCAGGTGGAGCCTAAGCAGTGCCCCTTGCCTGAAGTCTCATTTTGTTTTTGAGACCAAACTGAAGATGATCCTGCATATATCAAAGGGAAGCATATGGCTCCAGCTGAGTGGGCAGCAGAGGCTCAGAAGCACGTAGGATCTGAATAGATGTTTCTGGAAATTCAGCCACGGATGATCCCCTCCACAGTTTTACATCATCATATCCTCACGCCACCTAACACTTAAATGAAATAAGCATAAAATATTGCCACTACAGATTTCAGCATACAGAAGAAAATCCGTGAACTCAAAGACAGGACAATGGAAATTACTGAGTTTGAAGAACAGAAAGAAAAAGATTGAAGAAAAATGAACAGAGCCTTCAAGGCAGTGAAATGAAAGGACACTAGACAGAGCCACAAACTCAGGGAGAAATAAAGATCCATAAAGGTAACACATGGGAAAGTATAAAATTTCAGCGATGAATTCTACGAAACATTCAAGGAAGAACTAATGCCAATCATTCTAAAATTTTTCCCCCAAATTGAAGAGGGATGCTTCCCAACTCATTCCATGAGGCCAGTATTGCCCTGATATCAGAGCCAAAGACACTATAAGAAAACTACAAGAAACCAGTATACCTGATGAACATTGATGTAAAAATCCTTAGCAAAATATTAGCAAACAGAATTTGGCAGCATATTAAAAGGATTATATAACATGATACCAAGCAGGATTTATTCCTGGAAGGCAAGCATGTTTTAACAGATAAAACTCAATCATTGTAATATATCACATTTAACAGAATGAAGGGATAAAAATCCACATGATCTTCTCAGTTGGTGCAGAAAAAGCATTTGACAAAACTTAACTTCTTCTTATGATAAAAAAAAAAGCACTCAACAGACTAGGAATAGAAGGAAACTACTTCCACTTAATACAAGTCATACATGAAAACTGCACAGTGGACATCGTATTCAGTGGTAGAAGATGAAAGCTTTTCCACTACGATCAGATATGAAGCAAGGTTGTCTGCTTTCACCTCTATTCAACATATTACAATAAGTTCTAGCCAGAGCAGTTAAGCAAGAAAAATAAAAGGTATTCAGATTGAAAAGAAAGAGTTAAAATTACCTGTTTGCAGATGATATGATCTTATATGGTTGTTGTTCAGTCGCTCAGTCCTCTCCAGCTCTTTGTGACCCCATGGACTGCAGCGTGCCAGACGTCCCTGTCCTTCACTGTCTCCCAGAGCTTGCTCAGACTCATCTCCATTGAGTCCATGATGCCTTCCAACCATCTCATCCTCTGTCATCCTCCTGCTTTCTGTCTTTCCCAGCATCAGGTTCTTTTCTAATGAATCGGCTCTTCACATCAGGTAGCCAAAGTATTTGAATTTCAGCGTCAGTATCAGTCCTTCCAATGAATATTCAGGATTGATTTCCTTTAGGATTGACTGGTTTGATCTTCTTGCAGTCCAAGGGGCTCTCAAGAGTCTTCTCCAACACCACACTTCAAAAGCATCAATTCTCCAGTGCTCAGCCTTGTTTATGGTCCAACTCTCACATCCAAACATGATGACTGGAAAAACCATAGCTTTGACTAGATGGACTTTTGTTGGCAGAGTAATGTCTCTTTTAAAATACGCTGTCTAGGTTTGTCATAGCTTTTCTTATATGGAGAAAACCCTAAATATTCTACACAAAGGAAGCTGTTAGAACTAATAAATGAATTTAGCAAAGTAGCGGGCTACAAAGTCAACACAAAAGTCGGCTTTATTTCTATACATGAACAGTAAACAATAGAAATTATGAAAACAGTCCCATTTACAATAGTAACAAGAGTCAAACACTTAGAAATTAACAAAAGAGGTGAAAAACTTGTGCAATGAAAACTATAAACCATTGGTTAGGGAAATTAAAGAAGACATAAATGGAAACACATTCCATGTTCATGAATTGGAAGATTTGACATTGTTAAAATGTCAGTACTTCCCCAAGTAGTCTAAGGCTCGATATAATCACTATCAAAATGCCAAAGTTTTTTTTTAATTAATTGATTTATTTCGGCTGCACTGGGTCTTCACTGCTGATAGACTTTCTCTGGTTGTAGCGAGTGGAGGCCCCTCTCATCGCAGTGCACTGACTTCTCGTTGCAATGGCCTCTCTTGTTGCTGCGGCTCCCAGGCGCGCAGGCTCAGCAGTGTCAGCTCACGGCTGTAGAATGCAGGCTCAGCAGTTGTGACACATGGGCTTAGTTGCTCCATGACACATGTAATCTTTCTTGACCAGGGATAGAACCCATGTTCCCTGCATTGGCACACAGATTCTTAACCACTGGACCACTAAGGATGTCCCCTACAGATGTTTTTTTGAAGAAATAGAAAAACTCATCCTAAAAGTTATAAGAAATCTCAAGAGACCACTGGGTAGTCAAAAAAATCTTGAAAAAGAGCGACAGAGGAAAGACTTCCCTAGTGGTCCAGTGGCCAAGACTCTGTCCTTCCAATGCAGGGACCTGAGTTCAGTCCCTCATCAGGGAAGTGGATCCCACATGTTGCAACTGGAAGATGGTGCATGCTGCAACAAAGACAGAAGATCCTGCAGGCCACAGCTAAGACCCAGTACAGCCACATAAATAAGTAAAAGCAAATAAATATTTTAAAAAGGACAGTAAAACTGGAGGACTCATAAAATTGCAAAACTTACTGCAAAGCTTTACTCATCAAACCAGTGCAGTATTGTCACCGTGACAAACATATTAACCGGTGAAATGGAGTAGAGAACCCAGAAATAAAGGTTAACATATATGAGCAAATGATTTTTGACAGGGTTCCAAGACCATTCAATGGGGAAAAGATAGTCTTTTCAACAAATGATGATGGGAAAACTGGATATCCACATGCAAGAGAATGAAATTGGACCCTTACCTAACACCATATAGAAAAATTAACTCAAAATGGATCAAGGACTTTAAGACCTACAACAGTAAAATGCTTAAAGAAAATGAGACAAAAACATTATGACATTGGATTTCACAATGATTCATGATTCAGTGAATCCGTAATCCAATCCATGATCCAATGACTCATTCCTTTGGATAAGTCACCAGAGGCATTGGCCAAGAAAGAGAAACATAGACATATTGCATTTCATGCATTTTTTAAATTTTGTGCATCAGAAGACACTATTGACAAGAAGAGAGTCCACAGAATGGCAGGGAATAATTGCAAATCATGTCTGATGAGGGAGTAATATCCAGAATATATAGAGAGCTTCTAAAACTTAAGAACAAAAAAACCTGATTCAAAAATGGGCAAAGGACTTGAATAGACATTTCTCAAAAGAAGATATAGGTGGCCCATAGACATATTAAAAGAGGCTCAACATCACTAACTATTGGGAGAATGGATATCAAAACTGCAATGAGATACTACCTCACCCCCAGTAGGATGATTACTGTCAAAAACCAGAAAACAAGTGCTGATGAAAATGTAGAGATATTGGAACCCTTGTGCACTGTTGGTAGGAATATAAAATGGTACAGCCAGGTTTACTGTGGAAAACAGTATGGCAGTTCCTCAAAAATTAAACATGGGATTACCATATAATCTAGTGACTTCAATTCTCAGCAATACCCAAAAGAATTAGAAGCAGGGTCTCAAAGAGATGTTTCTACAAGTGTTCATAGCAGCTTTATTCACAGTAGCTAAAACATGGGTGGAACTCAACTGTCCATCAGTAAATGATGGATAAAGAATAGTTGGTCATGGGTCATCCCTGGAGATCCAGTGGTCAAGATGCCATGCTTCCAGGGCAGGGGGCATGAGTTTGATCCCTGGTTGGTTGGGGAACTAAGATCCACATGCCACATGGTGTGGTAAAAAAATAAAATTTGGTTTGTACCTATGGAATATTGTTCAGTCTTAAAAAGGAAGGGAATTCTGCAGTATTGTTACAATATCAGTGAACCTTGAGGACATTATACCACATGAAATATACCAGTCACAAAAAAGACAAATCCTGGATGACTGCACTTACGCACGGTACTTAGTCATAAAGATAGGAAGTTAGACGGCGGTTGCCAGGGGCTGAGGGGAGGATGGGGAGTTGTTGCTGCAGTTTCAGTTTTACAGAATGTAGAGAGTTAGGGGAATAGATGGTGGTAACAGCTGCACAGCACCGTGGATGGATTTGATGCCTCTGAACTGGCCTCTTTGCTAAGTTTTTGTTATATGTATTTTACCACAAGCACATGCAGAAAACTCCAAAACATCACACTCCAAGTCTCAGTCCATACACTCTGCCCTCTGCTGCAGGCTGAGATAAGCCAGCATCACAGAAGTGTTGAAGCCCGTTCCTTGAGCTGGAATTGAGACTTTTTGTCTTAAGTCAGAAGTATCACAAGGAATCCCTTCTGTATCCATGGCAGTAGGTGTCCTCTCTCTATCCAGAACGAGGCCGCCCTTGGGGAAACGTGGCTGGATTCACCATCCTGCATGAATGTTCCTGACACCCACTCGGTTGACTCACAGAGTGACGCCTGTTTCATAAGACCTGTGGGAGTTCCTGTCTCTGGAAGCATAAATGATTCCCAGTTATTTTGACTCTCAAAGGATGCAGCTCTCCTGCTGTCCCCAGCCCCTCTCCCCAGGTAAACAGGAGCATCTTGAGAAACCATTGTCTCAAACTGTCCTTAACCTCTTCGTCTCCAGCTACAGGCAAACCCAAAAATACAGACGATGCTTTGGCATCGCCGCAGCGAGGAGCAGGAGCGGGAACCTCTGCCTCCGAGGTTACCGAGTTGAACGACCCTTGTCCTGAAGCCCGGGAGAAGCTGCAGGAGATGTGTCGCATTATGTGAGCACCTCAGAGGTTGGGGCAGGTGGGAAAGGAGGGCATGGCCTGTGTGTGCGGAAGGGGGATCCTGGGCGTGTTGGCCACCCGGTGCCCCCAGCGACAGTGGAGGGGTGATTGTCGTCCCTCACACGCACATCCCTAGTCCTTCACCGTTCATAGTCCTTTTTAGTCCTGCTGTAACCTTATGAAGAAGGTAGGTTTATGCTCATTCTGCAGATGAGGAAACTATGGTACCCCAAGTGCATGGTAGTAAAGCATTGTCTGAGGTCCTCCAGCTCAGTGAGCCTGACCCAGGGCAATGCTTTTTGCCTCCTCACCAGTCAGACCCCTTTGCATGGCTTCTTATAATTTACACACTCTTATAGTTAAGCATGTTTATTTTTTAACAATTTGTTAGATGTTCTCTTTGGAAAAAAAGAAACACCTCTCAAACAAAACATATCTACATGGGTGATTAATGACATTTATGATTTTGTGGGTCACGAGGCCTAGCAGGTGAACCTGCATTTGCCTTGTTCCCTGGAACAAGGCCCATGAAGGACTTCAAACATAGTCACATCTAAGCATATGTATGTCCTGGAGCTCCAGGAAGACTGTCTCTGCAGCTGTAGAGCTTGGGTAGAGGGCAGCCACCCAGTTTGCTCATAACTGTGACATTTCAGAAGGAAACTGTCTTCCTTTGTAACCTCAGGATTGGGAGGGGATCAGAGCCTCCAGCTCCCCACCCCGTTCTGCACACAGGCCCACCCCATGGGTCTCCACCACTGTGCAAAAGGTGGAAATGAGGCCAGGAGTGGTCTGACGGGTACAGCCCTTCTCAGTTCTTCCTAAAAGCATTACCTGTGAGGATGAGGTGTTGGGGTGGGAGAAGGTCCTCCGGGGACAGGGAGATGGGATGGGAGTCTCGGGAGCTGGGGAGGAGCTACAGGGAGCCTCCCTGGTGAGTGAGAGCCAAGTGGCTAGAAGACATGTTGATCTCCTTCCCTGCAGAGAAGCCGAAAGGGTCTCGTGGAAAGGGAGGAATATCTTCTACCCCATCATCATACGCAACTACAGGGCAAAGATGCCCCCTCATCTAATGTCGACCCCCAAAGGGGATGCTCAGACCCAGAGCTCCCACCACCCTCACCCTCCGGGTGTTCAGACTTATGCTCCCGCCCCTCACCAGCCTCCCGCCCACCGCCTCCACTCCGACCGGCACTCTCTGGAGTGGAAGGGCCCCAGGAAGGTCATCAAGTTGCATTACTCCTTCTACGATGGGTCCTCCTTCGTTTAGTATCCTTCTGTTCGGTCCTTTCTCCCCGCAGCTCAGCCCGGAGAACTCCAGGGTTTGAAAAAGCTGGGGTTTCCTTTGGCTTTTCAGTTTATCAGAGAAGCCTGGTGACCAGTGCTTCGGGGTATTAAGAATTGGTCCAGGTCAGAGGAAGAAGTCCTGAGAGTCAAGCCTCCAGTTCAGGTCCTGTGGACCAGGATGCAACAAAACCAGTTGTGTATGATCACGTGTCAGTCTGGGCTGGGGGTATAGTAATGGTCTCTGCCTTCGAGGCTCTCCCAAGCAAGAAGAGGTTAGAGACACAGAACATCTCTAGCTGAGACAAGGTGATAGGAGACCCTCAGTCCAGGTGGGAGACTCTTCATCTTTCTGTTCCAGGCTCATTAGATGAGCCCTGTGGTTCTTGAATACTTTGCCCACAAGATCCATGTATTTGGAGTCTAACCCACACCCCAGAACCCCACCTGGCATGTGCCTGCCCAGGTTGCTCTGCAGCAGAGGTCTATCTGCGTTCGTGAGCATATGGGAGCTGGGTCCCAGCCTCAGGGTGTGGGAGTGGCACAGGGGGACATATTTTCTCTTTGAGAATCTGATGAAAGGTGTAGACCCTCTTCCTAGAAACATGCATTCAGACATGCAGGAAAAACATGACCTGTGATTGCAGGGGTTCTGCAGACCCCCACAACTTGTTTGTGTACCTGGATTTTAGAACGCTAGATTGAGGAAAACTGAGCTTTCTAATATGCAAATCCTTGGCAGGTAAATGCTGAGGGTTATGCATATTTTAGAGTGAATGGAGTCAGATGGCTTTTTTCTTTCACAAATGTTTATCGAGTATCATATGTGATGATGAATAGAGTGAAAGTGCCACTTTACCTTGGACGTGCAACTTGAATATGATTGCTTTCTTCTGAAATGAGGAAAAGGAGTTTGAATTTGGGTGTTGATGGTGAGAGAGGGCTCCCTTTGGAGAACAATCAGGGGGAGAAACAGTGTATCAGGAAGGCACCTTGGACCCTAATCTCCTTACGGGGGCCCTGTCGCCCTCTCCCCAACATGCTCTAGAGCTGGACCGGACTCAGATGCACAGCCTGTTTGTCAGCAAGGCTCTGAGGCCAGAGAGGGCAGAGTGCTGACTCCAGACTCGGCAGCCTAAGTTGAAAGAGATGCAAAGAAACACCAATCTTTTCATTCTTGTCCCTTCATTGTAGCAACAGGGAAACCAAGACCCAGAGGGGTGGCTCACCCAATGCCACAGGGGAAACTGGTGGCAGAGCCAGACCTGGATCCAGGGTCTCCTGACCTCTATTCGGGGCCCTCTTCCCAGCACCATTTTTATGCCTTTCAGGATTATTCCCTCCCACAGAGAGCAGGACAGGGGTTCTGGAAGCCAGGGGGAAACCTCATTGTACTAATAAAACCACTAAGCACACAGGGTCTACCACCTTTGGCAGAGAGGGTGGCTGTCTGAGCTGCCTCAACAGGCAGCTCAGCAGGTCTGCCGGCCATGGCCCCTCATTTTCTTTGGCTTCCTCAACACTGAACTGGGCATTCAGAACTGCAGTGCCTGTCACAGGAGTCCTATTGTTTCTCTGGCCATAAATGAGTGCATTCATCACCCTCTGCTCAGCCCTGCTTCCAGGGCACCCTGTATGTTGAGTCCAGCAAACTCCTTCTTAGGCAGCTGCTGCTCACAGGGGTCGTGGGGCTCCCCCTCTCTGACTCCACACTGCATTGAATGGAACCCCTTTTCTGACTCCACACTGCATTGAATGGGACCATTCCCCAGAGTTCATGAAGCCTGTGTCTGCCACCAGAGCAGGTGAACTAGTATAGATCAGGGGTTTGGGGGCCCGCAGGCAGCTCGGCCTTTTGGGATCCATACTCACTCCCCTGCCGCAGAATCCTGAAGGTCTCCTGCTGGAGACCTGAGCCATTGACGCTGGTGTGCTTGACCTGGTCCCCAGTGATCATCACATCCTGGCCATTAGTGTAGTTCCGCCGTGGGAGGAGCGGAGGAGGGGCCTGGATTCTAGGCCCAGTTCTTGGTGACCCTGCCCAAGCCACCGCATCCCTCTGGGACTTACTCCTCTCCATTACAAAATGACAAAGTGGGACCCGGTGATCTTGAAGGACAGCGTCTGTGTCACTGTGACAAAATGGCCAAAACACAAGTGCAGCTGGTGGATTGAGTCTTCCTCCCCACCTCCCCACCCCTTAGTCTAGCCAGAGTTTTGTTAACTTCACAGGTCTTTTCAGAGAACCAGTTTGGCGTGTTTCTGGTTCTCTCCATTGTCTTTTTCTGTTCCTTATTTTCTTGTATTATTTCCCACTTCTGCTAGCTTTAGTTTTACTTTGCTCTTTTAATAGCTCATTACAGTGGAAGGTTCAGTTGTTGATTTGATATCATTCTCCTTTAGTTCAAATATTTTATAAAAATGTATTGGAATATAATTGATTTACAATGTTAGTAGTTTCTGCTGTACAGTGAAGTGAATCTCCACTCTTTTTAATTTTTTTCATCTTTTAAAAAATTGATATGTAGTTGATTTACTATATCTACTCTTTCTAAGATTCTTTTCCCATATTGGTCATGGCAGAGTGTTGAGAATAATTCTCTGTGCCACCCAGTAGGTTCTTAGTTATCTACTTTTTATATAGTGGTGTGTATATGTCAGTCCCAGTCTTCCGGTTTATCTCCCCCCACACCCTTTCCCTCCTGGTAACCACAAGCTTGTTTTCTACATCTGGGACTATATTTCTGTTTTGTAAATAAGTTCATTTGTACCATTTTTTTTATTCTTCATATAAGCAATATCATATGATATTTGTCCTTCTCTGACTTATTTCACTTAGTATGATAATCTCCAGGTCCATCCATGTTGCTACAAATGGCATTATTTCATTCTTTTTAATGGCTGAGTACTATTCCATTGTATATGTGTGCCACATCTTCTTTATGCATTCATCTGTCAGTGGACATTTAGGTTGCTTCCATGTCTTGGCTGTTGTCAACAGTGCTGCAGTGAACACTGGGGTGCTCATTCGAACCATGTTTTTCTCCAGATACATACCCAAGAGTGGGATTGCTGAATTATAGCTCTCCGATATACTTTTCTCCATATTTTCTAGTTATTTTCTTAGTGGTTCCCTGGTATGATGGGATATAATTATTAAGATACAGTCACATTGGATTAGAATGAGTCCTCATCTGCTGGTGTCCTTATAAGAAGAGAAAACAAACACGCAGAGAAAACGATCATGTGATGATTGAGATAAAGGTTAGAATGATGTGTCTGTAAACAAAGGAATCCTGAAGATTCTTGGTAACCACCAGAAAAATAGGAAGAGGCAAGGAAGTGTTCTTCCCCAGAGCCTCTGAGAACATAGCCCTATCAGCGCTTTGATTTCAGATTTCTAGACTCCAGACCATGAGAGAATAAACTTCTGCTGTTTAAGTCATCCAGTTTGTGATACTTAGTTACAATAGCCCCAAGAAATTAATTACAATTGACAATAAATTAGTTTGAGTAAATACCAACATAAGCTCAATAGCATATAAGACTCTGCTCCTATACAGCTCCATTCCGCCTCCTTTATTTTGTTATTAACAGAAATTAACTCTTTATATATACATTGTGTGCCATTAACATAGATTTATAATTATTATTTTATGTAATTGTACTTTAAAATTATATGGGAAAAAATACTTATAAACCAAAAATAATATAATACTGAATCATATATTTACTTGCGTAGTTACCTTTATCAGTGTTCTTTCTTCCTTTGTATGTCTTTGAGTTATTTTCAAGTGTGTTTTCACATCCTGGCAACGTTATGTTGCAAATCCTTCAAACTCAGCTTCAACAGTACCTGAACTGAGAACTTCCAGATGTACAAGCTGAATTTCAGAGAGGCAGAGGAACCAGAGATCAAATTTCCAACATTCATTGGATCATGGAGAAAGCAAGGGAATTCCAGAAAAACATCTATGTCTGCTTCACTGGCTACACTAAAGCCTTGACTGTGCAGATCACAGCAAACTGTGGAAAATTCTTGAAAAGATGGGAGTACCAGACCACTTTAACTCTCTTCTGAGAAACCTGTGTCTGGGTCAAGAAGCAACAGTTAGAACTGGACATGGAACAATGGACTGGTTCCAAATTGGGGAAGGGGTATGACAAAGCTGTAAGTTGTCACCCTGCCTATTTAACTTATATGTAGAGTTCATCATGGAAAATGCCAGGCTGGATGAATCACAAGCTGGAATCAAGATTGTCAGGAGAAATATCAGTAACCTTAGATATGCAGATGATACCACTCTAATGGCAGAAAGTGAAGAGGAAGTAAAGAGTCTCTTGATGAGGGTGAAAGAAGAGAGTGAAAAAACTGGCTTAACACTCAACATTCAGAAAACTAAGATAATGGCATCCGGTCCCATCACTTCATGGCAAACAGAAGAGGAAAAAGTGGAAGCAGTGGCAGATTTTATTTTCCTGGGCTCCAGAATCACTGCAGACAATGACTGTAGCCATGAAATTAAAAGACGCTCCTTGGAAGGAAAGCTATGACCAACCTAGATAGCATATTAAAAAGCAGAGACATCTCTTGGCCGACAAAGTTCCATATAGTCAAAGCTATGGTTTTTCCAGTAGTCATGTATGAATGTGAGAGCTGGACCATAAAAGAAGGCTGAGTACTGAAGAACTGATGCTTTCAAATTGTGGTGCTGGAGAAGACTCTTGAGAGTCCCTTGGACAGCATGGAGATGAAACCAGTCAACCCTAAAGGAAATCAATCCTGAATATTCATTGGAAGGACTGATGCTGAAGCTCCAGTACTTTGGCCACCTGTTGGCAAAGAGCCGATTCACTGGAAAAAATCTTGATGCTGGGAAAGATTGAAGGCAAAAGAAGAAAGATGAGGCAGAAGATGAGATGGTTAGATAGCATTACCGACTTAATGGACATGAATTTGAGCAAACTCTGGGAGATAGTGGAGGACCAAGAAACCTGGTGTGCTGCAGTCCATGGAGTTGCAAAAAGTCAGTCGTGACTTAGTGACTGAAAAACAGCAAGAAGTGTTTTTTCATTTCAGCCTTAAGAACTTCTTTTAGCATTTTTTGTTGGGCAGGTGCACTAGTGGTTAACTCCCTCAGCTTTAGTTTATATGAAAAATTTTAATTTCTCCTTCATTTTGAAGAATAGTTTTACTCGATATAGAAGTCTTGGTTGATAGCTTTTTTCTTTCAGCTCTTTAAATATTACATCCCAGTACCTCTGGCCTCCTTGTTTGTTTGTTTGTTTTTTCTTTTTTTTTTAATTTTATTTTATTTTTAAACTTTACAGTATTGTATTGGTTTTGCCAAATATCGAAATGAATCCACCACAGGTATACTTGTGTTCCCCATCCTGAACCTTCCTCCCTCCTCCCTCCCCATACCATCCCTCTGGGTCATCCCAGTGCACCAGCCCCAAGCATCCAGTATCGTGCATCAAACCTGGACTGGCGACTCGTTTCATACATGATATTCTACATGTTTCAATGCCATTCTCCCAAATCTTCCCACCCTCTCCCTCTCCCACCGAGTCCATAAGACTGTTCTATACATCAGTGCCTCCTTGTTTTTTGATGAGAAATTGGCCAATCATATTAAGGATCCTTTGTACATGACAAGTCTCTTCTTTTGCTGCTTTCAAGAGTCTTTGTCTTTATGCCGTTTGATAATAATGTGTCTCAGTGTGGCTCTGTTTGAATTTATTGTACTTGGAGTTTGTTGAGTTTCTTGAACATATACAGTCATATCTTCCATGAAAAGTTTTCACCCATTATATCTTCAAACATTCTTTCTGTCCCCCTACTTCATCTTTGGGACTCCTGTTATGCATATATTGGGATTTTTTTTTTTTAATTTATATTTTAATTGGAGGAAAGTTGCTTTACAATGTTGTGCTTTCCATGAGGCACCTGAGAGCAGAACCTGGAGAGTTTCTGTTATTTCTACTTAACCATTTCTGCCAGCTATCCCTCTGGGAACATCGCCATGTGTCAGATCCCCACGTGCTGCAGAGGGAGAGCCATCACCTGCCTCTTTAACGACACACCCAGCTTCTCCTTCCTGGCCCTGTTCAATGCTGAAGGCCAGGGCTGTGTTCACTACAACCTAAAGGCCCGGTGAGTAGGTGGGAGGAGTCTTGGCCCCTGGAAGAATCTCTGAGGGTGATGAAGTGGGGCACTGACGTAGAAGGTAGGAGCCCCTGGAGAAAGGAGGGGCCAGTCCGCGTCCAGAGGTCTAGGAACACAGCGTGGAGGTCCCAAGTGGTGCCTCAGGGGCACGGCTGCCCTGAGGCCCTTACTTGCTGGACCCATGTCACAGCCACCAAAAAGGGGAACTCCCCAAGTCCTGCTCCACTTGCTCCTCCAGAACACTAAGATGCTGACTGTCAGCTAGGTTCATGGAAGAATTCTTTAGGGAAGAGAAGTGTTTTATACTAGGAAACAGTGAAGGAGAGGCCATGGGTAGCACATATTCTTGGCAGCCAAATGTGGATTTTGTCTGATAGTCTTAAGGAGCTGTGTTGGAAGAAATGACTTACTTTTCATGAGACATATATTCCATTTCCCATTTTGGTGCCTGAGATCTTACATGCTCAAGCTCCTGGGCTGCAGGCACACATTCCATTTCTGTCTCCCTTGGGTTTAGCCTGAGTCTCCACCATCTCCCTCAGACCTGCGCTTCCTAGCAGACTCCCCCAAGTAGCATCAACAGATGTGAAGGGACCTCAGACCATGTTAGGCGGGGGAAGTGGGGCTACTTGCAAGAGTCCTGGTTCTTCCTTCTAGGGCAGAGTCTCAGCGTCCTGCCCGCTGATAGCCTGTAGTGATGAGGGCTTGCTTCAGGGGCCTGGAGGCAGCTCATCATTTATGTATCTCTCCTAGCTGCCCATACGTCTTGGTCTTGGATGAGGAAGGTGGTATCACCAACGACCAGAAGGGCTACGTAGTCCACAAGTGGAGCTGGACTTCTAAGACGGAGACTTTACTCTCTCTGGAATACAAGGTAGGGGTGGGCAGCAGAGGTAGGGCATTAAGAACCAGGAGGCTGCCTGTGTGACAGGAGCATGGCCTCTAGGAGCTTGTGATCTCATCCAGAGGTCTGTACGTTGATGGGCAGTGGCCCACGGTTGGCTGAAGTGAACTTTTCAGTTGCCTGCAGACTGTTGTACTGACCTTTCTTAGTAATATTCTTCCTATTGTATTTTTATTATTAACAATATTATGTTTTATAGTTAAAAATGTCCTTTATTTTAGGGATTAGCTGTTACAGTAGTTGATGGTTTTATTTTTAATGTCTAATGTGGCCGTAAGAAAAGTTACGTTATTTTGGTCCTCGTCAGTGTTTGTTTTTGTAATTTACTATCTGTAAAATAAAAAAACCCTGAGCATTAAAGGTAGCTGATAGACAAAAATCCTTTTTTCATTCTTTTGGTTGTTAAGCTATTCTTCAAAGTTTACTAATAAGTTAATGTTGAATTACTAGTACTAAATAACAACTGATTACATTAATTTACTAATAAAGCAAATTAGGTGTGCTTATCACTTTACCTATGGCAGAGTTTCTCATCCCTGGAACCACTGACATTTTCAGATGGGTAATTCTTTATGATAACTGTGCGTTGTGGGATATTTATCAGTATCACCCCAGATGCCAGTGATACCCACTTTCCTAATTAGAACAACCAAAAATATCTCCAGACAGCGCCAGAGGTTATCTGAGGGGCAAAAATCACCCATTGTTTAAAATCATCAACCTTGGGGATAGAAAGGTAGATTATACCCCTCAAGGAACTTAGAAGTCTAGGGGAATAATATGTGGTAGAGGAGGGTAAGCACTGTGAGACAGGGATTAGCTCATGGGTTGAGATTCAGAGAAAGATCATAGAACACAGAATCCACCCAAGGTAAGAGTTAACAGACAGAATCATTCTTGGAGTTTATGGTGGGGCTCACGCATCCTGTCTCATGCCCTTCCTGTTCATCCTCTACATTGGCCACTGGATTCTCATTCTTATAAGCCCATTCCTGTAGTCCATACCTCTGTTTAGAAACATTCAAGTCTTTGAACATGACTCACCTTTCCCACCCCATTGGCCTGAAATACATCTTCTCGCTCTGCCAATCCAAATCGTTCTTCCTTCAAACCCCTAGTCAGACTTCCTATCTTTGTGGCTCTCCAGTTCATGCCCATTTCTCTCTTCTTCCAGGGCCCACTGTCTGGATTAAAAGGCAATCCACACTGAAATGAGGAATTTCAATCATTGGACAATTAGTTATGCAGTGAAGAGGTTCTCAGTTGTGGCTGAATATCAGAATCACCCATGGCACTTTTAACAGACCCCAGACACAGCTCCACAGAGATCCAGATTGAGTTGGTCTGCTATGGGTTCTGGATTTTGTAGTTTTCACAAGTCTTTCTGCTTGACCAGGTCCCAGCTCCCCAGTCCAGAGGTGTATTGTTATTGCCTTAATATTTAACATTTTGTAGTTGTATGAAAAGTTTACAATTCAAAAAGATTATAAATTGCTCGCAAGCAGGCACCATATTATATGTCAGTGTGACCAAGTAGACAGAGAACTGGGATGAGGATCTGAGGAGCCAAGTACTAATGTCTTGCTGAACCCTGGCTGTGCAGCTTTCTAAAAACCACTCAGCTTCTCTGAGCCTTGGTGTCTCATCAGTACAAGATGGGTCACCAGAGCCTCCGTCCTTGCCTCACACTGCTTTTGTGAGAGCTGAAAGAAACCATGGTGGGGAGGGTGTTTCAGCAGTGCGTTTCAATTCATTCTTCTAGGCCCTAGAGCTGCATGCAGAAACGCATAGCAGGGTCCTGTCAGTCAGGGGTGGCCTGGAAGACACGGCGGCCTTGAGGTGTAGCGCGAGTGTGCACACTATTGTCACAGATACAGATGAGAAGGAGGGAAAGAACTCTGGGTAGAGGAATAGTACCTCCAAAGTTAGGCGTCAGTGTGGCATTGTTAAAAGTTCACAGGTGCTTTTCATGCAAGAAAAGAAGCCAGGGCTGTGTGTATCATGGGGTGGAGGCAAGAGGCATTGGACGTCAGGCCAGGAGTTTGCATCTGTCTTGAAGGCTACAGTGGCTAGTTTGTTTCTGCCCAGATATTTACCATTCCCAGCATTTTCATTCCTCTCTGAAAATCTGTTTTCCTCCTGGTATCATTTCTCTTCAGCCTGAAGAACTTCCTTTAGCATTTCTTGAAATGAACATCTTCTGGCAACGTTTTTCATGTGGAAAATGTTTTTATGAAAAAATATTTTTGTTGGGTATGAAATTCTGTTTGACTTCTTAAAAAATTAGCATTTTAAAGATGTTCCATAGTGTCTGTCCTCCATAGTTTCTGATGAGAAATCTCTGGTTATTTAAATCATTGTTCATTTTCTCTAGCTGCTTTCAAGATTTTCTGTTTTTGTTTTATAAGTTTGACTATGATGTTTCTACATGTGGTTATCTTCATATAAATTCTGTTTGGGGTTTACTGACCTTCTTTAATATGTAAATTCACATCTTTCATCAAATTTGGGAAGTCTTCTGCCCCTATTTGGGGGTGGGGGGAGTGCTCCAATCTCTTTCCATCTCTTCTGAGACTCCAGTTACATGTATTTTAGACCTTTTATGCTCAAAATTCTCCAAGCCAGGCTTCAGCAATATGTGAACCATGAACTTCCTGATGTTCAAGCTGGTTTTAGAAAAGGCAGAGGAACCAGAGATCAAATTGCCAACATCTGCTGGATCATGGAAAAAGCAAGAGAGTTCCAGAAAAACATCTATTTCTGCTTTATTGACTATGCCAAAGCCTTTGACTGTGTGGATCACAACAAACTGTGGAAAATTCTGAAAGAGATGGGCATACCAGACCACCTGACCTGCCTCTTGAGAAATCTGTATGCAGGTTAGGAAGCAACAGTTAGAACTGGACATGGAACAACAGACTGGTTCCAAATAGGAAAAGGAGTTTGTCAAGGCTGTATATTGTCACCCTGCTTATTTAACTTCTATGCAGAGTACATCATGAGAAACGCTGGGCTGGAAGAAGCACAAGCTGGAATCAAGATTGCTGGGAGAAACATCAATAACCTCAGATACGCAGATGACACCACCCTTATGGCAGAAAGTGAAGAGGAACTAAAAAGCCTTTTAATGAAAGTGAAAGTGGAGAGTGAAAAAGTTGGCTTAAAGCTCAACATTCAGAAAATGAAGATCATGGCATCTGGTCCCATCACTTCATGGGAAATAGATGGGGAAACAGTGGAAACAGTGTCAGACTTTATTTTTTGGGGCTCCAAAATCACTTCAGGTGGTGACTGCAGCCATGAAATTAAAAGACGCTTACTCCTTGGAAGGAAAGTTATGACCAACCTAGATAGCATATTCAAAAGCAGAGACATTACTTTGCCAACAAAGGTCCGTCTAGTCAAGGCTATGGTTTTTCCAGTGGTCATGTATGGATGTGAGAGTTGGACTCTGAAGAAAACTGAGCGCCGAAGAATTGATGCTTTTGAACTGTGGTGTTGGAAAAGACTCTTGAGAGTCCCTTGGATTGCAAGGAGATCCAACCAGTCCATTCTGAAGGAGATCAGCCCTGGGATTTCTTTGGAAGGAATGATGCTAAAGCTGAAACTCCAGTACTTTGGCCACCTCTTGCGATGAGTTGACTCATTGGAAAAGACTCTGATGCTGGGAGGGATTGGGGGCAGGAGGAGAAGGGGACGGTGGAGGATGAGATGGCTGGATGGCATCAGTGACTCGATGGACATGAGTCTGAGTGAACTCTGGGAGTTGGTGATGAACAGGGAGGCCTGGCGTGCTGCGATTCATGGGGTTGCAGAGTCGGACACGACTGAGCGACTGAACTGAACTGAAGATTGTCCTGAAGGTCCCTGAAGCTCTGCTGTTTTTGTTGTTGTTTAATATTTTTCTGTTTATTTTTCAGATTACATAATTTACATGGATATATCTCCAAGTTCACTGACTTTATTCTGTCATTTCCATTCTGCTGTTGTGCTAATCCTGTGAAGGTTAGAAATTCCAGGTATTTGTTTTCAACTCTGTAATTTCCATTTAGCTGCTATTTATATTTTCTGTTTGCTGAGATTTCCTAATTTTTTTCATCAGAAGTATGTCTTTCTTTGCTTTATGGAACATAGTTAAATTAGCTGCTATAAAGCCTTGTCTGCTAATTTCAACATCTGGGACATATCAGACAGGATTGGTCATTTGTTGCCTTGAGAATGGCTCACACTTCACTGGTTCTTCATATGTTGAGTCGTTTTGGATTGCCGACATTGTGGATGTTATGTTTTGGAGTCTCTGAGCTCTGATGTGTTGACTGTTTTGTTTTAACAGGCAGTGGACTTACTTAGAGTTATAGTGCAAACCTTGTCTCACCAGTAGTGGGCAGCAGCTCAAATCTCAGTTCAGTTTTCTGTTTCCCTGGAAGTAAGCTGCCTTGAGTCTGCACTGTTCACACGTGGTCCAGGGATCAGCTAGAGCCGTGGCCTGATTATCAGTAGCATCCAGGACTCTATTTCTCTACCCCTTCTGTAAAGCTCTCCTTACTTTCCTGTGACTGTGGCTTGCCCCAGGTTTTGTCCTTTGGTTCTTTGGGCCAGAGAGAACTCATCCCATGTTGGTCCTTTTAAGTTTTGACTCAGAAATCTGCCTGCTTTTGCTCACTCTTATGAGCCTTGGGATAGTTGTTTTGTTGTATTTTTCCCCATTCTGTGGAGGAAATCAACCTGGTAAGAGCTGACTTGGCTATTGGATCCTTCCATCTCCTTCATAGCTGCTTACAGGTTTGGGTTGGAAAGGGAAGGGGCAGTGGTGAAGAAACATCCTTACTTTTTCTGCTGATCCCTCAAAGAGAAATGGGGATTCTTTTGTCTTCTCCATGAAAGCAAGATTCTAACATAATAACCAGAAAGATCTTATGGCTCCCTCAGCCCCAGGCCAAGAGAGGCTTTGTGTTTTGCGGTGTGTCAGGAACAGTAGGTGGGACAGCAGAAGCAGGGACCCACCGAGTCCTGGTTCCTTCATCCACAGGTGAATGAGCAAATGAAGCTGACGGTGCTCGGGCAGGACACTATGATGGTCACCTTCACCTCCATGAATGAGACAGTAACGCTCCCCATATCGGCCAGCAACTGTCCCCACGGAATATCGCACGATAAGCGGGTAAGGCTCATAGACCAGTCACCCGGGGCTGAGCCCAGAGCGTCTCACCCCATACAAGGCCTGACCTCTTTCCCTGTCTAGTGGACTTCTGCTCATCATTCAGTGTCAGACTTTAGTACTGCCTTCTCTCTGAAACTTGTGTCGAGTGTCTTTCAGGTGCCTCAGAATCCAGCGCAGACTAGCTTAAGGATGGGAAGAGACAGTGTAGGCTCAGTAAACTGAAAAGTCAATCTGTAGATAGGCAGCGTCAGACATGACTGGATCCAGGCCCTCAAAGGGTTCTATAAGATCTTCCCATCCCCTCGCTCTGCCCTCCTCTTTGTTGGCTTCGTTCTCAAGGAGTTTTTCTCACCTTATGGTGACCAGATGGTCATGCGCCTCTCCAGGGTCATTGTTCTTCCAGCTTTGGTTTTCCCAAGAGAAAAAGAACCTCTTTTGCTATGTGTTCCAGTAGAGGTGCCAACACTAACATCATTGGTTCCATCTGGTGCCCATGCCTGGAATGTTCTCTGTGGCCGGAAGTGTGTGGTGCTCTCACTGGCCAGGCTTGAGTGTCGTGTCCAACCCAGGAGCCCAGGGGTATGATCAGCCCCTGGTATACCACTTGAGCAAATGAGTAGGTAGGAGTGTGTTCCTGAAGGAAGATTATGGTGCTGTTGGCAGAAGAGGAAGAGTTGGTGCTGCATAGAACCAATGCCCGCGTGTTGATCCTCTCCACCAGCTCCTTGCCCATCCCAGGTAGAGTCCTCCTGGCCCCTTACTCAGCCCTCCCAGCCATGAGTCACCTCATTCCAACACTGCTTTATTTATAAGCCAGCCTTCTCTACTGAACTGGGGATTCCTACTTGTGTTGTTGCCCCAGGACTCAGTACGAGGACTGCTTTAGATGAAGTACTTGCTAAGTGGGCAGGTGAGACAGTGGCAGAGTCTGGAAACCCAGTTCATTCACTGGGTCTTCATGGAACCTCCTCTGTGCTGGTCCATAGTATTGCAGAGAGATGGATAGGATGAAGGGGACAAAGTCCCTGATCCCCCAGGAGTTTAAAGTCTAGAGGAGAACAGTTGACATTCACCGTGAGACACTGGGGTAGCCAAGGACTCCTTGGTGGCACCAGCCACTGGCATTACACACAAGGGATTGGCTTGCTTGGAGTGGAAGCAGGGGGACCACACCTCCCAGCCTTCCCCGGCCCAGTTCTGGTTTACACCTGTCAGCCCAGAAATTATTAGTAGCATCCCTTTCACTCTTAGGCTTCCCTTGTGGCTTAGCTGGTAAAGAATGCACCTGCAATGCAGGAAACCTGGGTTCGATCCCTGGGTTGGGAAGATCCCCTGGAGAAGGGAATGGCTACCCACTCTAGTATTCTGGCCTGGAGAATTCCATGGACTGTATAGCCCATGGGGTGGCAAAGAGTCAGATACAACTGAGCAACTTTCACTTCACTTGCACTCTCAGAGGTGTCCCAGTTTCCCTTTCTGTGGGCACAGGCGAGGCAGACATTTGTTGGAGACAATCCCATGGACGGAGGAGCCTGGTGGGCTGTCGTCCATGGGGTCGCTAAGAGTCGGACACAACTGAGCGACTTCCCTTTCACTTTTCACTTTCATGCATTGGAGTAGGAAATGGCAACCCACTCCAGTGTTCTTGCCTGGAGAATCCCAGGGATGGGGGAGGCTGGTGGGCTGCGTCTATGGGGTCGCACAGAGTCGGACACGACTGAAGCGACTTAGCAGCAGCAGCAGCAGCAGTGATATCTGAGCAAGATACAGAGAACTCCTGTATTTCTCCTGGAGGGAAGCATTGCACTGTTTTTTCTTACATTTTGGTAGCATTTCAACTTTTAAAATTGATTAACTAATTCAATAAACATAAATTGGCACCTGCCATGTGCTGGATTGCCCGCCAGGGATATTTAAGAAGCCTCACTCCTTCTCATCTGTGAAATACGTTCAGCCTAATGGAAGGGGCAAAAGCATCACCGTGGTTGTGATGCAGCTTCACCGGCTTGGTGTAGGGGAGCGAGGGAAGCTGAGGGGGTGCTGGGTTCATTCAAGGGTCTCATCAAGCAGCCAGGAAACTCAGATGCCTGTGACTTCAGCCTACACTCCCCACACCAAAGACCAAAGCAGCCTCAGGGTTTTGAGTCCCTCTGGGCTGAGACAAATGACTGTGCGGAGTCCGTGCTGTCAATTTGGCCCCCTGCTCTTACCCTAAATGTCACTGTTGGTGCCTAGGTTCCCAGAATGTGTGCGGTCCCATGTCTATATTTCTTGAAAACCTTTTTATACTGTATTTTTTAAATGTGCATTGATTTATCAAGGCAGTAGGTAATAGAAAAACTTTGTTCCTGTAAAATTGCGGTAATGCATCTTTTTTCTGGCACCCTCCTGTCTGATAATCTTTCAAATTTGGAACACGGCTGAGAACCACGATGTAAGCAGTTGAAGACCCTCATGAAACAGCCGAGAGAAGTCACGCTTAAGTCCACATACCAAACATGCCCTCTGGGCCTCGGAAAGCCCCACAGTCATTCACATCTTACGTTTCCTTAACTAAGCGCAGCCTTCGTGAGCTAGAATTAGAGGTCCAGAGCCTTGTGTTCCAACACGGTAGCTGTGAGTCACAGATGCCTGCTGAGCACTTGAAATGTGACAGCTCGAGGCTGAGATGGGCTGGAAGTTCAAAGACTCAGTGTGAAAAGTGAACGTCACAGTTCTTACTGATCATTTATTTTGATTACATGTTGCAGTCATCATATTTTTGACCTATTGTGTTAGATAAACATGTTATTAGAATTGATTTCATCTTCTGAGAACTTTTTAATGTGACTTCAGAAACATTTAAAACCACATGTGCAGCTTGCCTTGTATCGCTAGCAGATCTACAGCAGGAATCTAAAGGTAAAATTCCCACTACAAGAAGCTTGCAGAGGCTGACGGTGCAGAAGGAAGCTGAAAGTTGTTTATTAACAAGTACACTGTAACTCTTTCTTTTTTATTTTTTTAAATTATTTAAGTATGGTAACACATTTACAGGAGATTTTAAAAATACAGAACAAACTTATATACAGTTCTACTATATATTACAGTTATTTTTTAAGTAGAGAAATTAAGATTTTAGTTGGAGTTTCAATATGAAACTCAAAAATTAATAGAATTAATAGATTGGAAAAAGTAGAAGGATACAGTAGACATGAAGAGCACTATGAACCAATTCAACATACTTAAGATTTAGATATACAATTTTCACACAACAACAGGATATAAATTCTGTTTAAGTTCCCACAGACTGTAAAGTAGGAAACACTGGAACATATCCAGCGACATAAAACAACCTGCAAAAATTTCATGGTCTAAAGGTATTGAAATCATACACGAACGTTGTAACTCAAAAAGCATAACTGTCTTGGGGACATTTAGTGTAGGGATAAATAGGCAAATACATTAAAACAGCTTCTGAAAACCACTGCATTCTCGATGGTAGTCTCGATGTTGATGTTGACAGAGGAAACTGACTTGCCCCAAAGCATCCTCGTCATAACCCCTTCTCTTTGAGAATGCAGGTGGTGTACTGGATTTTACAACCTTCTGACCAGAAAAACAACAAATGAGGAACTATTAAGCTTATTGTGGGTAGCAGGATTTCCAAATGTCAAGCCTCGCAGGTTAAACATCTCAATATTTTTATGTGAAATCTTGAGAGAGAGAGCCTTGTCTAGGAGGGGGCCTTGGGCCATCTCATCTACCATCTCTTCCTGTGTCTCAGATTCCCCATTTGTATAGTAAAGTGTAAAGGCCCACCCAACTTTCCCACACTTCTTTCCTGGGATTTTAAAATTCCGTTCAGCTCCATCATGAGTGTGTGTGTGTGTGTGTGTGTGTGTATTTGGGGCTACCTGTCACCCATCAGCAAACCTGTGGTCATCTAGGGAAGCTGAGGATGCGGGTAAGGTGGCCTCTTTGCTCACAGTCCCTGTCATTGGAAAACTTGTTAAATGGTTCCCCAGACACGCATTACCCTGGAAGGAACCACCCATCAGAGTGACAGGCAGAGTGGCAGTCCCAGATTTTATGGCCCTGCAGTCAGGCTCCTCACTAAATATTTCTATCAAGGCAGCACTTTGGAAGCAAGGAAATGCCTCATTTTAAATGCTTTATTCACCCAGTACTGCCTCAAATCCTTTTTGGAAGCAAGACTGGGTATAAATTAAAAATAAATAAAATTAGTCCAGAGACAGAGATTGGGACCAACCATCAGAAGGATGGTTGAGGCTTTGCTGTTAATCGGGGCATTTTTTACAGAAGCCTTGCCTGCAGGACAAGAGAGACGTGTAGCTGACATCACAGTTCTTCAAAAATCTGTCCACCGCCCACCCTGTTCTCTACTTGAGGCTTCAATTCTTCAGGGGAAAAATTACTTCCCACCTCCTCTGTGTGAAGTGGGAGATACAGACATCATGGACCCTGCTTCAGGGGACTGGTGAAGTTTTAGGGATAAAGAAAGTAAAAGGTGATCAGAATCCAGGGCAGAAAAGCTAGGAATGAGCAGGTGTGCAAGCTCAGCATGGAGAGTGATTACTGCTGGCTTAGCAAGTAGGCCAGGACTTCCTGGAAAAAAAGTCAGACACTGATTGCATGAGCTCCAGAAGCTGAGCCTCGGTCCACCCCAGCAGAAGCAGAGGTTGACCTGCAGGATGGCCTCAACTCACCTCCCAGGAGCCGTGGAGCCAAGGTGGCCCTTTGCAGTAATCCCAAACTGAGCTAGAGACCTGGCCTGGTGCCCATGGGTACCAGTCAGTCTATGGAACCCTGGCACACGGCAGCCTCTCAGCTGAGATATGCCAGCAGGGTGAAAAGGGTTCTGAGGGTCATGCAGGCAGCAGAGGATCCCGAGAGGCATTTGTCCATACAGTTACTCAGAATACAACAAGCATAAACTGATCACCTCCTGTGTGATTGGCTCCCAGATACAAGGGAGACCAAGAGCCGATGCTTGTCCTCCAGGAGGTTGGAGTCTGGTTGGGGAGACAGGCTTCCACGCAGCTGATCACAAAGGGCTACCTAACCTCTGACTTCAGACCGCCTAGAGAGCACAGTGGGGGTCCAAGGCAAGGAACAGTTCTGCCCAGAGCAACCAGCCTCCCTGGGGGTGGGGGACATTTGAGGCAGGTTGAGTCAGCGTGCAGGAATTCAGTGGGCCGAGGGGACAAGGTGGGTCCCCTGCAGGGACAGCACATCCTCTTGTGCCAGGGCCATGCCTGTGGTCACTGCGCCGGACAGACGGCTCCCGGTTGGGCTGCTGCTGATGCCCTTCCCTTGGCCTCTCCCTAGATAACCCGCAGAATCAGCATCATGGATGAAAAGATATCTAAGATGAGCCGGGCCCTGGCAGAGATCAAGAGGCGGTTTCAGAAGACAGTGTCCCAGTTCATGAACTCCATCCTGCTGGCGGCAGGTAGGGAGGCAGAAACGGGGGTGCAGTCCTGTCCCAGGGCTTCCCAGATCCTGGGCCACCTTCAGGTCATCTCCAAGGACAGCTCTTCACCACCCCAGGGAGATGGTGCGGCAGGATTCCCCACTGGTGATGGAATGACGAGGCTCAGAGTGGGGAAGGAGCTTCCTCAGGGCCGCTCGGCTGATAATGGTGGCCTTTGCCAACCTCAGCTTCTGAGAGCTCTCTGTGTGTCTTTATGTCTCCACATGATTGCTTTTTTCCTGGGTCTCTCTTGGTCTTTCTGTTGCTCTCTCTCTCCTCATACCCACCTACACAGGGTTCACTTTTTGGCTCCATCTCCCATATTGTCCATCATCCACTTGCACCCTCTATTCTTCTCCTTGTTGAAGGTCTTGGTAGAAGAGAGAAAAGCAGCCAAGTCACCAGGCTCACCCTGTCATGCCCGCAGAGTCTCCAGGGCTGGCGCGGGTGGCCTCGAGACCCCTCCCGTATCTGGGCTCTCCTCCTCACTGCTCATGGGCCAGGGTACGGAGAAACATTGATTGTCCCACCCCATGCCACCCCCTGGCTGGGCACACAAGGGCAGTGGTGCCCCCCATGGCCTCCCTGGGGAGTTGCTCCTTGTTCCTAAATACTCAGTTCAGCTACGCGCTGCCTCTGGAAGGCCTTCCCATACCTTCTAGCAGGCTGTCACACACTCCTCTGGGCCCCATAGCACTTTGTCCATGCTCTAAGTATAAGTCTTCCCTCCTAGCATTATGAATATGTCTTTGTTTTCCCATCCCTGTCCCCAACTCCTGCTTGGAGTTCCCAGAGGCAGGGAACCCTGTGGGGGATCATCTTTATGCCCAGTGCCCGACATTGAGGAAATGTTTGGTAAGTGAATGAAGAAATGAGAGGTCTCTGGCCAGTGTAGTAGAGAAAGCAAAAGGAAAAGACAGTAAGTACAGCAAAGAACAGAGTTGGAGGCACCAGGAACAGCGGGGACACGTTGGGCACCCAGCCTCTACCCAGAGTACTATTAAGAACACAAAGCTAAATGAAACACAGGCCCACGGGGCAGGAGGGATCAGAGCTGGGTTCTTGACGGAGGGCCAGAATTGAGATTGATGTGTTCTTCCATTCGGCCAGCTCTGACTGGCCCACCACCCGCACTGGGGTGGGAGCACTGGGCCAGACAACAGTAGTGGGGGCAGTCCTGCATCAGACTCTAGGGAGTGCAGGCTCAGAGAAGGCACGGTGGCCAGGGGAGCAACCCCAGGGTCTTCTGTCCACAGGCCTGTTCACCATCAAATACCCGGTAAAGGAAGAGGCAGAAGTCAATCGGACCAGACTGAAGTCCGTTCTCTTCCCCGAGCGCAGCACCAAGCTGAGTCTGTACTCAGGAGATACGCTCTTATTACGGTCGCAGTCAGCCCAACCCGAGTCCTTGATTGAAGTAGCTTCAAAGGAAGAGCCTGAGTCGGCTCCTGTGAGCCCCACGCGGAAGAAGCCCAGCAAGTTCCGCACCAAGGCCATGGCTTCACGCAGGTGGGCTTCATGTGTCAGATGCTAAGATGGGTAGGAGACTCACAACGGTGGACAAAAACGGAGAAAAGATAGAAGAGAGACATGTGAACAGCTAAAATATTTTAGATGGGGATAAAGCCTGGGAAGAAAGTAGAAAGGGTTAGAGCATAGGCTGGCAAACTACAGCCAGGGCTGAAATCTGGCCTCCACGCCTGCTTTGTTTATGGGCTAGCTAAGAGTCATGTTTATGTTTTTAAATGCTTAGGAGGAGGAAAAAGAGGTTTTTGTGACATGTGAAATGATAGGAAATTCCAATGTCAGGACCCATAAGTAAGGTTTTTGGGACATGCCCTTGCCCACTCCTTCATCTGTGGTCTGTAGCAGCTTTCCTGCGAGGACAAAAATGGTGCGTCACTGTGAGTGAGACCACTGGTGCTGCAAAGACCAGGATTTTTACCATCCAGTAAAAGGCCAGCCCATCCCAAGCATGGAGAGTGACTGGGAAGGGGGGTGGGATGTGTTCCCCTAGGTAGACAGTCAGGGAAGCAGTTGCGAAGAGATATGTTAATAGAGGCCTGAAGGATTAGAAACGAAGAAGGATGGGAAGGAACATGAGGCAGAGGACAAAACAGGCACAGGGACCTCGAGACAAGAACGAGTCTGGTGTGTGTGAGGGAAGTGAGGAGGCCAGGGCGGGGCATCGTGAGGAAGGCGGGAGAGGGGCGCAGAGTGAGCACAGAAAGGCAGGCAGGAGCCGGGCCTGGCGCACCCGTGAGCCTCAGAGGAAGCCGTTGCGCAACTGTGAGGCAGGAAGTGACACCATCTGATTCATGAGGTTTCAAGAAAACTTAGAAAAATGCATAGGATCAAGGTATCTCTTATATGCTTTAAAAAGTTTTATAAAATACAGAAAAATGAAAAAAAATCCTAAGTGTATAGCTCAGTGTGTGTCTGTAAGTGAGCATACCCCATTGGCCCCAAGAAGTAGTAGAATTTCCCTTTCATAGCTTAGTGTTTATTTTTTAACTTACTTCAATAGAACCATTCAGTATGTGTCCTTTGGGGTCTGGCCTCTTTTGCTCAATGTTATACTGTGAGATTTATCCATGTTGTTCTGTGTGGCAAAATTCTGCCTCTTTTCATTGCTATGTAATAATCTATCGTAGGATTACACTAAAAATTTTGCACATCCTAATGTTGACGAATATTTAGGTTGGTTACCGTTTGGGTAATGACAAACCATGCTGGTGTTTGCATATGTCCTTCTTTCTAGTTGGGATGTTCCTGGATGTGAAATGGCTGTCATAGAGTATGTGTATGTCTGCTAGATCCTGTAGGTCCACAGAGACTGTCCATTTTATTTTATGAGGATCTGTTTTCATTCCAGTCCCAAAGAGGGGCAATGCCAAAGAATGTTCAAACTATCATACAGTTGCTCTCATTTCACATGCTAACAAGATTATGCTCAAAATCCTTCAAGCTAGGCTTCTGCAATATGTGAACTGAGAAATTCCAGATGTACAAGCTGGGTTTAGAAAAGGCAGAGGAACCAGAGATCAAATTACCAGCATTTGTTGAATCATAAAGAAATCAAGAGAATTCCAGGACAACATCTACTTCTGCTTCATTGACTATTGCTAAAGCCTTTGTGTGGATCACTGCAAACTGTAGAAACTTCTTTAAGAGTTGGGAATACCAGACCACCTTACCTGTCTCCTGAGAAACCTCTATGTGGGTCAAGAAGCACCAGTTAGAAACAGACATGGAACAACTGAGTGGTTCCAAATTGGGAAAGGAGTACAACAAGCTGTATGTTGTCACCTTGCTTATATAACTTCTATGCGCAGTACATCGTGTGAAATGCTATGCTGGATAAATCACAAGCTGGAATTAAGATTGCTGGGAAAAAAATATCAACAGCCTCAGTTATGTAGATGATAGCACTCCAATGGCAGAAAGTGAGGGGAACTACAGAGCCTCTTAATGAGGGTGAAAGAAGAGAGTGAAAAAGTTGGCTTAAAACTCAACATTCAAAAAACTAAGATCATGGCATCCGGTCCCATCACTTCATGGCAAATAGATGGGGAAACAGTGGAAACATGACAGATTTTATTTCCTTGGGCTCCAAAATCACTGCAGATGGTGACTGCAGCCATGAAAGTAAAAGACGCTCGCTCCTTGGAAGAAAAGCTACAACCAGCCTAGACAGCATATTAGAAAGCAGAACATTACTTAGCTGACAAAGGTCCATCTAGTCAAAGCTATGGTTTTTCCAGTCGTCATGTACAGATGTGAGTGTTGAGCCATAAGGAAGACTGAATGCCAAAGAATTGACTTTTTTGAATTATGGTGCTGGAGAATACTTTTGAGAGTCTCTTGGACTGCCATGAGATCAAACTAGTCAATCCTAAGGGAAATCAACCCAGAATATTCATTGGAAGGACTGATATTGAAGCTGAAGCTTCAATACTTTGGCCACCTGATGCAAAAGGCCAAGTCATTGGAAAAGACCATGATGCTGGGAAAGATTGAAGGCCAAAGGAGAAGGGGTGACAGAGGATGAGATGGTTGGATGGCATCACCGACTCAATGGACATGAATGTGAGCAAACTCTGGGAGATAGTGAAGGACTTGGGAACCTGGTGTGCTGGTAGAACCTGGAACCTGGTAGTCCATGGGGTCGCAAAGAGTCAGACACAGCTTAGCCACTGAATAGCAACAATTGAATCTTTACTATTATCCTGCTGAGTAGAACTCTCCAAACTCATGGATTCATGTAATCTTTGTTCTGTTGGGATGGAGAAATAAAATAACCAAAATAGGCAAAATGTATATCATTTTGGATTGTGAGCAGTGCTAAGGAAAATAGGCAAGGACAGGGGACATGTGTTGGTGGTGGAAGGATGCAGTTCTTAACAGGACGGTCAGAGAAGGTGTCACTGAGAGGGTGACATTTGCACAGAGACATGAAGAAGGTGAGAAAGTGGGTGTCTGGGGGTAGAGCCAAGTAGGCAGCAGGAATGGCAGGAGCAAAGGCCCTGAGGTTGGAGGGTGAGAAGAGGCCAGAGCGCCTGGTGCAGCGAGCAAGGGGGCGAGAAAGGAGCCGGATCAAGCACAGGCTTGGAGGGCCTCGCAGGGACTTTGGCTTTTATCCTGTGCAGATGGGAGCTGGAAGAGAGTAGTGACATGGTGTGACTTGGCTCTTAAAAAATTTTTTTAAGTGTAATAGATTAATGGGCTTCCCTGGTGGCTCAGGGGTTAAGAATCCACCTGCCAATGCAGGAGATGAGGGTTCAATCTCTGGGTCAAGAAGATCCCCTGGAAGAAGAAATGGCAACCCACTCCAGTGTTCTTTCCTGGGAAATCCGCACAGAGGAATCTGGCAGGCTATAGTCCATGCAGTCACAGAGAGTCAGATATGACCTAGTGAGTAAATACAACAACAGCATAGTTGATTAATAACATTTCAGGCATGTAATAAAGTACACACACACCTTTTCAGGTTATTTTCCTTAAATGATATTACAGAATTACAGGTTAGTACAAGATATGAGTGGAGTCCCCTGTGCTATGGGTCCTTGTTGCTTATCTTCTGTACGTACATGCGTGTGCAGTCGCTCTTTGTAACCCCATGAACTGTGACCCACCAGGCTCCGCTGTGCATGGAATTGTCCAGGCAAGAATACTGGAGTGGGCTGCCATTTCCTCCTTCAGGGGATCCTCCCAGCCCAGGGATTGAACCTGTGAATCTGCATTGACAGGCAGATTCTTTACTACTGGGCCACCTGGGAAGCCCCATTTTATGTACAGTGGTGTGTATATGTTCATCCCAAGCTCCTAATTTATCCCTCAACACTCTTTTCCCCTTTGATAATCATAAGTTGTCCATGTCTGGGTGTGACTTGGTTAAGAAGTGAAGTGAAAGTCACTCAGTCATGAACAACTCTTTGCGACCCCATGTAATAGAGTCCATGGAATTGTCCAGGCCAGAATACTGGAGTGGGTAGCCTTTCCCTTTTCCAGGGGATCTTCCCAACCCAGGGATGGAACCCAGGTCTCCCGCACTGCAGGTTGATTCTTTACCAGCTGAGCCACCTGCTTATAACAGGATAATTGAGAGACCCATTAGGAGACACTTGCAGGCAGCCAGGCAAGAGCAGTTGAGGGTTTAGGTGTGTTCCTAGAAGTGTGGGCAGGGAAAGTGGTCGGATCCTCGATTTGTTTTGAAAGTAGAGTGGACAAGCTTTCTGATAGACTGTTTGGGACATGAGATGTGTGAGAAAGAAAGGTGTTCAGGATGATTCTGTTGGATGGATGGATTCCCTTGTGAATACCGCTTTGCACCAGAGGAAACTGAGGCACAGAGAGGTTAGGGGGCCCCTTGAAGGCAGAGCTGCACACTGGTGGTGGAGGCCAGGCTAGAACTGCCTGGATCTCGACTCCAGCTCCGCGGCCACCTGGCCTTTGTCCACCTGGATCTGGGACTGGGCTGCTGGAGCCTGCGCCCCGACCACTGAGTGCCACCTGTTTGTTCTTCCTGGCAGAGGGAAGGCCAGAGAGGTTCGCAGCCCCACCAGGTGGGCGGCCTCACTCTCCGACTGCCCCCTGGTGCTGCGGAAGCTCATTAGCAAAGAGGACATCCGGGCCGGCTGCAGGTGCTTGGTGCGGGCACCCCTGGTGTCCGACGTGGAGCTGGAGCGCTTCCTGTCAGCGCCCCGAGACCCCAGTCAGGTGCTGGTGTTCGGGGTCGTGTCGGGCCAGAACCCCACCAGCTCGGGGCAGCTCCAGTGGCTGCTGGACATGCTCTACAGCCGCCGGCAGCAGGGCCGCGCCTCTCCCTGCATCCAGGTGAGCCCTCTGCAGGCCCAGGAGGCGGGTGGAGGGGAGACCCCCGGGGCTGGGATGGGCTGGGCCTCTGACTGAGCACCTGGGGGCCCTGTTCCATCGCCTTTCCCCTGGGCCTTCGCACACGCTGTTCCTACTCTCACTCACTCATCCTGCTGTCCCCGAGGAACGTCACCACTCGAGGTGGGGGCCTGTTCTGACCTTGAGACCCATCAGGGTGCTGCCGTTTTCTTCCAGACCACAAGCTGCACATGGTGGTCATGCACTAGACTGAGTATTTAGAGGAGCCGCGCTCACCATGAAACCCTCAGGGCTCTGGAGTGTTCGTGGCTGAGCACCCCAGTGTGGGTCCTGTGCCCAGGGGGGCACTCATGGCAGCCCCAGCGAGGGCTGTGAGAAGACAGGGCCAGTAGAATCCCAGAACAGGGCTGCCCACTTCAGGGTCAGCCCACGGCTCCCAGGAAGAGAGGCTTTTGCTGGTGGGTGAGTGTTCCCAGTGGAGGCAGCAGCCTGTGCGAAAGTGGGTGGAGAGTGGCTGCTCCAGGTTCCAGCTCACTGTGCTTGAAGTCCCAGGGGTCAGTCAGTCAGGGGCGCGTGGAATCCACCCCATCTCCTTGCTGCAGAGTTGTTCCCAAGTCTTAGCCGTTCCCGGCAGGGTTGGCACGCTCCATGGGGTGACCCCGTCCTCAGACCACGGGGCACAGAGGGCCCAGTTGTGAGCACGTGTGAGCGCGAGACCTCCGTGTCCTGCTGACTGCCTGCAGAGCCTTGGTGCCTTGGGCCCTCTCAGACCCATTGCTTGGCCCTCTCTTCCTCCAGCTGCAACCCTGAGTGCTAAGTTTCCACGTATGCCCTGGGGATGCCCCCTCCAGCCCTCTTCCCCCAGGTGCCACCTCCCTGACCCCAGAGTGTCCCCCCTCGGGTCTGCACGCCAGCCAGGGCCTGGGGCTTAGCAGTGGAACCTTCTGATCAGAGGCCAGAAGACTTCCTATGGGGCTCATACATCAAAGCCACATGTATTTTCTGGAGCCAATTCCAGTTTCGTTAGATTCCATGAGCATTATTACCGAGTACCTGCTCTGTATCTGCCCATGTATGGATATCAACCCTGGCCATGTGGGAGGTTAGCGTTGACTTTAGTTTATCTCAGGGCTATTCATTGTTCACGAATAAACGTCTGGAAGTACGGGAAGGTCTGGCCCGAGGAGATTGAAGCAGTGCAGGAGCGAGCGGCTGGATTTGAGGACAGAGGACAGGCCCGGGGTTGGTGGTGGATCTCACGGTGACTCTGGTTCCACCATTCTGGGGTCTTCGGTTAAGGCGGAAATGTTCCCTGATGTTCCTCTGCTCTGATAGCTAGAACCCTGGGTGCAGTTTCACAGTTTAAACTGAAAGGGCAGACAGGATAGCTAGGGGCACCTGGAACAAAAGACAGATAAAATCAGAAGACATCACACTACACAGCAGTCATATCAGTGGATCTGTAGCATCCAAGGAGGAGCGGAGAGAGACCAGCTTTACTCTGGACTGACCAGGCTGTACCCAGAAGTATACGTTCAGTTCAGGTTCTGGCTGGATTGGGTGACCGGGGGTGTTCAGAGGGGCAGCCAGCTGGCGTAGACAGAGCGGGGAGGAGTCCTGGAAAGGGGGACCCCCAGGAACAGGACTCACCTGCAGATCTCTGTGGGGCTTCTCCCAGGTAAAGGGGAGAAACAAATCCTGCAGAACCCAGGAGGCTGGCTCGTGGATGTCACGTGGTGTGAGCAGCCGTCTTTGCGATGATCTTCACCAGTAGAGGGCCCTGAATGGACCTGAGACATCCTCTGGGGATGGTCAAGGGACGGTCACAGCAGGGGCTGAAGGGCCCTTGGGCAGGAGTTAGAGGGGCTGTGGTGCGGGGCTCGGGGCTCGGAGGAGCCCGACCTGGCAGAGAACATGGGAATCCCAGTGCGTCTCCTTGGCGTGGGGGCGACAGGCACTGCTTTCTCTTGGCAGTGCCGGCACGACCCCTACCGCCTGCTGTGCTACGACCTGGACGGCCCGCTGCAGAGGGACCCGCCCCTGCTGGTGAAGAAGTACGCTGTGACGCAGGGCATGATTCTGGTGAGCCAGGGCCCGGGGCCGCCTGCTGCCGCCACCCTGGCCTCTGCAGCTGCTACCCTCACAGAATTGCAGGCGTAGGGGCCAGGCCAAGGCCCAGAGAGCAGCACAGACCGAGAGGCCCCCAGCACATCGAGCTGGGGCTGCAGCCTGGACCCTCGTCCCCCGAACCCAGCCTCCCACCCCAGGCTGGCCCCACGCGTCCCCATCCCAGGAGGCTGAAGGGGCAGAGGATGCTTCACCCAAAGATTTTGGAAAATGCAGTTTAGAAAAAGGATCACTCTATCATCTCCAGATGGCCTCATTGTTAGCACTGGGTACCTGCCGGCACCAGCGCTGTGGGGAGCCCTGGGCCACACCCTGCTCTCATTTTGGTATCTGGCCTGTCCAAGAATGTTCTGACTTTGAGATCCTGCTTTTTAATTATGATTTTTATCTGCAGCGTACGACTGTCTTTGTTTCTCTACTTGTGTTCCTTCTGTGGAATGTCTGTTGTTTCCTTGTTGGTTTGGGCCACAACAAACAGCTACCCTTGCACAGAAACCTCAGACAGGCCTCTCTTGTTGAGACTGACAGACAGAGGGTAGGGGTTCAGAGAGCAGCAGGAGAAACTACGTTTCCTGCCCTCGGGGGCCCCCGTCCTCCAGGACCAGACGATCAGCGATACGGGATAAGTGGCTTGGAGGCAGAGCGGGTCAGGGGCCTCTGAGAAGAAAGACACTTTCTCGCCCCAGGGCTCTGGGAAGGGGTATTTTAGCCGGTCTGGCCTGCAGGGAGCAAAGGCTGGGACAGTGAGGCCGCCCTCTGACCCAGAGGTCTGGCTAGGGAACAGGCTCGGCCATACTCACTGGGGCACTTGGGCGAGAGCACACCCTTCCCTGGAGCACCAAAGGGAGGCTCGGATCTGGGAACAGGCTCTGAGAGCCAGCGGCCCATCCTGAGACTCAGTGCTGAGGGCAGCCTGCGCTGTGTCCTTGTGTGCCAACAGATGTTCGCTGGGGGAAAGCTACTTTTTGGGGGCTGCGTTTTGAATGGCTATGGCTTCAGCAGGCAGAATCTGCTGAAACAGATCTTCCAGGCTCGACAGGACTGCAAGATGGGCTACTTCCTGCCTGAGAACTACAAATTCAGGTAAAACATGAAGCAGGTGGGGTGAGGGTTAGGTGCAGGGCAGGGTGGCTGGAAGGGAGGGGCTGGTGCTGTGGGAGGTGCCTGGGCTCTCCTTGGTGCGGGAGAAACAAACAAAGGTAGGTGTCTCGGCGGCAAAAGCATATCGCCTGGTCCAGGGACGAGCCTGGGGTTTATGACGCTGCTGACGATGGTATTGGGAGTCTGCACGGATTCTTGAGTGCTTGGGCAGCACCTGCCTAAGAAGCATTGCCTGCCTGCCATCATGGGCCTGCCTGTGGCTGCGCCCCCACCGCGCTGAGTCCGGCAGCCCGCTCCTCCTACTAGGCCCTCAGTTTTCTAGGAGTCCTGACACCAGTGTCTCCCCAGGGCGCTGAGTTTGGGCTTTGTCAGAATGTCTGCCTGACCCTAAAGCGGTCTGGGGAGAAATCCACTCCTGGAGGGATGTGGAGGTCAGGCCGTGACCCCAGAATCCTGGAATGCTTAGTGGGGAAGGCAGGAGCTGGAGGAGCCTGTGGAAGGGCAGACGCTGACGTTGTGGAGAGGAAAGTTGTGGCCGAAACTCAAAGTGGGGGGCTTGGAGGTCCTTGGAGACAAGCTCATCAGCAATTCCGGGGGAAGGGAAGATGGAGGCAGTGGGGCTGCGAGGTCTAAGTAAAAATACGCTGAGACAGAAGGAGGAGGGGAGACACGGCCGGAGGGGCCAAACAGAAGATGAGCCAAGGCCATGGGCGGAGGCACTTTCAGAATCGCTCAGAAGAAGGCTGGCCCTCCACTGAGGGGTGTTGGAGCTGCCAAAGACTGTTACACAAGGGATAGCTGTCCTCAAAAGGATGAGCTACAGGGAAAACCTTGCGTATGCCTAAGATAGAAAGGTGCGGGGCAGACAGGAGAAAGACCACCTCTCTGTGCGATCTGGGCCAAGCGCTTAGGCTCTCTCGGCCTCCGCTTGTGTGTCTGTCAAGTGGGAAGGTGAGGGGAAGCATGCTGCGCCTCGTCCTGGGCAGCGGCGGCCAGATGCTCCCCAGCGTTTCCTGAGAGGCTGCAGGCCACAGTGCCCGGTCCCTACTTTGCTGTGTTCAAGGGTTCTGAAGGGAGTTGATGCTATGGGGAAAGAAGAGTCATACAGATGTGCGCTCACGTGTGCGTACTCACACACACCCCGGTCCCACCCGACCCCCCCTCCCACAACATGCACACAGTCCAGGTTCTTGCAATTGGAAAGGGGCAGATTCCTGAAAATATTATAAACCAGTAGGATGCCTCCAAATTCTCAAAAGGCTTGTAACGTTGACAGTTTTAAAGCACTCGGGGGAAAAGGGAATGGCATCTCTACCAGAAGATGTTGCCATAACAACAGTTCCTACTGTCTGTATCTGTGAAACAGATCACCCCAGCTTAGCTGTGTGAAGCCAGAGAATCGTTTGTTATTGTCTCTGACTGGGCTCAGCCCGGTGGTTCTTGCCTGGGGTCTCTCGTTTCTTGCAGTCAGACCTTGGCTGGGGCTGGGGTCCTCTCAGAGGCTGACTGTGACAAAGAGCATAAGAGTGGGGTGCCCACGCATGGTCAGTGAGGGGTGCTACAGGGCTCCCGGGAAGGCCCCAGACTCCTACAGCCCTGGGGGCGGGGCCGCCTGAGGCCGGCCCTTCTGTGAGGCCCAGGCAGTGGGTGGGAAGTGGCTGCAGGTCTCGGCATGTGTGAAGCCATCGGAGGGCTGGGAGCCCTGCCCCACAAGCCCTGGACCCCCGCTTTCTTGTGTTCACATCCTCTTCTCAGGGCCCAGCACAAAGGAGGCCCTTGGGAAATGTCTGTTGAATGAAGACCGAGGGCTGATTTTGTCCCAGGGCGTCAGAGGCCAGGTCAGAGCAAGAAGAGGCTGGCAAACAGGGTGTCTGCTGATCACCGGCCACCTCTGCACGCCTCCAGTGATGGGAGAGCCCTCTGTCCAGAGGCCACCCCTTTGCAGCCTGAAAGTCAGGCCACTTGGTCAATTTCTAATCAGCTGCCGCTTGCCCAGCCTTGCGCTTGGCCCTAGGGATTTGGAGGTGGACAAGACCTGGGTCTGCACTACTGTTGCTCATCCATAGGGCCGGAAACTGACATGAAAGGGAGTGAAGTGCACTAAGCATTGGAGAAACCACCCGATCGATGGATGAGTGGATGAAGAAAGCGTGGTCTGTCCACACAGTGGAGTATTATTCAGCCTTAAAAAGGAGGGAAATTCTGACACCTGCTGCAACATGCATGAACCGGGACGCTTATTTCTTTGTGAAATAAGCCAGACACACCACAAATACTGTACGACTGCACCTAGTGAGGCCCCTGCAGCAGTCAGGGCTGTAGAGACAGAGTAGAGTGGTGATTGCCAGGCCCGGGGGATGGGGAGGCTAGTTTAATGGGGACAGGTTCAACTTTGCAGGATGAAAAAGTTGAAGAGATCTGTTGCCCAACAATGTGAACGTACATCATGCTATACGTCATACTATTGAACTGCACACTGAACAGCTGTTAAGGTGATAAATTTTGTGTTACACTTTTAACAGTTTTAGAAGAGGGGAATGGAGATGCTCTGTGGGTACTTGCCGCAGCAGGGAGGAAAGGGGCTGTTTTCCTCGGCTCGTGGGCTCCTGGGGGTGAGGGCTGGTTTGGTCTCAAACCATCCCCTGCCCCTGCTTTCCTCTCCAGTAGCTCAGGTCCCGTTCTCCCTCCGGCCACCGGATTGTGCCCTCCCTGCCCCACCAACCGGTCCACATCAGTCCCGCAGCCCGCACTCCCAGGGTGAGCCTGCCTTCCCTCAAGGTCTCCGGGTGCTCCGTGCTGTGGCTCCTTCCTCCCACACAGACCCACCCAGGAAGGAGCCTCCCCGAGCCCCTCAGCACACAGCCAGCCAGGCTGAGTGGAGGCAGGGGAGGAGCAGCACGCTGCAGGCATGGCCCCAGCTGTCATCTCTGACCCCCAGGACAGGGCCACCTACGCAAGGCCCAGTGAAGGCTCCTGACCCGGTACCCAGAGCCACAGCGGGGAGCCAGGGCCAGCCTGGAGACAAGAGGCATCAAGCAGATAGCCTCCGTCCCTGGCAGCCTTGTATTCAGCACGCGTCCACGCCGGCCCAGCCCTCTCCTCACCCCCTTGGCTTCTCTCTGACACAACGCGGCTCTGGGGCAGGGTTCAGGCAGTGGCACAAAGGGCTCGGCATGCGGGGGGGCCCCTGATGGGAGGCACAGGGGGCCCCCCGCCGCGAGAGGGCTCAGCAGGCTGGCACGGTCACGAGAGCCTGGGGCCGGGGGACAGCAGCTGGGTCAGAAGGATAGCTGGGTTGGACGCAGGGTGGCGTCCTGGGGAGGTGGCGCCTTGTGAGTCTGAGCTGCTGCCACCTGGGTGTTTGGCGGCTGCTCTTCCCGCCGCCCTCATGGGGCTCAGGCAGGCCTCCTTGTGGCCACGGCAGGCTATGCTGCTGGCAGGCCCTGCGATGGGTGCCCGTGGACAGAGGCACGCTGGGCTGCGGAGAGGACCAGGGCAAGGTGGCGACACGACCCAGGGCAGGAAGGACCCCACTCCCCCAGGAGAGAGCAGTGAGGTCTTCCTGGAAGCACCTAGAGACTCTGGGTGCTCACCCCTGCCCCCGGGGTGGGGGTGATGGAGGCTGGGCCACCGGATTCCCAGACCGTGGGTGCAGCTGGCAGCCAGGTGTGGGGGTGGTCTGAGCAGTAGGG
This sequence comes from Bubalus kerabau, assembly GCF_029407905.1. Taxonomy (NCBI): domain Eukaryota; kingdom Metazoa; phylum Chordata; class Mammalia; order Artiodactyla; family Bovidae; genus Bubalus; species Bubalus kerabau. The sequence continues at coordinate 59,301,335 of NC_073643.1, read as the reverse complement.
TAGCCCAGGCAGCTTTGATGGGCAGGGCCACAGTGGGTGAAGCCCTTGATAGGCCCCAGGCACTAAGGCCTCCCCAAGGTGGGCTCCGTGGCTGGGGGCTGTGGAGGGCTCGCGTGGGGGCGCCTCCCCATCAGGGTCACCCCCACTCTTGTTGTGAATCCTCTGCTGGTCACCCCTCACCCAGGGTCCTTCCTGCTCTGCCTGACTCTGCCTCTCCACTTGGTGGTGCTTTGAGTTCCTAAGATGATGAGCCACAACCCATCCGGGGCACAGGGGCAGGTTGGGTGGGGGCGAGGGGACCCCGCCATGTGTCCAGCACAGGAAGTCTCAGGAGACGCACCCACTGGGCTCTGTTTTCCTGCCACCTCTGTCTGTGGTGGTTTAGTTGCTAAGCATGTCTGACTCTTTGCAACCCCATAGACTGTAGCCCGCCAGGCTCCTCTGTCCATGGGTTTCTCCAGGCAAGAATACTGGAGTGGGTTGCCATTTGCTTCTCCAGGGGGTCTTCCTGACCCAGGGATTGAACCTGGGTCTCCTACATCGCAGGCAGATTCTTTACTGCCTGAGCCACCAGGGAAGCCCTGCTGCCACCTGGATTCAGAGGGCCTGGGCCCAGGGAGGCAGGTTGGCCCACACTCAGGGCCACAGACACAGATCCACCCGCCACTGTTGTGGTTGGTGCCACCTGGGCCTGCCCACACGGCCTGGCAAGGGCGGTGGGGAGAGGACAGTGAAGCTGTGGCTCTGGCCCAGCTGCTGGGCGATGTGTCCAGGAGGTGAGCCCCCTACAGAGGCCTGGCAGGCGAGGAGCCCCTCCTGCAGCCCCTCCATTGGCGTAGGGAACAGAGAAGGCAGGCAAGTGCCAGGAGAGGCGGGGCCGGGTGGCACCCCACACACGGCATCAGACAGCCACCTGCCTGCTACCAGTAGGGAGGAGACCCCATGCTCCCAGGACCATCTCGGAGCAGAGAGTCAAGAGAATGAGAAGCTCTAAGAGGTGATGTGCTCTGCGATGACATCATGCTTTGTAAACTGTCGTGTGCCCGGTAAGCCCAGGAGCACTGTGCAGACTGAGGTGAAATCTGAAAGATTGAGTCCTTTGCCAGGTGGCCCCTGCCCCACCAGCCACAGGGGCCGTGAACACTGACGTGGCCCGTGGACTCCAGAGCGTTCTGTAACTCCATGTGCCCTCGACCCAAACACGAAGACGGCCTTGAGCTAGGAGCTAGGAACGTGCTTCACAAACTGTAAGGTGCCCGGCACCCTGTGAAGCTCTCCGTCGACCACAAGATGCTCGTAAATGCCAGAGCCCCTTCTCAGCTGACCAGCTCTCTGAAGAGCGCGTTTCAAACGGAGCACGGTGCTGAAGCGCCTGTGGAATCCTCGCCAGGCTCTGTAAACTGTAGTGTTCCGTATAAACTGAAGCAGAGGCTCTGTAAACTGTGAAGTGCCACCGTCCATGAGGGGAAGCGCTTCCCGGCTGTGCCGCTTGACGCATGCCTGCATCGGAAGAGGCGGAGGAGCCCCAGTGGAAGGAGGGGCAGCTGGCTGGGCCGGGCCCAGTATCGCGAGCCTCTCCTCCTCAGCTGCACCCCCAGGCTTGGTCCAAGGAGGGTGCCGTGAAGGGTGGGGCCCAGTGCCAGGGAGAAGCCCGCCCCCGCCAGGCCCTCCCCTGAAGCTGCCAGGAGGGAGGGCCCCCTCCATTCACGCCATCTGCCCTGGGCCCAGGGGAGCCCATCAGGGAGCTGCCTCTGGAGGCCGGGCTCTCTGAGGAGAGGGCGCATCATGCGTGATGGCTGCAGAGCCTTGAGGTGCCCTGAGGGGTGAGCATTGCAGAGGCCTGAGCAGGTGCTGTCCAGAATCTCAGGAGGCCGGAGGCCAGAGGCCAGACGGAGGCGTGGGCGCCCCGCTCCCTCCGCAGGGGCCAGGGACAGGTCTGTTCACGCCCCTCTCCCGCTCCTGGGGGCTCCCGGGCCGGGCAGCACGGCTGTCTTCATGAGGCCTGCCCCAGGCATGTCTGTGTCCACACTCCCCGCTTTGTGAGGACCCCAGGTGAGAGGTCACGCTGCTCTGGTGTGACTCCATCTCTACTCATTTCCAAATGAAGTCACGTTCTGGGGGTCCCAGCGGTTAGGACTCCAGCCTGAGGATCAGGGGGGACACAGTCAACCCTTAACCCGGTACATGGGGACCAACTTGCTGGGCCTCCGTGCCTCTCTCTGCTTGCCCTGTGGAGCCCCCTTGGCCGACTTTTCCAGTGGTCAGCGTTGGGTGTACCGATGTGGCAGACACAGGGTTAAGGACAGGTCCAGCTGTAAGCAGAAGCCAGGGAAACATATCCAGGGAGTCTCAGGTCCCGGGGGGTCCTCCTTCCATCCACCTCGGGAGGAGAAGCTCCAGCGCCCTTTTCTCTTGGAACCGGAACCTTGACGGGTTGGCGCTGAGCCAGGGCAGCTGGCCCGGGCCCCCTCTACCCCGGCTGTGCTTCCACTGAGCGCTACCTCCCCTCCCTGCCTCCCCTGCAGTGTTTTAGCCTCTGTCCCGGGCCTGGAAGACCCCACCTCATCCAAGAAAGTGGTCTCGGGGGACGTCCAAGGAAGCCTCTCCTCGTTGGCCTTGGGGGACAAGTTGGAGGAGCCCTCCACCGAAGCCGAGAGGAAGTAGGTGGCCACCCCGGCCCGGGGCTTAGGGACCCTCCTGTGGTCGGCAGAATGGGTGTGGCTCACGGAAGGGCTCCCGGCTCCACCACAGGCCGCAGAGGCCACGTGGAGCCAAGTGGCCTCAGGCAGGTCACTGCCCCCTCGGGCATGGGTCCTCCAGGAGTCCCCGACATCTGCCCCTTTTTATCAGCACAATGTCCAGCTGGCCCTGGAGGCAGCTCCCTGGTGCTTCCGGCAGTGGTCTGGGTGGTGGAGATGGAGGCCTTTGGTAGACTTTTCGGCGAAGCCCCACGGCCCAGGCCCATTGCTCTGAGACTGCCTGCTGCCTCCTGGCAAGAAACGTCCTAGGCCTTCAAGATCCAGTGCGCTGGCCGTGGTAACGGTGAAGCAAATCATGTTCTGCGTGAAAACCTCTTATTTCTCATGAAGACAGAAAAGCCATACTGAGCATCCAGGAAGGTCACAAGTGCCACCAGGACCCCCGATCGGAGCAACACCCAGGGGTCTCAGCTGCGAGGCGGCTCAGGCCAGGGAGGGCCGGGTGCTGGCAGACCAGCTCTCTCCACCCGTCGCCCAGCACCTGCTTCTCTCTGCTTTGGTTTCTAGAATGATCCAGGCTGATTTGGATCTGCGTGCTCTCAACAAAGCCTGGAAGAGCAGCAAGAAGACAGCCACCTGGAAGAAGCAGGCCTCCAAGAAGTGATGCCACCCCCGTGGCCACCTGGAGCGTGGCCCAGATGCAGCCCCTCCCATGCCCCTCCCGGGCGCCCCCCCCACCGCCCTGCCTCTCCAGCCTCCCACCCCTTCTTTGAACTCAGCCTAATAAATGAGCATGCCGCCAGCATCCGGGTGCAGCCATGGGATGCGCTGGCTCCTACGAAGCTGGAGGCCCTGACAGCCCTTTCCAGTGCAAGGCCTTAGAGATACGGTGCCTCCCACCCAGAGCTTCCTCTGTGGCCAGTGCAGTCAGCCCAGGAGCCTCCCAGGGAAGCGAAGGTCTCCAAGGGGCTGAGCTGATGACACGTGAACCCTGGGGAGGTCTCAGGTGGGACTAAGCTTTGCTTAGTGTGGGGCCGAGTGGCCTTTGCTGGGTGGGGAAGGGCCCAGGTTCTGGCCCAGGTGGAAAACAGGGTGAGAGGAAGAAGAGGGAGCAGAGAGAGAGAGAGAAAGCCAGGCGGGTGGGAGAAGAGACAGAGGAAGGGACGGAGCGCCCCGAGAAGGGAGAGTGGGGCGGGGGTGTGTGTGGAGGAACAAGGGAGGAGGCGAGCTGAGGGGCAGGGAGGTGGGAGGAGAGGGGCCTGGGGAGAGGTGACAGGGCAGGGACGGGGCGCACCCTGGGGCCTCTGGTTGTGCAGGGACAGCCAGAGCCCCGTGGCCTCCACGTGCGGGCATCCCGTGAGCCCAGCCCCGGTATCCTTTTATGGATTGGATGCCCCTCCCCTGAGCTCAGAGATGGCAGCCCCCTCTGCGGTTCCAATTCCTTCTTGGTGGTCCCTGAGTGGGGCCGATGTCACATCAGCTGTGGGTCCACTTGTCACAGGCTCTCAAGAGCCACTCCCCAGCAGGGTGAGGACTCCAGAGGCTCTGCCTTGTTCTTCAAGCCCAGAAGAGACCTCAGGCCCTGGTCTGTGAGGAGCTCTACACGTAGCTCCTTATGCTCCCTCTGTGAATAGATGCTATTTACATTCGATTCTTTGACGTTTAATTTTTATCCTTTGTATCATTCAAAGGCTTTTTTTGAATTATACATTTGTTCCCCTAAAAATGGATTTGAAATGATTTTCTGTGTTCTGTGTTCTGCCTGCATCCTCCGACCTTAAGGGCCTGGTAGTTGTCAGGGGTCCCTGGCATCTTGCCGCTCCCCCCTCCTCCCCTCCTGATCAGAAGGACACGGGAGGACTGGAAGGCACGGGGAAGTACCGTCAACCCCTGTCCCGGCACAGAGGACCCTCTAGCCTCTCAGGCAGGACTCTGGTGGAGATTTAGTGGAGAGGTCAGCTCACCACATAACTTCCACCACAGATCCGCCCTCGGGGCCTGCGTGCTCAGCTGTGCGCTTCAGGATTGTGTGAACAGGAGACACACACCCGTCTGTAAAGGGTGGCCCTGGACCCCATGCAGGGTGCTGGCCACGCTGAAATCGGGCTAAAAGTGAGCTGGCGTGAGCAGGGGTGCCTTCCACTGGTGGAATGGGTAACTTGCCTCTGGTAACTCTACTAGGAAGAGGTGTGGAGACAGGAATTGAATACAGAAAGTTAGAACCTTCTTTGAATTTAACCTGTTTATAAGGTTAATAAGGGGATTGCCCAGACAGTCAAAGAGTTGTCCAGTGCTACGCAATCCAGCCGTCTCCTGTGGAGGAGGCAGGAAAGGGGAAGCCCCCTTTCTCCACAGAATCAGCAGGGGAGGGGGCTATGGCGTCATGCCCACAGCAGTGCCGTCCACAAACCAGGCGTGGTGGGAAAGTGTGACTATCTGAGGAAGTCGTAGCTCTCGTGTGACTAGAATAGAAGGCATTTTCTTTAGGCTTCTTCAGAGAGTCCAGCTGAATGTGAGCTCATAATCCAAACTCTAAAAATGCCAGCCACCAAAACAGCCAAGACTCTGGACGCTGGAAGTGTTGGGCAATATAAAGTGAATACATGTCAACGTTTAAATAAACAGAAGGATCTGAAAATGTATGCAAGGACCAAGATATTATGAAACAGAAAGAGATGGGGGCTTCCACCACCGGTGGTCCAGTGGTTAAGAACCCACCTTGCAGTGCAAGGGGTACCGGTTGGATCCCTCTCTGGGAAGATCCCACGTGGCTCGGAGCAGCTCAGCCTGTGCACAACTGCTGTGCCAGAGCTGCAGAGCCCGATCTGCTCGAGCAAAGCCACCATGACGAGAAGCCTGCACACTGCAGCAAAGAATAGCCCCTGCCCGCCACAACAAAAGAAAGCCCCTGTGCAGCAGCAAAGACCCAGCACAGCCAAAAGATAAAAATAAAAGAGAGAGAGAGAGAGATGGACTGATTGTTGCCTCCAGACACGTTGGAGTAACTGATACTGGAGAGGTCCTCCTGGCACAACCAACCAGGACAAGAGGAAGTCACTTCTACAGTGTCCCTGCCCCCCACCCCCCATGCCAGCTTTCTGCCAAAGATGCTTTCTGGATCATGGTCCAGGGAAGGAGAGTTCAGGCACAGTGCGCCAGTATTGCCGAACTGAGGAGAGAGAGGAGAGTCTGGGCAGACAGCAGGGACTGAAATTTGGGTGCAGACTTATCAAAGGGAGCTAGCTATGCAGAGAGGGCTCTAGGAGCCTGCATAGAGGTTTCCTTGAATCTGTACAGAATGCTAAACTGCACACACTGAGGGCGTGGCTTCATGAATCCAGGTAAAGAACTCCAGGATGGGGAACACATGTACACCCATGGCTGATTCATGTCGGTGTATGGCAAAAAGCACTACAATATTGTAAAATAATTAGCCTCCAATTAAAATAAATAAATTAAAAAACAAACAAAAAAGAAATTCCAGGGCGCTGTGAACAGACCACTGAGAGATACTCAAGTTCTAACCAAGCAGAAGACCTGGAGACCCCAGAAAAGCCAGGCAGTCGGAATGGGAATAAATTAGTCTTAGAAACAATCCTTGTTGAAACTGTAGGGACAGAAAAAATAGATCAGTGGTTGGAAGGGGATGACAACAAAATACAGGAGGGAATTCTGGAAGGGGGCACTGATGGAATTACTTTATGTCTCGATAATGGCAGAGGTTCCCTGATTGTATGCATTTGTCAGAACTCATGGAAGTGTATACTTAAAACAGTAATTTTTTTTTTACTATATATAAATTGCACCTTAATTTTAGAATTATAAGAAAACAAGCCTTGAAAGGACCAAGGTTCACGTGGATGAACCTCAAAATCATTATGCCAAACCCCAAAAGCCACATATTGTATGGGACCACATACATTAAATATACACAGTAGACAAATCACTGGAGACAGAAAGCAGATTAGTGGTTGCCAGGGACCAGGGGATTTAGCATGAAGACTGACTGCTTGAAAAGTATGGGCTTCTTCTGGGGGTGATGGACATGTTCTGGAATTAGTGGTGTGCTCGCCTAACATTGAATGTGCTGAAAGCCACTGGACTGTACGCTGTAAAGTGGTAAGAATGTGGATTTTACTTCAGGTTTTTAAAAAACAGGAAAAATTAAAGGCAAATAAATAGAAATATATAATTTGTGTATTAGAAGACTCGGTATTTTTTTAATTTAATTTTATTGAAGTATAGTTGATTTACAATATTAATTTCCAGTGTACAGTACAGTGATTCAGTATTTTTACAGATTATACTCCATTAAGTTATTGAAAGATAGTGCCTATAATTCCCTGTGCTATACAATATATCCTTGTTCCTTACCTACTTTATATGTAGCAGTTTGTACCCCCTGCTCTCCTTCCTCTCATTTGCCCCTCCCCTTTCCCTCTCCCCTTTGGTAACTGCTGGCTTGTTTCCTGTGTGAGGCTGTTCCCCGCCCCCCACATATATTCATTTGTGTTTTCTAGATTTCGCATATAAATGATACACAGTGTTTATCATTGTCTGACTTATTTGACCAAGCATAATATTCTCTAGGTCCATCTGCATTGTTGCCAGTGGCAGAATTCTGTTCTTTTTTATGGCTGAGTGATATCCGTGTGCGTGCGTGTGTGCGTGTGTGTGTGTGTGCCGTCTGTATCCATCCATGAGCACTTGGATTGCCTCCACATCTTGACTGTTGTAAACAGTGCTGCTGTGAACGTTGGGGTGCATGTCTCTTTTCAAATTAGCGTTTTCATTTTTTCCAGACATAGACCCAGGAGTGGAATTGCTGAATCATATGGGATTTCTATTTTTAGTGTTTTAAGGATCCTCCATACTGTTTTACATAGTCACAGCCCAAATTTACAGTCCCATCAACAGTGTACTGAGGTTCCCTTTTTCTGTATCCTTCCCAGCATGTGTTATTTGTAGACTTTTCCATGCTAGCTGTTCTGACGGGCGTGAGGTGATATCACACTGTGGCTTTGACTCGCATGTCTCTGTTAGCAATATTGAGAATCTTTTTATGTGCTTGGTGTCTATATTGTTTGGGAGAAGGTCCATTCAAATCTTCTGCCCATTTAAAAATATATTTTATTTTATTTTATATTGTGTTGTAAGAGCTGTTTGTGTATTTTGGATATTTACTCCTTGTTGATCACATAACTTCTCCCATTCCGTAGGTGGTCTTTTGTTTTATCAATGGTTCCCTTTGCAGTGCAAAAGCTTTTAAGTTTAGTTAGGTCCATTTGTTATATTTGTTCTTATTTCTTTCGCCTTAGGAAATGGACCCCAAAAATATTGCTGTAGTTTATGTCAGAGTATTTTGCTTATGTTCTCTTCTAGGAGTTTTATGATTTCAGTCTTCCATTCAGGACTTTAATCCATTTTGAGTGTACTTTTGTATACTGTTTGAGAAAATGTTCACATCTTCTCACTTTACATGGAGCCACCCAGCACCACTTTTTGAAGAGACTGTCTTTCCCCCCTTGTGTGTTCTCACCTGCTTTGTTGTAGAAGAACTGACCGCAGGTGCGCAGCTCTATTTCTAGGCTGTCTGTTCTGTATCACTGACCTATTTGTCTGTTTTTGCACCAGAGCCATGCTGTTTTGATTACTGTAGCTTTGTAGTCTGGGAGTGGATACCTCCAGCTTTGTTGTTTTTCATCAAGATTGCTTTGGCAATTCAGGGTCTTTTGTGGTTCCATATGAATTTTAGGATTATTTGTTCTGTGAGAAATGTCATGAGTATTCTAATGGGATTGCATTAAATCTGTAGATTGCTTTGGGTGGTATGTCCATTTTAATAGTAATTCTTCCAATCCAAGAGCACAGGATATCTTTTCATTTCTTTGTATCATCTTCAGTTTTTTTATAGTTTTCAGAGTATAGATCTTTCACCTCATTGTTTAAGTTTATTCCTAGGTATTTTATTTTTTTCATGTGATTTTACATGAACTTGCTTTTTTTACTTTCTTTTTCTGGGGAAAAAAAGAAAAAAGATCTTTTTCTGATAACTCATTATTAGAATATATTAAAAAATCAACAGATTTATGTATATTGATCTTGTATCCCACGACTTCACTGAATTCACTTGTCAGATTGCTGTGGCTAGGACTTCCAGTGCTGTGTTAATAGAAGTGGTGAGAGCGGGCATCCTTGTCTTTTTCCTGAATTTACAGGAAAGGCTTTCAGCTTTTTACCATGGAGTATGATGCCAGCACGTTGCTGCTGTTGTTCAAGCATTCAGTCGTGTCTGACTCTTTGCGACCCCATGCACTACAAAATGCCAGGCTTCCGTGTCCTTCACCATCTCCCAGAGTTTGCTCAAACTCATGTCCATTGAGCTGATGATGCCATCTCAACCTTTGCTGCCCACTCCTCCTCCTGCCCTCAGTCTTTCCCAGGATCAGGGTCTTTTCCAGCGACTTGGCTCTTTGCATCAGGTGGCCAAAGTATTGGAGCTTCAGCTTCAGCATCAGTGCTTCCAATTAACTCTCAGGGTCGATTTCCTTTAAGATTGACTGGTTTGATCTCCTTGCTGTCCAAGGGACTCTCAAGAGTCTTCTCCAACACCACAGTTTGAAAGCATCAATTCTTCGGCACTCAGCCTTGTTATGCTCCAACTCTCATGTCCGTACACGACTACGGTAAAAACCATAGCTTTGACTAGACGGACCTTTGTCGGCAAAGTGATGTCTCTGCTTTTTAATATTCTGTTTAGGTTGGTCATAGCTTTTCTTCCAAGGATCAAGCATCTTTTAATTTCATGTGTGTAGTCACCGTCTGCAATGATTTTGGAGCCCAGGAAAATAAAATCTGTCACTGTTTCCCCTTTTACCCCATCTGTTTATCATGAAGTGATGGGACTGGATGCCATGATCTTAATTTTCTGAATGTTGAGCTTTAAGCCAGCTTTCTCACTCTCCTCTTTCACCCTCATCAAGAGGCTCTTCACTTCCTCTTCAGTTTCTGCCTTTAGGGTGGTGTGTGTCATCTGCATATCTGAAGTTGTTGAGGTTTCTCCCAGCAATCTTGATTCCAGGTTGTGAGTCATCCAGCCCAGCGTTTTACATGGTGTACTCTGTATGGAAGTTAAATAAGCTATTGCTATTGCTAAGTCGCTTCAGTCGTGTCCGACTCTGTGTGACCCCATAGACGGCAGCCCACCAGGCTTCCCTGTCCCTGGGATTCTCCAGGCAAGAACACTGGAGTGGGTTGCCGTTTCCTTCTCCAATGCATGAAAGTGAAAAGGGAAAGTGAAGTCGCTCAGTCGTGTCTGACCCTCAGCGACCCCATGGACTGCAGCCTTCCAGGCTCCTCCATCCATGGGATTTTCCAGGCAAGAGTACTGGAGTGGGGTGCCAGTGCCTTCTCCGTTAAATAAGCTAGGTGACGGTATATTGCCTTGATGCACGCCTTTCCCTATTTCGTCCAGTCGCTTGTTCCGTGTCTGGTTCTAACTGCTGCTCTGTGAGGTTAGGAGCAAGCTGAGTGTACTCCTGTCAAAACCTAAGTGCGCTCGGTGCTCAGCCCTCAGTCATGTCCGACTCTTCGTGACTCTGTGGACTGCAGCCCACCAGGGTCCTCTGTCCGTGGGATTTCTCAGGCAAGCATTCTGGAGTGGGTGCCGTTTCCTCCTCCAGGGGATCTTCCTGACCCAGGCAGGGATGGAACTCGAGTCTCCTGCACTGGCGGGTAGGTTCTTTACCCCTGAGACACCAGGGAAGCCACTGTCAAGAGCGCTGTATTAGAAATTCTCAACATTCTGTGGAGAGAAATAGGAGTAAGAGTGTCCTAGTCAGTTCGAGCTGCTCTTACAGAATACTGCAGGGTGTGTGGCTTAAACGACATACATGTTTCGCCATCTGGAGCCTGTACGTCCAAGGTCAGGGTGCTGCATGCACATCAGGTTCTTGGTGACGCTCCTGTCCCTGGGCCTGGCTGGCCTTGGTGTGTGCGTGCAGAGGCATCGCTGGTCTCCTCTTTCACGGGCCCCAGTCTCCTGATGGGGTTCTGCCCCCGTGACCCCACCCGAGACCTGTGCTATGTGCTCTGCTAAGTTGCTCAGTCGTGTCCGACGCTCTGTGACCCCGTGGACTGTCGCCTGCCAGGCTCCTACGTCCATGGGATTCTCCAGGCAAGCATACTGGAGTGGGTTGCCATTCCCTTCTCCAGGGGATCTTCCTGACCCAGGGATCAAACCTGCATCTCTTCCGTCTCCTGCATTGGCAGGCGGGTTCTTTTCCACTCGGGCCACCTGGGAAGCCCCATCTAAACCTGGTTACCTCTAAAAGGCCCATCTCCAAGTACCACCACATTGTAGGTTAGGGCTCCATTATATAAACTTTGAGGAGAAGCACAAATGTCCATAGCAAAGAGTTACACAGGTGTGAAAGGAAATCATGAAATGATCACTGTTTGCAGGTGATTGGCTCATCTGCGTAGAACAGCCAACCAAGAATCGATAGGCAAATAACAGACCTAGTATGGCTTCACCGAGGTGCCGGACACAAGGACAGCACGTGGAGTCAGCTGTCTCGCAGTGAGCAGCAGTGGCCCAGGCTGCCCGAGCAGCAACGCAGGGGTGGTAAAGCGCAGCCGGAGTGGGTGAGACCGGCTTGAGATGCACAGCACAGCAGCATAGTGCCAGGAGTTCAGAGAGGCGGGAGACAGAGCGGGGAGCTCGCCCAAGAGGATGTGGTTGGCTCGGGGGAGCCCTCTGAGGTCCCTGACATCCCTCCCTGGGAGCCCGAAAGTGTCTCCCCCTCCAGAAAACAAAACCGTGCGCTCCTCCCATCCAAGCCTTTGGACCATGGGCAAGCGATTTTGTCTCTGGGCCTCCACTTTCCCCTCTGTAAAGTGGGGATGATCCCAGTTGCAGCCTTCCAGGGCTGTGGATGGATTCCATGTGATAATGCAGAGGAAAGGCTCAGCTCGTGCTCAGTGCATGTGGCTGAGAATAACTATTAATAAGTAATTGAAGAGCGCCCCCCCCCACCCCAGTGCCAAGCTCTGCTGCAGGGCCCGCCTGCTGGCTGCCTCTCAGCCTCCAGCTCCATCAAGGGTTAATGAGCTTGGCTGGCTGCTGGAAGCAGGACTGAAGCTCCAGCCCAGCATCGCTCCCTATCTGTGCGCCATCTCCTCCCGCCCCCAGCTCAGCCTGCGGAAATGAAAGCCCCTCTAGACAGACGAGGCTCCTCTGCAGGCTGCATCACAATGACTTTCCCCACCGGGGAGATGGGGCTGGACCCTCCGCTGTTTCCTCAGTTCCGGGGCTTCAGGGACAGGGGAGCTGCGCCTGGAGCTGTCAGCTCACATGTGGGAGAGAAATGGGGTCTTTCCATTCCTGGCCCTGTGGGGCTGGAGGAAAGTGAATTGGGGGGGGTGTTGCTGGTGGGCTGTGGAGGACCACGCTCGGAATCTCAGAGAGCAGCACATCCTGCCAGGGACCTGCAGGCGACTACCCACGAGTGAGCTGCGAAATCCATTTACTGGGTTGTGATCCGCATTTTTAAAAAGAGCTGGGATAGGAAACAGGGAGCATGGTGGCTAGTGAGGCCACAGCTTTGTTTCCGTCACCTCGAGTGTAGTGGTCAGAAGCCCAGGCCCGTGACGGCGAATGCGTCGCGCCACCCTCCGGCCTCGGTTTCCCTGTCTGTCCCACGCCTCTGTCGTCGTGAGAAGCGCAGGAGGAGCTCTGGAGCACTCAGGAGCCGTGCAGCCACCATGGCTGGGGCTCTTGGTCCTCACTGTGTAAAACCTTTCTTCACTGGGAGATGAGTCACAAAAAGTTGAAAGCCACTGGATTTGAGGACTGGGGACAGGACCTGTCTACAGTGAGAATTTGGGGTGCAGGCTTGAGCAGGGGTGCTGCTTGTAGCAAAGAGCAGAGAGGGTTTCTTGGGGGAAGAGGAAAAGCCAGAGTTCCCAGAGGCAGGTCCGTGTGTGCACAGCGCTCCACAGCCCGATCAGAAGCCCCCACCGTTTGGTCTTCAAATTAATGGTCTTCAAATAATTTCCTTTGGTCCTCAAGTTAATGGACGCTTCTTTCAGACTCTGCACTAGGAGCTGTCCTCATGTGCCCCCCTTCAGGCGTGACATTAGAGCCAGAAGGAAGGGACTCTGTTTCTAATTTTTTTTTTTTAAAGATAAGCTTTATTTTTTAGAGCAGTTTTAGGTGCACAGCAAAACCGAGCAGAAAGTACAGACAGTTCCCACTTACTCCCGACTCCCTCCCAGTCCCCACCACACACACAGGCACAGCCTTCCTCCCCACTAACATTGCACCCCCCAACCCCGTGACCCCCACACCCCAGAGTGGTGTGTTTGTTACAGCTGGTGAACCTACGCTGCCACATCTGCACCACACAAGCCAGCAGTTCACACTAGGGCTCACTCTCGATGGACATTCTGTGGATTTGGACGAAGATGGAGTGATGCCGAATCCACCATTACAGTATCACAGAGTAGTTTCACAGAGCACCCTCTGTGCTCCTTGCCCTCGATGCTCGTATCCAGGGTTTTTTCTTTTCCAGAATGCCATGTAGTTGGAATCATACAGTTTGTAACATTTTCAGATTGGCTTCTTTCACTTAATTATATGCATTTAAGGTTTCTCCCTGTCTTTTCATAGCTTGGTAGCTCATTTCTTTTTGTTGTCACTAAGTCCTGTCCGACTCTTTGCGACCCCATGGACTGCAGCACGCCAGGCTTCCCTGTCCATCACCTTCTCCCGGAGTTGACTCAGACTGATTGAGTCCATTGAGTCAGCGATGCCATCCAACCATCTCATCCTCTGTCGCCCCCTTCTCCTCCCACCTTCAGTCTTTCCCAGCATCAGGGTCTTTTCCAGTGAGTCAGCTCTTCCTATCAGGTGGCCAAAGTATTGGAGCTTCAACTTCAGTATCAGTCCTTCCAACAAATATTCAGGATTGATTTCCTTCAGGATGGACTGGTTGGATCTCCTTGCAGTCCAAGGGACTCTCAAGAGTCTTCTCCAACACCACAGTTCAAGAGCATCAGTTCTTCAGCGCGTCACTTCATTTAGCACAGAATAATATTTCATCATCTGGATGGGCCACAGTTTATTCCTTCATGCACTGAAGGACATCTTAGTTGCTTCCAAGCTTGGGCAGCTATGAACAATAAAGCTGCTGAAATATCTACGTGCAGGTTTTCATTTGTGTTTTGAAAACAGTTTTTCAACTCATTTGTGTAAACACCAAGGAAGGTGATTGCTAAGTCACATGGTAAACGTGTGTTGAGTTCTGTAGGAAACCACCACCTGTCTTACCAAGCGGTCGAAGCGCTTTGCATCCCCACCAGCAAGGAGCTGCCTGCTTCTGGTGCGCCACGTTTGGCGGTGTCCGTGCCCCGATTTGGGCCTAGTATCATCTCATTGTTTAACTTGGACTTTCATCACGGCGTATGATCTTGGGCATCTTTTCCTATGCTTACTCGCCATCTGCATATCTTTTCTGGTGAGGTGTCGATTTAGATGTTTTGCCTGTTTTCCCCCTGCTTTTGTTATTTATCTGCTTTTGCCTGTGCTGGGTGTCTGTTGCTGTGCGCGGGTTTTCTCTGGCTGTGGGGCGGGGGCTCCCCGTGGCGGGGGCTTCTCGTTGCAGGCACAGGTTCTACGTGCAGGCTTCAGTGTTGCAGCAAAGGGCTCCGTGGTTGTGGCCTGCAGGCTCCAGAGTGTGGGCTCGGTAGATGTGGTGCACGGGCTCGGCTGCTCTGTGGCAGGTGGGATCTTTCCAGACTGGGATCAAACCCATGTATCCTACATTGCAAGACGGACTTCTAACCACTGGACCACCAGGAAGGCCCCCTTTGCCTATTATTCAGTCAGGTTGTTGATTTGTTGTTATGTTTTAAGTTGTTTGCGTATTCTGAATAACTCTTTTTTAGGTGTCTTTTGCAAATATTTTCCCCCAGTGTCCCTTTTCGTTGTCTTGACACTGTCTTTTGCAGAGTGAAGGTTTTTAATTTGAGTGAAACCTAGCCTATCAGTTATTTCTTTCAGGAATGGTGCCTTTTGTGTTGTATCTAGAAAGATATCACCGTACACAAGGTCTTCCCGATTTTCTGCTCTGTTACCTTCTAGGAGTTTTGTAGTTGGCAGCTTATATTCAGGTCAGTCACCCATTGTGAGTTAATTCCTTTTTTTAATGTTTATTTTTGTGTATTTATTTATTTGGCTGCACTGGGTCTTATTGTGGCACGTGGGATCTTTAGTTGCAGCTCTCGAACTTTCAGCTGCGGCGTGTGAAATCTAGTTCCGTGACCAGGGATCACACCCAGGCCCCCTGCATTGGGAGCTCAAGTCTAAGTCACTGGACCATCAGGGAAGTGACCATTTTGAGTTAATTCTTGTAGAAGGATGTGAGGTCTGGGTCTAGTTATTTGTGTGTGTGTGTGTGTGTAGATGTCCAGTTGTCCCAGCACCATTTGTTGAAGAGACTTTCTTTCCCCCATTGTGTTGCTTTGCTCTTTTGTCAAAGATCAGTTGATTATATCTTTGTGGGTCTGTTCCGGGCTCTCCTTTCTGTTGCACCAATCTGTCTCTTCTTTTGCCAGTACCATCCTGTCTTGTCTTGATCTGAGTAGCTTTAG
The DNA here is from genome assembly GCF_029407905.1 of Bubalus kerabau. Classification (NCBI taxonomy): domain Eukaryota; kingdom Metazoa; phylum Chordata; class Mammalia; order Artiodactyla; family Bovidae; genus Bubalus; species Bubalus kerabau. The sequence goes on along the minus strand of NC_073643.1, from coordinate 59,285,982 downwards.
AGTAACTAAGTATTGACCTCAGGTAGTATCTCTGACTTTACTTTTCTAGTCTCTCCATTTTTTAGAAGTGGAAATTGAAACACTGAAAAGTTAAATAACTTGCCCAAAGTTGCACAGTAAACGGCAGAGCCAGGATTTGAACTCAAGCCTTTGGAATACAAAGTGTGTGCTTAGGACAGAGATTCAGTTCAGTTCAGTTCAGTTGCTCAGTCATGTCCGACTCTTTGTGACCCCATGAATTGTAGCACGCCAGGCCTCCCTGTCCATCACCAACTCCCGGAGTTCACCCAAACTCATGTCCATCGAGTTGGTGATGCCATCCAGCCATCTCATCCTTTGTCGTCCCCTTCTCCTGCTGCCTCCAATCCCTCCCAGCATCAGAGTCTTTTCCAATGAGTCAACTCTTCGCATGAGATTAAAATGCTGGAAATGGGAAAAGAGACTCAGAGGGGAAAGAGGGAAAAAAAAAAAAAAAAAAGAGGGAAGGAGAGGAGAGTGTCAGAAGAATAAAAAGCAACAATTTCCCCCAGAAGTACTAACGTGAGTCCCTCCTCCTCCAGTGCTGGGAAGAACAGTCTGGGGGTGAGGAGGAGTCTGGGAGAGTGTGGATGTGTTTTGAAGATGAAGCCAACAGGATTTCCTAACAGGCTGGGTTTGGGCTGCAGAGAGGAGAGGGGGATTAGGTGTGACTCCAGTGTTCTGGAAGGATGGAGGTGCCGTTCCAGTGGAGAGGCTGCCTGGGGGCAAGGGTGAGGGACCGTGCCCTGTAGCCGCCCAGGTGAATGGGCTGATGCCACCTCTCCCAGGTCCAGTGGCGTGCGTCACCTCCACAGGTGAAGAGGGAGCAAGGGTACCTCTCCACTCAGGAGCTTTCAGGAGATGTGCGGCACTGGAGCTGCAGGCTATAAAGGAGGTTCCGAGAGCTGGGGCGTGTTTAGTTCCTGGGGTCTCCCAGCCTGAGGTCCGGAACCCTTTCCCCAAGTTGGCCTGCTGGTCACGTGGGGTGGGAGTTCAGGAGGAGACTTCCTGAGGATGACGGAGTCCTCACCTCGCTAGTGCTTTCAAGGACGCTTCTCGGCTGTGTCACCAGCTGTGAGCAGTTTATTTTGGGTGAAAGCAGGCAGAGCACAGAGCGAGAAAGCAACTCCTCCCTTCCCCTTCCCGCCCTCCCACTACAGCAAGTCTCCAGTGGGTGACCCCGTGTTTAACACCTCTGCCACACTTGCCTCTCCCTTCTTAATCAAGGGACTTTGGCCTGAAGCTCACTGTCTTTGCAAGCAACAGTGTTTGGCTAGAATTTAACAGGGTCACTCTACGTTCCATCTCCGCAGTCTGCCGTGACCTCGTATGAATGGCAAATCAAACAGTCATTGAAGTTTCTCTTCATTCCATCTAAGTTGAAAATGTGAATGGGTCTACTAAATAGAGATTTGATAAATAAATGTGGCGAACATCTTGGCGGTGATGCGTGACTCTCCAGCAATTGGGGCAGGTCCCTTAATTGGCAGGTGCTGAGAGGTTTGTCATTGAGAGTGTCTGGGGCACTCGCTGAGTCTGCCTCTGTCTGTGATACTTGTTCCCTTCTTCTCATCCCCTGGCCATTTGCTCTAGGAAGTGGGATCCAGCCTTTTCTCCCGGCCCTCCAATCTCGGCGGGCTCTTCTCTGTGAGAACCTTGGGTCGGTGTCCTGTGATCTCCAGTCCACTGGGGGGCGTCTCCACGAGGCCCGACCTGCCCACACCCGCACTGACCTCACGCCGGCCACCCCGATCCTTCGTTAGGGCTCGGGAGCCAGGGCTTCCTGCGTCGCAGGGCCGTCTGTTCGCCCTCTGCCCCTCAGCAGCCCTGGGACACAGCGACCAGCCCTGAGAGGTGACGGGGCTGCGAGGTGGCTGGGCGGGTGATCCAGGGTGGCACAGTGATAGCAGTGCCAGGCTGGGCTCCCAGGCCCCAGGAAAGGGCCACATGGGAAAGGGGGCAGGAGGAAGCGGGGCTTCACGGGGCAGGGGGCTCGGGACGGGGCCTCTTGCCAGCCCTGTGGCTGCCCCACCACACATCTAGCCTGTTAAGGACAAAACCAGGTCCCCAGGCGTTGGGGACTTACTGGGAGTCACAGAGAGGGCGGCGCTTAGGACACAGGGCTGCCATTTCTGGCCTCTGAAAGGTGAGGCTCCGCTCAAAATCCCTTGATAGTCATCCTATTTTTTTTTCACATTTACTCTGCGTCAGGCACTGTTCTGAGCAACTCCCAGGTATTAACGTGCTTACTTCTCCTGATAAGCCTATGATGCAAGTGCTTTTCTGATACCCCTTTTGACAATAGGGGCACTCAGACACCGTGAGGCAAAAAACCCCGCCTGAGATCCCACAGCAGGTCCTCGGCAGAGCCGGAAATAAAGCCAGAGAGTTTGGCTTCCCCTCTTGTCAAAAGTCACAGGCCAGGGACTTTCCTAGCAGTGAGGAATCCGCCTTGCAGCTCAGGGGCCACAGATTCGATCCCTGATGGGGGAAATAAGACCCCACATGCTGCAAGGCAACTGAGCCCGTGCACCCCTCCTACTGAGCCTGCACGCCACAATGAAAGATCCCCAGCACTGCAACTAAGACCCAACACAGCCAAATAAATAAATAAATGTCTAAAAAAGAAAAGGCACAAGCCACGCTGTGGCCTCCACTCCTGCTTGAACCTCCAAGGCCTCTGGTGCAGAATGGTCAAGGCCAGAGCTCCAGAGGCTGGAAGGGCCCTGGTCTCCCTGCCTCCCACCCAGCCCATCACCCCTTGACAGCCTCCCTGGTGGGTGCCATGCCCCCTCTGCTTGCATACCCCCAGTGGAGAGCGGCTCACCCCTCCTGGCCACCCGGGGCCCCCTGCTCCTCTCCGCCTGAGACCTGTGAATACAGGGCCTGCTGGGGTCTGGCACTGCCCTATGGACCCCAGCCCTGCCCACTGCCCTGCTCTGGGACAGCCCAGAGGGGGCCTCTCTGACCACTGCAGAACCAAAAGGCTCCTCTAAACCCCAAGGTCTGTGACTCTGGGCTGAGAGGCTCCAAGGATGAAATTATCATGGGCTGCGGCCACCTGTCTGTGTGTACGTTCCAGGCGGTGGGCTCCGCTTCCATTCAGCCTTCCCCCGACTTTGCCCCCATGGCGAGGCCAGCCTGGTGCACTGTTTCCAGGGTCCGGCTCTTTTAAATTTAGCTGCAGGAAAAAGCAGTTTGTGCGGGCCTGGACCGTGGAGACAATCAGCAACAGGAAAAAGTCATCCGAGGGGAGTTTTCAGTGAATTATGGAGGTATTGTCCCTGCGCCCAAGGAGCCTGGGTTGGTAGTCCAGCCTCGCTGACCCAGCCCAGGCCTCTGGGGCCAAATACTGCCTGAGCTGCGTCAGGACAACACAATGTAAGTGTCTGAAGGCCAAGGGGAAAAAAAAAAAAAATAGAGCAGAGGAAGAAAAATACTGGAAATTCCCTGTGTCGCAGCGATGGAAGAGCCTTTCTTGAAAATCAACAGCTAGGGAAAGGTTGCTCCCCGCCCAGGCCGGGGGCCTCGGGGGCGGGAGGAAGTCGAAAGCGATATTCTGAGATATTTTCAGTCTGGTGTGATGCCCGTGGATTTTCCAAAACATGAGGACCTCACGCTGGGGGGAGAGTTGAGGTTGGACTGGGGTTGACCGGGGGCGGGGCCAGGCTCAGGATGGGCCAGGACGAGGACATAAACAGAAGCTGACCCAGTTGGAGCACTCTGTTGCCCCAGCTGGCTGAGGTGCAGGCCCCTCGCAGCACTGGGAGGCCCAGGAGGTCTCCCGTTGATCCAGAGGCCTTTCTGGATCTCACCTTGATGAGAGGACCACACATGAATGCTGGGGTCCCCTGTACAGAAGGCTTGCTAGGTGGCCAGGTAGATTCTGCTTGCTCACCTCTTCTGATGGGGAGCTCACTACTTACGGTCAGCCTAACCCATTTCTGCACAACTCAGCCTGGGAGAAACAATAAAATTACTTCTGGAGGGGACACAGTGGTGAACAAAATAGACATAAATGTCTGCGCTCAGAGAGCTTTGCGACCCCATGGACTGCAGCACACCAGGCCTCTCTGTTCATCACCAACTCCTAGAGTTTATCCAAACTCATGTCCACTGAGTTGGTGATGCCATCCAACCATCTCATCCTCTGTCATCCCCTTCTCCTCCCGCCTTCAATCTTTCCCAGCATCAGGGTCTTTTCAAATGAGTCGGTTCTTCGCATCAGGTGGCCAAAGTATCGGAGTTTCAGCTTCAACATCAGTCCTTCCAACAAATATTCAGGACTGATCTTCTTTAGGATGGACTGGTTGGCTCTCCTTGCACTCCAAGGAACTCTCAAGAGTCTTCTCCAACACCACAGTTCAAAAGCATCAGTTCTTTGGCCCTCAGCTTTCTTTATAGTCCAACTCTCACATCCATACATGAGTACTGAGAAAACCATAGCCTTAACTAGACATGTTATCCAGGGATCAAACCAGCATCGCTCGCATCTCCCACATTGGCAGGGGGGTCCTTTCCCACTAGCGCCACCTGGGAAACCTGGTAGACATCATAAGCGCTATGAGAAGGGGCGTCCCTGGTGGCTCAGATGGTAAAGAAGCTGCCTGTAATGCAGGAGACCCAGGTTCGATCTTTGGGACAGGAAGATTCCCCTGGAGAAGGAAATGACTGCCCACTCCAGAATTCTTGTGTGGGGAATTCAGTGGACAGAGGAGCCTGGCGGGCTGCAGTCCAGGGGGTGGCAAAGAGTGAGACACAGCTGAGCAACTAACTCTTTCCCTTTTCATTTTCATAAGAAGGTATATCAGGGAAAGAAGCAGGAGGTGCTTGAGATACAGTTTGAAAAAGAGAAAGTTAAAGAGAAAATTCCTCCTTCCTCTCAGCTGGGAGCAGCCTCACTCTGCCCGTGGGCCCATAGCTCGTCTGCTCCTTCCATCCTGGGATAGCCCCGCTCGGTTCTGAGCTGAGCAGGGTCAGCCACTCATGCGGTGGGGGCTCTGGCCCCCTCTTTGCCCCTTTCCAGCGGCTCCGAGCTGAGTGCCTTCCCCAGAAGCTGGCACAGTGTTTTAAGCCCCCTCTCTCTCTGGATGCACTTCTGACCCCGTTTAGCTGTTTTAGAAACTGTATCCCATTGCCACCTCCTCTTGAGCTGTGGTAACTCACCCTCCCAGCAGCAGTGTCAAGACTGACTGCCCGCCTCCTTGCTGGCACTGAGCAGCCGAGAAGCTCTGCCTCCTTTGTCCAAGGTGCTGGGGGTTTGCAGACCCAAGAGTAAGAATTTGCATTTATTCCTCTTGGTTCCTCTTTCGGAATTCTCTTTTGGCACAGAGTTGGATCATGTATGAGGAAAAAAAAAGAGTTAATAGTAACATACAAAGAGTGCCTGAAAACACACACCAAAAATCAAGGAAGAAAAGCAGGCAAAGACTCTGATCAGGCCATTCACTACAGAAATGCAAATGGCCAATAAAGCCACTCCTCAGTCAGGCTGTGGTGGAGCTGCAAACAAAAAGAACAGTGAGATGCCGTTTCTCTCCCATCAGATCGGAAAACGATATTAAACATTGATGACCTCCAGTGCCAGCAAGGTGGGGGGCAGTCAAACAGTTTGGACACTGCCGGTGGGAGTGTGAGTTGCCGCAATCTTTTGGGACAGTAATCTGCCGTTTCTATTAAAGTTTAAAATGTGTGTGCCCTTTGATCCAGCAATTCCACTTTAGAGAATTTATCCTGCAAAACCGTACAGACACGTAAGGTGCTATGTCCAAGAATATTTGTTTTAAAACAAACAAAAAAAAAGGCATGCATTCCATGTTGATTAGTAGGGCAGTGCTTAAATGAATCCTGGGACATTCATTCTATAAAATATCTGGCAGCCGTATGTACGGACCTGGAACTCTGCTTGTTTATATTACTGGACAAAAAAACAAGTTGCCAAGTCAGGTACATGGTGTGATCTTATTTTTGTAAACATGTTTTGAAAGAGCAAAGAGTAAAATGGAAAGAACTCGTCACCAAACAGCTAACATTGTTTACCCCCGCCTGGGGCAAGAGGATTGCTAGGAGCAAGAGTCCTGTATTTTTATGTCTCTTCTGTATTGTTTTGACTTTCACAGTAAGTTTTTATAGCTCCAATCATTAAAGTAGTAAATATCAACGCTTTTTCTTAAAAAAGCCATTTTGAGCGGTTCTTGCCATGTCATCATAATGAACAAAGGACGGTAGGTCGGGAGGAGTAATCTGGTGGCCACGCCTCGCCTCCACAAGCAGGAGTCCCCCGTCCGCCCAGCTGGGATCCAGGCTCACCGCAGGCCCTCGGAGGAGTAATCTGGCGGCCACGCCTCGCCTCCACGAGCAGGAGTCCCGCTGCTCACTGAGCCTCGCAGTTCGCCCTGTCTCAGTTTCCCTCATCTGCCTTTTCCGTGCGTCCTGCTACCTCCGCTATTCTGTGAACAGTACTGGTTCCAGAAACTGTGCAGAAGGGACTGGGCTGGGTTTCCTGACCTGGATGAAACGTGGGGGACCAGGACAATATTCAGGTTCCCCCCTGGCATGCCAGCTCTGAGGCCATCTGCAGGCTCCGCTGGCCAGAGTGCTGGGATTGATGAGCAATATCTGCCCTTGTCAGGGGACTGGTGGACCAGTGCTCCAGATACTGAGGCATCATGCCTGGCCTAGGCCTGCAGTTCCCAACCTGGAACTTGCACAGACGTCACAGGGGACCTTAACGTGCAGATTCGGGTCTGACAGGTCTGCAGCAGGGCCCAAGAGTCTGCATTTCTAGCAGGCCCCCTGGAGGTCTGGGTCTGCGAGTCTGAAGACCTTTGCACTCTCCATTCATGGCTACCTTCTCTTCTCCTTCAAGTTTTTTCACACATTTGCGAACAGAACTGACCAACTGCTCGCCACTGTCCAGCACTGTCCAGATATCCATCACATCTCTGATCCTTGGAACAGCCCAGGTTATTATCATCTCCCTTGACAGACGAGAAACAGGAGGTCTGGGCGGGGAAAGACACCACCCACGGTTCTGCAGTCGCTGGTGGCTGATTGATTGCCCACCTCCCCTACTCCCAACCATCTTCCTGGAGCCAGAAACCAGCCAGAAAGACCCTGCTGCTCCCCGAAAACCCTTCGTCCCAGCCATAAATAAGGCCCCAGCCTGGCCAGGTCCCTCCTCCTCACAGAGCAACATTTCACAGCAGGCCGGGGCTGGGCAGCCGCGGAGGGAAGGGAGGCCTGTGGACAGCGTGAGTTATGGGCTCCGGGAAGCCCATTAGTCACCGAAGCGAGAGAAGTTAACTCGAGCTTATTAACTCTAAACGTTTATTATTCACATTGATCACCCGGCAGACAGCAGCCGCCATCCCAGCCTGGAGCTGGCCGTGCATTCTGATGGCAGGATGGTGTTGCGGCTGAAGGGAGTCCCAAGTCCCCAGGAAAGGCAAGCAGAGAGCAGGCAGCCTCTGCTGCCCCTTGCAAGAGGCAGGAAGGGCTTCTCATCACTGACCTCTCACTCGTCCACTCCCCACACATCTCCCGGCCTGTGTTCTGGGCCAGGCGTGCACAGTGTGACCCGTCTCCGCCGTCACAGACTGGCCACTCGGTGAGCGAGGTGGGACAGCCTGGTGGTGGGCAGCCCAGCCTTGTGGTCTGCCCGGTTTAATCTCCGGCTCCACCGCTCAGCAGCAGGTGACCTTTCGTTTAAGTCCTGTGACTTTTCAGACGCTGCCATTTGTCATCTATAAAGTGGGGACACGCTCGTTCACTGGATGGATAATTTATTGAGTCCCTATGGACAGAAAGGCTCGCTGCCCTCAGGGAATTTGTATTTGGAGATGGAGACAGATAGGAAGCAGTTGAAGAACACAAATGGAAAAGAGTCATTTCAGATAGCTGTGAGTGCCAGGAGGCAAATTGGCTCGCACGGTGGAGAGTGACTAGCAGCACTGGGGGGACATCAAGGAGGTGGCACTTGAGCTGAGACCCGAATGACAGGCAAGAGGCAGCCGGGGAGAGAGCTTGGCCAAGGGGAGGCCAGGCAGAGGGAGCAGACTGGGAGGGCACGCCGCGGAGTGTAGGGACTGGAGAAGAGGTGGGGGCCTGGGAGTTCCATGAGACGAGGGAGGAGAGAAATGGGGCCCACAGCCTTTGTGGGACCGCAGATGTCACTGCATGGAGTGGTTTGGAGCTAAAAGAGCTGGCACGGATGTTCCCATCTTTCATCTCTCTCCACGGTTGTGATGAAGTGCAGTGGACACGGGGGGCCTCAGTCTGAGCCCCGTTGCAGGACAAAGCCCCAGTCCCCCAGCTGCAGTGATGCTGGCCGCTAACGGCCGACAGCTGCCCCTCTCCCGAGCATTGCGCTCGGTGCCACCCTTCTCCAGGACCCCTTCCCTCAAGGTGGGACCACCTCCACAGTGCTCTCGGCGCTCCAGAGCTGGGGGGAGGGGCGGGGAAGGGGCCAGGAAGAGGCCAGTCTCCAGCGGGGACCACAGCCTCGCTTGGCATCTTGCCCCGGCCTCCCTTGTTCCTGCCGAGAGTGCTTCTTCAATAATTCATGTGCACCCGGATCCCTGAGTGGGGCTCTTGCTTCTACGGGACTCAACCTAAGACACAGGATTAGGTCCAACAGGGACTGTAAAGGCTGAACCCAAGGCTTGCCGCGCAGTGGTCACTCAGGGCGAGCAGCTTCTCTGGTTTCACTAAGGCATTCGTGCTTCTAGCACCGGAAGCCCTGCCACCCAGGAAGCCCCTCGGTCCCCGGCAAGCCAGGATGGTTGGTCGCTGCTAACTGCTTGATGCAATTCATTCATCCATCCCACAAATGCCGCCTGGCGGGAGCCTGTGCCTGGCTCTGTGAGCAGAGTCACGATCAGATTCCTCCTCACAGAGCTCACAGCCCAGCTCCAGGAGGCTGGCAGTGGCATCAGACCTCACTCAGACCTGCAGGTCAGGAGAGCTGTTCTTGAAGGGGGAGGAGCTGCTGCCCAGCAAATGAGGCTGGGGCCGGGGGCGGGGGCGGTCTCAGGACAGCACCCAACCTGGGGAGCTGATGGTCAGGAAAGCCCTGAGCTTCAGATCTCTGGATGCAGAGACAGGCGGCAAGAAGCAGGTTCTGGGGTGCCACTGGCCATGCCCTCAGCTGCTCCAGACAACAGGAAAGCCAGGATGCCTGCAAAGCAAAAACCTCTTTGGGGAGAGCCTTCTGGGGCCACTGAGGCCCCTGGGTCACCAGTTAAGATGGTTAAGACAGGACAGGGAAACTCCCGTGAGCCCCACAACAGTCCAGATAAATGGGCTGAGTGTCTCCATTTTACAGACAGGAAAACTGAGGCTTAAAGAGGAATGGTCACTTGCCCAAAGTCACCCAGCCTGTGAGTGGTACAGCCTTGTTGGGAGGGGGGGTGTCCCAGGACTCTCAGGCTCCACAGCCACCAGGCTACCTCATTAGTTCTCTGGACAAGGAAGGCATTCCAGCCTGCATTTGATTCATCCCTGTCTACACCTCCCCTCTCCTCCACTCTCTGATTTTAGATGGAAGTGGATGAAAGTGCAGGTCACAGAGCCAGCCTGCCTGGGTCCAGACCACAGACCTGCCTTCTCTCTCTGTGCCTCAAGGGCCTCGTCTCTCAAAGAGGGGGTCACAAGAGCACCTCCCTCCAAGGCTAGCTGTAAAGATTAAACAAGTTAATATATGGAAAGCACTTAGAGCACAGTCTGGCACATTGTCTCAGCTATTATTGCTCTCTTTATTACCATGACTTAGAACAAGCAAGTCATAAAGTAAAACATTGGATACAACCTGAATGCTCCGCAGCACAGGGGTCATTACGCCAGCCATGACTGAGCGATTTCACAGACACGGCAGTGACTAAGAGGCGGTCTCGGCACAACTGCAGACGCTAGACTGAGAAGAGAATAGCAAGCGCAGAGCTCGACCAGCATGGCTGGAACCACCAGACTGGTAACAGCACAGACCCTGCAGTGAGGTGCAATGTGATGAGTTTAAATAAATGCTGGATCGGTTAGATATGCACATGGAGGGAAAAAGATGCTTGACTTCTACCTCAGACCACACGCCCGCATCTGCTTCAGTGGACTCTGAGCACCGACTGTCCTGACCGGAACACTGGCTCTTTCTATATGAAATGCCGGGCTGGATGAATCACAAGCTGGAATCAAGTTTGCTGGGAGAAATATGAGCAACCTCAGATATGCAGATGATACCACTCTAATGGCAGAAAGCTGAGAGGAACTAAAGAGCCTCTTGAAGACAGTGAAAGAAGAGAGTGAAAAAGCTGGCTTAAAATTTAGCATTCAAAAAGCTAAGATCATGGCATCCAGTCCCATCATGACAAATAGATGGGGAAGAAGTGGAAACAGTGACAGATTTTATTTTCTTGGACTCCAAAGTCACTGCAGACAGTGACTGCAGCCATGAAGTTAAAAGACGCTTGCTCCTTGGAAGGAAAGCTATGACAAACCTAGACAGCATATTCAAAAGTAGTGACTCACTTTGCTGACAAAGGTCCGTCTAATCAAAGCTATGGTTTTACCAATAGCTTGTGTGTGCATGTGAGAGTTGGACCTTAAAGAAGGCTGAGTGCCAAAGAATTGATGCTTTTGAACTGGGGTGCTGGAGAAGACTCTTGAGAGTCCTTTGGACTGCAAAGAGATGAAACCAGTCAACTTTGAAGGAAATCAACTCTGGATATTCATTGGAAGGACTGATGCTGGAGCTCTAATACTTTGGGCATCTGATGTGATGAGCCGACTCATTGGAAAAGACCCTGATGCTGGGAAAGATTGAGGGCAGGAGGAGAAGGGGACGACAGGGGATGAGATGGTTGGATGGTGTCACTGACTCAATGGACATGAATTTGAGAAAACTCCAGGAGATAGTGAAGGACTGGAAAGCCTGGTGTGCTGCAGTCCATAGGGTTGCAAAGAGTTGAACAGGACTTAGCGACTGAACAACAACGTTTTCCCAGTCTTGCACTTTGAAGTACGTAACCTTATGAGAAAATGTGAGAACTTGGAATAATAAAGCCACTTAAAGAGCGTGCACAGACTCTGATGAGGAAGCCAAAGTGAATTTCAGAGGCGTCGATGGCTCCACATGAATGAAAATTTCGGCTGTGATGGTTGTCCTTTCAATAAAATGATAATCCTTTATTCTGAAGTTTGGTCGCATAACTCGCCCCAGTCCAAGATAATCACAAGAGTGGGAAGCTGAATTTTAGGCAACAAATAGTCAATAAGAAAGTTCCGATTTCCTTTGGAGAAAAAGGAAAACATGTTTTGTTGTCCCCCGACAGTGAGATGGAAAAAAAAAAAAAAACAAGGGAAAAGTCACCCCACGCTTTCCTTGTGGCCGTGGGCCCCCACCGCCGAGGCGCCGCGAGGAAGTCGAAGGCTGACTGAGCAAAACATGTTTTCCCTCAGCAGGACGTCTGTAGGAACTGTTGGAATCAATTATTGGGAAACACAAAAATAAAACAGACTTCAGCCCGTGGTAAACACTACCCCTTGTTTCTGGGATCAGGAAAACAAAGGTTGGGATTGGGGTCAGCCTGGAACGGTGGACCTACACTCCAGGCAGGAGGCCGAGATCCCGGCTCTGGTGAGACCTGGCGAGGCTGGAAGCCTTCCCCGGCCTCACTTTACCCAGCTGCAAACCCACGATCCTGCGTCCGTGTCACAGAGCTGGGGGAGCTTACTGCTCAGTACGTGTGTACTTGGCTTCTGTTCCCTGCCAGGCTGGGGGCTGGGCTCTCGGAGATGCTGCTGCAGAAGCTGTGACGTGCACGGGGCCAGCCTCACGGGCACGTGGCCTTGGCAGGCACGCAGGGACCCATGACCAGCAGGGCCCGGGCTTGGTTTAAACCTCTGTGTTCTACGGTCACCGTGTGAAATTCTTGATTTTCGAACAGGAGGCACTGCATTTTCATTTTGCTCTGGGCCCCACAGCTGCATGGCTGCGCCTGGCTTTTTGCTTGTGCTCTGAGCGTGTCTGACCTCCAGGGTCCCTTCCGAGGCTTGGCACAGACAGGGTGTTGATACACGGGGTTGAAACAAATGTCAGAAGAGAGGCTGGGGTTACAGACACTGCCCTGCCGCTGCCCCAGGTGTGTGCCCTGGTCACAAGGGATCCCTCCAACCCACGTCCCTGCCACTGTTTGGGGGGAAATTATCTCCATTTTGTTTGGGAAGGTCCTGAGATAAGGGCTGTGGGAAAAGCATCAGCTGGGGTCACAGCCTTCTACTGCTCTTCTGTTTTCCTAAGCAACTCCCTGGGCCTCGGTTTCCTCATCTGTAAAATGGGTATAGTCATACCTGTCACACATGGTGCCTGTGATGATTAAACATAATGTGTAAAGCACCACAGCTCCACCAGTTTGAGGAGGCACCGAGCCCACGTCTGTGCAGGTGGGGGAGTGTCTGCATCCCAAAGGAGACAGATCCTCCTCAGGCTTTAAAAGTAAGTTTGACCAGACCCTGGAGCAAGGTCTGGACGCTGCTGCCTGTTCACTAGTGAAATGTGAACACAGTGTGTTTATGAATAGCTAAAAATTAGTCAAACTATCAAGTCAGAGAGGAGTGGCGTATGGATTAGACCTTCACAGACACAAGCACATGTCTACCTGCTGAAAGACTTCAGGTCGTAATTGATGGCCTGTTCTGTGCCAGGTACTTCTTCCCTAATAATACTCAGTAATGATATCTAATGTTGTTGTTGTTGAGTTGCTCAGTTGTGTCCGACCCTTTGCAACCCCATGGACTGCAGCACGCCAGGCTTCCCTGTTCCTTTACCATCTCCTGGACTTTGCTCAGACTCACGTCCTTTGAGTCGATGATGCCATCCAACCATCTCATCCTCTGTCGCCCCCTTCTCCTCCTGCCTTCCGTCTTTCCCAGCATCAGGGTCTTTTCCAATGAGTCAGCTCTTTGCATCAGGTGGCCAAAGTATTGGAGCTTAGCCTCAGCATCAGTCCTTCCAATGAGTATTCAGGGCTGATTTCCTGTAGGATGGCCTGGCTGGATCTCCTTGCTGGCCGGACAGTATCTAACATACTGAGTGCTTATGTGTTAACAGGCACCAGGCTCGGCACTGCAGGGTCATTGATTCCTTCACCTCTCCTAGTGGGCATGTGGCGTGGTGCTCGAAGTGCCCCCTCTTACAAAGGAGGGTGAACCCCCAGTGGGACAAGGACTTGCTGGGGGCCCAGAGCTGGGAGGTAGGCCGGGCCTGGAGGCTCAGACCCCAGAGTGTGGTCCACACCCGCATCCCAAAGTCTGAGCTCTGTCCCCGGCTAAGACGGTGAGATCATGGGGATCCACCAGACCACGTGCAGAAGGTCCCCTCCCTCATATGCCGTCCCCCACCCCCCGCCCAGGGCCTCCCCTGAACTGGAGGGGGTCAGGCTCTGGCTAGCAGCCCCCTCTGCCAGAGGGCAGCTAGGAGGTGTCTCCTGCTGGGCGCCCTGTGTGTTGACCGCAGCCCCTGCTGGAAGGATGGAGACCCCGGCAGCGGTGTTCCCAGATTGAACCTGCTTTGTTTATCTGAGTGTGGATTTCAGGTAGGAGAGGCTCACCCCCCAGAAACTGATGATGTCCACAGCAGGGAGTGAAATTGCCTCCGGGTCCCTCCACACAGGTGCACACGTGCTTATTAAGCTAATTAATACGGCCTTTCCAGAGCCGCTGTCTCCCCCGCTCTCTGCCACTGGCCAGCAGAGAGATGCAGCTCCACTGCGGAGCTCCACGGGGAAAAATAAACCCTGAGTCAGGCCCTGTGGCTGAGGCATCAGAATGCCTCTTTTACAAGCACCAGCCTCGCTGGTCCGTCAGGACACCGCCACCTCGGTTGTGCAGAGATGTCCTGCGAGGGGATGACGGTCCTGTGAGGATGTAAGCTCCCCGTCACAGGGGGCAAGTCAGGAGCAGGCGGCCGTCAGGGGTTGGAGGTTGGAATCGACCACTTGGCAGGCCTTCTGGGGGCTCGCCCAGTGTGTCAGGGCGGAGTTTGGACACACCCCTGCCCCTTCTGATGTTCCTGCACACTGCTGGATTATTAATGGGCAGGCTCTCGTCTGATGACCCAGTTGGAACCTCAGGCTCTGTGGCCGGAAAGGGTCCCTGTGCTCCTCCTAGCCTGATCTCCACTCACAGTGGGGCCTCCACAGCCGCAGCCCCATGTTTCCCAAAAGAAGAACCTCTGCCTCAACCCCAGGGACCCTTAGCTTACTGGGCCTGGAATGGGCTTTTGGAAGTCATCCTTGAACAGCCCAGAAAGTGCTTCAGACCAGGAGGTTTGTATCCCCCTGGGTTAACCCAGTGATGTGGTCAATAGCAGTGGCCCAGACAAACCCTCAGAGGTTTTTTCAGAAAGTCAGTCACCTTTCCTTGTCCGCGTGCGAGGCCCCTTTCAGCGTTCAGAAGGGTAAGGAGAATGGCGCAGGCCACTGGGCTTCCCCTCAACTCCACCCCTCCTAGCCGTGTGGTCTCAGGCTCAAGACTTTGCTTCTCTGAGCCTCAGTTTCCTCACCTGAAAAATGGAGAGAATGCTGGCTCCCTCCCAGTGCACTAGCCCCCAACACAGTTCTTGTGAAAATGAAAGCGGTCGTCACTCAGTCGCGTCCGACTCTTTGTGACCCCGTGGACTGTAGCCCGCCAGGCTCCTCCATCTGTGGGATTCTCCAGGCGAGAGGACTGGAGTGGGCAGCCGTGCCCTTCTCCAGGGGATCTTCCTGACTCGGGGATCAAACCCAGGTCTCCTGCATTACAGGCAGACTCTTCACTGTCTGAGTCAGCAGGGACGTCCCCAACACAGTTCTGGTGACTGTCAGTTGCTGAACCAAGTCAGTTTCTTTACAGTTCAGTTCAGGCCCTCAGTCGTGTCTGACTCTTTGCGACCCCATGAACCACAGCATGCCAGGCCTCCCTGTCCATCACCAACTCCCGGAGTCCACCCAAACCCATGTCCATTGAGTCGGTGATGCCATCCAACCATCTCATCCTCTGTCGTCCCCTTCTCCTCCTGCCCTCAATCTTTCCCAGCATCGGGGTCTTGTTCAAATGAGTCAGCTCTTCACATCAGGTGGCCAAAGTATTGGAGTTTCAGCTTCAACATCAGTCCTTCCAAGGAACACCCAGGACTGATCTCCTTTAGGATGGACTGGTTGGATCTCCTTGCAGTCCAAGGGACTCTCAAGAGTCTTCTCCAACAACACAGTTCAAAAGCATCAATTCTTCGGCACTCAGCTTTCTTTATAGTCCAACTCTCACATCCATACATGACCACTGGAAAAACCATAGCCTTGACTAGACGGACCTTTGTTGGCAAAGTAATGTCTCTGCTTTTGAATATGCTATCTAGGTTGGTCATAACTTTCCTTCCAAGGAGTAAACATCTTTTAATTTCCTGGCTGCAATCACCATCTGCAGTGATTTTGGAGCCCAGAAAATAAAGTCAGCCACCGTTTCTACTGTTTCCCCATCTATTTGCCATGAAGTGATGGGACCAGATGCCATGATCTTAGTTTTCTAAATGTTGAGCTTTAAGCCAACTTTTTCATTCTCCTCTTTCACTTTCATCAAGAGGCTCTTTAGTTCTTCTTCACTTTCTGCCATAAGGGTGATGTCATCTGCATATCTGAGGTTATTGATATTTCTCCCGGCAATCTTGATTCCAGCTTGTGCTTCCTCCAGCCCAGCGTTTCTCATGATGTACTCTGCATAGAAGTTAAATAAGCAGGCTGACAATATACAGCCTTGATGTACTTCTTTTCCTATTTGGAACCAGTCTGTTGTTCCATGTCCAGTTCTAACTGTTGCTTCCTGACCTGCATACAGGTTTCTCAAGAGGCAGGTCAGGTGGTCTGGGATTCCCATCTCTTTCAGAATTTTCCACAGTTTATTGTGATCCACACATTCAAAGGCTTTGGCATAGTCAATAAAGCAGAAATAGATGTTTTTCTGGAACTCTCTTGCTTTTTCCATGATCCAGTGGATGTTGGCAATTTGATCTCTGGTTCCTCTGCCTTTTCTGAAACCAGCTTGAACATCAGGAAGTTCACGGTTCACGTATTGTTGAAGCCTGGCTTGGAGAATTTTGAGCATTACTTTACTAGCGTGTGAGATGAGTGCAATTGTGCGGTAGTTTGATCATTCTTTGGCATTGCCTTCCTTTGGGATTGGAATGCAAAGGACCTTTTCCAGTCCTGTGGCCACTGCTGAGTTTTCCAAATTTGCTGGCACATTGAATGCAGCACTTTCACAGCATCATCTTTCAGGATTTGAAATAGCTCAACTGGAAATCCATCACCTCCACTAGCTTTGTTCGTAGTGATGCTTCCTAAGGCCCACTTGACTTCACATTCCAGGATGTCTGGCTCTAGGTGAGTGATCACACCATGGTGATTATCTGAAGATGTGAAGATCTTTTTTGTACAGTTCTGTGTATTCTTGCCACCTCTTCTTAATATCTTCTGCTTCTGTTAGGTCCCTGCCATTTCTGTCCTTTATTGAGCCCTTTATTGAGTCCTTTATTCATCTTTGAATGAAATGTTCCCTTGGTATCTCAAATTATCTTGAGTGAAGAGATCTCTAGTCTTTCCCATTCTATTGTTTTCCTCTATTTCTTTGCACTGATCACTGAGGAAGGCTTTCTTATCTCTCCTTGCTGGTCTTTGGAACTCTGCATTCAAATGGGTATATCTTTCCTTTTCTCCTTTGCTTTTCGCTTCTCTTCTTTTCACAGCTATTTGTAAGGCCTCCTCAGACAGCCATTTTGCTTTTTCGCATTTCTTTTCCGTGGGGACGGTCTTGCTCCCTGTCTCCTGACAATGTCACGAACCTCCATCCATAGTTCATCAGGCACTCTGTCTGTCAGATCTAGTCCCTTAAATCTATTTCTCACTTTCACTGTATAATCATAAGGGATTTGATTTAGGTCATACCTGGGTGGTGTAGTGGTTTTCCCTACTTTCTTCAATTTAAGTCTGAATTTGGCAATAAGGAATTCATGACCAGAGCCACAGTCAGCTCCTGGTCTTATTTTTGCTGACTGTATAGAGCTTCTCCATCTTTGGCTGCAAAGAATATGATCAATCTGATTTCGGTGTTGACCATCTGGTGATGTCCATGTGTAGAGTCTTCTCTTGTGTTATTGGAAGAGGGTGTTTGCTATGACCAGTGCATTCTCTTGGCAACACTCTATTAGCTTTTGCCCTGCTTCATTCTGTACTCCAAGGCCAAATTTGCCTATTACTCCAGGTGTTTCTTGACTTCCTACTTTTGCATTTCTTTACAGGGCAGACACTTAACCCTAGGTCCCCTCGCCTCCCACCAGCTCTTGAGAGCTGCTTTCCGGGTGAGAGACACGTGTCTTCAGACTGTGGCAGTGAGCGGGCCCGGGAAGGGGGCCTCTGTCACTGTCGTCCCTTAGATGTGCCACAGACATGGGAGCAGCACGCTGCATGCCCTGCCAGGCTCTGCCCCAGGCGCCCTGTCCAGGTGGGGAGGTGGACACCACACAGGGAGACAAGTGAAGTCCTGAGACCATCTCAGGTGTGGGTAAGTGCGGGCGGAGACAGGACACTGGTGAGGGGTCAGCGAGGGATGCACCTGTGAAGAGGTGCCACAGGAGACCTGATGGTGGCTGGGGGTGGGGTGGGGGTCCACCCAGCCCTGTGCTGAGGATTTAGGGAGGCATTTTATTTTCTTTTTACCATTAGCCTAGTCATTCTATCTTGGACCGATGCTAACTTACTCTGAAATCATTCACTTTTCTTTTTTTTTTAATAAATGTATTTGTTTTTAACTGGAGGAGGATTGCTTTGCAGTGTTGTCTGGGTCTCTGCCATGCATCAGCGTGAGTTAGCCACAGGCATATGTATGTGCCCTCAGTCTTGAGCCCCTCTCCCACCTCCCTCCCCACCCCACCCCTCTAGGCTGTCACAGGGCTTGAGCTCCCTGCGTCACACAGCAAATTCCCCAGAACAGACTGTGGACGCAGCAGAGGAAGGACAGGAAGGGATAAATTGGGAGATGCGGCGGGGAAAGGACAGGGAGGGATAAACTGGGAGAGGAACACTGAAACATACACATCCTCATACGGGAAGGCGCTTGGTGGTGGTGGTGGTTGTGTTAGTCGCTCAGTCGCGTCCGACTCTTTGCGACCCCATGGACTGCAGCCCACCAGGCTCCTCTGTCCACAGGACTCTCCAGGTGTGGATACTGGAGCGGGTTGCCATGCCCTCCTCCTGGGAAGGCACTTTAAGCTAAGCTAAGTCACTTCAGTCGTGTCCGAGTCTGTGCGACCCCATAGACAGCAGCCCACCAGGCTCCCCCATCCCTGGGATTCTCCAGGCAAAAACACTAGAGTGGGTTGCCATTTCCCTCTCCAATGCATGGAAGTGAAAGTGAAGTCGCTCAGTCGTGTCCGATCCTCAGCGACCCCATGGACCGCAGCCCACCAGGCTCCTCCGTCCATGGGATTTTCCAGGCAAGAGTACTGGAGTCGGGTGCCACTGCCTTCTCCAGGGAAGGCACTTTCAGTTCAGTTCAGTTCAGTCGCTCAGTCGTGTCCGACTCTTTGTGACCCCATGAACTGCAGCACGCCAGGCCTCCCTGACCATCACCAACTCCCAGAGTTCACTCAAACTCACGTCCATCGAGTCAGTGATGCCATCCAGCCATCTCATCCTCTGTCGTCCCCTTCTCCTCCTGCCCCCAATCCCTCCCAGCATCAGAGTCTTTTCCAGTGAGTCAACTCTTTGCATGAGGTGGCCAAAGTACCGGAGTTTCAGCTTTAGCATCATTCCTTCCAAAGAAATCCCAGGCCTGATCTCCTTTAGAATGGACTTTAGAGAGCAGGAAAAGTCCCAGGAGCCGGAGGGGTCCAGGCAGGGTCTGGGAGGCAGAGGAAGGCCAGTGTGGCCAAGTCAGGGCAGGGGGACGGGGTGGAGAGGAGTCCAGTGGGGCAGGGAGTGCGGGGCCGGAGGTGACAGCGAATGCCACACCACGTCCTCCTCGAAGCAGGCCTCTGGCATCCGAGGTGGGGAGGGTGGGTGTGTCCTGGTGGGCCGCCGAGGAGAAGGCTGCCCCCCAGCGCCAGTGCAGACCACCTCTCCCCAAGACTCAGGGCTCTCCTGGGTCCCAGGGCAAGGGCCCCCAGGAAACGCTGTCACTCGTGGTGGCCCCTCCAGCCAGAGACAGATCTTTAAACACGCGGACGGCCGTGCCTGCCTCACCTGCCCAGCTCTGAGGACAAACCTGGCTCCCGGCTGCCCCCTCGCCCTCCCCGGCCTCAGGGTCCCCAGACGGCACAGCTGCCACCCCGCCGCCCACAGCACCGGCCATTCCCTGTGAGTCTCAGGCCTGCATGGACGTGTGGGCCTTGGCCGCCCCCGCCCCCCATGTACACACAGCCTGCAAGGCAGGAGCTTAGTGCTGTCCCAGCCACATCCGGGGCCTGGAACAGCACGAGTGCGCATGTGCCAGACGAACAGGCACCGCAGCCCTGCGCTGTGGCCGGTTTCACAGGTAGAGAAACCGAGGCTGGAAGGCCCAGCCGCCAGTCCCGCCCCGCCAGGAACCCAGCCAGCCCAGAGCCAGGCTTCAGCGGAGCCGGCTGACCTCTGACCCCGCCGTGTGCCCCGCTGCACTCGACTCGTCCTCGGAGTTAAGAACCTCCACGTTGCCATCCATCCAATGGGTATCCGGGCCCTGCCCCCCACCCCTGCCCCCGAGTGCTGGTGAGATTTGGAGGACATGACCTACGCAGCGCCACCCCCATAAGGGGCTGGTGCGAAGGGGCCTCCACCAGGCCGGACCTCAGAAGGGTTAACCTGGCCTCTTTGTCCCACGGTTGCCATGGGGACAGTTCCTGTCCTTCAGGAAGCAGGGAGAGCAGTTTCCTGTTTTGAAGAAGGCTCGAGGGCTGTTTTCCTCCAATCAGCCTGCCCAGAGAGGGGCAGGAAGCCTAGGGCCGGGCCACCCCTGCCGCTGGGTGTGTGGTGGAGCCATGCCCACGCCCAGCCGGCCAGGAGGGGCCTCGTGGAAATGCGGCCTCGGGAAAAAGCCAACGGGGCAGCAGAAAGGAAAAAAAAAAATATGGCTGGCCGGAAGAGGGCGGTCACTTCCTCCACAGACCTTGGATCCCACCCAGTGGTGATAAAAACTCTGAGTGGCCCTGCCCGGCCCCGGACTCCGCTCTCCCCCACGCTCAGCCCTTCCTTGGGGCGTCAGAAGCCAGCTGGACAAAGGCCTTCAAGGCCCCTGCTTGTCCCCCTCAGCTTTGTGCATCCTGGACGCATCAGCCCCACTGGGCTTCCCACTGACCCCCAGTTCCTACCCGCACCCTGTGTGGCAGCTCTCTCCTGCTCCAGTCTGCTTGTGTGATTTTTTTTTTTTTTTTCAGGGCGCAGAGCAAAGCCTGCCTCCTCCTGGAAGGCTTCCTTGCATGGATTTGAACTCTGCATCTTGAATCAGCAGCATGCATGAACTTAGGCCTAATCTCTCTCGGGGGCCCTGCTCCCAGCCTCCGTCGGTCACCCTGCCTCCAGGCTTGCCCCTCTGGCTCCTCTCCCACTCTGGCTACCACACAGGTCTGGCCCTGTCACCCCCTCCCTCCCCTATAAATACTCTGAGCCTTCCTGTCACCTGCAGTGTACAGTCCAGACTCTCTGGCTGGCCATTGGAGACCTTGCCCCAGGCCTGCCCTCTTCCATCCCCACAGGCTGTATCCCCACCTGGAATGACAACCTTGCCCTCCCCCTTAAACGCCGCTTGACCTTTAAAGCGCAGCCCCTTGTCACCAGCCCTTCCCCAGCCCCACGGCCCAACTCAGCCCTCTGCCTTCACCCCCAGCTCTACTGTGCCATGGTGAGCTGATCCAACCCCTTTTCTCAGAGCAAACCACCAGCTCCTCAAGTACAGGAAAGGGAAGAGAGAGGGGAACTCACATCCTTCAACCCTCGCCACGACCTGAGAGAAAGGTCTCCTTGTTCCCATTTTACAGAGGACAAAATCGAGGTGCACGGAGTTGAGGTGTCCCCCCACCCCAAGGCCACAGGGTCAGTGACTGGTGAAACTAGGGGCCTTCAGGACGCCCCCTCCTCCCTGACTTCGAGCCTAGCCCGGTGTGTGTGGGGTGGGGGTGGGGGCTGATCTCTGGGGTGCAGGAAGGGAGGGGCGGCCTTGCCAAGCCGAGTCCACCCCAGGCAGGTGTCTGGCTCAGACCTGGTCACCCCTGGAGCCAAGAAGGCAACTCAGTTACTTTCCAGGGGGAGATAAGCCCTGAAGCTGATGCTGTCGAGGCCACGGGGTTGTGGGGCAAGCAGCCCAAGAGGCTGTGGGGCCTGGCGTCACTTCCTTTTGAATACCACGCACAAGGCGTGGCCGCCCGCGTGGAACCCAGGAAACCAGGGGTATCTGCTACAGAGAGGGCTGTGAAGGTGGCTGGCCCACGCCCCAGCTTTATGCCAGCACTCCCATCTCGGCCAGAAACAAAACCCCAGGCTGGAGCAGGAAGCTGGGCCCCGGCTCCCCCACCATGCTCCTGGGGGCCCCCACGTTGCTGCGTCTCACCGGTCCCGTTATACAGAGGCTGCTCAGTAAATGCTCCTTCCCATCCCTCTTCCGCGCTGATTGTGGGGCGTGCCTGCCCCCCGTTCCCCGTATACTTTGTTTGGCAGCATTTGGACACCAACTATGTCGTACGTGTTCTAAATGATTAATGATCATTTCTGGAGCAACTCCCGTCTCCCCTTCCCCGCTCCTGAACGCTTTAGATAATTTATCTCCTTTTACGACCAGACACCATTATCATGTCCTTGACAGGGTGGCAGAAGTGGGTAAGAAAGCCAGCCAGGGTGCAATCCCCACGACTCACTAGCTGCGCATCCCCGGGCGAACGCCTCGGCCTCGCTGTGCCTTGGTAGCCTCCTGGGTAACCCAGGGGGTCATAACACTGCCTACTTCATAGGCTTCTTGAGAAAAGTAAATGACCTACCAAGACACCAAATAAGTAAAGAGACTTACGTGCGTGTGTGCAAAGTTGCTTGTCGTGTCCACGTCTTTGCGACCCCAAGGACTGTAGCCCACCAGGCTCCTCTGTCCATGGAATTCTGTAGGCCAGAGTACTGGAGTGGGTTGCCATGCCCTCCTCCAGGGGATCTTCCGGACCCAGGGAGCGAACCCGCATCTCCTGTGTCTCCTGCCATGGCAGGCACTAGCGTCACTTACTGAGTGCACCAACTAAGCGCTCAGCAAATACCAGCTATCAGAGGGGATGCTGAGGCTGGGACCTGCCCTCCCGCCCAGGTCACTCCAGTGTGGCTCCTGACCACCAAGCCCTACCGCCTGTCCGGGATGCTTGGCCGTGGAGCTCACGCCGCCTGGGTGCTCCCTGTTTCTGCACATCCAGCTTCGGTGCTGGCTCCGCCTTTGGCCGAGGCTGCAGGCAGGCGGGAGCAAGGAGCTGGATTTCAGTGGTCTGGATCTACGGCCACCTAAGTTGCGTGCAGGGCACCACGGGGTTCCGACTTGGGTCTTGGATGTCAGGAGGTGTGGCTCCCAGCTTTGGAATCCCCTGACTCACCATATTTTTCCCGCTGGGCCTCAGTTTCCCAGCCTGTCGAGTCGGCGTAACACCTACCGTGAGTGGCTCACGTCTGCTGAGAGCAGGAAGTAAAGTGGTGAATGATTTCAGAAACGTGAAACCTAGGCAGCCTTTGTGCCCATCTCAGAGAGAGCAGCACACCCTGAGAGTTAAGAACACATTCTCAGGGCGAAGCGGATGGGAGTTCTGGCTGCACCGGAAGGGCCTGTCAGTTCACCAGCCTGGGCCTCGGTTTTCCCATGTGTGAAACGGACAGGTAATAAACCCTTTACAGGGTTCCTGGGAAGAATATGTGCGTGAAAGGCTCAAAACCAGAGCGAGGGTGGTCATCACCGCCACACAGCATTTACCCCCATTCCTGAGCTCCGAGAGCGGTTATGGCTCAGTTCCACGCGGACTAAGCAAGTCCAACCACCAGTATTAGCTCCGGATGTTTGTAAAGCCCTCTCGTCTCTCCCATCCATTTTCTCGTATTAGGAAAAGCAAACAAAGCAGTAAGCGTTTCAACTTCACAGCCCATCACTCCACACCACCGTGCGGTTTCAGCTAAACAAGTTCAGACCTGGGTTGTTTTTGTTTTTTTTTTCCCCAACTGCCCGTGGTGCTATGATTTTTTTAAAGTAGACTTTGCTTAGTCTCAAATCCCAAATTCAACAGTTGTGACAAGGTCTTAACCAAGCACCAAGGTCTCTTCCTGCCCTCCCTTCTCCCTTCCGCAGGCCCTACAGGGAAGGGTAAGTTGGCCATTGGCTGAGTTATCTGAGCCTTCTGCTCCTGCCTTGGGGGTGGGGTGGGGTGGGGGGGTATGGTCCTTGGTTCTTTGGGTTTTACTGTTAGTTCTCAGAAACGATCTCAGCTTTTAAAACAGATTTCCTCTTGCATCAAATATCTCAGTGATTGCTCCACTCCCTCCTTCGCATCCATATTCAAGTGGACGCCTCCCTCCCTCCGCACCAGCACCTCCATTGCCTCCTCCCGCAGCACCAGCGACACCACAACATCACGCCTGCCACCCTCACTGTGAATGACACAGCTACTCCCAGCCCCTCGCCACCCACCCCCCACCTCCCCCCCCCGCCCCCATCACACCTCACCACCTCCATCACCTTCTCCACCGCTTCCACACAGGGATCCATACAGTTTACGAAGAGCCTGTCTTAAGCAACACAAAGTCTGCCATCACTTTCCCATTTCAGAGGCAAAAGAATTTCCCCACAAAAGGCCAGAGGCTTAAGGACTCTGTGGCAGTTCAGAGATGAAGAAGTCCTTTGAAAGGGCCAAATTCATTTCTGAATCTGGAGAAACAGGGAGGTACACCCTGGAACCCTTGCCTGAAAGTGTGCATAATCTGATCCTGTACTGTGGGGTTAAAAGATGGAAAAATCAAACCCTACAGACTTGGTTAGGTGTATGAACATGCTTGGCGAGTGCGAAAACACTATATAAGATTTTTCATCCTGATTGGGGGAAACATGTATCGAGTCCTGTCTTCACTGTGTGCACTGAACACCTTCTGTGTCAGGCATCACCTGGCTCATGAAACAATTCAAATCACACCTTCATACAGGTTATATATATTTGAGTGAGCACCTAATAGGCACCAGGGGTCTTCCCTGGTGGCTCAGCAGTAAAAAATCCGCCTTCAACACAGGAAGACTTGGGTTTGATCCCTGGGTCAGTAAGATCCCCGGAGGAGGAAATGGCACCCATTATTGATATACAGCTCCAGTCTTCTTGCCTGGAGAATCCCATGGGCAGGGAGCCTGACGAGCTACAGTCCACGGGGTCGCCAAGAGCCAGACACGACTGAGACAATTGGCACCTGGAGTTCTGCTGGGTGCTGGCCCCCAGATTCCTAGAAACCTGCCAACCTTCTGATAATGTATTAATAAGGAGGCAGAGGTCAGAGAATTAAGTTGTCACTGCAATGAGAACCTGGGGAAGTCTTCTCTAGTCCTCTGGACTTTGGCAGCACATCTGGCCAAAAGGTAATGGATCGAGTTATCCAGGGCAGGGTTCCTCCAGAGGGATGAACAGATCACCTGGAGAGCTTGTTAAAATGCAGCCTGTGGTTCACTGGGGCTGGGCTGGGGTCTAAAACTCTGCATTCTTAAGAAGCACCTGAGTGCCACTGCGGGGCTCCATGGACATCGCTCAGAGCTGTGAGGTGTTTCATCTATGCAATGAAAGTATCTGGTTCTCTGGGGACCACCTGGACCAAAGGCTGGACCACAGGCATCTAGGTTCAGGGAGGACAGTCACGGCTGCAAAAAGCTTCATGTCCATTTGGAATTCTGCCTCCTCGCAAGCTCCCAGCACAGCTGGTCAAAGTCACAAAAATTCTAGCCTCTGCCATTTTCAGTCCCAGAAAATCCCAAACAACTGTCCGAACCTCTGTCCCAGGCCTTTATTTTTGTGGACAACACATAATTTGTGAAGACCTACTAAGTGCTGGGTTCTATATTGGACACCAGGGCTGCAGGGGTCAGCAGAGCAGACACAGGCCGTGCTCTGGAGCCATCACCCTGGCAAGGGGTCACTTCTGGGCCTTTACTCTCCACGTGAGGGACAGGAAGGCACATAGTGGATACACTGGCTAAATTGCCTGGTGGTTGGTGGTTTACTTGCTAAGTTGTGTCCAACTCCTGTGACCTTATGGACTATAGCCTGCTGGGCTCCTCTCCCATGGGATTCTCCAGGCCAGAATACTGGAGTGGGTAGCTGTTCCCTTCTCCAGGGGATCTTCCCCACCCAGGGATTGAACTCAGGTCTCCCGCATTGCAGGTGGATTCTTTACCTTCTGAGCCACCAGGGAAGCCTGCTAAATTGCCAAGCTGCCCCACCCATGAGCTCCTTCCACAGGCTGGGGCTGCCGCTGGCCTGCACTCTGGCAGACGGTAGGCTCACAACCAAACTACTCCATGACCAAGCCACAGCTTGAGCTGGGCCCTGGAGATGCAGACATGGAGCAACCAGGGCAAGAACCGTCAGACAAGCTCATTTTAACTCTTAGCTTACTCGTTTTCCTCAAATGTAACATGGGAAGAATTTTGCTACCAGCTTCATAAGGTTGTGGGGCGACTTAAATGAGTCAACGTCCAGATACAGAGCTTAACACTTTGCGGGGCACACAGCAGGTGCTCCGTAAGGGCTGACTGCCAGTTATATACGAGACCGCTTTAAACAGCTGATAGAAGGAAGCCTTAGTATGACATTTAAAACACCCCTCTGTCTGTGCCTCTTAACAGATGTGGCCTCCCTTTCACCCTGCCTCGCTGAACCCCTCCTGGCTCTTCCATGAGGTGGTGTCTTCTCACACCTCTAAGTCTGTGCCCAAGCTACTCCCTCCATCTGAAAGGGTTTTTTTTTTTTTTTTTCTGATACCCTCTTCATTCAGGGGCCACCTCTAAGTTTGCAAGTTTCTGTGCACACCTGTCCTCATCCCAGCGCTTGTCCAGGGAAACAGAATTGGCTACGTTTGCGCGGCCAATCCGACAGGGGCTCAAGGGTAAAGGCTTGCGTCATCCGCGTGTGCCAGTGCCAGGCCCGGGTCCCAGCGAGGTGCTGGCCGCTTTGCGCTGAGCAAAGGCTCCGCCTTACCGGGTCTCCCTTTCCATGTCACTGCCTCGGGGAGGCCTTCCTTGATCACCTGTTCTGTCCTCCAGAGGTTGTCAAACTAGCTTGCATCAGAAAGATTTCTTACACAGGGGATTTCTGAGTCAGTAAGTCTGGGGAGGGCCCTAAGAATTCACAGTTTTAAAATTACAGCGCTGATCGGGTCACTTCGCGCGCTCCTGTTCTGCCCCCCCTGGTTTATCTCCCTCAAGGCACTCGTAACTCTTTGCAATGTTTATTGCTTATTTTTCTTGTGTCTCCACAGACCTCCCATCTAAACTCCACGAGGGGCAAGAATTTTGGGTTGTCCTGCGCACAGCACGGCACGGTGCTGGGCCCGGGACTGAATGAATGAATGCCCGAGGTTGAAAATCAAGTGACAGATGGTCCGCTGGGCGAAGGGACCCCTAGAAGCCCAACTCGCCGCTTCACCACGCCCCCCGTCCTAGTCCCTGGAACCTCGCGCAGCTCCCCGAGGCCCCACGCCACGGCCCCTTTAAATGTGCGCGGGGACGCCTCGCCCCTTGGCTCCCTCGATCCCTGACGGAGCAGAAAGGAGAAATAAAAAAAGCCTTCCTCTCGGAGAGCGGGAGGAAACGTCTCGGAGGGGGCGGAGGCGCAGCGGCGGCACCGGCAGAGGCGCGGCGGCCAGAACGCAGCGCGCGCGGAGCCGGGCGCCCGGAGCGGACACGACGCCGCGCGCCGGCCCGGCCCCCGCCCCCCGCCCGCGCGCCCGCGCCCCCGGCCCCGCCCCCCGAGGCTCGCGCCCCCCCGGCCCCGCGCGCCGCGCCGCGGCCTCAGTGAGCGCGCCGCCGCCCCCCGCGCCCCGACCGCGCACCCGCTCCGCTCCCCGGCCCCGCCCAGCCCCGGAGGCCCGCGCCCCGCGCCCCCACTGCCCTGCGCGCCGCGCGGAGTCCGGCGCGCGCCGGGGGCGGGGCAGGCGCCGGGGGGGGTGCGGGCCCCGCGGGGCGGCCATGGAGTGAGGCGGCGCGCGGACTCGCGCTCGGACGGACGGAGGCACCGACGGGCGGCCCCGGGCTCCGCGCGCTGGAAGATGAACAGAGCAGGTAGGAGGCTCCGCGGGGCACGCGCGCCAAGGCGCCCGTCCGGCGCTCCAAGTTGGAGCCCGCGAGGCGCTCCGGAGCGAGCTGCCCAGAAACCCCCCGACCTTCCGCCTCGGCTGAGGGACGGGCGGGTCCCGAGGAGGCCGAGAGCGTCGGGGGCTCTCAGCCCCGTCCGGGACGCCCCACCTCGGGGACGCCCCCTCGGTCT
The DNA here is from genome assembly GCF_029407905.1 of Bubalus kerabau. Taxonomy (NCBI): domain Eukaryota; kingdom Metazoa; phylum Chordata; class Mammalia; order Artiodactyla; family Bovidae; genus Bubalus; species Bubalus kerabau. Next base: position 59,258,444 of record NC_073643.1, on the reverse strand, counting down.
CGGGAGGCCGCACCCCGGCCCCGATAGGCCGCCTCCGGCTCCCACCGCGGCCCCCGGCTTGGGGGTCCCCTCGCGACGGGGAAGGACACTCCCTTCGCAAAAGCGACTTGGTCGCGCCCCTGAATCCTCCCTCCTGCTGCTTGGGGTCCCCTTCAGGCTCTCGCTGGCCCCCCAGAGGCCCTCTTGGCCCCCCGGGTCCGTCTGCGCTCTTCCCCTCGCCGGGGTCCATGCCTGGTCCCTCACTCGTGCGCGGCGCGCCCTTGGCGGCTTCTCACGCCTCTCCCTCTCTTGGACCCCCGCAGACTTGGAGCTCGGTCCCCTTCGGAATTAAAAAGCCCTAAATGACCACACCCCGCCCCCGCCCCCCGCAGCGGCGCGCCCGCATCCCCTGCGGGGCCCTGGCCCGGGGCCCCGCTTTGTGCCCAGGGGACGGCTCTCCAGGCGTTCCCTCCCAGCCCTCGCGTCTCTGCCCTGAGACTCTGCCTCTGCCCGGTCGGGGCGTCCGTGAGATCCCAAATGCGTTCGGCGGTACAGAGCGATCCCCTCGAGGAGTGCCGTTTAACAGACTTACTGACTGAGACCCAGAGATGGGCGGTGCCTGGACCCAGTTCTCTGGGGTCCCGACTCCTCCGCGGGGAGGGCAGAAAGTTGCCTCCAAGAGGCGAGTTTACGAGGAGGCAGCCGTCCCAGCTGAGTTCACTTGCCTGCCAAGGAGCGGTTATCGCTCTTTTCTTTTTTTTTTTTTTCTCATAGAATTGAGCAGAAGGCAGCTCCCTCTCCGACCAACACCCTTGTCCGAATCCGAACTCCAAAACACACATCCCTAAAGAAACAGGAAGCCACCATTTTGGCTGTCTTAGAACCATATCCTGCTGCCCTGGGTGGGTGTACAAAAGTGTGTGTGTGTGTGTGTCTGTGCGTTGTGGGCTTTTCCTTTCTCAAGTGTTTTTAATGAATAAAATCTTTGTCTGAGGAGTGAGGTGCGGGTCAGAGACGTTTGGCTCATTGATCTGACAAAGGAGACACTTGGGGGCTTAGGACGCGGTGGCCGCCTCCCTGTGTCCAGGCCCTGTTGTGGCTGGGCGTGGACACACCTGGACCCTGAGCGAGTGATGGTCGCGGAGTAGGGGGCTGGGGGTGGGGGTGGGGGTGGGGTGCCACCTTGGAGGAGTAGAGAGAAGACCGGAGCCGGATCCCAGTGCCCAGCCAGCCCCCTCCTTCTAGGAAGGAGGTGGCCTGCTGCTTGATCTAGCGCGGACAGAGCCAGGCTAAGTCTTTCCTACACGCCTAATAAAACTCGCTGGAAAACAATGGTGAGAGCCCCGTGCGGTTTTCCCACGTTTCCCTGCACGAGACTTGGGCAAGCCCTCCATTCTCCGAGACTCTGGGGTTTGGAGTGAGCCAGAAAACGCTTAGCGGCAGGCTTGGTCCCAGGAAATCTCAGCACTTACGCCCTTGGGTTCCAGCATCCTGTAATTTGCATCTAGTGTAAATCTGGTTACTTTTTCTGTGTGATAGCAATCATAGACCTCACGTAATGATATGTATGTGCCTGGCTCTGAATTTCTTGATCATGCAGCAGAGTGGTTCATAGACTCCGTGGGATTGAACCCCATAACCACCGTAGGCTTAGTTATTTGACCTGGAGCAGGTTACTTAACCTCTCAGTGTCTATTTCTTCATCTTGAAAATGGGGATGATAAGATCATTGTCGTTGAGGTCTCATAATTAAACAAAGCTTGTTGGTCCCAAGCACAGTGTCTGTTACCTTACATTGTTATTTAGTTACGGAGTCGTATCCGACTGACTCTTCAAGGCCCCATGGACTGTAGCCCGCCAGGTTCCTCTGTCCATGGGATTTCCCAGGCAAGAATACCCGGGTGGGTTGCCATTTCCTCCTCCAAGGGATCTTCCTGACCCAGGGATGGAACCCAGCTCTCCTGCATCGCAGGGGGATTCTTTAGCACTGAGCCACCTGGGAAGCCCCCATCACACACGTGACCAACAAATTACTGGTTCATATTGACCCAGACTCTGCTCTTCAGTGTTTTATACTTGGATCAGTTCGGTTTTCACAGTAACCTCATCGTGAGTACTGTTGCCGTTCTCATTTTATAGATAGGAAAATTGAGCTGCAGGGATTTTATGGTTGCTGGCCTAATAAGGAGTTGAGTCAGGGTTGAAACTGCCAGCTTGAGAGCCTGCTTTATTTACCTGGTGCATAACACATAGTGGGTGTACAGGAAACGTTTGCCAGTTGACTTTGTTAGGTACCTTATGTGGGTTTTTTGCTTTGAACTTCTCAACAGCATTATGAAAAAAGCAGGGTATTTCTTCCATTTTACCTAGAAAGAAACTGAGGCTCAGAGAGGCACAGGGACGTGCCTTGAGATCACACAGCTGATGTGTGGTGGAGCTGGGGGTGGAGTCAGGTCTGTCTGAGCCATGCCTTTCCCACATGGGTTGTGGGTCCCACACCCGTCGTGGGTCGCTGGACTCACCTGACCGCAGCCTCATTCGAAATCATCAGGCTTGACTTGGACATTCCAGCAGGCATCCAGGAACGAAACGTAAGTTAAGATGCAGTTGGCAGGTGAAATCGGAAGGTAATTACTCTTGGAACATTAGGTTGTGAGAGTTCCAGAGGGAGAAGAGCGAGCTGCAGTCGCAGCGGACGCAGGGGCCCACATCGGGGGTGGCAGGGGACGCCATCAGAAAAGCCACAGTTCAAAGGACTGTCGTCGGCCAGAGCAGATGGCATGCACTGACTGCTCGGTGCCGTCCCCTCACCCTGCAGATGTGGAAACAGAGGCTCAAGGACAGGAGGGGTCTTGCCCAAGGTGTCCCTTCAACGCATGGCAGAGGCAGCCATGGAGATCAGAGCTCCAGCTCCCAGTCCAGTGCTGCTCCAGGTACCTCTTCTCATTTAACCTCTGCAGAGCTGACAAGGGAGGCTTCCCTGGTAGCTCAGCTGGTAAAGAATCCGCCTGCAATGCAGGAGACCCTGGTTCGATTCCTGGGTCGGGAAGATCCCCTGGAGAAAGGATAGGCTACCCACTCCAGTATTCTTGGGCTTCCCTTGTGGCTCAGCTGGTAAAGAATCTTCCAGCAATGCGGGAGACCTGGGTTTGATCCCTGGGTTGGGAAGATCCGCTGGAGAAGGGAACGGCTACCAGCAGCATGAATGTGTGAGTGGCAGATATTTAATTAAAATAGAAAATGTAAACTGGTACCAGGGGCCTGGCTGGTTACAGATGATTTCTATCTCCAGAGGCTGTGAAAAATCTCTTCCTCCTGTCACTGTGACTCCCCACCTGCCACCCCCGCCCTCAGTTAACTCTTGGCATCTTGATTGACAAGGTATTCTGCATTCGGTATCCTGTATTCATCCTCAGGGGTAGCGTATTGCCAGGAGGTCTTGGGCACTGGTACCTCAGGGTGGCGAGGGTGTGCCCCCAGGCTGTGTGTTCCGGGGGGAGAGAGGGTCCATCCGTGCTTGGTTCTTGCTGTGGTTGTTCAGTCGCTCAGTCGTGTCCGACTCTTTGCGACCCCGTGGACTGCAACACACCAGGCTTCCCTGTCCTTCACCATCTCCTGAAATTTGCTCGGACTCGTGTCCGTTGAGTCGGTGATAACATCCAACCGGGTTATACTCTGTCACCCCCTTCTCCTCCACCCCTCAATCTTTCCCAGCTTCAGGGTCTTTTCCGATGAGTCGGCTTGTCACATCAGATGGCCAAAGTGTTGGAGCTTCAACGTCAGCATCAGTCCTTCCAATGAATATTCAGGACTGATTTCCTTTAGGATGGATTGGTTGGATCTCCTTGCAGTCCACAGGACTCTCAAGAGTCTTCTCCAGCACCACAGTTCGAAAGCATCCATTCTTTGGCCCTCAGCCTTGTTTATGGTCCACCTCTCACATCCATACTTGGCTGCTGGGTTCTAGAGAGTCAGAAAGTTCCACTGAACCCAGAGGAGGAAGCCCCTGCTCTGATTTATCCTGTTATTAATCCATCCCCGCCATATTCTACAGCTCAGCCAAACTGGACTCTTGGGCATACTTCCAAAGGCCTTGCATCTAACTGCCTCTGGGCCTTTGCAAGCTCTGTGCCTCTGCCTGGAACACCTAACCTCCTTTTTTTAAATTTTTATTTTATACTGGAGCAGAGTTCATTTACAGTGCTGTGTTAGTTTCAGGTGTACAGCAAAATGATTCTGTTATATATATATATATATATATATATATATATATATATATATATATATAGGGTTGGCAAAAAAATTCATATTTTTTCATAACATCTTTGACCATATATATGCAATAGGAGCTTACCCATATATAAAGAATCTGCCTGAGATGTAGGAGACATGGTTTGATCCCTGAGTTGGCAAAATCCCATGGAGGAGGGCATGGCAAGGCAACCCACTCCAGTATTCTTGCCTGGAGAATCCCATGGACAGAGGAGCTTGGCAGGCTTCATGGGGTCGCAAAGAGTGGGACACGATTGAAGTGATTGCACACGCTCGAATATTTATATATATGTATTATATATATATATATATTCCTTTTCAGACTCTCTTCCCATTTAGGTTATTATAGAATCTTGAGTAGAGTTCCCTATGCTGTACAGTAGGTCCTTGTTGATTATCTTTCTTATATATAGTCGAGTGCACCTGTTAATTCCAAATTCTTAATTTATTCCTCCCCCACCTCCCCCCACCCATAATCATAAATGTCTTTCCTAAATCTGTGAATCTGTTTCTGTTTTGTAAATAAGTTCATTCGTATCACTTTTTTAGATTTAGATGAAAGTGTGAAAGTCGCTCAGTTGTGTCTGACTCTGCGACCCCATGGACTATACAGTCCTTGGAATTCTCCAGGCCCGAATACTGGGGTGGGCAGCCTTTCCCTTCTCCATTGAACCCAAGTGTCCTGCGTTGCAGGTGGATTCTTTACCGGCTGAGCCACAAGGGAAGCTTAGCTTTGGATGTCATACGGTATCTGTCTCTCCCTGTCTGACTTACTTCACGTGGCTTGCTGATCTCTAGGTCCATCCGTGTTGCTGCAGATGGCATGAGTTCATTCCTTTTTCCGGCCGAGTAATATTCCACTGTACATATGTGCCACGTCTCCTTCATCCACTCCTCTTGGGTTGCTTCCGTGCCATAGCGGGGGTAGCTGGTGCTGCACTGAACTCTGGGGTGCGTGTATCTTTTTGAGCTAGGTTTTCTCCAGATACATGCACAGGCATAGGATTGCTGGATCATATCCAACTTCATTTTTTTTTTTATGATGAAAGTTGTCCCTGTCCTTCAGCAGGCACCCTGGTGTATCTGCCCCCTGGGCCTCCTCTGGGCAGCACTGGTCTAAGACCCAGGGAACCCGGCCCTGCGCAGGGGCTCTGTGTGGTTCCTCCCTGGGAGGAAGGAGAGCTGGGGGCCATCCCCCTTCGTCTTCCCGCCTCCCGCGTCCCGTCTCCTTCGCTGGCTCCTTCTTGGAGCCTTGGGGCCGGTGGGGCTCCATCCCGGCTCTGCTCTCGTCTCTGCCCCCCACTCAGTCTTTTGGTGATTTCACCCAGCTCGTGCCCCGATCCCGTCTCTGTGATGGCTGCCTCCAGCCAGGCCACTCCCAGGAACCCGGGCTGGTCCACCCAAGAGCCTGCTGACCGCTCCTTCCAGGGCTGTGATGGGGAAGTCAGATGCAACAGGTGCAGATCAAAGTTCTGGTTTCCTCCCGCGACACCTGCAGCCTTCCCTGTTTCAGCTGGTGGCAGCCCTTCACCCTGCTGGTTGCTCTGACTCAAAACTTTCCCATTGCCCGTGATTATTCTTTGTCTCACACCCCACATCCAAACCGTCTGTAAATCCCACCAGCTCTACCTTCATCTTCAAAATCTGATCTTTTTCTTTCTTTCTTTCTTTTTTAACCACTTCTTCCGCTGTAGCCTGGTCCAAGCCTCCATCCTCTCTGGCCTGCATCATTATCGCCCGTGCCCCCTCCCTGGCCTCCCCGTTATCATGCTCAGCACGGCTGCCGCTTTCAGCACACTAGCTGGAGTGGGCTTGGCCTTCTGCTCAGGGCCGGGTTGTCATCTACACTCTCACCAGGACCCCTCTGCCCTCATCTCCTGTCCCTCCTTCGCTGCCTCACCCCCTTCGCACCACTCAGACGTCCTTGGACACGCCGGGTGAGCCCTGAATCCCCTCACCTTTTCAGGTCTTCACTCTGATGTCCTCTCATTGAGACCCATCCTGGTCTCTGTTTAAAGTTGCAAGCTCCTCATCTTTTCTCCAAACTCCTCCTAACTCCTGATCTTTTCCCGTGGACGTCACGATCATCTCACATATGATGGATAACAAACTTAGGCTTTTTATCGCTTATCTCCCACCACTACAATGTAAAGGCCAGGAGGAATGTGGTCTTTGTCTTGTTTATTGATGTATCCAGAGAGTCTGGACGAGGGCCTAGAAGACACTGGGTGCTCCATCAATACTGATGTAGTGGAGTTGGATTACAGAGAGCTGGACAGGAGCGAAGGAAAGCCAGTCATTGACTTTGTGGTCACTCAGTCCTTCTGACTCAGTCTTATGGGATTTCTCACTTGGTTCGCTGTCCCTGGTCTCTCCGGCCTCAGTCTCTCTGTGTTTTGCCTTTCTCTGCTTCACTAGAAGCCGGGAGCCCTGAGTCTGCTCTGTGCAAGAGATGCTCAGTTGTGTCTGACTCTTCACGACCCCATGGACTTGTGAAGCCCACCCAGGCTCCTCTGTTCATGGAATTTTCCAGCCAAAGAATACTGGAGTGAGTTGCCATCTTCTCCTCCAGGGGATCTTCCAGACCTGGGAATTGAACCCGCATCTCCTGCATTGGCAGGTGGATTCTTTACTGCTGAGCCATCGGGGATCCCATAGAAGAAATGCTTGATGGCAAAAGAGTGAAGGGACTGGACCAGGAAGCAAGAGACCCCGTTCTGCAGAGGCCCTTCTCTGGAGTCGCTGAGTCCCCCGCCCTGTCTGTGCCTCAGTCTCCTCTCTCAATGAGGGGTCGGTCGGGTGGGGTCTTTCTGATTCTGCCATCCTTGGATCTCAGAGGGGAAGGGGGTGAAACGCCTTGAGCTCCAGAGTGGGGAGCAGGACGTGGACACTGGGTACTTGTCACTCCTCGGGGCTCCCGTAGGGAAGGCATTTTCTTGCTGGATCATGCCTAAGACACCCACTGTAACCTTTTTCCGAGGAGACGGTGCCCGCAGATCAATAGCTTGATTGCAGGAAGGATGGGGCGGGGTGGGAGTGATGCATTTTTCATGGCCGATCTGTCCCTCTGGCAGCTCTGGTGGTGCCTGTGTGAAATACCACCTGTTAAAGATGAGAAATGAGAGTCCCCACCCCCTGGAGAATAATTGCCTGCCAGTGTCTGACACCTGATGTTGAGAAGTGACGCTCGTCTTACGTCATGTATCAGTGTAGATCCAGACTTAACAGCTGGAGAAGACGTCAAGGAGGGGAAGCCTGACTTTATTAGCACAACAACAGTGTGAAAAAGGGTTGCTGGTCATGTCCAACTCTTTTGTGACCTCAGGGACTACAGTCCTCCAGGCTCTTCTGTCCATGGAATTTTCCAGGCACAGTACTGGCGTGGGTTGCCATTCCCTTTTCCGGGGGATCTTTCCAACCCAGGGATCGAACCTGCATCCCCTGCATTGCAGTCAGATTCTTTACTGTCTGAGCCTCCAGGGAAGCTCCTGTTTATGGAAAACTACTAAGCGAAGTCGTGCTAACGTACTGTGTATCTTTGGATCTGTATAACAGCCTCTTGTACCCGTTTTACAGAAGAGGAATCTGAGACTCAGCCTCATAGCTTATAAGTGGCAAAGGTAGGATTTGAACCCAGATCACCAGGCTCCAAAGGCTTGTAACTGTTACCCTGCTATGTCACAGTGACAGGGAGCTGAAGCTTAGCTGTTTTAAGCTCCAGATATTTCGGGCTTTAAAAAAAAAACTAAATTGAACAGAAATTTTTCTAAATGAGGTTGTATTGGATTGTGTATAGAAACAAGGGGTTGGAAGGTCACTTCTTTCATCTTGAAGACTTGGGGTTGTTTATCTGGATGCCTGCGGCTTTACTGGGTTGTTGGTGTGGGTGAATGTAGATATGGGTTAGGGTGTTGAAGAAGTGAGTGCTTTCGTCTTTAAAACCTTTTTTTTTAAAAAAATGGTTATTTCTTTAGCTGTGCCAGGTCTTAATTGCGGCATGTGGGGTCTGGTTCCCCGAGGAGGGCTGGAACCCCGGCCCCCTGCGTTGGGAGCATGGAGTCTTAGCCACTGGACCACCAGAGAAGTCCCGAGTCTTTAAAGTCTTGAGCGCTGGGCCTCTTCCCCCCTGTCCTTGCTGTCAGCTGCCACGTTACAACCGACAGTGTCCCTGTTCTCACTGCCCCCTCCCAATTAGCTGTGCCCTGGAAACCAGGCCAGTAAGTTCATTAGATTTATGTGCAGCACACAAGTAAGGAGGCTTTGGAGTCAGGCCCTTCCAGGCACAGAGTGCGTGGGCTTTATAACCCTGTATTATTGGTATCCAGGGCCTTTTTTTAAATTTCCTTTGGGGCCCCTCAGCTGAATTTTTCATAGTCGTGCCAGCTTGGGGAGACGACACTGACTTTGGCCTTAGATATACTGAAACGGGGGCTTCCCTGGTGGCTCAGAGGGTCAAGAATCCGTCTGCAGCGCAGGAGACCCAGTTCAATCCCTCGGTCGGGAAGATCCCCTGGAGACTGGAATGGCAACCCACTCCAGCATTCTTGCCTGGAGAGTCCCATGGACAGAGGAGCCTGGTGGGCTACAGTCCATGGGGTCACAAAGAGTTGGACACGACTGAATCAACTTAGCGTGCACACACGCACGCACACACACACACGCACATACTGAAACCGAGGGGCCGGTGGGACAGTCCCCATGGAGATGGGCTGAAATCAGTTAGAGCTGTGCTGGCTGCCACTGTGGCAACCACCCCCGTGTGCTCCTGAGCACCCGGTGGTGAGGCTGGTCTGAGTCATGACGTGCTGCGAGTGTGAAATATACCTTAAATTTCGACAACTTAGCATCGTAAAGAATGTCGGATATCTGCCGAATGAACTTTGTGTATCAATTACATGTTGATCCAAACATGATTCGTTGATTACCTGATAATATCCAAAGTGATATCTGGGATATATTGAGTTGAAAAGTATATTGTTAGTGTCACCTGTTTCTTTTTTACTCTTTAATGTGGCTATGAGAAAATTCATAATAATTATGTGTGTAATGATAAATGGGGCTCACATTATATTTGTCAGTCTGGCCTGGATTAGAAATGACTGAGGTCAGAGATGGAGCTGGGAGTTGAATGCCGTGGGAGGGGGTGGTGTTTGCTGGCAACCCTCCAGGCCAGCTGCTCCACCTTCCCTCTGTCCCAGGCTGAACTGACAGCCAAGCCAGCTTTGTATCAGAGTGTCACGCCCAAGGCTTAGTGGGGATGGAACTGGGAATTGAGATTGGACTGCAGCAGGGACATGCACGTCCTAAACCTGGGCAGTGGACAGCCAGGCAGTGCTGAAGCAAAGATGGCAGGACAGAGTGGCATCCCTGGGAATCCCCATTCCTCACCTGTCTGCAGTGCGGACAGGGGCTTGGAAGCCCAGCCGCAGGTGTGAAGGCATGGGCTGGCTGTGGCAGGAGAGACGCTGAACTTGGACGTGGGCGATTCCACCCTTGACCCTCCCGCTGTCCGGGTCCCTCCCATCCTGCCAAAGTGAGCTGCAGTTTCACCCCCTCCGAATGGTCGTCCCTAGCTGCGGCTCCCTTGCTTCCCTAACCCCTGTGACACGTGCGTGTTGTCCGTCTTCCATTTTGTTGTGGCCGATAGAGCCTCAACAGCCACACAGGATGAGACCTGTGTTGGAAAATACCATGTGATTGCCCCGTGAGGTTTGGGCGCGGGGCAGTTCGCTGGACACCAGCCTCGAGGCATGCAGAGTTCAGAGGTGGCCCTCAGGAAAACCGTGGCGTTGCCATCCCAAGCCTGGTGGTGTGCCATTCTCAAGGGAAGGAGGTGCTCGGTCATCGTATTCCGAGAGTCCGCAGCTCCTGTGGTGGTTCTGCCAGCCTTTCTTTTTTTTCGGCTGCCCTGGGTCTTCATTGCAACATGCAGACCTTTTCTAGCTGCAGCCCGCGGGTTTCTCTTACTGCGGAGCACAGACTCGAGTGTGCACAGGCAGGCGTGGTAGCTGTGGTGTGCCCGCTTAGTTGCCCCGAGGCATGAGGGATCTTAGTTGCCTGACCAGGGATTGGAACCTGAGTCCCCCGCTTTGAAAGGTGGATTCTTAACCACTGGACCACCAGGGAAGTCCCCGTTGTGTCAGGCTGGTCTCCCTAATTCGATTTGTGAGAATTCAGCAGAGGTGTTCTTCTCTGCTTGGCCCTGAAGACTCTGCCACCTACGGTGCGGTGTGTGTAGAGACTAGGCTGCACTAATGGGAGAGAGGCTGTGGGCTCCTTGAGGGAGCCTGGATGCTGACTGTGAAGATCTTCGTTGGCTCCTGGGCACGTGCCTTTACTACATACTTGAGCGAATGAGTGCAGAGATCAGGACGCTTTTATTGTGAGCACAGGCTGTCATTCGTTTGGGTTCTGTTAGCTGGACTGTGTTTAGAAAAAAGATCTCTTTACCTTGTTTACAGAATGAATCTTGAGTGGGAAAGGAAGTGGCAACCCACTCCAGTGTTCTTGCCTGGGAAACCCCATGGAGAGAGGAGCCCGGTGGGCTAAGGTCCGTGGGGTCCCGAAAAAGTCAGACACGACCGAGTGCGTGAGCACACGGGAATTTAAAGATGTTGGCGGAGGGCATCAACCTGGCAGAACGTGCTGGGTTGGGCTTACGTGGGCTGGGAAGCCAGCTCCAGTGTTCTCTTGAAAACGTAGGTAGGAGACTCTTGAGTGGAAGTAAAGGTAACTGTGCTTTCTCTCCCCTTCTTGTCTGTGTTTTCATCCTTTAGATTCACCCAAACCACCAGTCGCCCCCAAGCCGAAGGCTGCCAGTTCCCTCACGCCACAGACACCACCCAAATTCTGCCCGTCGTCACTCCGGCCTGAAAGCCTTCACAGCCCCAACTCCTCCATGTCCAGGGGGCCGAAACCCCCCATCGCCCCGAAGCCCCGGCTGGCCACCCCCAGCGAGTGGAGGGCCAGCGTCTATGTGATCAACAGCTTGAACAAATGCAGCAATGGGAAGCTGCCCTGCGTAGACAGGGGCCTCTACGAAGAGCACCGGTCCACCCCTGAGTGCTCCGAGTCCGAGGCCGATGAGGATTACATCGTGGCCCCCAGGGCCCCTCCGGGGGAGGACGGAGCCAGGGATGCGGGCTGCGTGGAGAATGCAGTCATGGGGCCTCCGGAGGCTGGCGAGGAGGAGGAGGAGGGCCAGGATGGGGGCGAGGTGTGCGGGCCAGCGGAGTCCGTGGCTGCAGAGGCCTGGGCGGTGTTGAGCAAACAGGCTGACCGAGACGTCGCCCCTGCCCCCGAGGACGTGGAGGGCCCAGACTGTGCCAGGGCCACGGGGACCAAGGACCAGACGTTGGCGAGTGAGGAGGAGGAGGAGAAGCTGACGGAAGAACACAGCGCCTGCAGCCTGGAGGACGAGGACGGAGAGGCGGAGCCTGGGGAGCCTGGGGACGGAGGGGCGGAGCCTGGGGAGCCTGGGGACGGAGGGGCGGAGCCTGGGGACGGAGGGGCGGAGTCTCCGAGCGATAGCATCCCAGCCCACCTTGAGGTCATCGAGGATACCGTGGTTGGGGGCAAGGAGGAGCCCGGGGCTCCCGGGACCCCCCAGGAGGCAGAGGAGGGGGACGCAGAACCCGGCCACAGTGTGGACGAGGGGGTCGAGGGGGACGATGCCGGCGAGGAGCCCCCAGAGGACGAGGGGTCGGCCACGGGTGTTCCTGAGGCCGAGGTGGCCAGCGACGACCCTGAAGTCTCCCGGGAAGCGTGTGAAGATGCCGCGGGTTATGGCGGCCAGCACGGCGGGCGGGATGAGCCGGCTGACCCGGCAGAAGCGGAGGCGGGGCAGGACCCCCGGGAGGGCGAGGACCCCGTGCAGGATGAAGCAGCCGAGGAGAGCTGCCACATCATCCCGTTCGAGAGCGACAGCGTGGACGACCTTGTGCCTCCGCTCTCGGCCAGTCCCTACGAGTTCTTCCCCACCGAGAGCACCTCCTTCTGTAGCGAGAGCTACCCTTCTTATTCCGAGTCCGCAGGAGAGTCAGCACAGGAGCCGGGGCCGGAAGAACGCGTGGAGCGGGACCCCGAGACCGGGCCGGGGCGTGAGCGACGGGACTCCGCGCAGGGTGGCACCGGGGAGGAGGGCGCCCCTGTGCCCGACGTCCTGGTCCTGCCCGAGGACGAGGATGCCAACCCCTATGAGATGGGAGTCGGCCAGCCCCGCGGGGCGGACCCCGGGGAGGCGGAGACGCCCGGAGCTCAGGCCGCCCTGCAGGAGCTGAGCCCCGATGGGGAGGGCGGCCTGGTCCCCATCGACAGGAAGAACGTCATGGCGAGGGCCAGGCCCCACTCCGGGAAGCTGGCTGGCTACGTCCCAGAAACGGTCCCGGAAGAAATGGGGCCGGAAGCTGGCTCAGCGGCCGCCGGCGTCGGGGCAGCCGCCGCGGAGGCGAGGAAGACAGTCCTGTCGCTGGAGGGGAAGCCGCTGGACGTCGGCAGGGCTCTGCCGGCAAAGCCCAGAGGCTTCACGCTGTACCCGCGATCGTTCTCCGTGGAGGGCCGGGAGATCCCCGTGTCCCTGTACCGGGAGCCCGAGGCGTGCGGCCTCGACGGCCACGGCATCAAGAGGAAGGAAGACAACCTGTCCCTGCCCTGCGTCATCGGCTCCTCCGGCAGCTTCTCCCAGAGGAGCCACCTGCCGTCCAGCGGCACCTCCACCCCGTCGTCCATGGTAGACATTCCGCCCCCGTTCGACCTGGCCTGCATCACCAAGAAGCCCATCACCAAGAGCTCCCCCTCGCTCCTGGTGGAGAGCGAGCCCCCGGACAAGCACTCCAAGAAGAAGAAGTCGTCCTTCAAGCGGTTCCTGGCGCTGACGTTCAAGAAGAAGACAGAGAGCAAGGTGCACGTGGACGTCAACGTGTCCTCCTCCAGGTCGTCCTCGGAGTCCAGCTATCACGGGCCGGCCCGGCTCCTGGAGATGGACCGCAGGAGCCTCAGCAACTCGCCGCAGCTTCGGGCGCGGACGGGCAAGCTCCGGGCTTGCGACTCGCCCTCCTCTCTCATCTTCTGCCGGGAGGGCAAGAGGAAGGGGGTCCCCTTCAGCAGGACGGTGTCCCGGGTGGAGTCCTTCGAGGACCGCTCCCGCCCCCCCTTCCTGCCGCTGCCCCTCACCAAGCCACGCTCCATCTCGTTCCCCAACGCGGACACCTCGGACTACGAGAACATCCCGGCCATGAACTCGGACTACGAGAACATCCAGATCCCGCCCCGGAGGCCCGCGCGGGCCGGGACGTTTACGAAGCTATTTGAAGACCAGAGCCGGGCCCTGTCCACGGCCAACGAGAACGACGGCTACGTGGACATGAGCAGCTTCAACGCCTTCGAGAGCAAGCCGCAGAGTGCCGACCCGGAGGCAGAAAGGTACCGTGACACTCGCCTTCCCTTTGCCGGCCGGCGGCGGTAACCATCCGAGAGGCAAGCTTAGGCGAGGGTGGCGGTCCCCGAGCTTTTTGGTGCCAGGGGCCAGTTTGGTGAAAGACGGTTTTTCCACGGACCCGGGCAGGGATGGTTTGGGGATGAGTCTAGTGCATGACTTTCATTTTGCACTTTATTTCTGTTCTTATTACATCAGCGCCTCAGATGATCAGGCGTTAGATCCTGGAGGTTGGGGACAGGCATAGTGGTTAGAACGGACTGGCTTTTTTGCCTCGGGCTCTGTCTCTAGCTTTGTGACTTGGGCTGAGTGGCTTTCCCTCTCCAAGTCTTGGTTACTTCACCTGTGAAAAGAATCCGTGCTACCTCTAGGCAGAGTGTTTGGAAGATCGGAGTACCTGGTCTATTTGAAAATGTTGTCTCAGATGCCAAATATAGTGCATGGGTATTGCTATTATTTGGGATATGTTTCTCATCTCCTAGGCAGATGGCTTTACTACTCCCCTCTGGGAAAGTTACCAAAAGAGAAGGGCCTGGAATCTTGCTAAACTAAATATCTTTCACCATCAGGAAAATACCCTAAATTGAGATTGATCCCTTTTTATTGTGTTAATATACATTCTATTCAAGGGAACTAGAAAAGACAATTTATTTAAATTGTTTGAAGAGCTAAGGGCGCCCTAAGCTAAATTTCTCAATAGAGGTCTTTAAGAGGTATGTCCAAGCTGATTCTTTCTGTTTGTTTTTGGACTTGGTCACCTTGGGAATGAGAGTGAAACACTGCAATTATTGACACCAGGGGGGGTTTTCTGACCTCACCTTCCCGAGCCTGACTGAATGGCCTTATTGATCATCCTGGGTGGGTACTTGCCAAGTCTTGCTGTTTCTTATGCACCGCGGATGCACCTTAAAGGGGCTGCGATTCAACCTCCACCACGTACACGCTTGGGGGGCACCTGATCTGAATTAATGAAAAGTCAGAATGGCGGCGATTTTCAGGGAAAGCCTGGTTCTTTCCCGGCACATACAGCACCTCAGTCTAGTCCCATACAGCTGCTGTTGCTCCGCATTCCCAGGGGACCTGCAGTAATGAATCGATAAGAATGATTTGCAGTTAGCATTAGCTCTCTGTGGAGTGCAGACACGAGGAGAGTTTATGTGACGTTTCTCCTGCATTTTTCATACGGTTCCCCACCCTGTCTCCCTCTCCCCCTGCCCCGAGTCTGGGTAAGGCTATGAATTGGTTCTTTCTGTGACCTGGTTTGGAGCAGAGGTGGGCATCAGTGCCCCTAGAGGGATCCAGTTTAATTTGGAGAATGGGGGCATGTGCGCACTTTGAAGAGGGCGGGAGCAGAAAAGCAGACAAGGTCACTGCATTAGTACTTATCAGTGGGGTTTGACAAGACCCAACCCCGGTGGGTGTGGGGGAAGCCTCCCAGGTGGGAAAGAACCCCGCCTGCTGATGCAGGAGATGTAAGAGATTCGGGTTTGATCCCTGGGTGGGGAAGATCCCCTGGAGAAGAGCCTGGGAACCCACTCCAGTAGTCTCGCCTGGAGAATCCCATGGACAGAGGAGCCTGGAGGGCTGCAGTCCACAGGGTCACAGAGAGTCAGACACAACTGAAGTGACTTAGCACGTGTGCACACGACCCCAGTGGCGTACCTCCAGCGCTAATGGAAATAGAGCCAAGGTTTGAAACCATAAAGTCTCCGTACTGGGACGGACCTCAAAGGGTGTGTGGTCTAACTTCCCATGTCTAATAGGTCTCTCTCCTAACCCGGTCTGTAGTTGAATTCCTCAGGCCCCAGGGAACTCTCTACCTCCCAGAGCTGCTGCATCTGTTGCTCGGTACTTCTATTTTTCCTTTCTGTCTGAGCCAGAAGCCGTCTTCCCATCATGTCCCCACCCCACCGAGGTGGAAGCCAACCCCTCTACTAGCCCTGCCCCCTCCTGCTGACTCTTCCCCCTACAGCCAGGCATCTGAGCTCATTTCCTCTTTTGTACGACTGTCCTTCGGAAATGGAAATCTGCTTCTGTTGAATCACAGAATTGCAGAGCTGGAAGGGAACTTCTGACAACATTTGGTCCTGTTACGGAAGAGGAAACTGAGGCACGAAGAGGTAAAGAGAGTTGCCTCAAATCTCTCTTGGTGGAGAAATCAGTGTCAGGACTCTTGGTCCAGGAATTGTTGTGAAGGGTGCTAAGGGATGCCAGGTCCAGTTATGCAGGTTGCACACTGCCCAACCCCAGGGTCACACTCACCTTTTAGTCTATATATAGTGTCCGTGGGGTTATGCAGTGTGCAGGCTACTTGGCCATATGCAAAGGGCCTGTGGCCTTGGTCTGTTGCTGTTTAGTCGCTCAGTCGTGTCTGACCCTTTTGTGACCCCATGGACTGTAGCCTGCAAGGCTCCTCTGTCCGTGGGATTTTCCAGGCAAGACTGGAGTGGGTTTCCATTTCTTTCGCCAGGGGATCTTCACAGACCAGGGATCAAACCCACGTCGCCTGCATTGGCAGGGGAATTCCTTACCACTGAGCCCCTTGGAAAGCCCACCTTGATTTTTGCTTAGTCCAAAAAAAAAAAAAGAAAAAAAACAGAAGGAAAAATAAAAAGCTGCCTTCATCTAAAACCAGAATAAAATACTGCAGAAGATGTGAATCCTCTCCATGCCCTGCCTGCTTGCTGTGTGCCAGCCCCGTGCTAGGTGCTTTCCCCGTGGTATCTCACATTTGAGGCTCCAGCCAGAGCCTTGGCTGAGTGTCTTGAACCATTACACTCTGCTGTGGAATGGATTTCCCTGCAGGCCAGGCTGGCTGGGATGTATGTCCCGTGCAGGAACCACATCCTCTTGGACATCAGTCAGTGAGCAGAGCTTTCTTCCGTTTTCCTGCATGAAACAGAGGGAAGCAGAGGGCGAGAGAAATCCCTGCTGTGGGCTGGAACACGTCTGGGCAAGGGCGGCGCCCGACACACGGCATCGAGAGGCGGCGGGGGCTGTCACGAGGGGCGGGGGCCCCGGCTTCTTCTCCTGAATAGGGGCTTTGAGAACCAAGCGCAGGGGGCTGCTGCTGACCTGAGACATGTGCCCAGGGGTGCTGGGGTTGGCCAGGACCGGATGAGAGGATGGGAGACCGTCCCCTCCTCTTTCCGCTGCTTGTGTGTCCCCAGACCTCGCTGCGGTGAGGATCCGAGGCCGAGGCCAAGATAAGTGTCGACGCTCCTGAAACAGAGCTGGACAGCGAGCCCCAGGAGGGGGAGTTCAGAGCCCACCCGGCCCTGCCTCCCTGTGGGCCCCCCGTTTGCTCCTCTGTTCCGTGGTCTGATTGGAGCAGATCTGTTATTTCTCAGCCACCCACACTATGGCTCACTGCTTGTCTTTAAATCAGTCCCTCTTTTTTACTTAAAAGATATTTCAAAAGGAAATTCTGTGTCACTGACGGCAAATGGAGAACCAGTATTAGTTGTCTTAAGTAGAAGGCAGTTGTGAAAATAAGGTATAGGACAAAGAACTAAGCCCCGGCGGGTGAAGTCTGGCCTGAGCTTCGGGCCTTGCCGAGGCCTTGAGCGGAGGCTCCGTCCCTTTGCTGAGCAGCGAGAGGTGTGAGAGGCGTCCTGGGCCAATGTGGAGACAGTCTCCTCGGCGTGGTCAGAAGGATCCAGGAAGGGTGAAAGGGGAATCTCGTGGTGCAATTTAGTGTTATTTAAATCCTTTTCCTAGCAAAAGTGCCTCCCTTCGAGAAACGTGTGGAGTGTGTGATAGAATTCAGAGTTCTCCAAATCAGAGCAGCAGCTCAGGGTCTGATGGATGATCGTAAAGTTTCTCCTGTGCAGATACTCCCTTCCGGGTTTGTCCACACAGACAATAGCATTTTCCCAGTTAAAACGTTCTTCGTAGCTGTCGTCTGTCTTATGAAGTAGAAGTGTACACGTTGTTAGCTGTGTACATTTCCCCTTGGTGTACACAACTTTGGGCTTCCCAGGCAGCGCTAGTGGCAGAGAGCCTACCCGCCGATGCAGGAGATGTAAGAGCCACAGGTTCAATCCCTGGGTCTGGAAGATCCCCTGGAGGAGGGCATGGCAATCCACTCCAGTATTCTTGCCTGGAGAATCCCATGGACAGAGGAGCCTGGTGGGCTACAGTCCATGGGGTCACTAAGAGTCAGACACAACTGAGAGACTTGGCACCCACACACATACATAACTTTGATTTAAAGTGTATCCCCAAAGCATTCTTTTCTCCTGAATTGACTCTCATACACAGCATGTGAACCGCGAACTTCCAGATGTTCAAGCTAGATTTAGAAAAGGCAGAGGAACCAGAGATCAAATTGTCAACATCCGTTGGATTATTGAGAAAGCAAGAGAGTTCCAGAAAAACATCTGCTTCTGCTTTACTGACTATGCCAAAACCTTTGACTGTGTGGATCACAACAAACTGTGAAAAATTCTTCAAGAGATGGAAATATCAGACCACCTTACCTGCCTCCTGAGAAATCTGTATGCAGATGAAGAAGCAACAGTTAGAAATGAACGTGGAACAACAGACTGGTTCTAAATAAGGAGTATGTCAAGGCTGTATATTGTCACCCTGCTTATTTGACTTATATGCAGAGTACATCATGAGAAACGCTGGGCTGGATGAAGCACAAGCTGGAATCAAGATTGCCGGAGAAATATCAATAGCCTCAGATACACAGATGACACCACCCTTATGGCAGAAAGTGAAGAGGAACTGAGGAGCCTCTTGATGAAAGTGAAAGAGGAGAGTGAAAAATCTGGCTTAAAACTCAGCATTCAGAAAACAAAGATCATGGCATCTGGTCCCATCACTTCATGGCAAATAGATGGGGAAACGATGGAAACAGTGACAGATTTTATTTTGGGGGGCTCCAAAATCACTGCAGATGGTGATTGTGGCCATGAAATTAAGACGCTTACTCCTTGGAAGGAAAGTTGTGACCAACCTAGACAGAATATTCAAAAGCAGAAACATTACTTTGTCAACAAAGGTCCGTCTAGTCAAGGCTATGGTTTTTCCAGTGGTCATGTATGGATGTGAGAGTTGGACTATAAACAAAGTTGAGAGCTGAAGAATTGATGCTTTTGAACTGTGGTGTTGGAGAAGACTCTTGAGAGTCCTTTGGACTGCAAGGAGATCCAACCAGTCCATCCTAAAGGAAATCAGTCCTGAATATTCATTGGAAGGACTGATGCTGAAGCTGAAACTCCAATGCTTTGGCCACCTGATGCGAAGAACTGACTCATTTGAAAAGACCCTGATGCTGGGATAGATTGGGTGGGAAGAGAAGGGGATGACTGAGGATGAGATGGCTGGATGGCATCACCGACTCAATGGACATGAGTTTGAGGGAGCTCCAGGAATTGGTGATGAACAAGGAGGCCTGGCGTGCTGCAGTCCATGGGGTCACAAAGAGTCAGACACGACTGAGCGACTGAACTAACTGAACTGAACGCAGAAAAAATGTTCTCAACAGCCATCTAGTCCAACACTCGTCCTTTTCCAGTAGAATGCTCTGTGTCCCCAGTCAGGACTCTTGGTTGGGACAACCCAGTCCTTCTGAATATCCCACAAGACCTTGGTATGTTGGTTATGCACTAGGAGCTTAATAGATGCATGTTGATGGGTTGGTGATTTTGAGCTTCACGGGGGGAAAGAACTGTCATTTATTAAGTATTTTCTGAGACAGTTTGAGGTGCTTTGTATAAGCTTATTAAGTAGCCAATGGATGCAAAGCACCACACACACTGGTCTGTCCTAAGTGTCTTGTTTAAATCCCTGTAATTGTAACTTTGCTTTTGCACGATGAAGCGTCTACTTTAATCACTCAGTATTATTCCTCCACACAGATCCCTGAGGCCCCCTTTCCCCATTTCATTGTGAAAACATTCAAACTTAGGGAAGAGCAGAAGCAGTTTTCCAGTGAATGTCCGTGGGCCCGCTTCTTAGATTAGATATTAACATATTGCCGCGCTGGCTTTTTCTCATCGCTTTCTCTGCTTGCTTTTCAGCCTGCGCTCCACCTCTCACTGTGACCTACCCCTCACTGCTCCCTCTGCTTCGGTTTCTTTTTCTTTGCCGTTGCATTGCGTGGCAGGCAGGATTTTAGTTCCCCAACCAGGGATTGAACCCACGACGCCCCCTGCAGTGGAAGCGTGGATTCTTAACCACTGGACCACCAGGGAAGTCCCACGTATCTCGGTTTCCTTGTCTGTAAAAGGCGACACTAGGCGTACCGGGCCTGTTCGTGTCTTTAGGACAAAATGAGTTAGTGCAGCACGGAGTGAGAAGGTCGGTGAGCACGAGCTGTTATGGAGTGACGCGATCAAGGCTCCACAGCCGTGGATGCAGGTGCAGAACCGGGTCTTTCACTGGGAGGGTGTCTGTGTCTCTCTTACAACTTGTGCTTGTATCAGACCCAGTGTTCAGGACCTCACATGCATAAACCAGGAGCAGGTGTGAACTCGTGAGCTGTGGGGTGTGGCGTCGACATTGCCTCTGCCTTCCACGGGGGATGGGGGCGGGGCTGCCCGCACCAGCCTGGGCACCCGAGGACCAGGGTGTTTTGATTCCGAAATCTCACTGTCTGTAACTCTGTCTGTAGCAGATATTTCACTTGTAACTCGTGATCAGTGAGGCACCTTAGGGCTTTCCAGTTCCCATTTTCCAGATGAGAAAGCTGAGGCCCAGGAAAGAGATTCCAGCCGTCCTCGGTCACACAGGCAGTAAGTCGCCACACCAAGACTCACACCCAAGTCTTCCTGACTCTCCACACAGTGCTCCTTCCATCCTGTTCTCTGTGGTTGAAAAGTGCCATGCTCACTGGTGCCCTCCACCCAAGAGCTCCGAAGCAGCTCCCTCACGGGAGTCAGGCCAGCACGGCCACCACCCACATGCTGGCTTTGCTCGGAGGTGCAGAGGCGGGGACGCGAGGGAAAGCAGAGGGATGTCCTCCTTTGGTTTCTGCCTGCCGGTGGGTTTGCTGCGGTCTCGGCAGCTTGTGGAGAAGGCGGACAGCCTCTCCTGGGACTCGCTGATGAGGTGCTCAGGTGCCGTTCCCTCCCGCCGGGCACGGGGATGGGGAGACCCTTGCCCTCCTGTGGGCCTTGGCACGGGATGAGTGACCGGAAGCTCTGTGTTGGGGCAGCCATCTGTACCGCTCAGAGGACTCAGCCCCAAGAAGCAGTGGCTTTCAGAGAAAGAGAGCCCAGCATTTCGGGCGCCTCCAGAGCTGTCCACGATCAGAACGCAGCTTGGATTTCATGCCCGGGAGCTTGTGAGCACTGGAACTTGGGGCATCCAGGTGCCTGAATCTCTTGGCTCCCTGATGACGGCCATTCGAGGAGTGAGTGCTGCTGTGCCAAGAGGTGCGCGGGTGCTGTGTGGAAGGAGGTGGAGAGCTGAGCCACCCCGTCATCACTGACCTCACTGGAGGTGGAGTCGAGGGGGTCGGAAGGACCTAGACTCAAGTCCCTGGAGCGCAAGACTGAAAACGCTCCGGACCCAAAGAGTAGGCGTCCAGAGGAGGGTGGGCTGGCGTCACGGACAAGGGGGCATCTGAATGGGCACTTGAAGAAGAAAAGTTCTAACTGTGGTGCTGGAGGAGACTCTTGAGAGTCCCTTGGACTGCAGGTAGATCCTGCTTGTCCATCCTAAAGGAAATCAACCCTGAATACTCATTGGAAGGACAAATGCTGAAGCTCCAATACTTTGGCCACCTAAGGCAAAGAGTTGAGTCTTTGCAGGAAAAGACCCTGATGCTGGGAAAGATTGAAGGTGGGAGGAGAAGGGGATGACAGAGGATGAGATGGTTGGATGGCATCACTGATTTCAACGGACATGAATGGACAAACTCTGAGAGATGGTGAGGGATGGCGCGGCCTGGCGTGCTACAGTCCACGGGGTGGACAAGAATCGGATGGACTTGGTGACTGAGCAACAGCAGGATTTCCCCATTCAGAGGTGGAGGAAGGTGTGAACCCAGGCAGACGCGTGGGACTGTGGCGTTTGGCAGGTTAAACCACAGTGAAAGTGACCTACTGTGTTTCAGAGGATCTCCTCGATCTCTTTTTTCTGGAAAGCCGTTCCCATCGTCTGCAAACACGGAGACCGTGTAGAAAGGTGTAAGGGTTGAAAGGTGTAGGGACTAAACCTGCACCGTCTTTTCCGGATTTCCAGTCTTGTGGTGGAATGTTCCAGCAGCTCAGCTGATTCCATCACTGCCAGCCACTCAACGTCGGCTGCTTTTCTAAGTACTGGCGTGTGTCAGGGGGGTGATGGTTGCTGCCCTTGGGGTGTTTTGGCTGGCTGGGGAGAAAGGCCGATAGAGGTCCTTAGCGCCTAGTGTGATAAAAGTCGTGTGCGAGGTCCGTCCAGGCGGTTCTGAGGAGGGGGCGGCGAGGAGCCTTTGCCATCTGGGGGGGGCCCCAGGGTATCTCCAGAGGGGCATCGAGGGAGTCACGATGGAAATACTCAGTCTGGGGCGGCTGGGGTGAGGAAAGACCTTTACGCGTTCAGACTGCGGAGCTCGGCATCCATGCCGGCGAGCCAGACGTGGGAAGGCCGCCTGGGGCCCAGCTGAGAAGCACCTCATGTTTCTGCTTGACACCCCGGGGCAGACCCCAGCAGGTTTTCCGCCGGGCAGGGCTGTGGTGGGGCTGTTCCTCATTGGCCTTCCAGGCAGGATGGAGAGCGGAGGGGATAAAGACACGGGAAGCAGGGAGGCGAGCCAAGGGGCCCCCCGGAGGAAATGAAGGCCCAGTGGGGCTGTGTCGGGTTCGGCCTCCGCAGCGTGCACAGCCGTCCTGTCCTCCAGCGTCAGTCCCCCCAGGGCCCCAGCTGTGTCTGCCTTTGCTTTTCTCTTCTCAGTCTTTTTTTTTTTTTTAAGCTTTCTCCTTCTTTATTTTCTTGGCCGCGCGGCGCGACATGTGGGATCTTAATTCCCCAACCAGGGATCGAACCCCCGCCCCTTGGAAGGCAGTGTCTTGACTACTGGACCACCCGGGAAAACCTCTCCACTCGATCTTTTCTTCATCTTTTACAGTCTGTCTGGTCCGAAACAAAAGGTGTGGAGTTGGTGTCCAACAAGACATATGAGAAGTAATCAGGATTTAGTCCCAAAAATACAAGCTAAGGGATACAAGCCAAGTAACAAAGTGGGGGCGTGGGGGGTGGGTCACGGTACAGACTGTCCAGACCAAGGACGCGGCTGCTTATAACTCTGAAATGAGCGCAGAGTCTAGCATGAGGGCCCCTTCCAGCATCTTTAGAATGCAGTAGGTGGTTCGGTGCAATGGTTCCCTGAGAGTGAAAACCTGACTTTTTTTCTTTTACAGCCGCAGACAGCGCTGCGGCGACAGAAATACACATCATTGTAAAAATAAAGGTGATTTACGGCCTCAGCTGTGCATCCTTGAGTGGGTAGACAGCAGGGTTGCAACCAAGCCTCCTGCTGACCAATTCCATCGGTGCTGAGAGTTGGCTGGCCAGGTTTTTGGCACATCCCAGCAGTGGTATTCATTGGTGTCTCTCTATCTGCCTGCAAGCCGGGAGCCTTCTTATTATTATTATGTTTTTGACAAATGAACTCATGCAGAGCTTTCATTAAGTTTCATTGAAAGGACCTGAAAATGCCATAAAAATTATCGTAATCTCAAAACCATCACACTCCTAATGCGTGCGGCTGTGCTTCTTGTTGAAATTGACTGATGAGAATATTCAGTTTTTAATTTTCTGACTTAAAATAAGACCATCTGCAGCTGTTTCTTTTAGCAATAATTTTTAATTAAATGCAATAAAATTTACAAGGAAGGACCCTAATAAGAAAATCGTGTCAGGAACACACCGATTGTAACATTTACTAGCGTGAGATGAAAGCCCCATCTTCCCCCCGTCCCCCACCCTCGCAGAGCTGTAACACAGACAACGTCCTGATTAAGTGTTAATCACTGTGTGGTTTTTCCTTCATAAAGTCAGGGTCTCCCTCTGTGGGAGGCGTGAGAACAATTCTCACTAATAGCAGACAGCCTTATTGCATGGATTCTTCGGTGAGATGCCAGCGGCTGCTGTCCTTGACCAGCTGAGCCCCAGCAGAGGCTTTGTTCCAGTCTGGGAGTGGATGGTGCTGACGTCCGGGCGGGGGGCCTCAGTGTTCCAGCCCATGGACTGGGGACAGCGTATCGTGCAGAGAGGGAACAGCCAGCGACCAAAGCTTATCTCTGTCGTTCGTGCGTTTCCTCACTGAGCTCGCATCAAGTGCCTCCTCTGTGCCTTCCGCTGCCCTGGCTGCCCCAGTGGTGGCCCGAGCACTCAGGTCAGCTGTGTCCCTTGGCAGAGAGCTGGTATTCTGCTGGGGAGAGGCAGAGTATAAGACAAACTAAAAAGTCAACAGGAGAATCGTCGGTAACGAGATCTTTCTCCTGTGATGAGGTTATTCTTTTGTGAGAAGGAAGGAAAGAGAAAGGTGTGATAGAAAGTGGCTGCTGGAAGGGGTGGTTTAGACAGGGTAGTCAGGGAGGGCTTCTTGGAGGAGGTGACACTGTGTGAGCTCTGAATGGTGATGAGACATCATCACGAGGAAGGGCGTTCCAAGCAGAGGGAACAGCAGGGACAGAGGCCTTGAGCCTGGAGGCCCTTAGGGGTTTGTGGAGAGGCCTGGAGAACAGAATGCAGTGAGGAGAGTGACCGGGTGGGCCGGAGCCTTTGTAAAAGATTTGGATTTTGCTTTAATGAGACGGCATTGGAAAGAAGTGTTAGGACCCAAAATCATTTGCATTATCTGAAACCTTTCAGATTTGTACGTTTACTTGTACGTTTGGACTTCCCTGGTGGCTCAGCGGTAGAGAGCCCGCCTGCCAGTGCTGGGGACGCAGGTTTGATCCCTGAGTCAGAAAGATCCCCTGGAGAAGGAAGTGGCAGCCCCTTCCAGTATTCTTGCCTGGGGATATCCCATAGACAGAGGATCCTGGTGGACTGCAGTCCATGGGGTTGCAAAGAGTCAGACATGACTGAGCACATGTATACACATGTTTATCAGCAAATAATTTGAAAATGCAGCAAAGAATATTTGCTATTCAGAACGATCCTGGAGGTGTACAGAGGTTTGAATTGGGGTCCCAGCTCTGACCCTGGCTGTATGGTTTCTGAGCATCTGAATCTTGGGTCCCTTCCCCACCTGCAGTTGCTCTGGACTGGCTTGGAGCCTGCAGTTCTGAGTCCCCATCTGAGTGCTCTTAACGGAAGAGGGTGGTGGTCCAGGGAGCTGAGAGGACATGAGCCCAGTAGCGGGAGGCTGGGAAAACCCCTGAAAAGAACTGTGCTGCATTTGGACTCATGTTCCCTGCGTGAACTGATCCGATCTGTGTGCCGTAGGGAGCTACTGAGGGCTTTAGAGCAAGGGAGTGTCATGCTTAGCTAGTGCTCTAAGCACAGGGAGTGTAGTGAGGAAGAAGAAGCCTCCCTCCTCCCAGCAAGGTTTCTAAACATCAAGGAATCAAGGCATGACAACAGGACTCGCTCCACAGCCTCTGTGGTGTGTGGGGTGATGTCCCCCAGCCCCAGCGGCTGCATGATCACTCAGAGCAGAATGACCCAGAGCTCTGGCTACTACCCCGCCGTGGGGGTCTTGGGGGGTCCGATGGTGGAAGGTCACGTGGCTGACTGGACCAGAGAGGCAGGCACACAGCCAGGAGAGAATGAGTTTGAGTCCGGCTCTGCCCCTCGTCTGATCCGAGCCACAGTTTTCTTGCTGGTTCCAGTGGTGCGGGGGTCCCTTCTCACTGAGCTGTCCTGGGGAATCAGAGAGAATCCACGGATAACCCCGTCAGTCTCGGCCTTGGCTGCTGGGAGCCGCATGCTCCAGGGCTCACGAGGCTTTGCTGCGTGTTCATGAGATGCCAGATGCTGTCTCAGACCCTTTACGTGTGTTAACTCAGTTAATCTGGGGGAGAAATAAAAACAACAACCCTGCCACACAGATACTTTCTTTTTTTAAATCTGCACCTGGCACATGAGGAAACCAAGGTACAAAGAAGTTAAGCAAAGGGCTGAAGGTCACGCAGCTGCTCAACAGCTGAGCCAGGACTCTAACCCAGGCCGCTTCCAGCGCCTGTGCTGCGCTCAGCTGTGCGGGGAGGTTGCCTCCCGCTTCGTGGGCATCACTACCTTTAATTTGTCGACTGTCCCTTTGGTTCTAAAACCTCACTAGAAGAGGAAGCTGAGGTTCAGAGTGGTAACATGACTGGCAAGCCAGTAAGTGTTGGAGCTGGAACAGGAAGGAAAGTATCTTTAGGGATAAATTCTTCCCTTTCTCTGATTCACCCCCTTTGAGAACTTCGCAACTGGAATTGACCCCCCAGATGTCAAAGGTGGGGACACACACCTTTGAATGAATCTGTAGAACGGAAATGTCCTCAGCACAGGCATTCGGAAAGGACAGCTTGTAATGACAGCCCCCTTACTCAGATCCACATGGCTGGGGGATGATGTAAAAGCCATTTATAGAGGGCAAGGCATGCACTGTTGCAGGCCCTGTCAGAGGATGATATTGTGAAGGTTAGCGCTTCCTTAGATTGCCCGGCTGGGCTCAGGACGGGCCCTTGGGGGATTTATCATCCGTGCTTACGATACTCCAGGTCAACGGGACAAAAACCTCGTAATAATTTCTGAGTGATGAATTGATGTGTTTCATCAGGCTCCTTGAGAGTGTCCCAAGACTGCCCAGCCTCCCGGAGATAAAGGCAGCCGCCCGGCTTGGGGACTTCTGAGCTTGCAGCTGACAGCTGCAGCGTTTCTGTGTCTTGGAGAGGCCTCTGCTTGGGCTGTTTTCCTGCAAAACGAACGTCTCAGGGTTGAGATTGTTGGGGGAATGATGTGGCTGGTCTCTATGTAAACAGACCCGTTCTCTACGTATGTGGGGCTGGTCTGGAGCCCTGAACGGGGCCCAAGAGAAGTTTCTCCAGGTCAGGGTACGATCCAAGAACTTGAAATTTCAGGGTACTTGCATCATTTTAATGAAGACAATAAGACACACATATTATATATGGGGGTTGGGGGGAGCCCAACCAGACAAAACCAGAATCTGCTCAGAAACCTTAAGTTCTGTTGTGCTGGTAGCATGAGGGTCTCTTGTGCTTCGAGAGGGGTCAGGCAGGGCTGTCCTGTGGGGTCGTGAGCCTCCGTCATGGGCCGTGAGTAAACACCAGTGGAATGGATACTGGAAGGGATCATGACTTACACACTGGCCAGGAAATCTGAACTCTTGGGCTCATTTTTGGCTGGGCAGGTCGAGTCCCAAGGAAGCAGCTCCTGACGGTGCCCAGCCCCCAGGGTGGAGAGGCTGCAGGAGGCTACAGGACTCAGCAGCAGCTCTGAGCCGGGTTCCAGAAAGCTCCTCCTGTTACCGCCCGCCGCACCGGAAGCCTGCGGAACGCTGAAGAGGCAGTCTATGGGGGTTGCTACCCCGGGGCGGTGGGGGAACAGGAGGCCCCCTCCTGGAGTTGAGGCCCCAGCAGCGCTGAAGCAGATGGGAAGCTTGGTTATTTGCTCTTTGGGGAGCTCCCTCACATGCTTTGTCTCAGAGGTCTTCAAACTTTCTGTTGCAGCAGGATCCTTTTTTACATGAAATCCTAACTCCGACATGAACTCTTAACTCAGAACCCCAGCATAGCTTTGCTATTATCATTCTCCTTCATAAGTTCAAAAGTTTTCGCATTTCATGTTGCTGTTCAGTCGCTGAGTTGTGTCCAGCTCTTTGCAGTCCCATAGACTGCAGCACACCAGGCTCCTCTGTCCTTCACTGTCTCCTAGAGTGTGCTTAAACTCAAATCCATTGAGTCGGTGATGCTATCCAACCATCTCATCTTCTGTCGTCCCCTTCTCCTCTTGCCCACAATCTTTCCCAGTATCAGCATCTTTTCCAGTGAGTCAGTTCTTCGCATCAGGTGGCCAAAGAATTGGAGCTTCAGCTTCAGCATCAGTCCTTCCAATGAGTATTCAGGGTTGATATCCTTTAGGATGGACTGGTTGGATCTCCTTGCAGTCCAAGGGTCTCTCAAGAGTCTTCTTATTCATGCGTAATTTAATCCGTGGTTTACAGACCTCTGTGCGGGGGAGGTAGAGAACTGGTGATTTCTGCCCACGTTTCAAAAACAGGCCTTTAGTTTTGTTGAAGGGACCAAGGTGTAGCAGTTGGAGAAGCAGTTGAGGATAAATAACTGTTGGATCATAAACTCCCGGATTAAAATAAGCCCCTCACCATCTGGTTTACAAGAATGGAAATGAAATTAACGAAATTAACCCCACTGCTTTACACACATTATCTCATTGATTATCAGCCCCATTTTACAGGTGGGAAAATGGAGGCGCCCAGACGTCATGTGACGGAGGTGGCAAATAGGGTCTGAGGCCCCAGAGCTAGGACACACGAGTGGGTCCCAGCTCCACTGAGTGGTCCTTGCTCCCAGTAAGAGTTGCCCGTTTCACCCTCACTGTGGGTGTGTGCAGAGGGGCTGGGTGAGCCTCTGCCATTTGAAAGGCCGTCCTGGGGATTCCTTTTGTGGGCCAGAAAGTTGGACTTGAAAACCCAGGAAGTTCAGAAAGCCTCGATGTGGCAGCCACATAAACGTTCACCACACTTGAGAGTTTGCAAAGCTTTTGGATGTCTGCTGGCTCCATTGGTTCTCTTGACAACCTCTGTTTGAAGTAGGCGAGACTCTGATTAAATCAAAAGCAGTATTTAAGCAAAGACCTGAAGGAGGGCAGGAAGTAGGCAGAGTTGTTTTCTGGGTGGGGCCTGCAGTTAGCCATTTTCCTGGGATCTTTCCCCGTCTCCTCGACTGAAAGGGACAGGAGAGTGACAGATACCTGACGGTTAAGAGTAACCCACGCCAAGGGCTTGGTACAGGGCCTGGCACGAAGCAGGTTCGCGTTTATTGTGGAAGCCGGGTGGTGGCCGTGCTTAGTCGCTCAGTCGTGTCCGACTCTTTGCAACCCCATGGGCTGTAGCCCACCAGACCCCTCTGTCCATGGGGATTCTCCAGGCAAGAATACTGGAGTGGGTTGCCATTTCCTACTCCAGGGGATCTTCCCGACCCAGGGATCAAACCCTCATCTCTTGTGTCTCCTGCATTGCATGCAGATTCTTTACCCATGGAGCTGTCGGGCAAGCCCTGAATGTCATTATGACTATGGTTCTGATTGTGCCAGAACACGGAAGGGCAGGAGGAGAAGGTCCCTGTAAGGCTGGGGGGGTTTGGAATATGCCAGGGAAGAGCAGGGAAGGAGCTGGGGGCTGGGAGAGTGTTGTCCAAGGTCACACAGCCGGCAGATAGGGCTCAGGGATGCCTGCTACGAAGCCACCAGCCGTGTGTTCCGTGCTGAGTGTTGAGCTGGGCAAGACTGTTCCCACCTGGGACTGACCCGGACAGGCTGCGGCGATTGCTGGGCGCCCCTGGAGCTGCTCTGGTGATGATAGAGGAAAGGAGGTGGTGTCCTGCTGGGGGCTGTGCTCGCCCCGCAGTCCCCTCCCAGAGAGTCCCTCGCAGATGCTGCATCTGGTTTCCAGGGAGGCCCCTGGTGCGAACCGAGGCCCGAGGCCGGAGGTCAAGGCTGGGTTTAGAGCCGTGGGCGTGAGTCAGTGGCTTAGCTAAGACCAGAGCAGAGGCAGCTGCTTGCCTGTGAGATAAGGAGCCCCCGCCCCACTCCAGACCCAGTCTCAGACCCCAGGAGGCCCCAGAGTTTCATCCAGGGCGGAGAAACAACACCAGGGTGAAGAGACGTTTGTGCATTGTTGGGTTTGCCCCGACTTCCGGTCTTTCTTTGACCCTCCCCTGTTCTCAGCATCGGGGAGGGAGGTCCGTGATACCACCGGGCCTCTCTGAACCCCCTCGCTTTACAGAAGGGGCAAGTTGAGGCCCAGAGAGGGGGCTTGGTTTCTCCATCCCTTCTCCCCTGGATAAGCTGCCACCCCTCATAAACGTATGAGGTGATGAGGGGGACGGTGGGGGCCCGGGGGAGGGCCATGCCGCTCTGATGGGAGCGTTCAGACCCCGGATGGCATGCTCGGAGCAGGCTTCCAGAACGGAAAGCCTTCTGCGGTGTGCCCCGGGCGCCAGCAGGTCAGCCCTGCCCTCCCGCCGTCCCCTCCCCAGGGCTGGTCACCTTCTCCACTGTGCCTCTGCGCAGCGTCTGCCCGCCCGTGCTGACTGGGACATGGTCTCCTGTGCTGCACTGCGGGCCCCTCTGTGGCGTCACCACCGCAGCTCATCCCTGTATCCCCGGCCCTTGGTGTAGAACTTGGTACCCAAGTGATGCTCAGTAAGCAGTTCCGTAAAGGGATGTCTTCTGGACACTGAAGGGCACGGTCGTCCCCGAGGGACGCCTCACCAGCTCGGACTTCCCACGGATTCCTCCCGATCCCCATCAGTGCCCTGGGTCCTGGGATAGCAAGAAGACGCAGGGCAGGGTGACAGTCAGCCTGGGGACTCAGACAGGAGACACCTGACTGGGCAGCAAATTGCTTAAATTCATCTGTGCTGAGTGCTCCAAAGAAGTGCAGGCTGTTCTGAGAGCTTCTCACGGATGCCCTGGCCTGTTTCTGGCTGGAGAAGAGCTCTGAGAAAGTGAGGTGGGGGCTGAGTCCTGAACTGTCCTGAGGAATGAACGTGACAGAGGATGAGAGTTGGGGAGGCCTCTGAGCGGGACGAACAGTCATCTTTCCCGTTATACAGATGAGGAAACTGACTCAAAGCAGGGACGTCACTTGCCTAAGGCCGCGTGGTTATCCAGAGGAGAAGATGGGGTTTGCCCACAGGTCCGCGTAGCTCCAGACCCCATTCCCTCTCTCCTGCTTGTCTCTGCCCTGGATGAGGACGCCCATGCTGGCCGTGGTGGCGTCGCATGTGCTGGGTCCAGGCCCTCCCTTCCCGCACCTGGGGGCTCACGCACCCCCTGCTCCTTCCTGCTCTCGTCTGCCCTGCGCCTCATCTGTCCCGGCACCCCTGGGTGACCCGGGTCTCTGCTCCCTCCTTGTGCAAGAGAAGAACAGGTAACCAACTCTCTTGGGCTCCTGCCTCTGGGGTTTTACCGCGTAGAATTCTGACCTTGCGAAGCATCTGTGAGTCTCACATCTAGAGAGAACTACCCAGATCAACTTAAGGAGCACCCACTGGCACTCTGCAGGTGCCAGCCCCCTGCAGGGCTGGGAGCTGTGGGTCACGGGTGCACTTCCGACTGTGGCCCAGGTGGGAAGTAGGAGACAGATCCGTGAACAGCTGCCTGGGTGCGATTATAGGTACGGTCGGACAATGAGCAATGTTCTGGAAGCTTAGAAGGAGCCACCAAGTGCGTTGAAGATGGGCTTCCCTGAGGAGTTTCCAGGATGCAAATTGGGCCTTGTAGCTGGGCTTGAAGGGCATGTAAGTATTTGCAAGGTGAGGAAGCATGGAAAAGGCGTTCCAAGCAAGGCACAGAGTCAGAGAGGGCCCGGGGTGTCCAGAGACAAGACCCGGGCACAGTGGCCAAGTTGTCTGCGACAGGGAGTGACCGAAAGCTTGAGGTTCCGCAGGGCAGCAGGGAGCTGCAGAGGCTGAGCGAGGTGGGTGCTGGGTGGGACCCCAGCCTGAGTTCTCCCTGCTGCAGCCGCCTTCATCAGACCGCCCCTGCCTTCTCCAGCCTCCATCGACCTGACCTGGGATTATGTGAGACTCTCGTCCCCACAGTGGGGCAGGGGAAGGGTGGAGGTTGGGGTCTGACCTGCCTCCCACTTATCTCTGGAGGGGCCACTGCTCAGCTCACAGGGCTCCATTCTCATGGTGCTTCCATGGATTAGAAGCCTGGGCGGCAGGCGAGAATTTGTGCCCTTTGAATAGGCCAATTGGAGCTAATTGATGGCGCGGGGTGGGGCTGGGGTGGCACTGTTATTTAGGCGGCTTTGGCCGGGGGACTAGAATCCTGGCCTCTGAGTCGGCCTCTGCCCTAACCCTGCCCCTGCCCTGCCCATTTCTCTTTGGCCTGAGTCTAGCCCGGATGGACTGTCCTCTCACGGAGATGGAGGCTGGCCGGGACCGCTTGCAGGCTCTCGGAATCACCATGTCGGAAGAGGCTGATAATGGCTATTCACAAAGGTGCTCACTTGCTCTGCAGTGTGGTTTGGGACACAGAGCCCTGCCTCCGCCTCGGAGCCAGCCCAGAGCCCCTGGGCCCTTTGGCTCCCTCTGTCTCTCTGCCTCTTGCTGTGGAACCTGCATTCTGCTCTCTGGACCTCAGTTTCCCCAACTGGAAAAGCGAAGGATTCAGGGAAGTGACTTCTGAGGTGACTTACTAGTTTTCTATTGCTGTCATCATGGTTTATTGCACATTTCTTGGCTTAAGACAAGGTCTGCTTTTCTTTCGATTTATTTAGTTTTGCCTGGAGTATAGTGGTTCTGTATTGCTCTGCATTTGTATTGAGTAAGGCGGTGTTGTGTTGGTTTCTTCCATACATCAACACAAATCAGCCATAGGCATACACATGTCCCCTTCTTCCTGAACCTCTTTCCCACCTCCCACCCAAAGTCCACTTTTTAACATCTCTCAGTTCTGTAGGTCAGAAATCTGGTAGGCTGGGCTGGGTACTGCTCTTAGAGTCTCACAAGGCCAAAACCAAGGTATCAACCCAGGCAGTTCACCCTCTGACCCGCAGAGATTCGTGTTCATCCTAAATGCAAAGTTTGCTCCATCCCACGGCCCCCGGAGATCTCATCCCATGACAGCATCAGCTCAGCAGATCTCTTCTGAATCTCATCGGCTCAGAAGTCCCAGATCTCATCGTCTAAACCCTCTCAGTGAGTGTGGGTAAGGCTCTGGCAGTGACAAGTTCTCGGGCTCCAAAATCATCGAGGATGGTGAAATTAAAAGATGCTTGCCCCTTGGAAGGAAAGCTATGACAAGCCTAGACAGTGTTCCAAAAAGCAGAGACATCACTTTGCCAACAAAGATGCGTATAGTCAAACCTATGGTTTTCTAGTAGTCACCCACGGAAGTGAGGGTGGGACCATAAGGGAGCTGTTGTTCAGCCGCTCAGTCATGCCTGACTCTTTGCGGCCCCATGCACTGCAGCACGCCAGGCCTCCCTGTCCGTCTCTGCGTCCCCAAGTCTGCTCAGACTCATGTCCACTGAGTCGGAGATGCCATCCGGTGAGAGTGACAGATGGTTTTCTTGGGCTCCAAAGGAGGCTGCACACTGAGGGACTGATGGCTTTTGAAGCCTAGTGCTGGAGAAGACTCTTGGGAGTCCCTTGGACTGCAAGAAGATCCAACCAGTCAATCCTAAAAATCCTTCCAATGAGTATTCAGGACTGATGCTGAAGCTGAAACTCCAATACTTTGGCCCCCTGATGCGAAGAGCAGACCCGGAAAAGATCCCTGATGCTGGGAAAGATGGTGGGCGGGAGGAGAAGGGGGCGACAGAGGATGAGATGGTCAGATGGCATCACTGACTCAGTGGACATGAGTTTGAGCAAGCTCCGGGAGGTAGTGGAAGATGGAGGACCCTGGCGTGGCGCCTGGGGTCACAAAAAGTCGGACACGACTGAGCACCTGAACAACAACAACACAAGACTGTGTGTGTCCTGCATCCTAGGGCTTCATTCCTTGGCAGCTGTGAATCTGGGGAACTAGAGAAACCGTTTGTCTGCTCCCCAAATACCAGGTACACACATTCCCGCTCAAACCGGGAGCAAGTGGAGAGTAGAATCCTCCGACATTCCAGGGAGCCTCATCCCCCCTCCCCCAAACTACAGGCGGGGTTGGGTCACAACAGAATCAGGCTGCCAGCCCCCCCCCCACACCCCTCCGCTGAAGTGGCTGACTGTATTCTAGCCTTGTCTTCCGGGCATTGGGAGAAAACATTTGAGCAGCTTTGTGTCCATGGATTAGAAGCAATAGGGAATTTAGTTGAAACGGAGTGAAAGGATTTATTCCAGTAGGACTTGAGCGATGTTTGACATGAGCAGGGTCTGTTGCCGTGCGTCTGCAGCAGCTCCTCTTGCTCCACCGTCACCAGGCAGTGGTGCAGATTCTCAGGTCGGATCTGCCCCCTTCTAGCTGAGCAGCATTCGGAAATTTATTTCGCCCCCAGGTCCTCTCCGCTGTGATGCGGAGATACTACTGTGAACCCCGTAGACTTGTGAAGGTGCAGCGGGAAGAGTTTGTGAAAAGCGTTTTGTAAGCTTGGAACTGTTTGCAGATAGTAGCTGGACTTGCGGTCTGAGTCCCCAAGACCTCTGTGCCCTTCACCCCTGGCCCAGGGAGGTTTGACGGCCCAGACCTCATCCTTTTCATCTGGAATACCCGACCGCCACTCCACGCTAATCTGATTAACTGACCAGTGTTCAGAGGACGAGAGGCGAGGAGCCCACCGTGGGTGGCCCAGCGCAGGGTCACAGCGTCAGTACATAAGGCCAGAATTCTGCTCACAGGGAGGAAACCAGGCTGTTGGGGTAATCTTTCTCTGGGAAGAGAAATTTGACCGGTTCATTTTGGTTCAAAAATAATTTTTAACATGTTTTGTAGAATGTAAAGTGCACTGCAGAAACTTAGATCTGTGGCAGAAAATCAGATCTCACACCACCGAACTCCTGTTGTCCAGCTCCTCCCAAGATGTTTTAGGGTGTGCAGACATGCAGGAACACACACGCACACACACGCCCATCCTTGACTGCTTCTGAACGTAAATGGAAGCATGTTGAATACATCCTTCCTGACCCTGCTTTTGTCATGTTGTTGACATTGACAGACACTGTTCCCGCTCAGAGAACATAGATCTGCCCCCCTCTTCATTTTAAAGAAGTATTTATTTCTGTATTATTTTTGTTTGCACTGGGTCGTCATCGCTATGTGGGGGTTTTCTCCCGTTGTGGCGAGGAGGGGCTTCTCTTGGTTAGGGTTCGCAGGCTTCTCGCTGGGGTGTCTTCTCTTGTGGAGCACGGCGTCGAAGCGCTCAGGCTTCAGAAGTTGGGGTCACGGCCCCTAGAGCGTGGGGGCTTCAGGACTTGTGGCTCAGGGGCTCAGTCACCACGAGGCATGTGGGATTCAAACCTGTATCCCCTGGTGGGCAGGCAGGTTCTTATCCACTGCGCCACCAGGGAAGTCCTGCCCCCATTCTTCTAATGACTGCAAGGGGCGCCAGTATCTAGCCGCCTATTGATTCCGGCCTGGAGAATTCCATGAACTGTATAGTCCACGGCGTTGCAGAGTCGTAAACAGCTGAGCGACTTCCACTTCACCATTGATGGGCATCGAGGTTGTCTCCAGTCTTATACTCTTCTGAAAACACTGCTGTTAATAACTTTATGTACACATGCTCACACTTACATGAATGCTATGTGAAGGTTTAAAAAAAAAGGCAGTTCTGACTGACATAATCCGTCCTACCACTGGGTTGTATCTGGTCCTTATATGACTGTGTCTAGGGTTTAACAGGGATGTACTTACGTTGTGCATAAACTCTGTTACCTTGCTTAGCTTCCCAGGTGTCTCAGACAGTAAAGAATCCGCCCACAGTGCCAGAGATCTGGGTTTCATCCCTGGGTTGGAAACATCCCCTGGAGGTGGAAATGGCAACCCACTCCTATATTCTTGCCTGGAGAATCCCATGGACAGAGGAGCCTGGAGGGCTACCGTCCATGGAGTTGCAGAGTCGGACACGACTGAGCAGCTAACACTTTGCATATTGTATTAAATGATTTGCTTGATTAATGAAAGCGGTAAGGAGCGCGTCTGTTGGGCTCTGGGAGCACAGCAGTGCCAAGTGACTGCACAGTACTCCCTCTGGGCGGTTGTGCCCCCAGCTGACCTACTCCTTCCCCTCCGCCGTGTATACGGGGCCTCAGCAATCACTTGCTGCATCAAAGCGTGCTCAGGTGGCTGTGTTTATAGTGGAAGCTTTTTCTGTGTTTACTGGGTTATTTCCATAGGAGAGGTGGCTGGAGACTGGGGTGCTGTCCAGAGGGCCTGCCCCGTTGGTCCCATCTAAGAGGAGCGCGCGTGAGGATTGTTAACAAAAGCATGGTGCTGGTGGGAGGTGCCCGGCAGCCTCTGACGCTGAGCTCCCGGCGGTGGCCAGGGCTCAATGCCGCTCTGCCCTGGCTGGTATCAGATTACGGTCAGCGTGAATAATTCAGGATTCTGAGACACGGAAGGGGCTACTGGAGCCTGCGGGAAGGAGATGAACAGGCTTAGTTAAGGAGAAGACGTGTGTTTTTAGGATAAGATTCCAGAAAAGATAGAGGGGACTCAGACATTGAAGGACATGGTTATTACCCACCGCTGTCCTTTCCCCCTTATCCAGAGAGGACACGGGGTGGGGTCCCTGGGGCATCGCCCGTGGATCTGGGTATGAGAGGAAGCTGATTGCCAGGGACCAGGCAGTGGTGACCTCATGGATAAGATTAAGGGGTCCCTGCCCCCCAAACAGCTCTCTCCAGCCCGCCTCCCGTCACCTGAGTGTGCTTTGCTGGGAGCTTTAGAACCCCCTTCACCCTATCCCTGCAGTGTGCCAGGGTCCCAGGCCCCCCAACCCCGAAGTGTGCCAGGGTCCCAGGCCCCTGCACCCCAAAGTGTGTTAGGGTCTCAGACCCCCACGCCCAAGTATGTTAGGATCTCAGACTCCCCACCCCCAAGCATGTTGGGGTCCCAGGCCCTGGCTCTCCACAGTCCTTTTTTCCCAGAGAGGACTTGGGCAGTTGCTAACATCCGAGCACTGGGCTTGCATCTCTGCAGCTCAGCCTGACAGCTAAGTTGCAGGGGTGGGGGGCTTTTTTCCTGGATAGGCATTGGCTTGAGCCGCTGTAGCTTTCCAGGATCCAGGGAAACATCTCCGAGTTGAAAACCCAAGGTGTCCTCAAGACACTGGAGTGGCGATCACAGCAGCCTCTCCACCCTGTGCCACAAGGGGCTTAGGGAGCGTCTCCCCTCACGGTCCAGCCTCAGCATCACAGGCACCCAGAGACCCGCTGCTCCCTGGGGCTGGGAAGGGCTTCTCTGTGGGGGCCAGGAGCTTCTCAGGGTGGCCTTCTCCCCGCCACCGGAGCACGGGGATGGCCGCACAGAGGCCTTCAGCCTGAGGCTTGGCCTGGAGCCCACTCAAGGCCTGGCACACCTGTCAGGACCGTCTCCTCCCAACAGCTCTGCTCCGCCCCTGAACCGCATTCTGTCCCTGCGCTCCTCCTAAGCAGTCCTCCTCTGGACTTCTGAGCCCTGGCCCACGTGGTCGCTTTTGTCCCAGCTGCTCCGCTCATCTTCCTGAACGTTCTCGTTCCCAGGGGCACCGTTCAGCCTGTTTCCAGCGCCACCTTCCCCCTGAAGCCTTCGTTGTATCTTTTTTTGACGGTTAGTGGCATCTCTCACGTCGTCTGAATTTTCCTACCGGGTTCTCCCTCCTCCTCTTACGGCCCCGAGCTCTTTCTGCAGCCTTCCCTGTTTTGGAGCTGTGTGCCTGTTTCTGGCTGAAGGTCCCCTGCACTGCACACCCAGCGAGTAGGCCCCTCTCCTCATCCTCATGTTCACAGGGGTCTTGTGGACACAGTGCTGTGTGCGGGTGTGAGGGTGGGTGCTGGCTGGGTGGGCAGACAGGCAGGTGGCTGACAGGAGGCTGGCCGTTGGACCCTGGCCCCACTATCCACGGTGCCCCCTTGTCCGAGGCGTTGCCCCCTTAAGCCTCTGTGCTGTGCTTTCTCCCCGCTATTAAAGTTTTTTTATTTTAATTCTGTGTTTTAGAGTTAGTTATATGTATCAAATGAAGTCTTACGTTTCTTATTCTTGTTTGTAAAAACCCTGAGAATTGACTCCTTGATGTTTCTTCAAGAAAACAAGAATCTAAATCAAGTTGCCTGTTTTTCACGTTTTGACATTTTGCTTGATTTATGTGTTTCCTTTTTAGACTCTGGCTCTCCATGAAAGGGAGGGTCCCCCTCCAGAACTTAGCACAGCCCCCTGACACACAGCAGGGTCTCCGTACATGTGAACTGCACAGAGATGAACTGAGTCGTCCTGTGCTCAACAGCCAAGGAGCCCTTGGGGTCTCTGCCACTGGGAGACTGTCCCCCGCAGGCACTACTGAAAGGGAGCTTTTAGCTGGGAGGAGAGTTAGGCTGGTGTGCTGAGCCAGAATTCCCTGCTGTGATCTTTTCCTCTTGGCCTTGAAATGGGAGGACCCCTCTCCCCCTTCCCTCTGTAGGCCCTCTCCTGGGGGCTGAGTCAGGCCTGGCTGCAGACAGCTCTGTGCCCCAGGGCTCTGCACAGACACTGCATGCAGAGCACCATCTGGATGCCAGGTGGCCCGCCTGCCCCGACTCGGGGGGTGTGGGGTCCACCCTGCCACCCCCGACTGCCCCTCGCCCTCAGGACAGAGGGCCAGTCCAGTGGCTGGAAGGCGCACTGGTCTCTTGGGGTCCACACCTGGGCACACCCCACAAGCTTCTCTGACTTCCTTCCATGCCCACAGCAACCACATGAGTTGGAGCAAAGGGATTCCCACCTGACAGATGGAGAAACTGAGGCTCGGGAAGCGGAAGTGGCTTGCCCAGGGTTGCATGGCTAGGGGAGCTGGGCTTTGAACCAGAGTCTCCTGACCCTCTTAGCTGTAGCGGTTCTCAACTCCTCCTATGCCTTTGGGGGAAAAAACAACTATCAAAGTGCAGTTTTCTAGGACCTGTACCCAGAGATTCTGACCCACAGGCTGTGGCCCAGGAATCTGCATTTATAACAGACCAGGTACCCCAGTGCATCTTAGAAATGCTTCTCTACGTATCTGACTTCTCCTTAACTAGGGGCATGAAGAAGTCGCCTCCCCTTGGTCCGGTCCACTCCTGAGGGCAGACAGTCTTGGGACCTGGCTGGCACGCCTGTGTTTACATAAAGGGAGGGTCAGGGGAAGTGAGGACGGATGGCCTGGACAGGGAGATGCAGGTCACACTGCCTGAGCACCTTGCTGTTGTCTCAGAGAGACTTGGTTTAAAACTCGGGCTACCGTTTCGCAGCCGTGTGGTCTGAGGTTCCCGGTTTCACGTCTCTGCCCCTCAGAGCCGATAGCCCTGCCGCTTCGGCTTGCTGGGGAGACTAAAAGACAGTGTCTCTGAAGGGCTGGTGCAGAGCTGGGCCTGAATGCACATCTCCTAAACAGGCCACACTCCTGTCTCCGTGCCTTTGTTTGTGCCGGGGTTTTTTTATTGTTGTTGTTGTTTTTCTTTCTGAAAAGTCTTTCCCTCACCCCTGCTCTTCCCTGGCTGCTGTTGGTCTGGTCATTTGCGGTAACCCAGGACTGGCGCCTCATTACCTTCTAAGGTGTGTAAGGACGTCCCTACGTCTGGGTTTGGAGTAGCTGGGAAACGACAGGTGTCAACCTCAGCCCAGGTTCCAAAGAAAGTCTTCCTCAGCTCACTCAGACCTAGAGCTTTTTTAATTTTGGGGGTGGGTGGGGGAGTTGGTTTTGTTTTCCTTTTCTGTCACTTGTCCACAGACCCCTCGTGATGCCTCTCACCCCACCCCAGGCCCTCTCCATGCTGAATGTTCTGAAGGCCGACAGCGAGTTCCCTGTCCACCCTGTGGACCGGGGTGGACTGCAGGAAAGGTGCCATCCAGCTGTGTTCTGAAGTCGTCCTCCACGTGCTGGCCCCATCGGCTCCTAACTTATTTCACTTGGAAGCGTGGATTAAAAACTAGTAAAGTCAGTCACTTAGGGGTTGGAAGGGGCTTCTGAGATGGGGACGCCCTGCCGCTCACTGGGCATTTCGTCCTCAGCCAGCCGGAGTTTGAGTACCACCAGGGACATGGTCCTTGTCTCCCACCCAAGGCTGTGGCATCGTCGCACTTTTATCTGTTGGTTCCTCTTTGTGCTCGCAGAGGCTCGGGAAGTTTCTCAGGCCCAAGGAGTGTGGGAACAGGTGGTGCAGCTGGGATGAAGGTGGCGGGACTCCTGAGCCTAGGAGGTGAGAGGGTTTAGCACAACGGGTTCCCAGAGCCTGGAGTGGGGTTGCAGGGTCGGTTCAGTTCAGTTCAGTCGCTCAGTTGTGTCTGACCCTTTGGGATCCCATGGACTGCAGCACGCCAGGACTCCCTGGCCATAGCCAACTCCCAGAGTTTACTCAAACTCATGTCCATTGCGTTGGTGATGCCATCCAACCATCCCATCCTCTGTCGTCCCCTTCTCCTCCCGCCTTCAATCTTTCCCAGCAACAGGGTCTTTTCCAATGAGTCAGTTCTTCACATCAGGTGGCCAAAGTATTGGAGTTTCAGCTTCAGCATCAGTCCTTCCAATGCATGTTCAGGACTGATTTCCGTTAGGATGGGCTGGTTGGATCCTTTAGGGTGGACTGGTTACAAGGTGGACTTACCCAGATCGGCGTGGCCGTGGCGGACCCTGGCACGGCGATCACCCTCCTGTCTTACAGTCGCTGCGGTTGGAACGCTGCCTGGATGCGCTTCGTGTTCAGATCCCGCAGAGCTGAACAGAATCCCCCAGCTCCTCCCTGACCAGGGACGGGATGAATCCAGAGTCTGGAGAGGGACTGAGACTGAAGCTGGGGGCGGGGTGGTCCGGCAGGGAGAGGGGAAGGATGAAGGCTGAGGATTTGGGATGAGGCTGGCTTTGGGGCTGGAAAAGAGCCTGCGGTTTCCTTCAGTAAAGGGAAAGAAAGTGAAAGGGTTAGTCTCTCAGTCCTGCCCAACTGTGACCCCATGGACTGTAGCCCGCCAGGCTCCTCTGTCCATGGGATTCTCCAGCCAAGAGCACTGAAGTGGGTTGCCATGCCCTTCCCCAGGGGATCTTTCCGACCCAGGGATCGAACCTGGATCTCCTGCATTGGAGGCAGATAGATTCTTTACCATCTGAGCCACCAGGGAAGCCCATAGAGTCTTTTGGTGAAGGCGACTCTTATGAAAACGCTTCGCTGATTGATGGTGCTTCCAGCTCGTTTCACAGAAGGCGTCTCACCTGAATCACCCACTGGGGACAAACTCATCATTGAACCGGGCTGTGTGGTTTGACCTTCACGTGGAAGAATATGTTTCGACTGGCCTGGGAGCAGACCACCCCCCACAGACGGCCCCCCAGCACCATGCGGACCTGAAAGATGGGTTCGTGAGGGTGGGGCTGAGGGAGGAGCATGCCGTGCCATGCCATCCCCAAGGGTTCTGTTTCCAGCTGGTTGCCTCTTTTCCAGCACGTTCTTTCATCCTGGGCCAGAATGGCCTGTGGGACGGCGGTTTCCCCAGCCTCCCTCTCCCATAGTCTCTGCCCTGGGCGTATGGGGGGTGGGCGGTGCCAGCTGACACTGCCCTGTATTTCAGAGCAGTTACACACACACACACACACACACACACACACACACACACACACACCCACCACACACACACACACACACACACCCACCCACCCACCCACCCCACCCACCAGGCTTAGCTGTGTGGTTCATCAGTACTTCCAGATACCGGGCCACAGGCCCCTAGAACTTCTCACATGGCACCTGGGGTTGCTGGGGCTGATGCCGGGCTGGGACCCACCATTGCCGTCTGTCCGGGGAGCAGGGTTGCTGGGGCTGATCCTGGACCGGGACCCACCACTGCCGTCCGTCCCGGCAGCAGGCGTTGTCAAGCGTAGGGAGAGCTCTCAGCTCAGGCCGCGCACGCGTTCTAGTCTCCGTTTCTGCGCTCTTCTGTGGGACCCTCAGGCAGGTCGCTGGGGCTCTCTGGTCTCGTCTTCTCCTGTCCTCCCTGGGGGTGATGACGCCCCCTCACAGGTTCGTGGGGAGTGTCCACTGAGGTGTTTGCAGACTGTAAAGTGCTGTGCAGACCGTAGCTGGGCGGTGAGGAAGTCCCGTGCAGCCCGTTTTAACGCATGGGGTATTAGGGTGAAGGGCATCCCAGGTGGCTCAGTGGTGAAGAATCCGCCTGCCAGTGCAGGAGACGACGAGAGACACAGGTTCCATCCCTGGGTCAGGAAGCTCCCCTGCAGGAAGAAATGGCAACCCACTCCAGTGTTCTTGCCTGGGAAATCCCATGGACCAGGGGAGCCTGGCGGGCTATGGTCGGTGGGGGTTGCCAAGAGTCAGACACGACTGAGCGACTGAGCAACACACGTACACACATTAGGCCGAAGCCTCGGTTTTATCGTCCGTGATGTGCGATGTTCACACCCTCTCGTGGGCCCGTCTCCAGAGTCCCTGGGAGGTCACACAGGTGGGGGCTTAGCTGAGGCCTGGTACGCGGGAAGCTCTCGGTGTAGCTTTAACATTAACTCTGTCTAGAGAGAATTTTCAGAGTTCATCATCAAAGGTGAGATTTGGGGATAATCTGCTTGGGAATGCCGGCTTCTGCCTGAAACATGTTGATATGCTTTCCTGTCTTGTTAGGTCTCCCGACAACTCAGGAGGTGGGCAGAACAGGGGTTTTAATTGCCCTTTTCAGAGATATAGAGCTGTTTGTGCCTCAGACGGTAAAGAATCTGTCTGCAGTGCAGGAGATCTGGGTTCCATCCCTGGGTCAGAAAGATCCTCTGGGGGAGGGCATGGCAACCCACTCCAGTGTTCTTGCCTGGAGAATCCCATGGACAGAGGAGCCTGGCGGGCTGCAGTATCCTGGGGTCGCAAAGAGTTGGAAAGGACAGAGCAACTGACACTTTGACTTTGGAGGTGAGGAGACTAACGCACAGCGGAGGGGAGTGGCCTTGCCTCTGGGGAGCTGTAACCTGAAGACGTGGGTCTGTCCTGGATGGAGCGTTCAGTAAACACTTAAAACAGCAACAATAACATAGCTACTACACCCCAGCTACTGCCCTGGGTGCTGCCCTTGTCCATAATGTATATTGTACATGCAACTCACTAAAAACTCTGTTAGTTGCTCAGCCGTGTCTGGCTCTTTGCGCCCCCATGGACTGTAACCTTGCCATGCTCCTCTGTCTATGGGATTCTGTAAACAAGAATACTGGAGTGAGTTGCCATTTCCTCCTCCAAGGGATCTT
Source organism: Bubalus kerabau (assembly GCF_029407905.1). Classification (NCBI taxonomy): domain Eukaryota; kingdom Metazoa; phylum Chordata; class Mammalia; order Artiodactyla; family Bovidae; genus Bubalus; species Bubalus kerabau. Next base: position 59,215,746 of record NC_073643.1, on the reverse strand, counting down.
CCCGACCCAGGGATCAAACCTGGCTCTCCTGCATTGGCAAGCAGATTCTTTTTTATTAATTACATTTATTTATTTTTAATTGCTGGATGATTGCTTTACAGAATTGGTTTGATTTCTGTCACACAATAGCTTGAATTAGCCGCAGGTATACATATGTCCCCTCCCTCTTGAACCTCCCCCCCCACCCTCCCTCCATCTCCCACCCTTCTCGGTCGTTACAGGGCCCCCCTTCTCAGTTGTTACAGGGCCCCATTTGAGTTCCCCGAGTCGTGCAGCAGATTCCCACTGACTGTCTGGTTTACATATGGTAGTGTATATTCTTCCACGCCACTTCCTCCGTACATCTCACCCTCTGCTTCCTCTCCCACGCCCTTATCCATAAGTCTGTTCTCTGTGTCTGCGTCTCCACTGCTGGCAGGCCGATTCTTTACCGTCTCAGCCACCAAGGAAGCCCTTGTCAGCTCACTGAATCCTCACCTTGACTCGTTGAGGTCGGCACTATTATTCTCCCCCATTTCACAGATGAGAACACTGAGGCGGAGGTGGTTGCCTGGCTGGTAAGCAGCAGAGAACCAGGTTTTTGGAAACCCGGGCAGGCTGGCCTCAGACTCTGTGCTCCTGACCAGCGCCCTCACCTCTAGGACTGAACACACGGCAGTCAGGGTGGAAGGGGCTGGTGCAGGGTGGCGGGACCCAGCATGGCCCTGCAGACTTGCCCTGCCCCGCCTGTGCCAGGGGAGCGTCAGCGGACCATCCAGTTCTCACCAAGAGTGGCATTTCTTTGGGTCGCAGGGAAGGCCCGGGCTGTTGGAGGGGCCAGCTGGAGCCCCGGGCCAGCCATTGTGTGCTGGTCTCGCAGGCCGCCGGGTGTGGCCCCCCCACCCCCCAACACCGCCAGGCCCTCCCCCCAGAGGAAGTGCTGGTGTTTACAGGAAATGCAGGACAAGGCTGGGAGGTGGGTGGAGGGGGCCTGGAAGATGTGTCTTGGCCCGGCTGGAGGGGCTGAGGGCGGGGCCCCTCTCTGCACCCCAAGGACAGGCTTTTTGTTGTTGCTGAAGGGAAAGGTCCCACTTCCCGGGCAGCCCTGCCCCTCCCCGGCCTCTTTCCTCCAGGACGCCACACCCTGCCGGCCTCCCAAACCACCCACCCCCACCCCCACCAGCCCACCCCTCCTCCCCAGGGAGGCTCCTGGGAGCAAGGGAAAAGAGAGCCCTGAGCTGGGCGAAAGCAGTCCTTCTGCTCTGGGCCTCAGTCTCCGCACCTGTTAAGTGGGTGGCTTGCTGCAGCCCCAGAAACCCACAGCAGTGCTCACGGCCCTGGTGCAGCCCATCTGTGAGACTGAGGGCAGACGGGCCGGCCAGCGCCATGACCCAGGGAGTACAGGCTGGCCTCGCTTACGCTACAGCAACGTGCCTGAGAAGTCTGTGCGCGTGGAGTTCTGTCAAAGTGCACCCAGGGAGCACGAGGTATTTCTCAAAGCCTGGATAGGAATTGGAAAGGGGACCAGCATTCTCTGAGTCCGTGCCAGGCCTCAGGTACTGTCTTAGTGGCTTTTACGTCCCCGATTTCACCCTTCGAGAGACAGGGGTTCTATGTGGGGCAGGAAGACCTGAATCTGAGTCTCGGGACCACCCTTTGCTCACCGCGTCACCCTGAGCAAATCCCCCAGCATCTCGAAGCCTTAGTCTTCTCATCTGTGAAACGAGGGTAATGATAGTTGGCTGTTTCACCTCTTTCCGTCCCACGGACTTGAGTGAGCCCCCACCTCGCCCGTCCCCACCCAGGCCGTCTCCTCCTGCTGGTCTTCCCACGTGGCCAGGGAGAACTCTCCCAGCTGCCTGGGTCCTTCCCTGGCTAGAACCTCCGCTGGCTCCCATCCCTCCCGGGAGGCCGACTCCAGGGGGGCGTTTGTGAGCCTGCCGCTGGCCAGCCCCTCCTCCCCGCCCTCCCCGCTGCAGCACACAGGTCCCACCACCTCTCCTCCGGTGCCTTCTGCAGATGTTCCTGGGAGCTCTCCCCTAACTTTTGTTTTCCTCTCTGTCTCCTGTTCAACCTTGAGACTGGCTGGGGTGTCCCCTGGCCTGGAATCCTTCTGTGACCCTCCCCACTCACCCCCACGCTCGCCCCCACAGCTTAGGGCCCTTTTGCTGTGTTCATTCAGTCGTGTCCGACTCTTTGTGACCCCATGGACTATACAGTCCATGGGATCCTCCGGGCCAGGATACTGGAGTGGGGAGCCTGGTGTTGGAGAAGACTCTTGAGAGTCCCTTGGACTACAGGGAGATCCAGCCAGTCCATCCTAAAGGAAATCAGTCCTGAATATTCACTGGAAGGACTGATACTGAAGCTGAAACTCCAGTCCTTTGGCCACCTGGTTCAAAGAGCTGACTCACTGGAAAAGACGCTGATGCTGGAAAAGATTGAAGGCAGGAGGAGAAGGGGACGACAGAGGATAAGATGGCTGGATTGCATCACTGACTTGATGGACATGAGTTTGAGTAAACTCCAGGAGTTGGTGATGGACAGGGAGGCCTGGCGTGCTGTGGTCCATGGGGTCGCAAAGAGTTGGACACGACTGAGCAACTGAACTGAACTGAACTGCTGTGTTCACAGCCCTCTGCGCCCCCGTGTCTGCGGTCTCACTGGGCTGTGGGTGCCTCAGGGAAGAGAAAGGGCATCTCCTCCCCACTCTGTATCCCCCGCACTGGGGGTGGGGTAAGCTGGTCAGCACACGTGACATGTTGGGTGAGACGGGGCAGACAGTAGGCGCTCGGCCTGTGGGGAATTGCATTGCCCGTGCTGGGGGGCAGCTGTGACCGGGGACACCCCCAGATCCATGTCTACTCACGGATGCACACTCTGGCTGGAGCCGCTTCCCCCAGGAGCCCGCTAAAACCAGCAGGTTGGTGGAGCACCTGCTGTGCGCAGAGTTCAGCGCTGGGAGCTGGTGAGGGAGGGGAAGCCTGTGCAGAGCTAAGGCCACAAGCAATGAGGGGAGCACGTGGGTGCCGGGCCCCGGAGGGGGAGCAGGGCCTCAGCAGGCAGGTGGGGCCGGGTGGGGCAGATTCTGAAGCGTACGTAATTTGGGGAGTCTCTTTAAGATGAAGAATGTACAACGAAGGGTAGAAAATAATCTACAAAGCCATGAGAGGGACTCATGCAGGTGTGGGGCCTGATGCTGAAGTCTCATTAGGTTCATGGTAGACCTGCTCAGTGGTCAAGGAAGGCTTCCTGGAGGAGGAAATGAACTCGCAGGTGGGAAGGCTTCTTGGAAGAAGGGATGAAGTTGCACCTGGGAAGCTTCTTGGAAGAGGGGCTGAGGTCATAGCTGGGAAGGCTTCCTGGAGGAAGAGATGAGGTTGCAGCTGGGAAGGCTTCCTAGAGGAGGTAAGGTTGCAACTGGGAAGGCTTCCTGGAGGAGGAGGTGAGGTTGCAGCTGGGAAGGCTTCCTGGAAGAGGGGGTGAGGTTGCGGCCGGAAAGGTTCCTGAGGAGAAGATGAGGTCGCAGCTGGGAAGGCTTCCTGGAGGAGGAGGTGAGGTTGCAGCTGGGAAGGCTTCCTGGAGGAGGAGGTGAGGTTGCAGCAGGGAAGGCTTCCTGGAGGAGGGTGTGAGGTTGCAGCTGGGAAGGCTTCCTGGAGGAGGGTGTGAGGTTGCAGCTGGGAAGGCTTCCTGGAGGAGGAGGTGAGGTCGCAGCTGGGAAGGCTTCCTGGAAGAAGGGGTGAGGTCAGAGCTGGGCCTGGAGAGGAGAGTTCATCTACCTGGAGACTCGGCATTTCCCAGGCATCTGTCCTCAGCCAGTAGCTCTGCTCTCGAGAAGCAAGGGGCATTCAGAGGCCTTTGGCAAAGCATGGTATTTCTCTGGAAGTGCTCCTTCCCCACTGTGGGCAGAGGAGGCCACAGATGAGTCACGTGACAAGAGCGTGTGTGTGCTCGGGTGTCTGGGTCCAGGCCTGTTGCCCTTACCTGCGTCACCCTCCCTTCCGGGTCTCAACCTTAGGGCGATGGTCTCTGTCTGGACCCCATGTCCCCCATCCAGGTGTCCGGCTCCAACCACACTAGACCCACATGTTCACATGTGTCGGGGCGGCCCCGCCTCCCGCCCGCCTGGTGTCGGGTGCCCTGCGGACCCCGGAGTGTCCAGGCACCTCTCGCACATTTTCACGTCTGTCTCGCCGGCACAGAGGGCAGTGGGCCCAGGTGCAGATTGCCTGAGTGTGCTTCCGGGTGGGAGAGGCTGAGGGAGGGAGAAGCAGACCTGAGGGAGTCAGGTAGCCGTGCAGCGCCTCAGCATTCCCGGCTGCCGGAGGCGGGTGGCAACGGGGCTCAGAGCCCTGGCCCGACCCCCTGGGCTGCTCCTGCTGGTGGAAGCAGTGTAGGGGGGCGGTTACGGGGACGCCTTTGAAGCCAGGGTCCCTGCGCTCAGATGAGACCCCAGCTCTGCACGCATCCCGTCCCTGCTCAGCTCTTCATCTGTGAAATGGGCACGTGACACCTGCAGGACACAGTGCTGGAGAAGGGCTCGTCAGGCGCCTGGCACGTCGTCAGCACAGCACTCAGGATCACTGGGCTCGGCCTCTCTGCTGCTGCCATTATTATTGTCCGGCTGTGTCCACGTGGGGCTTCCCTGGTGGCTCAGTGGTGAAGAATCTGCCTGCAGTACAGGAGATGTGGGTTCCATCCCTGGGTCGGCAAGATCCCCTGGAGGAGGAAATGGAAACCCACTCCAGTATTCTTGCCCGGAAAATCCACGGACAGGGGTGCCTGGCGGGCTACAGTCCACGGGGTCGCAAAGAGTCGGACATGACTGAGCGAGCACGCACACATGTCCAGATCCAGCCCACGGTGGAGGGGTGGGCTCTCCCAACCCCCACCTTCAGCCATACTCAAAGCAGTATAAAAGTACGGCCAGGGCTTCCCTGGTGAGCCAGTGGCTAAGACTCCACGCTCCCAGTGCAGGGGGCCTGGGTTCAATCCCTGGTCAGGGAACTGGATCCCACATGTACAGCTAAGACTGGGCACAGCCACGTAAGTGAATAAAAATAAAAGAACTGTTTTTAAGGCTGGTCTAATTAGCAGAATAGCTCATCTGTGCATTAAGACTTGTCTGGCCACCTCTCCCTTGGGCTTGGCCTGCCGTCTCGAGGGTATACTATCCTTTGCCAAGTAGAACTCTGAGCTGTCACCAAGCTCCGTGGACAGTCATTCGACACGAGTGCCTACTGTGCCACTCACGGACGACACGGAAGCACACGGTGAGCCCGACTCCTGCCCTCAGGGAGCTGGTGGCTGGTAGGGGAGCTGGCTCAGGGGTGCAGATTTCCGCAGTCGTGTAACTGTGGACGAGAGCCCCCATCTCGCTGGAGAGGCGGAGAAGGCTTCCCGGAAGAGGTGGTGTGTGGCTGGACTGTGAGGGGCCAGGGGAGCAGGAGGCAGGCAGGAAGGAATTTTGGAACAGCCTCGAAAGAGGCGCAGAGATGGGGAGGGACTGGGGCGTGCAGGGGGCAGGGCGGTGGTGGTTTGGCTGCGCGTGACGGCTCAGAACAGCAGAGATGAGCCAGGAATCGCTGGGACAGATCCCCTCAGCTTCCCAGGGGGCCCCTTTGGACACAAACTCACAGAACGTCGTCGTGGTGGGGCCTGCAGAAGACCTCTGACTCTCTCGTGTCGCAGATGAGGAAACTGAGGCCTAGGGAGAGGAGAGAGTCCACCCAGAAAGCTGGTGACAGAGATGGGATTACCAGCGGGTCTGTAAGGGTTCGAGACGTTCTGGCCTCTAGCTCAGACTGATTGTAGCAAATCCACCTGCCTGGCGCTGTGCTGAGCGGCCCACCTGCCTCATGCACACGCATCGTCTCATAAACCCTGGAGGGGGAAGTCCTGTTAGCATCTCTGTTTTACGGGTGAGGAAACTGAGGCAGGTTAGGCAGCTGACCTCAGGGCATTGGGCTGACAAGGGGCAGAGCTGGGGCCTGACCTCGGGAGGTGGAATCCTAACCCTTGTGACCTTTAACGTTATCCTCTCCCGTGGCCCCAGAGATGGGGTCGGGGGTCAGTGGTCCGGGGGGGGCCACCTGCCCACAGTGTGGCCGCTGCTGAGAGCCAGACACACAGGGCTTTTCACCCATGTCCTCCCCGGCAGGCCACGTTGCAGGAAGCAAAGACCGTTACCTGAAGCCAGAACCAGAGAGAACGTCACGCTGGCGAGACCGGGGCTCTGGCCTACGGTTTTCCTCTTGTCATTACCTCTTTATATCAGTCTGTCGTGTTACATGGCCTCTGCAGAGCCTCCAGAGGTAGTCATGTGTTCTCCCCGCACCTCTGAACCTCATTTGATTTTCTGTAAAGGAAGTCTTGGGAGTCATACTTACATTTCTCTTTGAATAGGAATTACTGTAGTGTTTGTTTGGGTCAGGAAGAGGCTGAGCTGTGGTCAAGGAGAACAGAATTCCTTGACAATCCCCGTAAACCGTTTCAAGGCCACTGCTGCTCCTAAGTCGCTTCAGTCATGTTCCACTCTGTGCGACCCCGTAGGCGGCAGCCCCCAGGCACCCCTGTCCCTGGGATTCTCCAGGCAAGAACACTGGAGTGGGTTGCCATTTCCTTCTCTAATGCATGAAAGTGAAAATGAAAGTGAAGTCGCTCAGTCGTGTCTGACCCTTAGCGACCCCATGGACTGCAGCCCACCAGGCTCCTCCGTCCATGGGGTTTTCTAGGCAAGAGTACTGGAGTGGGGTGCCATTGCCTTCTCCATCAAAGCCACTAGGAAGGGTAAAATAACAAAGACAGACAGTAGCAAGTAGGGATGAGGATGGGAAGAAATCAGAGCCCTCAGCGCTGGCAGTGGAGTGCAGATGTTATACTAAAAATAGTCTGGCAGTTCTTCAAAATGTTAGACGTACAGTTACCGTATGACCCAGCCATTCCACACCTGGGTGTGCCAAGAGAAATGAAAACATACCTCTCCAAAAAACTCTTACGTGAATGCTCCTAGGAGCACTCTTCAGGCTAGCCGAGACGTGGAAAGAGCCCAAGTGTCTCTCGAGAGGTGGACGGACAAGCAGAATGTGGCACAGCCATGCCGTGGAGTGTTAGTGGCCATTGAACAGAGTGCAGTACTGGTACATGGCCCTTGAATGCATTGTAGTAACAGAGAAGCCAGACGCAAAAGGACAAATGATGACTTGACTGTATGAGTCCATTCGTATGAAATGTTTAGAATAGGCAGAGCCATGGGCTTCCCCGGTGACTCAGTGGTAAAGAATCTGCGTGCAGTGCGGGAGACTCGGGTTCGATCCCTGGGCCAGGAGGACTCCCTCGAGATGGAAATGGCAGCCCACTCCAGTATTGTTGCCTGGAGAAGTTCATGGACAGAGGAGCCTGGCGGGCTACAGTCCAGGGGGCTGCAAAGAGTCGGACACGACTGAGCAACTAACACTGCGACTACTGGAGACAGAAAGTGAGTGGTTGCCAGCGGTTGGGAGGGAGAGGAATGTGGCTGATTGCTAAATGGTACATGGTTTGGGGTTGATGAAAAGTTTCTAAATTAGATAGTGGTGATGGCCGCACAGCTCCGTGCCTATACCAAAAAGCGCTGGATTGTACCCTCTAAAAGGGTAAACCTTCTGGTATGTGAATTACATGTCAATAAACCTGTTACAACAAGAAAACAAATCCCTATAAAGCCCTGAGGCGTGTGTGCTTGAGGAAGAGGGGTGTGGCTGGCGGAGGACAGAGAGCGGGGATACACTGCTGTTTCTACTTAGTGCAGGATGGAAATTGAACTTTCAGAAAAGCCTCTCCTTCAATCATGCTTCTGGGAAGCATTACGAGCACTCTCCCTTGGCTGACCCCGGGTGTGGGACGCGCTCCCTCCAGAGGGAGCGAAGCAGAGGCTCACGCCAGGAGAAGACTGCAGGCAGCAGCTGCTCTCAGAGCCTGCCCTCCCCTCCAGCCAGGCCATCGAATGCACACAGTCCAGTCTCAACACCCGTTTTCACAGCTGTGGGTGTCTGCTTCTCCATTTTACAGATGCACAAACTGAGGCCCACCAGCACGACCATGCAACAGGTTGGCGGTGAAGGCAGGCCTCTCAGGTCTCTGAGCCCATCTTCCTGGGCGGTTTCCACTGCCTGAGATTCAGAGCCCCAGTGCAGGTGATACGTGTATCCAGGACAACTTCTGAGCCTTTGAAGAAGGGGGACTGGTGAGGGGTCAGGTTTGAGTGACCAGGAAATAATCAGGGCAGAAGACGTGTCCTGGAGAAGGTCTGGAGGGATGTTTGAGTGAACTCTGAAGGTGCTGACATCAGAGAGTTAGACTCACGTCTGAGGATTTGGAAATCCCTGGTTTTGCACCCAGCCCTCTCCTCCATCCGCTTCTAAGCTCTTCCAGCCGCCCTGCTAATGAGGATAGTCATATTTGCCGAGTCCGTCATCCTGTCTCCTCCATCTCAAACTTTCCAGCTCCCAGAGATCGCAGTGCTGAAGCCCCTGCACCGCCCCGCCAAGCTGGAGAGCTCCAGGAAGGTTCCAGCCTATCTCAGAGGAGCCAGGGGCCGTGACATCTGCAATCTGGCCTCCTCCCACATGTCACGGCACCAGCGGGGGCAGAGCGAGGGCTCTAGGCGCCCGTGAGAGGCTCCCGCAGGGGACAGCCTTCCCGCTTTATGAGTTACGGGGCCCCTTTGGCTGTGCTCAGGGTTACGGCTCCCAGTGAGTGTCACACCGGGTGGGATTTAACGGGCAGAGCCGGACCGCCCTGGGCCAGCTTACAAAGTGCTCGTCCCCCCACGTGGGTGCTCATGTCCTTTTACGACTCCAGGCTGCTGGAAAGGACTGTGCTCATTTGGAGGGTCGTTTAGGGTAACGAGCTCTGAGCAGCTTTAATTTATGTTCCCTTTAAAGCACAAGTCAGCCCAGGGGGAGGACACAGCCCTGTGGAGACTAGTCTTGGGGATTTAAAACTTGGCCCCTCTGCAGGCTGGCCAAAAGGGACATATTAAGGTCGCATCCTGTTCTCACTGAAGCCCACAGTGAACCAAGATAGTCATCCCCACTGTGGCTTAGAGACAGAGAGGCCTTGCCTGAGGTCACACAGCGCCTCTCCTTGATCTGATGCCGAAGTTCTAAGCCATTTGGTCTCGAAGCCAACAGTGCTGACCACGTGGCATTTTTGTCCGTTTTCCTAGCATGTGTCATTACCCTTGATTTGCAGATTAAAAAAAACGGGCATGGAAAGTTGCAGTAACTTGCTTGAAGTGGTAGAGCTGGGATTCACAGCAGGCGGTCTGAGTTCTGGACCCGTCCTCCCAGCCAGCACTTTGCATGGTGCTGCAGTCCTCCATCCCTTCACGGGCTTGCTCTTTGAAGTAGGAGCTGCCTCGCCTTTGGTGAGTCAGTGAGTGCGGGAGTGGAAGATTGGGTGGTTGGGTTGGATGGATAGAAGGATCGCCAGGTGGGTGGGTGAGCAGAAGGGTAGTTGGACAGATGAATGGGTAGGTGAGTGGGTGGATGGAGGGATGGGGGGACTGGTGGAGAGAGGGAGGGAGGGCTGAGTGGCTGTATGGCCAATGGGTGAAAAGTGTGTGGATGGGCGAGTGAGTAGACGGGAGCTGTTTGGGTCAGACGGCTTTCTCATGTGTTATACATCGGTGCATCCAGAGAAGGTGTCTGGAGGCAACACCTCACCTAGTTATGATTTTTTAAACAGAACTTTTATTTATTTCTTATTTGATGTTTATTTGTTTGACTGCACCGGGTCTTAATCACAGCACTCGGGATCTTAACAGCATGTGAGATCTAGCTCCCTGAGGGGTCAAACCTTCACGCCTTGCGTTAGGAGTGTGGAATCTTAGCCACTGGGCCGCCAGGGAAGCCCCCCTCGTTATGATTATAACGGGCATTTCGACTGGAGAGGCCGTGGAACAGTGCATGTTTGTTTACCACTGTGTTACCAGTACCTACAGTACAGAGTCTGAGTGGTCAAAGCCGGCCAGATAGGAGTCAGACAGCTAAAAATACAGACCTTCCCTAGGGCCTGCTGTGCAAGGGACCTGTCTCACAGGTCTATACTGATTGACTGGGCAAATGGATTTTCCAGTGGTCATGTATGGATATGACCGTTGGACTATAAAGAAAGCTGAGCACAGAAGAATTGATGCTTTTGAACTGCGGTGTTAGAGAAGACTCTTGAGAGTCCCTTGGACTGCAGGGAGATCCAACCAGTCCATCCGAAAGGAGATCAGTCCTGGGTGTTCATTGGAAGGACTGATGTTGAAGCTGAAACTCCAACACTTTGACCACCTGATGCAAAGAGTTGACCCATTGGAAAAGACCCTGATGCTGGGAGGGATTGGGGGCAGGAGGAGAAGGGGACGACAGACGATGAGATGGTTGGATGGCATCACCGACTCAATGGACATGAGTTTGGGTGAACTACGGGAGTTGGTGATGGACGGGGAGGCTTGGCGTGCTGTGGTTCATGAGGTCACAAAGAGTTGGACACGACTGAGCAATTGAACTGAACTGAACTGGGGAAATGGATGAACCCTCTGTGCGGGTTCCCAGTCTGTCCCCCAAGGGAGGAAGTGATTACTCACCAAGGACATGAGTTCTCCAGGGCGTGTCGGAGCGTTTGGGCAGAAGTTATTAAGAAAGCATGTCTTGGAGGTGTTTTTCTTCCCCTGGATTTGAAGATCAGCCTGGTAGCAAATATCAAACGTGTGTAGACACAGTTCTGTTGACACTAGTGGTCTAGACTATTTGATTTGCTTATTTAACTAGAGAGTCCAGTCTAAGATAAGCTCTGTCACTGAGGCTTCCACTGACTCTGTCAAGCCGTGGGGTTACAGTCACTTTTTTATGTTGTGAAAGCGTATTTTTCATGGCAGTTTGCCTTCATCTGTTGTGCTCACAGCCCCTCAGTAGGACAATGAAATTAATGAGCCAGAATATCATGAGAGCACCCCAGCCCTTGTCTCCTGACTCCCTTCTTAGATCTTTCTAGAAAACAAAAGCGAGAGGAAGAAGTAGATTAAAGAGAGCCCGGGACACGTTTCTAGCCAGAAGCTGAGGTTGGCTTGAGGACAGATGGTGGATCCGTGCTCACTGGGTTTGTCTCTGAAGGTCTGTGCACCTTCAGGGGAGGGCAAGGGCATCGTCGTCAAACACGCCATAGATGAATAATCGTGTGGTTTATTTTAAACTGTTAGGAGAATACGTTCTGTGACTTCATGGGTGTTATCAGGATGAGGTCAGAATAGAAGCAGATGTTAAAGACGAGCTGACTTTAGACGGCAGTTGGTCCAAAGTGGAGCAGCCATGCTCAGCCAAGCTGGGAAGGAGGAGAGCCCTGGCTCTCCGTTATTGAGTTATTACGTGCCAGGCACTGTTGTGTCTTGCAGTACAATTCGTTGACCCCTCCCAGCAGCTCAATGAGTTGGGCACTGCTGAGGCTTAGAAAGGTAATGTAATACATGGCCAGGATTTGAACCCAGGCAGCCCCACCTGGGAGTTGTGCTAAGTCCCTCAGTCGTGTCCGACTCTTTGTGAACCCATGGACTGCAGCCCGCCAGGCTCCTCTGTCCATGGGGATTCTCCCGCTGCTGCTCCAAAAGGAAATAAAAAGAGCACAGAGAACAAGAGCAAAGCCCATGTGCCCTTGCAGCCTGAGTCAGCTGCACGCAGTGGTGCATTGAGGGAAGCCAACTGGGCCCCTTCATGTCTGTTAAATGGGACCAGGTGCAGGCAGAGGCCTCGTGTTTCGGCCCCCGTTTGCCATGTGACCTTGAGCCAGCCCCTCCCCATCTCTGGTGTTCTGGGCGTCCATGAGCTCTCTCCCCAGTGTCTGCTGCAAGGAGTCCAGCCCTTGCCTGGCTTGAGGCATAGCCCCCCAAGTTCCCGGATACCTGGCAGTGTCCGATGCTGGGCAGACTTCACGGCAGCATCGGGGCACGAGGAGGCCCAGCTTCCCGCGCCTCGGGTAGCGGAGCTTCGCCCAGCAGGCTGAGCTGCTGGGGCCAAATGGCAGCAGCACTGGACTACCCCGAACAGTTTCAGCAGGAGGGTGGCAGGATCAGGCGGGGTCTGAGATCGTCCCTCTGGCTGCTGGGTGAAGAGATGGGAGGGCAGCCCCAGGGAAGGGGTGCCAAGTGGAAGCAAGTGTTACAGACCTCCAGGCAAGCGATGGCCTGGGCTCCGAGGCTGTGATGACAGAGAGGCCAGTGGAGTCGGGGAGGGTGTGACGGTGAACTCGGGAGACGGTCAGTGTTCAGGCCCGAGGTACCCAGGTTTCGGACTCGCTGTCTGGGAGGATGGAGGCAGTACTGGCCTCATGGAATGAGTTGGGAAGTGTTCCCTCTTCAACTTTGGGGGGACATTTTTAGAATGACTGGCATTCGTTCTTCCTTGACTGTTTGGTAGAATTCATCATTGCAGTTGTGTGATTGCCCATGTGTGGCCTTTGTTTCTCCCTGTGAGTTTGTGGTCTGTCCACTGCCCTTTCGTTTCGCTCTGCAGGACTCCCTCGAACACCTCCTGCAGCGCAGACTTTGTTGTCACGAGCTGCCGCAGGTTTATTTAGGGATGTCTTAGCATCCAGCTCAGTTCTGAAGGACAGTTGTGTGGAATTCAGGGTTGGTTCTTAGCTGACAGGTTTTTTTCTTTAAGCATTTTGAATATATTGGCCCTCTACCTTGTATCCTCCAAATTCTGATAAGAAATCTTCTAATGATCTTAACGAGATTCCATGAATGTTACAGAAAACCCCAAATGAACTTTTGGGCCATCCCATTGTAAAGAGAAAGGCAGAGCTGGGGCCAGAAGGGCGGGCAGTGGGATAGCTGAACGGGTCCTGGCTCCAGCCTGGGTCAGGGCTGTGCCTCTGCACACAAGTTCATAACTGTAAGCCCGCACTACACACACACAGACACACACACACACACACACAGCTCCAGCTTGGGTCAGGGCTGTGCGTCTGCACACTTGTGCATGGCTGCAAGCCCACACTACACACACACACACACACAGGCCCACACTACACAGACACACACACGGCTCCAGCCTGGGTCAGGGCTGTGCCTCCACACACAGGTTCATAACTGTAAGCCCACACTACACACACACAGAGATACACACAAACACTCACACACACCCACCATGACTGCAGCCCCAAATACACACACACACACACACACACACAGCTCCAGCCTGGGTCAGGGCTGTGCCTCTGCACACAGGTTCATAACTGTAAGCCCACACTACACACTACACACACACACACACACACACACACACACACACAGCTCCAGCCTGGGTCAGGGCTGTGCGTCTGCACACTTGTGCATGGCTGCAGGCCATGCACAGACTACACACACACACAGGCCCACACTACACACACACAGACACACACACACTCACACACACACACTCACACACACCCACCATGACTGCAGCCCCCAATATACACACACACATCCACACATGCGGCTCCAGCCTGGGTCAGGGCTGTGTCTCTGTACAGTCAGGTGCATGACTGTAAGCCTACACTACACACACACACACACACACACACGGCACCAGGAGTCCAGGCAGGAACAGGCCGCTTCTCCCTGATCATCTGGCTCTTGGCCCCCATGTGAACCAGAGGACTCCGGTCCTTCTTGGGGCAGACATGGAGAGAGGTGTCCATGCTCTTTCTGGTGCCAGGAATAGCCTCTCCTTGCACCACAGCCTAACACTCATGTCCTCCCCTGATGTACCCTCCAGGCCATGCTTCCCCCTGCGTGGACCAGGCCTGAGGCAGGGGTCCTGAGCCTGCCTGTTGAAGGCCTGGAGTAGGGTTGGCCAGCCACTCCAGAGAGTGGAGACTCCTTCCTCATGGCCGCTTCTCCATCCATCCATCCATCCATCCATCCATCATTCCCAGAGAGCAGGAATCAGTATTGATAAAAATTTAATGAGACGCTTGAATTTTTAGTATGAAGAGAGATTTTATGAGAAGTCATCTGGGACCACGTTGCCAAAGGCAGAAGGGAGCCGTTGAAGGTTCTTGAGCAAGAGAGTGAGATGTGGCCTGGTTTGTCTTGTCAGTCAATCACTCTGCTGTGTAGAGAGGCTGGGAGCAAGGAGGCTACTGTGATGGGGCCAGTCCACCAGGCTCCTCCGTCCCTGGCATTTTCCAGGCCAGAATACTGGCATGGGCTGCCGTTCCCTTCTCCAGGGGATCTTCCCAACCCGGGTCTCCTTGCAGCTAATGGGGAGAGGGGTCTGTCTTGAACAGCATGTGTAAAGGTCCTGAGGCAGCGAAGAGCTTGGAATGTCCAGTGAACCAGAACAGATGGGCGGGGGTGGGGGCAGGAAGGAGGTCCTGCCTGGTCTTGCCCATCTCTGGGTCCCCGCGAGACCCAGAGCACTCGGTAATGGCTCGTGGCGTTAGCAGGGCCCTGGCCGGTTTGCCGTCCCTTGGCCAGACGGGCAGCTCTGACCCTGTTTCTCTGCTGCGTCCCCAGTGCCTACACCGAGCCCTACAAGGTCTGTCCCATCTCGGCAGTGGCCCCCAAGGAGGACCTCACGTCGGAGGAAGAGCGTGGAAGCTCGGAGGAGGAAGAGGACCGCGCTGTGAGAGACCCCGGCCTCCCCCACAAGGTAGGTGGGCGGCCGGTGAGATGGGGGGTCAGAGACGTGAAGGTGGAGGGTAGGCCCAATCCCTTCCGTCTCCAGGTGGAAGGAGCTGCTTTCAGACAGCTGAGCCCTGGCTGGACACAGAGACCGAGTCTTGTTCGGTGCTGCTGCCTGAAGACTCGCAGCAGACGGGGGCCACGGGATGCTGCGGGGATGACTGCTCATGTCCGCCTGGGTCCCTGGAGCCTGGGGCTTCCAGAGCCTCGGTCGGGGGGGACATGGGATAGAGCTGCCTGACCTGAATCAAGGTAGGGCTTCCCTGGTGGCTCAGATGGTGAAGAATCTGCCTGCCATGCAGGAGACTGGGGTTCTGTCCCTGGGTCGGGAAGATCCCCTGGAGAAGGGCCAGGCAACCCACCCCAATATTCTTGCCTGGAGAATCCCCACGGACAGAGGGGCCTGGCAGGCTACAGTCCACGGGGTCACAAAGAGTCAGACATAACCGAGTGACTGAGCACGCAAGGGCTAGATCCCAGTGACCTCGGGGCCCTGGGCCTCAGTTTCATCATCTGTGAAGTGGGAATTGTGAGGGTGCGATGAGTTAGGCGTGTGAGTGTTTCATGAAGATGTCCTTCCTGCCTACCGTAATGCTGGAGTGAGGGGTGGGGGGATGGGTGGGGCTGGGAGAAAGTGAACCGGAAAGTGATGTCGCTCAGTCGTGTCCGACTCTCTGCGACCCCATGGACTGCAGCCCGCCAGGCTCCTCTGTCCATGGGATTCTTCAGGCAAGAATATGGGAGTGGGTTGTCCTGCCCTCCTCCAGGGAATCTTCCCAATCCAGGTATTGAATCTGGGTGTCCTGCGTGGCAGGCAGATTCTTTACCATCTGAGCCACCACGGAAGCTCTGGAGGTGGACGGTGAGGCGAGGCGCAGGTCACAGTCGAGGCCTGGACCTTGTTATTGGGCATCAGGCCTTGTTCATGGTGGTGGTTACATGTGCTCGCCATCCGGTGCTGGGGTGAGCCCACGCCTCTCGCCATTCCCGACCCGATCTCCCTCCTTTCACGCACTTCCAGGACACGTGGGCTGTTTCCCGCGTTCAGGTTTGCAGAAACCATCGGAGCCGCAGGACCTGAGTGTGGCCGCACGGCTGTCAGTGGTGCCCCCCGGGCGACGTCACGAGGTGCCGGGGCCCAGCAGTTCAGACCAGGGTGACACCTACCGCCGGGCCACCTGAGGCCAGCCTGGGGTTCTCCCCTCATCTCCTGGGCGCCCTCCCATCTGCCGGGGAGAAGGAGCCCAAACGCCAGAGGAGCAGGCTCCTCCCTCGGCACCTGTTCCTCTCCGTCCCCCACCCCGGGCATGCGTCTTCCCCTCCCAGCCCAGGTGAGGTGGTCCACTCTGACCACAGGCTCTTCCTCTGGGAGCGCCGGCCCGGGTGCTTGGCGCTTACCAAGTAGTTGACACGTGGGCATGAGTTTCGTTTTATCTGGTGCATTTGGTTTCTTTTGAAAGTTCGCTCACCTGTCTGCCTGGTGCTGTGAGGATGCTCAAGGGTTAGGGCCGGGGTCAGGGGCCTTTCCCACCTGCTCGGCCGTGGTCCCTTCCCCTTCCCTCCTCTCCCTGCTCCTCACACTCTGGGCAGTGAGCTGTGCGCGGGGCACCCAGTGCTCCCAAGTCCGCTGTCTCTTTGGTTCCTTACGACAGCGCTGAAGCTGGTGGCCCTTTCCCTGTTCTGCAGCCCAGGACACAGAGGCTCAGAAAGGTTAAGTCCCTTGCCCAAGGCCACACTGCACGCGATTGAAGGGGCTGGAAACAGCGCTGACTCCAAGCCCAGTCTTGTCTGTCTGTTTCTCTGCTGCGATCCTGGTGGCCTCCTCTTGCCTCTCCGCTTCCTCCCCTCCCTCCGGGAGGAGCTCTTGGCTTGGGATGAGTGGGCGTGTGGGGAAGGGAGGTGAGCTCTGACTCTGGCCCTTCTGGGTGTCGCTGGGGTCGGGGATCCTGGGAGCAGAGCGCCCTCGCTGTCCTCGGGGCTTGGCCCTCACTCTGACGCTGGGGCTGGGGCTGGGTCCCCGCAGAGCTGAGGGACTGAGAAAACAGTGGGGCCCCCCATGTGCAGCTCTGTGTACCCCGTGATGGTTCCCCACCTTCCCCTGGGACCACCTGCGTCTCCCCGCTCCCGCTGTGTTGCCAGCCACTTCCCTCCACGAGAAGGACCGTCCGGTCGTTTCTGAGCGCCCAGAGGGAGACGTAGCAGGCCGGGCCCCCAGGCGGGTCAGTCCACTCTCGGGAGCCCAGCGTCCTCACCTGCCAGACGTGGACTGCGTGCTCCCCCCAGCCGGCCCCCCCACTTCTTCCCTGTGAGGCCTTCCTGATGCTGCAGCGGTGCAGGCCCCTGTGGGCATCAGGTCTTCATCACCCGAGACGTGCTCCGCTGGGGGCTCCTCGTCACGTCTGAGATCCCCACAGGTGAGGGCTCAGTACCCCGGGGCGCTCATTGCCGGCCCCCGGGCCCTCACCGGGGCGCCTGGTATGCAGTTGGCTGTGTATCCTTCCACACCTTCTCCGCTGTGTTCCACCGGCATACGTCATTCATTAAGCGTCAGAAATGGACAAAACGGATGGCATTATTTGTGGAGCTGTGATTATTTTTTTTCCCCGTAAACTGTATCAAGCTCTGAGAAACAGGGCCGATCACTCAGTGGGGCTCACTCGCTGGGGTCTTAGACCTTGTCCCGCATCAGTGCAGGGAGCTCTCGCTTCATCTTCTTCGTGCCCGGCGCTTCCGTGTCTGGCTGTGCTGTCGTTTTTCGGCCCTCCCCTCGCTGAAGGGCATGTATAGTGTCTCTGGTGTTTGGGAAATAACTCATTTGTTCGTCTGCACACAGGACCCCCGGGCTTCGTGCAGCGTACAGGGTCCCTTAGTTGAGGCGGGCAGACTTTCAGTTGCAGCACGTGGGAGCTCCTTCCCCTACTGGGAATCGAACCCCCAGGCCCCCTGCATTGGGAGCTCGGAGTCTTAGCCTCCTCTGCTCTGTGGACAACACCGCAGGGCACCCGTTCGTACCCCTCCTCACACACACATTTTTTCCTGCGCGTGGATCCCGGGAGAGGGCAGAGCCGAGGGCAGGCCGGTTTCAATCAGTGTCTGTGCCTCCTGATCAAGCCCCCACCACAGGCTGTTGCAGGGCCTCCCTGGTAGTCCTGGGGGGTGAGGGCCCCTCGATCGCTGGGAAGTTTCTAGACGGAGCAGTCTTTCCTGGGGTGGGGAGGTGGAACATTCACTTCTTATTCTTCCGTCTTCCATCCTCTCTGAAAATTCTGCTTCTCCGAAAAGCAGACCTCACCTCTCTGTGCCTCTGTCGCGTCCTGGGGGCAAGGGGACCCAGATTTCCACTCCAGCCGTCTCAAAGGGGCAGCCCTGGACTGGGATGGCCTCCCCTGGACCTTGGGCGTGTGTGGGGATATGGTGGTGAGCCCCACCCTTCCTCCAGGGTGATACGTTTTATGGTTTACGTAACAATAAATAAAAAGTGCCGAGCCCCACCCACCCTTCCCAGATGTTTTGGGCCTACCCAGGCAGGAGGGGAGAGATTTTTGCAGCAGGACAGGAAGCTGAGCCCAGCTGGTCCACCCACCTGTCTGACCTCTCTCGCTCCCACTTGCGGACAGACAAAGGGTGTGGGCTGAAGGAAAGAGGGGGCAAAAAAGGAGAATCGAGCTGGACCTAAAAATAGATCTAGCAATGAAAGGAGACACAAGCTGGCTGGCCAGTTCCCCTCCCGACAGTGTGCCCGGTTTTCAAGCTAACGGGGACTTTTCGGGCAACATACCAGCTCCCCTAGATCAGCCCAAGAGTTGACGGCCCCTCGGGTTACCTCTTCCCTGGCCGGACTCCCGTTGTCACCAAGGATGTTGTTTTCTTGGACGGGTCTACCCCTGACCCCAGCCCTGTCCTCTGGAGCAGACCCGTCCTGCCTGCCCACCGCCTCTGGTCCCCGCCCAGGCAGGACGCCCCTCCCGACTGCACCCAGGGTCCCGGGGGCCCAGCCTGGCTTCCTTGCTGGCCTCCTGCCCCCAGCTTCGCACCTGCGACCTCACCCTGACCATCCATCAGGGTTAAAGGATCTGCTCAAACCCTGGTCACCTCCACGGGGCCAGCCCCCAACTCGTATTACATGTCACCATGCACCTTCTCCACGCCACAGCCCTAACCCCGCGTTCCGGTGCCCGTTGGCTCCACCGCAGACACGCTCCGGCGGGCCCGGGAGGCCGGGCCTCACCTGCCGCAGCTTCCTCCCCGGCAGCCAGCCCACTTTCCCAGAAAACCGTCTCCTTTCTGACGAGAGCGCCCTCCCGTCTGCACCTCTCCTCTCTGTGACCTCACCCGGCCCTCCTCTTCTTCAGCAGTTGTATTTCTTGGTCAGGTATTTACTGAGCACCTACTGTGTGCCAGGCACCCCTCTAAGGGCTGAAGAAACAGCAGCCACAGGTCAGACAGGGTGTCTCCTGGCTCTGCTGGAGTGCACCTCCTAGAAGGTGATGAGCAGTCGTCCAGAAAACTCCCTAAGATGGGTTGCGGTGGTGAACGTACCACAGAGGCAGGGGACAGAGCACTGGGGATAAGAGAGACGGGAAACTTCGGGAGGCTGGAGAAGGCTTTTCTTTTTTTTAAGAGTTTCGTTGAAGGACTTCCCTGGCAGTCCAGTGGCTAAGATTCCACGCTCCCAACGCAGGGGCCTGGGTTCAGTCTCTGGTCAGGGAACTAGATCTCACACGCTGCAACTAAAGATCCCACGTGCTGCGCTGGAAATAGAAGACCCCGTGTGCTGCCGCTGAGACCTGGCACGGCAAAAACAAACAAAAAAGGCGGGGTTTAAAATGCACAGAACATAAAATCTTCCACGTTGACCATTTTTAAGTATACGGTTCAGTAGCGCCAAGAACATTCACATTGTTGGGCAACCATCCCTACTGTCCCTCTCCAGAACTTTTTCATCTTCCCAAACTGAGACTCAGCGGGTCTTACAGAGCAACGCCCCGCCCCGCCCCAGCCTCTGGCACTCAGCATTCTGCTCTCTGCTTCTGTGATCACTCTAGATACCTCCACCGTGTGGACTCACAGGGTATCTGTATCTGTGTGTCTGGTTTATTTGACCTGGCAGGACGTCTTCCAGGTTCATGCATGTTGTCACATGTGTCAGGATTTCCTTCCTTGGAAGGCTGGATGATATTCCATGATGTGTTCATATCACATGTTGTCAGTTCATCCATCTATGGATGCTTGGGTTGCCTCCACTTTCCCCCTGCTGCGAATCACGTTGCTGTGAACTTGGGTGTGCAAATCTCTCTTTAAGACACTGCTTTCAATTCTTTTGTGTATGTTCCCAGAAGTGGAATCGCTAGATCACATAGCCATCCTTTGTTGCTGTTCTGTGACTCACTCACGTCTGACTCTGTGACCCCATGGACTGCAGCACGCCAGGCCTCCCTGTCCTTCAGTATCTCCAGAAATATGCTCAAATTCATGTCTACTGAGTCAGTGATGCCATCCAACCATCTCATCCTCTCTCGTCCCCTTCTCCTCCCGCCTCCAATCTTTCCCAGCATCAGGGTCTTTTCTAATGAGTCTGCTCTTTGCATCAGGTGGCCAAAGTATTGGAGCTTCAGCGTCAGTCCTTCCCATGAATATTTAGGACTGATTCCCTTTAGTGTGGACTGGTTTGATCTCCTTGCAGTCCAAGGGACTCTCAAGAGTCTTCTCCAACACCTAAGTTCAAAAGCATCAATTATTTGGCGCTCAGCCTTCTTTATGGTCCAACTCTCGTATCCATACATGACTACTAGAAGAATCATAGCTTTGACTGGATGGACCTTTGTCGGCAAAACAATGTCTCTGCTTTTTAATATGCTGTCTGGGTTGGTCATAGCTTTTCTTCCAAGGAGCAAGCGTCTTTTAATATCATGGCTGCAGTCACCATCCACAGTGATTTTGGGACCCAAGAAGCTTTTTGAGGACCTGCCATACTCTTTTACAAGCTGGCCCATTAGCCTTTGTGATGAAGAGGAAACCTCTGAGCTGGGAGCTGGCTGTTGGGAAGGAGGAAGAAAATGGGAAGGTCTGGGGACAGCCCTGTGGTCAGGGAGCAGCAGTGCAGAGGTGGGAGGTGGCAGGGAGCCTAGGAGGTCAGCCTTGGGGGCAGGGGAGGAGGGGTTGGGCTGGACAGGTTCTGCAGGCCTTTGCTCTGCCCACAGGCAGGCTCCTCCCACTTCCCCGCCCCCCTTGCTGTGGTCCCTCACTCTGCACACTGTCCACCTCAGACACCAAGCCTCCACTCTGGCGGTCTCCCCGCCACAGGAGCTGCCTCAGCGTCTCTGGCTCTGTCTTCTCCTCGCTCTCTACCCGCTTCCCTGACCATCCTCTCTACCTGCTGCTCCCTGGAGGTGTTGATTTCCTGGGGTTCCTCCAGCCCCGCTCTCCTCCCGGTCCTCTGCTCCAGCCGCTCGCGGGCCAGTGGCCAGCCCTTCTCAGGTGTGTCCCCAGAGCTGACCTTGCAGCCCACACCTCCATTTAGCCTCACATTCCAGCTGCCACCTGCTTTAAGGGGCCCTTCTCGGAAGCCCTGCAGACTTCCCCGCAGACCTCAGACTCAGCACATGCCCAGCGGAACTCGCCACTTTTCCACGCGCCCTACCCCCCACCCCCAAGTCTTTGCCTCTCCTCTCAAGTTTGCTGTTGTGGCGATTGGCACCAGGTTGGAAAGACTTGAGAGTCCCTGGCATTTCATCTGTCGTCATGAGTCAGTCACGGATGGAATGGAATTCAGCCACAGAGGCTGCAGAATGAGGCTGTCTGTTACTTACCCGCACCCCAGGGCCTTCGCACTTGCGCTTATTTGCACGCAAGACGCTCTTCCTGCCCTTGGCACCGTGGGCTGCAGGGCTGCGAGGAGACGGCACCTCCCCCGAGAGGCCTCTCCCTGCTGACCCTGCGCACTCCTGTGCTTCCCTTCCTCTGCCCTGTCTCAGGCTGTGATTGCTCTGTGTTATCTTTTCTGCTTGGTTGCCCACTGTTCACCTTTGCCTCTCAGAATAGCTCCAGGAGGGCAGGGACCGTGACTGTCCTACTCACAGGTACATCGCTGCTGCCTGGCACGAAAAACAGCATTCGGTAAATATCCTCAAAGAAACTGATCCATGGATGAATGCGTTAGACGCACGTCCTACATTTAAGCACGGAAAACAATCTCAGTTGAAGGACAGTTTAGTGAACAAAAGCACCGCCTCAGTCATGTACAATTTACAGAGCACAGTGGTTTGGCCAAGTTAACACAGAGAGTTTATCTTCAGACAGTTGAATGGAGGAGGATGAAGATGCAGACTCTCAGAACCTAAAGCAGAAGGAAGAGAATGGGGGCACAGGGGTCCAGGGAGTGTCCTGGCTGCCTGCCTGGCCCATGCCTCCTTGCTCAGGGCCCTGGAGGGCTTGCGGGCTGCCAGGAGCCCCCAGACTGGGGATGGCAGCGTTGGGACGCCCCGGTTCTCAGAGAGCTTCCTCTGTGCCTGGTTTTCCTCTCTGCCAAGGCTCAGACCCCTCTGACCAGTTTAGAGCTGGGGCCACAAGGTCACCTTTGCCCTCCCTTTGTCCTTCCTGACTTTGTGGGCATCACTGTCTGTGTCTGGTCCACAGCCCTGCTGCTCAGAGTCTGACCCGCGGACCCCCAGCACCCGAGCCCCTAGGTTCATCCAGTATCTGCATGTTAACAAGAGCCCCCCGGTGGCTCGTACGCACGCTCAAGTTTGAGCTCGGGTCTGTGTGGCAGCCGTCCGGGCTGTGTGGAGCATCCGCAGTGCCCTCTGCTCCCCTAGGTGCAGGAAAAGAAGCCAGTGGGGTGCCCAGCGTGGGGACTTACGGTCAGGGTGGAGAATGAGAAGACTCCTCGTGTGATAATCTCTAGGCGCTACGTTTTATGCACTTTCATAAAGGTTACACGTCACAGTTATTTACAGAACAAAGGCTGCAGGGAAGATGGAACAGTTACGGGGTCTCAGCTGTGTAATTGTGCCTGAGCCACGTGAGTGTCCCCAGTCTTAAGAGTCGGGACAGCCAGGGAGGCTTCCAGGAGGAGGTGAGGCGTAGTGCACTCTGTGAAGCAATGAGGGACGTGGCTACATAGAAAGGAGAGAGATACCTCGGAGGGCAGAGCACAGGGCGTGAAGGTGGGGAGCCCAGGCGTCGACTGGCTTCCTGACCTTTGGGTGGTCCTTTCTCAGACTGAAGTGAGACGCTCAGGACAGGACCCCTTTGATTTCTTTACTTTATTAAGAGCACTTAACATGAAATCTAGCCTCTCAGTGTCCATCGAAGGATGGGTGCATAAACAGCATGGACTTCACATGCAGTGGAATACTACTCAGACTTGACAAGGAAGGAAGTCCTGTCACGTGGTACAACGTGGCCCGACCCCCAGGGCTCAGTACTCAGTGAAGTCAGGGAGTCAGAGAAGGACAAACACCGTGTGACTCCACGTACAGGAGGAGACTAAGCCAGGCAGAGGCACAGACGCAGAGAGGAGAGTGGTGGAGACCAGGGACCAGGGATGGGGAGGGGGCGGGTGTGGGGTCTGTGATATGCGAGAGCCCTTAGTCTCCCAGGAGAGGAGACTGTGGCTCTGGGAGAGGCCGCAGCTCCCTCGAGGCTGTCCAGCAGGTTGGAGATGGAGTCGAGGAGAAGTCAGGTCTCCGGAAGCCTCGTGGGGTCTCCTGAAGCTCCGAGATAACACGCTGTCAGCATCACAGATCGCCTCCAGGACCAGAGACTCTCTGCGATGCTGGAAGTTTTCTGAAGAATCTGGGCCAAACCCAGACTCGCTGCAGCCTGTGCTCAAGAGCCCGAGTGAGGCTGGGAGTCCCAGGAGCAGAAGCTGACTGCTGGTTCCTGGGGGAGGGGGAGACAGGGGGAGAGGCTCCGTTGGCCCCACCTACTTCCCTCCTTGTCCTGCAAATGTGGCCTCTCCTTGGCCCACCTCATCCCTTCCCTGCCACCTGTGAGAACACAGGTGGCAGCTGGGATAAAAGCAACCCTCCTCTCTCCGAGCACCTGTCTGAACCTCTTGACAGCCGCCGAAGTCTGTGCTGGAAACCCCGGTGCATTCCAAGGGGGAAGATGCTGTCTGTTCCGGCGGTGCCCCGGGGGGCCTCGGAGATAGCGTTCTTGTGGGGTCCCTGCTGCCCGTGTGAGTCTGGCTCCCTGAGCTCCAGACGTGACCTCAGGACACTCCAGCAAGGCCCCTCGCTGGGACCCTCAAAATAGCTAAGGCTCATTAGGAATATTTCCCAGGGTTTGAAAAAGCCCTGGTCAGCAGCCTCTTCTTTCTGTCCGGATGTGGTTCCCCCCACCCGCCACCCACAGGATATGTGGTCGAGGAGGCTGGCGGGCATGGAGCATCAGGAGCCCACTCTGGAGCTTTGCCCAGCTAAGGTTTAGCCAGTGACTTAGAGACACTTCATAGATCACAGGGAACTTCTGGACACAGGAACCTGCATGAGCCGGAAAACCCTGAGGTACGGAAAGGCTAGGCGAGCTTACGGGACAAATCTGAGTTCCATGGGACAGGGAAGAATGGAGGAATGGAACAGGAGAGGGATAGAACTTCCCTGTGCCTCAGTTTCCCCATCTGTGAAATGGAGGTAAGAGTAATAGTGCTTACCTCATATGTTGTTGGGAGGATTTAATGAGATAATCCATGTAGAAAGCTCAGAACCATGCTTAACACATACTAAGTCCTTAAGCAAAAACATCACTTTGCCGACAAAGGTCCGTCTAGTCAAAGCTATGGTTTTTCCAGTAGTCATGTACGGATGTGAGAGTTGGACAATAAAGAAGGCTGAGCACTGAAGAATTGATGCTTTTGAGCTGTGGTGCAGGAGAAGACTCTTTTGAGAGTCCCTTGGCCTGCAAGGAGATCCGACCAGTCCATCCTAAAGGAGATCAGTCCTGTATATTCATTGGAAGGACTGATGCTGAAGTTGAAACTCTAGTACTTTGGCCATCTGATGCAAAGAACTGACTCATGTGAAAAGACCCTGATGCTGGGAAAGACTGAGGGCAGGAGGAGAAGGGGTCGACAGAGGACAGGACAGTTGGGTGGCATCACTGATTCAATGGACATGAGTTTGAGCAGGGTCCTGGAGATGGTGGTGGACAGGGAGGCAGTCCATGGGGTCGCAAAGAGTCGGACACGACTGAGCGATTGAACAACAACAGTAGCGGTCATATTGTCTGAGAAGCACCAGCTATTATATTACTCAGTGGGTATTGTTCTCCCTGTTTTGCCGATGGGGCTCAGAGAAGAGAAGGAGCTTGTCCAGGTGTGTAGGTGTAGGAAGGGGTGGAGCCCACGCCTCGAACCAGGTCTCCTGACCCCAGAGCACAGGCGTCAGCATCCGGTGGGAGGGCAGGTTCTCTCGGGGGCTGTGGGGCCACTCGGGGCTGCAGGTGACAGAGAATGGCAGCCCTCAGCCTTGGGTGGGCTGGAGTAGGCCCCTGGCTGTAGCTCTCATGAGCTAAGAGAGCAGTGCGCTGAAGCTGTGGGACGCTCAGGAGTTCAGGTCTGAGATGGTGACCAGAGAGAGCCCACCCACTTAGAGCAGGGCAGTTCTGAGCAGGGACAAGGCCCGGGTGGGTGGAGCAGACACAGGTGTCGGTGACAGTCATCTGAGAAGGAAAGATGTCTCCAGGAGCCAAGAAGCTGAGGGTTACGGCGTGGGGGAGTGGTGTGCCCAGGTGACCGTGGGCAGGGAGCAGGTGTGTGCGGAGGAGGGGGCACTGAGCCAGGCCCCGGACGTCAAGACACGGGGCTCTGCCGGGAGCTGGCAGAGACGAGGGTGAAGGAAAGAGGCAGCTGTTTAAAGGCCGAGCAAGGCTCAACCCAGCAGGCCTGCAAGCAAGGAGACAGGTGACAAAACAGGAGCTTGGGGGTGGTTTCTCCCTCTGCCGCAGGACAGGATGCTGGGGAGAGAACGGCAGCCCCGGGCATACGTGGGGCCCTGCTGAGGGCCAGGCCAGGCAGCCTGGGGCTCATTACCCTGCTTCGCACAGCAACAGTGACAGGGATTGCTATTACATTACAGTGGCCGCGAGACCTCTGCGCCTGAGCTCTTCGCTGAGAATGCAGAGCATTTCCATCCACAGTCCTCTGTGATCAGTGTGAGACTCTCTAAAACAGTGCTTCTTAAAACCTTTCGGTCTCAGATCCATATCTGGCCTCTTAAAAATGATCCAAAGCCCCTGAGAGTTTTTGTTTCTGTAAGTTGTATCTATCCATGGTCACCACATGAGAAGGTAACACTGAGTAAAACTTAAAACGTGCATCTTTTCACTCATTCTAAAGAGAGCAACAACAGACCATTTCAGGGCCTCCGGGGTGGCGTTCATGGTAAAAGAACTTGCCTGCCAATGCAGGAGACGTGGGTTTGATCCCTGGGTCAGGAAGATCCTCTGGAGAAGGAAATGGCAACCCACTCCAGTATTCTTACCTGGAGAATCCCATGGACAGAGGAGCCTGGTGGGCTACCCACAGGGTCTGAGAGAGTCAGACATGACTGAAGTGACTTAGCATGCACAGACCATTTTATGTTAACATAAATAGCACTTATTATGAAAAACAGTTATTTTCCAAAATGTTTAGTGAGAAGAGTAGTAGTGAGGTCGCTCAGTCATGTCCGACTCTTTGTGATCCATGGACTGTAGCCTACCAGGCTCCTCCATCCATGGAGTTTTCCAGGCAAGAGTACTGGAGTGGATTGCCATTTCCTTCTCCAGGGGACCTTCCCGACCCAGGGATGGAACCCAGGTCTCCCGCATTGTAGACAGACGCTTTACCATCTGAGCCACCAGTGAGAAGAGTAACCAGGTTTTAATTTTTTGTTTCTAATTTTTGGCAGTGCTGGTCCTTCGTCGTGGTGCACGGGCTTAGTCCCCCATGGCACGCAGGCTCCTAGTTCCCCGACCAAGGCTAGCACCCTCATCCCCAGCACTGGCAGGTGGATTCTTAACCACTGGCCACCAGGGAAGTCCCTAGGTTTTACATTTTTGCAAACATGTTGTTCATGTCTGGCTTCGTAGGAGACACCTGCATTCTCCTCTCCATCTGTTGAAAGTGTTGCTTTGTTCAACTTCTGTGCAGATCCAGACTCACGCAGATACGTAGTTGGAAAAGGGAGGTGGAACCCCAGAGTTTCTCAGACCAGACTTAGGGGACTGCTTTTCTAGAAGGAGACAGAGAACTCCTGTCCTCGAGCTGGAGAAACAGCTCCGGGCAGAGGGCCAGGACTGCCAACTCTTCCTGCGTCTGTTTAGCCAGGAGGGTCCCTAAGGGAGGCCTCTTCCCCTCCCTCCGGCCCTGCCCTGGTCCCAGGACAGCCAGCACTGGGCCGGCAGGTTTGCTGGGGCCTGGGGCGGAAGCGCGGCTGGGCGGCCCAGGGGAGCGGCGGAGATAAGCGGCTTGGAGCTCCGGGGCAGAGGGGTGGCCGCCTGGCGTAACACCCACAGCGCCAGCCTGAGGAATGCGATAGCGCAGGCCCTGGCCCCCACGCTCCTGGGAGGAGCCCTGTTCCCAGAAGTCTGTCCCTGCACACTGCCGTCAGCCTCGGAGTTCATTTCCTGGTTAAACAAACATCTGCATGAAACGGCCCCAGTGGGGCCACGCCCAGGAGCAGTTTCGGAGGAGAGTCCCGGGCACATGGCTTTGCCGGGCCCCCTTCTTGTCCGGCTGGTGAACACGCATCCATCATGGGCACAGTCAGAAAGCAGGACGGCCCCTGCGTCCCACCCGGAGTCGACCCGTCTGGCAGGAGGGCTGTGGAGGGACGTGCGGGGTGGCCCGTGCCCAGAAGCGCCTCCCGACGGCCCCCAGCCTGTGCCAGTGGCCGCGGCGACAGCTCCAGAAGCTTGGGCGGGACGTGACCCCTCCGTCTGTCACCTCCTCATCCGGGCTGTGCGGTGGGGGGACGCTGACCCCCCATCTTCCGATGAGAAAACAGGCGTCTGAGTGGGACTTGCA
Organism: Bubalus kerabau; assembly: GCF_029407905.1. Taxonomy (NCBI): domain Eukaryota; kingdom Metazoa; phylum Chordata; class Mammalia; order Artiodactyla; family Bovidae; genus Bubalus; species Bubalus kerabau. Next base: position 59,188,063 of record NC_073643.1, on the reverse strand, counting down.
CTCGGTCCTGCCGGGCGGCGGGTAGGAAGTGTCCCCACGTCCAGCCCTGTTCTCCTTGCTGGGTGCCAGCGTGGGCGCTGCCCTGAGGCTGGGGGTGGGCACCGACCCTGGGCGCCCCTGCAGTGCCGGGCTCCTGCCACCACCCTCGCGGTGCAGGTCCAGGACGGGTGTTTCCCGATTGGAAAACTCCGCCTCCTTCAGTGAACCGAAACACCGTTTACTGAGCGCTTGCCGAGTGCCAGGCACGCCACTCAGTGCTTCAGGGTTGGAGCTGACTACCTGTGGCTGAAACGCGTGTCTGCCACTGACTAGCGGTGACTCTGAGCAAAGGGTAGGACTTAGTTGTGCCTCAGTTTCCTCATCTGAAAATGGTTCATAATAGCAATTACCTCCTGGGTCGTTGGGACAGTTCGGTGAGATAATATATGTGAAAATCCAGAGCTAAACTTTAGTGTTCAGTAAATGCTGCCTGGTTTGTTATTGTTATTCTTTCCTGGTGGCTCAGATGGTAAAAAAAAAAAAAAAATCTCCCTGCAATGCAGGAGACCCAGGTTTGATCCCTGGGTCGGGAAGATCCCCTGGAGAAGGGAATGGCGACCCACTCCAGGATTCTTGCCTGGAGAATCGCATGGACAGAGGAGCCTGGCAGGCTACAGTCCATGGGGTTGCAGAGTCAGATCATTAGTAGGTATTATTATCAGCCGTGTTTTCCAGATGGAGCTGGGAGAAGAGGAATAACTTGTCCAAGGGTGTAGGTGTAGGAAGGGGCAGAGCCCAGGACTTGAACCCAGGCCTTCCAAACCAAAGCACAGGTCTCAGCGTCAAGCTGGACGCAAGTGAGAATGGACGCACAGGCCCCTGGAAGATCGGCGGTCATCCTGACTTTCAGCCTCATCTCACAGAGTGCGTCTCCTGAGCCCTGTCCATCCTCTACAAAGTGATTCTCGTTACGGAGGCTTGACCACGAGGTCTCCTTAGCTGTCCAGGCCTGTCCCGGCAGGATGCGTTTCCAGGCGCGAGGGCCACAGAGCCCATGCCAGCCCTGCGGGTGCAGAAGGCAGACTTCGATGTAGTGCCCATCAGGAGGGGGCACTCAGGGGCAGGAGGCTGGCTGAGGCCTCACAGGTTTCCCTTCTGCTCTGCAGCAGAGGGGGCAATGAGGGGCCAGAGGAGGGCTGACCACGGGCCCACGTTCTGCTGAATTTGGGTGGCCTTGGGGAGACCGGAACCTCCAAAACACTGTACTCTTACGCAGGAAGCAGTTAGCGACAGACCAGTCAGGGAGCAGGCTCATTTATTGAGCACGTACTGTGTATCTCAGTTCCATTCATCCATTCCAGGGCGTCTTGAACTTCTGCTGTGTCCCAGGGCGGCGTTAGGCAGTGTGACTGCTGTAAAGAAAAGGATGCAAGAAGCAGGTTAGAGCGGAGGTGCTCACCGGGGGCGGGCTCGGCCCCAGGGGACATCCAGCAGTGTCCAGAGACACATCCGGTTGTCACAGCTCGGAGGGGCTGCAGCCGTCATCCAGCGGGCAGAGGCCGTGGTCACTGTTGATAGGCAGTGAGAGCCGGGGGGCCCAGAATGTCAGCGGGGTCAAGGCCGAGAACCCGGGGTGAGACTGTCACGGATGGCCCCCCGAGTGTGTGTGTGGCTTTTGAGCAGAGATCCAAAAAAGTCCAAAAGTGAGACTGAGACGATCCGGGAATTCCCTGGTGGTCCAGTGGCGAAGGCTCCATGCTCCCGATGCTGGGAGCCCAGGTTCCATCCCCGGTCAGGAAACTGGATCCCACATGCCGCAACTGAGAGTTCACACGTGCTGAGCTCAGTCACTTCAGTCGTGTCTGACTCTTTGCATCTCCATGGACCATAGCCCGCCAGGCTCCTCTGTCCATGAGATTTCCCAGGCAACAATATTGTGTTGGGTTGCCATTCCCGTCTCCAGGGGATCTCCCAACCCCTCAGGGATCGAACCCGCGTCTCTTGCGTCTCTTGCATTGGCAGGCGGATTTACATCCCACAACTGAAACCCCACATCCCACAGTGAAGATCAAAGATTCCATGTGCCGCAACTAAGGCCCAGTGCAGCCAAATAAGAATAATTTTTTTTTTAATTAAAAAAGACCTGGGGCAGAGTGTTGCAGGCAGAGGGGACAGCAAACGCGAAGGCCCTGAGTTAAGAGGGCATCGTCCCAGAGCCAGCCCATGGGACTGGCTGGTTGCTCTCCGCGTGTTTCAGGTGAAGTAGCGGAGGCTTAGAGGTCGTGGTGTGCCGGCCGTCTCACAAGTGCACGGTGCCGGAGCCGGCGTTGGCACCTGGGTGTGCTCAGTCCCAGGGCCCGTGTGCGTTCTCTGCCTCGGCCGCTGCTGTCGGAGGAGCGGCTCGGCCTTGACCCAGCGGTGGAGGCCTTTCCCTGCCTGTCCCTGCAGATGATTTGTTCCTGCTCCATCCCTGGGCGCTGGGTTCCGGGCCCAGCACCACCTCAGGGTACAGATGCCACAGGCATAAGGACAGCTGATACTTCTGTAGCGTTTACCGTGTGCCAGGCCCTGCTCCGGGTGTGTGACACAGACACAGACGCAAGGAGAGGTCTTTCTCTGTGTACGTGTGTGTGTTAGTCTCAGTCATGTCCAGTTCTTTGCAACCCTGTGGACTGCACCCTGCCAGGCTCCTGTGTCCGTGGGGATTTCCCAGGCAAGAATACTGGATTGGGTTGCCATTTCTTCCTCCTAGGGATCGTCCCGACCCAGGGATCGAACTCGGGTCTCCCGCATTGCTGGCAGATTCTTTACTATCTGAGCCACCAGGGAAGCTCCATGTGTGTGTAGATATATGTACACACACACTTGTTTAAACTTCACAATATGCATGTGTGTGAGATACCATTATAGGACTGTGCCCATTTTACAGATAGGAAAGTCAAGGTATGGAAAGGTTAAATGACTTAACAAGCCCAAGGCAGAAGGTGGGATTTGAGCCCAGAAATGGCAACCCGATCCCCAGGAGGAGGAAATGGCAACCCAATGCCTGGTTCTGGCGTCCTAGCAGCTGCTCCTTTGACAGGCGGTGCGTTTCTGGTCGTGGGAGTAGATCGTCACTTCTCAAGTGTAATAGCATGGAGGTTGAGCAGAGAAGGGCCTTCAGAGGTCACTCTGCTCACACACGGGAAGCTGAGGTCTGATCTTGGAAAGTGACTTCCGCGGGGCCGCGTCGGGAGGCGGTGGGAGGCCAGGAGTCGTGGGTCCTGGCGCCCTCTGCTCCACCACGACCCCGCCGCCCAGCCTCGCCTGTACAGGCGCCATGTCCATCCTGTCACTGCCCCGCAGGGTCTCTGCTCGTCCAGGTCCTCCACAGGGTCTGATACTGGGCAGGTCTGGGGCCGCAGGGGGTGCCCATGGCAGAAGGCCCGGGCCTCTGCCTCCGCCCCCGCCCTTGCCCATCCTTCTTGTTTGTAGACAGAATCTCAGTTATTCCCCTGTCTCAGAGGTGCGGAGGCTCTGGTTCAGATGGGTTAAATGGCTCACCTTCATGGTCAGCCGGGAGAGTCAGTGCTTCCCAAGTGGCGTAAACAGTCATTCATTCATTCACTCGATCATTCTTTTGGTAACAGAGGAAGGGCAGCCCCGTGCCGGGCACTGGCCGCAGAGACACACCTCACAGGCCCTGCCTCCAGGGAGAGGTAATCAGTGTCCCTAGAGAGGCCGCCCAGAAAGGACACCTAATCCAACCAGTTGGGGAGGGAATCCGGAGGGCTCCTTGGAGGAAGCGATAGACAGGATGGCCAAGTCTCCAAGTATGATAACTGGGAGGTGGGCAGGCAGAGCGGGGAGAGGCCACTGAGGGGACAGCAAGTACAGAATCAGGAAGAGAGGGCTCGCTTGGCACAGAGAACCACAGGTTGTTCAGAACCTGCCCGGCTGTGGGCAGAGTCCCCTTGGGCAGCTTACTAAGCCTGCAGGGGGCAGCAGGCCCCGGGCTGGGCATTAGATGCTGCTGATGTCCCATCCCCGTTACAGGTGGGGCAGCCAAGGTGCGGCGAGGCTGAACACCGCCCTGGTAGCGAGTACTGGGGGGTGGGGTGGCTGAGAAGCGTGTGGGTCCTCCTCCGATAGCGTGACGGTCCTTCTGTTAGCCTGACTGGCGCCTGTGGAGCTGGGCTTCCCGTCCTGCCGTCCCCCTGGGTACAGCCCCTCCTGACGGCTCTGTTTCCTCCCGCAGGTGGAAGGACAGTCCAGAGCCCACGTCATCGCGCAGGAGCTGCTGTCTTCAGAGAAAGCGTGAGTCCCTGAGCCGCGGCCCGTGGCCTTGAGCTTGGTAACAGAGTGTCAGCCCCTGCCCGGCTTGTGCAGAACGAGAATTAATGCCCACTCCACCCTCTCTCCCCCTGCAGATACGTGGAGATGCTCCAGCACTTGTATCTGGTGAGTTAGTCACTTCAATTGTCCAGAGCGAATTGCCCTCTGACACGACTACGATACAAGGGGCAGAAAAGCAGTTGAGGAGACAGAGGTGCCTTCCACTAGCAGAGACCCTGTTCACCGGGGCTTCTCAGGGAAGCCGGGCCCCTGATCCCTGTGCTTCGGGGGGGCGGATGGCATGGGCTTCCCATGGAGCTGCACTCTGCCTGGGTAGGGAGTGGCGTATGCGGAACGTGCTAAGGTTTCCAGAAGGGTGTTTGCTGTCTCCTTGACCCTCAGGTTGAGGAAGACAGAAGGAAGACAGATGTAGTTCTGGGTCATAGCTGTGTGTGTTGAGTTCAGATGTGTGGTCAGAGCATGCATGTGTATGTGTGTGCGTGTACACGTACATGTGTATGCACGCATTGTATGTTTAGGCCTCTGGGGAGAAGGTGATGTGTTTGCACGATGACCCAAGCAAAGCTGGGGTAGCGAGAGGTTGTCTCAGTCGCTCTGGCATTGGGGCAGCAACGCCTGAGCACGTGGGAGGGGCAGGGGCTGTCCTCTGGACTTTTCAGAGGAAAGGAGGCCAGACTGGGGACTGCGTGGACCTGCGGCTCGACCCCCCCTTCACAGCCCGCCACACTGCCCGCAGTCTCCCTGAGCCATCAGTTCCCTTCAGCTCAGTGAATGCTTTTTGGACACACACTGTGTGATGGGAGCTGGGGGTGGAAAGTGGGATCAGACAGGGCCCTTCCCCAAGGGCAGTCTGGCCAGCGAAGGAGACAGATGAGTGAGATGGGTAATCATCCGGAGCACGGGGGAGTAACTGACAACCTCAGGGAGTCTCGGCAGGCTTCCTGGAGGAGGTGGCGTTGGGACTGAGTCATAGGAGGGGGCAGGGAAGAGGGCACAGCAGAGCCACGGGATGTGAGGGCGCGTCTCACATAAAGGCTCTTGGGACAGTTCCCGGCTTGGCCGAGCTCTCTCACCGTCTGCGGGCTCCTCGGAGGTTACCTTCTGGTCCTGCGCTGCTTTGTATCATCCCTTGTGTCTTTCCAAGAACATCAGAGCTGGGAACATCCATCCTGAACGTTCGTGGGTGGTGACATGGAGGCCCAGGGGGAGTGACTTGGCCAGGGTCACGCGGTGACCGAGCCAGGACGAAGCCGCAGGTCTCCTGATTCCTGGTGCGCTCCCGTAGCGTGTCGGGAGCTCCTCAGCGCGGGGGCCTCCCTGGAGGCAGCAGACACCGGCACCAGCCAGGTCTCTGGCTGAACCCGCTGAGGCCCCTGCCGGTGGCATCGCCCTGGGGTCCCATTGCTGAGGCCCAGGGCCCTGGGAGGGGGAGAGCGTGGTCTGTGCTCCCAGCCCCCGGTTTTTGCCCTTCTGACTCAGGACTTTTTGTGCAAGGTTAAACCCCATGCCCTCGGGTGTGAAGCAAACCGGCCCCAGGGATGAACCTCAAAGATGCATTTAGCAACAGCGACGGGAAGCATGACTCTCCCATGGCTGATGCTCTCTCGCTTGCTTCTGAGCTGGCTGTGTGTCCGAGGGGCTGGGCCTTTCTGTTTTATGACTTCGTTAAGAGGGTTCTAACTGGGAAACTTCCATCTGGGCTTGCACTGCTTCCTGCCAGTTGGAAAGATGCTGAAGCCGCTGGTAATCCCTGACAATATCCTGAGGAGGGGAAAAAAGAGCCCATAAAAAATACTCAGAAGCTAGTGTGGGAAATTGTGGTCTGGATCTGCACTGTGACGTCAGTGCTTATGGGGAGAGAAGGGGCACAAACACCCCAGCGTGACTCTCAAGTCCTAGCCAGGGACACCGGTCCAAAGGAGACAGACTTGGGGATGTTCTCCACCACTGCCCTCCCCCAGGGTCTTTGTCTGATTGCTAAGGTTGGTGGGTACTCTTAAGAATTTCTCCATGGAGATCCACTGCTGTTGAAGTCCCAAGGCTGCCCCGTCTTGGAGAGGGACCAGTGGGCCCATTCATTCCAGAACACGCCTCAACTCCACTGTGTTCTTGTTGAGAGGCGGATGGGGATGGCCTCTGACCTTCTGTGTTTCGAATTTAACTTTGTGTTTCTCATGTGGTAGATGGAGCTACCTCTGGGATTAGTAAAATTTCTGGTCATCCAGAATTGAATTCTGATGGTCAGGATCTTGTTTTCTTACAGCCTATGAACTAAAAATGGATTTCACATATTTTAAACACTTGTGGAAAAAAGAGGCAAAGAAGAATTATGTGACTGAGACCATATGTGGCTCATAAAGTCTGAAATATTTATCATCTGGCCTTTATAGGAAATTTTCCTGACTTCTGGTTTAAAGACTTGTTCTGTCCTTCCATGAACCAAGTCCTAAATCTATTTATCCACCTGCCCATCTGTCTGTTTGTTCAATTTCTCATCCACTCATCTAGCCAGGATTTTATCCACTCGTTTTTCTTTTCATCTGTGCATGCAGCTAATGATGTATGCATCCACCCAGTCGTCCATGAGACTCCCATCCACCCATCCATCCATCTGTCCATTCATCCATCCATCCATCCATTCAGTGGTCCACCCACCCATCTATCCACCCAGTCATACATCAGACTCCCCATCCACCCACCCATCCATCCATCTATCCATCCATCCATCCATCTGTCCATTTCATCCATCCATCCATCTATTCAGTGGTCCGCCCACCCATCTATCCATCTAGTCATTCATCAAACTCTCCATATATGCATCCATCTGTCCATTCAGCCATCCACCTATGTATCCCTTCATCAAATTCCCCAACCACCTACCCATCCATCCATCCAGCCAGCCAGCCAGCCAGTGATACACCCATCCATCCATCCATTCATCCATCCTTTCATCCATCCATTCATCCAGCCAGCCAGCCATACACGCATCTATCCATCCAGTCATTCATCAAACTCCCCATGCGTCCATCCATCCATCCATCCACCCACCCACCCACCCACCCACCCACTGTGTATCCATCTGACTTAACCGTTCCTTCTGGACAGAACATCCCAGGATGTTTCCTATACCGTAGGCACTGAGATAGGCCTTGGATCCCCAGGATGGAGAAGGCCCAGAACCTGCCCTTGAGTAGGTGTCTCCTTCTCTGTTGGGGGAGAGGGTGGAAGTGGGGAGGAGAACTGCACACGTGAGCCACGGTGCTGCTCTGTGGTGAGTGTGATTTGTGCAGGTGTCCTTAGGCGCGTGGGGGATGGACAGGCTTATTCCCCTTGCGTGTACCCAGGAAGGCTGGCAGAAGAGCTGCCACGGACACGGAGTTTGAGGAGTCACCAGGCCCGGGTGGTGGAGGAGGGCAGGTGGTCAGCCAGGAGCACTCCCAGGCCTGAAGGTACATGGTGACGTGTGGAGAATGGGCACCGTCAACACACCCTTGGCATGGGTGCGTTGGGAAAGGCAGGGTGGAGAGGGAATGAGGGGTCAAATGACTGGCCCAAAACCAAGGTTAGAACCAGCCTGAGATGTCCCTAAAAACGCCAGGCTCAGTGGCTTCTGCTTTTCCTCGCATATAGTGAGTCACTGGAGATTTTGAAGCGACATGGTCCCTAGACACCTTCAGTTCTCGGTTTTCTCATCTGCAAAACATCCCTCTCCTGGCAGACGCAGAGCATTCCCACCCTCGATCTCTCCTTTGGGCTAAGACATTGTAGGCCCATGCAGAAGCCAGCACACAACTGGGAGAGGTGACTCTGGAAGCTGTCACTGTCTGAGACCCCAGGAGAGGCCCCTCCCCGGGGAGGCCCTCCTTGACCTGATCCTCACCCCTGTCTGCACCGCCTCCTCTGACCGCTTCCTCCTTGCTGTCCTTCAGATGCTGTAGACGCAGTCATGTCTGTGGGCTTTGCACCTGGGGGTCTGGGCGAGCCCTGCGAGGCAGGCTGGGGGTTTGGGCTCGATCCACTGAAGGTCCGTGGGAGGCTGTTGGGTGACCCCTTCAAGAGTGCCGGTGGCCTGCAGCGCAGCGGGCCGATTTGAGGACTGTGAGCCCGGTGACCGTGGGCTGTCGAGTGCGGGAAGGGGAGGGCCGGCTGACTTGTTGGCTCCTTAAGGCAGCAAGCGCTGGAGCAGACCAGGCTAAGCTTGGGGACAGATGGTGGGTTAAGTTGTGGGGGCGGAGGGTTGGGGCTTGGGGAAGGATGTGCATGCAAAGCGTTAAGTGGAGAGCAGTTAGCTGACGCTCCAGGAGAGGGCTCTCAGGGACCCTGGGCAAAAAGAGGTGCCTGCAGCAGGGGGCTTGAGGACTGGCAGGGTCTTAGGAAGGAGCGAAAGGACGTGGGGAGGGGGATTGGGCAGACACAGTGCAGAAGGGCAGGGAGAGGCTCCCGGGTCCTCCCTGAGCCCTCCCTCTGACAGCGACTCCCCCCACCAATGGCGGTGACCACGGGGAAGGGTGTTGGGGGCATCAGGAGCACCATGGACCCAGCCCGACTCCACACACTGCCCAGAGAAAGCAGGGGGTCACTCAGAAGCCCTCTGTCTTATCAGTACGTAGGAGTTTCCTTTGGTGGCGGCCTCGGTGCTGACATGAATGACTAGGACAAACACAGGATCTAGAGGGACTTAGCAGCGAATTTAAGACTTTATTTACTTAAACTGGTGGGCCGTCAGTTTGAGCCCGCTAGCCCCCACTTTCTCCACCCAGCCACAGGGGCCTTTGCTGAGCCCCTCCGGCATGTGCTTGGCAGTTTACTAACGTTAGCTCGTTCAGTTGCACAGTTTGTGCTCAGTAACTATTTCTCAGGTGGTTGGGTGGGTCCAAAACTGAGTCCCAGAGAAGGTGACTTACCCAGAGTGAGAAGCGGAGCCAGGCCTGGTTGACTGCAGAGCCCTGAGAGACTGGCTGTTGTTCAGTCTCTCAGTCGTGTTCACCTCTTTGCAACCCCATAGACTGCAGCACCCCAGGCTTCCCTGTCCTTCACTTTGTCCCAGAGCTTGCTCAAACTCATGTCCATCGAGTCGATGATGCCATCCAACCATCTCATCCTTTGTTGCCCCCTTCTCCTACTATTTTCAGTCTTTCCCAGCATAAAGGGCTTTTCCAATGAGTCAGCTCTTTGCATCAGGTGGCCAAAGTATTGGAGCTTCAGCTTCAGCATCAGTCCTTCCAATGAGTATTCAGGGTTGATCTCCTTTAGTTTGGCCTGGTTGAACCTCCTTGCAGTCCAAGGGACTCTCAAGAGTCTTCTCCAACACCACAGTTGGAGCATCCATTCTTCGGTGCTCAGCTTTCCTTATGGTCCAACTCTCCCATGCGTGTGCACTAAGTCACTTCGTGTCCGACTCTTTGCACCCCTGTGGACCGCAGCCCACCAGGCTCCTCTGTCCATGGAATTCTCCAGGCAAGAATACTGGAGTGGGTTGCCATTTCCTTCTCCAATAGGGGATCTTCCCAACCTAGGAATCGAACCCTCATCTCTTACGTCTCCTGCATTGGCAGGTGGGTTCTTTACCCACTAGCACCACCTGGGAAGCCCCCAACTCTCACATCCATACGCAGATAGATGTGGGACATTCCAGTGAGGTGGCAAGGAGCCTGAGGAGGGACAAAGTCATGTGAGTGGGAGGAATGAAGTCCAGGGAGGCTTCCTGGAAGAGGAGATGTTGAGATGGACGTGGATGGATAGGAAGTAGAAACAGGCTTTTCGGCAGGTAGAAGCAGCAGAAACAAGTTCACAGAGGGGAGGGCTTGGGAGTGTGGGCTGTACAGGAAGTGTCTGGAGGGCTGGTCTTCAGGCAGAGCCTGAATGCCACGTGTTTCAAAAGGGAAATATAGGAATCTCCAAGCCCTCAGGGCTCGAGCAAGGCAGGTGCAGGAAAGGAGTTGTAGGGGAGGTTGGTCTGGTGGGTTTGGTGGCAGGGAGTGGCACTGGGGGACCCCAAGTATAACCCAGACTAAGCCCCCAAATGGCTTCATCCTGGGAAAGTGGGTGCAGAACCAAGAAAATTCTGTGTTTCTCAGGGACAGGGAGAGTAACTGTCTCTTACTTATCTTTGAAGCCCCTGCCCATTCAGAAATAGTTTTTAATCAGCTTGGAGGGATACGGTGGGGGTTAGGTTTCTAAGTCTTTGCTGGGCTCTTCCAGGGCAGAGGGGCATGGATCTTTGAGAGAAGCAGAGAGAAACAGATTTTAGTCAAGTGTGAGAAGACGTGCTTTCTTTCCCCCTGAACTGATGGGGTGAGCGGGTGACGGGCTCCCCATACTGGGAGGTGTGAAGGCAGGAGCTGTCGGGGCATCTTAGGAGAGGAGGTTCCCACTGTAGGCATTGGCTCTTCCTTTTATATTTTCATGCAACACAGGGAAAAAAATTGCTGTGTGACCTTGGAAAGTCTCTTCTGTCTCGGGGCCACACCCTGAGACGGCTGGTGGGACTCAGATGTCTTTAGCCACGGAAGCCTGTTCTCACAGGGAATGCCACTCAGGACGCCAAAACGAAGAGTGGATGAAACGGAGACACTTTTGTTCAGAGGCAGAGGGAGGCCACAGTTGCCTCTGCCTCTGCCTCCTTTCCCCCTGGGTGTCTGCACAGGACAGTGTGAGAAAGACTCGTCTCCATCAGCAGGTCCCAAGGTGCGGTCCCTGAACCAGCAGCATCCGCATCTCCCGGGAGCTTGAGGGAGAGAAGTATGCTTAGATCCCACCCCAGATCTTCTAGGTCCGAGACTTGGGGGGTGGGGCCTGGACATCTGTGTCCTCAGGACCCTGCAGGCAGTACTGGTGTTGACACTGACATTTGAGACCCACAGATGGGTGATCCTATAAGTTCCCTGAGCACAGGCTACCCGTACCTGGGTACCCAGGAGCTTTAAAAAACACGGATGCTCAGGTCCCACCCTCAGAGATTTGCAATTCTTTGGTCCGGAGCGCAGCCTGATCACTGGGAGTTGAAAGGCTGCCCCTGGAACTGAGAACCTAGTGGGAAAGTAGCAAACACCCATTCAGCACAGTTTGTGAACAAAGCCAGGTCAATGCGAGAGTGAAAGAAACATGAGTGAGACAGTCTGCTCCCTGCTTGATTGGAGGGGCGATAATAGAAACATGCAGAGAAGGGCAGGTAGCCTGACAGTGCAAAATTCTGTATAGTCATTACCTCCCAGGCTGGGACACACGTGAATCCGCTCCAGGTAGACAATAGATGGCCTGTGGAGTAGTTGACGTCCCCAGAGAAACATGGCACATTTATTAAGAGCCTCTGCTTTGCTCTAGATACATAATTTTAAATTAATTGGACATGGATATATTTGGGTGCTTCCCTGGTGGCTCAGATGGTAAAGAATCTATCTGCAATTCGGGAGTCCTGGGTTCGGTCCCTGGGTCAGGAAGATTCCCTGGAGAAGGGAATGGTGACCCACTCCAGTATTCTTGCCTGGAGAACCCCATGGAAAGAGGAGCCTGGCGGGCTACAGTCCTCGGGATCACAAAGAGTCGGACACGACTGAGCGGCTAAGCACAGCACATTTTGGAGAACAGTGTAAAATATGCATTCATTTTTAAGCTGAAATAGACTTCAGAGACATTCTGAGGTCAGGGTGGCTCTCTTCAGGCCATGACCCCAGATCTCTGGAGTCCACCTGCCACAACTAGAGAACGCACACACGATGCAATGAAGATCCCACGTGCGGCAACTAAGACCCAGGGGCTAGTCTCTCAGTCGTGTCCCACTCTCTGCAACCCCATGGACTGTAGCCCGCCAGGCTCCTCTGTCCATGGGATTCTCCAGGCAGGAGCACTGGAGTGGGTTGCCACTTCCTTCTCCAGGGGCTCTTCCCCACCCCGGGACTGAACCTGGGTGTCTTGCATCCCCTGCGTTGGCAAGTGGATTCTTTACCGCTGTGCCCCCTGGGAAGACGGTGGAATTGTCGGGCCATAGGGTGAGCGTAGATTTAACTTCATTAGAAGCTGCCAAGTAGATTTATAACGTGGTTGAAGCGACATACACCCTGACTCCCAGCATGTGGGTCTAGCACTTCCCACGCGCGCTGGCCAGCATTCCCACACAGGCAGTGCTTTAGTCAGGGCCATTGTGGTTTCTTACGTTGTTTCAGTTGATGATGAATGAAATTATCTTTCCTCTGTTTACTAGCCCTTTGGAAATCCTCTTTTGAAAAACGTCCTTGGCCTGTTCTTTCGTTGGCTTGTCTGTCCTTTTCTCATGGATTTGTGGGAGTTATTTAAATATTCTGGACGCAAGTCCATTTTCAGATACGGGATTGAACCCACATCTCTGCATCTCCTGCATTGGCGGGTGGATCCTTTGCCACTAGCGCCCTCCCACCAGTGTCGTGTGATCGATCCAGTTTCTCCGGTTCCTTGCAGTGCTTGTTGTTAGGTCTTTTTAATGATAACCATCCTGGTGGGTGTGAAGCGGTATCAGTTGTGACTTTGATTTTGCATTTCCCTGATGACTAATGATGTTAGGCATCCTTCCACGTGTTTTTTGGCCATTTGTATATATTTTTTGGAGAGCTGTCTTTTCAAATCCTTTGCCTATTTTTTAATGGGTGTTTTTTTTTTTACTATAATTATGTATACAAGCCCCTAATCAGATACATGATTTACAAATATATCTTCCCCATTCTGTATTCTTGATAGTACTCTTTGAAGCACAGAAGTTTTAAATTTTGATAAACCCTAATTTATTTTTTCTTCAATTGCTTGGGCTTCTGGTGTTGTATCTAACAAAGCTTTGACAGTGAAAGTCGCTCAGTTGTGCCATCTGTGTAGTGTGACTGTACAGTCCGTGGAATTCCCCAGGCCAGAATGCTAGAGTGGGTAGCCTTTCCCTTCTCCAGGGGATCTTCCCAACCTAGGGATCAAACCTGGGTCTTCTGCAAAGAAAGCTTTACCTAACCCCAGATCGCGAAGATTTACTCTCATTTTTTAAAAGTTTTATAGTATTAGCTCTTACTTTTAGTCTTTCATTGTGACTTAACTTTTGTGTATGAGCTAAAGAAGGAGTCCACATTCATTCTTTTGCATATGGATATTCAAATATCTCAGCACCATTTGTTGAAAAGATTATTTTCCCATTGAATTTTCTTGGCACCCTTGTCAAAAATTAATTAACTATAAATGTGTGAGGATTTATTTCTGGATTCTCAGATCCATTCCATTAACCTAAATATCCTTATGTCATTACCACACAATCTCGGTTCTTGTAGCCTCATGGTAAGTTTTGAAATCAGGAAGCATGATTCCTCCAGCTTTGTTCCTTTTGATTGTTTGGACTGTTGTGGATCTGTTACGTCTTCATATGAACTTTAGGATCAGCTTGTCAATTGCTGTAAAAAAAAAAATAAAAGGCAGCTGGGATCTCAGTAGGGGTTGATGTGAATCCATCAAATTGGAGTGTGCTGATCTGTTAACAGTATTAAGTGGTATACTTTTCTGTTTAATTTTTGAGAGCTTGATATTGAAACTCCAACTAAAAATATTAATTTATCTACTTTAAAAGACAGTTGTAATATATAGTGGAACTAGAGATCTCTTCAAGCAAATTGGAGATCAAGGGAACATTTCATGTAAAGATGGGCACAATAAAGGATAGAAGCAGTAAGGACCTAACAGAAGCAGAAGAGATCAAGAAGAGGTGGCAAGAATACACAGAACTGTACGAAAGGTCTTAATGACCCAAATAACCATGACGGTGTGATCAGTCACCTAGAGCCAGACATCCTGGAATGAGAAGTCAAGTGGGCCTTAGGAAGCATCACTACGAACAATGCTAGTGGGGGTGATGGAATTCCAGCTGAGCTATTTCAAATCCTAAAAGATGATGCTGTTAAAGTGCTGCACTCAACATGTAACCAAATTTGGAAAACTCAGCAGTGGCCAGAGGACTGGAAAAGGTGTTTTCATTCTGATCCCAAAGAAGGGCCATGCCAAAGAATGTTCAAACTATCATGCAATTGTGCTCATTTCACGTGCTAATAAGATTATGCTCAAAATCCTTCAAACTAGCCTTCAGCAGCATTTGAACTGAGAAGTTTGAGATGTACAGGCTGGATTTAGAAAAGGCAGAGGAACCAGAGATCAAATCATCAGCATTCATTGGATCATGGAGAAAACAAGGGAATACCAGAAAAATATCTACTTCTGCTTCACCGACTACATCAAAGCCTTTGACTGTGGATCACAACAAACTGTGAAAAATTCTTAAAGAGAGGGGAATACTGGGCCTTACCTGCCCCCTGAGAAACCTGTATGCAGGTCAAGAGGCAACAGTTAGAACCGAACACAGAACAACGGACTGGCCACCTCCAGTTTGTTCTCCCAGCAAAGTGAACTTGTAAAGAGAGAGATCTGGTCATTTTACTCCCCTGTTTAGCACCCTTCAGGATTCCCCATCACCCCAGGATGAAACCCAAGTCCCTTAAGAAGCCTGCAGGGCGCCTGTGGGATGGTCCCGTCTGACCCCTCGGCATCCTCAGCTTCCCATCCTGAGCGGACACACACATGCACCCACTTAGCCACACCCGCACACTCAGACCACAGCCACCTCAGCTCCTCCCACACCTCAGGGCCTTTGCACCTGCCGTCCCCAGCGCATACCACTCCCCCTCTTGTCTCCAGGGCGCGGCCCCCCTGGAGCTAAGCCAGGTCTCCTTCCTGGGGCCTGCACGCCCCAGTGCTTTTCCAGTGGACGCTTACACCCTGTGTTGACATCATCACGTTGCTCTCTGCCTTTCCCCGAGACTGCATGCTCTTTGGGGGCAGGACAGCATCTCTCCTGCTCCCACCCTTCTTCCCTGACGGCTCGGAGCAGAGCAGGTGCTCAGGATACTTGTTGAGTGATAAAGAGATGAGGACCACGGACCCAGTACACCTTGCCTCCATCTGTGGTGGTTGCTGGGCCCCCAGGTGCGGCGACAGCAGAAACCGTCCAGGGAGCCATGGACAGGGTGGCGGGTTCTCTGCGCTTCCAGTGAGTTTGCGAACTGATGTTTGAACAATTCCCATTGTGCCCCAGATTATGGAATGACTCATGTTGATGGTGGCCGTCCTGCCCGTTGGGACTGAGCCAATTGAGTGAGAATTAATTACAGATGAGAAGCCAGCTTGCAAAGCCATTAATATTTCAGCTCCCTGGAGTGTGATGCAAACGCAGCCGTCAGCCTTGTCTTTGCTTGTCCTTCCCCCTCCCTATCCCCACTTCTGTGTACTCGGTCTGCGTGTCAGGGTGACCCGATTCAGGTCTTGGCTCCCCCATGACTCACTCTCCTTTTCTGTTAAATGAGGGCCCTGCCATCCATCTGTCCGCAGGCATTATAAAACTCCTCTGTTGATAGCACACTCTGCTGGACGTCAGAAGATGGGAGGGAACGTACAAAACTCCTCTGTTGATAGCACACTCTGCTGGACGTCAGAAGATGGGAGGGAACGTACAGACGTGGCCCTGTTCTGAGGATGTCTTATCTCAAGCAGAGCCAGGGCTTCCCTGGTGGTGCAGTGGATAAGAATCAAGTGCAGTGGGACACAGGTTCAATCCCTGGTCTGGGAAAATCCCGTTTGCTGCAGAGTAACAGCCTGTGCTCTGCAACAAGAGAAGCTGCTGCAGGGAGAAGCTGGAGCGCCACATCTGGAGAGTAGCCCCACTCCCCGCAACTAGAGAAAGCCCTCAAGCGGCCACGGAGACCCAGTGCGGCCAAAGATAAATGAACTTACTGTAAAAAATAAAGTAAAGCAGAAGCATTGCTGCTGTGGGAATAGCGCTTGACAGTCTCCAAGGCAGTTTTAAACATCAGGATGAGCCTCTCAGGAGCCTCACGCTGTGTATACTTGGTGGCACTGTCTTCCCCATTTTACAGGTGAGGAAACTGAGGCTCGGATAGCTTGGCAGTTTGCCTGTGATCACTTCTGGGGTAGCTGAGCTGGAACCTGGCCAGAGCCAATGAGGGAGTGTGTTAAAGTCCGCTGTCAACCAGCTGCCAGGCAGGAGGGGCGGTCGGCTGGGTCAGCATGTTTCTCTCTCCTGGATTCCAGGGCTGAGAAGTCCCTTGGACAACCAGGACATCAAACCAGTCCATCCTAAAGGAAATCAGCCCTGAATGCTACTTGGAAGGACTGATGCTGAAGCTTTGGCCCCCTGATGCGAAGAACTGACTCACTGGAAAAGACATTGATGCTGGGAAAGACTGAGGGCAGGAGGAGAAGCAGGCAACAGAAGATGAGATGGTTGGATGGCATCACTGACTCAGTGGACATGAGTTTGAGCAAACTCTAGGGGATGGTGAAGGACAGGGAGGCCTGGTGTGCTGCAGTCCACGGGGTCGCAAAGAGACACGACTGAGCGACTGAACAGGGCTTAGGAGTCCCTGTGGGGCTGGAGAGACTGGCTCCTAAAAGACACAGAGACCCGGAAGGAAGGGGTGGGTGGGTCCTCCCGCGCCAGGTCAGCAGAGAGACCTCGCCTCCAGGTTCAGAACGACCCCGGTGTCCCAGAGCCGGCTCTGGGCAGAACTAAGAATTCAGAACCACCGCCCTCTGGCTGCCGACCCCACCCAGCTGGCCTCTCCCTGTCACTCATACTTCCTCCACCCCCCGGGACTGGCTTTCAGGAAAGGCTTTGGCTGCTCAGGTACAATGGAATTCGGTTTCTAATTATGGCTCGAGCGTGTGGCCTCCGCTTAAGGACACACATGCTCTCTTTGCCCAGAGGACTCAGAGTTTCTGACCTGAGTGATGGGGTGGTGAGCTCCTCAGGACAGCAAGCAGGGTGACCGCCCTCCCCGTGGAGGGAAGAGAAGGTTCCCGGCAGAGAAGGTGGTGGCGTCCAGGAGTTCATTGCGGGACAGGGTGCAGTGTTGAAGTGGAGACCTCTGCAACCTCATACCTGCTGTCCCGCCTGGAGCACAGTGGCCTCCTTGCCGATGTTCTGGGGCGGCCAGAGAGTCTCCCTGGGTCTCTGCCCCGCTCCTGTGATCTGTCTTGCTCCGTCCATCCATGCCTCTTCCTCTGCCTTCTCGTTTCCCCTTCTTTCCCTCTCCTCCGCTCCCTCCCTCGGCCCCGTCCCACCTCCCTGCCTCTTGGGCACTTGCCCTTTTCAGATACCTCTGTAACGAAAGACTTCTCCCACAGTGACAGCTGTTCAGCGATGGGGTTAACTGTCCTGCCCACTGATGAGGTCCCCGCCAGGGAGGCAGTTGAACAAGGCAGGGTGGTTGTCCTTCCTGAATCTGCCAGGCGGCTTGACCTTCTGGATTGGGGCTGGACCAGTACTTTGGCCACCTGATGCGAAGGGCTGACTCATCAGGAAAGACCCTGATGCTGGGAAGGATTGAGGACAGGAGGAGAAGGGGGTGCGACAGAGGGTGAGATGATTAGATAGCATCACTGACTCAGTGGGCATGAATATGAGCAAACTCCAGGGTGGCGCTAGTGGTAAGGAATCCGCCTGCCAGTGCAGGTAATGTAAGAGATGATCCCTGGGTTCGGAAGATCCCCTGGAGGATGGCACGAGCGCCCACTCCAGTGTTCTTGCCTGGAGAATCCCATGGACAGAGGATTCCTGGGCCACGGTCCATAGGGTCGCAAAGAGTCTGACGTGGCTTAGTGACTGAGCAGCAACATCTGCATGGCTGGACCGTGACTTTTGGTGCTGAGGCTCACCCGATGTTCGCTGCTTCAGTACTCAAGGTGGCTTCAGGATATTCCGTGTATTTATAACTCTTAAGCGCTGAGCCTCATGTAAGGGCCTGTGTATTTGAAGATCATATATTTTTGTTGTGAGAAAGAAGTCTTACATTCTTTATAATGTTAATGTTTATTAAATTTAATTTTTAAAGTACCTAATCGTTTCACAGAAATTTTAGAAAACAGAGACAAGAAGAGGGAAAGTAATCGGTTCCTAATTCCATACCCCCGACACTGTTTACATTTCATCCCGCTTCCTTTCAGCTTTTTCCTTTGCTCACTTTTCACACAGCTGTGTTGTGATGGGGAGGCAGCTTTCTCTTGATCTCTTAGCCCTCCTGTGGGTGTTTCTACACACTCGCCGTCTTCACTGCTTTTACACCCGGGAGCAGGCGCCTATGGTTTCTTTAGACTTTGTTGTGAAAGAGCAGCCCATAAACTTCTTTAAAGATGGATGGTTGTAAAGCAAGAGCTGTATAATATTTCTTCAGAGAAGGAATTACCCCACTTCTTACCTGTCGCGTAAAAGAACAGGGTACACCCAAGGCAGGGGAGTCCCCACAAGGAAGGGGAGGAATGAGCAAGCTTTAGACCTGCTCCACGCCAGGAGCTTGTGGGGGCTCCTTGGGCATCTGTTACCTGTGATCACCCCCAGTTCACAGGGTCTGAGACCCTGGCAGGAGGTCCCTGGAGTCAGCACGGAGTCAGGACTCCAGAGCCGCGGGGCGGTTGCCAGGGGGCCTGGGTTCAATCAGTCCTGTGGGCGTACACATTAGTAACAGGCCTCTCTGGGTTTCAGGATTTCCACGGAGCAGTCGTGAGGGCCTTGGATGAGATGGACTACGAGGGCAAGGACCTGGTGGCCCGGGAGGAGCTGAGACGCGGCCTAAGTGAGCTCCCGGCCATCCACGACCTTCACCAGGGGATCCTGGAGGAGCTGGAGGAGAGGCTGGCACACTGGTGAGCTGCCCGGGCCCCCACCCCCACCCCGTTGCCAAGGGGAATGCTGGGGAGGGGCGGGCAACCCCCCCACCCCGCACCATGTAAAGCGGTGTCTCCATCTGACGGGCCGGGGCGCCAAGACACGGAGGTGCCTGGTCCCTCGCCTGCTGCGGGAGGGTCCACCACCCGGGATGCCATGCCGGTCCTCACCGTCATGGGGGCCACGAGCCTGAGTTCTTGGGGTCCTGTCCCCCTCTCCTTGACTGCAGGGAAGGCCAACAGAAGGTGGCTGACGTCTTCTTGGCCCGGGAGCAGGAGTTTGAGCACCACGCCACTCACATCCTGCAGTTCGACAGGTACCTGAGTCTGCTCGGTGAGAACTGCCTCCACGCCCCGCGGCTGGCAGCGGCTGTCCGAGAATTTGAGGTGGGTCCCTTGGTCATCCCAGGAACCCGCTCTCAGGATGCAGGGGTGGAGATGGGCATGGAAGGGCTTCATGCCAATTGGGAGGTCAGACCTAGGGGGGTTGGGGAGGAGAGGGCGACCCAGCAGAAGGGAAAACCCAGAACATCCCGCCTTGGGCCATCACTGACAACTCCATGAGCACTGGCCATGGGGAGGGGTTTTAGCAGCTGTTCTCCTGTCCCTGTTCTCCTGTCCCGGGAGAGAAGCACAAAGCAAGCCAGGGCCCTAAAGCCATCGGAGTGAGCAACAAATGGCCACCAGCTGAGGATCCAGTAACCGCTAGCTTGATGGACTTTTCTCTATCGCTAATGGGGGCTGGGAGAGACATATTACTGAGTGTAGGTAGCAGTGTGTGAGCCTGAAGGAACGAACTGTCAGAGTGGGGCAGAGCTAATCTGAGAGGACTTCCTGGAGGAGGGGACCCTGGTTTTGGAGATGGCCCGGCCCGGCCAGTAGAAGGCATGGCTGGGACGTGTGTGGCTGGGCTCACATGGGATGCCGTGAGTCCGGAGCTGGGGGCAGGGGTCCCTGATGGAGTTTCATTGTCCTGGTCTCTCGGGATCAGCAGAGTCAGCAGGGAGGCGGCCAGAACATGAAGCACCGGCTGCTGCGGGTGGTGCGACGCCTGTTCCAGTACGAAGCGCTCCTCACAGGTGGGCCCCCGGGGGGCCGGGCGCAGAGGCCGGGTGGGGAGAGCAGAGGGGCAGCACCTGCGGAGCGGTGGGGGACACCCGGCCTCCCACTGTGGCTGGACGGGAGGGCAGGGCGCAGAGGCCGGGTGGGGAGAGTGGAGGGGCGGCACCCGCGGAGTGGCGGGGGACACCCAGCCTCCCACTGTGGCTGGACGGGGAGGGCAGGGTCTCTCAGTCCTGCCCCCCGCCGCTGGGAAGGTGCCAGGCACCCAGCCCACCCCCTTCCTTCCGCTGAGCTCCGGACCCCCGCGGCCACGTGGAAACTTGCTTGAGTGCCCAGCTGCTGCATCTCGCTGCAGCCTTTCCCAGCCGAACACACAGCGACTCTCGTTTTCCCCTGGTCTGCATTTCCTCCTTGGCTTCTGTGGGTCTCGTTTGCCTAAATCTGTTCTTATCACCAGAGCCCTCCTGAGTCAGCGGATGTTTTCCCCTCGGACCTGCTGGCCCTCTCTGTGGCTTTGTCACTGACCGCTTCCTGCTTCTCTAGCCCTTTCCTCCTGGGCTTCTGTGACACACGCTCTCCCTCCTCCTTCTGACCTCTCTGACTCTTCTCACTCTCCTCCTCGTGACTCCAGGAATGTCAGTGTTTCTTGGGTCTCATCCCCAGATCCTCTTTGCTTCCTTTTCTACAAACTGTCCCCTGGGAATGTCATCCCCTCCCTGAGCAACTGCCCCCAAAGTGGACAGAGACCCCTGGCCCAGGAGCTGATGCTCTGCTGGGGAGAAATGGAACTGCACCCGTAGAGATACGCGTGTAACCCCAGAAAGCAATCAACCTGTAAAAAAAGACATTTGGGCCAGGAGATGGAGGGTTTGTTCATCTAATTCAACCAGGATTTATTAAGCACCTGCTGTGTACCAGACTCTGTGCTAGAAACTGAGGATGTAGAGGTAAATTAAACAACCAGAGTCTGTGACACTATGAGCTTATACTCAAACAAGCAAATAAGGAATTAAAAATATATTATGTCCGTGATAAGAGCTCTCAAGAAAATGAAGGCAGATTAAGGGCATTCAGGGGAACAGGCTGCTGTATTAGATCTGGGCGTCAGATAAGATTTGTCTGAGGAGGTAACACTGAACAGAGGTCTCAGTGAACTGAGGGCACGAGCCATATGACCATCTGAAAGAAGAGCGTACCAAGGGGAAGAAATTGTAAGTGCAAAGACCCTGGGGTCTGAGCAAACGTGGCACATTCAAGAAGTAGCAAGAATGCCGACCCTGCCCCAGTGAGTGAGTGGCGTGGAGAGGTCGCTAGAGTGAGACCAGCCTGCGTCGAGCAGTTGTGGGTGTGAATGTGTTAAGGGGTCTCGCGTGTCACCCTCTGCCGAGTGGTGGTCACATCTGTGTCCCCCCAGCAGACCGTGTGCCTCTTCAGGCCTCGCACGGCACTAGGCACACAGCAGGCGCCCAGTTGGCGTCTGTGGATGAATGAATGGACGGCCAGCGGTGGCAGGCGCCACGCTGGTGGTGGTGCTAAGGGCCTGGCTCTGTGCCCGCGTGTTCTTATGGTCGGGCCGACAGGAGAGAGGCGGCTCCCCTCATCCTTCTGAAAGTCTTCTTCCGTCTCTGGAGACTGAGGGTCTCCTGTTGTGGACCCCAGGGGGCAGGCCTCACCAGGGCAAACTGACTCCTGACTCTTGTTCAATCTGCAGACTATTTAAATAACCTTTGCCCAGACTCAGCGGAGTACGACGACACGCAGGGTAAGTGTGCGTGTGAACCCAGAGAAAGTGGAGCTTTGGACCCCCCATCCCCCGGCTCTGGACTCCACCCCAGTTCCCAGGTGCACAGCACGGCCCCCTCCCGTGCTGGCTGGGTATGCAGGGGCCAGGAGGCCTCCGGGGCTGCTGAGTGACACCCCCTTTGCCTCAACCGTGGGGACTCCCTGGGGGGTGGGCTAACATCCAGTCAGAGGAGGAGGAGAAGGGGCGTGGCCAGAGTTTGGTGATAGGAGGGGGCGCCAGGTCTAAAAAACCCCCTAGATTCCTGATTTCCTCCCCGTCCTGTGTGGCCATCACTGCATGTGACTTGCCAGGGCAGTCTCTGTGTTAACATGCTCCACACGCAGCCAGGGAAACTGAGGCACAGAGGGGTCACACTGCTGTCAAAGGCACTCAGGCAGTAGCGGCCAAGCTGGGGTTGGGCCACTGCCCTCACCAGCCGTGGGAAGGATTGGTGCCACCCCCATGCACGGCCCTGCAGGGGGACTTCCGGAGCAGGAGGCGAGCAGGTGGCAGCTGGCCCGGCCCTGCCCAGGAGGTCCAGTGCTCTGCTTCTCTCCACAGGTGCGCTGACCCTCATCTCCAAGATCACAGACCGTGCGAATGACAGCATGGAGCAAGGCGTAAGTCTGGCCCCGGGCACCTTCCCCGTGGGTGCAGGTGCCAGTGGCCCTCCACCCTGCCCAGGTCTGCTTTGTGATACCCCCACTTCTTGGTGGGGGGCGCAGGCCATCATGTGTCTCATGGGATCCTGCAAAGAGCCGTGGTTTCTGGCCCTGACACTTGGTGTGTGACTTCAGGCCCTGCGTGTCCCTCCCCGAGTCTCTGGTTCCCCATCTATTTGAACAATGAGGAGGGCTGCAGACTTTCACAGACCGGATAAGTAGCGTCCAGACCCTGGTCTGAGACATCTACATCAGCACCCGGGGTGCTCTGTAAACTACAGATTTCTGGACATGCCTTCCAGTCTTGCCAACTGGAACTTCTGGGGTAGGGTTCAGAGATAGGCAGTTTTAACAAGCACCCCAGGTAAATGTCTGGCCCACAGAAGTTTGAGAGCTGCTCATTCATGGGACCACATGATCTCTCAGCACGTGCCTGATTCTGACAGTGTGTAACTTCATTCGGGACACGCTGACCAGATGTTTACGGGGTGTCTGTCCGAGATGGTCAGCTTTATCCCACCTCCCAACTCTGTTCCAGTGGTTTCCATGGTTACTGGTGTCTACATTTTTTTCCTGCTCCTTTAAGCTGTCAATAAGCTAGAGCTGTGTGTTGGGAATGATTCTGAGGCTGAGTCCTGGCTCAGTGGGGAAAGTTCAGTGATTGATTAGTGATGTCTGACACAGGCAGAGGTGGGAATGATGGTGGTATGTGTGCCAAGCTGTTGCTTGGCTTTGCTGTGGCAGGTGCACAGAGCATCCTTATAGCGAGTCATCCACAGGTAGAAAAAGGGGAAGGGAAGTAACGTCTTTTAGACTCCTGCTATATGTCAGGTCTTAGGTTGGGATCTGGAGATACAGAGATAAAGCCATGAGTCCTGGCCCTTGAGGAAGTCACTGCTTAGCAGAGCATTTAAGACATGGACATGAAGAATCATGATAAACATCGTGAGAGAGAGAGAAAGTGCTACAAGTTTCAGAAAAGGGTTTCCTCTCTCCCCCGGGGATGCTGAGACGCGATGATACAGAAGGCGCCCCTACAGGGAGGACTGTACGCACGCCATGAAGGCACAGGGGGCCGAGGTGGTCCAGGCAGAGTGCCTGGATACAGGCGTGAAGACGGGAGAGTGCCGGCGTCAGAGCTCAGAGGGCCGCCAGGGAGGCTGGCAGACGGCCCAGTGCAGGCGCAGTTGGGAAGAGTCTGGGGGGACATCCGGGTAGCTGGTGGAGGAGTCTGCAAGCCTGCAGTCTGAAGCCAGCGGGCTGGGAAATCCGGTGGGTCATCGGGCCCTCTCTGCTCCCCCGATGTCTGGGAGCTCCCTGCTCTTTGGCACTTTGTATAGACAGTGAGATCTCCCTCGATGTAGCCAAAATACAGAGGCGCCTGGGAGTCGGTGCAGCAGATGTAGCAGCAGATGGACCGGGGGGCTCCCACTTCCTGTGAGGGGGGATGTCTCTGCTTCCAGAGAGAAAAACCAGGTCAGGAAGGGCCACGTCTTCACTCCCACGCTGAGCTGTCGTGAGTAGCCTAAGTTTACAGTTTGGGCTTCCCAGGTGGTACTGGTGGTAAAGAACCCGCCTGCCGGTGCAGGAGACATAAGAGACACAGGCTCGATCCCTGGGTCGGCAAGATCCCCTGGAGAAGGACACGGCAGCTCCCTCCAGTATTCTTGCCTGGAGAGTCCCATGGACAGGAACCTAGCAGGCCACAGTCCACAGGGTCGCAAAGAGTCGGACACAGCTGAAGCGACTACGCACACACACATGCATAGTTTATAGTTTAGGGGGAGAAAGATCGCAGAAAATGCTACTTTTAATATCAGATGAAGGGCACACCCTGGCAACGTGACGTAGGACTGTTGATGTGAACCGTGATTGCCTGGTCAAGGTTGTGCTGGTGGGATTTCTGCACGTAAAGCTCCACCCCCACCTGCCGGTCCATACTGGTTGGAGGAAAGTGTCTGTGCGCGGCCCGCATGTAAGGAGTGGGGAATTATGCTCCCTCCCTTTGAGGAAAGAGTATCTACCTAAATTATTTGGACATCTTCTGCAAGGGAGATTGGCCTCTTCTCCCTTGTTTATTAATGTGTTCACCAGTTCTAAGTTAATTTATACCTAAATTATTTATATCAGTAAGAACTCACAAACATGTTATGTTTGACTTCTAATCCCATGCACTTGATTTTATTTCTCAAATTGTCCCAGCTTTGGCCATTAGGAGTTGGCCAGTTGGTCCTGTGCCCCTTTCACATGCCCCCATCAGTGGGGGTCTGGGTGGGGATTTTTATTTTGCTTAGTTTTTGAGCACTTCCTTACTTCCTGGCACTGTGAGATGCTCCGTGTTCACGTTGCGTGTGTCCTGCCCCAGTCCTAGAATCAGCTGTTTCTCCAGACAGCCTTGGTTTGTTTAATTGGATAATGGTTTTAGAAACCAGGATGTGGGCACGGTATGTTCACTGCTACTGGGGTAGCATTTCTTCTGATTCTGTCAGCTACAGAACAAAGACTTACATGTGTATTTACTGTGTATATACTCATATGAATAGCCGTTTCTATACATAGCCATCTGTATTAAACTAAATATGAGTGTCTTACTGAGTCTTCAACTCTAATTGTTACCAAGTGGATCATTCCAGCCTCCTCCCCTGGCTTCTCTGTAAATTTCCCCTCCCAAGAGGAGTGTGGGAGTGGAAACCTGGCTCCTAGCATCCAACATCCATTCATTTAATTGATCGATTTACCTTCCTTTTTAAAAAATGTTTTTCCTGGGTATAGAAATCTGGGTTGACCAGAACTTTCTTTCAGTGCTTTACAGATGCCACTCCACTGCCTTATATCCTGCCTAGTTTTGGAGAAGAAATCTGCTGCAGTGGTTATATTTACCCTCTTTATGTAATGGGTCCCGTTTTTACTGGCTGCCTTCGAGATCTTCTCTTTACACTTGACTTCTAGAAGTTTGACCATGATGTCTAAATATGTGTGTTTTGGAGAAGTAGTGGCATATATCCTGTTGTGATTATCAAGCTTCCTGGGCTTGTGCTTTTTGTCCATTAATTTTTGAAGTTTTTCTTGGGTGCTCTGTTCTTCCCTTGCCCCCCAGCCTGCACTCTTACTTTCTCTTTTTGTTTCAAGGTGGTAAATCTCAGCTTGAAAAGAAAGTGAAAGTGAAAGTTGCTCAGTCGTGTCCAACTCTCTGCGACCCCATGGACTGACAGTCCATGGAATTATCCAGGCCAGAATACTACAGTGGGTAGCCTTTCCCTTCTCCAGGGGATCTTCCCAACCCAGGGATCGAACCCAGGTCTCCCAGATTGCAGGCGGATTCTCTATCAGCTTAGCCACAAGGGAAGCCCTCCCCAGGTTCATTCATTCGTTCCTGAGCTGTGTTCGATTTGCTGCTAAGCTTGTCATAGGACTTCTTCGTTTCTGATAACACATTTCTTACTGTTCACATCTCCATCTCTCGTTTGTCTCCGTCTCTGCTGAAACTCCCTCTGTTCGTGCATGCATCTTTTCCAGTGGCTCCTCTAACATAAGTAGTCACAGTCACTGTGATGTCCCCATCTGCCGGCTCCGGCATCTGTGTCACCTCACGTTCTGGTTTTCTGGAACACTTTATGTCTTGAAAATGGGTTAGGGTTCTCCCTTGCTTCGCGTGTCTCCCGTGCCTGATTGAACACCGTTATGTGCAGAGGGACTGTAGACCCTGTGGGAAATAGCATCTACCTTTAAAAGTGGACGTGTCTCTTTTTCTGCTCAGGCTGTTCACGTCAAGGGTGAGAACTGAATCCGTGCGGTCAGTAGTTGAGCTGAGTTTAGGTTTTGTCGTCAGACGTCCCCTTCAGACCCCCACAGTCATGCTCCTCTGGAAGGTGGCTGCTGTCACCTGCTGCTCTGTGTGGGACCCGAGGGCCCGGGGGCTTTCCCTGCTGCGTCTTCTGCTTTTTGCAATCTCTGCACCACGGAAGGGACCTCTGCGTCCTTCCCCTCCTCAGGGATAGACCACTGCGTCCTGTCACGCAGGGCTCATGGGTCACGGCTCCCGCGGACAAGCCTCAGTCTTAAGGAGGGCCTGAGAGCCTGGCTCGCTCTCGGCGTTCCTGCCCCTCCTTCACGGGCAGCCAGCCTCTGCCGTGTATCAGTGGCGGGTCTTGGGCAGGTTTCTGCTTTGTCTTGGTGTGTGATTCTGCACCTGAGAGGTCACCCACCTCTTCTTGGAACAGATACCTCGAGCTGCTTCTGCCCTTGCCTCGGAAGCCATGGGCTCTTTGCCTCAGGGTCTGGGAGTGAGAGAGTTGCCTCACCT
This sequence comes from Bubalus kerabau, assembly GCF_029407905.1. Lineage (NCBI taxonomy): Eukaryota > Metazoa > Chordata > Mammalia > Artiodactyla > Bovidae > Bubalus > Bubalus kerabau. The sequence continues at coordinate 59,161,209 of NC_073643.1, read as the reverse complement.
CCCACGGTGGTGGAGGGTCACCTCACCTCCCACAGTGGTGAAGGGTCTTATAGGAGAAAGGGCCCTGGGGAAATGGGCTGGGTTTTGTGCCCGCCTCACAGTTGGCAGCCTGCACCCCTTCAGCACCAAGAGGGGATTCTCTCTGCCCCCACTCTTCCTTGTAAGCACCGGGCAGAAACTCCTGGAAAGAGCTTGCGAGGGCCTCCACGTGCCCCTTGGGTCTGGGGCTCCCTCTATTCTAATACTGTCCCGCCAGCCCATACCTGACTTTTAAGAAGCCATTAACATTTTAGCTGCTTTCTTCTCAAGCTTCTTTATGCTGACCACCTCCTCCCTGTGTGTTGCCAGAGGCGATAACTCATTCATCTCCTGTGTCCACGGTGGGGTCCTGGGGACCCCGCGCTCCAATAGCCATAAGCAGAGTTCTGCTTTTGTAGATGATGTGATTCTTTTTTCTCCCTGTTAGGGTGGGGGCATTGTTTCCTTGCAGCTCCTACGTCATAACCAGAGGTAAAATAACTTTTACACGTTTTCTGATGGGTAGGATTTTATGCCCTAAACTGACCCTGATGCTGGGTAAGATTGAAGGCAGGAGGAGAAGGGGGCGACAGAGGATGAGATGGTTGGGTGGCATCATCAACTCAAGGAACATGATTTTGTGCAAACTCTGGGAGATGGTGAAGGACAGGAAAGCCTGGTGTGCTGCAGTCCATGGGGTCGCAAAGAGTCGGACATGGTTTAATGACTGAACTGAACTGGGGACGGTGTCGAAGCCTTTTCAGGGCATTTTCTCTGCAGTTTTCACCGTGTTCGTTGACTTTAGACCCAACCCTGCGTGAGGTTCAGGGTCATCACCCTTCCAGCACTCCAGGCCGCTGTGACAGGGGAGGGGCCCGGGACCGTACGTGTTGTGAATTCTCAGTGAGCTCCTGGGCACACGTGTTTCTTCAGGGAGCCCAGAGCGTGTTTCTTCGGCAGGCACTGCATTTTCTCGGTCACTCTGTCTCAGTAAACGAGCTCTCCAGCAAAGGGTTTAAGCCCACAGAGCCAGTCTGGCCTGAGGCTTCTGCCACTTGTGGGTTATTGCGATCTGGATGCTCCAGGCGTTATGGGGGACACAGGCTAGAGCGGGAGCAGTGGCCCCCAGATAAACGGGTATCGGACGGCATAGTGAGGCCACGTGACGGTGTCCGCGGCGTGCAGACAGAGGACACTGTCACAGATAAACGGGTATCGGACGGCATAGTGAGGCCACGTGACGGTGTCCGCGGCGTGCAGACAGAGGACACTGTCACAGATAAACGGGTATCGGACGGCATAGTGAGGCCACGTGACGGTGTCCGCGGTGCAGACAGGGGGCACTGTCACAGCCCAGGCCCGCAGGGACTAGTTGGAGTGACGGGAGCCCACACGGGTGGCATCCCGTGGACCCAGGCTCGGTTCCCGGTCCCACCAGCGACAGGAAGTCGGACTGGGAGCAGGTCCCTCCTGGGCTGCGTTTCCTCCTCCGAAGTGGAAGCAGGGCCGCCCGCTCCTTACAGAGGAGATGAGGGGCCCTGACCATCTCGCCCTCGCCCTGCTCCCGCCTGCAGGAAAACCTTCAGAAGCTGGTCCACATCGAGCACAGCGTTCGGGGCCAAGGGGATCTCCTCCAGCCAGGAAGGGTGAGTGCCTCCACAGCGGAGGGCGCCGGCAGGCAGGTGGGCGAGGCCCTGATAAGCCCCATTGTTCAGCTGGGCTGGCCCCAGACGGGCCTGGCCGCAGGTGCCCACAGGCAGGGAGGGAGGGGGGCAGGGGGCGGGGAGGGCGGGAGGGCAAGGGCTGTGCTGGGCTCCGCAGGCCCCTGGCTGTCTCCCCTAGGGCTTTCTGCTCTCGGGGACTTTAGAAAGCAGTGCCATTGGGGTTCCACGTTCCTCTCAGAAGAGACACCGGTATCCTCAGTTTAGTCCAGTTGCTGGGAAACCATCTCTCAGGAACCCCAACGTTTTTTAAAAGACAGATTTACCCACTTTTAAGCTTCCAAATGGAAAACACAAAACTCAGCTCTAGAGTAGTAAAAAAAAAAAAAAAGTATTCATGACCTGTTCCGGGCCACAAAGAACAAGAAACAAGAGTGAGAGATGGTACTTAGGTGTAAAATCCCACCCGGTGTTTTGGCCAGAGGCCTCAGTTTAGTGAAGACGTATCAGACATCTGTTTGTATCCTCCAGAATGGAGGGGGCTGTAGCAACTGTTCACAGGTCTTCAGCCGCTGTAGCAAACTGGCATCTCAGAGGCTCTGTTCTCATCAGACGCCCATGGCAGCAAACCAGGGGCCGAGTCATTGTTGGGACCACTCTGTGGCTGGCCCGCTGTCTGGGTTGGTGTGGTTCAAAGAGGGTGCTCCCCAAAGGCCAGATGCCCGTCTCCAGGGCTGCCCCATCAGGCGTGGAGCATGGCTCCTGGGCAGGGGGCTTCTTCCATGAGCCGCTCTCCCGAGCTCCGGGAGGCACTGTAATTGGTTTCCTGCTTAAGGGCCTCCCCCCAGCCTTCTCCAGGATGGAGCAGGGGGTCAGCCTGACCACCGAGGTCTGCTTCTCTGCTCACAGGAGTTTCTGAAGGAAGGGACGCTGATGAAAGTAACAGGGAAGAACAGACGCCCCCGGCACCTGTTTCTGGTAAGTACCCAGCCTCCGGTCAAGCCCGGACTACAGGTTCTGTGAAGCGTTTGGGGGCTGTTACCTGAGGATGGCAGGAAGGCCGTGGAGACCAGAGCCGACCCCTTAGGGCGAGGATCGTCCAAGAAAGCCGAAAGCCGAGGATTTAAGCCTCTCCCTCAGGTATTACTTGAAAGATTTCAGGGGGATGTTGTGACGTGTAATGTCATTATTCATGTGCCCATCCTAAAACCAGGAGGGTCTTAAACTTGGGGTAACTGTTCAGCTGCCTTATCTGACATGTGAGCCACCAGAGACCCAGAAAGGAGAGTTGACCTGGCCGGCCCTCCCAGCAGGTCGGGGGCGGAGGCCCGAAGGAAGCCAGGGCTCTGAGCTGAGCCTGGCCCTGTCTACAGTCTGCACAGGACAGGACAGAGGGACATCCTTAATGACGTCTCAGCCCAGTCTGGAACACCAGGGCACGTCCAGGCCTGGAGGGGAGTACCCACTCACTGGAAAAGACCCTGATGCTGGGAAAGATTGAGGGCAGGAGGAGAAGGGGACGACAGAGGGTGAGATGGTGGGATGGCATCACTGACTCAACAGGCATGAGTGTGAGCAAGCCCTGGGAGGTGGTGATGGACAGGGAGGCCTGGCATGCTGCAGTCCATGGGGTCGCAGACAGTCAGACACGACTGAGCGACTGAACGACAGCGGTGGATGCTGAGCTTTACGCAGGTCCTGGCCCCCGTCCTGAGCCCCCGAGGTGTTTTGCCTGTTAAGTTCTTCTCTCTGCTAGAAGTAATTTTTCTCTCTACTCCTCCACCATTCGCTGTCAGTTTTTGTTCCTGCTATTACAGTCTCCGTTCACTTTGTTAGAATTGTGTGCAAAGTAAAAGTAGAAAGGCTCCGAGTCAGTGGGTAGGAGTTCTCTCTGTTGAAGCACCTCCTGTGTGCTGGGTGCTGGAACCCAATTGCTAAGGGTCCCTTTCTCTGCCCTCAACCTCCAGTGTCCAGGGTAAAGATTGAGTTATGAGAGTAGTTTGGGCAGAATCTCAGGGATGGGCGGGGGGGATATGGAAGGAAAGAGAGGATCCAGGAGAGTGGGGAAATAGGAAGGTGGATAGCACAGGGGCAGCTGGCATTTGTTGAGTGCTCTCTGGGTGCTGTGCCGTATGCTGAGTGTTTTGTGTATTTTTTCCCTGGGGAAAACCGTACCCGCGTTAAGCTTGGAAGGAAGGATTGGAGTTTTGTCAGGCGGATGAAGGAGGAGCATTTCAGGAGCAGGAAGAGCAGAAGCACAGGGTAGAGGTGCGAGGAGCGCGGTGTGTCGGGAACACCTCTGTTGGCCTGGTGGAGCCACAGCTGCAGATGGGCGCTTTCGCTCGTAGGGTTGGCAGGGTGTGGTGGTCTCCAGTGGCCCTGCCAGCTGGGGGGCTAAATTCCAGATTGGCCTCACAGTCCTGAACAGGGGAATTGCGGGCCTGGCTGGAAGCATCTCATCCGCGGCTGCCTGCCAAGGTTTGCTGAGCCTCTGTGGCCTGTGCCCCGGGGCCTTGGCCTGGCCTCACTGGTCACTCAGCTCCATATAAAGACCAGAGGAGCCAAGTCCAGAGGCTCTTCTTCCTCTGCTTCATCCTCCCCAGCACCTGTCACCTCCCCTGAGAAGCCCCCACTCTGGCAGGCTGGCGCTGCCGTGCAGGGAGGCCATGTGGTCCTGGACCATTCACACAGCCCTGGGTGCCGGTGGCGTTGCCATGGCAGCAGTGGCTCCAGGGGTAGCCGCAGAAAGGCGGGGTCACCGTGGGGACACGGGGGGGTCCCCTGCGGGTGGGCGGGGTGTGGCCACCCCCAAACACACCACCCTGCACGCCCTGGAGGCACCTTCATTCACTTGTGATTCTGACCCCTCCACGATGAAGTCTGTAGACCTGGGAGGGGGGAGTCGAGCCTGTCTGTGGCTCAGTTCCCCCTCTGCGCCTGCCTGAAGGGACGGTGGGGCCCGAATTGAGATCCTTCCTGCCAGGGGCTCAGCCTGGCCTGGCCAGTGGTTCTTGTCAGTGTTAGAACAACAGAGCCGGACAGGGCTTGGAAGCTTGCTCTGGGCCGGGGGTCGGCCGGCCCCCTGTGTTGCTGAGGGAGGTCTCTGGGAGCGCAGCCTCACGCGTTCTTCCTCGAGTGTCGCTCGTGCCTGCTTTTGGAAGACGATGGCTGAGTCAGGCAGTTGAAGCAGAGACCATCTGGCCCACAGAGACTGAAATACTTACTTTCTTTGTTGTTCAGTTGCTCAGCTGGGTCCAACTCTTTGCGACCCCATGGACTGCAGCACACCAGGCTTCCCTGTCCTTCACTATCTCCCAGAATTTGCACAAACTCACGTCCAGTCAATGATGCCGTCCAACCATCTCACCCTCTGTCGTCCCCTTCTCCTCCTTCCTGCCTTCGATCTTTCCCAGCATCAGGGTCTTTCCCGATGAGTCATTTCTTAGCATCAGGTGGCCAAAGTATTGGAGCTTCAGCTTCAGCATCAGTCCTTCCAATGAACCTTCAGTGTTCGTTTCCTTTAGGATGGACTGGTTTGACCTCCTGGGAGTCCAAGGGACTCTCAAGACAGTTGGAAAGCATCAACTCTTCAGCGCTCAGCCTTTACGGTCCAGCTCTCACATCTGTACATGAATATCTGGCCCTTTATGAAACAGTTTGCCGACCCTGGTCTGTTCCAACTCTGTTCAGACAGTGAGGCCCTGAGAGAGGAAGGGCTTGCCTGAGACTACACCGCGGCTCAGTGCCCAGGCCAGTCCCAGAAGCGCCAGGAGAGCCAGTGGCAGGAAAACTCGCCCCTCCCGCCCCCTCTGCAGACGCTGTCTGCAGGGAGAGGAGCACGGACGCTGAGTTCCCGCCCCACCTTCAGACCGGGTCTTCCTGATCCCCTTTGGCTCCCACGCATGGGGCCCCCCCGGGGGCCACTCTCCCTCGATGCTTGTAGTGAAGTGGGGGTGGCGGTGTTCCCCACTTGGCAGATGGGGCGGCTGAGGCCCCGGGGAGTGAGACAGCTTGTCTGGAGCCACTCAGCTCCTGCACAGCAGGGTTGGACGGCCCATAGCGCCACCTGGAGGACGCCATCAGCTCTTCACGCTGTGCACTTAGCCAGACAGAAACACTCTTTCTCTGAAGGCAGAGTGGCTTACGTTTGTGCATGTCTGCCCTGCTTCGGGGCGGCAAGCTTCAGTTGTTCATTCAACAAACCTTAATTGAGCATCAGCTATGTTGCTGGAGGTGCATCAGTGAACGGGCTTCCCTGGAGGCTCAGACAGGATAGGATCTTCCTGCAATGCAAGAGACGCGAGTTCCATCCCTGGGTGGGGAAGATCCCCTGGAGGAGGAAATGACAACCCACTCCAGTATTGCGATTCTCCAGGCAAACACAGGAGCCTGGTGGGCTACAGTTCATGGGGTCACAGAGAGTCGGCCGTGACTAACGCTATCTATCTAACTTGCAGTGAACAGGACCCGCCAGCTCTCTGTCCCCAAGAATCTTCCCCTTCCCTCCCTCCCTCCCTTAACTCTGCTTGTTAGAGGCTGACTTGATAGAGAGTTCATCAGTGTTACGTGTATATGTTGGTGTCTGTCGACAGCTGCATATTGACGTGTGACCTGCTTGGGTTGAGATACGGAGCATATCCAGCCCCCCGGAAGTTCCCCGGGGCACCTCCCCTCACTGTCCCCCAGGCACCCGCTGCCCTGACTTCCATCAGTGCAGATGAGCTCTTCTGGAGCTTCATGTACATGTTGTGAAGCAGCGTGGACTCCACAGTCCGGCTTCTTCTCGCTGGTGTGTCTTGGAGGCTGAGCCCTGTCGTCAGGCGTGCTCCGTCTGCCCGCTGGTTGCTGTGTGGCTGCGAGCTGTGAATGTGCCGCCGTTTCCGTGTCCTGATACCCGCTGATAGATGTTTGGGTTGTTTCCCTTTGGAGTGGTGCTGGATAAACCTCGTCCCGACATCCCCGTCCCGGACTTCCTGTGGGCATGTATGCGTTTGCTCCTCTGTATCCATGTGAAATTGCGGAGGAGGGGTCTCCTGTTTCAGCCTAGAGTGCCCTTGCTCCCCTGGTCCCTGGGAATGCGAGATGCTTGTGTTCAGTGAGGCTCCAGGACACGCCCAGCACGCGCCTTCTGGGCCCAAGACACGTCTGACGGGGTCCCCTCTCCCCAGATGAGCGATGTGCTGCTGTACACGTACCCCCAGAAGGACGGGAAGTACCGGCTGAAGAGCACATTGGCGGTGGCCAGCATGAAGGTAAGAGCCTGGGGGCAGGGGCCCTGGGGTGGCGGGGGCCCTGGGGACGTGGAGACACAGCCCCGCCTGTGGAACTCACAGCCTGCGGACAAGGAGGACCCCGGCTTGTGAGTTGCCCCAGGATTCTGTCGTCGGGGGCTCAAGGAGGGTGGGATGAGGGAGGGCTGCCCGGAGTGGATAATATTTGGATAAATGCGGAAGAGAGACAAGGAAGGGGGTCCATGGGGGGAGGAGAATGCGGAGAGAGGAAGCAAGCAGGCGTGTGTTTATCCATCGTGGTAAGATATCTGTAATGTACGTTTACTGTTGGAACCATGTTTTAAGCGTACAGTTTGACGGCATCGAGTGCCTTCACGGTGTACCATTGCACCGGCCATCCCCAGCACTCTCTTCATCTTTCCAGTCTGAACCTCTGTGCCCTTAAACTCTTTAATTCTCCCCCCTCCTCCCCCAGGCATTGGCAACTACCATTCTACTCTTTGTCCCTATGAACTCAGCAACTCTAGGGACCTCGTATAAGTGGACTCCTAGGCAATGCCTGTCCTTCTGTGACTGGCTTACTTCACTTAGCGTAACAGCCTCAGGGTTCATCCACGTGGTCGCAAGCGTCAGAACCTCCTTCCTTTTTAAGGCTGAATAGTGCTCCATCGTGGGTGTAGGCTAGCCCACGCTTTGTGTACCCATCATCCATCCGTGGACACTAGAGTGGCCTCCACCTTTTGGCTGCTCTGAGTAACGCATGCGAGTGTGCAAATGCCTGTTCAAGCGGCAGCTATTTCTCAGCTGGACAGTCTTGTGGGTGAGCTTGGAGAGACAGGACGGTGTGACCGGGTCAGGTGTGACCTCACTCAGTGTGACCAGGGTCCCAGATACGGGGCTGGTTGGAGCTAATGGGGATTTTCAATGAGCCGGGAGTTTTAGGAAGGTAATTCCCGCCCATCGTGGGGACTGGGTCAGAAAGGGAAGCACCGAAGTGGGGGAATGGGGTACGTGCAGGCTGTCACTTGGGAGGGCGGAGGGCTGGAAGGGAGGAAGAGCTGAAAGGGGCCTGCAGGGGGCTGTCTCCCTCCTGAGGCCCCCAACCAGGAGAAGGGCGACCTCGCTAACCTGGGAGGTGTCTTCCCTTTTTGGACCAAAGCATCCGTCTGCTCAGGAGTCTAACGGAGGCCATGCTGGAGGGTGCCCACTGGGCAGGTGCTTGTCCGGCACAGTGGGCTCCGAGAAGGATGCCTTCCTGGGGGTCAGCGGGTGGCCACAGAATCAGAGTCAGCAACTGGGCTCCCACTGTGCACACACACACACACAGACACAAACACACATGCACACACACAGACACACACCCCATCTTCCAGGTGAGAAAGGTTTGCCCTTCGCAGTGAGGAAGCTCAGGCTCAGAGCTGGGTGGTGGCAGGACCCCTCCCGTGCCCATCCTGAGGGCCGCTCCTGGTTTCCAGGTCAGCCGCCCTGTGATGGAGAAAGTGCCCTACGCCCTGAAGATCGAGACTCCCGAGTCCTGCCTGACTCTGTCTGCCAGGTACGAGGAAAGGAAGGACCGGGGGAGTGTGGGGCAGGATTTTGCACGTGGGAAAGTTTGGAATCGCAGATGCTGAATGTGTTGTCATTTTTATTTTGGTGTCCTTTTTGGGTAAATGACTTTTGTTCCGTTATTTCTTGTCCAGTTTTGCACAGTCATGTGGCGAATCTGATAAAACCATGGCTTCTCTCCCCAGAAAACATGTGCATACACATAAAATTTAACATGGAATCTCAGGGGTTTCCAGAGCCCATTGCTTAAATATAACAATATCTCCTTGTTGTAAAACCCTATGAATCATTGGGTCTTTGCAGCAGTAAGAAAGGTTAAAGCCAGTGAAAAGTGCATGGTACACCTTAGCTCATAAAATAGTCTATGTTTAGGCTGCCAGGTCTGGAGAGTGAGAGAAACATCAGGGGTGAACCCTCATCAATTTATTTTCCCTTTTACTTTTTGTGGGGTGAGGCCTTTCTATCAGAAATGGCTGTTTTTTCCCAGGCCCTCAGGCTCTGCCCCGTTTTGTTGGTTTCTGGCAAAGAAAGAGTCCCCCGCCCTCTTTCCAGGAAAAGACCAGCTGGAGCTGGGATGGGGCTCGAGGCTCAGAAACCAGGAAGGGGGCTCCTGCCAGGAGCTGCTCTAGGCACGGTGGCGGGGTTGGAGCGACACCTAGTGGGGTCTGTGAGAATTTCCATCTGGCGGCTGCTCGGGGGCATCGCCTCTTAGGAGACCCTGCCAGGCCCGGAGGGGAAGGGGGGATGTCTGCGCTCTGAATGAGTGAATGACTGGGAGGGTGTGTGGGAAACTGAGGAGGACAGAGAGAATGAGATAGTGACTGTTGCCAGCATCTGCCCACTGCCCCCCAAGTGGTGCCTGGCTCTGTGCCCCCGGCCAGCGCACCCCTCCGAGAGGACGGGACCCCTTGCTTCTGCAGTGCTTTGCCATCGGCAGAGTCCTCCACCCCCACATGTCATCTGGTCCCTGCAGCCGCCCTGGGAGTTAGAGTGTTTGATGTTTCCACGTTTACAGGCCAGGCCCAGAGACACCTCACAATCAAGGCCGCCCGCTTGGAAGCGGACGTGCCGCTGTGCAGGTCTGGCGGGTGGCCGGGCCGGGGTTTCAGGCGTGGGGTGGGGCGTGGCGAGGGCCGCGGGGACGTGGTCTACTCCGAGAGGGTGCACAGCCCTCGCTCAATCTGGCTCGTACCTGCAGCTCCTGTGCGGAGAGGGACGAGTGGCACAGCTGCGTGAGCCGGGCCCTCCCCGAGGACTACAAGGCCCAGGCGCTGGCCGCCTTCCAGCACAGCGTGGAGGTGAGCGGGCCTCCCTGGGCCCCTGTGCACCCGCAGGGTCGAGCACCTCCTTCCATCGGGGCCCCACTGGGTCCTCCCCGCGGCCCAGCTCAGGGCGGTCCCTGTGCAGCCCAGAGCCTGGCCCCTCCCGCCCATTTCTAACCGAGGTCGGCGCCCTGGAGGGTGCGGTGGGGGGGTGGGGTGTAGAGTGGAGTCCACCCCACACCTCCGTACACACACACACACCCCCCTACAGGAATCGGGGCGCCGGCCCAGCTGGTCTCCTGACCCCGCTGCCCGCCTGACTCCGTTGCTCCAGATACGGGAGAGGCTGGGGGTCAGCCTGGGGGAGAGGCCCCCGACCCTGGTGCCGGTCACGCATGTCATGATGTGCATGAACTGCGGCTGCGATTTCTCCCTCACCCTGAGGCGCCACCACTGCCACGCCTGCGGCAAGGTGAGGCACAGAGACGTGCGCGCGGCTGGGGACCCGGGGCGTCCAGCAGCTGCTGCGGGCCGGGCCCAGGGTGGGGCGTGAAGTTAATTCACCTTTAACTGGTGCCCTCCCACCAGGGCTCCAAACCCCAGACCCGTTCCACTCCACCACCCTGCTCCCCGAAGGAAATTGTAGCGGATGGGGCTGTTGTTCCAGGAGGAAGAATATCCCGTCTTGGTTAAGGGTGCAGGCTCATCAGAAAACGGAAAGCTTACGGCTTGGTGATAATAGTCAGCAAAACTATTGTAGAGACATCCCTGGTGGTCCTCTGGCTAAGAGTCCATGCTCCCACGCAGGGGACAGGATTCAGTCTCTGGTCAGGGAACTAGATCCCTGTGCAACCAAGATCCGGTGCAGTTAAGTAAAAGCTAAATTAATTAATTTTAAAAAGCTGTATTGTATATGTGAAAGCTGCCAAGAGAATAGATCTTTAAAGTTCTTAGCACAAGAAAAATAATTTGTAAACTATGTGTGGTGACGGCTGCTAGCTAGACATTGTGGTGATTTCACCATATAGTCTCCCTTGATATCCATGGGAGACTGGTTCTAGGATCCTAGGATCCCCGTGGATACCAAAATCCAAGGACGCTCACGTCCATTATTTAAAACAGTGTAACATTTCCATGTAACCTACACACATCCTCTAGCATACTTTAGATCATCTCTATTTCGCTTATAATACCTAACGAATAGAAGTGCTGTGTAAAAAGTGAAAGTTGCTCAGTCGAGTCTGACTCTTTTGCAATCCCATGGACTATATATAGCCTGCCAGGCACGTCTGTCCACGGGATTCTCCAGGCAAGGAATACTGGAATGGGTAGCCTTTCCTTTCTCCAGGGGATCTTCCCAACCCAGGGATTGAACCCAGGTCTCCCACATTGCAGGCGGATTCTTTTCCAGCTGAGTTATAAATGCTGTGTAAATAGTTATAAATACAGTGTAAATTCCATGCAAATAGTTGGCAGCACGTTTTGCTTTTGAAACTTTGTGGAATTTTTAAAAATCTTTTTGGTCCGTCATTGGTTGAATCTGTGGATATGGAACCCGCAGACATGGAGAGCCAACTATATTACATACATTGAATCACTGCATTGTATACCTGAAACTATTAATAATATAATGTTATATATCACTTCTATTGGGCTTCCCCGATGGCTCAGTGGATAAAGAATCCGCCTGCATGCAAGAGACAGAGGAGATGCGGCTTCAATCTGTGGGTCAGGAGGATCCCCTGGAGAAGGAAATGACAACTCACTCCAGTATTCTTGCCTGAAAAATCCCATGGACAGAGGAGCCTGATGGGCTGCAGTCCATGGGGTTGCAAAGTGTCGGACATGACTGAGAGACTTTCACTTTTCACACAGAACTTTCATTTTATTAGGTATTATAAACAATTATAGGTATTATAATATTAGGTATATAATATTATAATATTAGATATTATAATATTATATTAGGTATTATAAGGTATTTGATATTATATTAGGTATCATATGCTTCAAATATGATATTTGGTATTATAAGCTACAGTCCATGGGGTTGCAGAGACTTGGACATGACTGGGCACAAGCATAAGACAAGAAATCATTTTAAAAATAATAAAAAATATATAATTTTAAAAAAATTATATATTAAATATAATATATATTAAATTTTAAAAAAATAAAAAACATAATTTTTATATATTATTTTATAATTTTTTAAAAAGAAAAACAGGTAAGCACCTGCAGAGGAGCATAATAACTCTGCTCAGAGCACGACGCCCTCGAGTAGGTGGGGGCGGGTTGGCAGAGGGGTCGGACACGGTCCTCTGCTTGGGCCGGGAGGGTGAGACCCTGTGACCCGCGGGCCCCCGTCTCCCCCAGATCGTCTGCCGGAACTGCTCTCGGAACAAGTACCCTCTGAAGTACCTCAAGGACCGCATGGCCAAGGTGTGTGACGGCTGCTATGGGGAGCTGAAGAAGAGGGGCGGGGACGCCCCAGGCATGATGAGAGGTACCACGGACCACCCTCCGCTTCTTCCCACGGCCTTTCCCAGCCGCTTTCTTGGGGGTCTCCGGACAAAATGCTGCCCTCCAGGAGGAGGCAGGGTTTAAACCCTGCTCTGGGGCACCTTCTCCCCGACCATTGGTTCTGTAGAAAATCCAGAGGTGGCCCCAGAGGAAGGGTTCCATAGCAGCTGAGTCTGGGGCATGTGTCTGGGACACGTGTCTGGGTCCATGTGTCTGGGATACGTATCTGTGTGACATGTCTAGGTCCACGTATCTGGGACACGTGTCTGGGTCCATGTGTCTGGGACACGTATCTGGGTGACATGTCTGGGACACGTGTCTGGGTGACGTGTCTGGGACATATGTCTGGGTGACATGTCTGGGTCCATGTGTCTGGGACATGTGTCTGGGTCCATGTGTCTGGGTGACGTGTCTGGTTCCATGTGTCTGGGACACGTGTCTGGGTCCATGTGTCTGGGTCACATATCTGGGACGTGTTTGGGTCCATGTGTCTGGGTCACATGTCTGGGACATGTGTCTGGGTCCATGTATTTGGGATACATGTCTGGGTGACATATCTGGGTCCATGTGTCTGGGACACGTGTCTGGGTGACGTGTCTGGGTCCATGTGTCTGAGTGACATGTCTGGGTCCGTGTTTCTGGGACATGTGTCTGGGTGACGTGTCTGGGTCATGTGTCTGGGACACATGTCTGGGTGACGTGTCTGGGTGACATCTGGGTCACATGTCTGGGACACGTGTCTGGGTCCATGTGTCTGGGACACGTGTCTGGGTCATGTGTCTGGGACACGTGTCTGGGTCACATGTCTGGGTCCATGTGTCTGGGATACGTGTCTGCGTGACACGTCTAGGTCCACGTGTCTGGGACACGTGTCTGGGTCCATGTGTCTGGGTCACGTGTCTGGGTGATGTGTCTGGGACACGTGTCTGGGTGACGTGTCTGGGTCCATGTGTCTGGTTCACATGTCTGGGACATGTGTCTGGGTGACGTGTCTGGGTCCATGTGTCTGAGTGACGTGTCTGGGTCCATGTGTCTGGGATATGTGTCTGGGTCTATGTGTCTGGGTCATGTGTCTGGGACACGTGTCTGGGTGACGTGTCTGGGTGACGTCTGGGACACATGTCTGGGTCCATGTGTCTGGGTCACGTGTCTGGGACACGTGTCTGGGTGACACGTCTGAGTCCATGTGTCTGGGTGACGCGTCTGGGTCCATGTGTCTGGGACACGTGTCTGGGTGACATGCCTGGGACACGTGTCTGGGACATGGCATGCTGGGTCTGTGCGTTTCCGTGACGAGGCCAGTAGGCAGGCACTCACATCACTCTGCACAGCGGCCCTATTTTCAGGCCTGGGTCCCCTGGGGCCCTCTTGGAATGAGGATGTCGAGATGGAGACCAGAGGCATTGTGGTCAGGGAAGGGGCTGGAGGTCCTCGGATAGCAGAGCTTGAGGTGGCTGAGAGGGCCTGTGAGCGCCTGTGTTCAGGGTTGGCTAGAGAGGGAGCAGGGTGGATCTTGGGCCTGAAACCAGAGACTCCCCTCGGTCACCTCTACCCCAGGGCTGCCTGGGGCCGTGGAGAGGACCGCTGGCCTCTGCAGACACGGGGAAGAGGGCATAGCCAGCATCGGGAAAGCCTGCCCCCACTCCAGCTCTGTTACCGGGGGGGGCCCTTCTCTTGGGTCACATGGAACCCCCACCCCATCCCACCCCTCGTGGCTGGGTGCCACCTCGGGAGGGCGGGAGCTCAGGTCTTGGAGGCGTCTGTGTCCCCCGCCGTGGGCGCAGACGCTTACCTTCCTCCCCGCGGCTTGTCTCGCTGCAGAGCGGCCCCTGAGCATGAGCTTCCCCCTCTCCTCCGCCCGCTTCTCGAGCAGCGCCTTCTCGTCCGTCTTCCACAGCATCAACCCCTCGGCCTTCAGGAAGCAGAGGAAAGTCTCGTCAGCCCTGACCGAGGTGAGGCGGGTATAGGGCTGCCGTCCTGGGGGCCAGGGGGATTTAGAAGGTTTTGGGTCCTCAGACCCCCTGCCCCAGCCGGACCAGGCTCTTGAGGACACATTAGAGAGCATCCCTCACGGGAGGCGTTCTGGCTCGTGCTCACAAAGGCCGCCCTGAAGCATAGGCCATCTCCTGGGTGTGACCGAGAAGACCCCTGCTGGTAGCAGAAAACAGGAGCCCGAGTGGCTGTCAGAGATGCGGGGAGACACATCGGCCCCCCAGCCTTGACCCATCCCCAGATGCACACAGCGCTGCAGCACTTGGGTCTAAAGCCGTTCGGCCTGGCTCAGCCCTCCCGAGTCTGGTCCCCTCAAACCTCATCCCTGTCTCATCCTGGAGATATCCCACACAGGCTCAGGTGGTGAGCCTCCTAAAGGCTGTAGGACTCTTTCCAGGAAACCTCAGAATTAGCACAACTCAATTCCTTTCTGCAGACAGAACCAGATTATTGACTGTATTCTAATCATAACCACAAACAAATGTGTGCCCGTGAATATACAAGCTGTCAAAAGAAGACTGAGCAGCTGTTACCAAGTATTTTTAAATATTCATTATTGAATAGCAGGTGGCAAGGGTTCAAAAAGTGTTAGGGATGAAAATTTTAAGTGAGTATGGTTCTATCCATTAGCTTGATTCCTTTTGCATCTTAAAAATCGTGGAAGTTAACACCTATGTGATAACAATTTTTTTTTTTCAAAAGGACAGAAGAATGTGTGATGAGAATTGAGTTTCTCTCTCTCCCTCCCCAGACTCCTTCAGTCCCACCCCTCAAAGTTAACTGCCATCAGATTTCTTACGGATGCTTCCAGAAATGTTTATGCATATACATAATTAAGATAGACGATCATAGATCCTTTTTTTAACTCAAAAGATGATACTCTGAATCTTCCATACATTTCTTTCACTTAATCTACCTTTGATATCATAATTTCACATTAGCTTGTCCACATAAATCTCACACTTCTTACACTGCATGGCTGTCTTGTCATTTATTAACTAGTCTCCTCCCACAAATTGAGAAAAGACCACCCTCTCACTCCCACAGTCCTGTCAACAGGAGCTGAACTCACAGAACCTGAGTGTGCCATGGGTATAGAGTTTGAGAACCACTGTTCTCACCTTTCAGGCATCAGGCCACCGTGATCCAGGTGCCGTGTGGACCTGCCCCAAGCCATGTTGGCAGGTTTTGCCCAAAGCAACAGCCTTTTTATTACTCAACATGGACTACACTGTGGGCTCCGCAGCATCCCCAGGAGCAATGTGCCCCCGCCTCCAGCTGCCCTGTCCCCCGCCCCCAGGAGCCCCACCCTGGCAGTGAGACCTGCTTCCCAGGGGACGGTCTGCTGGAGCGCTGTCCCGGGAGCATCAGATGGGGGCAGATAACAGACTCTGGGAGCTGCTCCGGCAGGTCAGCTCTGGGGAGAGGAGGCTTGTCCGAGTTAGAGGGGTCCTGGGGACCCAAGAGGGGCAGGTTCCTTGCCCGGTACTTCTCAAAACACCTGGCTGGTTGTAGCTTCCTCTCCCTACACTGGAGTTCCCTGACCTTGAGAACATTTGCCGAGAGCTCTGAGTTCTTGCCCTTTCTTCAACTAAGTCGGAACTTCATCTTTGGTAGATTCCACCCCCCTCCCCCCCCCCAGTTCCTCTGGGCCTCAGTTTCCCCACCTATGAACTGAGAAAGTCAAATGACATTATTTTGTAACCTGGCCTTCTTGCTCTTGTATTAAGGTGAATGTTTATGGAGCACTTAACTGTGGGTCAGACACTGTACCTGACCGGTACCTGTCTGACGTCCTTTGATTCCAGTTTAACTAGTCAGGACACTGAGACATACAGGAAGTAAGTGGTCTCACCTCACCCCTCTAGTGGTTGCTAGAGTCTGTGTTGGAACCTGAGATGGGTCTTACTCCAGGCCTGTGATCTTAGCCCCTGTGAGAGGTGTGTTCAAAAGACCACACCATTGATACTACTGAAAGAAAGTCAAGTCGGTCAGTCGTGTCCCACTCTTTGTGACCCCGTGGACTGTAGCCTGCCAGGCTCCTCCGTCCGTGGGATTCTCCAGACAAGAGTACTGGAGTGGGTGGCCATTTCCTTCTCTAGGGGATCTTCCCAACCCAGACATCGAACTCGGGCCTCCCGTATTGCAGGCAGACGCTTTACCCTCTGAGCCACCAGGGAAGCCCCGATGCTACTAAGAGGTGTTAACAAACTCATTAGGCAGGAGATCATACAACCTTTTAGGGAAACAATTGAAGAAAGAAAGGATCCCCTCTTAAATGTGAGAAAAAAGTAAGCTGAAAAGCATAAGAACCAGTTTTATGAGGAGGAAACTTTGACCCAGATCGAGACCTGCAGTTCTGTGATTTGGGGTCCTGGGCTGAGAGGAGAGAACCAGGAATCCGCCTCACCGCCAGAGGGCAGCCTCCTGCAGGCCCTTTTCGACTCTCGGGTCTCGGGTCCCTTCGTCAACCCTGTCTCTCAAACCCGGCCCTGTCGGGCGGCCTTTGAGGGGCCGGAGGCACCGCGAGACCACCCGAGCGCCCCGACTCCAGAGCGGCACGAATGCCCCGCAGGCCGGTTTCAGTGTCATTTAGGTCCTTTCGGAACCGTGTCCACCCGCAGGAGCCTTGACCGCCCCGCTTGCTTCCCTCCGCCAGGTGGCCGCCTCCGGAGAGGGCTCCGCCATCAGCGGCTACCTCAGCCGGTGTAAGAAGGGCAAGAGGCACTGGAAGAAGCTCTGGTTCGTCATCAACGGCAAAGTGCTCTACACGTACGCGGCCCGTGAGGTAGCGTGGTCCTGCCTTCTGTCCTCTGCTGTCGCGGGCCGGGGGGGTTAAGCGTCGCCTCACACCGGCTGCGTGGGGCCGGGCGCGCCACGGGGCCTGCGTCTGGCCCCCGCTCGGCTGCCACGGCGGGCAGGTCTTCTCTGAGGGCGCCACGCGGGTGCACGGCACGCGTCTGTCTCTCCGAGGAGCCGGCCGTCCCCTTGTGGGCCCAGGCGGTGCAGCGGGCAGGGCCGGTGCCGCGAGGCCTTGGCACGTCCCCGGGGCGGGCGGGGGCAGCAATCCAGGGCGCTGCCTGAGAGCGCCTTTCTGCCCTCCGCTTCCGTTGTTCGGGCCGGAACCCAAGAGCCTGAGGGAAATACCATCCTCTGTGTCTGTGCACCGGTCAGGGAACCGTATTGCCTCGTGCATGGCAGCTCTTTACTAAAGAAGCCCGACCTTCATGTGTATCGCAGCATCTTAGACTTTGATCTGCTACAATGCAGCGGGGAGAGGGCCCTGGTCCAGCCTGCTTCTGCAGCAGAGAGGCGTGAGCGCGGCTGCGCGGCAGGGGGCGCGCTGGTCCTGGCTCGGGCTGAACCTGTGGGATACAGGGGAAGATTCACCAGGTCCAGACCCCGCTGTCTATCTGATGGTTTCTGCAGGCGAAATCCGCTTTGGAAAACGGGCCTTCAGTGCATTCTCCCCTCCTGCAGAGGGTGAGCACATTCTCCCCACGAGGATGAGCACATCACCACAGGGCGGGCCCTTCTCCCCTGACCACGGGTGCTGGCGATCGGGCACAAGGCACGTCCCCCGTGGGGGCGTGAAGCTCCCCTCACGAGGGACTGCAGCTGTGGCGGCTGCAGTCAGCCCCGTCGTCCAGGATCCCAGACACACAGAGGGGACCCCCTGTGCGCCTGAGTGACGGGTGCTGTGTGACTACGCCCTCCCCGAGGGGGCGTGGCCTCTGAGACCTGGCTTCTGGGAGACCCGAGTGGACACTTTGTGAGACTTCTTCACAGCAGCGCTTTTGAGGGGGTGCACAGGGGTGTGTTGTGGGTCCCCGAGGTGTGGAGAGCACCCAGCTGTCCTGAGAGCAGGCCCTTCCTCCACAGAGCATCTCGTGGAAAACACGCTTGGGGAATAAAAGCTATTGACAGTTAAGCGACCATCAGAGCGTGGATCCTGTCTGAGAGCGGAAAAGCCGGACGCTCTGTGTCCCGAGCGACGGTTGTCGTGGAAGTGACAGTGTGGGTTGGTTTTCAAAGATGGATTTCAGGATGCTTCCACTTCTTCAGAGAGAGGAACTTGTATAGTTGCTCAATAAGCCTAAACCAGTGACAGGCCAAGCTTTCAAATTCCATCAAAAGACAGAGATTTGGTAACGTGGGTGGACAGATTTCACTGTCTCTACTGCCATGCAGCCCCATCACGTACCCTGAGGTAACCCAAAGCTGATGTAACTTGCTACTCAGCATCAGCCCTGGGAGAGATTGCTTGTCAGAAATATATAGGAATCTTTCACATTTTTCCCAATATTTTGTTATGTAGTTAATATATTAATTATTACAAAAAATTTCAAACATTAAGAAACATTGGAGGAATTTCGATTATACAGTTAACATTTTCTTGTCCATCTTGCTTTTTGATGCTTTTCAAGTATAATTCCCCTTGAAAAGTGAATGTGAAAGCCACTCAGTGAAAGTCAAAGTTGCTCAGTCCTGTCCCACTGTTCACGACCCAGGCCAGAAAACTGGAGTGGGTAGCTGTTCCCTTCTCCAGGGGATCTTCCCAACCCAGAGATCGAACCCAGGTCTCCCACATTGCAGGTAGATTCTTTACCAGCTGAGCCACCAGGGAAGCCCAAGAATACTGGAGTGGGTAGCCTATCCCTTCTCCAGGGGATCTTCCCAACCCAGGAATCAAACCGAGATCTCCTGCATTGCAGGCGGACTCTTTACCAACTGAGCTAATTCTCCCTAAGAGTTCAATATTTGTGTATCTTTTGTTTTTCTTTTGAAGTACAACTTCTATATGATGAAGTATACCAATCTTGATACTATTTGTTAAGTTTTGACTAATGCATGCCCCTGTAAATCCTCACCTCACCCCCATCCCCAGAGGCAACACACTGGGTTTTATTTTTTTCCTACCATATGTTAGTTATATCTTTTAGATCTTCAGATAAATGGAATCGTGCACGACTTTTTCCACTCAACACAGTGTTTTGAAGAATCATCCATATTGTTGCCTACAGTTGGTCACACCCTTTTCTGGCTGAGCAGTATTCCATTTTGTGAATATACCTCTTTGTTTATCCTTTCACCAGTTGAAGGACATTTGAGTTGTTTCCAGTTTGAGGTGATTATGAATAAAGCCAGTTTAAACTTTTGCATACAGGTTTTTGTGTGAAAATAGGTTTTTATTTTGCCTTGGGCGAATACCTAGGAATGGAATTTCTGGATCACAGAACGATATACATATATGGTCTTTCAGAATTTACCAGGTAGTTTTCCAAAACGATGTGGCATTTTACAGTCTCTGCAACGATGTAGGTGAATTTGGGAGTTCTGTTTGCTCCACCTTTGTTAGCACTTGGTATTGCTTTTAGCCATTCTGGTGAAAGGGTAGTAGTATCTTAACATGGTTTTAATACTTTATAGTAAGCCTTGTGTAAATCCTCCAGCTTTGTTCTTTTTAAAGGTTGTTTTGGGTCTTTTGTGTTTCCATATAAATGTGTCAATTTCAATAAAAATGACTGTTAAGATTATGACAGGGATTATTGAATCTATATATCAATCTGGGGAGAATTGACATCATAGCCATATTGAATCTTCCAATCCATGAATAATTCATTTATTTAGTTCTTTAAATTCTGCATTTAATATTTTGTACTTGTTAGTATTGAGATTCTTATACTTCTCTCATTTCTGTTACCTTTATTCTAAGTACTTTATTTTTGGATGCAGTTTTGAATGGAGTTTATTTTCTAGTGTTCACTGATAGTACAAAAATATTTTTAAAAGACCGCAATTAATTATCCTGTGACATCGCTAAATTCATTATTAGTTCTAGTAGTTGTTTGTAATCAAACGTATCCTTTTTACGCACAGGTAGTTTTGCTTCTTCTTTTCTGATCTTGATGTCTTTTATTTCTTTTTCTTGTCTTAATGCAATGGCTAGGATCTCCAGCGCAGTGTTGAATTTAATTGGTAACAGGCAGTGCCCTCTTGCTTCGTCTCAGTCTTAGGGGAAAAGCATTAAGTATTTCGCTCTTGAGTATGATGTTATTGGTGGGTATTTTATAGACACCCTTCACAGGTTGAGGAAGTCCCCTTCTGTTTGTTTACTGGCTGCACTGCGTCGTTGCTGGCGCACGAGGGCTTTCTCTGTTTGCAGGGAGCAGGGGAGCTGGGTGCCGTAGCTTCTCTGGTTGCAGAGCCCAGGCTCTAGGCGTGCAGGTTCAGTGGTTGTAGCACACGGGCATAGCCGCTCTGTGGCATGTGGAATCTTCCTGAAGCAGGGATCAAAGCCATGTCCCCTGCATTGGCAGATGGGTTCTTATCCACTGTACCACCGGGAAGACCTAAGAAGTTCCTGTCTATTCCCTAGTTTGCTAAGGGTTTTTATCATGAGTGGATGTTGAATTTTGTCAAATGTGTTTTCTGATCCAGCAGTCTTAGAAAGTTGATTGCCTTTTACACACAAACTTAACTCCCCCTTCTCTCCTACAGTCATTCTAATGTGCTTAACCACTTATCTCTGTTCACGTATAATCTTATTAAGTTGTATGAACGTGTATTTGTGCATAAATATGGGTGTGTTTATTATAAAACGCTCTTTATCTACATATAAGAAGCTCGCTCTTTTTCTGCCGAGCTCCATGATTTTAAGCACGGATGCCCTGAGTGCTCCATATTGAAGCACTGAAAGAGACCATGGGGGGCTGAGCACAGAATACATTAACAGGGGTAATGACAGTGGAAAATCTGAGTCACTGACACACCAAATCAGTGGAAGGAATGTGCAGTGTTACACGTTCGTGAGTTCCAATGCTGGCCCTGCCCCTTCCACGCTGTGTGACCTTGGGGCATTATTTACCTTCCCTGAGCCTCAGTTTCTTCTTAGCATGGTGGTGACACCTTCCATGACCGTCATGAAGATTAAACAAGATAATGTGGAAGTCCCAGGACTCTGTAAACGCTGTCGCAGAATGTTAAGTCTCCCTCCTCGTGACTGGTGCTGGCAGGAAGTAGGGGTGAAGAGCATGGATGCTCAGCTGCTGATGGGTGTCTTGCCATGTTTAACGTCCTTTTCCCCTCTGCCTCTCTGCAGGACACAGTGGCCTTGGAGAGTATGCCCCTGCTTGGCTTCACCGTCGCGTCAGGCAAGGAGGAGGGCAGCAGCGAAGCCAGCCCTACGTTTCATCTTTACCACAAGAAAACCCTATTTTATAGCTTCAAAGCCGAGGATAGCAATTTGGCTCAGAGGTACCCAAATAACTAGTCCTGCGTTCCCCCCTCTCCTCTCTCAGAAGGGAACCAGCTGTCACCCTGGGCTTTGGCTTCTGTTCTCCAGCCCTCCTGTCCTGTCAGGGTCCCTTGGGCCACAGCAGAAGAGCAGGTTGAAGTTCCCAGGCAAACCTCAGACAGACTGTGGGTGGGGTTCCGGACCACGCAATGAAGCGCATGTGGCAGTCAAGGGAGTCCCAAGCTTTTTGGTTTCCCAGTGCATACACGAGTTGTGTTTATCATGTAGCCTGTTAACTGTGCAGTCGTGTTATGTCTACAAACGTGTGCATTCCTTAACTGGAAAATGCTCTATTGCTAAAAGTACTAACCATCATCTGGGCCTTTTAAGAGGTCATAATCTTTTTGTGGTAGTAACATCAAAGACCACTGGTCACAGATCACCACAACAAGTCGACTAACAATGGAGAAGTCTGAAATACGGTGAGAATTGCCAAAATGTGCTGCAGAGACACACAGTGAGCGAATACTGTTGGGAAGATGGTGCTGCTTGCTAGACTTGCTGGACACAGGATTTCCACAAACCTTCAAATTTAGAGAAAACGCAGTGTCTCTGAGCGCAGGAAAGCACAGCATGATAAAGTGGGGCCCGCCTGTATTATGACTCACCCACACAGGCGTGCATTGATTCAGCAACTGTGCACTGCACTCCGGGCCTTTTGCTAAATGCTAGGCAAGCAAACAGAATGGGACCTGGTCACTCACCTTGGATTAGTGATACCGTTGTCTCATCACTCTTGGGTTCCGTGACCAGAGTTCCAGGCAGAACCGAGTGTCTCCTCTCTTCTGTGTTGCAGGTGGATCGAGGCCATGGAAGATGCAAGTGTGTTATAGCAGTTACCTAGCATGTGGACTCAGAGCACACTCTTAGGTTGATATGTGGACCCTTCCAGAAGCCAATCCGTGTCTCCGCCCGTCCAGACACATCTGGATTCAGCACGGGGCCTGGCCTTCTCGGCTGTCACCCGCTCTCTCACACCTTCACAAGTGGACCCCTTAAGGGATATTTATGGACCTTTTCTGTCTCCGTGTTTTCCACCCTCCCCACTCCAGCGTAAACTATTTCCCTTTCCAGTAGTGCGTTAAAATTTAGTAACATGAAGACATGGAAACCAGTAGAGAAGTATGTTGTAGAACTGCAGGCTTCTTAGTAGAAACAAGCTTTTACAGTTTTTTTTCACTCCTGGTAAACATGATCGCCTTTCATGTCATTGATGCTGGTGCCTCAGGTGAAATGAAAAAAGAACCAGTAAATAACAGCTACTCTCAACAAAAAGCACTTTATTGTTTTACTGAGCAGCAACCTCCGGTTTGATCCCCCCCCCCCCCCCACCGAGGGACTTCTGAAGCCAGTGGTAGACGGAGCCCTGTGGACTGTTTGCCACCAGCACCGGCTGTGGCGCGCCAGCAGGTAACACCGGGAGGGCCCCCGGCCGCGGAGGGCGCGGGCCAGGCAGCCCCGGAGCAGCAGCGGAGGCCTGTCTCCTCCAAGCGAGCGCTCACCCTGCAGACCGCCGCGGCTTCCCAAAGGAGGCAACTGCCTCCTCCCTGTGGCGGTCCCGACACCTCACCAGTGCTGGAAACGCGGCTGCTGGCAGACCCGGCCCCCACCCTGGAGGCCACTGCAGACCCTCCCGAGAGACGGGGTCTGCTTTAATTTATTGCGTGCCTTCCTGAGTTTACCCCGCACAGGCCGACAGCGATGTGCTTGTGAGAACTATCCTTGTTTTCCACATCGTGATCCTTCTGCTGTATTCCTGAAGCCTTGAAAGACAGGAAAGGAGAGAAGACAAGATGCGATGGGAAGCTGAATTCATGGTGTTGGCCAGTGGCTCTGCACACAGTTGAGGGAGCCTAGAATTGTGGCTTGAAGATGCTCTGTGGGCGCCTGGGGCTTGGTCCCTTCCCGCTGATGACTGCTGCTCACGATGCTGGACGTGTTTTTACATAAGGCAGAGTGGCGGGGGGCTTCCTTGTTACTCTCATCGAAATAAAAAGCAATCATACCATTTTCTGATGTCTTGTCCCCACCTTCCTGTTGCCCTGTTCCCTAAAAAAAAAAAAAAAAAAGGCAGTTGCTAACCAACGTTTTATAAAAAAGCACATCTCCAGGAATTTGCTTACATTAAATATTTTCAGGGGAATTTTTTTTTTCTAGTTTGCAGTTCTTCTTTAAAAATGTTTGGTTAAAAATCTTGAGGACCCAGACTAAGTGATGAGAGAGGTCTTCTTGTTAATTTTTGAGGACTTAACGCCCATGGAATCATTTTCACCATCAGGCATATTGAGACGGGCCTTCTAAACTCTTTGATCCTTTAAAAAGCACAGCAAGGGACTTCCCTGGTGGTCCAGTGGCTAAGGCTTCATGCTTTCAATCCAGGGACCTGGGTTCGATCCCAGGTCAGGGAACCAGATCCCATATGTTGCAACTAAGAGTTTGAATGCCACATCTGCAGGCTGCAAGGAAGCTCTAAGGTCCTGCCTTTACAGCTAAGACCTAGTACAGCCAAATAAATAAATATTTTAAAATTTTTAATTAATAAATTTTAATTTAGATTTAATTTAATTAATATGTATATTTTTTTTAAGTGCAGCAGGACTTCAGAGAGGAAGTGGGCACTTCCCCAGCCTGCCTGTGCTGTGGCCCCTTATCAGTTTCTGAGCTCCAGGGAGAATTATGTGTCCAGAATCCCCTTCAAGGTTTCTTCCCCCGAGTAACATACTATTTCTGATACTCTAAAGGAGCTGTGACAGGGCTTTTTATTCTCGGTGAATAGTTGCCCCTGATAGAAGCCCGGGTTGTAGATAGAACACACTGGATGGGTCTTGTAGAAGGAGGGAGCCACAGAGGTCTTCCACAGCTCCTCTGTGACGGGGCCATGACCCACCTGGTTACCTGGGCGCCTTGTTTTCTCCTGTGCTCCCCCGGTGGACTCATTTCATCCGATTTCTACTGGCCAACTTTTTCGTTGTTCCTCGCCTGCCCCTTTCTCTATCTGACTTGCCTTACGTGTTCATGTCACTGTCTGTCCGCTGGGTGAGCCCGGAGTAACTCAGGGGAAGCCGCCCACTTGGCTGATGGTGCTTCTCCGTGGGCCGGGAGGCTGGAGGAGCAGCCGCCCACGGCCCCACAATTCACTGCTTCTCCGCCTGCCCACCGGGGGTGCCGGGCAGCCCCTCCTGCATGTCCCCAGCAGAGTGCATTTCTAGGGAGGATGCTGCGCTGTGGCTCAGGAACCAGCAGCTCGGAGCCCCGGGCCTTCACCTATCACCCGGAGACCCTCCTGGCCCCCAAGAGCGTTCAGCACACACCGGCTGTCTGTCAAAGCGGACCGCAGGCCCCGGCCCTGGAAGGCAGGTAGCACTCTCTTTAACTGCGGTGGTTTCACAGCTTTCCTGAGACGGTACGTCTCTCCAGCCTGGACGGGGCCTCATCAGCAGGAAGAAGTGATTGTGGTCACTGACACAGCGCACACGGGCACACGGGAGCCTCCGGGGAAAGTGACTGAGGTCCTGGGTCCCTTAATGGAGCTTCTGGGTGTCAGAAATCCGCTCTGAGTTGTTCTACTCAGGCTAACAGACTCCCCTGGACGCGGCCTGGGCCGGGGAGGCGTGGAGGCTGACACCCAGGGGGTGTCGGGGCGTGCACCGTGCGCGAGGGCTGAGGTGTGCAGCTCAGAGTCCTTTCTCCGTCTAGTCCAACCTCTCGTTTGATTGACAGTGGAGATGGCGTCGCTGAACACTGAGGCTGTAAATCGGGATGAGGCCACCTGGGCTGGGAGTGCTCGGAGCAGATGGAGCCCAGCTTTCTCTCTGCCTTGAGACAAAGTCAACAACATTCTGGAAGATTCTTCCATTCATGGCCTCAGCCTGGGGTGTGCAGCCTCTTGAGCAGGGAGGCCTCCGTGCTTCCACGTGTTAACTGTCAGTTGAGGGGACAGTTGTGTCCACACTAAGATGTCTGTTTTTCAATAGCAAGGAAAAGGAAACCAACCTCACGCTGCGTTAGACAGCTAGGAGATCAGCTCAACCAGAGGAGGCAGGAGAGCAGGGTGGGTTCAGGGCTGGACAGTGTCTCCCAACCTCCAGACTCTTTGGGTTTCTCTGACCTACTGTCCATTGTCAGCTTGATTTCAAGGCTGGTTCCCAAGAGGCTGAGTGCTGACCACCCCCAGTGGTGGGGGCTGTAGCTTTTTCTTAGAAGCACTGAGCGGGCCCTGCACACGGCTGCCGGACCATACTTAGTGAGCTGGTCACTGCGAAGGGCATCAAGGTGACCCGCATAGACCCGTCAGCTGGGGGAAAAGGAGTGGGGTGGGCCGGCTGCTGGGGACTCACCCCCAGTGGCCACTCTCTGGAACCACATCTTTTGAAAAGAAGACTGTGGTTTGGATTAGTGTAGTGCAAGGGCTGTGCCTTGCTGTGAATTTGGGTATGTTTTGTGGGAGAGTAACTTACATAAGCATTATTGGGGCATCTGTTGTATATATTGCTATTACTTTCAGGGACTTTGGGGAAGCTGGTTTGATGTTACTGTATTTTAAGCCCCTAATCAAACAGTGACTGAATCAGCAGCCAACAGCAGTGGTCTCTCACAAGCTCCTAGGAGACCTTTGCGTGATTATTAACAACAAATAATAAAGAGCGAGCACCTTAACCCCGCTCCTCCATTTAATCGTCCCAAGGACCTGTTGAGGTGCGTTCTTGTTATCTCTATTTTGCAGATGAGGAAACGGGGCAATAGAGACCTTGTGTCACTAGCCTGGGGTCACACACTCGTGATCGGGAAACCTATGCTTATAACTGCTGATACTCTGAGTTATTAATATTTTCTCACACTTGCAATGTGAAGTCCCTCCTAAAATCAACAGAAAACTCTGACTGCCATGGACTAATCCGTAGGACCTTTTCCCCAAAATCATAACACACACAATGCATGTCTTTATCCAGCCATGTACGTAATCCAGTGTTATTTCAGTGTTCTAATTGCAACAGTGAATACAGTTGTGTTTTTCTGCAATGATACGGCACAAGGTTGGCTTCAACTTAAGATGGGGTATTTAAAATCCAACTTAATATTTAAAATCCAAAGTACACATGCTTTAAAAAGTTTTAACATTTCATGCTTCTAGTGTGATTCAGTTGACATGTTAGGAGGAACACTCACATATAAAGGATTTTTAAGGCAAGTGATCTTGGGGATTCATACATGTTTCTCACATAATGGAATAGGTTAGAATTTCTAAGATGTATTTATAAATAATAATCTAAAAATTGATCAATTACTTGCTATTCTCGAACCCTTTGTGAATTTATATTCTGTGGTGAAGTCATGCCTGAAGGTTGCAGTTAATATGTGTCCTATAAGAACGGATAGGTCTTATTTTGGGGTTGAAGCTATCATACCCTTGCCACTCCAGTTCCTAGGGAGAGAAAACACCTCTGTGTCCTGGGGGGTGGTCATGTCCCCAAGGGATGGGGCTGTTTCCAGAAGTGAAACCAAGCAGGGCACAGTCGGGGGCCTGTCGGTCATGTGAAGCCAGACCAGTGTTGTCGGGGTGACCACCCATGTACCACATGCTGCAAACAGAGGCTGGACCACTTTACCAAGGCTGCTCACCTTGGGGCGCGGCAGGTAACACTGGAGGGGGAGCCAGCCCAGGGGACAGCTGTGTAGGTTCTGTGGCCTGAGATGACCAGCATGAAGTGGAGTTCATCCCCACCTTGCCTGCGTGGCCTTGGGCTCCTCCGTGGCTCACCCCTCTCTTCTGGGGTTCCCTTCTCTAGGTCTACAAGTGCCCTCGGGACATTGTGGATGTGCAGGCTGGGGATCTGGGCTTGGGAGGGTCTGGGAAGGTTTTCAGAGTCAAAGCTTGGTCTGTGGGCAGTGACCCCAGCTTGTGGCCAGGCTTGGAGTCAGCAGTGGATAATCAGATTCTGAGCCGAAGAGGAGACCCAAGGGCATCTGGAATGATGTGTTAGGAATGAGGGCTGTCACTGGTACCATGACAAGACTTGAAGGCACCTTTTAGAATTCGACACTGTGCCAGACGATCTCAGGAGGAATACATGGCTGAGGCGGTGGACATCGGAGGGGAAACCAGCCTGACTCGGTCAGACCGGGGACTGCAGAGCCGCTGCCTGGCACGGCAACATCCCCTTCCATAGAACTCTCAGGAGAAGCTTAACGCCCTGTGGCCACCCTCACAGTGTCCTGGTGATCATGGAGCGATTTTGTAGACACGCTGTGTATGTGGCCCAGGTCTCTTCTGTGGACAGGTGGTTGATGATGTCTAACAGTAAAGGGCGTTCTGTGTTGGCAGAGCAGAGTGACAGGTCTCTTCTCTATGCTGATCACCTTTCAAGGGTGATGTTGTAACAATGTGGGGAGCGAAAGAGAAGCTTGGACAAGAGAAAATCTGTATTCAGAAAGCACAAAGCAAAAAAGGGGGAAAAAAGCACCATAAATTAAGTTTCTTTTTCCTTGTTTTTCAAACTCTGGAAGTAAGTTACGAAATCAGTGTCATGGATCACAACCAGGACCCCGCCCTGCCTCACAAAACAGAGAGCAAAGTAGAAGGCAGCAGAATATTCCATCATCTGCAGGGACCAGGTTCATGACATTTTTGTTTTAATCATATGTATATACATATATACTATATATATGTGCAGCCTCTCAGGTGGCGCTAGTGCTAAAGAACCCGCCAGTCAATACAAAAGATGTAAGAGACGGGTTCAGTCCTTGGGTTGGGAAGATCCCCTGGAGGAGGGCATGGCAGCCCGCTGCAGTATTCTTGCCTGGAGAATCCCATGGACAGAGGCGCCTGGCGGGTTCACAGTCTACAGGGCTGCAGAGTCAGACATGACTGAAGCGGCTAAGCACACATGCATGCATACTATGTATGATGTGCTGCTTGTTGATATAAAATATATTTATACTTAATAGATCATGGTCAAAAAGAATTTTTGAACCACTGGCTTAAAAGTATCAAGTAAGGGGGGAAAATAAAGAGCACAAAGTTTCAATTAGACAAATTAAACCAAAACAGAAGAATTAAAGTCATGTATTCAAAAGTAAAGACACTTGGTTTTATTTTCTAAAAGCTTCAAAATACTACAAAGAGGAAAATGTATGAAATTCATGGCAAATCTACAAAAATTCTTTGTTTTTCTGGAAACTGACTTTGCTGATTGAAACTCTGATCCACTCATAAATCTTGACTTTCCTAGCACAAAGAAATGCTGATTTACCTGTCATTTCCGAAATGTCTTTGAACAAATCAAATTTCATGTTGAAACCTGGAGCCTCAAGAAGCAGCTAGATAACCAGGAAACATGCATTTCTTGGCTCCCTCCCAAACCTACAGAAAGGACAGTAAATGAATAAAAAGATGTAACCTGAAGGACAGAGAAAATCCAAGAGGCATAGGCTGTCATTTTTGGAAGATACAACATGCAGGGACAGTGATGGCTACCTTGGCACAGAATTTGAACACTGAAGTGCCCCCAGGGGGAGATGCCAGCCAGACACATTGGCCCCTGCTTCCCAAACAGGCTCAGAAGCCGGAGGCACAGGGTCTGGGAAGGCC
Organism: Bubalus kerabau; assembly: GCF_029407905.1. Classification (NCBI taxonomy): domain Eukaryota; kingdom Metazoa; phylum Chordata; class Mammalia; order Artiodactyla; family Bovidae; genus Bubalus; species Bubalus kerabau. The sequence goes on along the minus strand of NC_073643.1, from coordinate 59,132,071 downwards.
ACAATGAGGGTAAAGACCGGAGCGCCAGGTGAGTGTCTATAAGGAACCCTGAGACCTTCATCCCCTGACCCCACGCTATACGACAAGTGACTGCACTCCTCCTGCCCTGGCAGGAGACAGGAAGTTTACTCAAAATACAAGAACTAGAAGAGGAACGGGCCCCCATCCGCCACACACACACACACACACACACACTTTGGATTCAACTTTTAAACGGGGGGGCTCGTTTCTGCCTGCCAAGTTCCCTTCCTTGAGATGCGTTCTGTATGCTCAATAGAATCACAGTTCTGAGTTCCCCAGTGTTTTTGTGGAGAGATCACCACTGCCATCTGAAGGTGGCAGAAAGGACCCCTGGGAAGGACTTTCGATCACCCTGGCTCAGGAGTTTGGATTTTATCTGCTTACTCAAAGGTCCCAAACTAGTTCTGAGGCCCAGAACCATGGTTAAAAGATGCTGCTTGGCCTGCAGACTTTAGAAACCGGTTGCAAACTGCCAGTACTTTAAAGGTAAGAGATTTCACATTTACACATCTGGACTCCTGGCTTCTCTTGAGAAATCTGAGATGCGGTGTCTCTGGGCCACATTCCAGGTGCCAATGAGGGACTGGGTCACTAACACCATTTAACATACGAATGGTGTTTCTGAACCTCCCTTAGACTGCCTGCTAGACTCCTACCCTCACTCAAGGTCCTCCCCTTAGGCATCTGAGTTTTCCCTTCAGCCCTAAGCAATGCAGAACCATTAGAAGAACTTCTTAAACAGAAGAGGGCTAGGAGTGGCTGTTTCAGCAGCAGCAAGGAAGGGTGGATGAATGAATGGATACGGAGGGAAGCTACCTGGATTAGTTAGGAAGGCTAGGAAACCACAGCAGTTAGGACAGAGCTAAGACCTAAACAGGGACCAGAGGAGGAGGGGCCAAATGCGAGGGTAAAACCAAGGGGGTTTGTGTTGTCTAGACCCTCAGTCTCGACTGTGCACCCAGAGCTCCCTGGAAGCCGGAGACCTCTAGCAGCGTCCCCTCTCTCACCAAGGCTGAGGGCAGAATCCAAAGCAAAGCACTTGAGAGAGAGGCTTTCCCAAGGCATCTCTTGCTTTGAGGTGCATTTCCTGGGCTATAGTGAACAGGTTGTGGGGTGGAACTCATCTCTTAGGAAATTCAAGGAACGCTGTTTTAGACGGCTGACAGCCCCAAGTGGCTTAGCTCTTGAAGTGGTGCTGGGTTAGTAAAGAACTCCAGGCCTCACGACTCAAAGAGGCCCAATTAGATGACATTTAAAAACACAACATGCTCCCGAGCATATTCTAAAACAGGGACAAGGGCAGGCAGATTTTTTTAAAGTAGGTTTATTTATTTGCCATGCCTCGTGGGATGCAGGATCTTAGTTCCCCGTCCAGGGATCGAACCTGTGCCCTCTGCCGTGGAAGCGTGGAGTCTTAACCACTGGACCACCAGGGAAGTCCCGGCAGGTGCCCTATTCTGAGAAGACGATCTGATTTCCCCTTATGTTTTCAAGATAATGTGAACCAAGTACAACTTATTAAGGCATGGGAGCCAGGGGGCAGAAACCATAGTTGGCACTTCCCCGACCAGGGATTTAATATCCCTGGTCATGCTACTCAGTGTGGCCAAAAAACCAAACAGTAACAACAAAAACCCCTTAGAGTCATGACTCAGTAAAAGCCATTCCGGAGCGGTCTGGGACCCACTCTTGCAGTGCTCCTGTGTTCCAGAACCATCCATCCACTGCAGCACCGGGCTTCCTCTACCTGGGAAGAACAAGGGTCACAGATAGAGAAGCTGAGACTTCCCCAAGTAACCTTCTACCGTGACAAAGCTCGACTGTGACAGAATCGCAGAGGTGGGTAGAAGAGAAAGGTTTTCTTCTTTTCTAAGTCCTCAAGGACAGAAGAGACTAAGCAGAAGGAATTCCCTGGCAGTCCTAACCATTCGCAGTGGTTAGGCTTTCACTGCCCAGTGCATGGGCTCAATCCTGGTTTGGAAACTAAGATCCCTCAAGCTGGGCAGCATGACCAAAATATATAAATATATATAAAACTTAGCAGAAATCACTATTGATAAATGTCCCAGCATATGCCAGCCAGGTGACTTTGCAGATGTTATTCTCCCTCTGTTAAAGGTTTTCTGCCTCTTCAGTTGTGCAAAAAAAGAAAAGATAATGCCATCTACTTCACAGGGTTATTGTGAAGATTAAACAGGATAATGTGTAAGTATAAGGAATGTGCAATCTGGTATTCAGTGATTACCTCTATTCATATTCCAAGTTATTTTTTTTTAAAAAAGGCTAGTAACAATTACATGAGGTTTAAAAGTTTATTTTATAAACATGTCATAATTATATAAATGACAGAAGTGTCACAAATACTATATACAATAACAAGCCATTACAGAAAAATGATACAAAGATGTACATAAGTACTTATGAAGGTAATCACTAAGTCTTCCTAGTCTATGAAAATAAAAATGAAAAACCATTATTTACGCTATCACAAAAGCCATACCTTTTACGTAAAAAAAAATTCTACTTGATAATAGTAATTTGAAAAATTTAGCACATCTACAACTATTGTTTAATTAAAACTTGATTTTCATTAACATTTATCATTTAAACACAGATAAGCTTCGATGGCAAAAAACATCTACTCAGGTACAAAATGAAAACTGCATGATCTCCTTCCTGCTCTCAGTTAATGACTGCAGCACAGACCTGTTTTGTTGTGGGAAAAAAGACCTGTCCAGAGGACCACAGAGGCCGAGGAGGGAATGCCTGGATCCCATTCACAAGCTCTGTGCAGGGAGCCAGGAGGCCTGGGCTCACAGGCCAGTCCAGAAGTCCAACTAAACCATGTTTTCACTTGAGTTCATCCGTAAAAACAAGCTGATGATACCAACACTGTTCATCGTACACTGCTGCTGGGAAAAGCATTCACTAGGCGCCCGCTTCATACCCACTGTGTACCAGGAGCTGTGTTAGGGCTGAGATGAGGACAAGGCGCGCTTCAGCACAGGCTCAGTGTGGCAGGTGCTGAGGCAAGGCCCGTACAAGCACTGGGCATGCCGGACAGGCCACTCCCAATGGCCCTGTGCACGAGCAGTCTTTAGGCAGTCAAGAAGTTAAAAAAATTTTTTTGAACAAGAAGTTTTCTTTTTGCCACATGTTTTTGGAGTTCGTACAGTGATTTGAGCCTGTGGCGTGCATCAGAATGAGCTGGGATGCCCAGCAGACATGCTCATGCCAGGCTCCACCCAGAGCTTTCAGACCCAGCATGCGCCTGGCAGTTCTGAAGTGCAATCCCCAAGAATCCTTTAAAGGTTGATAAAACAACTTTCAAAGCAACTGTGAATGCAAATGTGGATGCTTCCTATTACTAGTCAAAAAAATAGCTAGTGTAACACAATGTGTGTATTTTTGTTATTATAAAATCCATCAAGTGTTACAAAGTCACTTAGTTACCACTAAAAACTTCTGCCCAACACACAGTGGAGCAAAAAGCCGGCACTCGGGCAGCCCAGCTCCGTTTGCAGAGGCCTCACCTGCCGATGCTGTAACAGCAGTCTGCCAGTGCATGTCCATGTGCTTGTTTTCTGAGGCAGAAAAGTGCTCAAGATTATGAAAGCTTGCTATTAAAATTTTTTTTTTTAATCTTTATTGAATTTGTTACAATATTGCTTCTGTTTTTTTGCCCACAAGGCATGTGGGATCTTAGCTCCTGGACCAGGCCTTCTCTTCCTTGCATTGGAAAGCCAAGTCTTAACCACTGGGCCACCAGGAAGGTCCTGCTATTACTGGTAGTATCAGCATTAACCAAGGTTGTAACCGGCAATTCATTGACTGCTACTACAAACAGAGCAAACCGATATGGCATGGCAAAAGGACTAGATCAGAGATGTGGCCTCACTTTCTGCACCGGTAGCACCAGAAAGGTCACTTCTCTGGGCATCAGTTCTTTCACCTCAGTAAAATGAAATAACACTGCCTTGTTCACAGAACTGCGAGTATTAAATGGAGAAAATCATAAGCCATCAGAGAAACATTGTTTAGTGTTCATTTCAAAATCTAGTACAGTTTTGTTTGCCCCCCCCAAAAAAACCCCACAAAAAACCTCAATGTATGTATTTTAAAGCTATAGCTAGAAGTGGTATACAACGTTGAAAACCTAATGGGTGGGGGGGGGGGGGGGAGTACACAATTACAAAGCAGTACATGTTTACAAGGATTTATCATCAAAATACTGTGTTCCCTTAGGCATATCATTTGACCTTTCTGGTTCTCATCTTCCTCTTCCTTGAGAGGTGAAAACAAGGAATATGGATGTGTTAAAGCATTTCCTATCAAATAAAAATATTACAAGATTATGGACAAAATACTCAAAGTTGAGGTCACACTGATAAAAGCTAAATGGCTACTGGTTAAAAAAAAAACAAAACACAAATGGTTAAATCATCCATCTTCGAGTCAGAATTTATTAATAATAAACAAGAAAAGTTCAGGAAAAAAATCAATTAGCAGCGTATCTTAGGCCTATCAAAGCACGGTCATCAAGCGGTCTGGCCTATGCAATTCTCGGCGTCTCAAATAAAACGGCAGTCCGCACCATGCAAAGCAAGTCAAACCATCACTAAGAGAGAAATATCTAGTGAATACCTACAACCCAAGATTCATAGGATCAAGAGAATCAACTATTTGTATACGTAAGCAACTCTACAAGGAGTTTCTTTGTATACACTTAAGCATTGTTGCACTTCATTGGTAGGACTGATTGATGCTGAAGCTGAAGCTCCAATCCTTTGGCCACCTGATGAGAACTGACTCACTGGGAAAGACCCCGATGCTGGGCAAGACTGAAGGCAGGAGGAGAAGGGGACGGCAGAGGATGAGACGGTTGGATGGCATCACAGACTCGATGGACATGAGTGTGAGCAAGCTCCGGGAGTTGGTGATGGACAGGGAGGCCTGGCGTGCTGCAGTCCATGGGGTCGCCAAGAGTCGGACACGACTGAGCGACTGAACTGAACGGAAGCACTGTTGTTCAGTTTCAAATTGCGAGGAGACTGGACATAAGACTTGGGGCATATATTCCAGAAAAGACAGTGACAGGCTTGGGAGGGCTTCAACACGTTACCTGATAGTCCCAGAAGGTGGTGCATCCTCGGATCATCCGGACCGAGGGCACGAACAGGTCAACGCCCACCCAACAAACCACCCACTTCCGCCCTCCGGGCGCTCCGCCGCCATCACTTCATCAGTCCGCAAGCACAGAGGCTTCGGCTGGGCTCGGCGCAGGCCCGGGTGGGGGACGTTACGGCGAGAACACGGTCCCCACCCGGCCTCGAGGAGCTCGCGGGCGAGCCAGCCCGAATAACGGGGAGGCCGGCGCTCCCGGCTTTTGACAACGACCAGCCAACCCCTCGCCCCGACGACCTCAGCGTTTAAGCTCCGTGGTGGCCGTATGGCGGCGCGGCCGAGCCCGGACGGAGACCCCGGCGGAGACCGGAGGCGCCGTCCGGGCCGCGGCCGCGGAGGGGCCTGCCGGAGCGGCGCGGACGGCGCGTTCCGGCGCGCGCGCGCGCACCTCAGCCAATCGCGTGCTCGCCCGCCCCCCGCGGCCGCGGCGAGGCTGGCGCTGGGAAGAGGAAGAAGAACATTCGCCCTCCTCCTCCCAGCGCGCGGGCGGCGGCGGCGGCGGCGGCGGCACCGGGGTCACGAACTCTGACCTTTCACTGACAAAAACAATAACAAACCCCTCCTTCCCCGCGACCCCGGCGGCGCCTCCGGGCCCGCCCCCGCCGTCCAGCTCCCACCTCGGCGTCCCGTCTCTCTCCAGCTGCCCCGCGAGCCTAAGCGGCCCGGGGGCTCCCGCCAAACGCCGACGCCGGGAAGCCGGCCTCCCCCCCGCGCCCTGCCCTCCGCGCCGGGGGCCGACCCGCCGCAGACACGGGACCTGCTTCGAGGCCGCTTTGGCGCCAAATCCTGAGGTAAAAATTGAAGGGGGGGGGAAGGGCCGGGGCGGGCTCGGGCCGGCGGCGGAGGGGGCGGGCCTGGCGCGCGGACATGGAGGCGCCGCGGCGGCGGCGGCGGCTGAACTCGACCCTTTTACCTTTGCCACGGGGCGGTGGCGCCGGCCGCTTTGCATAGTGGGCCGGGCCGCTCCCCTCCCCTCCCCGCCCGCGGCCGGCGAGGCGAGCGGGCTCCCCCTGACCGGCCCGGCCGGCGCGAGGGTGGGGGCGGAGGGGGGACACCGCGGCCCCGCCTCACAGTTGGCCCTCCGCCAGCGCCGCCATTTTGTCCTCGGCGGCGACGGCTCCGGCTGGGCCGGGCTCCCCTCCTCCTCCTCCATCGCCTGCTCCTCCCAGAGCCCTCCTTCCCTCGCTCCCCGGCTCCTCTCCCCTCCGCTTCCCGCCCGCCGTTGGCGACCGCCGTGGCCCAACCGCCGTTTCTGTTCCCCCCCCCCACCCCGAAGGGGAGGGCTGGAGGAAAGGGAGGAAGGCGGGTGTGCGGATGCGACCTTATGAGTGACAGCTGAGGGGGTCAATTGGCGCCCAGATAGGAGGGCCGGGGCCTCGCGGCCCCGCCCCCTGGGCCTCTGCCGATTGGGCTCCGCTGGCAGGGGGTGGTCCCCGCGCGGCGCGGGAGCCCTTGGCGGGGCGGGTGCAGAGACCCGGGCGCGGCGTGGGGGCCTGGGGGCGGGGCCTGAGGCCTGGGGGCGGGGCGCGGCCGGGGGCGCGTGGGACGCGCGGGGACGCGGCGAGGGCCGGGGCGCGTCCTCCGCCTGGAGCGCGTCCGGAATGAGTGCTGCTGAACAATAGTAATAAAGGTGATGAAGCATCCTGAACCCAGGGCCGTCGGCTCGTGGGATAGGGCGTTGTGGAAGCGACACCTCTTAGGGCTCCTGCCCGTATTGTCTGCGCGGCTGCGGGCGAATCCCCTTCCTGAGGCTCAATTTCATCGACCCTAAAATGGGAGGATGGGCGTTCTTACCAGGCCGGACCTCCCTTCTCAGCTCGTGTGAGGTGCTCAACTCAGAAAATGGAGTCCAGGCTACTTTGCAAACCTCGAGTCCTGCAGAAGTGTTGTTATGGTTGAAAATGGAGTGTGGAGCCACCTGGAGTGGAAAGCTTACGGGTATGGAGGGCTTCAGAGAACAGAGGGGAATCCGGAGTATTGTCTTTTCATTCCTTGGTTAAATATGTATTCGGTCAGCCCAGGGTCCTGGAATACATTCAGAGAACCAAGTAGACCAGGCTCCTGCTCTTCTAGAATTGGGGGTGGGGGTGATGTGTTGCAGGCCTGAGAAAACTGCCATTGAGTGGTCAGGGAAGGCCTCTGAGAAGGTGATTGAATAGAAGAAACCAAGGAAGGAGTAGCGTGAGAGAGGGAAAAGGGCCAGTGCAGAGCCCCAGGAGGGAGAGCGTTTGGTGTGCAGTGAGGCTGGCCGCTAGTTCATTGCTCCATCCGTTCCCCCCTCTACCTCTGAGCTGCAGTCTGTGAAATATGGTAAAGGTAATGGAGAAGAGTCATCAGCGAGAGTCAAGGAAAATAAAGCTGTGTAATGCATAGCTGTTGAATACATGACTTGGTGGGAAAGCATCAGAAAACCACTTTACTTCCACATTAAAATCCTTTGTCATCCCTTCAATTCCTCAGATACTTGCTGAGCCCCACTATTACCCAGGTGCTAGATTAGATGAGTTAGACATTGGTGGGTGGCAAGTATGTGATTGTAATTCCAAACACCTGCGTTCTGTCCTCTTCCTCCTCAGTGTATCTCTACCTACATACCTACCCATAGATGTAGGCAGAAGCTAGGGTTGGTGTTAACAGTGCCAGGATTTACGAGCCCTGTGACTTTGGCTAAGTTCTTTAACTTGTTTTGAGCCTCAGTGTCTTCATCTGGACAGTGAATAGAACTTTCCTTCTAGAATTCAGGATTAAATGAGTTAAATGTAAATAACGAGCTTAGAAAAGTGTGTAGTAAGTGCTCACAATTGGAGTTATTGTCATGAAGAACTAGCTGTCTGGAAAAGACATTAGATGGTTAAGTGAGGCAAACAGTGAAATTTTTAGACAGTGTGGTGTAGGGCAAAACACTGCATTAGAACTCTGGGGAACTAATTTTGGCTATTATGCTTTCAGCTGGTCGCTTGGCGTCCAGGCCAAAAATGTATTTAGAAAGAGAAGTAGTGGGACTCATACTATTAACAAAACTGTGCAGTGCTTTACAATTTATAAAATTCTCTTACAGGCATTATAGTGCTCAAGTCCTACCAGGACACAATGCTAGAGGTCCTTTTCCTCCCTATTTTCAAACGTTTCTAAGACTTTTCATCATTTTCTTATCCTTTTATTCCGAGCTTGTGCATGAAACACACTGGCCTGCTTTCAGCTTCCTTGAAGGGTTGGCTTACCTTTACCCCAGGCTCTTTCAGATGCTGTTCCCTCTTGCTTAAAACCCTCATTTGCTGTTGCTCACCGCCCCTCCCGCCCCCAGCCCAAGTCCTGCAGATGTCAGCATAAGCCTCACTTCCTTAGGGAGTCCCACTCTGATCCCCCATATCAGTCTAGATCAACTCCTTTTTGTTTACACTGTGTTCTTTTCCTTTATAACATTTCTCTCTGCATAATTACATTCCGTAATGTGATCGTTTGATGGATACCTTTACCATCAGTAGGATTCCCTTTACCTTAATGCGAGCAGGAATAATTTTGCACATCATTGTATTTCCAGCACTTAGCATAGTGGCTCAGTGACTGCTTGGTGAGTGATTGAATTGTTGATACTTTTGATATCTCTGATAAGCTGCTGCTCATTACTGGTGTGTTTTATGTGGGCTTGTTTAGCGGTTAAGAAGCAGTGTCAGCAGTAAAATAAATATCTGTTACAGTATTTGGGTGAGTTAGGAAGTGGTTTCTCAGAGTGTGGCATTGTCTGCAGACATGGTGTGCATGCATCAGTCGTGTCCAGCTTTTTGCGACCCTGTGGACTGCAGCCCACTAGGCTCCTCTGTCCGTGGAATTTTCCAGGCAGGAATACCGGAGTGGGTTGTGGTTTTCTATTCCAGGGGCTCTTCCCTATTCAGGGATTGAACCCATGTCTCTTGTCTCCTGAATTGGCAGGCAGATTCCTTACCCCTGTGCCACCTGGGAAGTCCATAATATGTGTAAGAAACCCAAGAGGAATCCTTTTTTACCCACCTAATGTGTTTATGGTTTTTTATTTTTTTGAGATAAGAAATAGATAATTGTATCATAAGTAAACTGCATGAAAGTTAGTGTGAATGGAACTCTGCTGCTGCTGCTAAGTCGCTTCAGTTGTGTCCAACTCGGTGCGACCCCATAGACAGCAGCCCACCAGGCTCCCCCGTCCCTGGGATTCTCCAGGCAAGAACACTGGAGTGGGTTGCCATTTCCTTCTCCAATGCGTGAAAGTGAAAAGTGAAAGTGAAGTCGCTCAGTCATGTCCAACTCTAGCGACCCCATGGACTGCAGTCTACCAGGCTCCTCCCTCCATGGGATTTTCCAGGCAAGAGTACTGGAGTGGGGTGCCATTGCCTTCTCCGAATGGAACTCTAGTAAACAGCATATATATTCATGCCATTTACTTTAACTGGAGGATTAAAGCACAGTGTGATTTTTCTTGAAATAAAAAATGCTGGTCTTACTCTATCACAGAGAATCCAAGGACAAAGAAGAAGACTTAGTGAGCTTGCAGAGAGTTGGCAATTCAGTCTTTGTAGCCATTAATTTAAAATAGTTACCTTTTCAAAGATGAATCATGCAATAGAGTTATTGAAAATCACCTTGTAATTGCTTTACCAAAGTCACAAGCGGATTTCTCAGATATATATCAAGCTTCTGCTTAAGAGTCTGGTAAATGGAACATTTCTGTTGACTTATTTTATATAATACAGATATTGCAAATGTTACAATATTTTTAAAACAGTCACCCTTTTATTCACTTATTTTTGGATTTTTTTTTTCTGTCCTGTTTAAGAATTTTTTGGTATTATTTTTCAATCCAGCACTTTTGATTCCTTGAACGCCTTAGGGTAACCAAAGAACTCATAGTTTAGTGGAAAAACTAAATATATCTGTCTTTATATATATATATATATATATATATATATATATATATGTATTATTAAATTATTTGTTGCTTTTGGCAGTTTTATTTACGGTGACCTTTAAGTTTTGTTGTCATAAACATGCCTGTCAGAAAGAGGAAAACTTTGTGATAACCCCAGTTTATGAGGGCTTCTGGGAAGTTTTAGTGATTGTCTCCAAGAAGTCAAGTTACTCCTGTCTCTGGAACTTTAAGTGGGGAGATTCCCCGCTTGTAAGATGGGGAGGCGGGGAGCCAGCACTGAGACTGGGGTCGGGACAGGGGCCTCTTGCTCCCTGGGCGGCACAGGGAGCACGGCGGGCATGCCTGTGGCCCCTGCAGCCGTGGCAATGAGCGCTGGCCCGCGTGTCTTGCTCCCTGAATGTCTCTGCGTTTCCAGGACTCCTTGGAATTTTTACCCTTGAGTCCTCTTTCTTTTGTGCCGTGTGCTCCTTTAGTCCCAGAGCATCCGTGGAGCAGATGCTAGTCCCCCTTAAACAGAACTGCATGGGAAAAACCTGAGAAGGATCCGTGCTACAGCTCATCAAGGCTGGCCTCCCACCTGCTGCAGAAGTCCTCTGTCGGAGGTTAGTTTCCTTTTCTCACTTAGTTGCTCGTTTCGGGGAACTTACTGTAGACTTTTTTTCCTCCAGGTATGATTATCACCTTTAACCGAATCTGTCACGCATTGAGAAGATAGGCTCTTCCTTACCTGTTGGAGTTTCTTTTGCCTCAGCATACTCGGCCTGGGGGCTGAGATTCTCTGTGTGACCCAACCCAGCCGTTCTCTCCCCATAGCCCTTGTCAGGGACAGCTGCTTCCTGCTTTCCATCCTTTCTTCAGGTATCCTGAGTGCTTGAGTGTAAGCAGCAGGGACTCTGTACCCAAAGGCAAGTCTCCCTGGGAACACTCAGCTAGTGAGCCACAGTGATGGTGGGGGAGTGGATAGAGGACTTGAAAGCCCAGATTAGGTCATTGGCTTAGGACACTCTTAGGGGACAGAAAGAGCAGCTTTCTATCCCAGCATCTGGGGTCTGGGAGCAGAGGGGTGGGAGGGAATTAGGATGGGAAAGGAAGAGACTAGTTCAGGTACTCAAGTATCTTTCTGATTACCCACGGGCTCCAAGGAGCCTGTAATCATGACAGCCAGCCTGAGGCAAAGTGTGATTTTTAGGGACAATAAAAATTACCTGCTCCACTGTAATAAGAGGCCTTGAAATCCATAATAGGAGGGCTTCCCTTGTGGCTGTCTGTGGTAAAAAACTCGTCTGCCAGGCCAAGAAATGTGGGTTCAGTCCCCGAAGGAGGAATTGGCAACCCACTCCATTTATTCTTGCCTGGGAAATCCCATGGACAGAGAAGCCTGGCAGACTACAGTCCATGGGTTGCAAAAGAGTTGAACGTGACTGAGTGACTAAATGACAACAAAAGTCCATAAAAGGAGGTGAAACCTTTTATTCTAATATTATGGACGAGTAATGCTGAAGATTCTAATTCCTTGAAGTGTTAGTGAAGTCAGTAGGGAGGAATTTCATGCCAATGATAGAAGAGGCTATCATTCTCTCCTGCTTGGATTAGCGGAACGTGTGAGAGAAGGTGTTGAGGCTTGGAAAACGGAGTGAGTGGTATCCAAAGAGCGGGGAGAGAAGTGAGAGGCTGCTGGGCCAGAGAGCAGATCTGAGGCGGCATGGTTTTCCTGGGAGACACCTGACGTTTTTTGTTCATGTTCTCCAGTAACCGCCTGCCTCTGTGTGACAGGTAGGTCTCCACTGAGAAAGATAGCCGGCTGAGATTGGATGGCTCTTAGGAAGTTAATTCCATGAGGTTTCAGGATGTGTCTCCCCTGGTGGTGGTTATTATGTAGTGCATCTGATTACAGTGTAGTATTTGTTGAACGTTTTAGAAATGTCGTTTGTAGCACCCTCATTGCCTCTCATCCCCTGCTCCACTTTTCGAATAGTGCATCCTTTTACTAGGTTGATAAGGTGAATAAGCCTAGGATTATTGAAAAATCACCTTTTACCAAGGTTAAAAGCAGATGTCTCAAAGTGCATGTCAGCCTTTTGCTGAAAAGAATATGTTTATCAGTTCAGTCGCTCAGTAATGTCTGACTCTTTGTAACCCCATGGACTGCAGCACACCAGGCCTCCCTGTCCATCACCAACTCCCAGAGCCCAGTCAAACTCATGTCCATTGAGTCAGTGATGCCATGCAACCATCTCATCCTCTGTCATCCCCTTCTCCTCCCGCCCCCAATCTTTCCCAGCTTCAGGGTCTTTTCCAGTGAGTCAGCTCTTCACATCAGGTGGCTGAAGTATTGGAGTTTCAGCTTCAACATCAGTCCTTCCAGTGAATACTCAGGACTGATCTCCTTTAGGATGGACTGGTTGGATCTCCTTGCAGTCCAAGGGACTCTCAAGAGTCTTCTCCAACACCACAGTTCAAAAGCATCAATTTTCAGCACTCAGCTTTCTTTAGGGTCCAACTCTTATATCCATACACGACTACTGGGAAAACCATAGCTTTGACTAGACGGACCTTGGTCAGCAAAGTAATGTCTCTGCTTTTTAATATGCTGTCTAGGTTGGTCATAACTTTTCTTCCAAGGAGCAAGTGTCTTTTAATTTCATGGCTGCAATCACCATCTGCGGTGATTTTGGAGCCCCCCAAAACAGTCTGACACTGTTTCCACTGTTTGCCCATCTATTTCCCATGAAGTGATGGGACCAGATGCCATGATCTTCGTTTTCTGAATGTTGAGCTTGAAGCCAACTTTTTCACTCTCCTCTTTCACTTTCATCAAGAGGCTCTTTAGTTGCTCTTTGCTTTCTGCTGTAAGGGTGGTGTCATCTGCATATCTGAGGTTATTGATATTTCTCCCGGCAATCTTGATTCCAGCTTGTGCTTCATCCCGCCCAGCGTTTCTCATGATGTGCTCTGCATAGAAGTTAAATAAGCAGGGTGACAATATACAGCCTTGATGTACCCCTTTCCCGACTTGGAACCAGTCTGTTGTTCTATGTCCAGTTCTAATGGTTGCTTCTTGACCTGCATACAAATATCTCAGGAGGCAGGTCAGGTGGTCTGGTATTCCCATCTCTTTCAGAATTTTCCACAGTTTGTTGTGATCCACACAGTCAAAGGCTTTACAGTACAGATTTTTTAAAACTTAAATTTTTTAAGAATTTATTATTTTTGGCTGCACTGAGTCTTTGTTCCTGTGCGTGGGCTTTCTCTAATTGCAGCGAGGTGAGGCTACTCTTCGGGGTGTGTGGCCTTGTCCTCGCAGCGGCTTCTCGGGCTGGGGAGCGTGGGTTCCAGGCGCACAGGCTTCAGCAGTCGCAGCTACCGGGCCCTGGAGCGCCGGCTCAGTAGTTGGGGCACTTGGCTCAGTTGCCGCGCAGCATGTGGGTCTTCCGGTACTCAGGAGCAAACCCATGTCTACTGCACTGGCAGGCAGATTCTCAACAGTGGCCGTCAGGGAAGTCCTAAATGTAACATGCCTCTTTTCTGAAGAGAGAAAAGATCGTTTTTTAAAGTAGGAAAATTTTCAAGTGAAGAAAAGATAGCATTGATCAGAAGGCACATACGGATCTTCCTTGATTTATGATGGGGTTATTCATAAGTTGAAACTATACATAAAAATGCGCTGCTGCTAAGTCGCTACAGTCGTGTCCGACTCTGTGTGACCCCATAGACGGCAGCCCACCAGGCTCCTCCGTCCATGGGATTTTCCAGGCAAGAACACTGGAGTGGGGTGCGCATTAAAAATGCGCATGATAGACCTAACCTACCAAAGACCGAAGCTTAGCCTTGTTTACCTTAAATATGCTTGGAACACTGACATTAGCCTGCAGTTGGGCAAAATCGTGTAATGTAAGTCTATTTTATAATTACTGAATATCTCCAGTAATTCATTGAGTACTATATTGAAAGTGAGAAACAGAATAATTTTAGCAGTTTAATTGTTTAACTGCAACAGTAATGATTGTAACAGTAGATCATCTGACTGACTGGGAGGTAGCTGCCACTGCCCGGCATCATGAGAGGATCATAAGTGTATACTGCTAGCCTGGGAAGAGTTCAGAATTCACAAACAAGTGCAATTTCTACTGAATGCATATCCCTTTCACAGCATAGTAAAGTTGGAAAATCATAAGTTGTACCACCTTAAGCTGGGGACCTTCTGGGCAGGAATGCTCAGAGGAACGCCAGTCATTAGCACTCCAAACTGGAAACAATGTAAATGCTCATCAGCTGTAGAATGGACAAGTAAACAGTGCCACAGTCATGTCTGGGACACCGCACAGGAGTGACAGTGCACTCGCTACTCATGGTCATCACAACTGCGAGCCGAGAAGCCAGAGCCAGGAAAACTATACTAACATACAGCTGAGAAACAGGCAGAAGGAATCCCTGAGCGTGGAAGGCAGGGCAGCAGGGGAGAGGCGGCCCTGAGGGGCGTCGGGGGGCTTCCAGGTGCTGGTGGTGCTCTGAGGGGGTGCGGTTTGTGTTTTTGTGTTCACTGAGTGAAAATGCATGGAGCTGCTTCATTATGATTTGTGTGCAGTTTTGTATCTGCATGTTAGGCTTCAGTAGAAAAATTTTTACGTTAAAGATTGTAAAATTATCCTTGTTATTTTAATCAGTATGATTATTATGTTGGTAAAATTTATAAGGCGAAAGTGTGTTCAAGTTCCAAAGGAACTGTCATGTTGCTGTCTGGGTGGAGCTAGGTCAGAAATTTCTGTAATACTGAAACATCAGTCACATGTTTAGGAATTAGTGTTAGCGTTAGTCGCTCAGTCGTGCCCGACTCTTTGCGACCCATGTACTGCAGCCCACCAGGCTCCTCTGTCCATGAGGTTTTCCAGCAAGGATATTGGAGTGGGTTGCCATTTCCTTCTCCTGGGGATCTTCCACACCCAGGGATCGAACCTGGGTCTCCTGCACTGCAGGCAGATTCTTTACTGACTGAGCTACAAGGGAAGCCCTGTTTCGGAATTAGTGGTTGTATAAATAAGTTACTAAAGATCTAGCATACTGACGTGAGCCATTTGTTCCTTTGGATGATTATTAGCTGGTCTCATAACCTCTTTATAATTCTCTTCTGTTGACTTCGTCTTTCAGGAAACTATTTTGAAGGGCAGTCTGGTGCAGAAGGAAGGCTGTGGTTTTAGAGTCAGAGAAGCCTGAGTTAGAACCCCAGGTACATTTTTTCCAACTAGGTGGCTTGGAACAAGTTGAGTAAACGGAGGCTCCTTTTTTTTGCCCCCTGTCTGCATTGGTGGAGCTAATAATGTTGCACCTACTCAGAAGGAATGGATTTAAGGATTAAATGCTGCCTGCTGTGACTTCACTTTCACTTTCCTGCATTGGAGAAGGAAATGGCAGCCCACTCCAGTGTTCTTGCCTGGAGAATCCCAGGGACGGGGAGCCTGGTGGGCTGCCGTCTATGGGGTCACACAGAGTCGGACACGACTGAAGCAACTTAGCAGCAGCAGCAGTGATATCAGGCACGTTGTAGGTGCTCTGAAAAGCTGTCCTGCTTTCATCCCGTCTCTCGCTGGGCCACACTCATAGAAACGGAGCGTGCGTTTCGTCCTTGCCGTTGGGCCCTTGGTAAACTGAGGAAAGCCCCCGCAGTGAGCAGTGGCGTCTCAGGACAGGTCTCCACATGGAGACCCACAGCATTGCTCTGGTCGCTGGGACTCCACAGAGATGAGAGCCGCTCCTCTTCCCCGCTAGTCCCTGCTCACCCGCCTCCCCAGCCCCCACGCACCTCCACTGTCCTTTCCTGGACCCCAGACTTGTAACAGGGAAGAAGCAAGTTTCCTGTGGGCACAGGAAATCACCTGGCCCCAAAGCTAAGTCATCTTTGAGTCTCTCTCTGACGACAGGCTGTGTACCTCAGCTTGGCCCAATGGTGTTCTCGCAGCATCTTCCGTGCCGATGCGCACTCACCGAATCTGTCACCTGATCTGTTTCTTGCCTTCAGGTCGATCTGTGGTTTCAAGTCTTGAGCTGTATATTTCTCATTTTTTAAGTTCTCAGGTGTTTTATATTAATATTTTTGTTTTTATTTTCTCAGTACAAAGAGACTTCTGACAATCATAGCATAATACTGCTTACACTGAATACCTTGTTGCCTGTCTAGAAGTTCTGTTGTTGTTGTTGAGTCACTCAGTCGTGTCTGACTCTTGCGACCCCATGGACTGTAGCCCATCAGGCTCCTCTGCCCCTGGGATTTCCCAGGCAAGAAGTTCTATACGCAGTAGTATTTTGCGAATAGTTGTTGGTGTTGGTTTATTTTCAAATGTTTATGAGATTTATCCTAATTCAGTCCTTTCATTTCTCAGATGTGCAGTTTAATAGAGTGAATTATAAATATTGTATGAGCATATAATACATGTACATATGTAGTTAAATTTCATGTGGCTCTTAGGTCAAAATAAGGGGCCTGTCCCCAATTATCGTGCATTTGAATACAGGTTGTCGCTGCTTCCCCGTGGCTTTGGGATCGGTGCCAGCAGTAGCGCCATGCACTGCACGCCTGCTGTGTGCCTGGCACACTGCCAGGCCCTTTGTATATGTGTTAAGACCTCTTCTTCATGATAATCTCATGTGGTCCAGTATCAGAGAGACCAGCTTAGAAGCCTGCCAGGGCCTCTGAACCCAGTATATTTGTTTAGATGAGGAAATATCAAGGCAGTATATCTTTAATGTTATGTAATTTGGGGCCACATGCTGTATAAATAAGGATGATGTGAATCAGTTCTTTGTGAAGGGGAAAGCAGGCTCACCCATTCCTGTCAGTGAAGACAGAGTTTCCTTGTCCCACGACGTGTTTATTGTCATTTGAGACATCGGCCTCTCAGCCTGCTCCTGGGGAGAGCACGGCCGGGCTGTTCTCCAGCTCCCTGGGATTCGGGTGTTCCCAGGCTGAGCCCCGCTCTCACTGCAGTGGGGTCTGCAGCCCCCTGCTGAAAGCAAAGACACCCTGGTTGCAAAGTTTGGTCAGCTGGATGCTTTCTGTAAATCTGGAAGAGTTGGTTAAAGTCACCGCTGTGTCCTCTTTGTTGTTGTTAAGAGTGATACTGATCTACTTGTATTTGAAGGAATTTGTGTTCTAAAACCTCCTCCCACAGAAGGCCAAGCAATGGTAGTTTTACTTCTGCCCTTCTGTGGTCTCTATGATAGTTTGATGTGCTGCGCCCTGTTGCCATTTGTGTGCTGGAAAGACACACTAGTTCAGGTTAAGACTGTATCCCTAGTCTTTGTTGCCACCACTTTCTAACTGGCCTTCTGTAGACCGTTTTCTGTCACCTCCTCACTGTCCCCCGAAGGATTTTTTTTTTTTGGAAGAGCCAGATATGACCACTTTGTTTCTCTGCCACACCGCTGGCAGCTCTCGTTGTCTTCAGTGTCCGCCCCTCTCTTTGGCCGCTCCAGCCGTCTCCCCCCTGCTGTCCTCCTCTGGTCTGCCGGTCTGTCTGAGCTCTGCTTAGAACTCTCTCCCACCCGCCCTCTGTTGGTTTGCTCCATTCCACTTCCCTTCAAGACCAGTCCTCTTGGCTTCTCTCCTGCGAAACTGTCATCGCTTCTTCCTTTGAACTGTAGCATTTACCTTGCTCAGCTCTTACTGGTTTCCTTCATAAGTTCTTCAAGGACAAGGACTTTTTCCTTTATTTTTTCTTGTTACTCATGCTCAGCAGTCAACTTGTTGCCTAGTTATTTTAAAAGGATGGGTGGTAGTTGAAGTTGGTTAATTTAAAACCACCATAGGAAAGTATTCCATAGTAGGTAGGTTTTATTGTTGTTTAACTTAGGGTACGTGGTTTTCTGCTCTTTGGTTAATTAGGAAAGGGGGGGGGGGTGCAGTGCTCCAGGGTTAGAAGCCGAGTGGGTGAGCGCCAGCCTTGGAAGCCCTGTGCTTCTGAACCGAGAGCTGTGTTGGTGTCCTGCCCACGTGCTGGTGAGTGCAGGGCCCGGGCTGCAGCGACCACTCAGCGAGTGTCAGTTACTTCAGCATGGCGCTGCTTCGCTCTGCCAGCAAGGCTGTTGTCAAGGGCTTTGTCTAGTTTGTAGTATCTAAACAGTAGGGTTTTCTGTTTTGTTTTTCAGATTTCAAATGCAGAATTAAGTTGTACTAGTGAATATGGCTTTTCAAACTACATGTGGACATAACCCACGGTTCCCCAGAGCCGCTGTTCCTTGAAAGACACCCCTAATTGATAACCATCTCCCAATACCCTTTGCAAGGCTTTGCCCTTCCCTGTGTCCCAGGGGCCACCTGTGGCTGGGGTAGCCAGGAAAACAAGCCCTGAGGGGAGCCTGACCCCCTGACACTGTCGTTTTTTTCTAGGGCATTTAAGTTAAAGGTTCCCCCTCACTTCCTGATGTCACTAGAGGATGCTGCTTTACTTATTTCTCACTACACTGTGATGCCTGCAGGAAGCAGCTTCTGTCTTCTTTGGTTTATACCTGAGGATAAGATGCGGTTTGCAGCTTAACATGTTTTTTTCAAATATGATGAAATGGAATATGTTTTTAAAAATTTCTCTCTCTCCTACCTGGTCTCACTGGATTTAAATCAGTGTTGGAAGCACTTTTCATAGTTTTAGTCTCTCTCATATTCTGTTAGTCTCTGCTTGCTTTTCCAGAGGTGCACAGTTGTCCTTGTTCATTTGTAAGCACTTCCTAAATACTGTTGGTGATGCCTGTAGCTTCTTTGGTGGCAGAAAACTAACAGATCAAGAATTAAAAGACATAGAGTATTGGGGTGGCCAGAAAGTTTATTCCGGTTTTTCCACAGCACCTTATGGGAAAAACTCAAATGAACTTTTTGGGCAATCCAATATATAAAGGAAGGTTGTTGCTCTGGGTATTGAGTGTTTGCTTTTGACCAAGAGGTTGGCATGAAAGGGAGAGCTAGGGGGAGGGGCGCCTGCCCCAACAGAGAGCAAGCCTGAGCTGCAAAGGGTAGTGTCAGATGATGAGTAGACAGAGGAAGGCAGGACAGGTGTGCGGTAGAGCAGAGAACCGCGAATCACATCCTCAGGGAAGCTCGAGGTGTCATTGCAGACAAGTGAGGAAAGCTTAGATTGTTCCATGAATGGGGTTGAAAATTGATTATCTGTATTTGAAGAAAATTCATTGGGCCCTTTGTCTACCTCTGACTCATGAGTTAATTTGCAGATGGATTGAGAACTTAAATGTGAGAGTCGTAAACATATTAAAAGTAGATTTTTGATTTTGGGGTAGGACAGAATTTTCATAAATAAAGGTACAAACTGTAAAGAAAAACAAAATTCAGCCTTACGAAACTTAACTTCAATTCGTCGAAAGACACCATGAAGAAAGCAAGCAGATGAGCTGAAGAGTAGAAGATATTTATCATTTATATAATCAACAGAGGATTAATATGCAGAATGATTGGCTTTTCTGAACTTAACAGCTAACTGCCACTTCTGAGACCTAATATCTGTAATCACCAGTCATTAGCAGTATCTTGGGACCCCCTGAGCCTAATCTGAGGTTGGTGAGTCCTGCACATTGAGTGTTAAAGTGAGCCACTGCAGAAAGGTTTCTGAGTTACTATCAGACAGTCACCTGTAAAATCCTTTTCACTTCATATCTTGGAGGGTCAAGCACCTCTTTTAGGGACACCTGGTAGAAAGGTATGCCTTTCTAATACTTTATTATTTCTCTACTCTAATACTCAATGGTATTTCCCTAACACTGTTTTTTAATACTCAAGTTCACGGACTTCTTGCATCAAAATGCATTTGACAGCAACACGAGCGCCAGTAACGCCTCAGCGCTACCGTCACAGCTGCACGCTTGGGCTTTATTTCTTAATGTGGGGTATCTATTCAGATTTTATTTCTTAATGTAGGGTATCTGTTTGCTATCTTTATCCATCTGATTCCTTAGAGAGCTCTTATTTATGATTTTGAGGAAAAAAGATTAGAGCTCTAGACTTTCCACATACAGCAGTGGGGTTCTTATCAAGTTGATTTCTGGTACATGTGAAGTCATTCTTTTTTCCTCTGTCTCTTATTAGTTTGAACCAGACTGTAATAGGGAAAGAGACAAGAGTGTTTCTCAAAGCTTTTTCTTGTAGAAACAAAGAGGAGTAAACAAATGTTAAAATCCTTGGCTAGTTATTAAAAGAATAAACAACCGGAAACACTTCCTCCCTCATCTTGGACCTGATCTTGTTCTATGAAGACGATCCACTGAGACGGGTGACCTGGGGTCATTGTCAAGGTCGGTGTAATACCTGCTCTTAGAGGACAGTGATCCTTGAAGTCAGGGGCCATTCTTCTCTTTGTCTGTCATGGTTTCATTCTCCATTTCTCTCATTTTGGTAAGAAAATAATCTGAAGGGGAATTAGTGATAATAGAAATGGTGGCTGTCTAATAGTGGATAGAATAATATAGAAGGTTACCAGAGTGAAAAAGTTCTATAGACGTCAGTGCTTAAAGCAACACTTCAGGTGAGAACTATGGAAAGTGCTCTGTAAAGTTGCATTGCAGAATATTCAGTGCCTGAGGAGTGGCCAGGCACACGGACTGTATGTGCATTTTGTGTACTACACACTTGATGGGACTGTATAGATTTTATGTGTGAATGCTGAGAGTAAGTCACACAGGAGCTTTAAATTCCTGTTAACCATGGATCTGTGCAGTCAGTAATGAAGTCTGCCTTGTCCAGAAAGTTGGTCCAAAGTGGAGTCCCTTTATCCTAGGTTCACTGTGGCAGAGTTATTGGAAAGGGTTTAGGGACTACTCAGGGTTTCCTTGATGGCCCAGAGGGTAAAGAATCCACCCGCAGGGCAGGAGGTCCCCTGGAGAAGGGAATGGCTACTTACTCCAGTATTCTGGCCTGGAGAATCCCATGGATAGAGGAGCCTGGCGGGCTACAGTCCATGGGGTCGCAAAGAGTCGGACACGACTGGGCGGCCGACACGTAGAGACCGCTCGGGAGCGTTGCTGCATGACCGGAAGAGACCAGGGGTCAAGTGTCATCAAGGTGCCTGCACTCCAGTGCTCCTGACCCAAGAGACCAGCACCGTGTTGGCTCTTTAGACGATCTTCCTCAATTTTGAGGCAAATGATGGCATAATTTTTCTACTACCATAAAGCTGAATTATTTGTGTTTCTAATTTAATGAGGACTTAAAAGTATAAATTGATAAATTAATGGGTACCATGTTCTTAGCCCCCTTCAGTAATGTCGTCTCCTTACTGCTTTTGTTACTGTTTGCTTTTTAACTCCTGAGTGAGGTGTGTTAGCACCCGGCAGGCCTTTGCTCCTTGCTTGGTCACTAGTAACGGAAGCGTAGTTGCCGACAGCAGTCTAGTGCTCTGTCTGGAAGTCGACCTTAACTGCTTTCTCAGAGAGCCACCTTCCCATTCAGCACGCTTGACACAGGGCCGTCCACGTAGATGGTGGTGCTTCCCCCCAGCCTGAGAGGTGAACCAGGCTGTTACAACCCAAGAGACTTGGTAAAGTTCCAAATTGATTTTTGTGTTTACCAGGGGGAAGTCTTGTCCCCAAACTGAAGTGTTTCTACTAATCAGTATTGGTACCTCTGATTGAAGAAGCTGGTTAGCTTGTGGTCTGAGGACAAAATCTGTGCCAGACAGTACCAAAGGAGAATTTTTTTACTGATGTTTTTCAAGGAGGCTGGTTTCTGCCCACCTGATGGAAGTCGCTGCATCTTTCCAAACAGGTTCTCTAATGGTCTTGCTTCACCATGGCTACAAATGCGGAGGGGCTGGTGCAGCACAGAGTGGGGACCCGGCAGGTGGCTGAGGTGAGTGACGGCGGCTGGTTCGCCAGTTGGCACTTTTGCTCTTACAGCAAAAGTACATCAGTGTGCGCCGCCCTTTAAAACGGTCCTGATGAAGTCAGCGTGCGGCCCAAATCCAGAGCAGGGTGCTGCCTTTGAAGACGAGTTAAAACCACAAAAACGTGGACTCTTCAAGTTCCTTTGCATGAATAGGGTGGCCTAGCTGCATACAATACAGTGACTTTAAAGATTTTACCTTGAACAAAAGCTCAAAGAGTTTGATGCTTGTCAGGCTTGTGAAAGTATAATTTCAAGTCCCAGGCTCTTAGTTTCTTGCACATTTAATACTCTTAATACCGTGTGTGGTGGGGAGTGGATTCTGTGCAGTCCACACTCATTGTTGACCTTCTTCCCTGTCCTGGGAGTTTTGCTAAATTGCTCAGTGGTAATGAATCCGCCTGCCAGTGCAGGAGACTCCTGGGTCGGGAAGATCCCTGGGGATGACAACCCACTCCAGTATTCTTGCCTGGGAAATGCCATGGACAGAGGAGCCTGGTGAGGTATAGGCCATGGGGTTGCAAAGAGTTGGACATGACTTAGCAACTAAACAACAAGAAATATGGAGGTGAATAAGCCATTAATCGTACCTTTAGTGTTCTTGGGGTCTGGTTAAGGAGTAATTATAAAGTGGTGAGACGTAGAACTCCATGCATGGAGGATAGTCCTGGAGGCTGTCTTGCACTGCGAGTCATCGTTTGTTAGGCCCCAGGAGGCAGGGTTGGAACCTAGCAGGTGCTGACGGGGCTTCTTAAGTCAGAAACCTGTGCAAAGACAGGGCGGAGACATGAAGTCCCTCGGTCTAGGCAGGCAGCCCGAGGTGTCCAGGAGGGAAGTAGGGCCAGATCATCTCCCTCTGTGCCAGCCCTCCACAAGGGCTTCAGTCCTCAGCAACCTTCTGAGTTGATATGATCGCTGAACGTGAAGGTGAGGAAACCAAGGCTCAAAGAAGCGATCGGCCAAGGGCACTCTGGCCCTGTGGTGTTTCACTTCTTCCAAAGCTCCTCGGCTAAACCGTGCTTCGTGCTGCAAAGAGGAGTCATTAGAAGGATTCACAGTTGTGTTTTGAGCCACTAATCATATTCCTATAGTGAAGAAGCAGGCTTACCGAAGAATGGACATTTAAAGGAAGGATTTTTTAAAATAAAAAATAAGTACACACATGCCAGCTTAAATCAGTAAAAATGGTGAGCAGATTTTTCAGATTTTTGATAAACCATTAATTTTTTAAGGCGACAGTATAATCATCCCTCTCACCCAGCAAATCATCAGTTCAGTGCAGTCGCTCAGTCGTGTCCGACTCTTGGTGACCCCATGGACTGCAGCACACCAGGCTTCCCTGCCCATCACCCACTCTCAGAGCTTGCTCATACTCATGTCCATCAAGTCCGTGATGCCATCCAACCATCTCATCCTCTGTTGCCCCCTTCTCCTCCTGCCTTCAACCTTTCCCAGCATCAGGTTCTTTTCTAATAAGGTGGCTTTTACATCAGGTGGCCAAAGTATTGGAGCTTCAGCAAATCATGATTAAGTCATGTCTTTAACCATCAACAAATCATGGTTAGTGTTACCTGAAGATGAAAGCAGAGTTCATAGATTTTTCAATATTACATTTTTTAAAGAGCTACAGAGCTGTGAAAACATCAGGGTTAAAATGCTTGCGTTTATTTGTTGCATTAGTTTGTGATAGGAACAGTTATCTTGAAAATCATTGTTGGCTTTTCAAATATTTAGGGTTATTTTGCATTTAATACAGTTTCCAGCTG
The DNA here is from genome assembly GCF_029407905.1 of Bubalus kerabau. NCBI lineage: Eukaryota > Metazoa > Chordata > Mammalia > Artiodactyla > Bovidae > Bubalus > Bubalus kerabau. The sequence goes on along the minus strand of NC_073643.1, from coordinate 59,108,328 downwards.
ACACAGACTTGGAGACTAGTATATGGATCACTGCCTTAAGAAGTCATCATTATGTCTTTTGGGTTTATTTAGTTACATATAGTACTGCCCTATAGTAACTTAAAGGATAATATAAGCTTTGTGTATGTATTCAGAAAATTTACTAGCTGAAATTTTCTGTCAGATGCCTTATTTCCATGAGGAAATGGAATTTCATGTCTAATAGTGCAACTATTGATTCCCATGGCAAAAAGTACATTCTGTGGAGACTTCCACAGCAATAGGCATTGTTAATTTGAAGAACAAAAGCAATCTTCCTATTTAAACTATTCCCTATATTTCCATGATTATTTTGAAATTTTAAGCTTAATGACTTAAACTATTAACATACAGTAACTGTATAACATTAGGTCAGCCAAATGTAAGAGAAGCTGCAGGTCATCATTTTGTTGCTAAACAGTAATTGAGTGGGAATAAATTTTTTTAGTTCGGGGTTAATAGCAGTCAGCTTGGGATAGTTGTTCATTCATTCAGCAGACGATGAAGGACCCCTTCCCTGCCTGTTTGCCAGAAGCCCATGCCGGTGAGTAACAGGCCTGGGGATCTGCTCCCCAGAGCTCTATTGTAGGGATGCAGCATCAGACAGGCTGCCCTGGAGGGTGGGCTCTCCCGGGATCAGAAAGATGCGGGTTCAAACCCAGGCCCTGCCCCTTGCCGTCTGTGGCTACGTGTGCCTCGGTTCCTTATCTAGAAAACTGGAGGAGGAGCAGTGCCTGTCATCTTGTGGGCTTGTTGTGAGAGGTCATTGAAATAAAAACATGAAGGAAACTTTAACAGGTCTCTCCCTAGTGGCTCAGATGGTAAAGAAGCAGCCTAAAATGTGGGAGACCTGGGTTCCATCCCTTTGTTGAGAAGATCCTCTGGAGAAGGGAATGGCAACCCACTCTAGTATTGTTGCCTGGAGAATTTCAGTTTCATGGACAGAAGAACCTGGTGGGCTATGGTCTGTGGAATTGCGAAGAATTGGACACAACTGAGCAACTAACAATTTCTTCTTTCTTTTCTTGCTTTTGCCATAAGAATGAGATATAGCAACATCATCACTTGTGTAAATGATTTTTTTCCCAAGTACTCAGAACAATCTTTTTTTTGCTATAGACCAGAGAAATCACATTACCAAAATAAACTGGGAAAGATGGATCATACAAAATAACAACTTGGTGTAGTATAATGTATTCAGATTTTTTAAGTTATTCAGAGAGTTTAATACAGTGGTCAGGAGTATAGACTCTGGAAAAATTGCCTGGTTAAAATCCTGGCCCTGCTGCTTACAAACCGTGTGACCTATTTTTTTGGAATTGTTTATAAAGATTTGCTAATTCTTGAAATGTCTGGTAGAATTCGGTATTAAAGCCATGTGGGCTTGGGGTTTTTTTTTTACGGGTAGTTTTTTTAGTTCCTCATTTAGTCTCGTCACTAGTTGTAGTTCTATTCGTATTGTCTTTTTTTCTTGAGTCAGTTTCAGGAGTTTGTGTCTTTTCTGAGGAAAAAAAGGTTGGTTAATAGGTATTGGAGAGGGCGTGGAGAGGTTGGAAACCTGTGTTGTTGGTCATAATATCAAATAGTGCAGCCACTTTGGAAAACAGCTTGGCAGCCCTTCAGAAGGTGAGCATGACGTTACCATAGGGCCAGCAGCTCCGCTCCAAGCTGCACACCCAAAAGAGAGGGAGCAAAAACTGGCTCACCAGTGTGTGCAGTAGTATTCAAAATAGGCAAAAGGCAGAAGTATTTACATGTTCAACAACTGGTAAATGAATAACAAAATGTGGTATATCTAGACCATAGAACATTACTGAACTATAAAAAGGAATGAATTACTGACAACATGCCATAGCATGGATGAACCTTGACAACATTATACTAAGTGAAAGAAACTAGTCACAAAAGAGCATTCATATTAAATGTCTAGAACAGGGAACTCTGTAGAGATAGAAAGTAGATTATAGCGGTTGCCTCGGTCTGGATAGTGGAACTGATACCTTTTTGAGGTGTTGAGATTTTTCTGAAATTTACTGTGGTAAAAGGTTGCACATATCTGTGTATATACTAAAAACCTTTGACTTGTACTCTTAAAATAGAGTGTATGGTAGGTGAATTATATCTCAATAAAAACTTTTTAAAAAATAACCCATAACAGCAACTAGATGCCACTACCAAAATCAGGGGGTATTTTCCAAAATAAAAAAAAGAAAAAGAAAAAAACCTAAAAACTAAAAGGATTTGTGACTTCTGCTTTTTAATTAGAATTATATACTTTCCAAAACAGTAAAACTTTATGACATAAGCATTGAAAACAATAGTGTATACACTTTGATTCCAGTTTTTTAAGGTATTTGTAGTTAACATGTACCTGTCTATATAATATAGTGTGCCTGGTATTGTGCTTTAGCTCATCACCTCATTTAATACTTCGGTTAATGCTAAAGGGAAACATTACTTTCCCCACTTTAAATAAGAGGAAACTAAGAGGTGGGAGATCGCTTTGCTGTATCTGAGTAACTTCAGAGCCCAGACTTTTATATGGCACAGTAGGTTCATATTTTATTCTATGAAAAACATCTTTTTCTCAGTTTTATTGAGATACAATTTACATATAGTACTATATAAGCTGTATATTTAAAAGCAGAAACATTACTTTGTCAACAAAGGTCCATCTAGTCAAAGCTATGGTATTTCCAGTCGTCATACATGGATGGGAGAGCTGAACTATAAAGAAAGCTGAGTGCCGAAGAATTGATGCTTTTGAACTGTGGTGTTGGAGAAGACTCTTGAGAGTCCCTTGGACTGCAAGGAGATCCAACCAGTCGATCTTAAAGGAGATCAGTCCTGAATATTCACTGGAAGGACTGAGGCTGAAGCTGAAACTCCAGTACTTTGGCCACCTGATGCAAAGAACTGACTCACTAGAGCAGACCCTGATGCTGGGGAAGATTGAAGGCGGCAGAAGGGGACGACAGAGGATGAGATGGTTGGATGGCATCACTGACTGAATGGACATGAGTTTGAACAAGCTACAGGAGTTGGTGATGGACAGGGAGGCCTGGCGTGCTGCAGTCCGTGGGGTCATAGAGAGTTGGACACCACTGAGCGACTAGCGTGACCTGAAGCTGTAAGGTGTGCAGCACAATGATTTGACACATACATATCATGAAATGATTAGCACAGTGAGTTTAGTGATCATCCATCATCTTATATAGATACAAACTAAAAGAAAAAGAAAATATTTTTCCCCATGATGGGAACTCTTAGGTTTTATTTAGCCTTGTTCACAACTGTCATATGTAACATTAAGCAGTGTTCATTATGTTAATCGTGTTCTGAGTGACATTCCTAGCATGCATTTATCTTATAACCGGAAGTTTGTACCTTGTGACCGCCTTCCTCCAGTTCCCTCTCCTCCACCTCTGATAACCACAGATTTCAACTCTGTGTGTATGTGTGTTTTGAGGTATAGATGACCCACAACACCATGTTCCTCGTGCACAACATCATGATTCAATTACACATTGCAAATCACCCCCACAGTGGCTTCTTTTTTTTAAATACCCTAAATGCTAAAAATGTTTTTAGTTTTCTTGAATTTGGGCAATTTTCTTTATACGTTCATTTTCCAAATTTTAATTGTAACATTTTGTAAAGTCAGTAACTCTTACTTAAAGAAATTAAAACTATTCTTTTGTGGTCACAGAGTGTCCGAGGCATGGCTAGATCCAGGCTTCTACTAAATGTGTGTGCTGTAGAATTGACTGTGACATTTGATAAAGAAAATGAGTTAATTTTTTTTAAAGGGGCTAGTTGGTAGTTGAGAGTTTGTAGCTGAAACAGTGGAAGGCTGAATCATATGTAACAGTAGCATTAGTTTTACTTGTCATACCTTTGAAATGATCTTTGAAATGGAAGACCCTGTCACCACTGAGAAAATACCCCAATTCTTATGACCCTATTCATTTATCATCAGGACTTGCATCACTGTTACAGAAAACGTCACACTTCTAAGGGAATGTTTAAAAACCTAGGGCACTCCCTGTACTTGGAAAAAACTCATTATTGGCAAGACTACATCCTGTAGTGGAAGAAAGCAAACTCATTGCTCCAGTTTCAGGTTTTCAGTGTCCTGAAAAGACACAACTCGTTACATTTTATTATCCTGCCCTCTTACAAACTGGCATTTAAGTTTTCATTTTCTTGTAGTATGTATACATCCATTTTCTTGTAATAAGAAGACATTGATTTAAATGTTGGGCAATATTATGTTTGGCTTGAGACAGAACAGGAAGCTTCTGAACCACCCCCACCCTTTCCTTAACCTCCTCTCTAAATTTGATTTCTTCTGGTATTTAACTCCTTATTCTAAAAGTATCTTTACCTTGCCTTTTTTTTTTTTTTTAAATTTTTTAATCAGTGTTAGACATTGCCCTTTTTTGGGAGAGAGGATTTTTTTTTTTAATTGTGGTAAAATATAAAATTTAAAATTAGAACCATTTTAAGGGTACCGTTCTGTGACATTGACTACATTATTGTATAACCATTACCACTGCCTATCATCAGAACTTGTCATCTCTCCAAACTGAAACTCTCCACTCCCCCACCCTTTTTAAAACTCTATATCCTTTAAACACTTAATAACTATTGTCTCCTCGTCTCTACCCTGGAAGTATTTTATTCTTTTTGATGCTGTTGTAAATGGAATTATATACTTAGTTTTTTTTGAGCATCATTGTTAATTGTGTAGAAGTGCAGCTGATGTTTTGTGTTGATTCTATATCCCACAACTTAGCTGAATTTGTTTATTTTACCAGATGTGTGTGAATGCGAGAGAGAGATTGAGGTTTCTCTGTGTGGAAGATCATGTCATCTGTGTGCTTACTCCCTCAGTCATGTCCAACTCTTTGCGACCTCATGGAGCATTGCCTGCGAGGCTCCCCTGTCCATGGGGATTCTCCAGGCAAGAATACTGGAGTGGGTTGCCATGCCCTCCTCCAGGGGATCCTCCCGACCCAAGTCTCCTGCATTGCAGGCAGATTCTTTACCAGCTGAGCTACCAGGGAAGCCCCGTGTCATCTGTGAATAAAGAAAGTTTTACTTCTCCTTTTCCATCTGGATGGCTTGTGTTTATTTTTCTTGCCTAATCATTCCGGCTGGAACTTCAGCATGTGGACTGAAAGAGGTGAAAGCAGTTGTCCTTGGCTTTCTGGCCTCAGAGAAAGATTTTTCAGTTTTTCATCACAAAATGTGATGTTAGCTGTTACATGACATTTATTATGTTGAGATAGTTTCCTGCTATTAGTGGTTTGTTGGATGTTGTTGTTATAAACAGGTGTTGAGTTTTGTCAGGAATGAACTCCCTTGGGCTTCCTAGATGGTGCTAGTGGTAAAGAATCTGCCTGCAAATGCAGGAGACGCATGGGAGGGGAGGGTTCAATCCTGGGGTTGGGAAGATCCCCTGGAGGAAGAAATTGCACCCGACTCCAGTATTCTTGCCTGGAAAATTCCATAGGCAGTGCAGCCTGGCAGCTACAGTCCATGGGGCTGCAAAGAGCTGGACATGGCAGAGCACACAAACCGCAGTCAGTCATGGTGGGTAATCGTTTTAACATGCTGCTATTAGCACTTTGCTGGAATTTTGTTGAGGCATTTTACAGTGGTATTCATAAGGGATATTGATCTCTAGTATTCTTTTCTTCAGTCTTTGCCTAACTGGTATCAGGGCAGTGTTGGCTTCATAGAATGAGTTTGGGAGTGTTCCCTCCTCTTCAGTTTTTTATAAGAGTTTGAGAGGAACGGTGTTAATTCTTCTTCAGATGTTCAGTAGAATTCAGTAGGACAGGGCCAGGGTTTTTTGAGGAGTGAGGAGGCTGGGTTACTGATTCAATCTTACTAGTTATAGGTCTACTCAGATTTTCTGTTTCTTCATGATTCAGTCTTGGCATGTTACATGTTTCTAGGGATTTGTCCATTTCATCTAGGTTATCCAGTGTGTTGGTATACAGTTGTGTACAGTACTTGCTTATGATCCTCTTTATTTCTGCAAAATCAGTAATAAGTTTTTAACAACTTCTCTACCATATTGGAGATTCTAGGGATTATGACATTATCACAGATACTTCCTAGTATCTCCAATAGAGTTGTAGAACTCTCTGAATACTATTTTTCATACAAATACATGAGAGGAGTTTTCAGTTTCCTTTATTTTCCTCTGAAAACATTCCTCCTCAAGTCCTCTGGCCTCCTGCTCCAGCGCTTACTGATGGCTTTTTAAGCAGCCACACAGCTGTCATCCTTCATTTCTCTCTTGTTTGGGATTCTTTCCTTGAGTTCATGTCTTTTTCCTTTTTAAAAAAATAAAATAACATGCTCAAATAACTTCCTAAGAAACAGTGCATCAGAACTGAATTGTTTTTAGATCTTAAATATCTAGATATGTCTTTTATTTACATCCACATGCTTGAGTAATAGTTTGATGGAGATAGAAATCTAAGTTGAAAATATTTTACTTCAGAATTTCGCAACATCATTTTATTGTCTTCCAGCTTTGGGAAGCCATTTACGTTCTCGATCTTTGTGTGAGTCTCTCTCCCTCTTTCTTTCTTGCCTTTTCTGTTCCCTGCCTCCATTGTTAAGATCCTTTCTTCGTCCCTGTTGTTCTGAAATTTCACGGTGATGTCTCTTAGTGTAGTTATTTTTTCATACATTGTTCTGGGCACTCAGAGGGTCCTTTCAGTCTAGAAACTCGTGACCCCCCTGTTGAAATTGTTTGACACTAGTTCTCTGATCATTTCTTTCCTCAGTACTTTTCCAGTCTCTTTCCAGAACTCCTCATTAAGTAGATACTGGAGCTCTCGAACTAATCCTCTCGTTTCCTCATCTTTTATCTCCTATTTCCAGCTTCCTACTGCTTCTGCTTTTGGAGAGATTTCCTGACTTAGGTCTGTCTTCAGCTCTCACCAGTTGCTTGAACATACTAGTTAACCTTGCTGCTCCAGCTGTCATATGGGGTTAATGATGGTTCTTACTGTGGAGGGCTGTCGTTCAGAGTTGGTGTGTCTAGAGCATGACACACAGTAATACTACATTGCAGCGGTCAGTGCCCAGCTCCTGTTGCTGCTACAATTTTGTTTTCTTCTTTGCTGTCTTATTTTCCATTTTAAGAATTTTTTTTCTGGCTTTCTTTTATAGCAACCTTTTTCTTTTCTTTTCCTTTCTTGATTGAAATTTTATTGGTTGTTTTTGAGGATTAGTACACAAATATTTCAGTTTGTTCACAATTTGTAACATGTGTAACAAGCATCTGAAAAACCATGTAGTTGGGAGTTATATTAAGAGCATATCAAATGCCAGTATCTTCAAAAGTTGATAAACTGTTAAATTGTAAGTCCCACTGATTCACAATTTTGCATCATATACCTATTCAGATTTTCAGTCTTTCACAGCATATTAGCAGTTACCAGGAGAATGGACTGCCATGACTAGAGGAGTTACAGAGAGCAGGCAGTTCTGACAGGCAGACCCAAGATCAAGAAGTTGTTTTCTTGAGGAAACAATTTTACTGAAAAAAAAAATGAGAACAGAAATTATTTTAAATGTTAAAGGCATATTAAGTGCACACCTGGGGCTCCCAAGTTGTCATTTAGTATGCTGTGTATAATAGGAAATGAAAAGGACCCCCCTCCGTGGCATGTTGACCTGACACCCAAGACAGTCAAAGCATCCGGTACTCAATATTCTGCTATTTCAGGTTGTATCGAAAAATAAGCAACAGCAGATGATTCACCACTCAAAAAAAAAAAAAACATTTACCCTTGAAGGATTGTATATAGTGGGATTCCCGCCTTAAAAATGTTTCTAGAACTGCTTTTTTTTTTTTTTTTAAACCCTGTGTTTACAAAATAGCTGGTAACTATTCCTCCGCATTTCTCACAAAGTGAGACAGGGACCTCTAAGACTTGGTGTGTAACCCCCCGCAGCGGTGGCCCCCTTCTCTCCTGCTTCATCAGAGGCTGGACTCTCCTCTCTCAGTTCTCCATTTTCTGCAGGTAAACCTTCTTTAGTTTCTTGGTTTTGGTGAGCCACTGTGGCCTGTTTTCCTTTGCTCCCTTGTTCTTTTTTCTTTTATTTTTGTCTGAAGAGTTACCTTTTCCCGTTTTGTCTTTGTTTCCACTTTTGCAGGAGCAGGTTTAGCTGAACAGGATGGAGCTGCACGGCAGATTTTACTTGTCTCATGGATGTGGTAGTTTGTCCTTTCTTAGTGAGGGTGATAAGTCCAGTTTCTTGCTCTTTAGTTTTCTTTTGCTGCTTCCATAGATGCTGTTTTATCCAAATTCCTTTTTGCCTCTTTTAGTTCCTTTATTCTATAAGGAATATTTTTCTCAAATGGCTAATGATCCTTATTGTTGGCTCACATTTTTAAAATGAAGCACTTAAAACTGAAAGCAAAAACGAACATGTTTGGTACAGGAGTCTTGTCAGCGTCCAGTCTGATCTCGCTTTGGGGTGATTAGATGGGCACCTACACACTTTGTTTGGAGAGTGCCCCAGATGGCAGTATTCACAGGTTTCTTTTCTGGGTCCGTTCAGGGTTTCTAAGCAAGAATTCTTCAGTGTGGTGGTGGGGGTACTTCATGCCTTGTCTGCAATATTTTCAAAGCTGTGGTACAAGGTGAGGGTTTGGGGTTCAATACTTCATGTCCCTCATTGCACTCTGAAGAGTGGGGGCTCCCTCCTCACTGTGAAGCTGTTCTGTGTCTGGTCTGGGGCTTGGTGGCCACGCTTTCCCCACAGGGGCATAACGAGGTGGTGGTCGAGGGTGAGCCACATGGCTGCATGACAGGTGCTCAGCCAGCCCCTGGTTTTCAGTGTGTTTCTCAGCCCGGCCTCTGCAGGACTGCGGGATCTAGCACTGAGCCCTTCCAGGGCTCCGGGGTGGCGGTGAGCGTATTTCTCAGTGGTGTTCCCCTCCATAGTCATTTGGAGCTCGGCTCTGTTCTTTATGCTGAGTCAGTTTCCTCTCCTCCATCTGCTTTCCATCTTCCTAGAGTTTGTTAGTATTTGGGATCCGCTGTCATCTCCTTGACTACTATTTTTGCCCTTGTGGATTTGTACTTTTTTTTTTAATCCTTTACTCATACTTAAATGTGATTTGTTGAAGAAATAGAGATAATAACTGCCTGTACTTGCTATATTTAACTGGAAGTCAGGTAAAGTATTACTAGTAAATCAAATTACAGTTGTTCACTGATAGATTGAAGATACTTCGTAAATATCCATTCATCCATATAACAAGTATTTAATGAGTGCCTACTGTGTGCTAGGCCTCATTCTGGTTTTTAAGATACTTTCCTCGCATGAAAACTCTATTCTGTTGGGAAATAACCAACATCTAAACAAACAAAAATTGTCAAGAGAGCGGTAAGTGCTCTAAAGAGAAGTGAAGAGACAGGAAGTGGTAAAGAGTAGTCCTGTCTAAGCACCTTCAGGGAAGCCTTCTCTTAGAAGGTTGCACTTAAATGGAGACCTGAGTGGCGTGAGAGAGCGATTCATCTGTGAGTACTGGGGCGTGGCGCCAAGCGGCCCAGGTGCGGGAGAGGGAGCATGCTTAGCGCAGTGGAGGAGCCATGCAGAGGCCTGTGCGGCAGGACCTCATGGTGGGGACAGAAGTGGTGGGAGATGAGATGAGTTCCGTGGGCCGTGCTGGAGAATTTGTATTTTCTTTTCTCTGTATTGGAGAGTCATTGGAGAGTCTGAGCAGGAGGTTGGCCTGTCTTTGAAGGTTGTAGCGGGAGCATGCTGATCATGCAAACCGGCACTCAGACCCTGATCTGACAGACCAGTCTCTTCCTTGAGGGTGGGTGCTTTGAAGCGCTTCCCGCTTTGAAACCGTTGCTACCCACAGTCCCTGCTGTGGATGTACCTGTGTGGCCACGTCCATAACACATTACCCTGGTCTTGATTCAGCCAACCTGTATTCCTGGTGGACTGATTAAGCTGATAAGATTCCTACTCTTAAGAATTAGAAAGCAAGCATTTTTGTTTTTACATGAAATATGCGTCTCTGAAAAACCTTGTGTTCTCCACAGTAAAAGTAACAGAACTTATAGGGAAAAAAGCATTCACAATGGCTCAGAGCACTAACAAAAATAATAATCCTAGTAAAAATGCTAATATACTTAAGCCATTGCTAAGTCACTTCAGTCGTGTCTGACTCGGTGTGACCCCATAGACGGCAGCCCACCAGGCTCCCCCGTCCCTGGGATTCTCCAAGCAAGAACACTGGAGTAGGTTGCCATTTCCTTCTCCAACGCATGAAAGTGAAAAGTGAAAGTGAAGTCGCTTGGTAGTGTCGATTCTTAGCAACCCCACGGACTACAGCCTTCCAGGCTCCTCCATCCATGGGATTTTCCAGGCAAGAGCACTGGAGTGGGGTGCCATTGCCTTCTCCAATAATTAAGCCATTAAATCCCTAATAATCAAACATTAGAGTAAGCATAGGATTTTGTCTTAAAAACAAGGTGAAAGTAACTTTATGGTAGAGGATACAAGGGAGGGTTCAGTTCAGTTCAGTCTCGCTCAGTGGAGTCCAACTCTTTGTGACCCCATGAACCGCAGCATGCCAGGCCTCCCTGTCTATCACCAACTCCCAGAGTTTACCCAAACTCATGTCCATCGAGTCGGTAATGCCATCCAGCCATCTCATCCTCTGTCATCCCCTTCTCGTCCTGCCCCCAATCCCTCCCAGCATCAGGATCTTTTCCAATGAGTCAGCTCTTCACATGAGGTGGCCAAAGTGTTGGTGTTTCAGCTTCAGCATCAGTCCTTCCAATGAACACCCAGATCTCCTTTAGGATGGACTGGTTGGATCTCCTTGCAGTCCAAGGGACTCTCAAGAGTCTTCTCCAACAACACAGTTTTAAAGCATCCATTCTTCAGCGCTCAGCTTTCTTCACAGTCCAACTCTCACATCCATACATGACCACAGGAAAAACCATAGCCTTGACTAGACAGACCTTTGTTGGCAAAGTAATGTCTCTGCGTTTCAATATGCTATCTAGGTTGGTTATAACTTTCCTTCCAAGGAGTAAGCGTCTTTTAATTTCCTGGCTGCAATCACCATCTGCAGTGATTTTGGAGCCCCAAAAATAAAGTTTGACACTGTTTCCACTGTTTCCCCATCTATTTCCCATGAAGTGATGGGACCAGATGCCATGATCTTTGTTTTCTGAATGTTGAACTTTAAGCCAAGTTTTTCACTCTCCTCTTTCACTTTCATCAAGAGGCTTTTTAGTTCCTCTTTGCTTTCTGCCATAAGGGTGGTGTCATCTGCATATCTGAGGTTATTGATATTTCTCCCAGCAATCTTGATTCCAGCTTGTGCTTCTTCCAGCCCAGCATTTCTCATGATGTACTCTGTATATAAGTTAAATAAGCAGGGTGACAATATACAGCCTTGACGTACTCCTTTTCCTATTTGGAACCAGTCTGTTCCATGTCCAGTTCTAACTGTTGCTTCCTGACCTGCATAAGGGGGGCGGGGGTTAGAGATGGTGAATTACTGCACGGATGCATAGGGAGAACCATGCGATGGGCTTTTCCAAGACACAGAGCACATGGCCAGAATGAAACTACCGAAGAACTTGGTGTGAATAGGTCTCGTGCACAAGGCTGAATTTCTGTTGGTTTCGATGCCAGTGTGCTTTGCATTCTGTGGTGTTTACACTGTGCTATAGAATAGAATGTGTTAAGGAATTGAAAGCAGTCACTTTTGAGTCATTGTGATTTCAACTCTTGTATCCCCACCATTTCTCTGTTTACAGTTTTGTAGAATCAAAATCACATTACGGAAATAACCTTGCAACAGAACATACTTTGCTAACAGTGGTACTGTTGAATCCTTACTGTGTGCCAGGTGTTGTTAAACTCTGTGTGTGTTATCATTTTACTTAATCTTAATGTCTGTGAAATGGTGCTCTCAATTTTCATAGTTAAGACCCAGTAGAGAGTTAAATACATGTTTACTGGTACATGATCAGTAAAAGATTACATTAGACTCTGGAGTTAGAAGACCATACAGCTTCAGGTCTTGAGTTGATGCTACATGCAAGGCCAGGTTGTTGGGGAACGTAGAAGCAGAGAAAGCTAGTCCTCCAAGAGAAGCTAGAGAGTGATCAGACTCTCAGAAAAATGCCAAGGAAAATGGGCAGGTAGCCTCAGAAAGATGGAGAGAGAAGCTGCCTCACAGCTCTCCACTTTGCAAATAGCGTGGTCATGCATCCTGAGAGACTGGGCTCTGTGAGTGTCTTTCCAGCAAGTATTCCCCCAAGCAGGTTAGTGTGTCATTGGTAACCAGTCACAGATAGAAGCACCCAGAACCTCCCAGTACTACTTGACATGTGTCTGGCATGTCACATTTCAGAGGTATACACTGCGGTTTTCTGTAAGTAGATTAATGTGACTCATTTTCCCCATGAAATCGAATAAGTTATCTGTTGGGGTTCAAGCACATGGCTCTCAGATATACACGCGGATTGGTTTTGGGTGGGGAAGGCGCTGTGGAGACAGTGGGAACGCCAGGAAAGGAGGAGGAGGGCTCCGGTTCCTTCATTTCCTCTCGGTGAAGCTATGCATTTATGTATTTATTCTGCTGCTGGTAGTCACTTGGATTGTTTAAAGCGAAAAGTGAAGTCACTCGGTCATGTCTGACTCTTCGCGACCCCACGGCCTGGAGCCCACCACGCTCCTCCGTCCATGGGATTTTCCAGGCAGGAACACTGGAGTGGGTTGCCGTTTGCTTCTCCAGGGGCTCTTCCCGACCCGGGGATGAAACCTGGGGTGCAGGCAGACGCTTTACTGTCTGAGCCACCAGGATTGTTATCGCGCCCCTTTTGGGAGTGACAGGATGGGGGTGGCATTGGTGATGCGTGTGTCTTTGGTGCACGTGGGCACGAGCTGCTTTAGGTTCACGGTGATACTGTAGGCTTGCTTGGTTGTGCGGAGGCTCCCGGTCAGCTCCAGGAGGCCGTACCACACGGTGCAGTCCCATCAGCGCTGGTTGGATGAGAGCAGCTGACGCTCAACGTTCTTGCTGCTGTGTGGTAGGATCTCACCGGTCAGGTAGGTATGAAATTCTTGGCCAACGTGGCTTTATGTTGCCGCATTTATTAATGACATTGAACACAATTTTATATTTTTATGGGTGCCTCATTTTTTGAAATTGTGTTCGTAAATGTATTTGTGTTTTCACTTGTCTTCTCATTAGTAGGAATTCTTTATAGATTCATGATGTCAATCTTTTTTGCTTATATGTTTTGTGAGCATACTCTCAGCTCATGGCTTACCTTTTTATTCTCTTCATGATATTGTATATTCATCAGTCTTTTCCTTTGTAGTTTTCACTCCTTGTATCTTGTTTATGAAATTCATCCTTACCCCACGGTTCAGTGGTTAACTTGTCTATTGAAGATTTAGTTTTGCCTTTTAGAGTTTAGGCCTTTGGGCCTCCTGGAATTGGCATTTAAGTGTCATATGAAGTTTTATAATAAGGATCAGATTTCCTTCACTTTGTTCTTGGCCTTTCAGATGGTTGTGAATATCTGTGGTCCTTTTCACCTTCAACATATATTTTAAAGTTAATTTGTTAGGTTATACATATAAGAAACAAAAAGCCTGTTGGCTGTTTAAAATTGGAATTGCATTTGCTTCATGAATGAATTTAGAGAGAATTTATATCTTTTTAAAAAGTGATTTTCTTTGTTTTGGCTATGCCAGGTCTTTGTTGCTGTGCAGGCTTTTTCTCCGGCTGTGGCAGGTGCGGCCTCTCTTGTTGCGAAGCACGGGCCTCAGTAGTTGCAGCTCCTGGCTCTAGAGCACAGGCTCAGCAGTCGTGGCACGCAGGCTTAGCTGCTCTGTGGCACGTGGGATTTTCTTGGACTGTGGATTGAACCGCATCTCTTGCATTGGCAGGTCAATTCTTTATGAGCCACCAGGGAAGTTGAAGAATTATATTTTGATGGCACAGAGTCTTATAATCCATACATGTAGCAAATTTTTCCATTTATTTAGGTTTTTAATTTGTTCTGCTGAAATGCAGCATAATTTTCATGTGATTTGTTTCCCAGTACTTAATGTTCTTTGATGCTATTTGAAAAGAGCATACTAAAGTTTTGTTTTCCAGCTCTGCTGGTATATAGAGATCTTGTCTATAGATATGGTTTAAATCCAGCAATCTCTTATTTTTTATAGGGATTGCATTTTTTAAAATTTATTTTATATTGGAGTGTAGTTAATAATGTGTTAGTTTTAGATGTACAGCAGAGTGATTCAGTTATGCCTATACATGTATCTCTTCTTTTTCAAATTCTTTTCCCATTTAGGTTATTACAGAATATTGAGCCAAGTTTCCTGTGCTATATAGTAGATACTTGTTGACTATCTATTTTAAATATAGTGGTATGTACCTGTCAATCCCAGGCTCCCAATTTATTCCCCGTCCCACCTTTTCCCTGGGTAAACCATAAGTTTGCTTTCTAAGTCCGTGCGTCTGTTTCTGTTCTGTAAATTAGCTCATTTGTATCCTTTTTTCTTAAATTTTGGCCATTATATTATGGCTGTCTTTCTCTGACTTCACTTAGTATGATAATCTCTAGGTCCATCCATGTTGCTACAAATGGCATTCAGTTCAATTCAGTCGCTCAGTCGTGTCCTGCCTCTTTGTGACCCCATGGACTGCAGCATGCCAGGCTTCCCTGTCCATCACCAACTCCTGGAGCTCAAAATTGTGTCCATCGAGGCGGTGATGCCATCCAGCCATCTCAGCCTCTGTCGTCTCCTCCTCCTAGGCTCAATCTTTCCCAGCATCAGGGTCTTTTCCAAAGAGTCAGTTCTTTGCATCAGATAGCCAGAGTATTGGCGTTTTAGCTTCAGCAGCATCCTTCCAATGAATATTCAGGACTGATCTCCTTTAGAATGGACTGGCTGGATCTCCTTGCAGTGCAAGGGACTCTGAAGAGTTTTCTCCAACACTACAGTTCAAAAGCATCAATTCTTTGGCACTCAGCTTTCTTTATAGTCCAACTCTCATGTCCATACATGACTACTGGAAAAACCATAGCTTTGACTAGATGGACTTTTGTTGGCGAAGTAATGTCTCTGCTGTCTATTTACTGCTGTCTAGGTTGGTCATCAGAGAAGGCAATGGCACCCCACTCCAGTACTCTTGCCTGGAAAGTCCCATGGACGGAGGAGCCTGGTGGGCTGCAGCCCAAGGGGTCGCTGGGACTTGGACGCGACTTCACTTTCACTTTCACTTTTCACTTTCATGCATTGGAGGAGGAAATGGCAACCCACTCCAGTGTTCTTGCCTGGAGAATCCCAGGGATGGGGGACCCTGGTGGGCTGCTGTCTCTGGGGTCGCACAGAGTCGGACACGACTGAAGCGACTTAGCAGCAGCAGCAGCAGGTTGGTCATAGCTTTTCTTCCAAATGGCATTATTTCATTCTATTTAATGGGTGAGTAATGCTGCATTGGATGTATGTGCCACACCTTCTTTATCCATTCCTCTGTTGATGGACATTCAGGTGGTCTCCATGTCTTGGCTATTGTGAACAGCACTGCACTGAGCACTGGGGTGCATGGATCCTTTCAAACCATAGCTTTCTGAAGATACATGTGCAGGAGTGGAGTTGCTGAATCATATGTTAGCTCTATTTTTTTTTTTTTTTTTTTAAGGAACTTCCGTACAGTTCTCCCCAATGGTTATATTAATTTACATTCCCACCAACAGTGCAGGAGGGTTCCCTTTTCTCCACACTCGCTCCAACATTTACTGTTTATAGACTTTTAATCATGGCCATTTTGACTGATGTGAGGTGATACCTCATTGTAGTTCTTTTTGAAATTTTTTAAATTAAAAATATTTATTTTTAATTGAAGGATAATTGCTTTACAATATTATGTTGGCTTTTGCCATATATCAACATGACTCAGTCATCGGTGTACATGTGTCCCCTCCCTCTTGGACCTTGCTCCCGCCTCCCACCCCGACCGCATCTTACCCCTCCAGATTGTCACAGAGCACCGATTTGAGCTCCCTGAGTCATACAGCAAATCCCTGGCTGTCTGTGTTACACATGGCAGTGTGCATGTTTCCATGCTACTCTCCGTTCGTCCCCCCCCTCCTTCCCCGCGCCGTCCCCCACACGTCCACCAGTCTGTTTATCAGCACCATCTTGCCAGATTCCTGGATGTGCATTAATATATGATACTCGCTTTTCTCTTTGACTTACTTCACTCTGTATAAACAGGCTCCAGGTTCACCCACCTCCCTAGAACTGACTCGAGCGCCTTTTGGTGGCTTAGTAATACCCCACCCCATATATGTGGTGCGTGCTCTTGATCTGCCCACCTGCCGATGGACACCCAGGTTGCCCCCGTGTCCTGCTGTAGTGAATGGTGCTGCTGCGAGCATGGGGCTGCGCGTGTCTTTGCAGCTGTGGTTTTATCATGGTGCATGCCCAGTAGTGGGACTGTGGGGTCACAGGCTGGGTTTATTCCCAGTTTTTTAAGCAGTCTCCATACTGTTCTCCATAGTGGCTGTATCTATTTACAGTCCTACCAGCAGCGCAGGAGGGTTCCCTTTTCTCCACGCCCTCTGCCTTCTGACCTGTGTGCGGTGGTACCTCATTATAGCTTTCATTTCCATTTCTCTAATAATTAATGGTATTGAACATCTTTTCACGTGTACCTTAGCCATTGGTATGTCTTTGGAGAAATGTCTGTTTAGGTCTTCTGGCAGCTTTTTCATTGTTTTTTTTTTTTTTTTTTTTTTAATATTGAGCCTCATAGCTGTTGGTAAATTTTGGAGATTAATCTCTTATGGGTCACATGGTTTGCAGATGTTTTTTCCTGTTCTGTGGGTTGTTTTTGTTTACGGTTTTGCTATGCAAAGGCTTTTAGGTTTAATAAGGTCTCATTTTAAAATTTTTTGTTTTTATTTTCATAACTCTGGGAGAGTTCTATCTCTATTAATTCTAATGGTTTCACTATATGTTCATTTTAATTTTTTTTTTCCAGTCCTTATGTTTTTGTCTTGCCTTTCTGTCCTGGCTAGAATCTCCAGTACAGAGTGTAACAGAAGTGGTGGGAGCAGGCAGTGTTGTCTTGTTCCTCGTCTTACAGAAATGCTTTCAACAAGGCCTTCTCTTCCATGCCTAGTTAGAAAAAAACTCAGATTCAGCAGATGTTGCGTTTTTAATCACTTTTTAAAAAATATACTAAAATGCGATCTCTCTCTTTTAATCAGTTAAGCTCATCTTGATTCTGGGGTTTTTGTTATTCAGTTGCTAAGTTGTGTCCAGTTCTTCGAGACTGGACTATAGCAAGCCATGCTACATGCTACAGATTATGGGGTTAATCCCAATCTAATCATGATTCGCACATACATTTTAAATTCAGTTTGCTAATGTTTTGTGTAGGAATTTTCCATCTGTGTTCATGAGAAGACTGACTTTAAATTTTCTTAAGTTTTGTAATCAGGGTTATGCTAGCTTCATAAAAGGAGTTGGAAGGAGAGTCCCTCCATTTCTACTTTCTGTAATAATTGATGTAAAATTTAAATTATTTGGTCCTTGAATGCTTACAGAACTCATCAGTAAAACTTCCAGGGCTTAGAAAAGTTTTAAACTACTGATTTAATTTCTTTAATGGTTAAAAGGCTATTCAGATTTTTTTTTTTTTGGTAATTGACTTTCAGTTTTAGTAAGTTACGTTTTTCTAAGAATTTGACTTCAAGTTTTCACATTTATTGGCATATAGCTACTCAGAATAACTGTGTTTTATATTTTTAATGTTTGAAGCATCTCTAGTTATAGCTTATTTTCATTCCTAAGATTATATTATTTGTGTCATCTCCCCTTTTTTCTTGATTGATTTTACCGGAGAGTTGTTTTTACAACTTTACATGTGCTTATGTCATTCATGTTACATCTTTGATGAAGTACCCGTTCAAATCTTTTGACTTTTTTCTTTGCTGTTGAGTTGTTCGCTTTCTTACTCTTGAGTTTGACAGTTCTTTATATATTCTAGATACATCTTCTCTATTAGATAAGTGGTTTCCAAATATTTTCTCCCAATCTGTGACTTTTCATTCTTTTAGCAGTGTCTCTTGAAGAGCAGAATCTTTTTTTTATTTTGATGAAGTCTAATTTATCTCTTTTTAATATTATAAGTCATGCTTTTGATATTGTATCTAAAAATCTTTACCTAACCCATGGTCATAAAGATTTTCTCCTGCATTTTCTCTAGAAATTTTATAGCTGCTAGGCTTTACATTTATAATTTTCTTTTTGTTGTTGTTGTTATTTTAACTTAGTCACAATATAATAAAATCTGGTCTGTATGATAACCAATTTTGGATTGTTGTTGTTTTTTTCCTGAGTTTGGTGAAAACAAAAGCAATATCTGGGCCATTTGTGTTTTTTTTCAAAAAATTCCAAGATAATTCTGATATACATCTGGATTTTAAAAAGTGGTTATAGGTTTTCTGTTAAATGATAGTTTTCAGTTCAGTCACTCAGTCTTGTCCGACTCTTTGCAACCCCATGAATTGCAGCACACCAGGCCTCCCTGTCCATCACCAACTCCCGGAGTTCATTCTAACTCATGTCCATCAAGTCGGCGATGCCATCCAGCCATCTCATCCTGTCGTCCCCTTCTCCTCCTGCCCCCAATCCCTCCCAGCATCAGAGTCTTTTCCAATGAGTCAACTCTTCACATGAGAATGGGAAAGACAAGAGATCTCTTCAAGAAAATTAGAGATACCAAGGGAACATTTTATGCAAAGATGGGCTTGATAAAGGACAGAAATGGTATGGACCTAACAGAAGCAGAAGATATTAAGAAGAGGTGGCAAGAATACACAGAAGAACTGTACAAAAAAGATCTTCACGACCCAGATAATCACGATGGTGTGATCACTGACCTAGAGCCAGACGTCCTGGAATGTGAAGTCTAGTGGGCCTTAGAAAGCATCACTACGAACAAAGCTAGTGGAGGTAATGGAATTCCAGTGGAGCTATTTCAAATCCTGAAAGATGATGCTGTGAAAGTGCTGCACTCAATATGCCAGCAAATTTGGAAAACTCAGCAGTGGCCACAGGACTGGAGAAGGTCAGTTTTCATTCCAATCCCAAAGAAAGGCAATGCCAAAGAATGCTCAAACTGCTGCACAATTGCACCCATCTCACACACTAGCAAAGTAGTGCTCAAAATTCTCCAAGCCAGGCTTCAGCAATACATGAACTGTGTTCAAGCTAGTTTTAGAAAAGGCAGAGGAACTAGAGATCAAATTGCCAACATCCACTGGATCATCAAAAAAGCAAGAGAGTTCCAGAAAAAATTGTAGTTTTAGTGATAAAGAATTCTGTTATTTTCTGTTGACCAGTCATGATACAATTATTGTATTAAGCAAAAATCACAATAGTGGAAGATGTTAATCAGTTTTCACAGTCAGTAGCCAAATAAAAAATAAAAGGTCACTGCACTTGCAAGCCATGAATAACCTAACAAAATAAATACATAGAATTTGGGGTGTTAAGTAGAGTGGTGTGATAAGGGAAAGTGCAGACATGAACGTGTTTTTATCTCCTCAGCCAGTCTCTGTCTTCTGGTTCATGCATTTACTCCAGTTACATTTAAAGTAATAAGTGATATGTATGTCCCTTTTACCATTTTCTTAATAGTTTTGGGTTTATTTTGTGTAGGTCTTTCCCTTGTGTTTCCTGCTTAGAGAAGTTCCTTTAGTATTTGTTGTAGAGCTGGTTTGGTGGTGCTGAATTCTCTCTTAACTTTTGCTTCTCTGGAAAGCTTTTGATTTCTCCATCAAATCTGAGTGAGAATCTTGCTGGGTAGAGTATTCTTAGTTGTAGGTTCTTCTCTTTCATCCCTTTATACATAGATACAGATATACTTGATATATCTTGCCATTCCCTTCTGGCTTGTAGAGTTTCTGTTGGGAAATCAGCTGATAACATTATGGGAGTTCCCTTGTATGTCATTTGTTGTTTTTCCCTTGTTGCTTTTGGTATTTTATCTTTGTCTTTAATTTTTGTCAGTTTGATTCCTGTGTGTCTCAGTGTGTTCCTCCTTGGGCTTATTCTGCCTGGGACTCTCTTACTTCCTGAACTTGGTTGACTGTTGCTTTTTCCATGTTAGGGAAGTTTTCAGCTATTACCTCTTCAACTATTTTCTCGGGGCCTTTCTCTCCCTCTTCCTTCTGGGATCCCTATAATGCGAATGTTGGTGCCTTTAATGTTGTCCCAGAGCTCTCTTCAGCTGTCTTTTTTTCCCCCTTTCATTCTTTCTTCTGCATTCTGTTCTGCTGCAGTGATCTCCACCGCTCTGTCCTCCAGGCCATATATCCACTCTTCTCCCTTGGTTATCCTGCTGTTGATTTCTTCTAGTATTTTATTCATCTGTTTGTTAGTTCATTCTTGTAGGTTTTTGGTAAACATTTTTTGCATTTTCTCCATTGTTTTCCTGAGATCCCGGATCATCTTCACTATTATTATTCTGAATTCTTTTTCTGGAAGATTGCCTATCTCCACTTTATTTGGTTGTTTTTCTGGGGTTTTATCTTGCCCCTTCATCAGGGACATAACTTTTTGCTTTTTCATCCTGATTAACTTTCTGTAATGTGATTTTTGCTCTAGCCATTGTAGGATTGCAGTTCTTCTTGCTTCTTCTGTCTGCCCTCTGATGGAGGGGTTTGTGTAAAGTTCCAGATGGGAGGGACTGGGGAAAACTGTGTCTGCTCTGGTGGCAGGGCTGTGCCAGTGAAGCTTTAATCCTGTGTCAGCCGACGGGTGGAGTCATCCCCCTCCCTCTTGGTAGCTTCAGTCAGTTCAGTCGCGTCCGACTCTCTGCGACCCCACGCTCCGTAGCACAGCAGGCCTCCCTGTCCATCACGAACTCCTGGAGCTTGCTCACACTCATATCCATCCAGTCGGTGGTGCCATCCAGCCGTCTCATTCTCTGTCATCCCGTTCTCCTCCTGCCCTCAATCTTTCCCAGCATCAGGGTCTTTAGCAGTGAGTCAGCTCTTGGTGTCAGGTGGCCATAGTATTGGTGTTTCAGCTTCAGCATCAGTCCTTCCAATGAATATTCAGGACTGATCTCCTTTAGGATGGACTAGTTGGATCTCCTTGTAGCCCAAGGGTCTCTCAAGAGTCTTCTCCAACACCACAGTTCAAAAGCATCAGTTCTTCAGTGCTCAGCTTTCTTTATAGTCCCAACTCTCACATCCATACATGACTACTGGAAAAACCATAGCCTTGACTAGATGGACCTTTGTTGGCAAAGTAATGTCTCTGCTTTTGAATATGCTGTCTAGGTTGGTCATAGCTTTCCTTCCAAGGAGCAAGTGTCTTAATTTCATGGCTGCAATCACCATCTGCAGTGATTTTGGAATCCAAGAAAATAAAGGCTGTCTCTGTTTCCATTGTTTCCCCATCTGTTTGCCATGAAGTGATGGGACCGGATGCCATGATCTTAGTTTTTTGAATGTTGAGTTTTAAGCCAGCCGTTTCCAGCTCTCCTCTTTCCCTTTCATTAAGAGCCCCTTTAGTTCTTCTTCGCTTTCTGCCATAAGGGTGGTGGTAGTTGTTTAGCCTGAAGCAGCCCAGCCCTGGGTCTGTGGGCTCTATGGTACAGTTAGTGGCAACCTCCAAGAGGGCTTCACACCAAGGGGCCCCTTCCCCACCTGCTGCTGCCAGTGCTCCCTCCCCCATGGCGAGCCCCTGTGACCCACGCCTGCACAGGAGACCCTCCAACACTAGCAGGTAGGTCTGGTTCAGTCTCCTGTGGGGTCACTGCTCCTTTCCCCTGGGTCTTCTTTCCCCCAGTCCTGTGTAAGTCCTGTAATCAAATCTCAGTAGCCTTCAAAGTCAGATTCCCTGGGGATTCCCAGTCCCTTTTTTGGAGCCCCAGGCTGGGAAGCCTGACGTGGGGCTCAGAACCTCTCCAACAGTGGGAGGACTTCCTTGGTATCATCACTCTCCAGTTTGTGGGCTGGCCACCCGGCGGGTATGGGATTTGATTTTTAACGTGCTCGCACCCTCCTTCCTTCTTTGCTGCGGCTTCGTCTTTGTCTCTGGGTGTGGGGCACCTTTTTGGTGGGTTCCAGTGCCCCGTCGGGCTGCCCACCATAGCTGCACTTGTGGGGCTCTCGCAGGAGGGGCACACATCCCTCTACTCGGCCACCTTGAACCCTTGTGGGGCTCTCGCAGGAGGGGCACACATCCCTCTACTCGGCCACCTTGAACCCGACGCCCTGGGGTTTTGAAATTGGTTTATTTTCAGTTTGCTCTGGTACTTTCCAGGCGTTTCCCCAAGTATTTATGTTCATGTATATGTAACTAGAAATATATAGATTTTTAAAATTTAATGTATTTTAAATTATTTAAATTTAATGGAGTCACACTAGATAGATTTATTGTTCTACAGATTGCTTTAACTGTCAACGGTGATATATGTAATTCTTTTACTATCATATTGTATTACATAAGTTACAGCTGTATTTTTTTTTTTAGCCCCTCTTCTTAGAAGCACATTTAAGTTGCTTCCACACTTTCTCAAACATAAATAGTGCTGCAGCAGACATCTTTGTCTTTGTTGCCTTCTGGACTCACTTGTGGGTATATTTCTCTAGGCTGGAAGCAGAATTGCTGAATTAAAAGCTATCTAAGTGGCAGACAGAACTTTAATGTGAAAAGATACAAGCACCTCACTGTTCATAGTAGCCCGTTTACAGTAGCCAAGCCATGGAAGTGAGCTCAGTGCCCACTGAAGATGAATGGATAAAGAAGTGGTGCATGTATACTGTGAAAGATGAGCCATAAAATAGAGTGAAATATACTGTCTGTAGCAAGATGGATGGACCTAAAGATTACCATAGTAAGCGACCTAAGTCAGAAACACAGGGTGGCATTACTTTATGTGAAATCTAAAATATGACAGACATGAGCTAGTCTACAAAACTGAAACGGACTCAGACATGGAGAACAGACCTACGGTTGCCGGGGGGAGGGGAGGGGAGGGAAGGGTAGGGAGTTTGGGACTAGAAGGTGCAGAGTGTTATATGTCGGATGCATAAATAACATGGTTCTGTGGTATAGCACAGGGAAATACACCAGTATCCTATGATAAATTGTGGTGAAAGGAATATGAAAAAGAGCATATATGTGTAGCCGAATCACTGCTGTGTCGCAGAAATTAACACTGTAAATCAACTGTACTTCAACAAATTTTTTTAAAAAGCTATCTGGTTGGAATTTTATCTTCCAAGTTGTTTCTTTTCCTTTTTAAAGTTTTTTTTCTTAATCATGCATTCTTATATGCAAAAAGTAGCTGGGTCAGTGATCAGCTCAGTTAATTCAGCAAGCATTCATTGAGGACATACTGTGGGACTCTTCCCTCTTGGGGGTTTCATTTCTTTCCAACTCAGCCCCCTCTATTTATTGCAGTATTTTAAAATCAACCTTTTATTACACCAGAATGATGTTCAATTCATATACAAATAACTTTTAAAAAAAACATTAATATAGTACAGTAACTATATTCAACAGAAATAAAAGGAAGGCAGTTTATGGCGAAGGCAGTATTCTATGTAGCGCTTAGGCGCAGCTGTCACAGAAGATAGAACGGACAGTCCAGATGGTTGCATGTACTTAAGTAACCTGTGACTTAAGAGTAGTAAGAAGATGAAGCATTTTGGGATTTGGAATAAGATTAGTGTTAGAATAAGTGGTGCAAGAGGAAAAGAGGTGATCAGAAGGTGAGGACGTGTGTTGTCTTTGTAGAAGAGCTGCAGCTTGTGGAGAAGCGTCTTGTCAAAATAATTCCCTCTGCTGTCTCAGAAGAGAACGGTGATGATCTATACCAGAAAATGTCTCCTTTCTTAAAACCTCACTGCATTTGAGGTGTATACGTTTAGTATCTGAAACTTTCAAAAGACTTTGGAGACCATATTTGTTCATTGGTTGCAGGACTGGAGGCTTTGAAACCTTTTTGTCTGCCAAAACATAAAATACAGAAAATCCTAAACATCTTACATAGGGAAAAAGAGCATTTTACTGAGGATTGTAGTTTTAACACTGCACTTGATTTCCTCAAGAAACTTGTAATAGAAATGCTGGGTTTTTTTTTATTATACTACATTGCATTTGTATTTATTGCCTCATTTAATCCTCCCAATATCTGTGAGGAAAGTGATATTAACCTCAAATGAGTAGACAGAGTCTTAGAACAAGTACAGGACTTACCCAAAGGCATCCAAACAGGAGCCGGCAGAGTGAGATGTTTCCAGGGTGCTGGCTGCCCAGTGAGATAATTGCATTTAGATCATAGTTACAGAAACACAGAGCCTCGTTAAAGTTCAGTAGCAGTTCTTTAATAGATAAGGAGATTGAGGAGTATTTTTTTACAGCAGTTTTTAAAACTTTTTATTGGAGTATAGTTGATGTACAATGCTGTGTTAGTTCTGCTTCACAGCAAAGTGAATCAGCTATATATATACATACAGATTTTTTTCCCCATATTGGTCGTTACAGATTATCGAGTAGGTATACAGCAGCTCCTTACTGTTATCTATTTTGTATCTCTTTTATGTGTAAATAATTTGTATGTGTCAGTCCCAATCTCCAGGTTTATCCCTCTCTCCACTTTCCCCCTTAATAACCGTAAGTCTGTTTTCAATAACTGTAAGTCTATTTCTGTTTTGTAGGTAAGTTCATTTGTATCATTTTTTTAAAAATTTGATTCTACATATGCATTGGAGAAGGAAATGGCAACCCACTCCAGTGTTCTTGCCTGGAGAATCCCAGGGATGGGAGAGCCTGGTGGGCTGCCGTCTGTGGGGTCGCACAGAGCCGGACACGACTGAAGCGACTTAGCAGCAGCGTGAGTGATATATTTGACTGACTTCATTTCAGTTCAGTCCAGTTCACTGTGGGCTTCCCTGTTGGCTCAATGGTAAAGAATCTGCCTGCCAGTGCAGGAAATGCAGGTTTGATCCCTGGGTCAGGAAGATTCCTTCCCACTCCAGTATTCTTGCCTGGGAAATCCCATGAACAGTGGAACCTGGTGGTCTGCAATCCATGGGGCTGCAAAAGAGTCAGACAAGACTTAGTGACTAAACGGCAGCAGTACGTACCACACCTTCTTTATCCTTTCTTCTGTGGATGCACATTTATGTTGCTTCCATGTCCTGTCTGTTGTAAATATCGCTGAGGTGAACATTGAGGTGCATGTACCTTTTGAAATTTTGTTTTATTCTGGATATATACCTAGGAGTAGGATTGTTGAATCATACGGTAACTATTGTCAGTTTTCTAAGGAACCTCCATATTGTTCTCCATAGTGGCCGCACAGATTTGCCTTCTTGCCAACAGTGTAGGAGGGTTCCCTTTTCTCCACGTCCTCTCCGGCATCTGTTCTTTGTAGGTTTTTTGATGGTGGCTGTTCTGACTGGTATCAGGTGACACCTCATTGTAGTTTTGATTTACATTTCTCTAATAATTAGCGATATTAAACATCTTTTCAGGAGCTTTTTGGCCATCTGTGTGTCTTCTTTGAAGAAATGTCCATTTCTTGTGTCCATTTTTTTTGATGGAGTTGTTTTTGATATTGTGCTGCTTGAGTTGTTTTTATATGTTGGAGAATAATCCCTTGTTGGTCACTTTGCACATATTTTCTCCCATTCTGTGGGCTGTCTTTTCTTTTTGTCTGTGGTTTCCTTTGCTGAGCAGTAACTTTTAAGTTTAATCAGGTCCCATTTTGTTTTTATTTTCGTTCCTCTAGGAGGTGCATCCAAAAGGTCCTGCTGTGACTTGTGTGTGAGAGTTTTATACACAGGTAGATACTGAGTTTTACAGTATCTAGTCTTAGATTTAGGTCTTTAATCCATCTTGAGTTTATTTTTTTGTAAGGTGTTAGAGAATGTTCTAATTTCATCTTCTATATGCAGCTGACCAGTTTTCTCAGCATCACTTATTGGCAAGATACAGTCTTTTCTCCATTGTTTCTTTTTGCATCCTCTGTCATAGATTAGGTGACCATGGATGCCAGAGAGTTGGTTTATCTCTGAACTTTGTTTCCTGTGCCATTGATCTGTATTTCTGTTTTTGTGCCAGTACCATACTATATTTGATTACTGTAGCTTTGTAATACAGTCTGAAGTCAGGAAGCTTGATTCCTCCATCTCTGTTTTTCTTTCTCAAGATTGCTTTAGCAACCTGGAGTCTTTTCTGTTTAATAACAAACTGTAAAATTTTTTTATCTAATTATGTGAAAAATGCTATTGGTGATTTGATAGGGATTGCACTGAACCTGTAGATTACTTTGGGTAGTATAGTCATTTTGACAATATTGATTGCTTCCAATCCAAGAACATGGTCTGTCTCTCCATGTTGGTGTCATCTTTGATTTCTTTCATAAGTTATCTTATAGTACAGTATGTTTTTATATCTCATCTTACCAAAAAAGAAGGAAAAGCTTTCCTTGTTCTTTCTTGAATGGGTAGAAGCTTTTCTTTTAAAAATGAAGAAAAGAAGAACACGGTTATTGCAGACTTTGGATGGAAAATAAGATTCATTATACTAAATTCTAGCAATATTTGCTGGTTGTAGAAGGTAACTTTGTTTTGGAAACAGTTTTTTGTTGTTCTGTTGTTTTGGCCACACTGCTTGCCTTATGGGGTTTAGTTCCCCAAGCAGGGACTGAACCTGGACTGTTGGTAGTGAGAATGCCACTGGACTGCCAGGAAGTTCCCTGGAAACAGTTTATTCCTTTTTCTCTTTCCTTTTTTCTTTTTTTTTTTTTACTATAAAAGTGATACAACATTCTGGAAGTTTTGAAAAAGAAGAAAACCGCATTTCTTTCATTTTGACACATTTGACACACACATTTGCTGACAAACGTCCGTCTAGTCAAAGCTATGGTTTTTCCAGTAGTCACGTATGGATGTGAGAGTTGGACCATAAAGAAAAGTCACAAAGTTTTTATTACTTTATCAATCACCTCCCTATAAAAAAATAGAATGGCCACTTCTACTTCTATCTCTGTCATTCTCTATCCTCAATTTTATTTTTCTCCGTAATGCTTAACACCATCTGACAAACATACTTGTTTACCTGTCACATGAAATGTAAATTCCAAAAAAAGGCAGGAACTTTGTCTCATTTGCTGTTGTTCTCCACCCCCTAATACCCCCTGTCTAAAACTGGAACATAGTAAGCACTCAGTATTAAGATTTCTTTTTTAAATGAACAGACATGTAGTTTTTGATCTTTTTCGAGTGTCATTCAGGTGTAATCATCCTGTGCATACAACTTTGTATCTTTTGGTCACTTTCGTGTTAATTTCACAGACTAAACGTCATCATTCTTTTTGTAGATTGCTACATGGCCTGTATGACCATCATTTTTCATAGCTACATAATTATGTATCAAGGGAGCATAGCATAATTCACTAACCCATCTCCTAGTTTGGGACATTCATTTCTGACTTTTCTGTAATATAAATTAACACTGATAAAAAAATATATCCATGCTATATCAGTCAGTGACTATAGCTGTGAAATTCAAAGACGCTTGCTCCTTGGAACAAAAGCTATAACAAACCTCAACAGTATTAAAAAGCAGAGAAGTTACTTTGCCGACAAAGGTCCGTCTAGTCAAAGCTATGGTTTTTCCAGTAGTCGTGTATGGACGTGAGAGTTGGACCATAAAGAAACACCAAAGAATTGATGCGTTTGAACTGTGGTGTTGGAGAAGACTCTTGAGAGGTCCTTGGACTGCAAGGAGATCCAACCAGTCCATCCTAAAGGAGCTCAGTCCTGGGTGTTCATTGGAAGGACTGATGGTGAAGCTGAAATTCCCAGTACTTTGGTCATCTGATGCGAAGAACTGACTCCTTGGAAAAGACCCTGATGCTGGGCAAGATTCAAGGCGGAAGGAGAAGGGGACCACAGAGGATGAGGTGGTTGGATGGCATCACTGACTGAATGGACATGAGTTTGAGCAAGCTCCGGGAGTTGGTGATGGACATGGAGGCCTGGCGTGCTGCAATCCATGGGTACAGTCAGACAGTACATACAGTCAAGAAATCTAATAGCAAATACATTAGAAACCAGCTGTCGGTGATTGATTTATTCATTTTCCGCACATTTTTATTTTTAACTTTTTAAACACCAAAAACATTGTGTATTGGGGGATAGCCGATTGACCGTGTTGTGATAGTTTCCGGTGGACAGTGAAGGGGCTCAGCCATACATACACACGTGTTCATCTTCCCCAAACTCCCCTCCCGGCCAGGCTGTCACATGACATTGAGCAGAGCTCCATGTGCTATACAGTAGGTTTTTGTTGTTGTTGTTCATTTTAAATACAGCAGTGTAAACATGACCTTCCCGAAGTCCTTAACTGTCCCTTCCCTCCGGCAACCATGAGTTTGTTTTCTAAGTCTGTGTGTCTCTTTCTGATTTTGTAAGTAAGTTCCTTTGTATCATTTCTTTTTAGATTTCACATATAAGGAATATCATACGATATTTCTCCTTCTCTGTCAGACTGACTTCCCTCAGTGTGACACTCTCTAGGTCCCTCCGTATTGCCGCAAATGGCCTTATTTCATTCTGTTTTAATGGCTGAGTACTGTTCCGTCGGATGTATGTGCCACACCTTCTTTATCCATTCCTCTGTTGATGGACATTTAGGTGGTCTCCATGTCTTGGCTGCTGTAAACAGCACTGCAGTGAGCATTGGGGTGCATGTATCCTTTAAAACCATAGTTTTCTCCAGATATATGTGCAGGAGTGGAGTTGCTGAATCATACATTATGTTTATTTTTAATTTAAACAGAAGTAAGATTCTAAAAAGCATTGAGTTAAAATATATGTGAGGATGGATGGACAGCTTATTTGAGAGAGTTACCAGGAGGGCTGGAGAAATAGCTCTGCAGCTAGGCACGACACGCAGATCTCACCAGAGTTGGTCTGATGCTGGGACTGCACCACACCACCGAGGCCAGGCACGGGGCTCCTGCTGCTGCCGCGGTGTTGTCTGGGCCTGACTGACACCGTGCCCTCCTCCAAGGGAGCCCAGACCTGCAGTGTCTGCTTTATCTGCAAGTATCTGCCTTATCGGAACCCCTGAGAGAGGACTTTCTTATATTCCCTAGAAAAATAATACAGGATTACACACTGTCAGAGTTATTTCTGTATTTAGGATGGTTTATGTAGGGTGGATTCCTGAAAGTAGAATCACCAGTCCACGGGACATGAACAAAATTTTTGATGAGAAGATCAGACCTGTTGACCTCAACAGTTGGGTCTGTAGCTTTTTACTTCCTTGGAGTAATCTTTCCTTGAATGTGTCGTTTATTGGCTGTACTTAGTGAACTGAGTTTTTTAGAACTTTAGTTCTTGATATGGAAGGACTTTTAATTTGATCTCTCCTTTAAAAGAGAATCATCTTTCTTCTTGATTGGGTGCCTAGATTTGTGCTAGAATCTGAAAAATGGATGGCATATTCTTTTAAATTAGATTGTTTTGTTAGTACACATACAAACTTGGGGTGTGGAGATTCTTTATTCATGGCAGTGTGAACTTAGTTTTTCAAAAGTTCCTTCTTTCAATCCCATGCTCCCATCCTACATAAAAGTAAACATCCATATACTTCTTCCTGCCCTTCCCCTAGGCTTTCTTGTATTTGGTTTGGTTTTGGTGATGGACCAGCATTCACTCTGCTAAAAACAGGAGGCAAGTGCTCTTAGCTCCCCACCCCAGGAGCTCCCTTTCCTCTGTGGCCTTGGGGGAGGCTTAGATTCGAAGCCATTCCACAGTCACTCACCTGCTCTGACTACACCTTCTTCCTCACCAGAATCGGAGGCTCTTCCTGTGCCTGTTACGTGTTGGGTGGATGTAGGAAGCCAAGCCCAGTGCTTGTTATTCCTGTGGGTGTTTTCATATGTAATGCAGACGGTTATGTTGCTGCCTTGTGCTTTCAGGGAAGGAGGAACTTGCAAAGATCCTGTATCTTTACTTAATCTACTGCGATGTTGAAAATGCTGTGTGCAGACCTTGGTATTTCTGAGTTCTTCAAGTATTTCCTTTACCCCTTATAGTTTTAAAACTGTTTTGAGTTGGTTGCACCCCATGGTAACATTCTCCTGAGCCCCCTGTTCAGGAAAGGTGGTCTAGGGTGTGGGTTGGAGGGGTGGCATGTAGCAAAGGCAGCAATCTAGGTGAAGGGAGAACTTTGAAAAGCAAAATACATCTTCCCTAAAAACAATTAATCATATTATTAGACCAACAGCTTCAGCAGCTGGTGAAACAGCAGGAACATGTCAATTTTGCTTCCTTAGTTACCCAGAGTGATCGTGCACTTGACCTTCAGCAGAGCAGGGTCATAGAGAGGGCATCTTTAAACAGCTCTGTCTGGTTTTGGCAAATGGAATCCGCACTGGCAGTTTGAAGCACATGCCCATGAGTTCCCCCATCAACCCCTAGCTCTTTTGGTTGGACTGTCTGGCTGGGGAAGTTGCTGAGAAAAAATGTAAATAAAGCTGCAGAGAGCCGTTGGCATGGTAAGTGCAGTGTCCTGCAGAAAAACAAGATTCATTTTTGCAGCCTCTTCTTTTCGTCTGTTTCTGGAGGGAGCCTTCTTGTGATGCAGTGTGTTTCACAGGCGCTTGTTTTTCGAGCAGTTGGTGAAATAGCCGTGGAGTTAGATGCCTGCTGTGTATTTGAAGGAAGCTGATTTAGTGTCTGTTTCTGTGCTTAGCACCTAGCAAGTTACTTCTTCATGGGAACTTATATATGGACGTGCTGGGTAGATTCAAGTGGGGCAAGAGCTGTTTGTTTGTTTCTTGTTTTCAGCAGGTTAATCTGCTTCTGAGCAGAGAGTGAACCCTGCCGCTCTTACACACCTCCTTTTTTATATGATCGGGGGCAGTCCTCACTGATTTTGGATCTTTGTATTTGTGCTAAATTTAGGGCTATAGTCTTATCTTTTTAAATATACTATCAACTTGAAAATTTTAAAATGGTCGATCAGTTCTGATGTAAATGAGGCTGATTTATAATACTGAGAGGCTTTAGTATACAGAAGAGCTGGCTTTGCCACTCCTCAGGAGATGTCATTCTTTAGAAACATGGACACTGGAAGCTTCTAGCCCTTTGTAGGAGGTGACGGCGTGCACTTTGAAGACCAGCAGCCTCCTCCGGCTTCTTCCCTCTGGTGTAAGCTGCTGCACAAAGAGGTTATTTCTTTGCCCATTGACCCTTTACCATACTTATTATTTCATGGTCCTTTGAAATAAAAATAAAGCAGGATGTGGTACATTTCAGTTCAGGCTGGAGGTGTCTCCTGCCTGAAACCCTTTACCCACTTAGGCAGTTGTTTACTTGTTCATTATTTCCTAGGAATGTTAAGGATAAGTCGAAGTCCCTGATTGAGATTGGTTACATGTTGGGTCTGCATGATCTGTTCCCACAGCCCCCCCCCCCCCCCCCCCCACGGTGTGAACTTTGTTGCTCTATTAATAACCCATAGGAATGTTGTAGCCAAAAATTGAAATCAGGATACATTGTAGATTTAGAAATTTAGTTTTTTCTTAATTAGCTGACTGCTGTGGGCATTCTCTTCAACCTAGATATTCGTAGCAAATGACTAATACAGAAATTTTTCCTAAGAATTTCCCCCCCTCACCCCCAAAAAAATGCTCGCAAGGCAATTTCATGTTATGGTAAAATAGAGACGGTTCTCACGCGAGGGCAAAAATATATGTACTTTCCCATCAGCCTCATACATTCACGTGTGTTGGTGGAACCAGTACACTTTGGTTTATTTATATAAGAAACTGCCAGGGCAGACACTGTGGGGTACCTGCAGAATGTTTAGTTAGCAGATAGATACAAGAGTGGAATAAAACCAAAAAAAGCCTAGGCAGAGTCCCAGGATCAAGGACTGTAAAAATGACTTGTTATTTATTCCTGAAGTTAAAAACTGTTCCTCCCTAACCAGTCATTGTGGGCCTAGTGTGTGCCTGGCCTGAGGCGTCAGAGGCCGTCCCTTCGGGCCTCTGAGCAGCTGCTGGGCGGGCCCTGGGCTGAGGGCTTGGATGCAGCTGCTCTGGGAGCCCCAAGCTGGACTTGGGCACCAGCCCCCGGGTCCTGGGAGGGAGCTGTCCAGGGGAGCAAGGCTTTCATGAACTCTTTAGGCAGGAAACAAGCATTCGTGTGTTGTGTAAGCATGGTTCACTTTAGAAAGGGTGTGAAACGGAACCACCTATTTACTCTGTAAGCAGGAGTCAGAGACCATACTCTGAAGAACTGTATCCAAACGTGCTTTCACACCCTCCTTGCTCATGGTTTAGTTGAGTCCTTTGGACTGGCAGTTTTCTGGCAAAGTGCAAGTGCTCTGGCCAGGTATACCACAGCTGGGTGTTGCCAGGCGTTTACAGTCACTGTGAGCTGATGGGCTGGAGCAGATGCAAGAGGGGAGAAGTAGGCGAAGGGGGAGGGCCACGACGTTCGTCGGGCACTAAAAAGGGAGGCTGGAAAGGAGATGCTTACACTGGTCAGAAATGTATCTAATGTTCTTATGGCCTGTTACGAAATGGACTGTTGTTGTTTTTCTTTTAATTATTATTTATTTTCTTTTGCCTGTGCTGGGTCTTCGTGGCTGTGCACAAGCGCGCTCGTGGTGGCGAGTGGGGGCTGCCCTCCAGTTGCGCTGCTGCTAGTTTGGCGGCTTGCTATGGAGCGTGGGCTTCAGGAGTTGTGGCTCCTGGGCTCGAGAGTAGTTGTGGCACATGGGCTTAGTTGCTCTGCGGCATGAGGGATCTTCTTTGATTAGGGACCCCAACCGTGTCCCCTGAGTTGATGGGTGGACTTTCAACCACTGTCCCACCAGGAGAGTCCCCAAATGGACTTTTTATCATTGTGCGAAATGATTTTCAACAGAATGCTTGGGGGGAAAAAATAGATGGCCTGCTTGGATGTCTGATCATAGTATTAGGCTTTTAAATTCACACAGCTGCAAAAATTTCTGAGGGATCCCATCATGACATCACTTTGCCTTCAAGCTGAATCATATCTAAAAACTACCCCTGGTACCACTGGAACACACCTTCTCTCTAAAGGTCTTAGGGGTAAGGGATCTGAAGTGTTTTTCCCTTTCATCTGTCAGTTCTACAGTTAGGCATCCTTCTCTGAATCCCAGGGATATTTAAGACTGTTCACCCAGTCTTACTTTATTACTGAGCTATAGGGAGCCCATCACCAGCATGATGCTTGCCCCCATCAGCAAATTTGTGGAGGTCTTTGTGCTTCTCATGTGAAAGGAATTAGAAACTTTAGAAGCATATCCCTTTATGTGAAGGAACTAGAATCGAGGGAGTTGATACTATAGCTCAGGCAGGGTCAGAAAGCTGCAAGTAGTCTTGGTGCCCAGCCCACACCTCCTCCCCTATCGCCATCCACCCCCACCCCCCAAATGCCAGAAAGGCAGGGCCCTTTCTGGTCGCCATGTATCCCCAGCGCACAGCCGCAGCGGGGCAAGGTCAGCGCTGAGCAGGCTCCAGTGGGGCTTGCACAAGGGTCACTTTGGCTTACTGACTTAGAATGCTTCTCTGAGTACCTGTGAAATACTTTTCAAATACTGTTATTCTTTTAAGTAAAGTCTTTATTGTAGTATAACATACCTGTGTTCACAATTCATAAATGTGTAACACAACGAATGAATAGGAATTACGCTGCTGTGAATATTCATGTACACATTTTTACATGGGCATATATTTTCTTTGCTCTGGTATATATATCTGGAAGTGGAATTGCTGAATCATATGGCAACTCTGTGTTTAACCATTTGAAGAACTGACAGTTTTCCAAAGTGTACCATTTTATATTCCAACAGCAGTATATGAGAGTTCTGGTTTCTCCACGTCCTTGCCAGCACTTACCTTCTTTTTCATTATAACCATCCTAATGGGTATGAAATGATATTTTAATGTGGTTTTGATTTGCATTTCCCTAATGACTGATGATGTTGAACAATTTTTATGGGCTTGTTGGCCATCTGTGTATCTTTGGAGAAATGTTTGTTCAGCTCCTTTGCCCACTTTTTCTTTTTTTAAAATGTATTTATGATTTAATTGAAGGATAATTGCTTTATAGAATTGTTTTCTGTCAGATACTAACATGAATCAGCCACAGGTATACATATATCCCCTCCCTCTTGAACCTCCCCCCACCCCCGTCTCCCTCCCCATCCCACCCCTCTAGGTTGATACAGAGCCCCGGTTTGAGTTCCCTGAGACATACAGCAAATTCCCATTGGCTATCTATTTTACATATGGTGATGGAAGTTTCCATGTTTCTCTCTCCATACGTCTCACCCACTCTTCCCCTCTTCCTGTGTCCATAAGTCTGTTCTGTATGTCTGTTTCTCCATTGCTGCCTTGGAAATAAATTTATTGGTACCATCTTTCTAGATTCCATATATATACATTAGTATACAATATTTATCTTTCTGACTTACTTCACTCTGTATAATAGGCTCTAGGTTCATCCACCTCATTAAAACTGACTCAAATGTGTTCCTTTTCATGGCTGAGTAATATTCCCTTGTGTATATGTAGCACAACTTCTATATCCATTCATCTGTCGATGGACATCTAGGTTGCTTCCATGTTCTAGCTGTTGTAAATAGTGTTGCAGTGAGCAATCGGATACATGTGTCTCTTTCAGTTTTGGTTTCCCCAGGGTATATGCCTAGGAGTGGAATTGCTGGGTCATCTGGTGGTGTTACTCCTAGTTTTTTAAGGAATATCTATACCGTCTTCCATAGTGGCTGTATCAGTTTATATTCCCACCAGCAGCGCAAGAGGGTTCCCTTTTCTCCACACCCTCTCCAGCATTTACTGTTCTGTAGACTTTTTGACGATGGCCATTCTGACCAGTGTGAGGTGATATCTCATTCCAGCTTTGATTTGCCTTTCTCTAATAATGAGTGATGTGGAGCATCTTTCCAGGTGTTTGTTAGCCATCTGTGTGTGGTCTCTGGAGAAATGTCTGTTTAGTAGGTCTTTTTCCCACTGTTTGATTGGGTTGTTTGTTTTTCTGTATTGAGTTGTATGAGCAGCTTGTGTATTTTGGAAATTAATCCTTTGTCAGTTGTTTCATCTTGCTATTATTTTCTCCCATTCTGAGGGTTGATTTTCACCTTGTTTGTAGTTTCCTTTGCTGTTCATTTGCTCATTTTTAAATTGTTTTTTTGATATCTAATTGTAAGGGTTAACCATGTATTCTAAATACAAGTCCTTATCAGATATGATTTACAAATATTTTCTCTCATTCTGTGGGTTACTTTTTACTTGATAGTTGTCCTTTGAAGCACAAAAGTTTTAAACTTTGACAGAGTTCGTTTTATCTTTTCTCTCTTTTGCTTTAAGTATAATAGCTAAGAAATCATTGCCTGTAATCAAGGTCATGAAGATCTACACCTTTGTTTTCTAATCTGTGTGTATAATGTGAGGTAGAATTTAATATATTTTTATAAAAAGAAAAGAAATTTCTGTTCAAGGAAAGTCTCAGCAGTACAATTAATCATGTGTAACAAAGATATTTATACACTGTTTATAACTCAGGCTTTAGAAAAACATTTTCAGGAAGTTTGTGATATTACTAATAGCAACTATGTACTAAATAAATAGCGTTAATACTAGCTATTACTTATTAACCCTCCCGTCAAGCCCAGAAAGTGGTAACAGTATGTCCATGTTGAATTTGAGGAAACTGAAGTTTAGAGGGTTAAGGGACTTTGTCAGGGTGACGGTACGTGTTTCAGAGCCTAGGTTTATCTAATTCCTTGCGTATGGGTACTCAAATAGTGCTGATTGATTTAAAACTTCTGAGGAGTAAAGTGAGTCTGAAAGGCAGCATATTATTCTATCAGTTAAGAATTCAAAGTAGCTGAAATGGGTAGAATTAACTTACAGAGTAGTAATAGACTCAGCCAGAATTCTAAATGTTCATTATTAAAGATGGATTTAATTCCTGTGCACTGACAAATTGACTGGCCAGCCTTTTCTTAATCAGAAATAAACAGAGCTAACAGATGGTATAGGTGGATGCTGGGAGATACATTCTGTAAGGTTTAAGCCTCATCACACTCGCTCTAAAATAGTTTCTGCCTATTCTGCCTGTCTTAACCAAGAGAAAACTAATTGATATGAAGCATTTTGTAAACTAAAAATCACTATGAGAATATTGCATTCTGGGTTTGGGTGTTTTTTTTTTGGTCTTTTTAAAATAATGTATTTTGGGCTGTGCTGGGTCTTGGTTGCTGAAGGCAAGCTTTCTCCAGTTGCAGCAAACAGGGCTACTCTTGGTAGCTGTGTATGGGCTTCTCATGGCTTCTCGCATTGCCAGGCACAGGCTGTAGGCACAGAGGCTCAGTGAGCGGCTCAGGAGCCCAGAGCACACGGGCCTCAGGAGTTGGCACGCGTGGGTTCGGTTCTTGTGGCTCCCAGGCTCCAGCACAGGGGTGCAGTAGGTGTGACGCACAGGCCTAGTTTCTCCACAGCATGCGGAGTCTTCCCGGGGCAGGGATTGAGCCTGTGTCCCTTGCAGGGCCAGGAGGAGCCCTGTCCACTGCACCACCAGGGAAGTCCCATTCTGTTGTCTTTCTATGGTGAACTTTTTGTTGGTAAAATTAATGCTTATGAAAGAAAATGGCACCCCACTCCAGTACTCTTGCCTGGAAAATCCCATGGATGGAGGAGCCTGGAGGGCTGCAGTCCATGGGGTCGCTGAGGGTCGGACACGACTGAGCGACTTCACTTTCACTTGTCACTTTCATGCATTGGAGAAGGAAATGGCACCCCACTCCAGTGTTCTTGCCTGGAGAATCCCAGGGACGGGGGAGCCTGGTGGGCTGCCGTCTATGGGGTCGCACAGAGTCGGACACAAGTGAAGTGACTTAGCATAGCATAGCATAGCATGAAAGAAAAAGTTTTTCCTAACCACCCCAATAATTCATCATGCTATGCTTTATAAAATTTATAATTTTATAAAATTTATAAATTTTATAATTTATAAGAGATATAATTCACTTCCCATAAATTTCACCCCTTTAAAGTGTACAGTTTAGTAAGTTTCACAAGGTTGTACAGCCGTTACCACTATCTAATTCTAAAACATTTTCATTGTTTTAAAAAGAAATTCCATTGAATTCCCTGGCTGTGCTATGGTTAGGTCTCCGTACTTTCACTGCCAAGGGCCTGGTTCAGTCTCTCATTGGGGATCTGAGATGCACCAAGCTGCTGTTTTTGTTAGGGGGCTGTCTATTAGACGTTATCGCCCCTTCCCCCGTCCTTTCAGTGCCTGAGAACCACTGATGTACCTTGTGTCCCTCTGCGTTGCCTACTCTGGACTGTTGTGTAAAGGAAATTATACAATACATGGACTTCTGTGGCATGCTGCACATGTTCATCTGTGGTGTAGCATGTACCAGTCTGAAGTCCTTTTTATTGCCAAAGAATACGCGATTGCATGCATACACTGTGTTTTCTTTATTCATTCATCAATTAGCAGATACTCGATTGTTTTTACTTTTGAGCTATTATGAATGATGCTGATAGGAACATTTCTGTACAGGGTGGTTGTAGACACATGTTTGCCTTTCTCTGGAGTATATGCCTAGGAGTGCAGTTGTAGGTTCACATGGCGACCTTTGCGAATTGGCCAGACTGTTTGCACAGAAGCCCCACCTGTACCCCTCTCGCAGTGCGGAGCTGCAGTTGTTCTGCATCCTTGTCGGCACCTGCCATTGCCCATCTTTTGGATTGTAGCCATCCAAATGGGTGTGAAGTGATGTCTTGTTGTGGGTTTAAATTTAATTTCCTTAGTAACTAATGATGTTGAGCCTTTCATATGCTACTGGTCATTTGTATATCTTCTTGGGAGACATTTCCATTCATCTCTTTGCCTCTTTTTTAAAAAAGTATTAAGTTGTAATAAATAGTTCTTTATAGTCTATATGTACATGTCCGTGTATTAGGTACACTATCTGCAAAGGTTTTCTCCTCTTTTACAGACTGTCTTTCCA
The DNA here is from genome assembly GCF_029407905.1 of Bubalus kerabau. NCBI lineage: Eukaryota > Metazoa > Chordata > Mammalia > Artiodactyla > Bovidae > Bubalus > Bubalus kerabau. Next base: position 59,070,138 of record NC_073643.1, on the reverse strand, counting down.
CTTTCTAAATCATATCCCTTGAAGCACAAAACTTTAGTTTTGATGGTGGCCACTTCATCTGTTTTTGTTGTTGTTGTTATTGTTGTTGTTTATGCTTTGGTGTCATATTGAGGAAACTATCACCTAATCCCAGTTCACAAAGAGTTGCACCTATATTTCCTTCTAAGAATTTATAGTTTTAGCTCTTACATTTAATACTTGGATCCATTTTGAGTTAATTTTTCCTATTTTTGAAATATGAAATATAAAATTTACTACTTTATGTATACAGGTCAATAGTATTAAATACACTCATAATGTTGTGCAGCGTCCACTACCATCCATCTCCATAACTTCTCTTCATCTTGTAAAACAAACTTTGTACCCATTAGACACTAATGCCCATTGCCATCTCCTCCTTGAACCACCACTCTACTCTCTCATCTCTAAGAATCTGACTACTCAGTGTTTCACCAAGTGTGTGTGTGCTGACTCACTTCAGTGGTGTCTGACTCTGTGATCTTATGGACGGTAGCCCACCAGGCTGCTCTGTCCGTGGGATTCTCCAGGCAAGAATACTGGAGTGGGTTGCCATATTCTTCACCCGGGGATCTTCCCTATCCAGAGATAGAACCCGTGTCTCTTCAGTCTCCCACCCTGGCAGGTGGATTACCACTAGCGCACCAGGGAAGCCCAAGGCTCACCACTCTTCCTTTCTGTCTCGAAGAATTTGACTACTCTCAATATTTCACATACGTGAAATCATACAATGGTTGGTTGTCTTTTTGTGAGTGGCTTATTTCACTTAGCATAATGTCCTCTACGTTCATCTATGTTGAAGCATGTGCCAGAATCTCCTTACTTTAAAAAGCAGAATAATATTCCATTGTATGAACATGTCACATTTTGTGTATCTGTTATCTGTACATGGACACTTCGGTTGCTTCCACCTCTTGACTTCATGAATCCTGCCGCTGCAAATGTGTGTACAAATACCTCTTGGAGGCACTGCTTTCAATTATTTGTTTTGATAGTAGCCGTTACACTGAGTATGAGATAGCATCTTGCAGGTTTGATTTTTTTTTTTTTATTTCCCCAATGAATTGTGATGTTGATCAGCCTTTCATGTGCTTATTGGTTATTTGTATATTTTCTTTGGAGAAATGTCTATTCATATGTTTTGCCTATTTTTAATCAAGTTGAGTTTTTTTTTATGTTGCTAAGTTTTAGAAGTTCTTGATATAATCAGAGGCTTATACCTTGTCAGATACATGATTTGCAAATGTTTGTTCTCATTCTGTAGGTTGCGTTTCCACTCTGTTCATACTGTCTTTCGATGCACAAATACTAAAATTTTTTTATGAAGTCTACATTGTGTGATTTCTTTTTTTTCTCTTTAGTTGCCTGTGACTTTTGTATCGCATCATGAAATCACTGCCGAATCTAGTGGTGTGGTAACTTTTCTCCTAGGTTTTCTTCTGAGAGTTTTGTAGTTTCAGGTCTGACGTTTAGGTCTTTGATTGAATTAATTTAGGTCTCTGATTGAATTGATTCTTGTGTATGGCATGAGGTAAGAGCCCAGCTTCATTCTTTTGCATATGGATATTGTTTTTCTAGCACTTTTGTTGAAAAGAATGTTTTTCCTGCCATTGAATGGTCTCAGCTCCCTTGTCAAAAAATTGTTTAACCAGATATGCAACAATTTACTTCTGGAATGTCTTTTCCTTTGGTCTATATGTTTGTCTTTATGCTAATACCATGATTTTGTGACTAAAGCTTTGTAGCAGGTTTTGAAATCATGAAACACAAGTCCCCCAACTTTGTTCTTTATCAAGGTAGTTTTGTCTATTTGGGATCCCTTGAAATTCCATATGAAGCTCAGGATGGGTTTTTCTATTTCTGCAAAAAAAAAAAAAAAAAAGATTGGGACTTTGATAGGAACGGTATTGAACCTGTAAATCACTTTGGGAAGTATTGACGTACTAGCAGTGTTAAGTCCTTCAACCCATGAACATGGAAAATGTTTCCATTTATTCCTCTCAGCAGTGTTTTGTAGTTTTTAATGTACAAATCTCTTACCTTTTAGGAGCTTTTCCTATTTGGAACCAGTCTGTTGTTCCGTGTCCAGTTCTAACTTGCTTCCTGACCTGCATATAGGTTTCTCAAGGGGCAGGTCAGGTGGTCTGGTGTTCCCATCTCTTTCGGAATTTTCCACAGTTTATTGTGATCCATACAGTCAAAGGCTTTGGCATAGTCAATAAAGCAGAAATAGATGTTTTTCTGGAACTCTCTTGCTTTTTTGATGATCCAGTGGATATTGGCAATTTGATCTCTGGATGCTCTGCCTTTTCTAAAACCAGCTTGAACATTTGGAAGTTCACGGTTCACGTATTGCTGAAGCCTGGCTTGGAGAATTTTGAGCATTACTTTACTAGCGTGTGAGATGAGTGCAGTGCATTGCCTTTCTTTGGGATTGGAATGCAAACTGACCTTTTCCAGTCCTGTGGCCACTGCTGAGTTTTCCAGATTTGCTGGCGTATTGAGTGCAGCACTTTCACAGCATCATCTAAAGGATTTGAAATAGCTCAATTGGAATTCCATCACTTCCACTAGCTTTGTTCGTAGTGATGCTTCCTGAGGCCCACTTGACTTCCTGTCTTTTAAAATTTGCTGAGATTTAAGTTTTGGCTGCATTTATGGCCCATCCTGGAGAATGTCCGTTGTGTACTTGAGGAGAATGTGTATTTGTTGTTTCATGGTAGAGTGTCCTGTTATAGTGTGTCCAGTCTCGTTAGTTTCTCTTGTGTTAAGTCTTCTCTTTCCTTATGCATTTTCTGTCTGATGGTTCTGTTCCTTCTTGAGATTGCGATATTGAAGTCTCCAATTATTATTGCAGAACTGTCTCTTTCTTCCTTAAGTTGTATCAGTTTGGGCTTCATGTACTTTTCTGGTTATTAAGTGTGTAACTTTGTGATTATTATATCTTCTTGCTGTGTTGAATCTCTTGTTAGTATCCTTCTTTGGCTTCCCTGGTGGCTCAGAGGATAAAAGAGTCTGCCTGCAGTGCAGGAGACCTGGGTTCGATCCCTGGGTTGGGAAGATCCCCTGGAGAAAGAAATGGCAACCCACTCCAGTATTCTGGTCTGGAGAATACCATGGTTGGAGGAGCCTGGCAGGCTACAGTCCATGAGGTCACAAGAGTTGGACACGACTGAGCAACTTCATTTTCTTCTTTCTTTCTTCTTTCTTTGTCTCTTAAACCCTTTTAAACTTTAAAGTCTACTTTGTTTGATTTTTGAACAGCTACCTCTGCTCTCTTTTGGTTTTTGTTTGCATAAATTATCTTTTTCCTTCCTTTCCTTTTCAGTCTGTTTGTGTCTTGGGTTCTAAAGTGAGTCTCCTAGGCAGCATGCAGTTGAAACAGAATGTCTCAACGGTGTTCCGCCATTATTCTCTTGATTAGAGAGTTTTATTGATTTGCATTTAAAATATTTATGCATGCGGAACTTCTGTCATTTTGGTCTTTGTTGTATATATGCCTTCAGCTTTTCTGTCCTTCATTTCCTGCATTCCTATCTTCTTTTATATTTAGTTGATTTTTTGGTAGTGAAATGTTTAAATCACTTCTCATTTTCTTTTGTACCTATTCCATGGCTGTTTTCTTTATGGTTACTGTGAAGGTTACATATAACATCCTAAAGTTGCAAATTCACACTAGTATGAACTTCCACCAGCTTAATTTCACTCACTGTCAAACGTTTTTCATTTACAGCTCCGTCCCTATCTCTTTCAGTAGTTGATGTCACTGATTACATTTTTATGCCCCAAAACATAAGCTAATAATTCTTTTAAATACATTAGTCTCCTTAATTATGTAGAAAACAAGATTCTGAGTTTCATACGAAAGATATAGCAATAGTATTTACAATAATTGAGGGGTTTAAGTGTATTTTTAGGAGGCAAAAGGCCCGGTGGTGAACCGCTGCCACAGTGGCGCCGGCGTCTTACGATCGCCACGTGTTTACATTTGTTGGCGTTCTTGTTTCCCAGGGTCCTACCGTCTTTCCTTTCTCCTTGCAGGTCTCTCTTGAACATTTCTTGCAGGGCAAGGCTAGTGATCACAAATCCCCTTAGCTTTTGTTTATCTGCGAATGTCTTGGTTTCTCTCTCACTTTTAAAAATATTTATTTACCTGTTTATTTCAATTGAAGTATGTATGTGTGCGAGTGCTCAGTCACTCAGCTGTGTTTCATTCTTTGTGACCCCTTGGACTGTAGCCCACCAGGCTCCTCTGTCCATGGAATTTTCCAGGTAGGAATACTGGAGTGGGTTGCGCTTTCCTTCTCCAGGTCTTCCAGACCCAGTGGTTGGACCTGGGTCTCTTGTGGCGCCTGCGTTGGCAGGTGGATCCTTTAACACTAGCGCCACCTAGTTGATCTGCAGGGTTGCATTAATTTCTGCTGTACAGCAACGTGATTCAGTTATGCATGTGGTTTATTATGGGATATTGAATATAGTTCCCTGTGCTACACAGTAGGACCCTGTTTATTTTTTGTGTATTGTGTGTGTGTGTGTGTGTATAATAGATTTTTACATATTAGATACAGGGAAGTCATTCTGTTTTAGGCATGAGTTAACTTGAATTTTATGCTCATTAGAATAGCCTGTTCGTGGCCTATCAAACATGCATTGTATATCTGCTTTAATTATTAAAAAGAAAAGGGCATATTGACCAGAAGAATGTCCATGTTAAAAATAAAGATTAAATTCCTGTCTTCTTGGATTGCCATTGCTGGTTCTCCTTTGATGATAAGACTCTCTTCCAAGGTGCCAAGGCCATGCTGACTTGCTGATCTCTGATCCACGTGGGGTTTTGTTTGTTTTTGTTCTTAAACCTTGAAGAAATATATTGTTCTTTGTTTTGACAAGATGCAGAACTCTGCTTGGCAGCCATGCTTCTTCAGAGGAGCTGGTCAGAGTACTCTGGGAAGCTGGCCTCTGGGCTAGTCTTCAGTTTGGCTCACAGAAAACTTTTCTTATTATAGAGCATTTATTGGTTATTTTTATTGACATTTGTATTTGCTAATCCCAGAGTCCTAACTTGTGCCCTTCCCCTTTGGTAACTGTAGTCTGTTTTCTGTGTCTCTGATTTTGTTTCTGTTTGGTAAATAAGTCCATTGGTATAGTTTTTAAAAGACAACATATAAGTGATATCATGTGCTATTTGTCTTTTCTCTTTCTCACTTGGCTTAATATGATAACCTCCGGGTCCATCCATGTTGCTGCAAACGGCATTATTTCATTCTTTTCTCCCCCATTCTTTTTTATGGCTGAGCCGCATGCCACTGTATATACACACCACATCTTTGTCCACTCATCTGTCGATGGACATTTAGGCTGTTGCCATGTCCTGGTGCTGCCATGAACGTTGGGGTGCATGTTATCTTTTCCAGTTAGAATTTTCGCCAGATTTATGCCCAGGAGTGGAACTGTTAGATCATATGGCAGCTCTGTTTTTGTGTGTTTTTTTTAAGGAACCCCATACTGTTCTCCGGGCTTCCCAGGTGGCACTAGTGGTAAAGAGCCACGTGCCAGCGCAAGAGATGGGAGGGGCGTAGGCTCCATCCCTGGGTCGGGAGGACCCCCTGAGGAGGGCGTGGTGGTCCACCCCAGTGTTCTTGCCTGGAGGACCCCCGGGACAGAGGAGCCTGGCGGGCTACGGTCCATAGGGTCACACAGAGTCAGACACGACTGAAGCGACTCAGCACACACGCACGTACTGTTCTCCACAGTGGCTGTGCCGGTTTACACTCCCACCACAGTGTAGGAGGGGTTCCTTTTCTGCAAACCCTCTCCAGCATTTGTTATTTGTAGACTTTTTGACTATGGCCATTCTGACTGGTGTGAGGTAATACCTCATTGTTGTTTTGATTTGCATTTCTCTGATAATTAGTGATGTTGAGCACCTTTTCATGTGTCTTATTTGCCAACTTGTGTGTCGTCTTTGGAGAAATATCTAGGTCTTATTTTTTGATTGGGTTGTTTGCTTTTTTTGTTACTGAGTTGTATGAGCTGTTTGTATATTTTGGAAATTAAGCCCTTGCTGGTTACGTTATTTGCAGGCATTTTCTCCCAGTCCACAGGTTGTCTTTTCATTTTGTATATGGTATACTTTGCTGTGCAAAAGCTTGTAAGTTTTATTTTTATTTGTTGTCTTGGGAGACTGAACTAAGAAAACTATGCTATGATTTACGTTAGAGAATGTTTTGCCTGTGTTCTCTTCTACGAGTTTTATTGTGTCATGTCTTATATATGTCGCAGCCGTTTTGAGTTTATTTTTGTGTAGGGTGTGAGGGAGTGTTCTAGCTCCTTGATTTATACGCGGCTGTCCAGCTGCTTGCTGAAGAGACTGCCTTGTCTTCGTTGTGTATTCTTGACTCCTTTGTCTGAGATTAATTGACAATAGATGTGTGGGATTATTTTTGGGTTCTCTGATTTTGATTACTGTAGCTTTGTAGTATTGTCTGACGTCTGGGAGGGTTATGCTTCCAGCTTTGTTCTTTTTTCTCAGGATTGCTTTGGCAATTCTGGATCTGTTATGATTCCATAAAAATTTTGGAATTTTATAGTTCCATGTAAAACGTCATGGGTAATTTAATGGAGAATCCCATTAAATCTGTAGATTGCTTTGGGTGGTATGGTCATTTTAACAATATTCTTCTAATCGAAGAATATGGTGTCTTTCCATTTTTTTGTATGCATATTCCTTTATCAGTGTTTTAAAGTTGTCAGCATGTAAGTCTTTCACCTCCTTGATTGAGTTTATTCCTATTCATTTTATTTTTTAATGTGGTATTTAAAGGAATCTTTAAAAAGATTTTTTCCCTTTCTGCTATTTCATTGTTAGTGTAAAGAAATGCAACTGATTTATGTTTGTTAATCTTGTATCCTGCTACCTTGCTGAATTCGTTTATCACTTCTGGTAGTTTTTATGTGGAGTCTTTTTATACCTAGTATCAGATTTTTATACCTAGTATCAGATTGGATGGCACCTAGTCTAAGACTCATGGCTCATTAATAAGGCCATGATACCTTTATACCCAATAGTCCCTAATCCTTATATACTTCCGAAAAAAAGACCCCCAGACAGCAGCTGGTTCTCACTCTCAGATTTAAAAGATGCCTTCTCTTTCATCCCATTGGCACCAGAATCACAATACTTGTTGCATTGAAGTAGAACGCCTCATCAGTGCCCCTCAGGAGCTGACCTACCCCAAGGCTTTATTAGCCCTCATCTTTTGGAGCAGGCTATAGCCCAGGATCTACAAGACCTAACTCTTGAGGGAGGAACATTTATTCACTATATTGATGATCTCTTGATTTGCTCCCCCACTCAGTCCCACACCATTATATACACCACTCAGGTCCTTAATTTCCTGGCTTATTGGGGTTACACAGTGTCCAAATCTAAGGCCCAGTTGGTACAACAAGTGTCCTATTTTGGGATTATTTTTACCCCTGGTAGATGCAGCCTTCTGGCAGATTATACACAGGCGATACCCCATCTACAGATTCCCCCTACCCATAAACAACTACAAGCATTTCTGGGCCTAACCAGGTACTGCAGAGTCTGGGTACCTAACTGTGGTCTCATTGCACAGCCCCTTATATCAAGCATTAAAAGGTAAGGAAGATCAGATACCCCTCAAACGAGAACCAGTCCAGCAGGAGCCGTGGACACTTTAAAAAGCCTTCTCCACAGCGCTCCCACTTTGGGTCTACCTAACCTTTCCTAACTGTTCTGACTCTGCACCCAGAAAACAGGGAGTGCGGCCTTGGGAATTCTAACGCAAAGACTGGGAGAAACCACATAGCCAAAGCCTATCTCTCCAAACAGCTGGAGTCCACTGTGAAGGCTGGCCTCCCTGTCTTAGGGTGCCAGGAGCACTGTCCCTTGTAGCTGAGGGAGCACGGAAATTTACTCTGGGAGCCTCATTCAGGTTCTGATTGCTCACCAGGTACCAGACCTACTAAATGATCACGAATTTTCAGATAGCAAATTCTTTTATTTGAAAGCCCACAGATATGTTTGAGTGTTTGCAAGACTTTAACCCCAGCAACTTTACTGCCCATACCAGGAAAAGATGACCCTACTCAGACTTGCTCCGAGATCCGGATAGTTTCTCCCAGTGTCCACCCAGACCTCTCAGACCAACCCTTAGCCAGTACTGATTAAATCTGATTTACTGGTGGAAGCAGTTATATTACGGAGAAGACAGTGGCACCCCACTCCAGTACTCTTGCCTGGAAAATCCCATGGGCGGAGGAGCCTGGTGGGCTGCAATCCGTGGGGTTGCGAAGAGTCGGACATGACTGAGTGACTTCACTTTCACTTTTCACTCTCATGCATTGGAGAAGGAAATGGCAACCCAGTCCAGTGTTCTTGCCTGGAGAATCCCAGGGACGGGGGAGCCTGGTGGGCTGCCGTCTGTGGGGTCGCACAGAGTCGGACACGACTGAAGTGACTTAGCAGCAGCAGCAGCAGTTATATTACAGAAGGAAAACACAAGGCTGGATACACTATCGTGTCCCTTTATGGGAATATTGAAGCCCGAATTCTAGCCCAGGTGACGTAGGGCTTCCCAGGTGGCTCTAGTGGTAAAGAACCCGCCTGCGCATGCAGAGCCATCGAGACGAGACTCGGGCTTGATCCCTGGGTGGGGGGACAACCCGGGGCAGGGTGTGGCAGCCCACTGCAGTGCTCTCGCCTGGAGAATCCCTCGGACGGAGGGGCCCGCGGGCTGCCACCCATAGGGTCGCAGAGAGTGGGACACGGCCGAGTGACCGAGCATGCGTGCGGGCATGTTGGGTGCGTATGTTAATGAGTGTAATATACCTTCTTGTATTGATCCTTTTTTTTAATCATTATGCGGTTTCCTTCTTTATCTTTGTTTTCGGCTTTTGTTTTAAAACCTGGTTTTGTCTGATATGAGTATTGTTACCCCTCCTTTCTTCTTACTTCTGTTTGCATGAAATTAGATTTTCCATCCCCTTACTTTCAACCTATGTATGTTCTTTGCTTTAAAGTGGATCATTTGTAGGCAGTATATTGTAGCCTCTTGTTTTACTATCTAATCTGGCACTTTATGTCTTTTGATTGGAACATTCAGTCCATAGACATATAATGTAATTGTTGATAGATATGTATGTACTGCCATTGTAAACCTTGTTTTCCAGTTGATGTTACATTTCTTCTTTTCCTGTTGTGGTTTGATGGTTTTCTTTTATATTATGCTTGTGTTTTCTTCTTTTTGGGTTTTGTGAATATACTGTATGTTTCTGATTTGTGTGTGTGAGTCTCTCAGTTGTGTCTGACTCTTCGACACCCCATGGACTGTAGCCCACCAGGCTCCTCTGTCCATGGGATTTTCCAGGCAAGAATACTGGAGTGGGTTGCCATTTCCTTCTCCAGGGGATCTTCCAACCCAGGGATAGAACCCGGATCTCCTGAATTGAAGGCAGATTCTTTACCGTCTGAGCTACCAGGGAAGCCCCCATTTACTTTAGACTGGTATTCATATATATATATTCCAAACACATTCTAAAAAACAAACAAACCCTATTTTCTTACGTCCCCCACATTTTATGGTTTTGATGTCCTTTATATCTTCATGTTTATCCTTTTCTTGTTTGTTGCAGCTATTTTCACTTTCACACCATTGTTTTAAAATTTTTTAATCGGTCTACTGGTCTATTTACACGATCTGCTTTCTAGTTGTGTTTTTCTCTTTCCTGTAGGTTCTTCCTTCTTTCCAAGTTATTTATTTTAACGTTTTTTTTTTAATAGTTTATTTTAGCTGCGCTGGATCTTCATTTTCATGTACAGGCTTTCTCTACTCGTGGTGAACTGGGGCTCCTCTGCATTATAATGTGCGGGCTTCTCTTTGTGGTGGCTTCTCTAGAGTGGAGCACAGGCTCTCGGCCTGTAGACTCAGGAGTCAGAGCACAGAGACTCAGAAGTTGCCGCTCGCAGGCTCTAGAGTGCCGGCTCAGTAGTTCTGGTGCGCGGGTTTAGTTGCTTAGTGGCATGTGGAGTCTTCCCAGACTGGGGATTGAACCTGTGTTCCTCCTTTGACAGGCAGATTCTTACCTACTGTACCACCAGGGATGGCCCCTTCTTCACTATTTAGAGAAGACCTTTCGGTATTTTTTTAACAGTAAAAGTTTAGTCTTCCTGTATTATTTTAGTTTTTGCTTGTCTGAGAAATTCTTTATCTCTCCTTCTCTTCTAACCTTGCTGGGTAGAATGTCTTAGGTTCTAGGTTTTCCCCTTTCAGGATTTTGAATTTATCTTTGTCACTTCCTTCAGGCCTGCAGTATTTAGTAGAGAAATCAGAGGGTAGCCTTATGGGACTTCCCTTTTAACCTCCCCCCCTTTTTTTTGCTGCCTTTAGAATCCTCTTTAACTTTTGCCATTTTAATGATAACCTCCCTCGCCTTTGAAGGACTGTTTTGCTGGGTATAGGATTTGGATTGATATATTTCTTTTCTTTGAGCACTTTGAATGTATTAGCCAACTGTCTTCTGGCCTTCAAAGTCTCTAAAGAGAAATTGGCAAATAACCTAATTGTGGATTTTTTGTATGTGACAATTTGCTTCTCTTTTAAATGCTTTCAAGATTTTCTCTTCTTGTCTTTTGAAACTTTGCTTATAATGTGTCTTGATTTGGGTCTCTGTGAGTTCCTCGTGTGGTGAGCTTGGATGTTCACGTTCATGTCTGATCAAATTTGGGCAGCTTTTCAGCCACTATTTCTTCTCGTGTTCTGCCCACACCCCTCTCTCTCAGATTCCCACAGAGCTGCTGGTCTCACTGCTGGTATCCTGCAGGCCTCTTTGGCACTGGTCACTTCTCTCCGATCTTTTTTTTTCTGTTCCTCAGATTCACTAAATCCCATCAAGGTTACTGATTCTTCTGCTTACTCGAATCTTCCTTTGAATCCCTTTAGCGAATTTTTCATTTCAATTTCTGAACTTTTTAGCTCCAAAATTTTTTTTGCTTTCTTTCTAGATTTTCTGTCGCTTATTGGTATTTTGATTTTGTTCATATATCATTCTCTGACTTTTCCACATCTTCCTTTAGTTCAGTCCTTATCTAGTGCATTTGATGTGAGATCTTTTTCAGACGTAATTTTTGTTAATTTTTTTTTTCCTTTGACTGGGCCATACTTTTATTTCTCTGTATGCCTTGTGATTTTGTTGTTGAAAACTGGACATTTGAATCCAATAATGTGGTAACTCTAGAAATCAGATTCTCTCTCTTGCCAGGTATTTGCTGGGTTTTGTTAATTTGTTTTTATTGTAAGCACTTTCTGTAAGCAACATCCTGACATGTAAATTTAAGGTCTTTTCTAAACATGTGTCTTTCCCTAAGCATGTGTAGTTACTTTCTGATTTTTCCTGTATATGCAGTTAGTTTGAAAGTCTTTGTCTTTAATGTCTAATTCCCAAAAGAGGAAAAAAGAGAAAAGGGAGTGGTGGGAGAACAAACCAGTCTTTTAAGTCCCCTGGAAATCACTTTAGTAGAGATGGGCATTGGCAACAGTAGGAGGAAGTGCAAAGACCATGGATACCACCTCCTTGTCTGCACCTCTGGGATCAGAAGCAGTCAGCGATTGGCGCACGGGTCCCCAGTTTCGGAAGACAAGGACCCTTTGTGCCACCCTGGCTCCCACAGGCTGTGTGTGCAGGCTGCTTCTGGAGCGTGTGCACAGTTCCCTGCTCTGGGGTAGGTGCGGGCACAGGGAGCTGCACTGCTGTGCCAGGAGCTGGAGTTGACCAAAACTAACCGCACTGTGTCGTCCAAGTCTTTCCCCGGAAATTACAAGCCTCCACTGGACTCTGGAGTTCCACAGTAGTCTCAGCAGACAGTTTCTGATGTCTGTCTGTGATCTAGGTAGAGAGACAGATTCCTGGTGCTTCCTACTCCACCATTTCCCCAGAATTCTCTCTCTTGAATTAACTGTTTTTTATATAATAGGAGTGAGGTGTCCAATTTCATTCTTCTATTTTTCCATCACCATTCGTTGAAAATGCTTTTCTTTCCCCATGGAGTTATCATGGCACTTTTGTCAAAAATCATCTGACCATTGATGGAAAGGTTAGTTTCTATGCTCTTTGTTCTGTTTTGTTGCTCTATTAGTCTGTTTTTATGCCATTGCCACGCTGTTCCGATTACCATTGCTTTTTAATAGGGGCTTCCCAGGGGGCAGAGAACCGGCCTGCCAATGCAGGAAACACAAGAGACAAGTAAGTTTTGAAACCAGGAAGTTCAGTCCTCCAACTTCGTTCTCTTTCAAGATTGTTTTGGCTATTCTGGTTCCCTTGCATTTTCATGATTTTTAGGATGAATTTATCAATTTATGCAATACATGCAGCTAGAATTTGAATAGCAACTATATTGAATCTATTGATCAATTTGGGTAGTATTGACATTTTACCAGTATTAAGTCTTCTGATCCATGAACACAGATGTCTTTATGTTTATTTACATCTTAATTTCTTTCAACAAGGTTTGTAGTTTTCAGTATACCAATGCTGTATTTTGTTTGTTAAACTTATTTCTAAGTATTTTCTTGTGTTTGATGTTATGGTTAGTGGGATTGTTTCTTTAATTTTCTGAGTGCTCTTTGCTAACGTATAGAAAAATAACTGATTTTCATATGTTGATTTTGTATTCTGCGACCTTGAAACTCATTTATTAGACCTAGTAGTTTTTCTGTAGAGTCTTCTGGATTTTCTGTATAAAGGATCATATTATCTGCTAATAGAGATCATTTTCCCTCTTTCCAGATCTTGCTGCTTTTATTTATTTTTCTTTTCTAACTGCCTTGTCTAGAAGTTGCAGCATGATGTCAAGTGGACATGGGAAAGTGGACTTCCTTGTCCTGTTCCTGATCAGTGGGGGAAGGGTTTTAGTCTTATATCATTAAGTATTATGTTAGCTATATTTTATAAAGACTTGTTAACAGGTTGACATATCAGTACTTCTTAGTTTGCTGAGTGGGGTGTTCTTTTTTTTTGTAATCATGAAAGAGTATTGAATTTTGTCAAATGCTTTTTCTGCCCATTGAGATGATCATTTGACTTTTGTCCCCTTCTAAGATATATTTTATTGTTTGATTCATATGTTGAAGCAACCCTGCATTCCTGGGATAAATCCCACTTAGTCATAGTGTATGGTTCTTTATATGGTTCTGGATTCATTTTGTTTGGATTTTGTTTCAGATGATTGCATCTTTATTCATAAGGAATATTGATGTGGGTCTATAGTTCTCCTGTGATCATCTGTCTGGTTTTGGTATTAGGTATTATTGGCCTCATGGAATGAATCAAGAAGTATTTTCTTCTTCTTCTTCCTCCTCCTCCTCCTCCTCCTATTCTTCTTCTTTTTTTTTAAGTTTGAAAAAAATTGGTTCACAACATACTTTTATTCAAAGAAAAATAATACCCGATCACTTCAGGTGTCCAAGTGACCGTTCGGAACCTTGAACCTTTACCTTGATGGGTACTGACCTTGTGTTATATTGATGAACTTTTTCAAGTTTGACCCCAGTGGGGTGGGAGGTGCCAGGCTCCTTCACAAGCACTAATAATCCTGGTAGTTTTACAGTGTGATTCTGGTTCTGTTTGCCATCCTCAGCAGTACTGTGAGAGCCTTTCTTCTGAAAACTGTCATCTCACAGGAGTGCTTTATAGCTGGCTTTGGAGACAGTGGGGGAAAAAAGTTCAAAGATGATTTCTAAGAAGTTATTTTGGTAGCTTTATATTTAATTGATGCTGCACAGAGCAGACCTGAAAATTCCTTTCATTTTTTCTTGCATTTTCAACATTAGAAATAGCTGTTTGAGCTGGTTTTCAGGATCCTTCTGGAGAAGCGTCTTGTCGATTGCTTTGTCATCCTGAACTACACATTTTGTCACTCGGAGCCACAGTGAAATCAAGAGGCGCGGTCCTCAGACCCCCACTGGGCACCTTTCTGAGCCCCCTTGTGATCCAGCCCACTTCTCGCCCACAGGTACCACGTACACAGACTTCTCGGCCGGAATCTCCAGGGATGACCAGCCCCTCCCCGCGCATCCAGATAATCTCCACTGATTCTGCGGTAGCCTCACCTCAGCGCATTCAGGTACCGCCCCAGTCCCCCTGGGGTCCAGCCACCCGCCCTCCCTGAATCCGTTCTGAAAACAGAGCTGCCTGAGGGTCTCAGGAAGGAGCTGTGCTTCTTAGGCATCCAGTATAGTGCATCTCATTTATGTTTTAAAATGTAAAGAAGAAAGAGTTTACATTTGCTAAACTAACTTACTTTTAATCTAAAAGTCTGAAGTGTCACTTCAAACTATTGGAATGAAGTACCGTTTTATAACTTTTGAACTTCAGAACTGAGAGGCAGCATGTCCTAGTAAACTAGCAGTTAAGAGTGTGGACCCTGCTTGAAGTCAGATCCCAGTGCTCCACTTTATTGCTTTCCTAACGTCTCAGTTTTTTCATTTAGAAAATGTGCATAATAGTAGTGTTTACCTCATAAGGTTATTAGGAAGAATCAGTGGATATTGCTTGTAAGATGCTTAAAGCGGTGCTTGGCACATGATAATGTTCAGTGTGTCCTCGTTATCTATAATAACTATTTGGCACCCCACTCCAGCACTCTTGCCTGGAAAATCCCGTGGACGGAGGAGCCTGGTAGGCTGCAGTCCATGGAGTCCTGAAGAGTCGGACACGACTGAGCGACTTCACTTTCACTTTTCACTTTCCACTTTCATGCATTGCAGAAGGAAATGGCAACCCACTCCAGTGTTCTTGCCTGGAGAATCCCAGGGATGGGGGAGCCTGGTGGGCTGCCGTCTGTGGGGTCGCACAGAGTCGGACACGACTGAAGCGACTTAGCAGTAGTAGTATTGTTCCTGTTAACTATTTCATATTCACTTATGGGAAGGTTAGCCTTCCCCAGGGCTCTGAGCCTGCCTCTGGCTCATTGAAGAAAGAGAAGATATGTGTATTGAAATCATGACCAGCAAGCAGGAAGAAGGGGAATGCTGATGACTCAAATTAGATTCATAGTTACCTCAGAAGGCTGAATCAGAAGACCATACCAAAGCACGTGAACAGAAATGAATGGCAGAAAAAGCACTAAATATGTAACAGAAGTCTGAGAAAATACCAGGCAGCCAGGTATTCAAGTGAATTAGTTAAGGATCGCTTTCATTTTCAGTTTGCTTACTTTAAGCTAAGTAAAAGTGAGCAGTATGCTGCAATAAGAAGATGGTTTCTGTAGTGTTTCCCCATTCTTTAAAGTGATTTTATGGATTGTTAAAAACTAAGCATAAAAGAGTTGTATTAAGGAAAGTGAAATGAGTTGTTAAAAATTATATTTCCATCATGCCTGTTTTACATAAGTTAATCATAAAACGGAAGTTCATATACTTGTAATTTTTTTCACTTCACACCAAGTAGGACACACATATCTGAGTGTTTGGAAATTCAGAAGTAATTGGTCCAATATTAATGAGGTTTTACTATTCTTCAGAATTAGAAACTTTATGTAGTTAAGTTATTTTTTCTTTCACTTTGTTCTTACTTGCTGATTGTGACTTGAAAATGAGTCCTTTATAGTTTAATGTAGTAGGTATTAGGATCCTGCCTACATAACTCTTCCAGGTTTGGAAAAGGGACTAACTTTGTATATTTAACTATGGCTGTTACATTGTGGTTTCACAGCCATCCAAGGGCAGGTGAGAGTGTACAACACTCCCCCAGAAGACTCCAGCTAGTCTTGGAGCTAGTGTATATTTCAAGAGAGAGTGTTCAGCCCCCTGTATTGGTGTAAGAAGAAGCCTTGTTTTCTTAGGGGCTGTGCGGGCATCCCAATTCATCCAGAGGGGTATTCCCATGCCCAGGTGCTTGGTCCGTGGTTCCACCACTGTCCTGGCTGGAATGCAGTTAGGTTCTTGAGCCAGAAGTCTTGTAGAATGGATCTGTGGTGTTGTGTTTTCAGTTTCTCTAGGGAAAATAACCCCTTAACATGAGTTTTACGTGTAGTAAGTATAGCTGAAAATCTTTTCATTGTGAACTGTCGATAAAATTGAATCTACTTTGCTTCAACTGAAGTGTGTTTGAAAGTTTGGTATTTTAAAGAAGAGTTATGGTCATAACCAACGTAAGTTGGTTTCTAGTTCTTGATGTTGGTGCCGATGTCTTCTATGAAGTTTTCCTTTCTGGCCCTGACTTCAGCGTTGGATCTCCAACCCATTGTGGGAAAAGAGTTCATTTCCTGATGTTTTAGTGAGTAATCAGTGCTCTGACCTAGATAGTAGCTCTGTGATAAGTTTGTGAGGGAAAGATTATTCAGTAAGGATGGCAAGCTGTGCAACATTTAGAAACTTTTGGCTCTGAATGGAACAGACTTTAGGATTAAATCCTGTTTCTACTCAGTTGTGTGACCCTGGGGAAAGTTTCTATAACATCTGTAACTGTTAAGTGACGATAGTAATAATACCTATTTTATGGCATTGTAAAAAGATTAAGAGGTAGGTAAGGCCTATAAACCTATAGGAAGTAGACATCAATAGACGTTAGCATCTGTGTTACGATTTTTTAATGTTTTATTTTCATACAAGTTCAGACGTAAGGAAAATAATGCATAGGAATCTTGTATTCCCTTTATACAGATTCACCAGTTTTTGCTGTAACATTCTGAATGTATGTATGATGTATGTTTTTCTGAATCATTTGAGAATAAAAATAGAGACATCACGCTGCTTTGCCCTGGATACTTCCGTTGCATTTGCTATGGAGAATGACATTCTCCTACATAATTACACTACAGTGATCAAAATCAGGCAATTTAATATTGAAACAAGCCATTATCTAATCCATAGTCCAAATTCTAAAATTCATCAGTTTTCTCAACCAAGTCCTCTATAGTTGTTTTTTCCCCCATCCCAGGATTTCTTTTTACTGTTTTTAATAATGACAGCAAAAATCAAGGTGCCAGTCAGCACACGACCAACAGCACATCCAGTCGTGCAGACCAGCAGAGGGCTGCCCTGCTGATGGGTCTGTGTGACTGCTACATGTCATCCCACTGGCTGCAGAAGGGCTTTGGGACCACGTGGGGAAGAGCGACGCTCCCGGTGTGGGGAGAGGCGGACTTGTGACTAGGTGGAGAGCTGTGGTGTTTTGGGGATGCAGAAGTCCCGTGCAGAAAGTGTGGGAGGAAGAAGATGGCAGCAAGAGGGAAACACCAGCTTGTCTGAGAAGGAGGCCTCACTGGAGCAGTCCAGTCACAAAATCTAACTTCTCGGGAAATTTCATGAGTTTCCATCATATGCAGTCTTTCTAGGCCAGTGTTTTTCAAGCTCTATTCTTTATTACTTCCAAGATTATGTGCATATTATATTCAAATGTCATTTTTTAATCCAGCTTTTAAAGTGATCTGTTGTTGTTCAGTCATGTCTGACTGTGCGACCCCGTGGACTGCAGCACACCAGGCTTCCCTGCCCTTCACTCTCTTCTAGAGGTTGCTCAGTTTCCTGTGCATCGAGTCAGTGATGCTGGAGATTAAGAGAAAAACACTTGTGCACATTACGTACCAAAGTTGACGCGCTGGAGGTCACTGCGCTCACTTGGACGCCGCCTTCATTCTCTCTGGGGCAGATCTTGGCTTAAAGCTTCTTTTCCACCTGTGGATTTTAAGGTGTCCCTGAGCTGTTCCTCCACACTCTCCATTTCACATTTATGTTTTCAGTAGAGCATAATTGTACTTATTGTTTGAAGAAAATGTTTAAATTTAAGCTTATGAAATACATTTATATGATATGGTGCTTTTTTATCTCCTCTATTTTTTGGATGTTTCACCTGTTACTAGAAAAGACTTCTGCTGTTTGTTTTTTAAAAGTTTGGGATCTGCATTACATTCCCCAGGGGAGTGCATCCCGGGCTCCTGCAGCTTCCTTCCCTCGGTCTCTTCCATCAGCTCTGTATTCCAGCGCGTCGTTCTTGAGCTGCCGGCGCCTGCTGTCTGTCCTTTCTCCATCCGCAGCCTCTGGTGCTTCCTCTCTTGCTCTGGTGACTCTGGTGGCTCCTCTCAGGTTCTCACAGGAGTTGTTCGTATGTGTTGAATGGGTAATAAGTACACGCCGTAACTGAGTCATACCAGAGAAAGTAAAAGACGAGCCTCCCTCTCCACGTCTCTCCCAAGAATGGCCACTGTTGCCATATTGCTTAATGTTTTCAGAGGTTGGCCCTGCACCTACACCTGTGAGTATACATGTAAGCAGCACAGCATAGTTTACACGCCTGCCACGTTCTGCCCACACTGCTCTGCACTTTACTCTTGGAGTAAAGTGGTACAAATAGAGCCTCCTCTTTTTATAAAGTAGGGTTTTGAGATTTCATTTTATGAATGTTGTGATAAATAACCTTTCACCTGAGAGTATTGCTGTAGGACCAATTATTCAAAACCGGGTCACTGGTAGTGAGAGTGCATCATGTAATTTTGGCAGTCGTTGCCAAACTGCCTTCCAAAGAGGTTCTGCCAGTTTGTACTCCAGCCAGCCTGGTATGAGAGCGCCTGTTTCCTTACAGACTCAGTGAAATATTTTGGGGGGGGGGGTGGTGTGTGTGTGGGTGTTTTATGGCCCAGAATGTGGTCTGTCTTAGTGAATGTTTCATGCAGGCATCAGAAGAATGTATGTTCTGCTGTTGCTAGCTGGAGTATTTTATGAATGTCAGTTACATCAGGGTGATTGATGGTGCTGCTCAGGTCAGCTGTATCCTAATTGATCTCCTGCCTGCATATCTGACAGAGAAGTGGCACCTCCAGATGGCCAGTTGACCGCTTCGTCTCTTTCTGGCAGTTGTATCCGTTTCGCCTCGTGTACTTTGCTGCTCTGTTGCTAGGTGCATGCAGATTAAGAGGATTGTTATGTCTTTGCGGGGAATTGAGCCATTTTATCATATGAAGCCCCTCTCTATGCCTAAAATTTTCCTTGTTCTGAAGTCTGCTTTGTCTTTACATTAAAGTAGTTACTCTAGCTGTCTTTTGACTTTTCACTTTTCACCTGTCTGCGTTTAGGGTTTTCTGTAACAATGTATAGTCGAGTCGTCTTTTTTTATCCAGATGACAGTCTCTTTTGGATGGTGTATACAGAACACCCACATTTAAAACAGATTGTCAATATATTTGAACTAATATTGCCGTGTATGTAACTGTTTCTGGTATGATGCCAGGCTTCTTTTTCTGCCTTTTCTAGTTTTAATTGAGCAACTTATCTGATCCACTTTTATCTCCTTTCTTAGTGTATCACATGTACCTCTTCACAAGTGTTTTTAGTTGTTGCCCTAAAGTTTACAATTCACATTTTAAACTAATCTAAATTTATCGTCAACTGACAGCACCCTGTTTCCCCTATAATGGGAACCTTTTCACAGTATTGCCAACCCCTGCCTCCCATCTTTTGTAATATTGCTGTAATTCATTTCACTTACCCACATGCTGTAGTCACCCAGTACATTGTTACTTAATTTTAACAGTTGTTTTTTTTAAGATCAATTAAGAGTAAGAAAAAGAAGATTTAGTTTTACCTTCATTAATTCCTTCTTTGGTGTTCTCCCATTCTTTATGTAAATGCAAGTTCCTGATCTGTTCCATTTTACCTTCTGCCTGAAAAAAGCCTTGGGACATTTCTTACAAGGCATATCTGCTGGTGATGAATTTGTAGTTTTTGTCTGAGAAAAGGGGCTTCCCTGGTGGCTCAGAGGTTAAAGCGTCTGCCTGCAATGTTGGAGACCTGGGTTCGATCCCTAGGTTGGGAGGATCCCCTGGAGAAGGAAATGGCAACCCCCTCCAGTATTCTTGCCTGGAGAATCCCATGGACAGCGGAGCCTGGTGGGCTACAGTTCACGGGGTCGAAAAGAGTCAGACACAACTGAGCGACTTCACTTTTTTTGTCTGAGAAAGTCTTTATTTCACTTTGACTTTTTTGATGTTGGGCTGTTTATTTTTTATGATTTTCTGTGAAGTACATGACATAAAATTAAGCATTTTAAAGTAAAGAGTTCAGTGGCATTTAACATATTCATAATACGGTGCAGCCACCTCCTCTGACAAGTTCCGAAACATTTCTTTCACTCCTTCACTCCCCTTACCCACTGTGCAGCTTTCCCTGTGCCTCCTCTGCCTGGTCTCTAGTGGTTATCTGAATTCCATCTCTACGGATTTATCAATTCTGGGTATTTACTATAAATGGAGCCACACAGTATGTGACCTTTTTTGTGTCTGGCTTCTTTCGTGTCTGACATAATGTTTATCCACACTTACGGCGTGTATGTTATTCTTTTTCAGGGCTACGTAACACTCCACCGTGTGCCATAATTGGTTTATCCGTTCATTGATGGAGCCGCCTTCACTGTTGAAGGATATGTTTGTCAAATGTAGAATTCTGGTTTGGTGGTTTATTTCAACAGCATTTGAACTATTTTGCTCTACCATCTTCTGTCTTGCATGGTTTCTAAAGACAAATCTGCTCTAAATTTTTTTTTTTTCTTTATTGGTGAGGTGGGCTTTTCTCCCAAAGGGAGAGTGGGAGAGAAATCTTTTCCCATGTTTTTGACAGGGAGAGTTAACTTTTTATCTTTTTTGGTCTTATAAATAGGATATACTTAAATGTAGTTTTTAAGTACTTACTGTGCTTGATGTTCTCTAAGCTTCATGGATCTGTGGTTTGGTATTTTGTCATTAACTATGGGAAGTTCTCACCTATTATTACTTTGAATATTTCTTCTTCTGGTATTCTAGTTACGTATCTGTTCTCTCCTGCAGCTGTCCCGTGGTTCTTGGGTCCTGTGCTCTGGGTTTTGTGTGTCGCATGTGTATTCCGCGTTGGTTTCTTCGTGCTTCCCCCTTCACGTTTCAGTGGAGGGCTCCTGCGGGCCTGTCGTCAAGCTCACCGGTTGTTTCCTTGGTTGTGCCCAGGCATACTTCATTTCTGCTGCAGTGTGTTTGATTTCTAGCATGCTATGTTTTCTGAGAATTTTCATATCTCTGTAGATTTCTCATTTGTTCTTGCATGTTGTCTATTTTTTTTTCCTTCAGAGATCCTTAGATACTGATCATGGGTTATTTTAAATTCCTTATCTGAAAGTTCTAACATTTGTGTCACATCAGAGTCTGGGTCTGATGCTTGTTTTGTCTTTCCAGATTGTATTTTTCTTATGTTTTGAAATTCTGTGTGTTCTTTTTTTCTCGCTAAACGTCAGACAGCGTTGCCTGTGTTAGATACCAGGAACGGAAGTGCATCAGCCTCTGTATGCGGGGCTGCTCTGGCTGGGGTTGCGCTCTGTGTAATGTGTGCTGTGGCTGTAAGTGGCTCAAACTTCACATTCCTCTAGATGCCTTTGTTTCTGTCCTCTTGACTTTGAGCTGCCCTAGGTATTCCTCCTCAGAGAGTTTGTATCTTGAAGCTCAGCCGTAATCTGCTGTTACCATTCTGTAGCCTAGTTGGTAAGCTGTAAGGGAAGGGTGGTTGCTGTTCAGTCGCTCAGTCGTGTCCAACTCTCTGCGACTCCATGGACTGCAGCACGCCAGGCCTCCCTGTCCATCACCAATTCCTGGAGCTTGCTCAAACTCATGTCCATTGAGTCAGTGATGCTATGCAACCATCTCATCCTCTGTCATCTCTTTCTCCTCCCGCCTTCGATCTTTCCCAGCATCAGGGTCTTTTCTAATGAATTGGCTCTTCGAATCTGGTGGCCAAAGTATCGGAGCTTCAGCTTTCAGCATCAGTCCTTCCAATGAATTATTCAGAGTTGATTTCCTTTAGGATGGACTGGTTGGGTCTCCTTGCAGTCCAAGGGACTCTGGAGAGTGTCCTCCAATGCCATAATTCAAAAGCATCAGTTTAGCTTGGTCAGTAAAGAACCTGCCTACAAGGCAGGAGTCTTGGTTTCTATTCCTGGGTTGAGAAGATCCCCTGGAGAAGGAAATGGCAGCCCACTCCAGTATTCTTCCCTGGAGAATCCCGTGGACAGAGGCACTTGGCAGGCTGCAGTCCATGGGGTCACAAGAGTCGGACGTGACTTAGTGGCTGAACCAGCGCTACTAGCGGCCTTCCTTGCGGTCCAGCTCTCACACCCATACCCGACCCCTGGAAAGGCCGTAGATTTGACTAGACGGACCTTTGTTGGCAAAGTAATGTCGCTGCTTTTTAATACACTGTCCAGGTCTGTAATCTTATGACGAAATCTCAGTATTTTAGTGGTCCTTTGTCCTTGGGCTATGACCTTCACAAGTATTTATTTATTTCCCCTGCCCCCACTTAGATGAGAAAGGCAGGGTAGAGGGACCTGGAGTTGAAGAAATGGCCTTTCTGCAGTGGGATAAGACAAGTCTCTGGTAAAGTCTTCTCTCCTGGGGAACAGACCTTGGTTACATTGAGTTTTTTGTTTTGTTTTGTTGTTACCAAGAATACTCTTCCCTCTTCCCCTGCCAGAGTCACCAGAGGATCATTCTCATTTCTTTACCGGGAGACCCAGGTGGGTTCCTGGAGCTGAAACTCGTGAGCGTGCGGGACCCTCTGTGACTTTACCTCCCGGAGTTTCTCACCCCCGTGCTAGTGTGCACGCGGTCTCCAGCCTCCCTGTGATCACCACTTGGGTTTCCCGCCTGCTTGGCTTCTGACCCACGTAAGCAGACCTCAGACTTGACGCATCCACTTCTCTCCAGATCTCAGTGTGCCTCACGGTCAGCTCTCTGATGGGCCCTCAAGGAAAGTCCTTGGTTTTCAGGTTTTTTTAAGGACAGAATGATGACCTTCCAGCTCTTCACGTGTAGAAGTTGAAACTGGAAGTGTACTTTGAGCGTGACTCACCTGTCTGTAGTTTGTTGGACATCCTCACCTGGGCATCTCACACTTGACAAGCCAGAAGCAGACTCTCAGTGCCTGCCGCCTCTCGCCCGTGCACCGCCTGCTCAGGCTGGAGACCGGAGGGCCGCTTCTGGCGCCACCTCCGTGCTCGCAACCCCGCCTGCTCAGCTCTCCCCAGGGCCGCCCCAACTGCCCCCCAGCTGCCAGTTTCCAGCCAACATCTAAGAAGGTCTTTGTTTCCCGTCATTCCCTCACTTAAAACTTTGAGTGTATTTAGAAAACACATTTTATCTTATTTAAGAAAGAAAACTTTGTCAGATATTTTACCCACCTGAACTTGTAGGAATTGAGGCGTTCATGGGGCCAAATGGAGAAGATACTTGTTTTATCATTGTCGCCTGTGAGCAACACTAATTATTCATATGAGTTATTTATTTAAAAAATCATTTACTTTTTTGTGTAGTTCAAAAACTGTTGAAACATTGTGTACCGTTTTCATAACATTGTGTACCGTTTCCATGTTAAGTTTAGCCGTCTTTGCCGCTGTCCTTGGTTGCCCTAGCAGTGCTGGCCTGTGGTGGTGACAGAGTTGCCTGTATCACATAAAGGCCGTGTGTCTGTCTGGGCTGCATGTGTGAGTGTGTGTGTATAGAATAGTATAGGGCAGGTCTCCAATAGCACAAGGAACTGGAAGACCTGCTTCTGGGGAACAG
This sequence comes from Bubalus kerabau, assembly GCF_029407905.1. Taxonomy (NCBI): domain Eukaryota; kingdom Metazoa; phylum Chordata; class Mammalia; order Artiodactyla; family Bovidae; genus Bubalus; species Bubalus kerabau. The sequence continues at coordinate 59,046,524 of NC_073643.1, read as the reverse complement.
CCCCTGAGTGGCTCTCACTGTGCTTAGAGGCCCACACTCCCCACAGGGCCAGCCCCCTCCCCTCTAGATCCTTGGGCCTGACATCAGTTCCCAGAGCTCCTTCCTCTCAGGACGTCCCACATGCCAGAACATCTCCTGTTGCTTAGAACACACTTTTCCCTAGACCTGTACCTGGCACCATTCTTCTTATCCTTGAATCTTTAAAACGTCGCCTCATCACAGAGGCATTCCCTCATCTCTCTTTCTAAAGTGCCTGCATTTTTCTCTTACCCCAGCCTGATCTTTCCCCTCAAAGCATGTATCGTACACTTAAATTATTTCCTGGTTGGTCTGTTTACTTGGTTTTTTGCCAGTCTTTCTCATTAAACTAAAAGCTTGGTGAAAGCAGGCACCATCTCCTTAATGCCTGTCTCTAGCCTGGTGCCAGCAAAGGTCTGTCTAGTCAAGGCTGTGGTTTTTCCAGGAGTCATGTATGGATGTGAGAGTTGGACCATAAAGAAAGCTGAGTGCTGAAGAATTGATGCTTTTGAACTGTGCTGTTGGAGAAGACTCTTGAGAGTCCCTTGGACAGCAACGAGATCCAACCAGTCCATTCTAAAGGAAATCAGCTCTGAATATTCATTGGAAGACTGATGCTGATGCTGAAATTCCAATACTTTGGCCACCTGATGCGAAGAACTGACTCATTGGAAAAGACCCTGATGCTGGGAAAGATTGAAGGCGGGAGGAGAAGGGGGCAACAGAGGATGAGATGAGATGGTTGGATGGATCGATGGACATGGGTTTGAAAACGCAAGCTCCGGAAGATGGTGGTGGACAGGGAGGCCTGGCGTGCTACAGTCCATGGGGTCACAAAGAGACACAACCGAGCGACTGAACTGAAGTGAGCCTAGTGCCTGACACGCATGAGTGAGCCGCAGAAGAAAGTCCTGATTTACTCAGTAGGGGAGAATTGATGAGATGAAATGGCTGAGACAAGGCTTCCCAAGTGAGGGGGAGAAGTGAGTGAGAGCTGAGAGAAGGGAAGTACTTTAATCTAGGTCCTCTTATGTTCTGGGCTGTGTGCCAAGCACTTTCACGTGTGTTGTTTGACTTCCCTGGAGATCCTTTTTATAGAGCTGTAAGCAGGCTCAGAAAGCGCGAGGGCTGCTCCACGCTGACACGGCTGGAAGGCAGTGTGGGCAGGCATTCCAGTCGTGGCTGCAGCTCCAAGCACCATCTCAGAATCACAGACTCAGGTGTTCCCAGGACCAAGCGGCAGTGGAGGAGGAGGCGAGGCAGGGGTTGGGGAAACCAGCTAAAGGGGCAGCCACACCCACCCAGCTGGCACCGGGGGGACGTGGGCCCAGGATGGCCAGAGCTGCTCGTTTGTTAAAAAGAACTCTGTGTGTGCGCGCGCGCGTGGGTGGTCATTTGTGTCCGACTCTTTGTGACCCCGTGAACTGTATAGCCCGCCAGGCTCCTCTGTCCACAGGATTCTCCAGGCAAGAATACTGGAGTGGGTTGCCATTTCCTCCTGTAGGGGGTCTTCCCAATCCAGGGGTTGAGCCCACAGCTCCTGCATTGCAGGTGGATTCTTTACCCCCGAGCCATCAGGGAAGCCTGAAGAGCAGTAAACAGGACTTCTATGGGAAATACCCCATTTTTAAACGTTGTCAATTGGATTTTAGGGTTTTTTTTTGTTTTTTGTTTTTTTTTTTAATGTAAAAATTTGGGGAGTTGAAACGGAAGTTAGGTCATGACTGGTTTTTGCCTTCAAGCCGTCCCTTTGCAAGCTCTTTTTTCCAGTAGAAACGATGGGCCCAGCCTGGCTGGAACAGAGAGGGTGAACAGACGAGAAGGGCAGCGTGCGAGGCCATCGCTGAGCACCTTTTGGATTAGAACCGGGGGCCTTGGGCTGGTAGAGTGCAGTGGCACTGCTCTGACAGGGCTGCAGTGCCCCAGCTGTGCCCACCCTGCGCAGAGGGAGCCGCGAAAGCCACACAGGGCTAGCGGGGAGAGGTGGCGCCACGGCTCGATGCTCAGGAGCTGTTGCTGACACGAAAAACGGGCGTGGGTTCAGTGTAAAGTGCCACGCTACGTGTGTCAACAGGAGTGCACGCGGCCCTCACTTGAAGGAGACTGGAGCTCACTTGTGGAGGGTGCAGGGGCCACGTCCCGGAGGCTCCTGTGCCCAGCGCCGGCTTCTCCCGCACCACTCACTTCACCGGAGGCCTTCTTTGTGTTCACCCGGTGTTTCTCCCTGAAAAGAGTGTTACAGACACGCTCACGATTCACATTAGACGCACGTTGTTCTCTAGTGTATCAGTGCATGGACTGTATAGCCCTTGGAATTCTCCAGGCCAGAACACCGGAGTGGGTGGCCTTTCCCTTCTCCAGGTGATCTTCCCAACCAGAGGTAGAACCCGTGTCTCCCACATTGCAGGCGATTCTCCACCAGCTGAGCCAGCAGGGAAGCAGTGTATCAGTCACATCGGAACAAAAGTGCTTTTCAGAACCAGCATTAAAGCAGCACTGATAGGAACCAGGCTGCGGAAGGCCTTAGCCTTAAAAGTCAGAACAGTGTCCCTTCTTCAGTACTCCCCCACCCCTCCCTGCCTCGCCCGCAGTTTGTTAGAGTTTGCAGGTTGGGAGTCTGCATATTTGTTCCAAGTAAAGAAATTAAAGTTTGCATCTTGGGTTTGTTTCCTGGGGCTGCCGCAACAGATTACCACAAAGTGAGCTGCTTAAAACAACAGAAGTGTGTTCCTCTTCTGGGGGCCAGAAACCCGGAATCCTGGTGACGGCAGGGCCGGGCTCTGTCTTACGGTTCTAGGGGAGCATCTCTGCTTGCAGCCGAGTCGCTGCCGCCTCTGCCTTTGTGGTCACCTGGCCGCCTTTTAAAGGGCAGCACAGTGCGCTGCCACCTCAAGTGGACGACGTCCACAGGGGCTGCCCCAAGTTAGGTCAGCTGTGTGAGTCCTGGGGGTCAGGGCTGGACATCGTTCTGAGGGGACATGATTCTCCCTGCCACACCTTTCTCCTCTGCAGGAGACTTAATCTTTGGATCCGTCCCCTCAGTTTGCTGTCTCCTCAGTCTCATTACGGAGTCTGCCTGCCCATGTGTGTTAGCAAGGTCTCCCCGCCTCATGGTCACTGTGAGGTTCCAGAACACTTCAGGAAGAAAGTCAGAGCTGACAGGTGTGAAGAGGAGGTCAGACCTCTGACTCCCAGATCTCCAGGCTAGGGGAGGGCCTTTCGAAGGCTGTTTAGTTCCCCTCCTCACGAAGTAGGCAGGAGGCCCTCCCTTGGCTGCCGGGACATGTTTTCTCACCTGGTCCAGTTCTCTGTCTCCAGTTGGACTGCTCCAGGGGCCCGGCACACCGCAGCTGGTAACGGTGAAAGGTCCTTCCTGTCCTTCGCGCTGAGGGCCCTGCTTCTAGCGTGGAGGGCCTTTGGCCCCTCGGCGGGAGTGACAGTGTGCGGGGCCTCTGGCCCGCGCTGTAGCAGCTCTCCACGGCCCCCTCTCTTGCCTCAGCGTCACTCCCTCAGAGCAGTCTCTCCTCCTCAGGCTGCCCCACGGCCTGCCCGTGTCGTGCTCTCTTTGTTCCCCTGCTGTTTGGCATCCTCCGTGGCGCTGGCGCTGACTGTGTGACGGCTGCACGGCCGGTCTGTCCTCTGGCAGGTGGGCTCCCCGCCGGGTTCACGTCTGCATTCTCAGTACCGGGAGCAGCGCTCATCAGCGAGCAGCTGCCCAGTAAGCACGTGTTAAGCAACTGACTTTCCTGGCTTGTGGCATTTTCTTCGGCACCTACCAGCGTTGTCTTGTGTTCTGTACTGGACGTTGGCAGAGCCGTTGGGTAGGACTCTGTGCGTTTGCCGGGGATGCTGTGTCCCGAGGCAGTTGTGTCAGGAGGGGGCACAGGCCCGTCTGTAGATGTGCCCCCAGGACGCTGGGGTCCCCCAGAGACACCACATATCTGCCCGGCCCAGGGCACAGCGCGAGCACCCCAGGAGTCCCGTCTGCCGGGAAGGCCTGCTGGGTCCTCGGGGAGAGAGCGGGCAGTGCTCAGGGCCGGTGCCTGGCCTGGAAGAGAGGCAGGAATGGGCTGGAACAGCTTCCGCAAACAGCACGAGCGGGAGGCAGAGAAGTTGCTGTTCCCGCAGCAGCTGATGAGTCATGACTGGTGCACTGGGGCAGGGACGCGGGGAAGAGGCCCCCTCTTGCAGGGGCCTCCTGAGGGCTGGGTGTCCCCGGAGAGCCAGGCTCAGGGCTTGTCAGAGTCGGCGCTCACTACCTCCAGGGCTGCTGTGGTCTCATTCACGGCCTCTCTCCGGTGCCGACCCTGGGGGTGCAGCCCAAGCCAGGTGTCATGTCTGTGCTTGAGGACCTCAGAGTCAGGACGGGGGGGGGAGGCTGGGCTGTCAGGAAGGAGCCACCTGCGTGTCACTCCAAGGCAGGCATTTACAGGGCCCGCCCTTCAGAGGCCACCCTTCTTTAAAGCAGCCTTTGTCAGCTTGGGTTCAGAAACTCAGGAGAGGTCATTCCCTGCTCATCCAGTGGTTTGGGTTCCATGCTTCCAGTGCAGGGCGCCTGGGTTCCCCCGGCAATGTGGCCAAAAAATAAAAGTTCGAGTTGTTCGCATTTCTCAATTTGCCTAGAACAAGGAGGTACACACATCCATCCACACGTTGAGCCCACGCGGATGGATGGATGTACTTCCTTAGCACTCTCTCTCTCTCTCTCTCTCTCTCTATATGTAAGTTAAGATGCCGTCTACTGTTTATTATTGTCTCCATTCCATTCGTAACAGAAGGGGCCTTTCTTGGTCCAGTTTTATTGAAACTTAATTGATATGCAGCATTGTTGTGAGTGTAAAACACAGTAACTTAGATTGTACAAGCACATTGTAAAGTGATTGCCACAGTACGTTTAGTTAACATTCACCAACTCATGCAAATACAAGGAAGAGGAAACAGGAATGTTTATCCTCCTTGTGGTGAGAACCGTGGGGGTCTAGGCCCGGAACTGCTCTCGCCCACGTGTGCGGCGGAGCAGTCAGGAGCCGCGGGCCACGCCCCGGGCCACGCCCCCAGGACGGCCTCGGCCCTGAAGTCTGCGGCTTTGCGGCCTTGGTGCCGTTTCGCGTCCCCTCCTTCTGAAGAGCATTGTGACTGTGAGACTAGCAGGGACGGTATCCCCCTGCAGCGACACGGCTCTGTGAGAGGTGGACTCTGAAAGGCTCCTTGTTGCCCCCTCTCCGGCCCTGGTGCGGCCGTCCTGGCCCAGCCGCCCCCAGGTCGGCGCTGGCAGTTGCATGCGCTCTGTGAGAGCCCCTCCGCGTTGTGTCTTGTAGATCGTGACCGACCAGCAGACGGGGCAGAAGATCCAGATCGTCACCGCGGTGGACGCCTCCGGATCCCCCAAGCAGCAGTTCATCCTGACCAGCCCCGATGGAGCTGGAACTGGGAAGGTGATCCTGGCTTCCCCAGAGACCTCCAGTGCCAAGCAGCTCATATTCACCACCTCGGACAACCTCGTCCCCGGCAGGATCCAAGTAAGACCCGTTGACAGGTGTTTATCTCAGCATTTCTGCTGCCACGCTTGTTCTGGACTCTCACCTCTACTCTGGAGGCCAAATCCGTCCCTGAAGGTCCTTTGAGGACCTGCAGCCGTGGCGGGTTGCTGCCTTGGCTCGAGTGAAAAGCAGCAAGTGAGGGGCAAGGCCCCAGACGGCAGCTACTGCGGCGCTCGGGGAGGGTGGAGACAGGAGGCCGACTGAGCAGCTGGCGTGGCCCCCGGACCACTGTCTCACCGCGGCTGACCACAGCCAGGTGAGGGCCGGCTGCTGCTGCTCTGACCCGGCCTGGCCAGCCCTCTGTTCTGTCCTTGCTCCTGTGGGCTGCGGCCTGTGGACCCTCAGCTCTGGTCTCTGTTCCTGCCCTGCTTCTCCCTCTGATGGGCGAGGTGGGGTCCGTGCAGGTGCAGGAAAGGGAAGAGCAAGAGCTGGCAGAAGAGCAGGCTTACTGGGATGTGCTGAAAGTCCAGGTCCAGCACCTGGAGGAGTGGGGCTCAGGCCGGTGTCCCGCATTGGCCGAGCACAGAGCGCATGCAGTCCACCGTCTTGTTTAGCTCTGCTTTCTAATTAAAACAAAAGCTTGTGGTAACGTGAACTTCACCGCCTTAGTCAGTTTTAAGTGTCCAGTTCAGTGTATTGACATTGTTTTGCAACCCTACCCTCCTCCGGTCCATCCACAGAACGCCCCATCCTCCCCGACCGAAGCTCTATGGCCATTAAACACCTCCTGTCCCCACCTCTCCCCAGCCCCTGGCCACCACTCCGCTCCTTTCTGTGGGTCTGACGGCTCTAGGGACCTCACATGAGGAGACTCGTGTAATACTTGTCCTTCTGTGACTGGCTAATTCCACTGAGCCCAGTATCCTCAAGGTTCATCTGTGTGGTCACATGTCTCAGGATTCCCTCCTTTTAAAGCTGAATGATATTCTGCTCTGTGGATGGACCACACGTGGGTTATCATTCATTTGTTGATGGGTACTGGGGTCTCTTCAGCCTTTTGAGCACTGTGAGCAAAGCCACTAAGCATCCATGTGTTTTGCAGGGGCATTCCGCTGTGGAGAGAATTCAGGAAGGAAAGGGTTTCTTTTCCTTCTGCTCAGCTGTGTTCAGAACACCAGTGTGCATAGCTTTCAGAGCTGTGCTTCTGAGACACTGCATGATGGACTTACTCATCCTTCCCTTCCCAGCTTCCACTCTGATCACCTGAAATCCGAATTCCTCCCTGCTTGCTCAGACTCCTCGCTCATGAGAGGATGGCTGTGATTCTTTCGCATCTCTTATAAGAGGTCATTCCACGTAATGATTTCTGTATATATTCACTGTACTTAAATGACTGTAAGGCTTATTGGTGGTGGGGTGGTGGTGGTGATTGTGTCCCACTCTGCGACCCCATGGACTGCAGCATGCCAGGCTTCCCTGCCCTTCGCCGTCTCCTGAAATTCGCTTAAATTCATGTCCATTGAGTCAGCGATGCTATCCAGCCATCTCATTGTCTGCTGCCCGCTGCTTCTTTTGCCTTCAGTCGTTCCCAGCATTAGGGTCTTTTCCAGTGAGTCAGCTCTTCACATCAGGTGGCCTAAGTATTGGACCTTCAGCAACTATCCTTCCAGTGAATATTCAGAGTTGATTGATTTCCTTTAGGATTGATTAGTTTGATCTCCTGGTCAAAGGGACTCTCAAGAGTCTTCTCCAACACCACAATTTGAAAGCATCGATTCTTTGGCACTCAGCCTTCTTTATGGTCCAACTCTAATATCTGTACGTTACTACTGGAAAAACCATAGCTTTGACTGTAGAGACCTTTGTCGGCAAAGTGATGTCTTTGCTTTTTAACACACTGTCTACGTTTGTCATGCCTTTCCTTCCAAGGAGAAAGCATCCTTTAATTTAGTGGTTGCAGTCACTGTCTGCAGTGATGTTTGTAGCCCAAGAAAATAAAATCTATCGCTGTTTCCACTTTTCCCCTTTCTATTTGCCATGAAATGATGGGACCTGATGTCATGATATTAGTTTTTTGAATATTGAGTTTTAAGCCAGCTTTTTCACTCTGTTCTTTCACCTTCATCAAGGGGCTCTTAAGTTCCTCTTCACTTTCTGCCATTAGGGTGGTATCATCTGCATATCTGAGGTTGTTATTTCTCCCAGCAATCTTGATTCCAGCTTGTGATTTATCCAGCCCAGCCTTTCACATGATGTACTCTGCATATAAGATAAATAAGCAGGGTGATAATATACAGCCTTGTTGTACTTCTTTCCCAATTTTGAACCAGTCAGTCATTACTTCCACTGTATAATCATAAGGGATTTGATTTAAGTCATATCTGAATGGCCTAGTGGTTTCCCCTACTTTCTTCAATTAAAGCCTGAATTTTGCAATAAGGAGTTCGTGATCTGAGCAACAGTCAGCTCCAGGTCTTGTTTTTGCTGACTGTGTAGAGCTTCTCCATCTTTGGCTGCAAAGAATTTCAGTCAGATTTTGGTATTGACCACTTGGTGAGGTCTGTGTATAGTCATCTCTTATGTGCTGTTGGAAGAGGGTGTTTGCTGTGACCAGTGCCTTCTCTTGGAAAAACTCTGTTAGCCTTTGCCCTGCTTCATTCTATACTCCAAGGCCAACCTTGCCTGTTACTCCAGGTATCTCTTGACTTCCTTCTTTTGCATTCCAGTCCCCTATGATGAAAAGGACATCTCTTTTTGGTGTTTGTTCTAGAAGGTCTTTTTGGAACAGGTCAACTTCAGCTTCTTGGGCATCAGTGGTTGGGGCATAGACTTGGATTGCTGTGATGTTGAATGGTTTGCCTTGGAAATGAACTGAGATCTTTCTGTTATTTTTGAGATTGCATCCAAGTACTGCATTTCAGACTCTTGTTGACTATGATGGCTACTCCATTTCTTCTAACAGAGTCTTGCCAACAGTAGTAGATACAATGGTAATCTGATTTAAATGCACCCATTCCCGTCCATTTTAGTTGACTGATTCCTAAGATGTCGATATTTCCTCTTGCCATCTCCTGCTTGGCCATATCCAGTTTACCTTGATTCATAGACCTAACATTCCAGGTTCCTCTACCATATTGTTCTTTTATAGCAATCAGACTTGACTTTTACCACCAGACATATCCACAGCTGAGCGTTGTTTCCACTGTGGCCCAGCCGCTTCACTCTTTCTGGAGCTATTAGTACTTGCCCTCCACTCTTACCCAGTAGCATACTGGACACTTTCTGACCTGGGGCTAATCTTCCAGTGTCAAATCTTTTTGCCTTTTCAGACTATTCGTGTTCATGGAGCTCGCGCAGCAAAAATCCTGGGGCGGTTTGCCGTTCCCTCCTCCTGTGGACCACGTTTTGTCTCCACTATGACCCGTCTATCTTGGGTGAACCTGCGTGGCATGGCTCGTAGCTTCATTGAGTTACACAAGCCCCTTGGCCTCGGCTAGGCTGTGACCCACATTATTTCATAGCAGCTGTTGTTCACTTTTTCATGCGCCTTTTTCAGTCACATTAGTCTTGTAAATGGAGAGCACTGTGGGTCGTGTAGAAAGTCTCCTACAAAGGCAGGAGAAATAGGTTTCAGAGGCTCCCTGTCCTAGTCCCTCCACTTCCAGAGCCTCACGAGAGAGCTAGTTGTTGAATCAGTAAGGCTTAATTATTTTTCTGCTAAATGTACTAGTCTGAACTTCCAAGCTGTTTCACGAGGGTAGAGAAGCAGCCAGAGAGACCTTCAGTATCCTCATGGTTGGAGCATCTGCACGGGACTCCCGCCACGGCCCCAGGTCTTGGTGGTGGTAGCAGATTGGAGGGTGGGTCATTGAGAAGTAACATCTGACCCTGGGCAGCCCCACCCCCACCACTGCTGAAGGGTGTGGTCCAGAGGCATGGCCTCCCATTCCTGCTGGCAGATGAGGTTGTCAAATGGGATTTTCCCAGTTCTGCCGGAGAGAGTTCTTAGAAACCCAAGATTAGGAATTCACAGTTGATCCTGACTTGGCTTCTTGTTCTGGTTTTTCATCATCTTCAGTTCAGTTTAGTCGCTCAGTCATGTCCGACTCTGCGACCCCATGGACTGCAGCACGCCAGGCCTCCCTGTACATCACCAACTCCCAGAGCTTACTCAGACTCATGTCCATTGAGTCAGTGATGCCATCCAACCATCTCATCCTCTGTCACCCCCTTCTCCTCCTGCCTTCAATCCTTCCCAACATCAGGGTCTTTTCCAGTGAGTGAGTTCTTCACATCAGGTGGTCAGAGTATTGGAGTTTCAGCTTCAGCATCAGTCCTTCCAATGAATATTCAGGACTGATTTTCTTTAGGATTGACTGCTTGGATCTCCTTGCAGTCCAAGGGACTCTCAAGAGTCTTCTCCAACACCACAGTTCAAAAGCATCTCAGTTCTTTGGCCCTCAGCTTTCTTTATAGTCCAACTCTCACATCCATACATGAGTACTGGAAAAACCATAGCTTTGACTAGGTAGACCTTTGTCAGCAAAGTAATGTCTCTACTTTTTAATATGCTGTCTGCTGCTGCTGCTAAGTCACTTCAGTCATGTCCGACTCTCTGCGACCCCATAGACAGCAGCCCACCAGGCTTCCCCGTCCCTGGGATTCTCCAGGCAAGAACACTGGAGTGGGTTGCCATTTCCTTCTCCAATGCGTGAAAGTGAAGTCGCTCAGTCGTGTCTGACTCTCTGCGACCCCATGGACTGCCGCCTACCAGGCTCCTCCGTCCATGGGATTTTCCAGGCAAGAGTTTTGGAGTGGGGTGCCACTGCCTTCTCCGAATATGCTGTCTAGGCTGGTCATAACTTTCCTTCTAAGGAGCAAGCGTCTTTTAATTTCATGGCTGCAGTCACCATCTGCAGTGATCTTGGAGCTCAAGAAAAGAAAGTCTATCAACTTTTTCCACTGTTTCCCCATCTATTTGCCATGAAGTGCTGGGACCAGATGCCATGAACTTAGTTTTCTGAATGTTGAGCTTTAAGCCAACTTTTTCACTCTTCTCTTTCACCTTCATCAAGAGGTTCTTTAGTTCCTCTTCACTTTCTGCCGTAAGGGTTGTGTCATGTGCATATCTGAGGTTATTGATATTTCTTCTAGAAGTCTTGATTCCAGCTTGTGCTTCACCCAGCCCAGCGTTTCTCATGATGTACTCTGTAAGCAGGGTGACAATATACAGCCTTGACGTACTCCTTTCCCCGAGTTGGAACCAGTCTGTTGTTACATGTCCAGTTTAAATTGTTGCTTCTTGACCTACATACCAATTTCTCAGGAGGCAGGTCCGGTGGTCTGGTATTCACATTTCTTTAAGAATTTTCCATAGTTTGTTGTGATTCACACAGTCAAAGACTTTGGCATAGTCAATAAAGCATAAGTAGATGCTTTTCTGGAACTCTCTTGCTTTTTCCATGATCCAACGGATGTTGGCAATTTGATCTCTGGTTTCTCTGCCTTTTCTAAAACCAGCTTGAACATCTGGAAGTTCACGGTTCACATGTTGCTGAAGCCTGGCTTGGAGAATTTTGAGCATTACTTTATTAGCGTGTGAGATGAGTGCGATTGTGCGGTAGTTTGAGCATTCTTTGGCATTGCCTTTCTTTGGGATTGGAATGCAAAATGACCTTTACCAGTCCTGTGGCCACTGCTGAGTTTTCCCAATTTGCTGGCATATTGAGTGCGGCACTTTCACAGCATCATCTAAAGGATTCGAAATAGCTCAACTGGAATTCCATCACCTCCACTAGCTTTGTTCGTAGTGATGCTTCCTAAGGCCCACTTGACTTCGCATTCCAGATGTCTGGCTCTAGGTGAGTGATCACACCATGGTGGTTATCTGGGTCATGAAAATCTTTTCTGTACAGGTCTTCTGTGTCTTCATCATCTTATTTCCTGTTTATTCTTAGATCGTCACGGACTCTGCTTCTGTGGAGCGTTTGCTGGGGAAGACCGACGTCCAGCGGCCCCAGGTGGTAGAGTACTGTGTGGTGTGCGGCGACAAAGCCTCAGGTAAGCAAGCGGTGATCACGCTGGGTGCACCTCGGGGGCCGGCATCACAGACCAGGTCCGGGTGGGGGGGTGGTCAGAATGTGACTGTACTTTTCTTTATTGGGATGTTGATGTCCATAAGCAGATCAGGTTGTCAGATTATAGGAATCAAAAGGAAAAGTCAGGAAACTGTCTGTGATTTGTAAATCATGGTTGACTGCGATTATTTTTGTACTAGTAAGAAGGTAATCAAGACTTCCCTCATGGTCCAGTGATTAAAAACATGCTTAGACTGGGTTTGATCTCTGGTTAGAGAACTAAGATCCCACATACCTTATGGCCAAAAAAAAAAGTAATCAGTCGTGAGCGTAGTCAGCGTTTGTCGTGAGCGTAGTCCGCGTTTGCGCAGTGCTTTGCTGTTCCACAGGATGTCTGCTGCCTGTCCCGCCCCGGTCCACACTGCAGCTCGTCTCTTGCGCCCTCACTATAACCCAGGGTGATAAACAGGAGGGAACATGCCCTTGTGGCTGGAGTCCCAGGTCAGGAAAGGCCTGGAGTCACAGTCGTGACCTCGGTTGTTGAGCGTGTGCTGTCGGATAAAGAGAAGGCTGCTCCAGCTGGCGGCCCAGCCCGGGGAGCGTAACACGCACAGCCCCTGTGTCTCTGGGGACACACTCCTGGGCCTCCACTGTTGGGAGGGGACGAGGGGACCTCAGAAGAGGCCTGGCCCCTGCAGGAGCCGTCGACAGTAATGATACCGGGGACACTGACCTGTGCTCTGTGGTCACTGCATTCATAGCAGCTTTGGGTACTTGGTGGTCCCGGTTTGAAAAAAAAAAAAAGGTGAGCCAGGCCTCTGAAGAGGAGGACGAGCCCTGGTCAGGAAGGAAGCTCCAGCCCTGCCCGCTCCTGCCGCAGTGCTCTCCCTTCTCTGCGCCTCCCCTGCGCAGCCTTTGTCCTTGTTGCCCTTGAGTTCAGGCCTCTGGGCACTGGCTGTGCTCTTTTCTAGTTGCTTTCTGACAGGCCTGTCTGACCCCTGTGTCTCTGAATCCCCATCTTCTTGCTCAACAAGGAGAGACACTGTAAAGATTTGAGCAGATGAATGAAGCTTGAACGCACCAGAGGCCACAGAATCTGCTCACCTTCCCCTTTCTGGGCTTAAAGCTCAACACAGGCTTGCAGTGCCTTTGTCTCCAGATATGAGAGGTCCTTCTACGGCCTCGAGAGCCCGAGGAAATCCACTGCAGGGAAGGAAAAAGGATGTGTGCAGAGTCACTTCAGCACCACTGTGCTTAGAGCCCCACAGTTGGGGCCCCCCAGGTGCGCAGCTGGAGAAGGGCCCCACACGTTGGAGCTCGGGGCGGTGGGCTGCGCTGCAGCTGCTTCCATGGTGACCCCGTGAACTCTGACCCTGGAGTGTAGTTGTGACCCTGGGTTACAGGAGAGCATGCTCGAGTCAGTCCCCGCTGGGGTTGTGATGAAAGGTAAACCGATGGGACTCTTTAGAGTTCAGAGACCCCAGAGTTAATAAGCCTAGGATAAAGATTTGTGCTCGGGACGTGTACCTCGAGGATGGAACCACCGTGAGCTGCAGGCGTGGTGGCCTTCCTGGGCCACGTGGTCACAGCCCCCCCACCTCGTCCTCTGGTCACGCCCCCGCCCGCACCCGCCCCCAGGTTCGTCTGCAGTCAGGACGGGACTCACAGAGGGAGTGAATGTGGACCGAGACCCCGGGGGCTGAGGAAGCGCGGGCTGCTGTCAGCTCCGCGCTGCTCACGGCAGGACAGCAGAGCTGAGGGTTCCCAGCCAGGCCGCCCGCGTAGGCCTCTCCACGGCCTCTGACGGGCGCTGAGCTCGAGCGCGCCGTCTGCCAGCACCGGGTACCATGTCCGAGCTTGCGGCCTCTGTCGTGGCCTCGCAGCCTCCTCTGAAGGTGGGAGGAGGACGTGTAGGCCCGGGGCCCCGCAGTTGGCCCATGGCTGCCAGTGTGGGAGCCCACACAGCAGGCCCACAGATGTCCCTTCCTCTCTCAGGCCGCCACTATGGGGCTGTCAGCTGCGAAGGCTGCAAAGGTTTCTTCAAAAGGAGCGTGAGGAAAAACCTGACCTACAGCTGCCGGAGCAGCCAGGACTGCATCATCAACAAACACCACCGGAACCGCTGCCAGTTCTGCCGGCTGAAGAAGTGCCTGGAGATGGGCATGAAGATGGAGTGTGAGTAGCAGGGCTCACACGCACACACGTTAACAAGAGAGGAGAATGAGGTCTTGGTGCGTGGCCTTCAAGTACGCCAAGACGACCGTGCCCGCTGGGGCTTCATTCCAGTTCACCCTCTGGGTCAGCTCGGTGGTGCGGTGACGCTGCCGCTGGGCGGGGTCAGTTTCCACAATGAAACCTTGTCCCGACGCGTGGGAGCCAGCGTGCGTGTGTGTGGGGAGCAGACACAGGCTTTGGGGTGAAGCTGAGAGAATGCAGCCCCGGCCCTGCCCTGGGAGCTGGGGGGCCTGGGCACGGCACATGCCCTCTGAGCCTCAGATCCCCGCCTGTGAAGTAGTGCCCTTGTCTTGCTGCGTTTGCCTCCCCTTTTCTTTCCCCGTGAAGGTCTGTTCTCTTCCGTTGTTTCTGGCACGTGTGCGTGTACTCGTGCCAGACACCGAAGGGAGAGGCTGCTGGTGTGACCCCCGCTGGCAGGTGGCGGAAGCTGTCCTGGCTGGAGCCGGGCGTTAGGGTGCATCCTCCACCCCAGGGGGCGTGGGCAGCTCTGTTGGGCCCACTTGAGGGGCTGTTTCTCCCCCGGGAGAGAGTCCTGTGAGCAGTGAGAGTCTCCAGTGGAAGCTGGGCCAGGCATGTCGGCCACGGAGCTTATCATCTCCACAGCAGCGGGCTCAGCCCAGGGGAACCCCACCTCCCCGCAGAGGGAGTGGCTTTTGTTGGTGTGGCGCTTTCTTCTCAACACAGGTGTTTCTGTTGTCACTTAAGCTGTGCAGAGTGAACGGAAACCCTTTGACGTGCAGCGGGAGAAACCAAGCAATTGTGCTGCGTCCACTGAGAAGATCTACATCCGGAAGGACCTGCGGAGTCCTCTGATAGCCACGCCGACGTTCGTGGCCGAGAAGGATGGGGCGAGGTCAGTGCCTGTGAACAGCCTGGGGGGCCCTGGAGCTGACGTGGGAGATGCAGGCCCCCGGGGGGAGGGCTCAGGAGGGGTCCAGGATGGGGTCAGAGCTTCCTGTCTCGGGCTCAGATTACGTGCTGTAGTTCAGGCATCGTTCATGCAGGAAAACGGCTTTCCGTGAGTCAGGATCAGGGCTCTTGCAGTAGAGATAAAAGGTGTGAGACCCAGGTGTGGTCTGGGCAGCACCACGGGTCAGTGACACGTTGTTTTTGGTGCGATCTCTCAAGCCTAACTTTAAAGGAGCAGAGGGAAACAGGAAGCCCTGTTTTGTACTGTGGCGCGCGTGCCCCAGGGTGGGGAATGCCCTGCTGGTGCTCCGAGATCAGGTGGCAGCGCTGGGAGAGCCGAGAGGCGTGTCCGCGTCCTGTCTCGGGCAGGCCTGGCTCCGAGCGCGTCTCCTTGCAGAGCAGGGCTGGCGTCTCGCTGGGCGCCGAGTGAGCGAGCAAGCGAGCGCGTCCTCCGGCCCGGCCCGCAGATGCGCAGGGTCAATGCAGCGTGAACTCTGCACTAAACGCTGGAAGCTACTCTGGGTTTCTTTATGTCTTAACTAGACAAACAGGTCTTCTTGATCCAGGGATGCTTGTGAACATCCAGCAGCCTTTGATCCGTGAGGACGGAACGGTTCTTCTGGCCACGGACTGCAAGGTGACGTCCCGCTCGCGCCCTTCCCGCTTCTGTCTCCACTCGGGCACTCCTCTGACGCGCGCACTGCTCTCAGCTTCAGGGTGGAGGGTGTGCACTCCACACCTCCGTGTCCTGGGTGCAGCCGTGCTGTGGGCGGCTCACGGTCACAGCACGTCAAGAGCTAGCGTTCTCCTCGGCCAACGTCCTGTGGTCTCTCTCCTTCTGAGGTCTCTCCCCCAGTAATGCACTTGGGCAGACTGCCGGCCGGCTGGGGACGCGCTGCCTCTCCTAGGACGGCCTCTGGCAGCAGCCCCCAGTTCCTCTGTAGGAGGTGACCGCAGGAAGAAGTCCCACCAGGGCTGACAGGGACAGAGCGGGGCAACTGCGGAGAACCCAGTGTGCACACAGAGACAGTTGTCACCCCGAGACACAGACACTGGCTGCCTCCTGGGGAGGAGACTGAGGAGAGGGCTTTGTCCCGGCAAGGGAGCCCACTGTGTCTATGGCCTGTGGTCCCCGACACAGCCCAAGCGACGGGGGCGGCAGCTGCGCTGAGCCCGAGGCCCCGCTCTGGAAGGAGCGCCTCGGGGACAGTGCCGGCCTCACTGTGCCCCTCAGAGCCACAGCTGGGCCCCGTCTGCTCAGGCACACGCACTGCGTCCCGGGGCATCCTCTTGGGGCCAGAGGAGGGGGACGAGGACTGAGGGCCGCTGAGGCCCGCTGCCTGCTCCGACCGTCTCCCGCAGGGCAGTCGGCCTCGTGGCCTCGGGCGGGGCATGACTGACCTCCTGGGCAGAGGGGCGGGCACGCCAGGAGCAGGAAGTAGGGCCCGAGCACCCCGAACTCCTGATGGCCGAGGACAGCACCCCTGTCCCATGTGCCACCCGCACAGAGGCTGGTGCAGAGCAGGTGCCCACCAGGCAGGGGCGACGGGAACCTCGAGGAGGTCAGGTTCATGAAGCGTGCAGCACCCACTCTGTAACTGCTAACGGCTAGGAGTCAGCTGGGCGGCAGGAGTGAAGCACCGTGAGGACAGGCGGCCCAGCGCACCCGCCCCGACAGGGCCTGCCCCAGGGGCACCGCAGAGCCCCTGAGGGCAGGTGTTCTCAGGAGCTGACTGGGAAGCTCTTTCCTATCAAATAATTATACATTCAAAATCATTTACTCTGAATAAAAGTAACGGTATCTCAAATACCACCGAGACCCGTGCTCCCTTTGCCTCCTCTCCGCGGGGCTCCGTCCTGCAGAGCAGTAAGTAGCTCAGGACCGCGGGCAGCTCACGGCACGGGCCCAGGCGTGGGGTCTCTTTTTCACTCTGCAGCGTATCTGTCATATGCTGTGTTCACATGATAGAGATCAGCAGATCTATATTCTGTTACATGGTGGTTCTGTGATTTATTAATCGCTTCTCTGTTTATGATATTTTCTACTGATTCTGGTCTTTCATGTTTGTTATCAAGATACAGCAGACGTTTTTATTTATGTACCTTAATTTATATATATATATTTTTTGGCTTTCTTTTTTAAAAAATTGAGATATTAATTCCCACACCAGAAAAATTTACCCTTTGAGCATGTAATTCGTGGTTTTCAGTATATTAACAAGATTGTTACAACTGTTCCTACTAATTCTAGAGCATTCCATCACCCCAGACAGAAAGCCTGAACCCACTAAGCAGTCACTGCCCCTTCTCCCACTCTCAGCCCTGCCAGCCGCTCGTGTACTTCCGACTATGGTTTTGTCAGTACTGGACCTTTCGTATAAAGGGAGCTGTGTGACACGTGCCTTTGGGACTGGCTGCTTGCTTGTAGTGTAATGTTCTCAAGGTTCATCCATGTCGAGGCCTTCTTAGTGCCAATAATGTGCCGTTAAATAGCTGTATCCTGTGGTTTATCCATTCGGCAGCTGATGAACGTTGCATTGTGTCTGCTTTTTGCCTCTTAGGAATAATGCTGTGAACATTGTGTACAAGTGTTTTTGTGCACATGTATTTTACCTTTTCTTACACACGTGCCTAGGAACGGAATCGCTGTGGTCGTGTGACAGCTGTGCGTTTACATTTTTGAAGAACTGCCAGGCTGTTCTCCAGCAGCTGCGCATTTTGTGTTCCTCCCGCAGCGTCCCCCCGCGCTCCCGCTGCCCCGCGTCCTTGCCAGCACTCGACATTATATGTCTTTTGACTGTGACCATCCTAGTGGGTGTGATGTGACATCTCACTGTGGTTTTTATTTGCATTTTTTTTTGCATTTTTAACTAGCTTATTTGTCTTCCTGTTATTGAGTTGTAAGAGTTCTTTAGCTATTCTGGCTACTAAACCATCATCAGATGTATAATTTGCAAAACGTTCCTCCCGTTTTGTGGGTTTTCTTTTGTGTATGGGAGGAGAGGTGTCTTTTTACTTCACTGATAACCTTTTGAAGCACAAAGGCTAAGCTCTGGCGGCACAGCCTGTCTGCCTGTCGCTCGGCTCTGGCAGCATCTGGGGTAGGTTGGTAGCTGCCGTCCCAGTCCAGATGCAGACGTGCTTGGTCACCAAGGGCACGTCCTCTCACTGCCCATCGTAGTCACAGCTCCGTGAAGCTGCTTTTAAAACAAAACTATACCTTCACTTTCCTGAGAGGCACGTGTGTATGTTCATCTTTAATATCACTATTTTCTGGTTAACAGGCTGAAACAAGCCAGGGAGCCCTGGGCACATTGGCAAATGTAGTCACTTCCCTCGCCAACCTCAGTGAATCCCTTAACAATGGCGACACCTCAGAAATACAGCCGGAGGACCAGTCTGCAAGTGAGATCACTCGGTACGAACCCTTGAGAGTGGAGGCCCCTCCCGACACACACAGTCACTGCTTTGTGAGGGTGGGGGCAGCATTGTGATGCCTACCCTGTGTTAAATGACGGATTGCAGAATTGTCACAGGGCCCCTGCATGTCTGTCTTCTTCATTTTAACTATGGGGATGTGGACCTGTTCAGGTTACGTGATACAAAACAGTCTGAAAACTTCATTCCACATGATAAAGGAGACTGAGTAGTTCAGGGGACGCTCACGAGTCCACGCACGCCTGCCACCGTGTGCTGGGCTACACGTCAGTAGTGCAGTGCCTTTCTCGCATGTGCTTTAGCCTGTTTTTCTCAAGCGGTGAGTCCAGAGCTGAGATGGAGCCCTCAGGGTGGACACATACTGCGGTGAGATGGCACCAGGCGGCTGGACACCTGTGCCCCCTGCCAGGGTACACTCCCTGCAGCCGGCCGGTGCATTTGCTCCTTTTCTGCTGGACCTGCCACTCCTGCCCGTCAGGCCAGGCCATGCGGGGGCCACTCAGGGGTAGCGGTCCTCAGGTTCCCTTGTGGTCTGGTAGAAGATGCCAGTCTGGATCCGGTGGAAAGAGGGCAGAATGTGAGCTAGGCCGAATTCTAGTTCTACCACTTAACTCCTGGTAGTCTTGGCAAAGTTAGCTTTCACATCTCTGAGATGGAGGGAATTACACCTTGGAGAGTAGTTCTGAAAAACAGAAATTATGTGTGAGAAGAAATAACATCTAGCTTAGTGTCTGAGACCCTGGGGAGACACCCGTGGCGGCCACTGCTCCTCCTCTCAGGCAGAGGTAACTCTCTTCCTGCTGGGCTGTTTTCCTAAAGGATGTCTCAGCTAGAGTGCCCCTCCTGGAAGTGGACTTACAGCACGTGCTTGCTCCCTTTCTGCTCGCAGGGCATTTGATACCTTAGCAAAGGCACTTAACACCACAGACAGCACCTCGCCCCCAAGCCTGGCGGACGGGATCGACAGCAGCGGCGGCGGGGGCATCCATGTCATCAGCAGAGACCAGTCCACGCCCATCATCGAGGTCGAGGGCCCCCTCCTCTCAGACACTCACGTCACATTTAAGGTGAGGGCTTCCGTCTGCCTGCCGCGGTTAAAAACCAGACCTGGAAGTGAGCCCGTCCAGGTGGTGGCAGCCTTCTCGCCCGTCTTTGCTCGCCTGGCCATCTGGCTCTGCCACTGACCCTGAGGCTGGTGTGGCCTCCTGTTGCTGCCAGGACAGGCCGAGCCACCTTCCCAGGATAGCCTGGCTCCAGCATCAGCTCAGGCAGGCCCTTGGCTCCCACAGGCATTGTTCCCAGCCCTTGGGCCTGCCCTCCTGCCCCATGGGACCACCGAAAGTAGCTCTCAGATACGCTTGGAGGCTGGTCAGGTCCCCAGGGCCCTCCTCTGCACTCACGTCCTGAGCCTCACCTCTCTCTTGAGGATACTCCCAGGCTCCCTGAGCCCCCAGTCTCGAGGTCTGCAGAGTGAGTCTTCAGTTCTCCAGTATTCTTCGCTAGAATAAACTCGTGAGTCCTTGCCCGGCATTGCCCAGGGATTGAAGGGCAAGGGTCCCTGGGGGGACTCCAGCTGCAGAGGCATTCAAGCCCTTCTGGGACAGAGGGGCTCCTGGGGCCCAGCCCGGCCCCCTGGGTTGTGCTCCACTCTACCTCCCTGTTCCCTGACACTGCCTGCCAGCCCCTGCCCGCCCGTTCCCACTGGACTTAGACTTGAACCTGCAGCTCAGAGTGGAACTGCTGAGAACCAGTGTCAGTGCCGGGAGGCAGCGTCATGGAATGTGTCCTTGTGGATGAGCTGGGCCCTGTCCCCCCCACTCCAGGCCCGTCAGACCCCAGCTCACTGGGCGGGCCCGCCTCCCGAGAGGGTCTGTGCAGGGCTGGGTGCTGACAGGCCCCGGGCCGTGTGCCCTCTCCTGCAGCTCACGATGCCCAGCCCGATGCCCGAGTACCTCAACGTGCACTACATCTGCGAGTCGGCCTCACGCCTGCTCTTCCTCTCCATGCACTGGGCCAGGTCCATCCCCGCCTTCCAGGCCCTCGGGTGAGTGGCTCTTCCTCTCTGTGTCCCTGGCAGGACCTCCCTGGCTCCAGAAACAGCCCGGAAGGGGTTTGAGGGCCCTTCCAGTGTGTTCCTCTGTGAATAAATACAGTCAGCCGACTGGTGGTAAGAGACCACCTTGGCTGCCAGGGCTGTGCCGTCCCCCAGCCTTTGCTGCGCCTCCTCCACGCGCCTCGGGCGTGCTGCTGGAGCAGGGACGGAGTGGACGGAAGGCAGTTGTCCCCGAGTCTTGAGGCAGGGTCTCAGGGGGCCTTACCCGCGCTGTCCTGAGTGGAGACCCACCCCTCCCTGGGCGGCGACACGTCTCTAGCCTTGGGAGCTCCCCTTGGTCGCTACGGCCTCTGGGGCCAGCCCCACCCAGGGCTGCTGAGAGAGGCGTCTGTCCTCAGAGGGACTTCAGGCGAGGCATTGTGTGGACGTGGTGTTCGTGGAGAGCAGGCCTGAGCCCTCCAGAGGCCTCTGGCACCACGCACGCCGACGGGACTTGGGTGGGGTGTGCGGGGCTTGGGGCAGGGGCAGCGGCCCCACACCCAGCCCACCTCTGTGTCCCCAGGCAGGACTGCAACACCAGCCTGGTGCGGGCCTGCTGGAATGAGCTCTTCACCCTCGGCCTGGCCCAGTGCGCCCAGGTCATGAGCCTCTCCACCATCCTGGCTGCCATCGTCAACCACCTGCAGAACAGCATCCAGGAAGGTAGGGCCAGCCTATCCCAGCGCCGCCCTGGGCTGAGGAGCGTTCACGTCGCCACGGGTTTTAGTGTTTAAATTCCTACCCAGCTGCTGCTTTTCCTGTAACAAAGATGAAAGGGAAAAGGTGCTGAGTTCTGATGCAGACATTCTGTACTGTTTTCAGAGGAGTCACCATCTCTGTCTTCGTGTTTATGGACAGGTTACCCGTTGATGCAGCTCACAAACCCTCAGGACCCTGTGGATTAGAAACTGTTCCTCGGGGTTGCACGTGGGAGACCAGGTCCAGGGAGGGCTGGGCCCTGGGGCACAGCCCGGGTCCGCGGCACCCCTTGCAGGGCGTGGGTGGGCGCGTGGCGCACTGAGGTCGGGGCCGTGTCGGGGCTGGGAAGCAGCCTGTGTGGTCCCTGCGTGCTGTGTGCCCGTGGCACCCTGAAGACTGTCGGGTGCCCGCGCTGCCCAGGGTCTAGGCTGACCCTGCGCGTCACACCTGCCGCCATGCTGGAGCCGGCCACCCTCCTCGCTGGGCGTCCTGGCACTGGAGGTGCCTAGTCACACCTTCGTGTTCCCAGTTACTTTTTCAGAAGTTACATAGAGGTAACTTTTATAACCTGTTGCATTTTATAGAGTTTTAGATTTGTTCACAAATGAGCTTTAGTTTTATTTCTAACTGAACATAACACTACTACCTTCAGCAAGACACTGTCATGAAGACTAAACCAGACAGTAAACGAAAGTGTTGTAGCAACTAAAAAATGCCACGGTGTTCAGGTCAGCAAATGTTTATTCAGTGCCTGCCGAGACTTAGAAAGAACTGATCTTGATGGGATCTGGCGTGTGGGCCTCAGCAGGTGCGGGCCGCAGGGCTGCCCAGGGAGAGTCGCTGTCCAGGGGGTGGTGGTAACACAGCAGAGCGGAGTGTGGGTGCCTACAGCCACCTCACGTACAGCCGGAAAATGGGGCTCTTGAGATAACTGATTTTTCATTTAAAACTGAAATTCTCTCCTTTGTTCCAATCTGTGTCCCTCTAAGAACCTAGCTCCTTTACTGTTCTCACCAGCCTTTCTCAGAGGATGTCTGTGTTGATTTGTAGATAAACTTTCTGGAGACCGGATAAAGCAAGTCATGGAGCACATCTGGAAGCTCCAGGAGTTCTGTAACAGTATGGCGAGACTGGATATAGACGGCTATGAGTATGCATACCTTAAAGCTATAGTTCTCTTTAGCCCCGGTAAGATATGCGGTGGTCACTCGCGGCGGGTCCCCACCTGTGCTACTGATAGTTCTGCACGCGGGCTGCTGCCAGGCTGCCCGCAGGGCAGAGCCCCGTGCCTGCCTGTCCCCACAGCACGTGTGCTCTGCTGACTGCTGACGTGAACGGGACATTTGTTAGAATTGTATTCATGGTCCCAATGTTGCAGTAGTAAGTTCCTGTGTTCAATAGACGTCATTTGAATCCTAACAGATAGGACCATTTGTATCTCGTTGGCCAAATGAGACCACAGCTTACAAAACTGAGTAACATTTAGCCTTTTGTACCCACGGGTTCCACACTGGTGGATTCAGCCAACCACGAATCAGAAATACTCAAGGGACGCCCCTGGCCGTCCAGTGGTTGAGACTCCAAGCTTCCAGCGCAGGGCACCTGGTTTCAGTCTCTGGTTGGGGAACTAAGTTTCTACATTCTTGGTGGCCAAAAAAAAAAAAAAGGAAAAAAATGTTCCAGGAGTTTGAAAGTAATATGCTGCTGCTGCTGAGTCGCTTCAGTTGTGTCCGACTCTGTGCGACCCCATAGACGGCAGCCCACCAGGCTCCCCCGTCCCTGGGATTCTCCAGGCAAGAACACGGGAGTGGGCTGCTATTTCCTTCTCCAACGAAAGTAATATAGAGGGGACTTAAAAGTACACGGACAGACGTGTAGGTTACATGCACATTCAACGTAAAGGACAGCAGGGGATCTGGGGGGGCCCCAGAACCAATCCCCTGTAGCTACCGCGGGACAGCTAGCCCCCAGCCACTGCCCTCTGCCGGCCTTGCTCTCGCCAAGGTTTAGCTGTGTTAGCACATACTCCAGCACAGATGGACCCTGCCCACGTTTACCTGCAGTCTCTGCAGGGCAGCAGCTGCAGGGCACGCCGAAGGCTGGTCACAGCAAAGAGGCAGCGGGGCTGCGGCCGGCCTTGCTCACTGCCCTGCAGCCTCCTGAGAGGCCCCAGCTTAACCTCTCCACCCCACACCCGCCAGCCTCCTACTCGGGAACAAGAAAATAGGTGACTGAACGGGAGACACTACGTGTTGATGTGTCTAGAAAGCAGATGGTGACTCCCGATTCTGCACGTGTTTCCTAGAGTAGGTAGGAAGCCACAGGTCTAGAGCCAACCCCAGTGGGACTGCGGAGGCTGGTGTGACTACTTGGGGCCGGGCCCCCCGGGAACCTGTAGGTCTCGGCAGAGCAGAGGAGGGACCAGCGTTCTAGCAGCAGTCTCTGACCTAGACCAGCCCCCAGAGCTCAGTCTGTTGAACTTGAGAAGTCTGTCAGAAGTGTGATTAAAAAGAAGTGCTGAGAAGTTGACACGTGAGGCTTTCCAGATACAGAGGGCAATTTGCTGTCCTTTTCTTCCTTCAGATCATCCAGGTTTGACCAGCACAAGCCAGATTGAAAAATTCCAAGAAAAGGCGCAGATGGAGTTGCAGGACTACGTTCAGAAAACCTACTCGGAAGACACCTACCGGTGAGGCACGCGGGCAAGACGGGGGCGAGGCTGGACCTAGCCGCAGATATCAGTTACGTTGGCCTTCCACTTCTGGCAGCCCGGTAGAGCCTCCGTTCGATCACACTTTAATTCTTGCGTTTTCTCGGTGACAGTGGAGTGCGGAGGATCAGGAAGCCCAGGCCGTCCCAGTGTTGCTGGGTGACTGTGGGCGAGACCTGGGGTTGGGAGTCGTCCTCTTGTTTGGGGCTAACAGTGCGTGTGAGACGTGAGTTCTCACAGGGACCGCCCCCGAGTCCAGAAGAGTCAGCAGCTCTGCCCCTGGCTCCCCACGCACTGAGGAGACAGTGCTAGCTAGAGCGCTTGACACAAGAGCCCATTGACAAGAAACCAAATCCGACCCCGACAACACGCGACTGGGTTGTACAAAATAATGATCCACTCCTTGCGTAAATTGGTATTTTAAAAATTCCTTGGGCCCCAGGGACCTGTGCCCAGCCTGGCTGGCAGAGAGCCTGCTCCTGCTTTAGGCGCGCTGCCATGGCCAGACACAGCTTTTGCCAAAGCAAGATCCATTTTGTACTAGCATCTTTTTCACTTAATATTCAGCAAGTATGTATATATTCTTTAAGTCGTTTTCCGTGGCTGAGGAGATGCCGCAGCTTCTCCACCATTTCCCTCCTGATGAAAGTGCCCTGCAGTACAGCGTCCCAGCGCCCAACCCTCTGGGCGCTGCCGGTGGACTGGCCCGTCCAGGGAGCTGCAGGACAGGGCCGTGGTGTGCCTTCCTGGGGCTCCTTCAGAATAAACACCTTACTGCTTTCCTTTTCATCACAATGCTAAATGAACACTGGAAATTAGAGCAACACAGAAAAGGTTTTAATTGATAATATCACTTAAAATCCCAATACCCAGAGGTCAGCAGTTAGCATTTTGGTGACTGTCCTTCTGAGCCCTTTACTCACACACATGTCCAGACGTGATTCCTGCTGGTGCACACCCCGCTGTTAAGCTTCTCTTCAGCTGTGTGTCATGGAATTCTTATCAGTGAATATAGACTTTGATTCTCCTCCTCAACGTGTGTAGTGATTCGAAAGGTTAGTTTAACCTACCTTCATTAACAGGTTGCCAGGGTTTTTTTTTGGTGGGGTTGGGGAGAGTTGTTATAAACAAAGAAGGGAACATATTTGTACATCACCGTTGCACTCACGATAAAGTCCTACAAGAGCGACTATTGAAATGAGGAATGCACGAGTGGACACTGGCGGTTTGGTTCGGTCCGGAGGGCTGCAGACAGGCCCTGTGCGGGTGAAGCCTGAGTGCTGCGACCCCACCCCCTCTAACGACCCCCCTCTTACAGGTTGGCCCGCATTCTCGTCCGCCTGCCGGCACTCAGGCTGATGAGTTCCAGCATAACGGAAGAGCTGTTTTTTACTGGCCTCATTGGCAATGTTTCGATAGACAGCATCATCCCCTACATCCTCAAGATGGAGACAGCAGAGTATAACGGCCAGATCACCGGAGCCAGCCTATAGCGCACAGCCCGCCCTGCCGAGGAGCGCCGGGGCCGCTGAGACACAGACCGCAGAGTAGTGGTGGTGTGGTATGTGCAAATACTCCATATGTTAGCTGTTCCCACCTGGCTTCTCCATATCTGTTAGTCCCAGACAGTAGCCACTAAAAGACTCGTAGGATCCGCTCCTGCCGTAAGAGATGTTTTAATGCCTTTTGATGAAGCAACAGATTTTTAAACAATCTTTTAACTCACTTTGTATCCAGAAATTCTCAAAGGGCAAAAAACAAAAGCAAAGTTTTATAATGTCAGAGACTAGTATTAAAACTAAAAGAACCGAAGAGAACGGTATGTGTGTATATATTACGGTGTCCTTGGGATAGCTCCTCATGACCAGGGTAATGATGCTAGCACTTTGTGAGCACTTCCGGTCAGCGTGTAATGGTAGCAGCAGCTCGCCAGTGTGCAGGGCAGATGGAAACTGTCTGTTGCCGAAATGCTAATGGTTTCTGTGAAAATGCAGTAGGGTACGGGAGACAATCACTCGCTCAAGGGAGTCCTTCCTGACCGCGCACGCGCTGCTAGTCAGCCGAGCCCCAGGCGTGGAGGCGGCGGCGGTGCGGGGCACACGCGTGCTGCTCTGAACGCGAAGCTTCCTCGGCCCGAGCGGATGCTGACGGGTTCCCTGGTCTGTGATGGGCCTCCGCAGGCTCCTCTGTGACTGGTTCTCAGAACTGGATTCAACCACCAATTCCCGCGACAACCAAAAACATCGCTGCATCACTTCCGCCGCTCACGGCAGATGGAGTGGTCTGCCTAGCAAGTGCAAGGTGGGCCTTCTGAACACTTGTTGGGACCTCCCACCGCACGTCTTCGGGGGAGGGCCGGGAGGGCTGTCATCTCTGCGGTGCACACCCCGCGCCTGGCCAGGCAGCAGCCGACCGGTGGAGCCATGCGGCGCGCCTCTCAGCATCTCCAGGCCCAGCACCACCTTGGGCGGCAGGCTTCTCGATGCTCCTGGTGCGGCACACTGGGGTCTCCCGGGGCTGCATCCACAGATGACCCCTGGCGTGTTTTAGATGATGGATGAAAAGGCAGGCTGCCTGCTCCTTAAAAACAACCTTTAACCCCAAAGTCATCTTAATGACCATCGTTTTATTAAAACAATGCAGTTATTGGGAAGTTTACCTAGAGAAAAGTGCTCACAGATGCCCCTGGTTTCTACTGGGAAGCATAGCAAGGCTGCATGAGGTGTCCGCGCTGTGTTTGTGGCCCAGGTTAAGGAAGTACAGCGAGGCCAGGTTTGCAGCTCTTAAACCTTTGGATCAGATGGTCCCTCCTAGGCCCAGGGCAGATGAGCAGCAGGGTGGCGTGACGCCGGGAAGGGAAGGTGGTTGCCAGGCCACCACATGGGCTCGAGGCAGAACCAGATGGCGCCCCGTTGCCATTGGGAGCACTTAGTCATTGGTGGGAATTAAGTGGGAACACTGTCTCCAACTCAAAGATATTCCTGTTTGTATCTCATTATAGTTTACTGTTCATGCTTTGAAGCAAGTCTTAGAGAAAAGTGTAGTACCCATTGTAAAATGATGGAAAGGATTTAATATTGCCAGCTTACAATTTTGGTTTTCTAACTTCAGAGTGACTTAAGTTTCAAAAGTAAGATGGGACACTCGCCAAGAGGGTGACCAGGGTGGGTCTGTTTCATTTCTGCTTGGGAAGGGTTTTCGCAGAGGCACTCTGAAACATTTGTGCACATCTTACATAGTGAGGTGCACATCTGTCTGTCCTGATTTTGATGTAAGCATGTCTGAGGGGCCTGTAGCAGCTCCCTGGGAACACGTGTCATCCTGTGTCACATCTTTTAGGTCTGAGCTCTCAGTGATGGTTAGGTCAACACTGGCCTGCTCTCTGGGGCATCATCCTGTCTCTGTGAGGCCTTTACACTCAGGTGGCCTTAGGTATTAGGGCAGCTTAGCCAAGACCTGAGCCGAGGTGCTGTTGAGACAGGCTGGGAGTAGAAGGTGTGAGCGGCGGGGAGACCGTGAACACTGGGATAGGCACGTGCCCTGCGCCCGCAGGACGCCCTGGGACAGTCGCCGATTCTAACTGGGTCCTGCGCCCGAGTCCCCACGCTGCTGATGGCTGACTCCAGTGGAGCATTCTGGGCTCGGAACACTCCTCTTTCGTGTCCCAGATCGCCTTGGCCTTACTTTGAAGTGGTCTTTTCCTTAAAAATCAGCTCCACACAACCTGAATTCTCACCGCCCCTAATCATTTCAAACCTTTTGACAGCTGGCCCATCCCTCTCCTGTCAAATTGGTTAAGAAGAGCCCAAAGTCAAAAATTATCTAGAGAGACTGGAAGCCAATGCTTAGCCTCAACTTTCACAGGGCTCTTCACCCGTTAGTAGTTTGTGAGACTCGGATTCAGGGAAGAGAGCGCGCCCTCTGCATCTGAGTGACCATTCACACCTGCCTTCTGGTGGCCCCGCTGCAGAGCAGAGGGGACGAGGGCACCCGAGGGAGGCGAGGATGGACGCACGGTGTTGCTTCCTGAGGACGCGGGCTCTGCTCCAGGGGCGTCTCAAATAGCGGGGACAGTTACATGTTGAAATGTGTGGAGTTCATTACATGTAACATAACAAGGTGACATAGAGAAAGACCAAATTACTCAAGCAGGTATTTTCCAAGGTATTCCTGGAAAGTATTTTTAAGGAAGTGTGTGGGTTTTTTTGGGGGGGAGGGGGGGTCTACATTATTTATTTTCTAACCTCTCCCAGGAGCTGTGGTCAGGGTCCTTTTTGTCCGGATTTTTGGATCTGGTCTCATGTAGTCACCCTTGGGTGTTGTGTGATCGCCCTTGAGAGGCACTGGTCTCTAGCCCGTCAGTATTAAACGTGGCCTCTGGCAAGGGTTGTGTGGCAGAGCCGGGTGCTCGCGGGGCTCTCGCGGTGTCCAGTGCTTCTGTCCTGGCCTTTGGGGGAACGCCTAGCAGAGCACTCTTGCTTCCACCCTGCCCTCGGCCCTCACAGGCAGCCCTTGGCTGAGGACCCAAATCCCAGGGCCTGAGGACAGATGAGAGCTTAGGAGCATGCTGCCCGTTTGCCAGGGGGAGTGGCCTTATGTGCGCTGGGGCTACAGGTGACATCCTCTGATGTGCACGTCTTTACTCTGGAGGCTGCTGCCCTCCCAACCTGGGAAGGCCCGACAAGGCAGGGCAGCCACCCACATCCTCCAGGGTCCCACTTCCCTTCTCCACCGATTGTGCGACTCTTTGAAAATGTCTTAACTTTGATGTCAATTTGTAGCGTCAGCCTCTCCTCACAACAGAGTGGCCTGAGTCTTTTGTACACAGGGTCCCGGGCTTCCTCACCCGTGCCTCCTCCTAGCGGGCACTTCTGTGTGTCCAGCCCTGGGGTCCCTTCACTGGCGTTATGCGTGTACAGATTTATAGGCTTGTATGACTGACTGAATGTACATGTGTTTATACCCTCTCTGTATGTACAGTGTATATAGCATATGTGTACATAGATGTATATTCTGTATACAGACACGTAGCCACATAGCCAGACCGCTTACGTTTTACAGAGAATCGATGATAGAGTTGCTACAGTCATTGATGTGGGTGTTCCTTGGTCCCTCAGCAGGATGGATTTGCTGACATTTTCCTTGGGGTGAGCCTGGCTGGGAAAGGCCCTGCCCTCCACCAGGGCCAGGAAGCTGGAAGACATTAGTTTATCCCAATGTCCAAAACGAGGTGGGGATCTGTAACGTCTGTAACCTAGTTGTTACACATCTATTTACAGCCTAACTGGGAGGACCGTGGCATGAGTGGTGTTGGCCTCCCATGCACTCTGAGTCCAAGACTGAGAACAGTCTGCGCGGTGGGCCCTGACTCCCGGTGTGGTGGAAGCAGCCCACACGTGCTCTGGGGCTCTCTCTACCACAGCTACAAAACAAGTATTCTTGAAAAATAAGCATGAATGTTGAGCTAACTCCTATGGCATATAAATTACAGATCTTTTATTTCTCTAACTGTAGCATGTGGATAAAATTCACTGCCCTTATTCCTTTCTATAAATTATGATTCTAAAATTTTAAAATTTCAGATAAAACTTACATTCTAGTGCAGATATATACCTTAACACTACAGATGCCAAATTGTCCTTGTCCAGGTCTGTTCCGATGAACTCTCCCCATTAATCGAGCTTTAAGCTGAGACACCGCACTCGGGAGCCAGGGCCCAGCAGGAGTTGCTCATGCACCTGTAAGCAGGAGACCTGAATGGTGGGAAGGCCGAAAGTCGGCCTGCTGGAAGGATCACTGGATAAGTACGAAAACTCAGACACCACAGGTTACTTAAAAAAAAAAACACAAAGCTTATTGAAACGTTTGAAAATAGCGTGTTGAGACCACAGTCCTCGGTGCCTTTGTGAGACGGCGGGTGTGCAGCCTTCGGCTTCCCACGGCTTTGATGTGACAAAGCTCCTGCTACTTCAGTGGCCTCATCCCATTCCCACGTCCTTCCCTGTCGTGACAATCACTCTATAGAAGGGGGCTCTCCAGTCAAAATACAAGTGGAAGCTTAGCAGTCTCTAAAGGAATCTACAGAAGTTCTCCTTGGGGCTATGTACCTTAACTAGTCTAGGAATAAACTCTCAGTTTTAAGAGTATTTTAGGGGTGAGGAATGTCTGAGATATGCTAGGAAAAAAGGCTCAGCAGTATTTATCAATTGACAGACTGTGATAAAGCTTAACACTTGGATGACATTTGGAAATATATAAAAAGTGGCTTTTCTTTAGAAAAGTGTCATCAATTATTTTAACAACCAGAGCACTCACGGACTCAAATGCTGCTGCCACACACAACTCAAGAGCTCGAGTATTTTTCTATAGTCTCTGTTCTCCCAGTTATCTTGTGAACCAGTGTTCAACTAGTTTTATATCTGAAAGCTGCACAGTTTTCATAGTACAAACCATCGTTTTTACCTGTAGTTCAGAGCTCTCTGTTAAAATGTAGCTGCATTACCAACTCCTTTAAAAGAAGTGTGTTAAAGGAAAATTTGGGTGTAACTTTCTTGGGACCGTTTCTGTAACCTCTGCCCTTCACAATATAGAATATATTGTTTATGCCATCACATTTTAATTCCAGGTTTAAAATCTGTTGAAAGCTGTAGCTTGAAATCAGCTTTGTTTATGTGATGGCATTTAAAAAATAGCATGTTCTTTTTAAACTGAATTTTATATCTAATCAATGTCTTCAGTCTTGAAGAAGAATTTGCATTGTTGTGTTTGTATATAGAGTATTGCAGTGCATGAATTAGCTTTATGCATTTTATTAAATGCTGTTTCAATGTGGCATTATTGTTGTGGCTTAATACTACTACCTAAATGAGGTTTATACTATTAAAAGTGTATTAAAAACTCATAACGTACATCCTGCTCTTCATTTCTCCTCATAACGGTAATAACATCAGTAACCCTGAACCCCAAGTAGGTGGCAGGGAGGCACCTGGGTGCCAGAGCCGTGCAGCTCGCACCACACCGTGTTCAGTGGTCACTGGGCTGTAAGTACCTTTAAGGGAAGCACTGGCCAGACCGTCTCCTCTGCGTCTTCCAGAAGCCATGCAGACCTTTCTGGAGAACACAGCCTGTGCCGCCAGATGCACAGACAGACACGCAGAGCCAGGCTTCCTGGAAGGGTCTCTGCTATCCAGGGGGTAAAAAACAACCCCTCCTTGTGTCACCTGACGGCTCGTTTTACAGGTGAGGATGCTGAGGTCCAGTCAGACTGGTGGCAGAAACCACTGGCAGCTTTAAATGGCTTTGCCAAGTAGAAGTCAAAATGAAACTGAAATGGGTTACTTCAGTAGAACAAGGCCAAAAACCGTCTAGTGAACACTGCTTATGCAAATTAAAGTATATGCATTATAAGATCCTCATAGCAAGCTTCTCATCATTGCTTCCGATTTCTGCAAATTTTAAACCCATCTTTGTCCCTATTAAAGTAGGAAACAAGGACAGCACAGCGCCCCGGCAGTGCCAACGCAGCCTGACCTGCTGCCGACAAGACGGTCCAGAACAGCAGCGCCGTCCCGCGAGCGGCTGGACATCCTTCTCTAGAGAGGGGTCCGCACCTGCCTTGGTTCTGGGTGATGCTCCTCCTTAGCAACCTCATTAGGGCGCCCCTGTGGCCATGGAGGGAAGGGCTGTTTCCATGAGGCTGTCTCGCTGTGCTCTGCAGACAGTCTGGAAGGGCACCCACTTATCTGACAAGTCCAGCCGGCCAGACGGGAGGCCCTCAGCGGGTGCGGCATCAGAAACTGGGCGGGACTGAGACCCCCACGCGGGGAGGCGGCAGAACGGGGGACAGGCTTTTCCCTCCAGTACCGCGGTGGGGGAGGGCGCTGAGTTTCAGTGAAACCACCCCCGTAATAAGCCTGTAGCCATTCAGGAGCTGCCCATTCCTCCTCAGACCCGCAAGCCCACCTCCCTCCCAGCCCGCGCATTCAGACCACCACCCTGAATGCGGATTTGGTACAAAATCACAGTAAATCATCACCCGAGCAAATGGGAAGAGCGCCAAACTTGTATTACAATGAGATAAACCTGCGGCGTTTATACACATCTCACGGGGCGCGCTCGGGGTCAGCCCAGTCCTGTCCCCTGAGGCCTGAAAGCAACGCGACCCGGCGCCCTGTGAGGAAAGAAGTCCCAGCCAGAGCCCGTGGCGCCGCACCCCGTCCCGGAGCGCGCCGAGCCGGCCGCGCAGGAGGCTCTGCTCCGCTGGGGCCCCGCGGTCAGGGGCGTCAGTGCAGCGGGCTCGCCCCCGGCAGCCCTCCACACCGCGGCGGCCGCGGGACCCAGGCGCGTGTCTCCAGGCTGCGGCCTGGCCCCTTCCCGGCCCTGAAGCCCCGTCCCCGCCGAATGCCCAGCGGACGGGGTCACACGGCGCTGCTCAGCGGCGCGGCCTTCACGGGCGTGATGGCGCGGGGTGTTCACTGAGCAGCTTGGCTGCAGCCCAACCCCCCCTCGTAATGTGCTTTCACACACGTGTGTAAAGGGGGCCCTTTTATTGCAAAGCGGTCGTCAGTCTCCCGGGGCACAGCAGCGGGACTCTCGGGGCCTCAGTCCTGGGCGCCGGCTCGCAGGGCAGCCTGGAATTTGCCGGTCAGCTCCCTGGGCATCGGCACCTCGGCCGGGCAGGGCACCTGGCCCTCCACCTCGCAGATGCACTCCCGCAGGCAGTACTTCCGGGGCCCGAAGTGCGCCGGGTGGGAGAGCTGCTCGCGCTCCTGCCGCTCCCTCCGGAGGGTCTCCCTGCGGAGAGCAGAGTGCAGGAGGCGTGGGCGGCGCGTTGTGGGGAGCCCTGCCCTGCGCCCCACGTCCCGGGCAGCTGAGGAGGGCGCGGGGGAACAAGGGCAGCGGGCGGGACAAAGGGGCCTCGGTGCCCCATGCGCCGCCTCAGGACAGCTCTTCCGCCCATCCCTCGCTCCACTCTCGGAACAAATGGGACGCGGCACCGCAGGCCTGGGGCTGCTCCCCACTAGGGCCCACCTGAGAGGCCCCAGGAGGGACACGGTCGCATCCACCAGGGCAGGGGTCTCAGAGGCTTCTCAGCCCCCTGTGCACCCAGGAGGAAGGGCCTCTGGCCGCCCCCTCGACAGCCCTCCCGACCGCCTGTCTCCTCCGTCCACCCGACCTCTGGGCTAGGGATGCCTGCGCCCCTCCAAGGCCAGCCCAGCAACTCACTCGTTCTTCCCCAGGATCTTCTTGACGTGCTCCATGATCTCCTTGTTGCTCTTGGTCTCCACGTCCACGAGCACTTGCTCCCCAGAATCTGGAGCAGGAAGGGAAGGAAAGGGGGGAGAGGGCTGAGGGGGCGGCAGGACCCCGCTCAGTCTCCGCTGGTGCTGCACGGGGGTGTGCGTTCAGTGCAGATTTCTAGCAGTAAAGCAGGTGTTTACATAACCCACAATGCGGCCTTTTTCCGTTTCTGTAGTTGTGAACACAGATAAACCAGGTATGTACAAAAGCATTCATTCTGTTTTAATGGAAACAACCTCCACGTTCATGGATAGAAAGATTTTATATTG
Organism: Bubalus kerabau; assembly: GCF_029407905.1. NCBI lineage: Eukaryota > Metazoa > Chordata > Mammalia > Artiodactyla > Bovidae > Bubalus > Bubalus kerabau. The sequence goes on along the minus strand of NC_073643.1, from coordinate 59,013,297 downwards.
TTAGGATGGCGGTCCTAGCCGAATCGGTCTATGGATTCACTCAATCCCTCTCCAAATCCTAGCAGATGTTTTTGTAGAAACTGAAAAACTTAGCTTTAAATTCATGCAAAGGACCCAAAATAGCCAAAACAACTTTGACCAACCCGAAAATAGGAAAACATTTCACTTTCCAGTTTCCATTGAACTGCAGGCTACAGTGTGGGCTTGCCAGGTGGCGCAGTGCTGAAGAATTCTGCTGCCAACGCAGGAGACACAAGAGATGGGGGCTCGATTCCTAGGTCAGGAAGATCCCCTTGAACAGGAAATGGCAACCTGCTCCAGTATTCTTGCCTGGAAAATTCCATGGGCAGAGGAGCTCGGCAGGCTACACAGTCCCTAGGGTCCCAAAGAGTCGGACACGACTGAGTGTACACACACACCCACCATAGGTACATAATCAAGTCAGTGTGGTATGAGCCAAAGAACGGACTACAGAAATGGAACCAAACTGAGTCCAGAAATAAACATTAAATTTACGGTCAACTTCTTTTCAGCAAAGATGGCAAGACAACTCCATGAGAAAGAAGAACATCTGATAAAAGACCTGTTTTCCGACTAAAGAACTCTTACAAACAATCCAAAGGGAAAATGGGCTAAATACCTGAATAAACATTTAACAACAATAATGGATAATCAGCACATGAAAAGATACTCAGTATCATCAGTCATTAGAAAAATACAAAATAAAATCAGTGAGATATTAAAGTGGCTAATTTTTTTAAAAAACACAATACCAAGTGTTAGGATGCAGAGTAACACTCAAACCTTTTGTGAATTACTGGTAAAAATGCAAAAAAAAAATTACAGCCATGTCAGACAGGGAATTGGGACACACAAAAAAGATCGGAAAGAAGTAAAACTCTCTTTGTAGAAGGAATGATTGTGTATGTAGAAAATCGTAAGGAATTTAGCAAATAAAAACTACTAGAAATGTGAATTATCAGGGTTACAAGACACTAGACTCACATATCAAATCAGCAGTACTTCTATAAGGCTGTTTGATGCTTAACCAAAGAACAGGAAAATGAACCTTTAAAAACTACTGTAATATTTACAGAAAACATACTCAATACTATTAAAATGTCCATTATCCTCAGTGATCTATAATGTAATTCTGATCAAAATCCCAACAAGCTTTTCTTCCCCTAGAAACTGGTAAGCAAGCTTTACAGTTAATACAGAAATGCAGAGAACCTACAAGGGCCAGCTTTCATCTTGGGCGGAAAGAAAGGGCGGGAGGAGATGCACACTTACCTGATCTTAACACATCTTTTCAATCGACAAAAACCAATACAGTTTGCTGTTAGCATGAGGACAGACATAGATCAGTTAGAGAGGATGACGAGTTCAGAAACTCAAATAGCCAAAACAGTCTTAAAGAAAACCAGCTCAAGGAATCATGCTCTCTGACTTGAGACTACATCAGAAAGCTGCAATACTCCAAACTGCAAGATATTGGCACAAAAACAGACACAGATCAATGGAACACAAAAGGGACACCAGAAATAGAGCTGCACAAATCTACCACAAAGGAGGCAAGAATATACAATGGAGAAAAGACAATCCCTTCAGTAAGCGGGGCTAAGAAAACTGGAGCGCGACAGGTAAAAGAATCAGATCAGAGCGCTTTCTAACACTATCTACATAGATAAACCCAATATGCATCAAAGACCTAAGACCAGCTGCCACAAAATTCCTAAAAGAAGAAAAATATGAAATCTCAGCAATTTTTTTATTATCTCCTAAAACAAAGCAAAAATCAACAAATGGGGAACCTCCTTGGTGGTCCAGGGGCTTGCAAGTCAGAGGCTGTGGGTTTGATCCCTGGCTGAGGAACTACAACCCCTCCCACATGCGCGGAACAACTAAGCCCGTGTACCACAACTGCAGAGCCTGTGTCTGCAACTGGGCAGCCCACGTGCTGCAAAGAGCCCGCGTGCTGCAGCTAAGACCTGATGTAGCCAAATACAGAGGTCAAAGTGAAGTCGCTCAGTCGTGTCCGACTCTTTGCAACCCCATGGACTGTAGCCTATCAGGCTCCTCCATCCATGGGATTTTCCAGGCAAGAGTGCTGGAGTGGATTGCCATTTCCTTCTCCAGGGGATCTTCCCAACCCAGGAATCAAACCCAGGTCTCCCGCATTGCAGGCAGACCCTTTACCTTCTGAGCCACCAGGGAAGCCAAATTCATAAATACTTGTTTAAAAACTAAAAACACTTGAGTCTGAGCAAGATCCAGGAGTTGGTGATGGACAGGGAAGCCTGGCATGCAGCAGTCTGTGGGGTTGCAAAGAGTCGGACACGCCTGAGCAACTGAACTGAACAAATGGGACCCAGTTAAACTTAAAAGCTTCGGACACAGCAAACCAGAAAACAAAAAGACAACCTATGAAGTGGGGGGAAATAATGGTAAATGATACAATAAGGGGTTAACATTCAAAATATATAAACAGCTCACACAACTCAGTATCAAAAATAAAAGCTGACAAAAAACGGGCAGAAGAACTGACATCTTTCCCAAAGGAAATGCAAATGACCCACAGGCACAGAGAAAGATTCCAAGATAATCTCCAGAGAAATGCAAATCAGAATCACGATTAAGCTATCATCAGAATGGCTATCATCAGAAACCACACGCGCAGGGGTCGGCAAGGATGGGCGAAATGGGGCCACTGTACCACGCTGCTGTTCCCTCGCTAAACTGTCTGACTCTTTGAGACCCCATGGACTACAGCCCGCCAGGCTCCTCTGTCCACATGCTGATGGGCATGTAAACTGGTGCAGCTACTGTGGAAAACCTTTGAGAGAAGGTTCTCAAAAAACTAAACACAGAACTACCACATGACCCAGCAATTCTACTCTTCGGTATATATCTGAGAACACAAAAGAAAACATATTTTAGAAAGATTCAAAGTGAAGTCGCTCAGTTGTGTCCGACTCTTTGCAGCCCCATGGACTGTAGCCCACTAGGCTCCTCTGTCCATGGGATTCTCCAGGCAAGAATACTGGAGTGGGTTGCCATTTCCTCCTCCAGGGGATCTTCCCGACCCAGGGATCAAACCCAGGTCTCCTGCATTGCAGGCAAATGCTTTACCCTCTAAGCTCTTCTAGAAAGATACATGTACCCCAATATTTGGAGCAGCATTATTTAATACAATTGTCAAGATATGGAAGCATAAATCAACAGATGAATGGGTTCAGATGTGCTACACGCGCGCACACACACACTGGGATATTAGCCATAAAAATTTTTTTTTGCCATTTGCAGCAACATGGATGGAAGAGACAACTCTACATCTGGTGATGTATGGACAAGACCAGATGGGCAAATACAGAAATCAGACTGGTTATATTCTTTGCAGCCAAAGATGGAGAAGCTCTATACAGTCAGCAAAAACAAGACCGGGAGCTGACTGTGGCTCAGATCATGAACTCCTTATTGCAAAATTCAGACTTAAATTGAAGACAGTAGGGAAAAGCCACTAGACCATTTGGGTATAAACTAAGCCCTTATGATTTCCCTTATGATCATAGGCTGCAGGTGATGAAAAGACTCAAGGGGTGAGATCTGGTGGAACTATGAATGGAGGCTCGTAACACTGCACAAGGCGGCACGGATCAAACACATCCCCGAGAAAAAGAAATGTGGAAGGCAAAGTGGTGTCTGAGGAGACCTTACGAACAGCTGAAAAGAGAGAAGCCAAAGGAGAAAGGCAACGACACACCCAACTGAATGCAGAGTTCCAAAAAATACCAAGGGGAGATAAGAAAGCCTTTTTAAGGGAAAATGCAAAGAAATAGACAAAAACAATAGAAAGGAAAAGACCAGAGATCTCCAAAAAAATTGAAGATAGCAAGTCAACGTTATGTGCAAAGATGGGCACGATAAAGGAGAGAAACTGTGAGGACCTAACAGAAGCAGAAGAGATTAAGAAGAGGTGGCAAGAATACACAGAAGAACAGTACAAAAAAGGTCTTAATGACCCAGATAACCACGATGGCGTGATCACTCACCCAGAGTCAGACGTCCCGGACTGTGAAGTCAAGCGGGCCTTAGGGAGCATCGAGCAAAGCTGGTGGAGGTGAAGGAATTCTAACTGAGCTGTTCACAACGACGACGCGGCTACAGTGCTGCATCTAACACGCCAGCAAATCTGTGAAACTCAGCAGCGGCCACAAGACTGGAAAATATCAGTTTTCATTCCAATACCAAAAAAGGACAAAGCTAAAGAATGTTCAAACTACCGTACAATCGCACTCATTTCACACGCTAGCAAGGTAATGCTCAAAATCATTCAAGCTAGGGTTCAACAGTACGTGAACCAAGAACTTCAAGCTGTGAACCAAGATGTACAAGCTAGATTTAGAAAAGGAAGAGGAAGCAGAGACCAAATGGCCAACATAGGCTGGATCATACAGAAAGCAAGAGAATTAAAAAAACAAACAAACCATCTACTTCTGCTTCATTGACTAGGCTAAAGCCTTTGAATGTGTGGATCACAAACTGGAAAATTCTGAAAGAGATGGGAATACCAGACCCCTTTACCTGCCTCCTGAGAAACCTGTATGCAGGATAAGAAGCAGCAGTTAGAACTGGACATGGAATGGACCGGTTCAGAATTGGGAAAGGAGTACATCTAGGCTGTATATTGTCACCCTTTCTTATTTAACTTATATGAAGGGTATATCATGTGAAATCCTGGGCTGGATGAATCACAAGCTGGAATTAAGATTTATTAATTAAGCCAGGAGAAATAACAATGTCAGATATGCAGATGACACCACTCTAATGGCAGAAAGCAAAGAGGAACTAAAGAGCCTCTTGATAAAGGTGAAAGAGGAGAGTGAAAAAGCTGGCTTAAAACTCAACATTCAGGCAGCCATCTCTGACTCGGCATCATGGCCGCCCTCAGACCCCTCGTGAAGCCTAAGATCGTCAAAAAGAGGACCAAGAAGTTCATCTGGCATCAGTCAGACCAATATGTCAAAATCAAGGGAACTGGCGGAAGCCCAGAGGCATTGACAACAGGGTGCGCAGAAGATTCAAGGACCAGATCTTGATGCCCAACATCGGTTATGGGAGCAACAAGAAAACCAAGCACATGCTGCCCAGCGGCTTCCGGAAGTTCCTGGTCCACAACGTCAAGGAGCTTGAGGTGCTGCTGATGTGCAACAAGTAATAAAACAGCCCAAACTTCTACAACTCACTCTCCACCTGACAGTGGGCCTGGGCCACCTTCCACGGTGGCCCACAGACCTCACTGCAGCAGTGTTAGGACCGCGACGGGAGGCGCCCAGTGCACTGAGCCAACTCCCTGTGAGCAGGCATTTGGTGGCTGCCAGCGTGCTGTGGAGAACCACCTTTCGCCTAAAACTCTTGGAACGTATGTTTAGGAGTCAAGTCCACGGAGTCAGTTCACAGAGTGAATTCCACACTTTGAAATGTGCCTAGGGCTTCCCTGGTGGCTCGGTGGCAAAGAATCCACCTGCATATGCAGGAGACACGGGTTCATTCCCTGGTGTGGGAAGAGTCCCCATGCCGCAGAGCAAGTAAGCCCGGGAGCCACAACCCCCGAGCCTGCATTCTGGAGCCCAGGAACTGGGAGTACCCTACACTCTGTGCTCCACAACATGGAAGACACACGCCACAACTAGAGAAAAGCTCGTGAAGCAACGAAGACCCAGGACAGCCACAAATAAATCAAGAAATAAAAACATGAAATGTCAAAAAAAAAAAAAAAAAAACCACACAACATTCAGAAAACTAGGATCATGGCATCCAGTCTCATCACTTTATGGCAAACAAATGGGAAAAAAATATAAAGTGACAAATTTTATTTTCTTGGGCTCCAAAATCACTGTGGATGATGACTGCAGCCCTGAAATTAAAAGACGCTTGCTCCTTGGAAGGAAAGCTATGACACACCTAGACAGCATACTAAAAAGCAGAGACATTACTTTGCCAAAAAAGGTCCATCTAGTCAAAGCTATGGTTTTTCCAGTAGTCATGTATGGACATGAGAGTTGGACCATAAAGAAGACTGAGCACTGAAGAACGGATGATTTCAAACTGTAGTGTTGGAGAAGACTCTTGAGAGTCCCTTGGACTGCAAGGAGATCAAACCAGTTAATCCTAAAGGAAATCAGTCCTGAATATTCATTGGAAGGACTGATGCTGAAGTTAAAGCTCCAATACTTTGGCCACCTGATGCGAAGAACTGACTCACAGGAAAAGACCCTGATGCTGGGAGAGATTGAGGGCAGGAGGAGAAGGGGACGACAGAGGATGAGATGGTTGGATGGCATCACTGACTCAACAGACATAAGTCTGAGCAAACTCTGGGAGACGGTGAAGGACAGGGAAGTCTGGCATGCTGCAGTCCATGGGGTCACAAAAAAATGGACACAACTTAGCGAATGAACAACAATGCAAGTGAAATAAGCCAGAGAAAGACAAATACTGCACGTTATCACTTATTTGTGGCATCTAAAAAGTACAACAGACTATTAAGTATAACAAAAAAGAAGACTCATAGATACAGAGAACAAACCAGTGCTTAGCAGCAGGGCCCAGGACAGACAGAGGGGCGGTAAGGGGTAGGGCGCATGAGATACGAAGCATCAGACGAAAATAACGTACAGAGATGCACAGCATGGGGAGCACAGGCAGCACTGTGTCATGACTGCACACAACCTCTACAACTGTGATTCGCTATTTTGTACACCTGTGACTTATACTATGTACACCAACTATACTTCAGTTTTATTTGGTTTTGGCCTTGTGCCTTGCAAGATCTTAGTTCCCCAGACAGCGACTGAACCCACGCCTTTGGCAGAGACGGTGTGGAGCCCTAATCGCTGGACAGTCAGGGAACGCTCCCATGTAACCATCTTAAAGTGTGATCTGGCGGGTGTTAGCACTCTCGCTATGTTGTGCAACATCACGGCTACTGAGGTTCCAGCACATTCTGTGACCCCAAACAGACCCCCCGTACCGGTGAAGCTGGGCCTTCCTCCTCCCCACAGCGCCCCAGCCCCAGACAAGCACTTCCTGTCCTGTGGCTTTGCTCGTGTGCCGCACACACGCCTTCCACGTCTGCCTTCCTTCTGCTGGCGTGTTTACAAGGTTCACCCATGCTGAAGCCATGCCGGTACTTCAGTCCTTTTCGTGACCGACCAAATGATATCCCACTGAATGAATATATGCATTTTGTTTATCCAGTCACAGTCAATTTTTTTTGGCAGAGACGTCCAAGAAATTTCATACGAGAAGTGACTATCTTTCAACAAATGGTGCTACAACAGCTGAATATCCCAAATCTAAAAAAACCAAAAACAAACCTCAACCTTTATCTCACTTAACACACAAATAACTAGATCACAGACCTAAATGTAAAATCAGAGACTCTCCCAATTTTAAAGGAGACATAGGAGAAAAATCTTTATGCCTTTGAGGAAGACAGACTTCTTGGCCAGGACACAGAAAGTACTAGACAAAAGAAAACAGCTGAGAAGCTGAAATTCATCAAAATGAAAACTTCTGTTCTTCAAAAGACACCATTAAGAAAATGAAAAGCCCACCACAGACAGGAAATAGTCACAATACATCTATCTGACAAAGGAACTGAATGCAAATATATGAGCACCTCAACAAGAAAAGATCCAAGTAGACTCTTCAGAAAAGAAAGAAATGAATGGCCAATACACGCATGGAAAGACACTCACACGAAATGCAAACCAAGATGCCAAGGAGACACTCCCCCGCGCGAATGGCTAACACTGGAAACACTCACGTGGCAGGAGGAGGGGCTCCCACAGATGGCCCCTCTTCGTCCGCCAGAACCCGTGAATGACGCCTGATGTGGCCAAGGCGCCTCTGCAGATGCAGTCAAACTCAAGGACCCAGAAATGGGGAGTCTCCCGGGCAACCTGGCGCCTCCACTTTCCACGGTCCTTAGAGCTGGAGAGCTTCCCAAGCGGTGGTCAGAGGCACGCAGGACGGGGAGGCAGCCGGCCACCAAGGCGGCGCCCAAGGACGGAGGGAGGCCCGGAGCCAAGGGTGGCGCGGCCTCGACAAGCTGGCTGCAGCCGGGGAACGCTTCAGCCCAGGGCCTCCAGGAGTGGAGGCTCTGCTGACAGCCTGAGTTTACGCCCTGCTGGACTTGAGACCTACAAAACTCTCAGGTAAGGACTCTGTGTGGCTTTAAGGCCCCAAGATCAGGGTGACAGGAAATGCAGACGAGTAACGGGAGCGTCTGGGCTGAGGCCGGGGGGCCAGTAGGACCCTCACCCTGCGTGCTGCAGGCTGAACGGCAAGGTCACCTTGGAAGCCTGTCTGGTGGCTTCTAAGGATGCTGTGTGTCTACTCTGTGGACAAGCCCAGCCCGAGCCTGTGCCCAGGAGCACTGAGCACCTAGGTCCACAGCCCCCTCGAGCGAGGACACCCCCAGCCCGGCAGCACCACCAAGCCCAGAGCCCCTGGCCTCTGTCCAGGACCTGCTGCTCCTGCAGAGCTGCCTGCGGGCCGGCCCCCCGGTTCCCAGCACCGCACCTCCGTCTGGGGCAACTCCTGTCCAGGCCTCCTTCCGGGAATGTCAGCCCTGCCCTCCATAAATCTCACACCTGTAACTGTCTGGACACCTGTTAAAAACCCAAATGTTCATCACACTGCTCAGCAGTAAAAATGAGTGAGCTACGGATACGCACAACGTGAGTGACTCTCAACACCACGAGCGAAAACCAGACACAGAAGAATATACTGTGAGACTAGAGATTAAGTCCTGAAACAAACAAAATGACGTAGTCTTGGACGTCCCTGGTGGTGCAGAGGGTGAGAATCCGCCTGCCAGGGCCAGGGACACGGTTCACTCCCTGGTCTGGGAAGAGCCCACAGCTTACTCAGAGCAACTAAGCCCGGGCCCCGCAACGAGAAGCCCCGCTCACCTCAACTCGAGAAAAGCCAGTGCAAAGCAGTGAAGCCTCAGCGCGGCCAAAAATGAATAAACAAATAATTAGCCTAGGGTGAAAGAACTGCCGGCAGCCCGAATTCCCTGGCGGTCGGTGCTTAGGATGCAGCGCTGTCCCTGCTGAGGGCCAGGGTTCGACCCCTGGTCGGGGAACTGAATCCCACAGGCCACGCAGTTCAGCCACATACACACACGAAAGGAAGAACCGCTCACAGTGATCGCCTCTGCTGGGAGTGGGAGCTGACGGGAAAGCAGTCCTGGGGGACTCCCTGGAGTAGGAGAGATGTTCTGTCTTCACTGGGGAAGGGTGACACGGGCCCTGCAGATCTATCCGAGCTCATCCCTCTGTGCACAAAAGACCTGTGCATTATGGGTAAATTATCCCACAATAAAGTCAGTTTTTTAAAACACCACCACAAACACGGAATTGGCAAACCACCGCCATGCTCCTAGGTTCCACCTTGCTCTATTTTTCTTTTTTCCCCACTGCACTCATCTTCTAACAAACCATGTCATTGAGTTTCCTGTTCATTCTGTCTCCTCCTGCTGGAATATCATCTCTACACGACTAGATGTCTTTGACCTTATGGCTCCCTGATACCCCAAGCACCCAGAAGAGTCCATGGGTCCTAGCAGGAGCCTGATACATATTTGTTGAATGAAGAACATCATCGATTTGTTTCCTGATGCATTTCCCAATCTACACTGCGTTTGACTCTTGTAACCGTGTAAGGCAGATATTTTGCCCTCCCCTAGAAATACGGAAGTAGGAACAATACTTGATCAGAATGACTGAGGAGAGAGCCAGGCTAAAACGTTGGCTCTGACTTCCAGGGACTGAGCCCAAATGAAGGGAATCTGCACAATTTGTGCCTCAAGAGGACAGGAGCGCATCGTGCAAGGGTGTATGATCCAGAAAGGGGACACACACACACGCAGTTCAAGAAAACGTGGCCAGTGCTGAGGGACGCACCCTGGGAGACCCAGCTAAGGTGCAGGGAGGCTTCCTGGGGGAGCTGGTACCCAAGCTGATTCTCAAAGGATTTATTTTTTTAATTTAGCCAAGAAAAGTAGAAAGGAGATTTCCAGCAGAGGGCCTGAAATGAGCAAAGGCATTAAAGCACAGTGCAGCAAGGCAATGTGCAGAGACTGGCCCACACGATGTGGGCCTGTAGGAGACGTGGGACGACGGGAGTGAGTCTGGCGGGGGTGGGGGGGTGCGGGCAGAGAGATCTTGGTGGCCGCTGGGCACCAGGTGCAGAAGCCAAAGCGACAGGACCAACAGGTTCACAGCGCTCCCCTCTCAGGCCCCAGTGACGGCCGCACAGGAGGAGCACGGGGGACGGCAGGCCTGGGCCACAGCCAAGTGCCGTGTGCTCACTGCGGAGCCCTAACCCGTGGCCACAGAGGTGGAGCCCAGAACCAAGATCATGTCCGGAACTGACTGAGCCCCACTGTAACCATTCCCCAAAGCACCCCGGGTCAGCACCAAGCAGGCTTCTTGACCCCGAGTTAGGCGAAAATGCCTGCTCCAGTCTCACCCTTGAGGGCCCTAACCAGTCACCTAGCACCGCCCTTCCAGCAGGAACTTTGTCTTCAGATGATAGAAACTGGCTGCTGACCCCCGGAAGCGGGGGCTCCCCCTGGTCTGCCAGGCGCTGGCCCGCTGGGTTTGCAGTGTCTTCATTATCTCTGCTCTTTGCTCTTAATAAACTCACTCCCTTCTGAAATGCTCTGTGTCTGGAAATTCTTTTCCAACCCGCGCCAGACAGCCAGGACACTCACCCAGATAGAACCGCAGGAAAGGGGTCGGCGTCATGTTCTTAAACAGCATGATCTGCACCCAGGGGTTCTTGTACTGGATCTGAGGTATGTTGAAAAACACGAATTTCCTGCAACACAAGAAATTAAACCCATGAGAGTTTCTAACCTAAACTTTATGCACCTGTGTATTCTTCTAAAGAGAAATTCAGAACTCTCATCAGATTCTGAGAGGACTCAGCCCCCCAAAAAGGTGGAGTGAGGAAAAGCAGGTCACAGGAGCCTATTAACATGCTGTCTGAATGTTGGGATCCCTGATTTGTCATTTAAGGAAAAGAAATCTATATCCTTACCTCACATTGCACATTAACCTAAAACTCACCAAAGCAGAAGTATAAATACAAAAATGAAATGTCCTTGGTCTTGCTTGGTGAGACAGTCACACAGTGTACTCATTTGAGAAGCTGTGCATCCCCAGGTGAGCACTTGATGTTTTTATCATCGTCATGAAAGTTGCTCTGTCGTGTTAGACTCTTTGCGAACCCATGGACTATACAGCCCATGGAATTCTCCAGGCCAGAATACTGGAGGGGGTAGCCTTTCCCTTCTCCAGCGGATCTGCCTGACCCAGGAATCGAACCAGGGTCTCCTGCATTTCAGGTGGATTCTTTACCAACTGAACTATCAAGGAAGTCCTTATGTTTTTACACCAATATTTAAAAATAAAAGGAACCATAAGAACAATCATGGGGAATACTCTTACAATCTGCTGCTGCTGCTAACTCGCTTTAGTCATGTTCGACTCTGTGCGACCCCATAGACGGCAGCCCACCAGGCTCCCCTGTCCCTGGGATTCTCCAGGCAAGAACACTGGAGTGGGTTGCCATTTCCTTCTCCAATGCATGAAAGTAAAAAGTGAAAGTGAAGTCGCTCAGTCGTGTCCGACTCCTAGAGACTCCATGGACTGCAGCCTACCAGGCTCCTCCACCCATGGGATTTTCTAGGCAAGAGTACTGGAGTGGGGTGCCATTGCCTTCTCCAATCTAGGAGTGGATAAATCACTGAACTCAGAAGGTTTAAAACACAGACCAATTTGATTAATTAAAACCTTTGCAGGATTTCCCTGGTGGTCTGCCATCACAGCCTTTTTGTGGTGAAGGAGCTTGCGTAACTCAAGCTACGCCATTCAGGGCCACCCAAAACAGACGGGTCATAGTGAAGAGTTCTGACAAAACATGGTCCACTGGAGGAAGGAATGGTAAACCACTCCAGTGTTCTTGTCGCAAGAAGCCTATGAATAGTGTGAAAAGGCAAATAACACCAGAAGATGAGCCCCCCAGATCGGAAGGTGTCCATCATGCTACTGGTGAAGAGCGGAGGACAGTTACTAATAGCTCCAGAAGGAAGGAAGCCTCTGGCCAAAGTGGAAACGATGCTCAGTTGTGGATGTGTCTGGTGATGAAAATAAAGTCTGATGCTGTAAAGAACAATACTGCATAGGAACCGGGAGAGTTAGGTCCCCGAATCAAGGTAATTTGGAAGTGGTCAGACAGGAGGTGTTAAGAGTGAACATCGACATCTTAGGAATCAGTGAACTAACACGGACAGGAATGGGTGAATTTAATTCAGATGACCATTATATCTACTACTGTGGGAAACGATCCCTTAGAAGAAATGGAGTAGCTCTCACAGTCAACAAGAGTCTGAAATGCAGTACTTGGGTGCAATCTCAAAAAGGATAGAATGATCTCAGTTTGGTTTCAAGGCAAACCATTCAACATCACAGCAATCCAAGTCTATGCCCCAACCACTGATGCCAAAGAAGCCGAAGTTGACCTGTTCTATAAAAACCTACAAGACCTTCTAGAACTAACACCAAAAAGAGATGCCCTTTTCATCAGAGGGGATTGGAATGTAGAACTAGGAAGTCCAGAGATACCTGGAGTAACAGGCAAGTTTGGCCTTGGAGTACAGAATGAAGCAGGGTAAAGACTAAAAGTTCTGTCAAGAGAACACACTGGTCATAGTAAACATTCTTTTCCAATAACACAAGAAATGACTCTACACATGGCCCTCACCAAATGGTCACAGAAATCAGACTGATTATATTCTTTGCAGCCAAAGATGGAGAAGCTTATACAGTTAGCAAAAACAAGACCAGGAGCTGACTGTGCCTCAGATCATGAACTCCTTATTGCCAAATTCAGGCTTAAACTGAAGAAAGTAGGAGAAACCACTAGACCATTCAGGTATGACCTAAATCAAATCCCCTATGATTATATGGTGAAGGTGATGAATAGATTCAAGGAATTAGATCTGGTAGACAGAGTGCCTGAAGAACTATGGATGGAGGTTTGTAACACTGTACAGGAGGCAGTGACCAAAACCATCCCAAAGAAAAAGAAATGCAAGAAAGCAAAGTGGTTGTCAAGGAGGCTTTACAAAGAGATGAGGAAAGAAGAGAGGAGAAAGGGAAAGATACACCCAACTGAATGCAGAGCTCCAGAGAATAGCAAGGAGAGATAAGAAGGCCTCCTTCAAAGAACAGAAGATAACAACAGAATGGGAAAGACTAGAGATCTTTTCAAGAATACTGGAGATATTAAGGGAACACTTCATGCAAGGATGGGCACAATAGAGGACAGAAATGGTAAAGACTAACAGAGGCAGAAGAGATTAAGAAGAGGTGGCAAGAATACACAGAACTACACACAAAAAAGTATTAATGACCCAGATAACCACTATAGTATGATCACCCACCTAGAACCAGCCATCCTGGAATTCGAAGTACAGGGGGCCTTAGGAAGCATTACCACAGACAAAGCTGGTGGAGCCAGCTGAGCTGTTACAAACCCTGAAAGATGACATGGTTAAAGTGCTGCACTCAATATGTCAGCAAATTTGGAAAACTCAGAAGTAGCCATAGGATGGGAAAAGGTCAGTTTTCATTCCAATCCCAAAGAAGGACAATGCAAAAGAATGTTCAAAGCACCACACAATCACACTCATTTCACACACTAGCAAGGCAATGGCTCAACTTCCTTCAAGCAAGGCTTCAGCAGCACGCGAACAGAATTCCAGATGCATAAGCTGGGCTGAGAAAAGGCAGAGGAACCAAAGATTAAATTGCCAACGTCCGTCGGATCACAGGAAAAGGAAGGGAATTTCAGAAAACCATCTATTTCTACTTCACTGATTACATTACAGCCTTTAACTGAGTGTACCACAACAAACTGTGGGAAACTCTTAAAAGAGATGGGAATACCAGACCTCCTTATCTGTCTGAGAAACCTGTATGCGGATCAAGAAGCAGCAGTTAGAATCGGATATTGAACAACTGACTGGTTTCAAATTGGGAAAGGAGTATGACGAGGCTGTATACTCTCATCCTGCTTATTTAACTTATACACAGCGCATATCATGCGAAATGCCAGGCTGGATGAATCACAAGCTGGAATCAAGACTGCGGGGAGAAACACCAACAACCGGGAAGAATTAAAGAGCCTCTTGATGAGGGTGAAAAGAGAGTTAAAAAGCTGGCTTAAAACTCAACATTCAAAAAACTAAGATTGTGGCATCTGGTCACATCACTCCACGACAAATAGAAGGGGGAAAAAGTGGAAGTATTTAAAGGTTTTATTTTCGGGCTCCAAAACCACTGCAGATGGTGACTGCCGCCATGAAATTAAAAGACACCTTGGAAGGAAAGCTATGACAAACCTAGACAGTGTATTGAAAAGCAGAGGTATCACTTTGCTAACAAAAGTTTATATAGTCAAAACTATGGTTTTTCCAGTAATCCTGTACAAATATGAGAGCTGGACCATAAAGAAGGCTGAGTGCCAAGAAACTGATGGTTTTGAATTGTGGTGCTGGAGGAGACTCTTGCGAGTCCCTTGGACAGCAAGGAGATCAAACCACTCAATCCTAAAAGAAATCAACCCTGAATATTCACTGGAGAGACTGATGCTGAAGCTCCAATTCTTTGGCCACCTGATACAAAGAGCTGACTCACTGGAAAAGACCGTGATGCTGGGTAAGATTGAGGGCATGAGGAGAAGGGGAGGGCAGAGGGTGAGACAGTTCGACAGCATCACTGACTCAATGGACAGGAAGAGGAGCAAACTCCAGGAAACAGTGGAGGACAGGGGAGCCTGGAGTGCTGCAGTTCACGGGGTCACAAAGAGTCAGACACGACTTAGCAAAGGAACAACTGGTGGTGGGGGTTGAGAGTCCACCTGCCAGTGCAGGGGATACAGGTTCAATGCCTGGTTGAGGAACTAAGAACCCACAGGCCACGGGGCATTTAAGCCCACGTGCCCCAGTTATTTAGCCTGGGAGCTGCAACTACTGAAGCCTTCACGCTCTAGAGCCCATGTTCTGCAATGAGAGAAGGCCCTGCTTGCTGCAACCAGAGGAAGCTGGCTTGTAGCAATGAAGAGCGGCGTGCCACGATGAGGACTCAGGGCAGCCATAGGTAAACAGATAAATAAATACAACCCTTTGAAAGGCAAAACTTACCAAAAGCAAAATCAACATCTGCCAAGCACAAAACACAAAACAAAAGGTTAATTCCCTTACATAGAATTCTGCACACGAGTAACAAATCTATAACCCAGTACTAGAGGCAAAGGCCACCAACAGGCAGAAACCCACATGGTCTATCAGAGGAAGGATCCCCAGTGTCTTCCCAACAATTATACAGTAAAATCATCCTTTTTCATCTTAGATTGCTTAAAAGGTGAAAGTGTTAATCACTCAGTCATGTCAGACTCTTTGCAACCCCATGGATTACAGCACTCCAGGCTCCTCTGGTCCATGGAATTCTCCAGGCAAGAATACTGGAATGGGTAGCCGTTCCCTTCTCGTTATAAGCAATTAATTTATAAAAGTGAGGGGGGCTTCCCTGGTGGCTCAGACAGTAAAGAATCTGCCTGCAATGCAGGAGACTGGGGTTTGATTCCTGGGTTGGAAAGATCCCTTGAAGAAAGGAATGGCGACCCACTCGAGTATTCTTGCCTGGAGAATTCCATGAACAGAGGAGCCTGGTGGGCTACAGTTCATGAGGTCGCAAAGAGGCGGCCATGACTGAGCAACTAACATTTTCACACTTACAGAAGTGAGGAAACCTTTCCTTATGTATATTCATTGGTTCCACTTCCTTGGGGGTCATTTTGGAACTAGCACAGATCTTAACTCAATGATTTCACCTCTGCCTTTAGGTACTTTCACACTTGAATGCAAAGACACCCGTGAACTTTACTGCAGTATCATTTTTTTACAGCAAAGGAACAGAAACAGCTTAAATGCCAGACTGACTATATAAATTATGACACAACTGTACACTTGGATCCCTCTCGACCTGCTCCATCCTGAGTGGCTAACAGAAACGTGCTAGGAAGTCAGCTTTCTTCCCCTATGGCTTCGTGTTGGATTTAGTCCACAGTGAACATTGTCATGATCTTAGTTTTCTGAATGTTGAGCTTTAAGCCAACTTTTCACTCTCCTCTTTCATCAAGAGGCTCTTTAGTTCCTCTTCACTTTCTGCCATAAGGGTGGTGTCATCTGCATATCTGAGGTTATTGATATTTCTCCTGGCAATCTTGATTCCAGCTTGTGCTTCTTCCAGCCCAGCGTTTCTCATGATGTACTCTGCATAGAAGTTAAATAAGCAGGGTGACAATATACAGCCTTGATGTACTCCTTTTCCTATTTGGAACCAGTCTGTTGTTCCATGTCCAGTTCTAACTGTTGCTTCCTGACCTGCATATAGGTTTCTCAAGAGGCAGGTCAGGTGGTCCCATCTCTTTAAGAATTTTCCACATTTTATTGTGATCCACACAGTCAAAGGCTTTGACATAGTCAATAAAGCAGAAATAGATGTTTTTCTGGAACTCTCTTGCTTTTCCCATGATCCAGAGGATGTTGGCAATTTGATCTCTGGTTCCTCTGCCTTTTCTAAAACCAGCTTGAACATGTGGAAGTTCACGGTTCACGTATTGCTGAAGCCTGGCTTGGAGAATTTTGAGCATTACTTTACTAGCGTGTGAGATGAGTGCAACTGCACGGTAGTTTGAGCATTCTTTGGGATTGCCTTTCTTTGAGATTGGAATAAAAACTGACCTTTTCCAGCTCAACATTCAGAAAACAAAGATCATGGCATCTGGTCCCATCGCTTCATGGCAAATAGATGGGGTAACAGTGGAAACAGTGTCAGACTTTATTTTTTTGGGCTCCAAAATCACTGCAGATGGTGACTGCAGCCATGAAATTAAAAGACGCTTACTCCTTGGAAGGAAAGTTATGACCAACCTAGATAGCATATTCAAAAGCAGAGACATTACTTTGCCAACAAAGGTCCATCTAGTCAAGGCTATGGTTTTTCCAGTGGTCACGTATGGATGTGAGAGTTGGACTGTGAAGAAAGCTGAGCACCGAAGAATTGATGCTTTTGAACTGTGGTGCTGGAGAAGACTCTTGAGAGTCCCTTGGACTGCAAGGAGATCCAACCAGTCCATCCTAAAGGAGATCAGTCCTGGGTGTTCATTGGAAGGACTGATACTGAAGTTGAAACTCCAATACTTTGGCCACCTCATGTGAAGAGTCAACTCATTGGAAAAGACCCTGATGCTGGGAGGGATTGGGGCAGGAGGAGAAGGGGACAACAGAGGATGAGATGGCTGGATGGCATCACCAACTCGACGGACGTGAGCTTGGGTGAACTCCGGGAGTTGGTGATGGACAGGGAGGCCTGGCATGCTGTGATGCATGGGGTCGCAGAGAGTCGGACACGACTGAGCGACTGAACTGAACTGAACTGAGCATTGTCAAAACAGAAAGACAGGGAGAGTCAAGGTAGTTATTTCTCTGGCTCGACCCCAGGCTCAGTCACAGCTCCACAGGCTCCTGTCAGGCAGCCCTCTTCATCCCCAGGGCCCAACCATCATTCTCCTCCTCACTTCTGCAGCCTCGACCTGGGGACTTGCACTGGTCCCGAGACCTGTGGCCCTTTGCTGCAGTCCCGCAAAGCCTGCACCTGGACCTACCTCTTGGGGAGCAACAAAATACAAAGTAACTATCCGGGACTAAAAATAACTCCGTGTGCATGCCCAGGTGGGGCAAGTTCTGGACCAAAAGATACAAAATATACAAACCCCAACTGCCACTTCTGAAGAGCAGGGAGCAAAAACTGGGTGTCGGGAGCAAAAGCAGGGTACTGCGCATGCCCCACTGCACTCAACACCACAAAGAGGTGGGCAAAACACCTAAGCCCCACCTCTAGCCCGACCCCTGGACACACCCCTGCCCTCACCGCATATAAGGAACCAGCTCCAGGGCCTGCTCCCTCCTGTAGCCAGCGCAAGAACTCCAGTAAAGCAAGAACTCCAGTAAAGCGTCGCCTGAGTTTCCGGTCTGTCCGTTTCTATTGATCAGGGAAGGCTAAGAACCCAGCCAGCTGATGGCGCCCAACCTGGGGCAGTCCCCTTCCAGAGCGAGGACCTGGGCACATCCGAGACTGCAGAGTGCAGCTTTAGCGTGGCTGACCAGTGCCTACCTGAACCTCATTTTTCACCATCAGGGCATGTGGTAAGTCTGCCTTCCTGGCTCCGGAGGGCCTCGGGACCCTGGTTGGGGCAATGCTTTCCCTCCCCTGAAATCTCTGCCCTCTCCTTCCGAGACAGCTCTGTGACTGCAGAGATCACAGTGGCTGGACCTTCCACGGCCCCGGTGTGCTCTTCATTTCCCTGCTGTCTTGCTCTCGTTTTCAGTCTTTTCTCTCCCTCCTCCCTACACCTCCCCTTCAATCCTTTTCACTGTACTCCTGTTCCCTCTTGTGTCTTTAAGGTTTTGTCACTGGGGTCTTTCTTTTAAGTACTTTTGTCTGTCTGATTGCTCCTGCAAGTCTGCCAAAACTGGGCAGGGTGGAGCCTTTAAATTTTGAAATACAAATGCAGCCCACATTGCCTGAGACTCCAGCTTTGGGTTACTTGCTGCTGCTGCTGAGTCGCTTCAGTCGTGTCCGACTCTGTGCGACCACCCCAGAGACGGCAGCCCACCAGGCTCCCCCGTCCCTGGGATTCTCCAGGAAAGAACACTGGAGTGGGTTGCCATTTCCTTCTGCAATGCACGAAAGTGAAAAGTGAATGTGAAGTCGCTCAGTCGTCTCCAACTCTTAGCGACCCCATGGACTGCAGCCTACCAGGCTCCTCCATCCACGGGATTTGCCAGGCAAGAGTACTAGAGTGGGTTACTTGGAGGAATTTTAAAGGACAAAAAGACTAGAGGGGATTGCACTTACCTCCTCAGCTTTCGCAACGTCACTATTCTGCCTGGGCTCTGAGAGCCTGCAGCTGTCCTCTGCTTTTGCAAAGTAACTATTTTGCCTGAACTCAGGATCAGCCCGCTTCGTCTGTAGGGACCCAGAGGAAGGAGGCAGTTTTAAATTCAAGCCGGAAAACTAGGAAATCTCTGGTTCTATAGAAATTGGCTAGTTTGACTTAAGCTTGTGGGTTTACCTCATACAGATCTGTCTTTAGAGTCATCAACAATAAATATAATACTTGCACTGCACCTAAGGTTACTGAAGGTCAGTTAAGTACACGCTGTGTTTTGTTATGAAATTTGCCAACAGGTGTAATAATCTGATATGATTAAATTTTTAAGTAAATAGGATGAACACTTGTTGGTTAACTCTAGGGGAATGACTATGTTTTAGAAACATCCATCTAAACAGTCTCTTTACAGGACCTCCAAGCTGCACTATGGGTTAAGAAACCGTCCACGCAGGACCAGAGTTCGACTCCTGGTGAAGGAGCGAAGACTCGCCACGCCACGCCAAGACTAAGCCTGCGCTGCAACCACTGAGCCGAGGACAACTAGAGAGTCCACAACAAAGGGTCCCACGCCGTGCCGTGAAGACCCCTGTGCTGCCAGGAAAACTGCCGCAGCCAAATACATAAATAAATATTTTAAAAAGCAAAAAGTCTCTGTACATCTTGGTACTCAAAACTAAATTTACGTTAAATATAGGGATTCACTGAATATCCAGGCCATTTCAAATATGATAGATAAAATGTTGGAAATATTAATTGCTAAATAAGTCTAAATTTGCCTACTTTTGTGCAAGAGAAACTTAAGCTTGTCTGGTGCTGCTTTGAGACGTTCTCTACCAACTGATAGAATGCCAATGTAAAAGTCTGTGAGATGTACATTTTTTAAAAAGGAGGTATGAGAAATGGACATACACTTTGTTAAAGGAAAAAGGGTGATTTTTCTGCTAAGGCTGATTATTTCTAAACTGAAGAATAAGGGACAAAGTATTGCTATAGAAAAGGACAGGTTTGCAGAAGTAGAACATTGGGAAGAATTTTGTATTGGGTTGGGATTTTCTAAAGTGGAATTAAATCTTATTAGGTAAGTGGATTTTACTAAGACAGGCTATAGAAGGGCTAGCTTTGGTCTTTCGTGAGAGAAGGACATGTTCCTGGGACGCTGCTTCTGATAACAGACTGTGAGCTCCTGCGCCTGTAAGTGGTCTGCACTGAGTTTACTTTTGAAATTTATTTTTTCACCTTCGCTTAAGGAATAATTGCTTCACGGTGACCTATGATTTGATCTGACTGGGTTTTTTACATTTTTGACAGACTTCCCAAACATCAAATTCTAATTAAAGTTCTTCTGGCCTCCAGCTAACCTTGCGGTGTTTTAAAGGGCCCCTGGAGTATCCCAAACAGATCCTGAT
Organism: Bubalus kerabau; assembly: GCF_029407905.1. Taxonomy (NCBI): domain Eukaryota; kingdom Metazoa; phylum Chordata; class Mammalia; order Artiodactyla; family Bovidae; genus Bubalus; species Bubalus kerabau. Next base: position 58,992,790 of record NC_073643.1, on the reverse strand, counting down.
TTAACTCGTACGTTAAATTATATGGGAAATGCTGTCCAAACCCGCTGCTCCCTGTGTCGGATACAGGTTGTCTCCAATTTTACCACAGCCACCAAACATACAGGGGAAAGGGGCTCAGGCTTTTCTGCTGTCTAGTCTCTCGCCTTACTCTGTCCAACAAATCCCCTGTGGGAGCACTCCCACCTCCAGCTCCAGCTCCTGACCCCGGGGCCTTCTCCACCATGCCCAGCTCCAGCTCCTGACCCCGGGGCCTTCTCCACCATGCCCAGCTCCAGTTCCTTACCTCGGGGCCTTCTCCACCGTGCCCAGCTCCAGCTCCTGACCCCGGAGCCTTTTCCACCGTGCCCAGCTCCAGCTCCTGACCCCGGGGCCTTCTCCACCATGCCCAGCTCCAGCTCCTGACCCCGGGGCGTTCACCGTGCCCAGCTCCAGCTCCTGACCCCGGGGCCTCCTCCACCATGCCCAGCTCCAGTTCCTGACCCCAGGGCCTTCTCCACCATGCCCAGCTCCAGCTCCTAACTCCAGGGCCTTCCCTATCATGCCCAGCTCCAGTTCCTGACCCCGGGGCCCTCTCCACCGTGCCCAGCTCCAGTTCCTGACCCCAGGGCCTTCTTCACCGTGCCCAGCTCCAGTTCCTCCAGGAGTTCCTTTCTCCATCTCTAATCTCCCCTTTCCTCCAGGCTTCGGCAGCCCGTACCTCATTACAGACTATTCAGCTGTCCACTTCCAAGCAGCCCACATCCTGGGATTTATAGATGCCCACTCTTGAGGAATACACCCCAACATCCAACATAGAGAAAACTGCTATAAGACCACAAGCTTATAGACAACAGATGCCCCCCTCAGGGAGAGCCTAGCAATGCACTGGCACTGGTTCAAATGTCCCCCATCGGAGCCCCTGGTGCAAGGGATGGAGGTGGCCAGAGTAGGAGATGCTCAAAACCCCACTAGGTGAGGCGGGCACTCCAACCCCACTCTGACAAAAGCCTCCTGGGAAAATGTCTCTTGGATGCTGGGTTTCATTTCTAGGAGTGCTCCTGGTTGCAGATGACTCAACATGGGAGGATCCTGTTCTAAACTGGAAGAGACACCTCGGGAATGTATCCTTAAAAATTAGAAGTGTTAAAAATAGATGGGCTTAAAAGGGAAAAAAAAAAAAAACTTTTACTATAACACTGCTTGGCCTTTATATAGGTTGGGAGATGGAGAAAAATGTCCTGAAAATCCATCTCTAAATTACAATATCATCTTGCAACCGGAAATCTTTACTGTCACAAGATAGAAAAATGGACTGAGGTTCTGTATGTCCAAGTCTTCGTGGTCCTTTACCAAAACCCCACTCACTCTAAGTGGTTTTCTGGGCATTCAAAGGCACACCTGGCATTTCAGGTCATCTCCTAACACCCCCCAACTATCAGGGGGAGACCAAGCTTCCCCTGCTTCTCTAGACCCACCTGCTTCCCCCGAGGCACCTACTTCCCCAGATGCCTCTGACCAATCCCACACCCCAGCAACTCACAGTGGAACTTCCTACCATCCAAGATCGGGCAAAGTGTGCCCTCCGAGGGAAGTGGCAGATGGCAAAGAGACAATCAAAGGACATGTGCCCTTCTCTTTAATCGGTGTAGTTAGCCCAAGGCAGACTGGGCCAGTTTTCTTAAGACCCTAGTAAGTTTGTCGAAGGGTTTCAGGCCCTAACACTGGCCTTTGATTCTACTTGGAAGGATGTCCAAATAGTCTTCTCTACTTGCTGCACTTGCGAGGAAAGACAGAACTGGGGCAGCAACCCAGCGACACGGTGACCAGCCTGCCAGTTCACATTCGTGTTGCAAACACGAACATTATACTGTGTGTGGAGACGCAGTTCCAAATCAGGGGCCCGGCAGGAGGTACAGTTACTGGGAGGGAACAGAAGCCAGGAAGCGCGTGATGTGGTGTGCCCTGGGAGGGGTGAGAAAGTGTGTCCACAAGTCAGTTAACGACGAAAAGGTCAAAGAAGTGACCCAAAAGAAAGAAAAATCCATCTTTCTTTCACGGACGGCAGATGGAGGCTTTTAGAAAATCTACTGACATTGATCCACCCACCCCTGATGGTCAGACCCTGCTGGAACATTCTGTCAGCCCTAACATTAGGCGGAAACTCCAGAAGTTACAATTTGGCCCACAGACCCCAGTGCCACAACTCCTAGAGGTGGCCCTTGGGGTATTCAGTAATCCAGACCAAACTGAGGATGGAGAACCTGATGTAAAAACAAGCCAGGGCTCAAGCTACACTGCGGGTCACAGCTGCCAGCCATGCCTGGCAGCCTCAGGACAACCCAAGGCGGGAAATGAAGTTTAAGCATCTACCTGGAGATAAAACCAGCAAGGGGGGTGGTTCAAATGTAAGTCAACCAGCCAGTGGGCTCCAAAGTGCCGGAAAGAACCCCCTGGTCTGTGCCCAGTCTGCAGACAAACAGATCGTTAGAAGTGGGACTGGCCCCAGTCCCAAAGGGAAGGGGGGCTCCCACTCCGGACACGACCACACTGGACACCTGAGGTGGCCCGGGATGCTGGTGGCCCCCCTCCAACAAGACGTCTGTCTCCCTCAAGGAGCCTCGGGTGGCCCTTGGCACGGCAGGTAAGAAAATCAATTTTTAACTGATACCGGAGTCACTCACTCTGTCCTGATTTCTCAGGCTGGGCCTCTTCCCTCCAAAAGCTGTGCTGTGACGGTGTCGAGGGAAAGCCTCACACTCGCGTCTTCGCTGGGCCTCTCACTTGTCTATTTGAACAGCGTTTGACCTCACACGCCGTTTTAGTTGTGCCTGAGTGTCCGTCCCAACCCCACTTCTGGGCTCTCTTGGAGTCTTATTACAGTTAGCAGGCCCTGAGAGGCCCCTTTTCTTGACTCTTACAACAAATTAGCTGGAAGAACAAGGGTTGATTGCCAGCCATATTCCACACGCAGCCAACCCTGCAGTTTGAGACAAGGGAATCCCTCAGTCAGTTCAGTTGCTCAGTCATGTCCAAGTCTTTGCGACCCTGTGGACTGGGAATCCCTGGGACAGCTATAAATGCTCAACCTTTAAAAATAAGCCTTAAGCCAGAGTTGCTTATCCTAACAAAGGACAGTATAACCCATAAAGTTGGAAGCAAAAAAAGGTTTGCAGCGCTTCATAGAGAAATTCTTAAATTAAGGCCTCTTAGCGCCCTGTCAGTCTCCATGCCATGCCCCTATTCTGCCAGTTATTCAGCTAAATGGGGAATATCGAACAGTTGAAGACCTTAGGGCAGTAAGCGAGGCAGGGGTCTCTCCACACCCCGAGGCCAATCCGTAACAGCACGTAGGCCCAGAGTCCCGGAGACGCCAGGTGGCTACTGTGCGTGGCCTCAGGGATGGCTTCGTTCATGTCATCTCCTCTGTCTGCCTTCAAGAGGACTAACCCCCAGTCAGGCCAAATGTAACAATACACCTGGACAGTCCTGCCTCAGGAATTTCAAGATCGCCCATATTGTTTGCTCAGACCCTAGGAAAAGAACTAAGGGAGACAGACTTAAAAGATGGGGCCATTTGGGAATTCCTTGGCGGTCCAGTGGTTGAGAATCCACCTGCCAACGCAGGGGACATGGGTTCCATCCTCGGTCTGGAAGATTCCACACGCTGTGCGGCAACCAAGCCCAAGGTCCACAAGTAGAGCAGCCATCGGAAGGCAACTGGAGGGCAGCCCCGCTCGCTGCAGCTGCAGTCGAGTCCACACCCGACGCAGCCAGTCACGGACAGAAAGAAGGGGCCTTCCACAGAATGTAGATGACACGCTAATACACAGTCCTACCATGGAGGCCTCAGATCAGAATATCACTTAAGTCCTTAACTGCCTCGGGGTCCATGGCTACAGGATCTCCCAGAAAAAAAAAGGGGGGGGGCGGGGGGAAGCAAAGCACAAATCTCAAAGCAACAAGTTAAATATCTGAGATATATTACAAACGTCAGGAGGAGACAGTTCTCTCCAGAGAGAAAACAAGCTATATTAGGCCTAAGCATCCCAAAGACAAAAAAAAAAAAAAAAGTACCTTTGTACTTTCTTAGGCATGACAGGATTTTGCAGAATCTGGATTCCAGAATTCGGACTAACGGCCAGACCTGTATATGAAGCCAGCAAAGGCCCATATGCAGAGCCATTACTTCAGATTGGGGAACAAGGGTATTTCAACAATACCACAGAGGCCCTCACCAGAGCTCCTGCTCTGAGGCTCACCAACTGAAAAAAAAAAAAAAAAAACACATTTATCTTAAGTGTAGCTGAGAGCAGGGAGCCCCTCTGGGGGTCCTAGTACAAAAGCTAGGACAAGTTCCTCAGCCTACAGGCTATTTTCCTAAACTAGATTTCATGGCCTGGCTGCCTCCGGGTGGTACCTGGCACTGCTTTTTTAGTGGAAGAAGCTAACAAGCATACCTCTGGACAGTCACCGGAAGGGACTGTCCACTGGCTAACCGGAGGCCACCTTCCTAAGGACCAGGCTTGACTGCTTGATCCTCAGAGCCAACGCTCAAAACCTGCCGGTGCAAATGCTCGCTAGCAACACTGGAGTGAGGGCACACACGCAAGCCCCCATCGGCCTGTACTTGGACGGGAGCGTGTCACAGCTGCGTAACGTGAGGCTACGTTCCCACGTGTGCTGCACCTCCATGCAGTGTGCACTGTACACTCTGTGGACTTTTCGCAATAAAGGACCTACAATTCTAAACAGTGAATCCGAACACTGAACCTACTACTATGTTAACAAGCTGACAAGGGTAATTTTTTGGAGGTTATAAATGATGCTGGTTTGTTTAAATACTCAATCACCTATCTGCTTTCAAGAAAATCATTTTGCCTTTATTCTTCTCAGTGTGCGTCCCATTTCCTCAGTGCTCTTCAGCAATTAGAGGTTTGTAACATTTACACACCTTCCAATTTTCACTATTATCATAAAATAAAAATTAGAAAATAAGGTAGATTCTTCCAATGTTCATCGCAGCACTGTTTATAATAGCCAGGACATGGAAGCAACCTAGATGTCCATCAGCAGATGAATGGATAAGAAAGCTATGGTACATATACACAATGGAGTATTACTCAGCCATTAAAAAGAATACATTTGAATCAGTTCTAATGAGGTGGATGAAACTGGATCCTATTATACAGAGTGAAGTAAGCCAGAAAGAAAAACACCAATACAGTATACTAACGCACATATATGGAATTTAGAAAGATGGTAACAATAACCCTGTGTACGAGACAGCAAAAGAGACACTGATGTATAGAACAGTCTTATGGACTCTGCTGGAGAGGGAGAGTGTGGGAAGATTTGGGAGAATGGCATTGAAACATGTATAATATCATGTATGAAACGAGTTGCCAGACCAGGTTCGATGCACGATACTGGATGCTTGGGGCTGGTGCACTGGGATGACTCAGAGGGATGGTATGGGGAGGGAGGAGGGTTCAGGATGGGGAACACATGTATACCTGTGGCAGATTCATTTTGATATTTGGCAAAACTAATACAATATTGTAAAGTTTAAAAATAAAATAAAATTTAAAAAGAAAATAAGGTAGAAAAATGTGTGTTCTGCTTTAAAAGAAAAAAAACAGAAATCAGTGTTTTATCCCAACACTCTATCTACTTCAATCTGCACATTCCACCTTCCCCATTCTTGGAGATAAAAAATGGGCTTAGACACTTTAAAACATGACAGACTACACAGAGCCGAGTGGCTGGGGCCGCCCCTGCCTGGAGCCACAGCGTCTGGAAGCTGAGCCCACGGTTTCAGGACAATGACGAGTTGAAAAAGTCAATCCGATCTGTGTTTCTAGCTGATGAGGACGTCCTCTGAGGAAATGCCAAATGCTCTTTAGGCTCACTGACTGCTGTTGGGTTTTGTGTTTGTTTGTTTGTTTGTTTGTTTTAAGCAGCAGCAGCAGCAAAACCTTTGCCACCTAACATTTCAGCCCAGAAGGCTGAGCTAACAGCCCTAACTAAGGCCTTATGTTGGGGAAAGGAAAAATTAGAAATACATATACAGACTCAAAATATGCCTACCTTGTTTTACATGCCCATGCAACTCTCCAGAAAGAAACAGGGCTTTTGAATGCAAAACATTCCCCTGTAAAAGATGGGACTGAGACCTTATCTCTCATAAAAGCAGGTCAGAAGCCAAACTAGTGGTAGCCATCTACTGCCATAGACACCGAAAGGAAATTTGTCAAATTACCCCGTGGGAACAACAGGACAGATCAGGAGGCAAACAAAGCAGGTCTGATGTCCAATCCAGGTAAAACCAGCCCTGAGAAAACCTCCCTGCTGGCACAGTGGAGAGGAATCCCTCTGCCAAGGCAGGGGACACGGGTCTGACCCATGCCCCAGAGCAAATGAGCCCACGCGCCCCAACAACCGAGCCCTCGCGCCTAACGCCTGAGCTCCACCACAAGAAAGCCGCCACAGGGAGAGGCCTGAGCACCTCAACAGAGTCGCCCCGCCCACCTCAAGTAGAGAAAGCCCACGCGCAGCAATGAAGACCCTGCACAGCCAAAGACAAATAAATGAATTAAAAGAATAAAAAGAAACCAACATTGAGAAAAGCTGACAAGCCACTTGGCTTCAGCAGACAATTAACCACCAAACCTTGCTATTCACTATGGGCAGGGACACCGAAAAATGGTTTCTCCTGGATTCCATGAGGTGTAAAAAACTTTGGAGGTTTTTATTTCCTTGTTAACTCTCTTCTCTTCAGTCACACTTATTTAGGCCATATTTCCTCGGATACTCTGTTGTCTTCCCTACTGTTGTAAACCTGAGACTAAGATCCTTCAGTCCAAGGAGACCTGGGACCAAGGGGGCCAGACGTCACACTCTAAAAAATAGAGAAACAGGCACATCTCTGGTGGTCCAGTGGACAGGACTCAGACTCCACGCTCCAAGGCTGGGGCCCAAGGTTCACTCCCTGGCCGGGGAACTGGATCCCACATGGTGGAACTAAGGGTTTCCATGCTCCAACTACAAGATTTCAAATGTCACAACTAAAGATCTCATATGCTACAAGTAGGACATTGCACGGTTAGGATTTTTTTTTTTTTTTTTTAAAGAAAATAGTATATTAATTTAAAAATTAAAGTAAAATAAAAAATTTTGACCAAACTTGTAAAATAGTGAATATAAAAACCAAATAAACAAATGGGACCTAAATAAACACAAAGCTTTCTGCACAACATAAGAAACCATAAACAAAACAAAAAGACAACCCTCAGAATGGGAGAATATAATTGCAAGTGAAGCAACTGACAAATGATTAAATCTCCAAAATATAAAAGCAGCTTGTGCAGCTCAGTATCAGAAAAACAAACCCAATCAAAAGCAGGCAGAAGACCTAAACAGACGTTTCTGCAAAGAAGACATACAGGTGGCCAAGAAGCACATGAAAAAAAGCTCAACATCGCTCATTATTAGAGAAACTCAAATCAAAACTACATTGAGATATCACCTCGAACCATTCAGGGTGGCCACCATCAAAAAATCTACAAATAATAAATGCTGGCGAGGGTTTGGAGAAAAGGGAGCCCTCTTGCACAGCTGGTAGGGAGGTAAATTGACACAGTCACAAGGGAGAACAGTATGGAGATTTCTTAAAAAACTAGGAGTAAAATTCCCATATAACCCAGCACTACTGGGCATATACCCTGAGAAAATCACAATTCAAGAACACATATATATCCAAATGTTCACTGCAGCACTATTCACACTAGTCAGGACATGGAAGACGCCTAGATGTCCATCGACAGAATAAGGGAGTTACGGTACATATTTAAAATGGAATATTACTCAGCCATAAAAAGGAATGGATTTCAGTCAGTAGAACTAAGGTGGATGAACCTAGAGGCTTTTATACAGAGTGAAGTAAGTCAAAAAGAAAAAAACAAACATCATATATAGGTGTATATAAATGGAATCTAGAAAAATGGTACTGATGAGCCTATTTTCAGGACAGGAATAGAGACGCAGACATAGACGACAGGCTCGAGACACGGCGGGGGAAGGAGAGGCTGGGATGAACTGAGAGAGCAGCCCTGAAACACATACACATCACGTGGGGAACAGCCAGCGGGCAGCTGCTGTGTGACACGTGGAGCTCGATGCAGTGCCGCAGGGAAACCCAGAGTGGCGGGATGAGGGTGGTGAAACGGGGGTTCCAGACGGAGCGGGCGTATTTATAGCTAAATCACGTCACTCTATGGCTGAAACCAACACAACAGTCTGAAGAAATTATCCTCCAATTAAAAATAAAAAAATAACACAGCTTCATAAGAGATATGGCATCATCACCCAGATTTAGGGGCAGAACCACATCCATAAAATTTAGAAAATTTCTTGTGTATTGCCAGCTTATTTTTCCTGCAAATGTAAATAATATTTTCAACATTAGCCACCAAAAGGATAAATTCCTTATAACTGACTTTGTACTTAATTCTGTCAGATAATTTCCTCTGAAACTTTATGAAGACTACACTATGGGTAATTTCTGGCAATCTTCATTTTTCAATTGTGTTTTGCTAAAGAGGCCCAATCTGTTGTTTGTTTCGTGTTGTTACCACATTAAATTGATTTAGGGACACACACACCCCCCAAAAAAAACACCAGCAGAAGACCTAAACAAAGAAATTTCTCCAAAGAAGACATAAAGACTGCCAACAAACACATGAAAAGATGCTCAACACTGTTCACTATTAGGAAAATTCACTTCAATGAAGTATCATATCTCAATAATCAAATGGCCATCATCAAAAAAATAAATCTACAAACAAGAAATGCTGGAGAGGATGTGGAGAAAAAGGAACCCTCTTACACTGCTGGTGGGACTGTAAACTGATACAGCCACCGTAGAGAACAGTATAGAGATTCATTCTTGTACACCCGGGGCAGATTCATGTTGATGTATGGCAAAACCAATACAATATTGTAAAGTAATTAGCCTCCAATTAAAATAAATAAATTTATATTAAAAAATAATAATAAATAAATAAAATTTAAAAACATAAAAAATTAGGGATAAAACTACCATTTGACCCAGCAATATATTGGGCATATATGCTGAGAAAACCATAATTCAAAAACACACATCTACCCCAATATTCATTGCAGCAGTATTTACAATAGCCAAGACATGGAAGCAACCTAGATATCCATCAACAGATGAATGGAAAAAGGTGTGGTACCTATATGTAACGGATTATTACTCGGTCATAAAAAGGAATGAATTAGAGTCAGTTGAAGTGAGGTGGATGAATCTAGAGCCTGTTATACAGAGTGAGATAAGTCCAAGAAAAAATAAATATTGTATATTAATGCATACATATGCAATCTAGAAAAATGGTACCGATGAACCTGTTTGCAGGGCAGGAATAGAGACGCAGAAAACAGACTTGTGGACACAGAGAGGAAAGAAGAGGGTGAATGGAACTGAGAGCACAGCAGTGAAAAGTCTACGCAACCATCTGAAAAAGAGCTAGTGGGACGCACTGTGTAACACAGGGCGCTCGCCCTGCTGCTCCGCGAAGACTAGGGGGTGGGAGGCAGGTTCATGGTGGCTGGGGGGTTCAAGAGAGGGTTCACTATGTGTACACGTATCGCTGAGTCTCGCTGCTGTATAGCAGAAACACAACACAACACTGAAAAGCAATTATACGCCAAATAAAAATATTAGTAAACATTAAAATGCAAAAAACTTTTAAAAATGTAAACAAATTCTTAAAAAATAAATATAAAAATTTTTTGATACATTGTCTAAAATAATGAATGTAAAAACAAAAAATAAACAAATGGGACTTACTTAAAAAGATTTTGCACAGCAAAGGCAACCACAAACAAAAAGAAAAAACAGCTCTCAAAATAGATATTTGAAACAAAGCAACTGACAAAATATACAAACAGCGCATGAAGCTCAACATCAAAAAATAAACAATCCAAAAATATGCAGAGACCTAAACAGACATCTCTCAAGGAAGACACAGAGATGACCAACAAACACATGAAAAGATGCTCAACATCGCTCAGTGTTAGAGAAATGCAAATGGAAACTATGAGGTATCGTGTCACACCAGTCAGAAAGGCCATCATCAAAAATCCACAAACAATAAATGCTGGAGAGAGTACAGAGAAAAGGGAACCCTCTAACACTGCTGGTGAAAACATAAATTGGTACAGCCACTACAGAGAGCAGTATGGAGGTTCTTTAAAACACGAAACAGAACTACCACATGACCCCAATCCCACTAATGGGCACGCTGCTGCTGCTGCTGCTGCGTCACTTCAGTCGTGTCCGACTCTGTGTGACCCCATAGACGGCAGCCCACCAGGCTTCCCGTCCCTGGGATTCTCCAAGCAAGAACGCTGGAGTGGGTTGCCGTTGCCTTCTCCAATGCAGGCAAGTGAAAAGGGAAAGTGAAGTCACCCAGTCATGTCCAACTCTTAGCGACCCCATGGACTACAGCCCACCAGGCTCCTCCGACCATGGGGTTTTCCAGGCAAGAACATTGGAGTGGGGTGCCGTTGCCTTCTCCAACTACTGGGCATATACCCTGGGAAAACCGTAACTCAGGAAGACACATGGAGGGATTTCCTCGATGGTACAGTGGATAAGAATCCAACTGCCAATGCAAGGAAACAGGTTCGATCCCTGGTCTGAGAAGACCCCACGTGCTGCAGGGCAACCACACCTGGTGCCACACCCACCCTGGGCTCCAGAGCCTGCGCCACAGGAGCACTGCAGCAGGAGCCAGCACAGGCGGAATACAAACTAAACACTAAAAACAAAAAAAGACACATGTGCCCCAATGCTCGCTGCAGCGCTATTCATAATAGCTGGGCCATGGAAGCAACCTAGATGTCTATCGACAGATGACTGAATGGGTAAAGAAGATATGACACGTATATACAAAGGCATATTACTCAGCCATAAAGAGGAACAAATTTGAGTCAGCTGAACTGAGGTGGATGAACCTAGAGCTTGTTTTACAGACTGAAGTAAGTCAGAAGGAAAAAAACAAGTATCATATATTAACACACATATAGAGGCTTTAGAAAAATGGTACGGTGCACCTCCTTGCAGGGCATGAAGAGACACACAGAGAAAGCGTTTGTGGACACAGGCGTGGAAAGAAGGGGTGTGAACTGAGAAGACTAGAACCGACATATACACTGTACCATGTGGACAGTGGACAGCCAGCGGAAGCTGCTGCACAGCACAGGTGAGGGCGCTGTGAGGACCTGCTGCTGCTGCTGCTGCTAAGTCACGTCAGTCGTGTCCAACTCTGTGCGACCCCATAGACGGCAGCCCACCAGGCTCCCCCGTCCCCGGGATTCTCCAGGCAACAACACTGGAGTGGGTTGCCATTTCCTTCTCCAATGCATCCAAGTGAAAAGGGAAAGTGAAGTTGTTCAGTCGTGTCCGACTCTCAGCAACCGCATGGACTGCAGCCCACCAGGCTCCTCCGTCCATGGGATTTTCCAGGCAAGAGTACTGGAGTGGGGTGCCATTGCCTTCTCCACTGTGAGGACCTAGACAGGTGATCTATGGGGTGCGGGGGGAGGGGGGAGGGGGAGGCTCCAGAGGAAGAGGATATATGAACACACGTAAAGGATTCACGATGTTGCACAGCAGAAAATAACAACTCAGTAAAGCAATTCTATTCCAATAAAAATAAAATAGAAAAACAGGTTAGACTTTAACCCTAAGATTAACAAAAATACATATCCCAGCACAATGGCTCCTTGGGCGCGGGGAGGGGCCCCACCACCTGCTGTCCGGCCAACAGTAAAACCAAAGTCAACCTGGTTCCATCCCATCCTCGGCTCCTTAGTAGCTAGAGTTGTAGTTCTTCTTTTAGGCCTTTTTTTTTAACCTTTTGGTAAAATGTGTGCCTTTTTGGATATAACAGTTCAAAGTTAAGCATATGATGGCTATTCCAGATTGGACAAGGGCGGGGAGAGAGATTAAAGAGGGAGATGACACATGTATATTTACAGCTGAGTCAAGCTGCTATATGGAAGACACCAACACAACATGTTAACATAATTATACTCCAATTAAAAATCATTTGTAAATACTGATTAAAAAGTTAAAAATAAAATAAAAATTGTGGATCCACCTTTGTGAACACAGATGGCCAACAAACACATGAAAAATGCTCAATATCGCTCAATGTCAGAGAAATGCCAATGAAAACAGCAATGAGGAGTCATATACGGGTCAGAAAGGCCATTATCAAAAAAATTCTACAAACAAAAAATTCAGAAGAGGATGAGGAGAAGAGAGGACCCTCTCACACCGCTGGTGAAAATGTAAATTGATGTGGCCACAACAGAGAACGGTATGGAGACTTAAAAAAACAAAGAAAAAAAACTACCATACACCCCACCAATCCCACTACTGAGCATACGCCTGAGAAACCAGTAATTCAAAAACTCGTCAACTCCAGGGTTCACTGCACTATTTGAGTGCAATGGATAATCACCATCCTGGCTATCAACTCTGCTTTTTATGATAGGATATGCAATCGACCTAGATATCTGTCAACAGAGGAGTGGATAAAACAGTTGTGGTACATATACTGAATGGAATATTACTCAGCCATAAAAAGGAACAAATTTGAGTCAGTTCTAGATAGGTGTATGAACCTAGAGCCTCTGATACAGAGTAAAGTAGGTCAGAAAAACAAGTATCATATATTAACGCATATGTACGAAATCCAGAAAAATGGTACTGATGAACCCATCTGCAGACTGGGAATAGAGACCCTGAGGTAAAGAATGGACTTGTAGACACAGTGCCGGAAGCACAGGGTGGGAGGAATTGAGAGAGTAGCACTGAGATATGTGTATTACCAGTGGTAAGATGGATAGCTAGTGAGTAGCCGCCACATAGCACAGGGAGGTCAGCCTAGTGCTCTGTGATGACCTAGAGGGATGGGATGTGGGCGGTGGTGGATGGGGCAGGAGGGAAGGGATGTACGTATAATTATGTCTGATTCACTGTTTTATGGCAGAAACCAACGCAACACCGTAAAACAGTTAACAAAAACTGTCAGAAAAAGAAAAAACATTCTGATTTTAAAAACTAAAGAAAAATTATTTAAAAAATAAAAAAGCTTGATCCACCTTTAAAAATAATGAATATAAAAACAAACAATTAGGACATATTTAAACTTAAAAGCTTTGGCACAGCAAAGAAACCACAAACAAAACGAAAAGACAATCCACAGAATGGGAGACAATGTTTGCAAAAACAGCAACTGATGAACGATTAAGCTCCAAATTATACAAAAAGTTCATGGAGCTTAACTTCAAAAATAACAAACAATCTGATCAAAAAATACCTGGAAGACCTAAATAGACATCTCTCTAAAGAATATATACTCTTGGCCAGCAAACACATGAAAATATGATCAACATCACTCATTGAGAGAGAAATACAAGTGAGAAACTCAATGAGGCACTACCTCACATGGGTCAGAATGGCTAGTATCGAAAATTCTGTCAATAAACACTGGAGAAGGTGTGGGGAAATGCGTGCCTCCTGGACTGTTAGCGGGAATGTACACTGATACAGCTACTATGGACAACACTATGGAGATCTGTTAAACCGGGCATCCTACGACCATACTCTACTGTGAGTCGCTCAGTCAAGTCCAACTCTTTGCAACCCCACGGACTGTAGATGGCCTGACTCCTCCGTCCACGGGGCTCTCCAGGCCCAAACAACAGAGCGGGTTGCCAACTATGACCATATGAGTTGGTAATCCCACTACTGGGCATATACTCTGAAAAAATCATAATTAAAAAGCAGACGTGCACCCCAAAGCGCACTGCTGCACTGTTCATGACAGCTGGGACACGGAAGCAACACAGATGCCCATCCACAGACGAATGGAGATGGAAGCTGTCGTACATATATGCAATGGAATAGTATTCAGCCATAAAAAGGAAGGAATCTGAGTAAGTTCTGAGGGTGGTGGATGAACCTCGAGTCTCTTATACAGAACGAATTCAGAAAAACAAATATCATATATTAATACATATGGGAATCTAGACAAATGGTATTGATGAACCCATTAGCAGGGCAGGAACACAGGGCAGGAATAGACACCCAGAGGGACAATGGACTTTGGTCAAGGTGGGGGAAGGACAAGGTGGGATGGATTGAGAGAGAAGCACTGAAATATAAACATTACCATGTGAAAATGCATACTTAATGGGAAGCGGCCGTATAACACAGGGAACTCAGCCTGAGGAGCTGTGATGACCTGGACGGGTGAGGGTGGATGCGGTTCAAGAAGCACGGGACATACATGTATTTATGGCTGATTCGGTTGTTGTATGATGAACCCAACACAACATTATAAGGGAATTTTACTTCAGTTGAAAGAAAGTTTTAATTATGAAAAAAATTAAAAATCTTGACCCACATTCAAAAATGATGAATATAAAAGCAAAAATATATAACTGGAACATTCTTAAAAACTTTTGCACAACGAAGGAAACTACAGACAACGTGAAAAGACAACACTCAGAATGGGGGACAATATCTGAAATAAGGAAACTGAGACCAGATTAACTTCCAAAATATACAAACAGCTCACTGAGTTCAGTTTCAAGAAAAATTGTGTTGTTCAGACGCTCAGTCATGTAGGACTCTTTGCAACCCTGGACTGGAGTACACCAGGCTTCCCTGTCCTTCACTATCTCCTGGAGTTTGCTCAACTCATGTCCACTGAGTCGGTGATGCCATCCAATCATCTCATCCTCTGTCGCCCCTTCTCCTCCTGTCCTCAATGTTTCCCAGCATCAGGGTCATTTCCAATGAGCTGGCTCTTCACATCAGGGGGCGAAAGTATTGGAGCTTCAGCAAGTGTCCTTCTAATGCATATTCAGGTCTGATTTCCTTTAGGATTGACTGATTTGATCTCCTTGGAGCCCAAGGGACTCCCAGGAGTCTTCTCCAACACCACACTTCAAAAGCATCAATTACTTGGCACTTAGCCTTCTTTATGGTCCAACTCTCACATCCATACATGACTACTGGAAAAACCATAGCTTTGACTAGACGGACTTAGGTCAACAAAGGGATGTCTCTGCTTTTTAACATGCTGTCTTGGTTGGTCTTAGCTTTTCTTCTAACGAGCGTCTTTTAATTTCATGGCTGCAGTCACCATTCACAGTGATTCTGGAGCCCAAGAAAATAAAGTCTGTCACTGTTTCCATTTTTTCCCTATTTGCCATGAGGTGATGTGACTGGATACAATGATCTTAAGTTTTCTGAATGTTGAAATTTTAGCCAGCTTTTTTTTCACTCTCTTCTTTTCACCGTCATCAAGAGGCTCTTTAGTTCTTCTTTGCTTTCTGCCATTAGGGTGGTGTCATCTGCGTATCTGAGGTTACTGATACTTCTTCCAGAAATCTTGATTCCAACCTAAGCTTTACCCAGCTTGTCATTTCACATGATGTACTTTGCATATGAGTTAAATAAGCAGGGTGACAATATACAGCCTTGACATACTCCTTTCCCAATTTGGAACCAGTCACTTGTTCCATGTAAGGTTCTGTTGCTTCTTGACCTGTATACAGGTTTCTCAGGAGATAGGTACAGTGGTCTGGTATTTCCATCTTTTTCAGAATTATCCACAGTTTGTTGTGATCCACACAGTCAAAGGCTTTAGTCAATGAAACAGAAGTAGATGTTTTTCTGGAATTCCCTTGCTTTTTCTATGATCCAGTGGATGTTGGAAATTTGATCTTTGGTTCCCCTGCCTTTCCCAAACCCAGCTTGTACATCTGCAAGTTCTCGGTTCAGGTACTATTGAAGCCTACCTCCAAGGATTTAGAGCATTGCTTTGCTAGCATATAAAATGTGCATAATTGTGCAATAGTTTGAACATTCTTTGGCACTGCCCTTCTTCGGGACTGGAATGAAAACTGACCTTTTCCAGTCCTGTGGCCAGTGCTGAGTTTCCAAATTCACTGTCATACTGAGTGGAGCACTTTAACAGCATCATCTTTTAGGAATCTAAATAACTCAGCTGGAATTCCATCACCTCCACTAGCTTGGTTTGTAGTAGTGCTTCCTAAGGCCCACTTGACTTCACACTCCAGGATGTCTGGCTCTAGGTGAGTGATCACACCATTGTGGTTATCCAGGTCATTAAGACCTTTTTTGTACAGTTCTGTGTATTTTCTGTGTATTCTTGCCACCTCTTCTTACTATCTTCTGCTTCTGTTAGGTCCATACTGTCCATACATATTGTGCCCATCCCTGCATGGAATGTCCCCTTCAGTTCAGTCGCTCAGTTGTGTCCAACTCTTTGCAACCCCTTGGACCACAGCACGCCAGGCCTCCCTGTCCATCACCAACTCCTGGAGTTTACTCAAACTCACATCCATCGAGTCGGTGATGCCATCCAACCATCTCATCCTCTGTTGCCCCCTTCTCCTCCAGCCTTCAATCTTTCCCAGCATCGGGGTCTTTTCAAATGAGTCAGTTCTTCGCATCAGGTGGCCCAAAGTATTGGAGTTTCAGCTTCAGCATCAGTCCTTCCAATGAACACCCAGGACTGATCTCCTTTAGGATGGACTGGTTGGACTGCAATGTCCCTTGTTCCCTTGGTATCTCTAATTTTCTTTGAGATCTCTAGTCTTTCCCATTCTATTGTTTTCCTCTATTTCTTTGCACTCTTCTCTTGAGAAGGCTTTCTTATCTCTCCTTGCTATTCTTTGTAACTCTGTATTCAGATGGGTATATCTTTCCTTTTCTCTTTTGCTTCTCTTCTATTCTCAGCTATTTGTAAGGCCTCCTCAGACAAATATTTTGCTTTTTTGCATTTTTGATCACTGCCTCCTGTACAATGTTAAGAACCTCCACCTATAGTCCTTCAGGCACTCTGTTTATCAGATCCAATCCCTTGAATCCATTACTTCCACTGTATAATCATAAGGGATTTGACTTAGGTCATACCTGGATGGCCTAATGGTTTTCCCTAGCTTCTTCAATTTAAGTCTGAATTTTGCAGTAAGGAGTTCATGATTTGAACCACAGTCAGCTCAAGAAAAAAGGCAATTTAATACAAAAAAATGGGGGAAGACTAAATGGACATCTTTCCAAAGAAGAGATACAGATAACCAACAAACACATGAAAATATTATCAACATCGCTCACTGTTAGAGAAATGCAAATGAAAACCTCAATAAGGTATCACTTCACAGGGTCAGAAAGGCCACAATCAAAAATTTGACAAAGAATAAATACTGGAGAGGGTGCACAGAAAAGGAACACCCTTGCACTGTGGGTGGGATGTAAACTGATACAGCCATCATGAACAATGGTATGGACACTCCTTAAAACAGGGAGAGATAAAATTACCATAGGACCAAGTAATCCCACTACTGGGCATATACCCTGAGAAAACAATAATTCAGAAAGACACCTGTATCCCAATTATCTATGGAGCACTATTTCCAATAGATAGGAAATGGAAGCAACTTAGATGTATGTCAACACATGAACAGATAAAGAAGTTGTGCTACAGATATAACATGGGATACTGAAAGTGGAAGTCGCTCAGTCATGTCCGACTCTTTGTGACCCCATGGACTATACAGTCCATGGAATTCTCCAGGCCAGAATACTAGAGTGGGTAGCCTTTCCCTTCTCCAGGGGATCTTCCCAACCCAGGGATCGAACCCTGGTCTCCCACACTGCAGACGGATTCTTCACCAGCTGAGTCACAAGGGAAGACCACCATGGGATATTACTCAGCCATAAGGAACGAATTTGATTCAGTTCCAGGGCCGTGGTTGAACCTAGAGCCTCTCAGACAGAGTGAAGAAGTCAGAAAAACAAATATTGTATTTGGTGCATCTATATGGTATCTAGGAAAATGGTATCAATGAACCTATTTTCAGGGCAGGAATAAGACCCAGAAGTACAGAAAGGACTTGTGGACTCAGCAGAGGAAGGACTGGGTGGGACAAATTGAGAGTTCAGTTCAGTCGCTCAGTCGTGTCCAACTCTTTGGGACCCCATGAACCGCAGCATGCCAGGCCTCCCTGTCCATCACCAACTCCCGGAATTCACCCAAACTCAAGTCCATCGAATCGGTTGCCATCCAGCCATCTCATCCCCCGTCGTCCCCTTCTCCTCCTGTCCCCAATCCCTCCCAGCATCAGAGTCTTTTCCAATGAGTCAACTCTTCACGTGAGGTGGCCAAAGTACTGGAGTTTCAGCTTTAGCATCATTCCTTTCAATGAACACCCAGGACTGATCTCCTTCAGAATGGACTGGTTGGATCTCCCTGCAGTCCAAGGGACTCTAAGGAGTCTTCGAGGCATGGAAATACACACATGACCATGTGTGAAATGCACAGTGATGTGTAGTTACCATGTAACAGGGGCTTATCCTGGTGAGCCGTGATGACCCAGAGGGGTTGGGGTTGGTGGGACGGAGGTTCAGGATGGAGGGGGTATATACACATATATTGTTGACTGACACTTTGTATGGCAAAGACCAATACATAATTGTAAAGGAAACATACTCCAGTTAAAGAATGAAATAATTATGAAAAAAAAAAAAGTTTTTGACACATTGTCTAAAATAATGAAAATAAAACCAAAAATAAAAAACTTGAACCTAATTAAACTTAAAAAGGTTTGCCCAACAAAGGAAGCTACACACAAAATGGTAAAGACAACACAATCAGAATCAGAGATATTTTAAAGGAAACAACCGACATCTGATTACCTTCTAAAATATATAGTTTCTGGAGCTCAATGTCAACAAACAAAGAATAAAAATCCATTTAAAACACATGCAGAATACCTAAATGGACATCTCTCCAAAGACTTACAGATGGGCAACCAACACATGAAATGTTGTTCAACATCAGTCATTATTAGAGAAATGCAAATGAAAACTTCAATGAGATATCATCTCACAGAGTCAGAACGGCCATCATCAAAAATTCTACAAAGAATAAATGCTGGAGAGGGTGTGGAGAAAAGGGAACCCTCTTGCACTGTTGGTGGGAATGCAAACTGATACAGCCACTATGGACAACAGTATGGATATTCCTTTAAAAAAGTAGGGATAGACTACTACGTTATACACAATCCCATTATAGGGCACAGACCCTGAGAAAACTGTAATTCAAAAAGACATGTGTATCCCCAAAGTTCACTGCAGCAGTATTTTCGATAGCCAGGACACGGAAGCAACCTAGATGCTCATCCACAGATGAATGGATAAGGACGTGTTGTACACATATCAGTGCGGTGCTCAGTCGTGTCCGACTCTTTGTGACCCCATGGACTGCAGCACGCAGGCCTCCCTGTCCGTCACCAACTCCCGGAGCTTGCTCACACTCATGTCTGTCGAGCTGGTGGTACATATATACCATGGAATAGTACTCAGCCATACAAAGGAAGGAATAAGAGTCAGATCTAGTGAGGTAGATGATCCTAAAGCCTGTTAAACACAGTGATGTCAGAAAACAAATATATTTATGTACATGCATGGATTTCAAAAACGGTAGTTATGAACCCATTAGCAGGTCAGTAATACAGAGGCAGACATAGTGCACATTCTTCTGGACACAGTGGAGAAAGGAGAGGTTGGGATGAACTGAAAGAGTAGAACTGGAATACATAAGTAAAATAGATAGCCATGGGAATTTGCTGTATGAGCCGTGGAGACCAGCCTGGTGTTTTCTGACAACCTAGAGGGGTAGGATGGCGTGGGAGGTGCCAAGGAGGTTCAAGAGGGAGGGCACATATGCATACCTATGGCTGATTCATGTTGATGTATGGCAGAAACCAACACAGCATGGTAAAGCAATTATCCTCCAATTAAAAAAAAAAAAAAAATACCATCACCCAGCAGTCTCACTACGGGGCATCTACCTTGAGAAAACCATAATTTAAAAAGCACATGTACCTCAACGTTCACCACAGCACTATTTGTGACAGCCAGGACACGTAAGCAACTTAGATGTCTGTGGACAGATGAATGGATAAAGAAGTCGTGGTACATATATACAATGGAATATTACTCAGCGATAAAAAGGACGGAAGTTGAGTCAGTTTAGGGAGGTGGATGAACCTAGAGCCTCTTATACAGAGTGAAGTAAGTCAGAAAGAGAAAAACAAATATCATATCAGTTGAGTTCAGTCGCTCAGTCGTGTCCGACTCTTTGTGACCCTATGAATCGCAGCACAGAATCCAGAAAAGGGTCCTGACGAACCCATTTGCAGAGCAGGAACATGGACGCAGACTTGGAGAAGAGCCTTGTGGACACAGCAGGGAAAGGATGGGATGGGATGAACTGAAAGATGCACGGAAACACATATGCTATCATGTGTAAAGCAGTGTGAAGCTGCTGTGTAACACGGGGAACTCGGTCAGGTGCTCTCTGGGGACCTGGAGGGGTGGGATGGGGGTGACAGAGGTTCAAGAGGCAGGGGATATATATACACTTATGGGTGACTCATATTGTATGCAGAAACCAACACAACATTGTAACACAACTATATTCCAATTAAAATTAAATGTTTTTAAATGCAAAGACAAATTTAAAAAATGGAAATAAAAAACTTTTGACCCACCTTCTACAATAATGAATATAAAAACAACTGGAACCTAATTACATGTAAAAGCTTTTGCAAAGCAAAGGAAACCACAAACAAAACAAAAAGACAACCCGCAGAATGTGAGACAATATTTGCAGACAAAGCAGCTGACAAAGGTTAATTTTCAAAATATACAAACAGCTCAAAGAGCGCAATGTCAAAAAACACAAACAATTCAATTAAATAATGGCTGGAAGACCTTTATGTAGACATCTCTCCAAAGAAGACATACAGATCCCCATCAAACACATGAAAAGATGCTCAACACCACTCATCATTAGAGAAATACAAATCAAAACTATAATGAGGTGTCACCTCACACAGGTCAGAATGGCCATCTTCAAAAAATCTACAAACAATGAATGCTGAGTGGAGAAAAGGGTACCCTCTTACACTGTTGGTGGGAATATAAACCAGTACAGCCACTGTGAAGAATATGGCGATGACTTCAGTTCAGTCGCTCAGTCGTGTCTGACTCGTTGCGACCTCATGGACTGCAGCATGCCAGGCCTTCCTGTCCATCACCAACTCTCGGAGCTTGCTCCAACTCATGTCCTTCGAGTCGGTGATGCCTTCCAACCATCTCATCCTCTGTTATCCCCTTCTCCTCCTGCCCTCAATCTTTCCCAGCATCAGGGTCTTTTCAGATGAGTCAGCTCTTCGCATCAGGTGGCTAAAGTATTGGAGTTTCAGCTTCAGCATCAGTCCTTCCAACGAACACCCAGGATTGATTTCCTTTAGGATGGACTGGTTGCATCTCCTTGCAGTTCTAGGGACTCTCAAGAGTCTTCTCCAATACCACAGTTCAAAAGCATCAATTCTTCGGCACTCAGCTTTCTTTATAGTCCAACACTCACATCCATCCATGACTACTGGAAAAACCATAGCTTTGACTAGACGGACTTTTGTTGGCAAAGTAATGTCTCTGCTTTTTAATATGCTGTCTAGACTGGTCATAGTTTTTCTTCCAAGGAGCAAGCGCCTTTAAATTCATGGCTGCAGTCACCATCTGCAGTGATTTCACCAGTGTCTAAGGACATCATCAGTGTCTAAGGAGATGTCTTAGACAATAGAAACAAGACTACCATGTCTCAGCAATCCCACTTACTTGGCACATACCCTGCCAAAAACATAATTCAAAAAGACACACGTAGGACTTTCCTGGTGGTACAGGGGATAAGAAACCTCCTGCCGATGCAGGTGACACAGATTTGATCCCTGGCTGGGGAAGAGTCCACATGATTTGCAGCGATGAGGCCCATGAGCCACTACCACCGAGCCCTTGCTCTGGAGCTGGTGAGCCTCGACTGCCGAACCTGTGTTCCTGGAGCCTCTGCTCCACAACAAGAGAAGCCGCCGAAATGACAAGTCCACGCAGCGCAACAAAGACTAGCCCCACTCACTGCCAACTGGATGAAGCCCGCACACCACAACAAAGACTCCGTGTGGCCAAAAATATAAAATAAATCCTAAAAAAAGACACATGCACCCCCATGTTCATTGAGGCACTACTTACAATGGCTAGGACATGGAAGCAACCTGGATGTCCAGGGAGGGATGAATGGATAAAGACAAGTGGTACATTTATACAATGTAACAGTCCTCAGCCATAAAAAGTAGCAAGTTTGCGTCAGCTGAAATAATGTTTAACCCAGAGCCTGTTCCACCCACTGAAGTTAGAAACAGCATATATTAATGTATATATTTGGAATCTAGAAAAATGGGACTGATGAACCTACTGCAGGGCGGGAACACAGGCTCAGAGGTGGAGAGCGGACTTGTGGACAAGGGGGGCAAGCTGCCGGACTAGCGCGGACATTACAGACTACCCTGGGTGAAACAGGACGAGCAGGAAGCAGCTGAGTAACTCAGGGGGCTCAGCCCTGAGCACTGGGTGACCTAGAGGGCTGGGATGCGGGGTGGGCGCCAGGCTTACGAGGGAGGGGCTACATGAGCACATATGACTGACGGATTCAGGATGCGGTGCCGCAGAAACGGACACAACGCTGTGAAGCAACTACACTCCAGCAAAATAAGTAAAAATAAACACAGGAAAACACGTTAGAGACTTCATCCCCGGGATTGACGCGAATACATATCCGAGCAGAACGGCTCCTTGGCAGGGGCAACATGACCCCTGCTCACGTCAACAGTTAAGCCAGAGGCAGCCTGGCTCCTTCCCCCGTCTAGTCCCTAAACAGTTGCTGTTGTAGTTCTCCATAGACACACCACCACCGTCACCTCACAGAGGGAAACAGCTCAAGGGAGCCTGTTACTTGATTTTGCTCCATCCTGCAGCCGGAACAAAAGCCCCAGTAAGGCCTTGCCTGAATCTCCTGTCAGGCCTCTAGCCAACCTCTACTGCTCGGGGAAAGCCAAGCACCCTGGTCCGTATCAGCCCTTGTGGTTTCTTTTCCCACTCTTGCCACACCTTTGCAAATCATCCCTTGATTAAAGGTGCCCCAAATTACCCGAATTTCAACGCACCCTCTGCTTCCTGCTGCCGCCCTGCCCCCACACCAGAACATGGACCGGTGTGAGCGGCACTCAGGAGAGGAGCCTGCCTGGCTTTACCACATCCCAGCCGTCCGGCCCAGCAAGTCACTGCTCTGCGCCTCAGTGTTTATGTCAACACGGTGAAGGCAGGACAAGCAGTCCACACAGGAGCTTGCAGTCTATTCTCAAGAAAAGGATAGGAGCAACAGAGAGCCTGACTGTTTGACATCTGCGTGGCCAGATGTCCAAAACTGGCGCAGAATCCAAAGTTAAAACAAAAGCAATGACAATTAATAAAGCTAGGGAAACAAAAAACTGCAAAAAGAAAAATAAAAAAGAATCACCGTACTCTGACTCAACGGTGTATAGTGTTTACAGTCATAGTGACTTAACAGTGAATACTGGTTTATTCGAAATTCTTAAATGACTGTTGGGAGGAGGTGGGGCTGTCGAGCAGCATGCACTGTGGAGTCCCATAGCAGGCCACAGACGCGACCCTGGTCACCTCCAGAACTGACTGAGCCCACAGTGTCCATTGCCATAAGCACCCAACCCATCTAAACCAGCCAGCTCCCTGATCCCACACTAGCTACAAATACCCACCCTAACCAATCACCTAATGTCATCCTTCCGGCAGGAATTTTCTGTCTTGAGACTATAAAAATCGGCTACTAAGCCTGCACTGGCTCTCCCTGGTTGGTCAGGGGTCGGCCCTCTGTGCCTGCAGTGCCCTCATCATCTCTGCTCTTTGTTCTTAATAAACTCCTTTCTGAAACACTGTCTGGAAATTCTTTTCCAACTCACACTCAACATGCATGTGTTGGGGTGGGGAACGGCAGTGCTGCTGGGAGAGCTAAATCCTTGCCTTCTAAAGTAGCAGGTCAATCGATAAAGCCTAAAATTTAGCTAAGAAAATAAAAGGAGCTAACTATGGTATTTATATGGCGGTAAAACACTTCGCTAATCAAATGGTTAGAGTTGAAAAGTAGTTGCCTCTGGGAGGAAGCGGAAGCAGAGTACTAACTACCATAATAAGCTTTGGAGACCATCTCAGCTCACAGGACTGGGCTTTCCCGGACTCAGGACCCCTCTCCTCAATTCCCACCCCACAGCAGAGGACGGCCACGTAGCAAAACTGTTTACAAACAAATCAGGGTGCATCTGTGTCGGAGCTTCTCGCACCCGGAACCACTAGGACAACATTCAACAGGGCTATGTAATGGTTCCTGCTGGAGCATGGCGGGGAGGGTAATAACAAAAGGTACCTTCAGTTCGCACCTGGGCACTTACACTCGAATGCTGGCAGCAACCCCAGAGGGTGGGGTTTTTACATGAAGAAAACATGTCAGGGATCCAACCCAGGCACCCTGCATTGGAAGCACCGAGTCTTAGCCACTGAACCACCAGGAAGTTCACGTGCCCCAACTAAAGATCCCGCATGCCGAAACAAAGATCAAAGATCCTGCATGCTGCAACAAAGATCGAAGATCCTACATGCTGCCACTAAGACCCAGTGCAGCCAAATAAACAAATGTTTAAAAAAAAAAAGTCCAAAAAGTAAAATGTCCTTGGTCACATGACCAGTAAACCACAGACTCAGGGCCGTGAGCATTGGGCTCTGGTCATTATCAAATTCACCTGGACCCCGCAGCACAGGGCTGAACACAGAACCTGATAAATGCCAGCAGCTGTTACTACTCCCGTTGCATCGTGAGGGCAAGAACACCTGGCAGAGGTGAGGCGGAACAGCTCAGACACTGAATAAGGTGGCTCCCCACACACCCAGCACACAGCCTGAGACTCACTAGCCCGAGGCTGTGCCGACCACTGGCACCTGGGACAGCTGAAGTGCCGAGGGCAAAGGCCAGTGGGCCTACAAAGAGCAAGTCTGCCAGGCTAAAACCTCAATACCAGTGAGACAAAGCAAGCCTTTATCACTAGGAACACAGGCTGTTTGGCTACTGTTTACCTAAAGAATATTAAAATATTTGAGCATGCAAGTATGCGTAGGTCTATTCTGACTGACTGGTCTTTTTAAAAAATACACATATTTATTTGGCTGCCCTGGGTCTCAGCTGCAGCGAGTGGGATCTAGTTCCCTGACCAAGGATTGAACGCTGGGCCCCCTTCATTGGGAGTACTGAGTTTTAGCCACTGGACTACTAAAGAAGTCCCAGAATTCCCCAGCTGACCATTTAAAACACCAGAAACTTACACAAAAAGCTGAATTTCAGGCTTCTTGACAAGTCAGAGATTCTCCATGGGGCCCACCTAGCTAACATGTGGCCAAGCAGTGAACAACCCCCTGAGACAGGCAGTATTTCACTTTACTGCAGGTCCACCCACACTGTGTCCCTCCTTTGCTGTACCTGTCTGGCCTCTGCCCTGGGACTCCTGGTGTGGATGGAAGGATTCAAAGTCAGTTATGCAGGAGATCTGGAGCCCATTCAGCCCTATGACCGAGTCTTCCAGGAAGCCCTCATACCAGCTGACCCCACACAAATAGGTCCAAGTTCCTAGGTTCACCTGTGAAAGCAAACACAGCTAGGGGGTAGCTTCTGGCTCTCCTGAACAGCCCTGCACTGAAGAACCCCCCAGAGTGGGGGGGACCACCCTCCACAGGGAGCTGCTCTCCAGTCACAGTCTGATCCATCCCACATACCCAGGCCCAAAGTTTCTGAAAAACAGGAATTACATTCCCAACACATATCGCGGGGCGGCATGAGCAGGCACTCGGTAAATCTACATCTAACACCTGAGAAGCCCAGGGCACTGTCGGCTGCCTCAAGGTCCTCCAGTTCAAACCTTTCATTTGCAAGCTTCCCTTCCAGTGAATCCCGACTCTGCTGCGGGCTGAAGAGCATCAAGAAGTCGGGGGTGCAGGGGCGAAGTGGGTAAAGGGCGGCTGCAGAGCTGGCACGCGCAGTCCCTTCATTTATAAGGGTGATGAGTCCGGACGTTCCTAGTGGTCCGGTGGTGGAGCAAGGGGCGCGGGCGCCATCCCTGGTCGGGAAAAAAGATCCCACACGCTGCAGCGCATCTAAGCCCGGGCGCGCACAGCCGGTGGTCCACAACCAGAGAAGCCCGCGCAATGAGTAGCCCCTGCTCGGGTAACAAAAGAAAGCTCCCCCCCCCCCCCCCCCCCGGCAACGGAAGACCAGCACAGCCCAAAATTAAAAAACAACAACAACAACGGTGAGGAGACCTTGGAGAAGAAGCGCTTTCAGAGCTACCCCGCACCAGCCTGCAGGAGGGTGTGCCTGGCCGAGCCGGTCCCTCACTGTCTCGCGCTCCCTCATCCCTGGGCCAAGAGGAACACTGCGGTGAACAGCAAACGGGCTTAGACAGCACGCGGAGCATTCAGACACCGCGCTGCACGCCTGAGGGCTCCGGCTCCACCAAGGCCAGCGGCGGCAACCTCTCCCAGCGCACCCCCACCTCAGCCGTGGGACACAGGTGTCCCCCCAGTCGGGACACTGAGGAAACACAACTCGCCCGGAGCCCGCGAGTGCAAGGAGAGCCGGGACGCCAGCGGCTCGGTGGCCCCGGGCTGGGCTCCATCCACTCCGCCCCTCACCCAGCCCGGCCCAGGGTCCCCTTCTGCTGTGGGACCTGGGGCAGCTGCCCGTCCGCGCAGTGGGGCAGGGACAGTGGCGCCAGGTCTCCAGCGGGCTCGCAGGCGACTGGTGGGAGCCGGCGGCTCGGACTGACCTGGCGCCTTCGCCCAGCTCCCCGTGCGTGTTGTAGTTCACCGTCATAACCTTCACCGAGTCCTTGAACACCACGTCCCCCTGACTGAGGTACTGCAGGGTGCGGCGGATCGGGAAGCGGCCCTTCATGGGCATGGCGGCGGCGGGGTGGGGGCCGGATTGCCGGCCACGAGTCCAGGAGCGCGGAGAAGCGAGCACGGGCGACTGCTCTTCTGCTCCCAGCCGGCCGCCTCGCCCCAGCGCCGGCTTCCACTTCCCGCGCAGACTCACGGGAGAGGGAGGGTCGCTCCCGGCGGGAAGCACGCGCGCCGCGGAGCACCTTGGGACTTGTAGTCCTGGCTGGCGGGGCTCTCCTCAGGTGGCGGCGGCGTGGGCGGGGAGACGGCGCCTCTGCCTACAGCCTTGGAACTCGTGGAACGTTAGGTTTTTATGCTCTGTGACTCGGTCCTTCTCCCTTCCGCCAAGGGAAAACATTTTATGTAGACTCAAACTCGGTCATTCGGACAACAAACTTAACAGGAGAAAGTAGTTCGGGAGAGGTGAGTTTGAATACCAAGGCGCCCAATAACTTTCTGTTCAACCTCAAGTCTGTCAGTTTTCCTCATTCAGCTTCTCCAGCTTTTACGGTGAAGGGCTAGAACTGCGCAATGTCTAACACTGACTTAAACACACACACACACACACACACACACACACACACACACACACACACACACAAAACAAAAAACTGACTTGCGAAAGGGGGAAAAAAAGGAATTGAGTATCTATCCACTTCCTAGTTCCATCACTTGAGAGCTCTGGATCTCTATTTCTTGAAAAGCAAAAGGTGGCTGAGAAGTACTCTTTCTGAAGTACTCTTATTGATCCGAATATGTCAGTTGTTCTTTACTTTTGAAGGACAGTTTTGCCAGATACAGAAATACAGGTTGGAAGTGGGGGACAACTTTCAACACTAAATGTTTCACTCCACTCTCTTGCATGGTTTCTGAATAGGAGGCAGCCGTCTTTTTTTCCACTATAGGTAAGATAGTGGTTCTTCTGGTTTCTTTCAAGATTTTCTTTATGTCTTTCGTTTATAGAGTTTGAATAAGATATACCTACGTGTTTAGGTTATGACAATTATCACCTTTGTCATCACCCACACAAGTAGAATTCAAATTTAGGTATATGGTGTGTGTGTGTGTGTGTGTGTAGACACATATATATTATATAACCTGCACACAGTATGTATTTCTAGCAAAATTAAATATCTAAGGTACTTGTCAATCCAGTGAAGTGCACCAGAATAAAATTTCTAGGCAAAAAAAAAAAAAAAAAAAAGAGAGAGAGAGAGAGAGATACGTAGTGTATGTTTTTGGTATTTATCCTGCTTGATGTTGATGTTCTCAGAGCATTCCTGGACCTGTAGTTTGGTGACTGCCATTCATTTTGGAAAATTCTTGGCCATTATTACTTAAAATATTTTTATTCACTCTCTTTTTTTGCCTCCTGGTATTCTGATTATGTATGTTTTACCTCTTCTGAAATTGTCCCATCGTTCTTAGATGTTCTGTGGGTTTGTTGTTGTTGTTGTTTTCCATCCTTTTACCCATTTGCATTTCAGTAGGGAAGTTCAGTAGGGAAATCTGCCAGTAAATTTGGAAAACGCAGCAGTGGCCACAGGACTGAGAAAGGTCAGTTTTCATTCCAATCCCAAAGAAAGGCAATGCCAAAGAATGCTCAAACTACAAGTGTGCTCATTTCACATACTAGCAAGGTAATGCTCAAAATCCTCCAAGCTAGACTTCAATAGTATGTGAACTGTGAAGTTCCAGATGTACAAGCTAGATTTAGAAAGGGCCAAGGAACCAGACATCAAATTGCCAGCATCCCCTGGATCATAGAAAAAGCAAGGAAATTCCAAAAAATTCCACTTCTGCTTCATTTTCTATGTTAAAGCCTTTGACTGTGTGGATCATAACAAATTGTAGAAAATTCTTAAGAGAGATGAGAGTACCAGACCACCTTACCTGTCTCCTGAGAAACCTGTATGCAGGATAAAAAATGGCAGTTGGAACCAGACATGGAAAAACAACGAACTGGTTCAAAACTGGGAAAGGAGTATGTCAAGGCTGTATATAGTCAACTTGCTTGTTTAACTTATATGCAGAGTACATCATGTGAAAAATGCCAGGCTGGATGAATCACAAGTTGGAGTCAAGATTGCTGGGAGAAATATCAACAATCTCAGATATGCAGATGATACCACTTTAATGGTAGAAAGTGAAAGTGAAGTCGCTCAGTCGTGTCCGATTCTTTGCGACCCCGTGGACTGTAGCCCATCAAGCTCCTCCGTCCATGGGATTCTCCAGGCAAGAATACTGGTGTGGGTTGCCATTTCCTTCTCCAGGGGATGTTCCCAACCCAGGGATCAAACCCAGGTCTCCTGTATTGCAGGCAGACGCTTTATCCTCTGAGCCACTAAAGAGGAACTAAAAAGCTTCTTGATGAGGGTGAAAGAGGAGATTGAAAAAGCTGGCTTAAAACTCAACATTCAAAAACTAAGATCATGGCATCTTGTCCCATCATTTCATGGCAAATAGGTGGGAAAAAAGTGGCAACAGTGACAGATTTTATTTTCCTGTGCTCCAAAATCACTGAGGATGGTGACTGCAGTCATGAAATATAAAGACACTTGCTCCTTGGAAGAAAAGCTATGAAAAACCTATACAGTGTTTTAAAAAGCAGATATCACTTTGCTGACAAAGGTCCATATAGTCAAAACTCTGGTTTTTCCAGTAGTCATGTACAGATCTGAGAGTTGTACCATAAGGCTGAGCACCAAAGAATTGATGCTTTTGAATTGTGGTGCTGGAGAAGACTCTTGCGAGTCCCTTGGACTGCAAGGAGATCAAACCAGTCAATCCTAAAGGAAAAGTGAAAGAGAAGGTCACTCAGTCGTGTCTGACTCTTTGCGACCCTGTGGACTATACAGTCCATGGAATTCTCCAGGCCAGACTACTAGAGTGGGTAGCCTTTCCCTTCTGCAGATCTTCCCAACCAGAGATTGAACCCAGGACTCCCGAATTGCAGGAGGATTCTTTACCAGCTGAGCCACAAGGGAAGCCCAAGAATACTGGAGTGGGTAGCCTATCCCTTCTCCAGTAGAAATCAACCCTGAATATTCATTGGAAGGACCGATGCTAAAGCTAAAGCTCCAATACTTTGGCCACATCATACAGAGAGCTGACTCACTGGGAAAGACCCTGATGCTGGGAGAGACTGAGAACAGGAGAAGGGGGTGACAGAGGATGAGACGGTTGGATGGCATCACCGTCTCAATGGACATGAGTTGGAGCAAGCTCCGGGAGATAGGGAAGGACAGGGAAGTGTGGCATGCTGCAGTCCATGGGGTCGCAGAGTCGGACACGACATAGCAACTGAACAACAAAGGAAGTCTCTATGACCGACCTCCAGACTCACTGATTCTTTCCTTGGCTGTGTCCAATTAACTGATGTGCCCATCAGAAGCATTGTTAGTGGTTTTTATTTCTAGCATTTCCTTTC
The DNA here is from genome assembly GCF_029407905.1 of Bubalus kerabau. Lineage (NCBI taxonomy): Eukaryota > Metazoa > Chordata > Mammalia > Artiodactyla > Bovidae > Bubalus > Bubalus kerabau. The sequence goes on along the minus strand of NC_073643.1, from coordinate 58,962,350 downwards.
AGTCTTTCTTAGAGTTTCCTTATCTCTGTTTCCATTACTCATCTCGTCTTGCATATTATTTACTTTTACCACTAGACTCTTTACCATATTAATCACTTAACTTTGCTATCTGGTAACTCCAACATCTGTCTAGTATCTGAATCTGGTTGTGATATATACTTGTCTTATCAGAGTGGGGTTTTTTTTCCTTACCTTTTTTTAGCACACTTAAAATTTTTTGTTGAAAGTCAGACATTATTGGCTGTATTAGGTAATAGGAACTGAGGTAAATAAGCCTCTATTATGAAGGGTTATGTTATTCTGGATGGGACTTGAGCTGTTTAATGTTTGCTATAGCTGTAGGTGGCCAGAGGCTTCCACTCCTCTAGTGTCTTAGCTTTTGTCTCTTGTGACTTTGGGCTTCCCTAGAGAGAGTGTGTTTTGCACCTCATTCATTTGTAGTCTACACTTATACTGGAGTTCTTTTGGTGTGGTGGTAAGGTGTAGGGGAAGGGAAGCATTCTATAATTTTATGGTGAAATCTCAGTATTTTAATGGATCAGTGTCCTTGGGCTGGGACCTTTATAAGTGTTTCTTAATCTACCTCTGTGATAAAAAAAGAAATATATTTGGTCTTTGTTCCCAGCACCTGGCCAGAGCTCCTAAAGGAGCTCTGGGAGATAGGGAAGGCCAGAGAAGCGTGGCACGCTGCAGTCCATGGGGTCGAGGAGTCAGACACGACATAGCAACTGAACAACAAAGGAAGTCTCTGACTGACCTCCAGACTCACTGATTCTTTCCTTGAAAGTACCCTACAACTCAAAGTACCCTTCCTTGTAGAGTACTCTCCTGGTGGTCCAGTGCCTAGGACCCCACATTCCCAATGCAGGGGTCTGGGTTCAATCCCTAGTCGGGAACTAGATCCCACATGCTTCAACTAAAGATCTGACATGCTGCAAAGAAGCTCGAGGATCCCACGTGCTGCAACTAAGACCCAGCACAGCTAAATAGAAAATTTAAAAACAAAACAAACAGGTAATACTCAGTGCCTGCTGTAGGTCAGACAGAATGTCAAGTATAGGGTATGGGTACCTCATTTAACCCTCCAAACAACTCCAGTTCACAGATCAAAGAGAGTGTGGTGAGGTTAAGCATGCTAAGGGTTACACCCCTGGGATTCTAGCCTAGGTCTGCCTGACTCCAAAACCCAAGCTGCCCTGGCCTGCTTCGTGTACAGACACTCAGGTTTCTAACATTAGGGAGGACATTTCATCCACAGGAAGCACCTCTTCTGAACTTTAAGGTCAAAAGCTCTTCTGCCTTAAACTCTTCAGTAGCCTAGCAGGGTTTTCAAAAAGACTTCAGAACTTCCAGCTTCAGCTCAGAAACATGAAGGGTTTGATAGTTGTCACTCCTGTTCTTACATGAGAAAGCTGGGCAAACTGAAAGTCAGTGACTCTTCGGACCCCAGAGATCTGAGTTGGCAGGGCCGTCTACCACCTAGAAACCTGGAGAGGTGAATGCAGAGGACAGCCAAGATCTGCTTACCTGCAGCAGAAGCCACTGGAGCCCCAGCTGGAACACGGGCTGAACAGCTGGAGGCTGAGTGTGGACTAGCATTCGAGTGGCAGCCTGAGGGACACCCTACACTCTCCTAAACATCACCTCCTCCTGGATTAGTCCTGGGAGGTCTCAAAGGTCTATATACATTGAAGACCCACTCAGCAGCTTCCTCAATTGCCCACTTCTGCTACCTTTGGGCACGACACCTGTGTAAGACAGTTCATTTCATCAACAATGCAGGAATCACTGAACATAAGGGCACAACTGGAACCCGTATTTATCCCCTGGAAAGACTCCTGGTTTTTTCTGGAGGCCATGACCACATGGGGAACACAGGAGCTGGGGCTGTTTTCTTGTACTCAGAAGTCATTAAGGAGAGGACTGGTATTATTAAGGAGATGACCAGATGTTATCTAGTAATTCTTGGTGTGCACAAACACACACACACACACACACACACCCCCAACCGTGAACAGCTTGTTATTTTATTTTTTAAAAAGGTTCCAATACAAGGCCCCAGAGTAGTACATGCAAATCAATGACCCTCCAACTGTCGCTGTCGGGTGACCAGCACAATCTACTACCACAGCCTATGACCTATTAGAGACCAGCCTCTCACCTTGAGTCCCATCACCCATCTATGCCAACGTCCAGCCTCCCACATGGCTCTTGGTGACTCAGGTACATTTTAGTATCTGAACAAAAGAGATACATTGAGCAGCAAGTATAATGAGTAAGTGTCCTTAGTGTATTAGACAAGGGAAAATATAATCAAGGCATAAAAGGGAAAAGCTTCATTTGATGCCTGAATCCCCAGAGTCTCTTCCACACATGATCTGTGTCTAGGGACATCTGGCAACGATGGATCAAGGACTTGCTCATTTTCTGATGAGATGGATGAAGCTGTCTGCACTGAAGGGATGTAGGACGGGTCAAACACTGACATGAGGGAAGAACTTGAAGTTGTGGTTGCAATTCATAGGCCACTTCTTCCACGGTGCTCCCCCATCCCTGTAAATCCAACATTGTGCCCATCTTTGGGTCTATGAATTCTGGGAAATGGTACAACAGAGGGATAGAGAATTCTGACTCCAGTCATGTCTGTGATTACAGGAGAATGTAGCCATGGAGGAATTCAATCACATCAGAGGGTTTTAGTTTGGTTTAGTATATTCAGTGATTCCTTTTTAAATTTAAAAACATGTTTCTTATAGGTCTGGTTCTCAGTGCTCTTAAGTTACTAACAGATTGCTACCTGCAGCTGATTTCAGGGAAAGGGTATGTTTGCTAAACTAGTCTTAACTGAAACCACCAGCTAACTAAAAGAGATATATTCTCATTAGAAAAATAACTATGAGGGCAAGCAGCACTTGGCTCCAGAACTACCTGCTTTTTGGTGCAGAGAGCTTCCTTCTTCTCGGTCAGAGAGAAAAGACAGACCGAGCAGCGAGGAGCGTGCAGTCATCCTAAGTCCCTCAAGAGTAACAGCATGAAGGGCACTGACCTTGAGAGGGTAAGGACATCTGTACCAGGCAGCATCTAAGATGCCTGACTGCCAGCTTCCCAAAACCATGACAATCAGCAAGGCTGGTAACTGGCTGACCTTAGTAACCTACTCACACTGCTTTATGAACAGGACCCAAACTCAAGAGGTCCTCCACACACGCTCCGCCCACCCACTCCCCACTGCCAGGCTTCTTCATTCAGGAACGTTCTGTACAGGACCTCTTCATTCAGCCCAAAGAGCCAGTAGGGGCTAAAGAAATGTGAATAGTGTCAACACAAATTCAGATTACTGTTACACCACAGTATTTTTTCAGACATTCCCAAGATCAACAGGGGTCTTCCCAGAATGAGACAAAATAAATTTCAGCCCTTACACCAGTAACCAGTGACCATAAGAGCCAGAGTTAGTTATGGGTATAAAGTAACTAGTGGTCAGTTATTGTTCATTATTTAACAAGCGTAAATGCAGCAACTCTACCCAGAGCTGAGCACACTTGGGTATCTGATGTCAGATGTCAGTTAAGGGTCATGTCCCTGTAAACCTAAGCACCAAAGCGAAATTCACAATTTCCCTTTTTGCCCTTAACTGGTGAAGAGTTCAAGTACTGCGGTTCTACCAGAATGATCCTGGGTTGTGCCTCCTGCAAACATTTTACTTTTATTTATTTATTTTTTTTGGCCACACCACACCCCTTGCAGGATCTTAGTTCCCTGACCAGGGATTAAACCCACGCCCTCGGCAATGAAAGCTCGGAGTCTTAACCACTGGACCGCCAGGGAATTCCCCATTTAATTTCTTACTACTACTAAACGTAGGTGAGAGAGTATCTCACCAGTGCCCACGGTCAGCACAAGATGACCTGCAAGACAAAAAGGCTCATCGACAAGCCTTGGAAGTTACTGTCATTGACCTTCTGACTCAGGGGATTTCAGCTCTTCTGACAAGGTTCCACGAGGGCTTCCTGACCACCATCTCCTAAACTATAGCCTGGGCCCTTTGAAAAAGCCCAGATCAGAGTAACTGTGCCAAAGCTCTAGAGGACACTTTCTCCGGGTACAGAAAATTGTCCCAGTGGTCATTCAATTCCACAGAGCAACACTTGGACAGAGACTCTGCTCCCAAAGTATACTACTTCTATCAGCCAAAAAGTTAAAAACTGCTGTTCTCTAAAAAGCTCATGAACAGACTCACAGTGATAACCCTGCAGTGGGAGATTAACTTCCTGAAAGAGAGAAATAAGAACTGAAAGGAAGAGGGCAAGAGACCGTGAGGAAACCTCACCCCCATCACCCCTCTTACGAGGGGCTTTCCTGGGTCTACACTATTGCCTCCACAGTGAGACCTTCCCCTGCCATCACACAGGACGTGCCCAGGAGGACAGTGGAAGTCCCAGGCGAAAGGAACATAGTCTAATGGGACAGACTTCCGCCAGAACCGAGTAAGATGTAAAGGGCTCTATGCTGTGTGTCTTGGCTAAAGGAAGGGCCCTATAAAAGGCTGCCCTCTAACACTGCAAACTGACCAACACCAGGCAGGAGCGAATGCGGGCACAAGGTGCACAGGGGAGCCATTTCTGCCCACGGCCCAGCAGAACCGCACTTGTGACACCTCGGCAGTGAAGATTTCTCGTCCCTTCTACAGGGAAAACCCAATTATTAAAAAAAATTCAGGAAAAGCAGCAAATGCATGCTGGTTCTCCCTGTTGTCGTTCCCATTTTATTATTCAGCTGTCACAGGAAAAGCTCCCAAGTGCACAGCACCAAATAGCCAATTCCTCCACCCTAACCTGCAGGCACCTTAAACTCCGCCTTCCCCCTCCATGCCCCGCCCCCAGCCCGCCCGCCTGGCCAGGTCAGTCGGAGCCCCCCTTCTGTCTGGCCAGGGTGCGTCTCAGCTCCCTCAAGTTCTCGGTCAGCACCTCCACCTCATCCAGGCGGCCGCACTGCTTGGCGTCGAAGATGTACGCCTTGATGTTGTCGATCTGCTGGAGCAGCAGCTCCTCCTCGATGGGCTCGGCGCCCTCCTGCCCACCGTCGCTCTCCTCCTCAAAGGGGTTGGTGCAGGGGGCCTCCTCGAAGGGGTTCCCAGGGACAGGGGGGGATGCGGGTGTCCGCGGGGGGTGCTCATCTTCCTCCTCAAAGGGGTTGGGGGCAGGGCCGTCTGGCCTAGCGAAGGGATTCCCCTCCACAGCCTCCTCTTCATCCTCTTCCTCAAAAGGGTTGTACTCTCTGAGCACATGGGCTGGCGGGCCGAGGGAAGGCTCTGGAGCAGGAGGCTTGGCCGTGTCCTCAGCTGAGGGGCTGGCAAGGTCTTCTTCCTCATCGAAGGGATTCAGGGAGGGCGCCTCACGGTGCTGCGACGCGGTGCTTTGGGGCAGGAACTCTTGGCCCAGGGCTGGGGGCCCAGACCACCCTCGGAAGGGCTCGGGAGCCGAGCTGGGTGGCGAGGTCTTGGTGGCAGTGCCACTCCGAGCTGGGGAAGAGCCCAGATCCAAAGCGTGAGCGAGGTGCGTGCGTGGCTCTCTGCTCGGCTCCAGCTGAAAAGGCCTGATCTCCCGGAAGTCCAGGGACCGAGTCCGCGTGTGCAGAGAGGCTGCCTGGCCCTGCTCGCGCTCCCGCTCCCGCTCCCGCAGCACCTGCAGCTGCTCCCGCTGCAGGTCCTCCTCCTCGGCCTGCCTGCGGGACAGCACGATGGCCTTCTCGGTCTGCTGCTGGTCGTACTCGTCCTGCAGCTGGCGCAGGTTCTCCTGCAACGTGCGCACTTCATCCGTCCGGCCCGCGGCCTTGGCCTGCCGGATAAAGGACGTGATGTTGTGGATCTGCTGCAGGAGGGGGTCCGGGTCCTCGCTCTGCCTCTGGCCTTCCGACAGCGGGAGCCAGCCCTCGGCCTTTCTCAGCGGGGCAGGACCCCTGCGAGGGGGCGCCACCTCCCCGTTGGTCGCGCGGGATGCCAGGTCACTCCGCCTCTCCTCAAGTCTCCGCTGGGATTCCAGGGCAGCCTGGGAAGACACCAAAGCCAAAAAGAAACATGGTCACCAGGCCAACAGCCACACTGCCAGCCACCACTGCGGCCACGCCATCCCCATTCCAGTGAGACCTCAATTCCCCACCTCAGGACTGTGATATCCAGCTGCTAAAATCAAGTCATGATTTTTCAAAATTAAAATAACAAACAACAGTAAGTTAAGGGGTAAGCGTTCCTCCATCTCACATTCACTGGCTAAGCACTTACCTTAAACCTCTGAGGTCTACTACCACTCATCTACACTGGACTCTCACAAAATCTTAAATACACATATTATTCTCTGCTTAATACTGCATGTTCCAAAGTGTTCTAAGAACTCCCTGGTGTCTGGGTCGTCTGCAGCACGTACTGCAGGGAGGACTGCCAGTCTCCATGGTATTCTAGACAGGAGAAAATCAGCAGAACCTCTGAAAGAAAAATAGGATCTGGGGGAGAAAAACAGTTACTTTGATTTCTAAAATGCGAGAGGCCAGAACAGAAGGAAAACACAAACCAGAGCGAGTGAGAGATTCTGACTTAACGACAACCTCACGGGACCTCCTGGAGCCTGTGGAGGCCTCTGTGCTCGTGGAGCCGCGCGGAAGAAGCCGGGTGCCAGCGTCCCCTGCCTCGCTTACCTGCCTCTCCAGGATCCTCTTCCGCTCCATCTCCTGCTTCCTTTTCTGTTTCAGTTCCTCAAACTGCTCTTTGGTCGGCAGTGACATCAAACCAAGCAACTTTTCCTGTAGGGGGTCACGGACAACTTTACACTTAAACCCTTTTCAGGGGGAAAAAAAAATGAATCTTAAGTTCCCTAGTGAGAGCCCGCTGAAGCTACGTCACATAGGTCTCAGACAGTCACCCTAACGAGCAGAGCAGGGAAGGACCTAACCCTGAAATCAGATCCGTGCCAGCTTCCTTATGGAGGGCCAGCCTTTTCATTAGGAGATGAACACCAGACATCCCGGTTACTTGCCATCTCAGTGAGGCCTTTTCCTGCCCTCCCTGTCTATTAGCACATCTGTAAGCCACCGTCTGAGACCCACACCCATGCCCTCCTTACATTTCTCCCCAGCACTTTCCACCGTCTTAAGCCATATATTCGGTTCTTTCTCCTCCATCCCCTCTCTATAATATAAGCTCTGTGAGAACGGGAAGGTCTATCAGGACACCCAGCACCTAAAACTGCCTGGGCCTCAGCGGGCACCCACTGACGACTATGGAATACAGTCATCCATCAGAAGCAGGAGGGGCCTCGCTCTGCAGGATGGTGTCAGGTAACTAACCCAACAGCACACGTACATCTCTGTCAGGAGCCGCACAGGCGACTGTGACTCTCACAAGGGCTTTCTGAGGTTGAGACAACTCAGATGCAGCCCCCCAGGTGGAGTGAGCCCTTGAACAATCACCTGTCTCCTCCAGACCAAGAGCCCAGGGAGAGCCCCCAGGAGCTTATCCCAAGGAGGAAATGCTCTGTGCAAGCAGGTCCACCAGGCACTCCTCACAGCAGCGGAGAAATGGGAGCCCATCAGACGCCCAAGGACGGGGAACAGTTACATAAAGGGTGGTGAGCACACCCAGAGCAGGGTCTATGTCACTTTCCTTTGACATGCAGATTTTTCTCTAGATGTGGCTGACACACGTGTAACCCTAAAGAGCAGTAAGTGTACGAACAGAGAACAAGCAAGCCATGGGCCCTGTCCACCCTCTGAGTGGTGGAGAGTGGTGGCTTTACCTGCACAAACAGTGTGGCCGAGTATCTGATCATCCTCTGCAGCCGCAGGGTGTTCGGATGTGGCGGCGGGTCCTGCTTCATGTCTAAGGTTAAGATCTTCTTACTGCATGAAAACAAACACGTCGCTGTAAGGGCATGGCCAGCCTCAGAAACATGGGTGAAGAGTCCGCAGTCGCCAGGCTTGCATGCCGGCAAGGTATGAGGAGAAATGGGCTCCAGGCTCCCCTGAAACATCCTCGCAAGTGAAGCCCATTTCTTACCCAGTGGCTGTACCCGAGGCCCCAAACAAGCACAGGGCGAACAACAAACACCCAGCCACCGAGGGCCATGACCGGTGCAGCAGAGGAGCCCTGTGCTTAGTTTAGCATTCTGCTATCACTGCCTCACAAGCCTCCTTTTTGTATTTATTTCTGTATTTGGGTGCATCAGGTCCTGGTTGCTGCTGCGGGCTCTCGGGTGCCGCACACAGACTTCTCTTCAGTTGTGGGGCGAGGGCTTAGTAGCTGCAGCACACGGGCTTGGCTGCCCCGTGGTATGTGGAATCTCAGTTCCTCGATCAGGGATTGAACCCACATCGGAAGGCGATTCCTAACCACGGGACCACCAGGGAAGTCCCTTACAATTCTGAACTTTGATCAGGGGCCTGCATTTTCACTTTGCATCCGATCCTGCAACCTGTGTCTTGCATGTGCGGATGGACGAGGGCTCCGCATCTCTGTTTTCTGAATCACAGTACTTCCTACACCGCAAAGGGCTGAGCTAACCCCAACAGCCAATCCACAGTTAAAAAGCAGTAGCTGGGAATTCCCTGGTGGTTCAGTAAGACTCGGCCACTTTCACTGCCACAGGCCTGGTTTTGGTCCCTGGTTGGGGAAATAAAATCCCACAGGCCACACAGTACAGCCAAAAAAAAAAAAAAAAAAAAAAAGCAGTGGTCAAATTGAAGAAGGAATCTGGACTCCATCCTGGTTGCAGCACTTTTGCTAGCTGGGGTGCACTCATGCACCTATGAAATGGGGGTGCTAATCTCTACGTCACAGGGTAACTGTGGCAGAACACAAGAGCCACCCTGTGTGGAAGCAGCCAGTGACTGACACATAGCTGATGCCAATCGGCTCCTGTTCCTTTAACAATCATGAACCGTAAACTCCTCAAGCAAGTTACTGAGACGCACTGAGGGCCGGAGCTGGCAGCCCCCTCAGCCTCCTCCTCACACACACCCCCGATCACCAGAACCAGGTAAGCTAGGTCTGCTGGCCGCCCACCACCCCGTAAACCCAGCACATCCTCCACTTAAGCCAACAGGTAGGAACATCACCTAACAGACCTTACCTTAACGCGTCTATTAGCTCATACACTTTCTGCACTTCCACTCGAAGGTCACCAGCATGTTCCAGACTGTAGGTTGTCTCTCCAGCACTAGGGAGAAATAATGCAGATGTTTGATCCAGGTTTCAAGGCACTGAATGGAGAGTATGGTGTAAAAGGACTCTACAGGTTTAAGGCCTCACAGAGAGGGGGATAGTTAATCCTCTTCAAGTCATTTTAGACTCCCCCACCTTGTGGCTCTGCTGGTAAAGAATCCGCCTGCAATGCGGAAGACCTGGGTTCAATCCCTGGGTTGGGAAGATCCCCTGGCAAAGGGAAAGGCTACCCACTCAGGTATTCTGGCCTGGCGCATTCCATGGACAGTATAGTCCGTCGGTCGCAAAGAGTCAGACACGACTGAGTGACTTTCACTGTCACTTTCATATAATGCAATGCTCGTTCCTTTTCAAAATGTGAGTGTTAATTAACCAGAAGTAGCTTTTAATTTGCTGATGCCGTGGGAAAACTAGTGCCGAGGCCTATGACGGCCAGCTCCTAAGCTCGTTGTCAAAATAAGTAGGACTGACCCTGCTTCAGCCTAACACTTTCCCTGAACGACTTCTGTGCATCTAGGAAGAGGGATGAAGTGGTTTACTACACGAGTTGCTTACACCACACCAGAGGAGAAGGCACTTTTCTTTCCTCAAACACTACCCAGGAGCAGAAAAGGCCAGTGGGGGCTTATCAGTCTCAGAGGAACAACGTGGTTATCATGTGGTCTCAGAATTTCATTTACGAGGCTGCCACTCCCACCAGGCAGCTTCCCTGGTGGCTCAGTGGTAAAGAGTCTGCCTGCCAAGCAGGAGACCCGGATTCGATCCCTGGAGAAAGAGGATCCCCTGGAGAAGGAAATGGCAACCCACTCCAGTACTCTTGCCTGGGAAATCACAGTCCATGGGGTGGAAAAGAGTCAGACATCACTTAGCAACTAAGCGCACACACACACACTCCCACCAGAGTGCTGAATTCCAAGTGCAGTGATTATGGTTTTTCATTTTTATACCCCCAGTAACTAGCACATGGGATGAGCTTAAACAAGGTTTCCTGAGAACAGAAGCATTTCAGGTGATCTCCCAGCTATTAATCCAGCCTCAGCTATGGCCACTCAGCTCCCTTCCTAAGGCAGCAGCAAGTTAAGTTAAATAAAAGCCCTGCCAGGCTAACCTGGTTTCCCTCTATCGGGCAATCCTGGCTGGAAAAATCCTGGTGTGTTCTGTAATCTGCAGACTCAGCAAAGTTGTTTCATCATCTCTAACAGCACAGTTTTCATAAAGAACATCAGACCAGAACCAAGAGGACTTGTACTTTGTTTCGATATCACCAAGTCATGTGGAAGATAACAGAGCTGGCCTAAATCTGGAATCGCTGCCCTGGTCTCAGTCACATCGAGCCACTGTGTTACCCTTGGAGCGGCCATCAGGCCCAGCTTGGTTATCCCGTGTGTTACTTGTTGGCTCGTCGCGGTCTGCACTCCCGCGATAATGACGCTGTCTTCGCTGTGCGCTGCTACAGCCCCAGCACTCAGAAGAGTGCTTGGCACCCAACGCGTGCTTGATAAACACCCACTGAATGACTGAGTGACAGACTGAGACGCACGTACTGAAGCCCTGCAGAACTGGTCTTGGGAGGAAGAGTTAACACACATGGAGACGTTCTCAGCAATGGTAGCTCCCCTCTGGCTAAAGGAGAGCCCACGGACCCACAGTGGTGTCGAAGGCACAAAGCAAAAACCCAACAGGACTCTGGGAGAGGAGGCCCTTGGGTGACAACGTCCTGAGGAAAGGGCTGGATGCCAGCTCACTGCCAGGAACACCAGCTGACGTCACTGGCGTCCAGGTAGAAGGTAGGCCCGCTCTAATTTTAAACCCATGGGCAGGGGTGGGAGGAGGGCGCGTTGAGTCCAGTGAGTTCCAGGGAGGAATGGAGCACGCAGCAGACGCTCCCAGTCAAGGACTCTCCATTCCGGGGAGGTTTATGCTTCTTCGCAGCTGCTCACAGGAGGGCAGTGTGATCCACTGAGTGAAGTGACTGCTGAGTGAACTGCAGGCAGAGAAGGGACTGTATCCTTTCCCTGCTCTCCTTCAGAGCCAGTGGTCTCGGGCAAGAAGTGGAGAGAGGGGGACCGGGACCCAGGAGGCGCAGATACACGGGGGCAGTCGGGGACAGTGGGGCTGAGAGGGCTCAAGAAACAGGGCTCCCCGCGCTGCCACCGTCTGCTGCCAGGGCTGCGGCGTCTAGCTGTGAGGACTGAGGGGAAAGGGGCAGGCCCTACATACTCAGCTACTAAAGAACTGACCAAAATGCCAGCAAACAGTCACCACTGAGTCAGTAAAACAGAGAGGAAGAGCTTACTTTAACGATGCTGCCATCTTGATGTATTCTGGAGCTTTTTGGTCAACTTTCTCCATGCAAAGCCGTAATTTCTAAGAACAAAAGAGAAGAAGTGGGCTGTGTCTCAAGATACAGAAAAGGCAACACAAAGGTTATGTGGAATCAGTGGAGATGTATATAAAATGTGCAGTTTTCTAAATTAAAAACAAATGCAGAGAGTGGCTTTTAGTTTTGTTCTGTTGTTACCAATTTCCTGATTTACAGACCTACTGTACAAGGAAATCTTGTAGGAAGGAAAGAAGGGTGAACTTTGGCCAGATGTTTTTGAGAGGAGCAAGGCCCTCCAGGACACACGTCATGTGAGCTCACCAAGGTACAGAAAGAAATCAGTTGCTATGGCCTTTATCTGCCAGGTGACACCAGACACCACACAAGCCATTGCCAGGGCTCACTTCAAAAAAAAAGGAAACCAAAAGCTCGGCGGCTGTTTACAGAAATTATCAGATCGTGAGCTCCACATAACAGTGGACAACGGCTACGTCTGCAGCTCAGCAAGGTTTTCATTGACACCATTTCTAGCAGTCTGACTGTTCTCACGGTGGTTCCAGAAACACAGCCTCTGGGGCCTGCAGAACTGCTAACAGTGACCATTCAGTGATGACCAGACAAAAACTCTCTCCTCCCCATCCGGCTTTGCACCAACTGCTTCCTTCTGCGCCTCCCCATTTCCTATCAGCTCCCTGCCCAACACCCTCCTGGCTCATCCTTCTCAGCCTGCGGGCATCATCCGGGTTAGGAGGCAGAGTCAAGCTCACGCCCAGTCTGACTCTAAACCGCAGGCTCTGGCCACACTCTGCTCCTGTAACGTAGCAGCTACTGAAGGCACTGCACGGTCGCCGGTGGTAACCAGAGCTGAGGCATCTGAAGGGACTCAAAAGAGGAAGCTCTACACTTCAGGGAAGTTTCTCAAACTCCCAAGTGAGTGTCCCAGGATCCTTCTGGTCAACAATTCACCACCAGCTCCTGCTCCCGCTCCTGCTCTGACCCACAGAACCTGTCCACACCACATGGCAACCAGCCTTCCTCCTCTTGCCACTGGGCCACCAAAAGCGCCAACCTCCAACTCTCAGGTGGGCAGGGAAGGGCAAGGAAGTAAGTTTGTTGCAACACACCCAGTGACTCTGCGCCTCACTCAGGGCCCTAGCTAGTGCCCACTGGCAGAAACTAAAAATAACTGAAGGGAACGATTTCCCAAAGCATTCTTCAAAATCCGCGGGCGTGCACATGACGAACAGCCCGGCCTCTCGAATGGGACTCAAGCCGGCCCAGGAGTCACCTCGTAGAGCCTCACGATGTCAGGCGTGCGCTCCTTCTCGTCGATCTGCTGCTCCCTCTTGAGCAGCGTGTCCTTGCAGTGCGTGCAGCAGCGGATCCGGTCATCGTCCTTCTCGTCCAGGACGGAGCTCACGCTGCTCACGCTGCTGATGCTGCCCCGGCGGGAGCCGTGGACGCTGTTGGGTGACTGGCTGGGGCTGGTGTGAGCACTCAGGGAGTCCTTGCTGGCACTGGTGAGCTTGTCTATAAAGAACACAAGATGGGCAGTAGTGAACTCCACAGGTGGGGAGCAGATGCTGCCCCGGGCAAGAGGCACCCACACCTCTGCCTGCCGGGACTCAGGCTCTGTGGTGGGCTGGATGCCCAGTGCCTCCAGGAGAGAGCCAGGAACCAAGGGCAGTCTGTCCTTGAAGCTCTGAGGCTCATCCCAATCTGGCCTTACCACCTCCTGCCCTGCTCCAGCTGCCCGGACACACCCAGGCTCTCCCTGGGACCGTCCCCCGCAGCCTTCCCCCACGCCCAAACCCCAACTGCTACCCCTGCCAAAGCTCAGCTCAAATGGCACATCCTCCAGGAAGCCTTCCCCAATTCCTTGAGGCAAAAACCATTTGCCCACCTATCGGTTCCCAGCACGTCGCTCCTCCTGGGGCACTCCCCACTTGTTCCGTGTGCTGACAGCTCTATGCACAGCCCAGGGCTGCCCAAGCAGGTGTGATTCTGAGGGCACAAACTGTCTCACTCATCGCTGCATCCCTATGCGTTTGTTCCAATAGGGCTACCGCACAGCAGCTGCCCAGTAAGTATCAATCAGCCCAAGAGAAGGAAGGTGAAAAGTGTCCCCAAAACATAGCTCAGCTGAGAAAGGGAGTTGTCTTGGGGAGAGAGGGAACTTACCAAGGTGACACATGCCCACTGGACACCAGAGCCCCACCCAGGAAACATCTGCCCCATCCCACGTTACCCAGACGCCCTGCACCCAACAGCACGTGCAGAGTCAGCGCAACTCTGCAGGGCTGCGAAACCCCCACATCCCAGAGTCAGCCAGCACGCCTAGAGAGCATCTCCAGCAACTTTTCACCAGCTGAGAGTCAAAGTCCTGGGCCACTGGGTTCCTCCTGCCCTGGAGGAATGGACGATGCTGACAGACCTCACGTGGGCAAACAACGACCAGCGAGCCAACTCCGCTGGTTTTGTATGTGGCCCTCAAGCTACCTATGGTTTGCACACTTCAAAAGGCTGCGTAATAAAGAGGAACTGTCACAGAGACAGGATGTGAGCCACGAAGCCTGAAGTGCTCACTATCTGGTCTCACGGGAAAGCGGCCACCTCTAGCACAGACCACTGCTCCCCTGGGCCTGCTCAGGGCCGAGGCTGCGGGGCCTCAAGGAGTCAACAGTAAAGGAACGAAGGTCCCATGGGCCATGCACTAAAACACAAAGCCCCCCGGCCCCCCAGTGGGGGCTGGTCTCGACGGAGGTCAGGGTCCAGGCCGCCTCCTCGTCACCTACTTGCCAAGGGAAGGCTGATAAGCTCCATGCACTTCTTGCACATGATAGACCCGCAGAGGCGGCAGTGGTGGCGGCGGTTACGGATGCTGAACTTATTTCCACAGTCCGGACAGAAAGGGACATCCTGGTCGTTGACCCAAGGCACCACAGACTTTTCTATTGCTGTGGGAAGAACAAGACAAAAACCAATCACACACAAAGGGAGGCCGTCTTAAAAAAAGAGATCGGGTCAGGATGAACGATAAAGAACAGAAGGAACATGAGCAAAGTTCTAGAGTTACCTCGGATCTTTGCAGACTCGGTATTTGTTCTGTCAAACGCAGTCAGCTGACAAGGAGAAAAAAGGGTCAAAGGAATGAATCTGGTGGTGGATACACTGTCAACAGGCGGAGGCATCAAGTGGGAAGGAGCACACGGGCAGTACTCAAGTCTTATGTCATCTCCAACCCCACGATGTCACAAAAACAACTTCACGGGGACAGAGTATTAGCTTTGCATCCAGAAAGCACTCGCCTTCCCGTGACCCATTCCAGTCTGAATGCCGGCTGCCCACGGAAGCAATAGCCAGGGGCAGGCAAGGACACAAGGTGGGGGTGGCTACCGCGAGCGAGGGGGGACCCGATTCTCCACAGCCCTCCTGGACAATGAAAGCGGACACAAGATTCCTGCCCCACGACGTGCACGCAGACAGCTGAACCTGTAGTGCTGCCGTGCCGGCCTATCTCACAGCCCAGCTGATATGCATCAAGCGTTTCCAGGGCTGATGTAAAAGAGAGCGGTCATGGTCCTGAAGACTCGCTCTTAAACCAACCACAGGACAAGAGGTTCCCACCCCATACACTGGTCCTGGTGGGCACTCCTCCCGTGTCTGGCTCCCAGCCTGTCTGCCATCACAAGGTTTCACCCACTCTACCCCTTCACGTGACGGTGCCTGGGACTCCCCCAAATGAGGAAAGGATCTGAAGGCAGAAGGGCTGCCAGGCAGTCAAGTGGGCTTCACAGGAAGGAAAAGGGAAGCTAGGTATGTGGCCAGTCATCGACCCGGGCTGCTACCCTCAGTAAAACCAGCCCAGGCTAGAACCGTGCACCGCATCCTCAGCACCACTCTACGTGGGGTGTTTTCCTGCCAGCGTCAGACATACACAATAGACTTAAGACGACACACACACTGCAGAAATGTAAATTTCCCTTCAAAGAATTTATACTTGCAGAAAAAAAAAACATGTTTTAAAACAAAAAAATTTACCTTCTCTAACCTGATTATTAATTTATTGACTTCAACAACATAGTGGTCAATTCTGGCAGCTCGGTGTTTTTTGAAGTCAGAAAGATGGCTTCGTATAGCACCTAGAAGGAAGGGAGGAGTCAACATAAGCAAATTGTCATTTCCCTGAGGAAGCCTCCCTACCCTGAATTTCAAAAGCAAGCCAAAAATCTAGAATTTTAGAGTCTTAATAAAAATTTAAAAACTAGAAAAGCAAACAGAAGGAAGTTTGCTAAAATGATAACTATGGTCACCTTGGGGCCGCAAAGTACATTAAGAAAGACCTCAAGGACAGAGCCAGGGCTCTGGAACCAGCCTGTGCTCAATTCTGCCACACACTGTGTGACCTTGGACAGGTTCCTTACCGTCTCTGTAACTTGGAGTACTCAGCTATAAAATGGGGAAAACAGGAGTAGCTACCGCACAGTGCTGTTATCCAGATTAAACAAGTTAAATTTATAAAACCCTTAGAACACTGCCCGGCATGTGAACTTTTGTTAAACAAAAAGGAAATAACATTATAGGCCATTTTTTTTTAATCTTAAACTTTTCTATACTTTTCACAGTTGGTAGAATATGGCTTTTTCATCAGAATGAACACAACCCTTCTCTAAATAGCCCCCAACATGCAAATGCTAAGAGACGCCTTTGTGGGGCTAGTTCAACCGATAGCATCCTCAGTTCAGCAGCCAAGACCTAGGACAATCCTCATACAAATGGAACCAAGTAGCCTTTTGTCTCAGAGCATCTGGAAGAGCTCCTGCTCAATCTCTCACCACTTCTGAAAGCCGGCCCTGACCCCAACCCCTCCCAGCACTCAATTCATTTCTTCCTCCCAAAGATGGCTTGTTCATATAGGTACTTAACTGTATCTATATCTTTATACTAGATTCTTAACCATCCATTATTCTCTTCTTCCTAGACATACTATAACATCTAATTAAAATTTAGCTTCAGATTTTTAGGAGTGTCGATAAGCATTAACTCTGAAAGTTTGCCATTCTCTTGACCTTTTGCAATTTGTGCCTTACTTCAGTTGTTAAATCAGGGAAGTTAACTGGAACATCACCTTGAAAAATTTAACACTGGCAATCATGAAATAAGTTATCAAAAAACTCATAAGAGGTCATACACTTAAAATGTCTCCTTCATGTTTTTAATTGTCTTTCACATGTAACAAATAAGTATATGCATATAGTCTTATTTCTATTTTCTCCTGCCATGATGAAAATAAAACATTTCCACTCTCTAATATGTTAGCCACTGGCCACACATGGAGACTGAGCTCTTGAAATTTGACTGGTGTGTGGTCGTGAAACTGAGTTTGACTTTTAAATCTTATTTAACTTTAAATGGAATTAGCATCACTATCCTTTCTACCTCACATGGCTTTTATGAAAGGTGAACAAGATAATGAGTATCAAAGTATAGTAAAGTAGTACATGACTGCCCTAGCAATTGGTGGTTAAGACACCACATCCAGTGCAGGGGTTGTGGCTTCAATCCCTGATCAGGGAATTAAGATCCCACATGCCACATGGCTCAGCCAAAAAGCAAACAAAGTATAACAAAGTACTACCAAAAAAAATCATTATTTATCCATCACATGGATAGACAGCATTCTATTAATGATCACTAATGTTCAACAGTTAAAGGACATGGAAGATTAGTTCAGCTCCATGTGGCATGATCTTTTTGGTAAAAGCTTCACTGAGTTATCATTTAAATACATACAGTTCACCATTCACAGCACACAAAATCAGTGGGTTTTAGTTTACTGACAGGCTTGTGCAACCATCACCAAAATAATTTTAGATTATTTCCAT
Organism: Bubalus kerabau; assembly: GCF_029407905.1. Classification (NCBI taxonomy): domain Eukaryota; kingdom Metazoa; phylum Chordata; class Mammalia; order Artiodactyla; family Bovidae; genus Bubalus; species Bubalus kerabau. Next base: position 58,944,931 of record NC_073643.1, on the reverse strand, counting down.
TACCCTCAAAAGATGATAATTCGGAAAGCAAGCAGATGATACCATGATTACACACTTCAGAAAATTAAGCTGCATGAACCAGTGCTTTTCAGTAGGCAGGTAGCATCTATATGAGAAGAAACAGTGGACTGTGTCTGGACTGATGTTCAGAGACTTGGACTCCTACTCCAGTTCTGCAGCGACCCAGCTGTCTGACCCTGGGCAGGTCCCCATGGAGTTCAGCAACAATTAAATGAGAGTCCACATGTAAAGACTTAAGGCGGTGCCTAACACCGCAATGCTCTGTGTCTGAATGCCCAGCTCGTCCTTGTTGGTTATCTCCCCCACTAGGACACAAAGGTCACGGGAAGCTTACAGCCATGCGGGTTTACTGGTGTCTCTTCAGCCAACTCTGAAAACATACAGATGCTCAATAATGAATGAATGAGTGAAAAGCATTTCTCACCAAGCTCCTGGGGTTCCCACATGTAAGGATCGACCCCTCCATAGCTGAAAGACTCGTATCCTTGGGTGCCTGATTCAGCTCGATCATCTCCTTCCCGTTTCAACAGCCTGTTCTTTGCTTTCCTAGCCTTCTGGACAAGACCTTAAAAAATGGAACAAACACCATATGAATCCATGAAGAATACCAGTGGAGTGTTGAGGTGCTACAGGAAGAGCACTCAGATTTCCCCTATCAACAGGGTCCCAGTGCAATTCGTGAATTCTCCTGTACCAGGGTTCTTTCATTCTCCAAGGACAGAAGCAGTAGGAGGGAAGGAGGCAAACTTCTAGGACCAGTGTCCCAATCCCATCCTCTAGCCCGTATCATTATAGCGATCTTCTCGCTTAAAAAAATAATTGATTTAAATCAATTATGAAGTTAAGGGGAGACTCAATGGCAGGCTGAGGAACATTAGCAAACCCTACCAGAAAATCAGTTCTCAGGTAAGGACCCTTGGATTCAAAGATCTGGACAAGTACTATGAAAGATCTGTACATGCTGGACGCGTAGTACACAAAGGAACCCCTGGGTCTTGGGTCCCATAAGAAAGCTGCAGATGGTGATTTCAGCAGTACCGTTATGATTAACTCTAGTCTACAAACTTAGGGCTGCAAAACAGACTTCAGACAAAATTCAAGAACTTCAAGGACAGTAATAGTTGGAGGCCAAGGAAGGACACACGAGGAACCATTTGCTCCTACGAGGACAAAAACGCCCAGTCGAGAGTTCGAAAGGTGGAGGGAGAGCTAGCCAGCAGGGACATGAGGACATTACAGAAAGCATCGTCTTCCCCCCAAGTCACTCCCTAGCCTTGGGTCTTGCCTCCCAGATACCAGCAAGACAAATGGAATCAGAATCTGTATGAACACCAGAGTGGCTCCCAGATTTCAAGTTTCCCAAATAAGAGGCTGATTAAGAGGAATAGAAAGAATCAGGAAAGTTAAATTCAACTGACAGCCCTTGTGTCCTGAAAAGGCTCTGTTTAAAAAAAAAAAAAATGCATTTCGGACAAGGCACATGTCCTCAGTTCAAGATGGACCAGGCAATGAACCCTTCCTGAAAGGTTTTGTATGGCTTTGGGGCAGAAGGCAGCTACAAAGGAAGCCTAGAAGCCACTGTGTAGCACAGAGAACTCTACTCAATGCTCTGTGGTGACCTAACCAGGAAGAAAATTCAAAAAGAGGAGGATGTTTGCCTACGTACAGCTGATTCACTTTGCTGTACAGCAGAAACTAACACAACATTGTAAAGCAACTGTACTGCAATAAAAATTAAAAACAAGAAGGAAAGAAAATAGTCCCCAAAAAGATAAAAAATAAATAAATAAAATACTTTTAAAAATAAATAAAGTAAGCTTAGTGAAGGCACCAGGAGGACCATGGGCTGTATACACAGTGTCCCTCTGATGCCAGATATTGGGAGTTAGGAGAGAAAACAGCCCATAACCTGCCCTTGAAGGGATGGTGAAGCTACTTTTAAGAGGCTATGTTGGAGTTAGAACCAAAGCTTAAGCCAACCAAAGAAGGTCCCTCTTGTAGCCTTCCATCGTGACCAACGCTAAACGGAAAATGAGAAACGCCCTTCCTAATAAAAGCAGGCTTTCGTGCTCGCAGCCTGGCCCCTTAGCTGGCATCATCTTTGAGAGTTCTTTCTAGTCCCAGGTTTTCCAAGCACCCACAAGTCAAGTAAAGGAAGCAGGAGGAAGGAGCAAGGAACTCCACGTGGAGACGTAGTTTCCAGTATCTGATCAGCCCACAGCATTTCTTCAGCTCAGTACCACGCTTCCCCTTTTCATTAGTTGAGAAGAAAGCCCAAGTCTTGACTTCTTGCAAATGTTTTGTGATTATGAGCCAGATGAAAGGAGAGGGGACTAAAATCTAGGTGTCTGATTCATTTTGCCTGTCTTCCCTTCACAGCCAAAGCTGACAAGAAATCCACTGTCTCTCAAAGAAGGCAGAAACACAAAAGCAGAGAGAAACACTGACAGAAAAGAGGAACTACATTTGATAACTTCCAGTCTCTCTCTAGCCAGGATTCACGATCAACCCTCACTTCCTTTCAGATGGAAACAAAAGGTCCTGTATCTATTATTTCAATAATCTTACACATTTTCCCTAATAGAAGCGCAGTCGTCCCAGCAATGTGAAGACACCACTCTCTAACCTCTCTAGCCACTAGCACCAAAGCCTTAGCAGAATCCCAGTATACGACCCAGTCCAGCTGACACCAAGACTGGGTATTCACGGAAAACCACGGATTCCAGCTGCAGTGTTCGCTGTGATCGGAATATAGGGCCTCACCTCAGCTGTGATGCCACGGGCAAAGAGCATGGAAGACACGGGGCCAAGGCCTAGCTCTGTCAATCCCTGCGTGACCTTGGAGAAGTCACTGCATATCTCAGAGTCTTGCTGTTTCTCTGTAAAATGAGATCAACCACCTTCCTGCAGGGCTGTTGGGACAGTATGTGAAAGAACACACATTTCTCTCGTTCTTTCTTCTCTTTCGTCTCCTAAGAGCCTCCTAAGAGGCTGCTCCAGACTCTGCAGCCAGAAGCCACCGCGTCCACTGTAGCCCTCAGGATTCTGAAATGTTGAGCTGTCATATTTTTTGTCAGAGGTTATAAGTAGTAATGCTTTCAACAACTTTGTTTCTAAACTGAAAAGTGAGACAGGGAGTGAGATTATTTTGATTACAGGGGGCGTGTGACTCACATGTGCAGAGGCCAAAGTCCACTTAGGAATACATGGATCACTCCTTTCTCTCCCACCCAACAAAGCCGTGAATATGGCATCAGACCTTTTTAATTTCACTGCCTTCAGAAGTGTGGCCAGCGCTTAACTGAATCACTAGGAAAGAGAGTTCCAGAGCACCAGCATCATACTTAAGGGTTAGAGTCTGAAGTCTAGGAAATGAATACTCTGAACCGCAAAAATTACCTTCAAAAATTCTTTTTACAACCCTTTAGGACCTGAGGGTCCTTGGAAGCTCACCAAGTTTGGAAACTTGGAAGACACCAAGTTTCACCTCTGTGGGTTTTCCTCCTTACATTTCAACCATACCTTCCTTTTCCTGCGCTGCAGAGGGCAAGGTGCAGTGAAGGAATTAAGGATGGCAGGAAAGCCTGAATCTGTGACAGGTAAACGGGTGTACAATGTGCCTCCGCTTACACAGCAAAGGAAAGGAATTCCACCCCAAAACCCTCTGGCACTGGCAGGTGGATAATTCAAACAGGCTAGGAAGAGACAGCAGAGAACAGTAATTACACTTACTGGGTTCAGAGCCAGGCTCCACCTCACTGTGCAGCTTCACATTATGTGTGAACCCTCACTGTGTAGGCATTATTTTGGTGTTTCATATGTGTGTCTGGAATCCTCATCAGAAAGATGGGGCTCATTGACAACACAGTTATGGTGAGAATTCAATGAAATTAACGCAGGGAAGTGTTTTTAATACTGCCTGCTAAAAAACTTGGAGAAGGAAATGGCAACCCACTCCAGTACCCTTGCCTGGAAAATCCCATGGATGGGGGAGCCTGGTAGGCCTACAGTTCATGGGGTCACAAAGAGTCAGACATGACTGAGCGACTGAACTGAACTGAAGATGGAAAACACTAGAAACATGTTCTCTATTATTATTATTAACTTACTCTTAGTTATCGTGTGATGGTGGTGCCAACTACAAACTGGCACTTACCAAGAGCACTGCCAGCAACTGAGCACCAAAGCGCGTGCCAGCTGCCTCTGGAGACTGAGCCCCACGCTGCTCTAGCCGCTGACCTTCAGCAACCCCTGAGGGAGTTCAGGGTGGAGGGAGGCACTCTGTGCTCCAGGGAATCTGGTGGGACAGCTCCTTAGATAGTTGGATGTTTTTAGGAACAGATTTTAGGATCTCAATCCTTGGATCTCCTCATATCTAGAGAAGCACTAAATCCCTTCCTGGTGACATCAGACCCTCATGACTAACAAAAAACCTGTTGTAAATTGAGTGCTTCATGGTATTGAACCCCCACTTCACCAAAACCTTATATACTGACTCTCCCCTACTTCTGCTTTGGAGCAGTCTCTCAGAGCTATCTGAGATGCTGCCTCCAGGGCTGCAGTCCTCATTTTGCCCCAAATAAAACTTAACTCACAACTCTCAACTTGTACATCTTTTTTTAGTCCACAGTGGCATCCATGGGAGCTGATAAAAACCATCCCATGAGTTAAAGCTCCCAGTGACAGAACAGGATAAGCAGGAAATCCTAGCCTCTTACTTTTAATTTGCCCTTTGACATCACGGTCTTCCCCGGAGTGCTCTTCCTCATAATGTGACTGCAGCTGATAGAAAGACTGCAGGTCCTTCAGGCACAAAGGGCAAAGGAAGCCCTCTCTCACTTCTCCTGGGTCATCCAGAGACGCCATGGGTTGTCTCTCTCAACCCCCGCAACGCAGGGGCCTCATGCCAAGAGTCAGCTGGATTTCTCCACAAGAGACAAGGGATCCCACAGCATTAGCTTAGACAAGGGATCAAGCAGCACCCAGACGATGGGGAAGTGGCATCATGGTCCCGGATGAGGTGTCCTCTCTGGAGCAGAAGTCCTGCGAAAGGAAAAAAGAAAAGAGAGTGGGGAACAAATTCAGGCAAATTAACAGCAACTGAGAACTTTCCTTGTTCTTTTCACAATTCAAGATGGGTACTTAATGTTTTCCAATGCAAGTCTGAGAATACAAACTGCTTTCTCAAATCCTTAGACGGAAACCTAAAACTTTGTAAGCTGAGACCATCGCTGGACAACAACTCAATGAAGGGGGAAACACAGACTCCTGAAGATAAGAAAGGAAAATACAACATCAAAAGGGTCAATTCTCTAACATTTATTCCAACTTCATAATGTGCATGCCATGTCTCAAGTAGTTCTCAACAAGCAGAAGTTTTTACTTGACTCTCTTTCCCTTGACCATTTATTCAACTACATATATGGAGTTTTTGCATCTGTATCAGAAATGCACTGATGTTAAAGGGATAGCATCTATCCTAGAAACCAAACAAAAATTTCAATTTCAGTCTAAGGAGCAGCATTAGAAACTTGAGTGATCAGAAAGAAAAATCTACTTTGATAGCCTCAAACTGAAAATAACACAAATATTTATCAAAAAAAAGAAAAATCTGTTTTGTGTCTTATTTTGTATCGTACTTGTTCTCCAATAAACTTACTAGACTTCATAAACCAGCAAACCTAACATTCTCCCTGCCTCAAAAATAAAAGAACCCGGTGCTTAAACAATTCAGAGTTTAATAAGTTACATTTTCAGTTTTATCCAGCCTGGACAAAGTCACTTTCAATGTCAACTTGAAAAGACTCCCAGCCACAGGGAAAACGTAGGCAAAACCATTCCACCAAAGCAGAGAAACTTCTCAAGAATCTGAGGCCACAAACGAGGGTGGAGAGTGAGCAGGAACGTATGAACTTCAGCTTTGAGCTGCCGATGGACCCGCTTACAGGGCCACTGAGGAGGGACTGCCCAGTCATCAAAGCCAAGCGGGGTCGGTGACCCAGGAAATAAACAAATGAAACACGAGGTTCCTGTTTTCTTCCTCCAGTTAAAAAGCCCGATGATTACATACAATCACAGCTCAGCCCCTTTCAGACAGCCGCTGAAAGAACAAGCAGTTCCTAGCCAAAGGTTCACCCGAGCCTCCTCTCTTCCCACTCACCCAACCAGCTGCAAATCCAACACACACTCCCGAAATCTCAAGGCACCCTCACGTCCTCGAAAAAGCACTGCTCAGGGTGTTCTGTCCCTGGCACCTCTCCTCACAGCACTAACCTCAATTTGTAATCACAGGTACACAAAGCGACGAAAACCCACAGCCTGTGAGCTGTGTGAGGGCAGAGGCCACGTCCACGTTCCTACCACCACACCCGCAGGTCAGTGCCCGGCACGAACCTCCGATGATCCCAATAACGCCCCGGGAGGGAATGAATGAATGAACGAACTCTAAGATCACGTACCCAAACACCCACTACAAACCACCTAGCTGGGCCCCACGTCCACAACACAAGCGAGACCCTCATACCCGAAATCCTGTCCGAAATCCAAATAAGGCCCAGGGTTCCTGCAACTCCTCGTCCAGCGCGAGCGCCGCCGGCCGCTCGCCGCAGCCTGGGACCACTCAGCCCCCCGCCGCAGAACCCAACACCGCTAACGCGTCCCCGCGCAGCCACGGCAGGAGTAAAAGCACCGCGGACACTCGGGTGGGACGCGCGGCAGGAGAGGCCCGGCGCCCACCACGCAAGTCACACCCACCACAACACAGGGCCACCCCGCCACCGCCACCGCCACCAACCGCCCGTCTGATTGCCGAAGCGGGGTGGCGCCCCAACCCGGACAGTCGCCTGGCCTTCTCTGTACCCTGCTCGGGCCTCCCCCGGGCGCGCAGGCCTGTCCAGTCGTCAGACGCGGGCTCCGGGCCTCCACAAGCCTTCACTAGGGCGCGGCCGCCATCTCCATCAACACCTCGGCGCTCGGCAGGCACGCCTGCGGCGGCACCGAAACCAAAAGACCGGGGGAGAAAACACGTAGGAGCGCCGAGTCATCGAGAGGCCGGAAAAAAATTCCCCAGAAACGGCGCAGCGGCGGCTTCTGCGCAGGCGCCGGAGCGAGTGGTCGGGTTTGTTTTGTTTTTTTCCCTTCAGTCGTGTCCGACTCTGTGCGACCCCATAGACGGCAGCCCACCAGGCTCCGCCGTCCCTGGGATTCTCCAGGCAAGAACACTGGAGTGGGTTGCCATTGCCTTCTCCGAGTGGCCGGGTGACGCTCCTTGATTATACGTTTTTCCCAACCCCGGAACTTGGGGTTGTTGTTCAACTGCTAGGTCGTGTCTGACGCCTTGTGACCCCATGGACTGCAACACGCCAGGCTACCCTGTCCTCTTTCTCTCTCTCTGTCTCTGAGTTTGCTCAAACTCATGTCCATCGAGTGGCGATGCCATCCAACCCGCTCATCCTCTGTCATCCCCTTCTCCTCCCCGCTTCAATCTTTCCCAGCTTCAGGGTCTTTTCCAGTGAGTCAGCTCTTTGCATCAGGTGGCCAAAGTATTGAAAGTTCAACTTCAGCATCAGTCCTTCCAATGAATATTCAGGGTTGATTTCGATTAGGATTGACTGGTTAGATCTCCTTGCAGTCCAAGGGACTCTCAAGAGTCTCCTCCAGGATCACAATTGGAAAAGGCCTTCTTTATGGACCAACTCTCACATCCTTACATAACTACTGGAAGTTCAGGGGCTGGGAGTCGGGGGACGGTGGGAGGGGGGTGGGGGGGAGGTGGGGAGAGGTGAACTTAAACCCCATCTCTTGCTTTCCACTCCATTGCACAGATTGGAAAACAGAAACTTGTAGCCCTTTAGGCCTTGGCCAAGGTGCGTAGTATATGAGGCATCCAGGGGTCTTTAATGCGTCCTTCAGACCAACAACTGCAGTTCTATTAATAAATTAATTAGAAACAATAAAAGTTCTGGGGCTTCCCAGGTGATTCAGTGGTAAAGAATCCGCCAGGCAATGCAGGAGATGTGGGTTCGATCCCTTTGGGAAGATCCCCCGGAGGAAGAAATGGCAACCCACTCCAGTATTCTTGCCTGGGAAATCATTCGGACAGAGGAACGTAGTGGGCTAGAGTCCATGGGGTCCCAAAGAGTCACATGCAACTGAGCACATATACCTAGTACATAAAGGTCCTGAGAGCTAGAGAGAAAAGGTTATTTGAGAAACTTGCAGTATGTGGAACCATCTAGAATATTACTGCATGGGCTTAAGCTTGAAATAAGACAGAGGATCCAACCCAAGCATGTACAGGGTGCTCAGGAAAATCTGTGAATCTTCAAATGCAAAACAAGATGGCAATGAGACATCACCTTGTAGCTGAGTGGCTGTATCACAAAGAAATGTGTTGGTGAAGATGGGACCTGTGAATGTAAAGTGATGCAGCCACTGTGGAAAACAGCATCAATTCAGTTCAGTTCAGGCGCTCAGTCGTGTTCGACTCTTCGCGACCCCATGAATCGCAGCGCGCCAGGCCTCCCTGTCCATCACCAACTCCCGGAGTTCACTCAAACTCATGTCCATCGAGTCAGTGATGCCATCCAGCCATCTCATCCTCTGTCGTCCCCTTCTCCTCCTGCCCCCAATCCCTCCCAGCATCAGAGTCTTTTCCAATGAGTCAACTCTTCACATGAGGTGGCCAAAGTACTGGAGTTTCAGCTTCAGCATCAGTCTTTCCAAAGAACACACAGGACTGATCTCCTTTAGAATGGACTGGTTGGATCTCCTTGCAGTCCAAGGGACTCTCTCAAGAGTCTTCTCCAACACCACAGTTCAAAAGCATCAATTCTTCGGCACTCAGATTTCTTCACAGTCCAACTCTCACATCCATACATGACCACTGGAAAAACCATAGCCTTGACTAGACAGACCTTTATTGGCAAAGTAATGTCTCTGCTTTCAATATGCTATCTAGGTTGGTCATAACTTTCCTTCCAAGGAGTAAGCGTCTTTTAATTTCATGGCTGCAGTCACCATCTGCAGTGATTTTGGAGCCCAACAAAATAAAGTCTGACACTGTTTCCCCATCTATTTCCCATGAAGTGATGGGACCAGATGCATGATCTTCGTTTTCTGAATGTTGAGCTTGAAGCCAACTTTTTCACTCTCCACTTTCACTTTCATCAAGAGGCTTTTTAGTTCCCCTTCACTTTCTGCCATAAGGGTGGTGTCATCTGCATATCTGAGGTTATTGCTGTTTCTCCTGGCAATCTTGATTCCAGCTTGTGCTTCTTCCAGCCCAGCGTTTTGCAGGGAGCCGGCGGGAGGCACTCCACCCAGGGCAAAGGTCATGAGGAAGGAGGCTCGACATACGCAAAGGCCGGATCGAGCCTCAGGAGTCCCCCTGGAAATCCTCAAGCATCTACCCCCATAACCAGAGCCTGCCTACTTTACTACTTTGTGCTCTCCCCTACACCTCTGACTTTACGGGGGGCTGTCCCCCACCACCTCTTTCGGAGAAGGAGTTAACTTAGAGCTCCAGTTAATAATAATTCCTGGGCGTGATAGGAATGTTTCAACTTACAAACTCCTCTGAAGGTCCTCTAGCCTGCCTGACAGGCATGTCCGGCCACATGTGATTGCTTACAGCCTCCCAACCGTGAGAGGCATGAGATGCTTTAAACCTTCTAAAAACAGGTTCTTTAGAGAAGTTAGAAAATTATTAGTATAAGTATAGTGGGCTGATTAGAAATTGTATTGGTGAAGGGTTTTTCATTCGTTGAGCCAATGTTTACTGCTAAGTCTCCACATCCCCTGCCCTTATACACATTAATGAATATATAGAAGAAATAAGTATTAACCTTTGATATAAATCACCTTAGACCTTAGGCTAAGTAAATTCTTTCCTTAACTAAAACCCACTACACCCTCACCGTATAGGAATGTAACTTTATTTGGGTGGCGTCTGTTTTAAGAATAATCACCCCTGGAGAAGTAAGTGTCCTGGTTGACTGACCACTGTCACAAGGAGAGGGTCATAAATTGTCAGCAGGCCCCCCGGCCAGAAGATGATGTAACACCCCTAAGACCTCTGTATACTTTTGTATGAAGCACCTGACTTTAATAAAAGTCAGGACTGCTGTCCCCGCGTGACTTTTGTATAACATCTCAGTTTATAAAAACAGACTCTGGAAAATAAAGAATTGGGATCAGTTCCTCGAAAGACTGGTCTCCCCATGTCTCTCTCTCTCTCAACCTCTGGCTGAGTCTCCATCTGGAGCGTGGAACCCGCCATGCTTACTAATTATGCCTGGGCTTCTAAGATCCGACCAGGGAGGCCTCAGTATCTCCTCTCCTTCGGGAGAACGGAAGGACACCTGCGGCCTACGTAAGTGGTGCAAGCTTCTTGTCTTGAAGTTTTATTGGTTTCCCGTGTAAACCAAGCTACTCAGCCTCTTTTCTCCACTGAATTTTCCTGCTGAGCTATCCTCATTCTATTACTCTTTACATCTCTAATTAATATCTAATTGAAGCTATTGTATCCTGATCCTCGCCGACGCTGTCTCCCCTTCAAATACCCTGGATCAGCCGGGGCTGGACACCGGCAGCGTTTCTCATGATGTACTCTGCATATAAGTTAAATAAGCAGGGTGACAATATACAGCCTTGAGGTACTCCTTTCCTGATTTGGAACCAGTCTGTTGTTCCATGTCCAGTTCTAACTGTTGCTTCCTGACCTGCATACAGTATGGAGTGCCTCAAAAAATTAAAAATAGAGCTGCAATGGGGTTCACTAATTCTGCTTCTAGGTTTTATCTGAAGAAAAGACTAACTGAAAAAGGCATCTGCATCCACTTACCTGCTGCAGCATCTCTTACAAGAGGCAAGATATGGAAGCAACCTAGAGTATCCAGGAATGGATGAATGGATTAAAAAAAAAACAGGGACCCAAAAAGGGGGGGGTGCTCATTATATTCACCATGGGCCTTGGTGACCCTGACTGCTTTGACATCCCTAAATCTGAGGAGCCTTGGATCCCAAGGCTGTACTGCAGTGGGGCCGAGGGAGGTAAGACAGGATAGTCTGGCAAACGAGCCCCATTTGGGCCTCTAATACCTCGTCCATGCTGATGGAGACCAAACTCTCCTGACCCAGGCGGGCGCTGCAGCAGCACAACCAGACCTGCTGCACCCAAGTGACGATGGACACGGAAGATGCAAGAGCTTCGAAAAGTCAACTGGTCTCCAATATCCTAGTGGTAGGGTAGCCTTAGTGGTTGGACTGCAAGGAGATCCAACCAGTCCATCCTAAAGGAGATCAGTCCTGAGTGTTCACTGGAAGGACTGATGTTGAAGCTGAAACTCCAATACTTCGGCCACCTGATGCGAAGAGCTGACTCATTCAAAAAGACCCTGATGCTGGGAAAGATTGAGGGCAGGAGGAGAAGGGCACGACAGAGGATGAGATGGTTGGATGGCATCACTGACTCAATGGACATGGATTTGGGTGGACTCTGGGAGTTGGTGATGGACAGAGTCAGACACGACTGAGTGACTTCACTTTCTCTTTTCACTTTCATGCATAGGAGAAGGAAACGGCAACCCACTCCAGTGTTCTTGCCTTGAGAACAAGAACAGCCTGGTGGGCTGCCGTCTATAGGGTCGCACAGAGTCGGACACAACTGAAGCAACTTAGCAGCAGCAGCAAGGCTGTATATTGTCACCCTGCTTATTTAACTTATATGCAGAGCACATCATGAGAAATGCTGGGCTGGAAGAAGCACAAGCTGGAATCAAGATTGCTGGGAGAAATATCAATAACCTCAGATATGCAGATGACACCACCCTTATTGCAGAAAGTGAAGAAGAACTAAAAAGCCTCTTGATGAAAGTGAAAGAGGAGAGTGAAAAAGATGTCACAATGGTAATAAATGTTGGGGGGCAAGGAAAAAATGAACTCTCCTTCACTCTTTTTGGGAATATGAATGGGTAAGACTTAGAATGGTAGGAATATTCCCCTTCAAAAAAAAAAAAATTTTCAATGAGGGACACTTCCTGAGAGTCCAAAGCTAAGACTCCATGCTCCCAATGCAGGAGATCCAGGTTCGATTGATTCCTGGTCAGGGAAATAGATGCCACACGCCACAACTAAGCAACTAAGAGTTTGCATTCTGCAAATAAAGATCCTGGGTACTGGAACTAAGACCCAGGGCAGCCAAACAAGTAAATAAATAAATATGTATTTTTACAAAATACCACAAAAAGTTGAGCCGGTGATCAAACTCCTGGACATAAATGCAAAAAAAAAAAAAAGAAAACCTGACATTCGAAAGGAAACATACAAACAACGTTCACTGCATCATAATTTATGATATGATAGCCAAGAAGTGGAATTAATGGAAGTGTCCAGAGAGAGATGGATGTGTCAAGATGTGGTACGTATATATATAATGAACTATGACTCAGACAAAAAAAAAAAAACAATGAATGAAAAACTGCCTTTTGCAACAACATGGATGGACCTAGAGTTGATCATACTAGGTGAAGGATGTCAGGCATAGAACAAAAATAGCCTATGATTTCATGAGATGGTATCAACAAATTAATACAAACATAGCCATTTACAAAGTGGAAACCTATTCCAGGAATCAGACAATAACTGATGCTTAATGAAGCAAAAAGCTAAGTGGAGAGATATATTAGGAGTACAGGAGTAATATATCAATTCTAATACATATAAATACTCAAGGAGGACCTAATCAACAAGGGAACACTACTCAAAATAATCTAAAAACCAACAATTAAAAAAAAACAACAACAAAGAATACTTCTATATAAATGTATAATAGAAACAGGATGCTAAACACTCAAAGAAATACAACATACGAAATCAACTTTATTCCAACATAAACAAAAGACCTGAAATTGAAAGAAGAAAAAAAAAAAAAAAAGATAATGCCAAGGCTCTGTACCTGAAGTCTCTGTGACCGGGGCTTGTGTCACGTCCCCTGAGCCTGAGCAGCCTGGGGCCCCCGAGGCTGGACTCTGGGCCAGCTGAGAGAGCTGGGGAGGACGTGTCTCTCCCTTGAGACCTGGAGTGTCTGGTCCCATGTGGACGGGACCATGATCTCATGATCCAGGCGCACCCTCTGCATCCAAGGACCGGTGCGCGCTCTGGGCTGGAAGAGCTTGCAAAAGGCACCTGGTGCGCGACTCTCACCGGTGGGATTCCCCGCTGCAGCCTCCTTGCACGGAGCCGTCCCCCTACCTAGGAACCACAGCGTCCTCAGCGGAGCGGTCTGTCAGGGCTTGGCATCCGTCAGGGGTGGGAAACGTCCCGGGAAACAGCAAGCAGCACAAGCCCTCGGCTGTTTCTTCTCCCCCTGTCCACCCTCCTCTCCCACCCAGGAAAGCCACTTTCTTGAGGCTCTGCTTGCCGCCCACCCAGACCCAAAAATGGAAACGTGCTGCCGCCTTGTGGACACGTCCTGTAACAACACCTTGAAAACCACCGCTTCTGGGCACTAGGTACTCACAGGGCTACGGCCCTGGAAATGACACCCCACCTCCAGAAACGTCCTAGGGTTGGTCATCAGAACAGTTCAAAAAAGAAGCCCCATTCAAGATGCAAATTTCAAGAGGTGAGTGGTAGGCAGGCAGAATGAGTTCCTGCGGTGGTGATTTTGCTTAAGCACAAGAGCAGCAAGCATTAGGGAGAGGCAGATAGAAATCTCAACCAGATACCACTTCACAGCCAGCAGAGAGGAGATCAGGAAAAATGCAATAGAGAATCAAAGCGGGATAGGGCCCAGGGGAAAGGGACCCATCCGACAGTCGTTTGGGGAAGGGAAAAGCACAGGAATCACGATGGCAAAGGTTTGAAGGTCGCACCCTCAGAGAAAATAAATACAAATACAGATTGATCTCTACCAATGGGTCCCGCAATCACACTCCTGAAACTATATGCAAAGAAAAACTCTGATTCCCAAACAAAGGGTGGAAACAACGGGCGAAACCAATGTTCACTACAGAATAATCTGCAGTCACCAAGATCAGCAGGCAACAAACATCCATGGACAGATGGATGCGTCAGCAAGACGTGGCACCCAGATGCAATGGACTCTCTCTCAGCCATAAATAGAAATGAATGAAATGCTGCCTTTTGCAACCACACAGATGAACCTGGAGCTGATCATACTTAGTGAAGGACCTCAGTCACAGAACGACAAATAGCCTGTGATGTCACTTAGACAGGCAGTGGAAAATGGACAGAAATGGACCTGTTGACCTAAGAGAAAGCAATGCCCAGACGCAGGAAAAAAAAAAAAAAAAAAAAAACAACTGATGGTTACTAATGGAAAAAGGTGGGGGGGGGGGGGATGAATTAGGAGTCTGGGATTGACAAATCCCCACTAGCATACAGAAAGTCGTCACGAGAACCAACTGTCCAGCATCAGGGACTCTGCTCAACCCTCTCTAGCAACCTGTATGGAAAAAAAAGCCTGGAATGAAATGCATGGATAACACTTAGGGTACCTAACACCCAAAGAAGCACAACATTGAAAATGAACTCAATTCCACTTGAAAAAAAAAAATATGTAAACTCTAAAGGAAGAGAGCACACACACACACACACACACACACATTAACACACAAAATGCCATGGCTCTTCCCTGAGCCCTCGGTGACCTGGGCTTGTGTCATAGCCCTGGAGCCTGACCAGCCTTGAGCCCTGAGGCCTGGGAGACTGTAGAAGTTCCCAGAAACCTAGAAAATGCCCGGGGAGGTAATTAAAAACAATTCAAAACACAAGCACCTTTCAGAGAGCAAATGTCAAGAGGGCTTTTTACACCGTGTGTTTTAATTTTTTGCACAAAAACCATGGCTCTCCCTTATCAATTATTATGAGAGGGCAATCAAATCACCACCAGGTATCACCTCACACCAGTTAGAAAGCAGATCAATTAAGGCTGACAAAGAATACATTCCAGGGAGGGCATGGAGGAGAGGGAGCCCTCCTTTGCCGTTTTTGGGAAGGTCAATTGCTAAGAGCCATGATGGAGAACGGAAGGAAGGGCCCTTTCAAAAATAAAAATTCACCTACCATTTAAGCCTGCGATCACACTCCTGGGTGCTATGTGAAAAAAATAAAAATTAAAAACAAACAAGTAAAGCCAACCTTCATTCGCAAAGACACACTCACCCAACCTGCATGCAGCGTCATTCACAAGCCGAGACCTGGAAACAACAAAAAATCTCCATCGGTGATGGATGCCTCAAGAAAATCTGGTTCATTCATACCCTGGGATATTACTCTGCCAAAATAAGGACTGAAATACTGCCGTTTGCAGAAGAAAAAAAAAAAAAACAGAAAAATGGATGGACCTGGAGTGGACCACACTAAGTGAAGGGCTGCCGGCGTAGAACCACAAACACCTTCTGATGTCATTTAGAGATGGAATCCAAAGACTGAAACAAATGAACTCATTTAGGAAAGAAAAACCGATTCTCAGGACCAGAAACCAAACAGATGGCTACCAAAGCACAAAGAGCAGGGAGAGGCATATATGAGGTGTTTGAGAGTAATAGATATGCACTAATATATAGATAAATTATCAAAAAGGTCCCATGCGCACAGGCTGCTGTGCTCCACACACTCTAGAAATCTGTATGGAGAAAGAAATCAACACAGAACATGTTTAGCGTAACAGAATCAGGTGGCTGGAAACCCTCCCCCCCAAAAAAAAAACCCCCACAACGTTGTAAATGAACTCTATTCCAACCTAACATAACCCCTTCAACCTAGAGAGAAGCAGGGTGGGGAAAAACCCAGAAACGTGAACACTATCTCCCTGAAGGCCCTTTCAGCAGGCTTGTGTCACCTTTCTGGGGCCTGAGTAGCCTGGGGCCCCGCAGCCTGGACTCGGCCAGATGAGAGAGCTGGGGAGGATGGGTCAGCAAACGAGCTCCCCTGAGTCCTGGAGTGTCCGGTCTCTTGTGGCCGGGACCACAATCTCCCGATCCAGGCACACCCCCCTGAAGGCTCCATGAAACCTCCCGCATCCAAACAGCGGTGCGCGCTCTGGGCTGGAAGAGCTTGCAAAAGTCACCTGGTGCGCAACTCTCACGCTGGTGGGATTCCCTGCTGAAGCCTCCTCGCACGGAGCCGTCCCCTCACCTAGGAACCACAGCGTCCTCAGCGGAGCGGTCTGTCAGGGCTTGGCATCTGTCGGGGGTGGGAAACAGCAAGGAGCACAAGCCCTCGGCTGTTTCTTCTCGCCCTGTCCACCCTCCTCTCCCACCCAGGAAAGCCACTTTCTTTTAAAGCTCTGCTTGCCGCCCACCCAGACCTGGAACTGGAGACGTGCTGCCGCCCTGTGGACACGTCCTGTAACAACACCTTGAAAACCACCGCTTCTGGGCACTGGGTGCTCACAAGCGCTGGGGCCCTGGAAATGACACCCCACCTCCAGAAACGTCCTAGAGCTGGTCATCAGGAACAGAACCGCCATTCACAAAGCAAATTTAAAGAGGTGAACAGTAGGCAGAATGTGCTGCTGCGGTGGCAATTTTGCTTAAGCACAAGAAAAGCAATCATTAGGGAGAGGCAGATGGACATCTCAACAAAATACCACTCAGAGAGAGAAGGAGAAGATGAAACCAGCAAGGAAGAACCCTGTAGACTATAGGCGATAATGAAATAAAACTCCAGGGGAAGCGCTGTGCAGCGTGTCTAGAAAGCAGCCAGCCCCGAAAGGAACGGGGGACACAGGACTTCAGGAAGAATGTCCCCACGAAAAGCAAGAAACAGAGAAAACACCTGATGTGTTTGTCTACAAAGGAGGATGTTTTACAGATTTGTAAGAGAGTTTGAGGGTGAATTATTTACAAGTATATAGAAAATACAAGACCTTCCAGAACTAACACCAAAACAAGATGTCCTTTTCATCACAGGGGAATGGAATGCAAAAGTAGGAAGGCAGGAGATAGCTGGAGTAACAGGCAAGTTTGGCTAGGAGTGCAAAATGAAGCAGGGCAAAGGCTAACAGAGTTTTGCCAAGAGAACGCACTGGTCATAGCAAACACCCTCTTCCAACAACACAAGAGACAACTCTACACATGATGTCACCAGATGGTCAATACCAAAATCAGGGCTTCCCTGATAGCTCATTTGGTTAAGAATCCACCTGCAATGCAGGAGACCCTGGTTCGATTCCTGGGTCGGGAAGATCTGCTGGAGACGGAATAGTCTACCCACTTCAGTATTCTTGGGCTTTCCTTGTGGTTCAGCTAGTGAAGAAACCACCTGCAGTGCAGGAGACCTGGGTTCAATCCCTGGGTTGGGATATCCTCTGGAAAAGGGAAAGGCTACCCACTTCAGTATTCTGGCCTGGAGTCCATGGGGTTGCAAGGAGTTGGACATGACTGAGTGACTTTCACTTTTTTTCACTTTTATATTCTTTGTAGCCGAAGATGGAAAAGCTCTATACGGTCAGCAAAAACAAGACCTGGAGCTGACTAAGGCTCAGATCATCAGTTCCTTATTGCAAAATTCAGACTTAAATTGAAGAAAGTAGGCCATCCAGGTATGACCTAAATCAAATCCCTTATGATTATATAGTGGAAATGACAAATAGATTCAAGGGATTAGATCTGACAGACTGCCTGAAGAACTATTGACGGAGGTTCGTAAGACTGTGTAAGAGGCAGTGACCAAAACCATCCCCAAGAAAAAGAAATGCAAGAAGGCAAAATGGTTGTCTGAGGAGGGCTTACAAATAGCTGAGAAAAGAAGAGAAGTGAAAGGCAAAGGAGAAAGGGGAAGATATACCCATCTGAATGCAGAGTTGCAGAGAAAAGCAAGACAAAAGAAAGCCTTCTTAAGTGAACAACACAAAGAAATAGAGGGAAAAAAATGTCCTTTCAAAATAGAAAGGGAAAGACTAGAGATCTCTTCAAGAAAATTAGATACAAAGGGAACATTTCATGCAAAGATGGGCATGATAAAGGGCAAAAATGGTAAGGACTTAGATGAAGCAGAAGAGATTAAGAGGAGGTGGCAAGAATACCCAGAAGAACTATACAAGAAAGGTCTTAATGACCTGGATAATCACCATGGTGTGGTCACTCACCTAGAGCCAGACATCCTGGAGTATCAAGTCAAATGGGCCTTAGGAAGCATTACTATGAACAAAGGCAGTAGAAGTGATAAAATTCCAGCTAAGCTATTTCAAATCCTAAAAGATGATGCTGGTAGAGTGCTGTACTCACTTAGCCGGCAAATTTGGAAAACTCAGCAGTGGCCACAAGACTGGAAAAGGTCAGTTTTCATTCCAATACCAAAGAAGGACAATGCCAAAGAATGTGCAAATCACCACACAATTGTACTCATTTCATAGCAAGGTAATGCTCAAAATCTTTCAAGCTAGGCTTCAACAGTATATGTACTGAGAACTTTCAGATGTACAATGTGGATTTAGAAAAGGCAGAGAAACCAGAGATCAAATTGTCAACATCCACTGGGTCACAGAAAAAGCAAGAGAATTAAAAAAAAAAATCTACTTCTGCTTCATTGACCATGCTAAGACCTTTGACTGTGTGGATCACAGCAAACTGTGGAAAATTCTTGAAAGAGATAGGAATACCAGACCACCTTACCTGCATTCTGAGAAACCTGTATGCAGGTCAAGAAGCAACAGTTAGAACCGGACATAGAACAACAAACTGGTTCAAAATTGGGAAAGGAGTACGTCAAGGCTGTATATTGTCACCCTGCTTATTTAACTTACATGCAGAGTACCTCATGAGAAACGCTGGGCTGGATGAAGCACAAGCTGGAATCAAGACTGTCAGGAGAAATATCAACACCCTCAGATATGCAGATGACACCACCCTAATGGCAGTGAAAAGGAACTGAAGAGCCTCTTGATGAAGGTGAAAGAGGAGAGTGAAAAAGTGGGCTTAAAACTCAACATTCAAAATACTAAGATCATGGCATCTGGTCCTATCACTTCATGGTAAATAGATGGGGGAAAAAATGGAAACACTGAGAGACTTTACTTTCTTCAGCTCCAAAATCACTGCGGACAGTGATTGCAGCCATGAGATTAAAAGATGCTCCTTGGAAGAAAAGCTATGACCAACCTAGACAGTGTATTAGAATGCAGAGACATCACTTTGCCGACAAAGGTCTGTATGGTCAAGGCTATGGTTTTTCCAGTAGTCATGTACAGATGTGAGAGTCGGACCATAAAGAAGCCTGAGAACTGAAAAACTGATGCTTTCAAACTGTGGTGCTGGAGAAGACCCTTGAAAGTCCCCTGGACTGCAAGGAGATCAAACCAGTCAATCCTAAAGGAAATCAACCTTGACAATTCATTCGAAGGACTGATGCTGAAGCTGAAGCTCTAATACTTTCACCATGTGATGTGAAGAGCTGACTCATTGGAAAAGACCCTGATTCTGGGAAAGACTGAGGGCAGGAGGAGGAGGCAGCAGAGGATGAGATGGTTGGATGGCATCATTGACTCAATGGATGTAAGGTTGAGCAAACTCTGGGAGATGGTGAAGGACAGGGGAGCCTGGCATGCTGCAGTCCATGGGGTCGCAAAGAGTTGGACATGACTTAGCGACTGAACCACAACAATGTAGACACTAAGCAAGAAGGAAAAAATGGACTGATTAACTCCAAGAAAAACAAAGTTGTGCAGGAAAGTAAATTTCACAGTAGTATATGGCAGCAATGAAGAAACCCAGTTGTCTTAATAAAGTAAATTTTGACTATTAATCTAAAATTATGTAATAAGTATGCATACATGCATGCTCAGTCACTTCAGTTGTGTCCCGACTCTGCGACCCCATGGATTGTAGCCTGCTAGGCTCCTCTGTGCATGGGATTCTCCAGGCAAGAATACTGGAGTGAGTTGCCATGCCCTCCTCCAGGGGATCCTCCTAATCCAGGGATTGAACCCACATCTGCACTGCAGGTGGATGGATCTTAACCATCTGGGTGGATCACTGAACCATGTGGAAAGCCCATGTAATAACTATATGTGGAGCCTAAGTGGGTGGTGGTGAAGAAAGAGGCGGAAAGAGTGCGTGAGAGAGAGAGAGAGTGTGTGTGTGTGTGAATGGAGTGCATGCGAGTAAAAAATTCTCATTTTCCATAAAAGGGTGACAAAAAATGTACAAAATTGAAAACAAATCAAGAAATAACAATCAAACCATATTACTTATAGATATGGAGATAAACACCAGAAGAATCAGTGAAGGAGATGAGAGCAGTTGCTCTGGGAAGTATCACAGACAAGTAGGAAGGTGTGCAGCAGGGAAATGCTGCTTTTTGTTAAAAACCTTGGGGTGTCACCTGATTTTTAAAGTGTGCAGGCATCACTTTGAGAAGAGTAAAAATGAAAAACAAAAAACCTCAATCTAAAGCAAACATGGCAAAATCTGTTAACCTGAGTGGTGGGTATTCTGGGCATTCATGTTATTCTCTAACATTACATTTAAAATAATTCCTGTTTTTTAAAGTTTCCTTTCAGTTCTAGAAATACCATTAATTTGTTATTCAACATGAATTGCCCCTATTATGTGGAAGAGGAGGAGCTTTAAAAAAGTTAATGGTGTTATCGTAAAGATTAAAAAACCACGAATCCTATAGTTTAAAAAATCTTATATCCAAATTACATTTTTCAAAGGTTCTTTGACTTTTATTTTCAAAAAACTTAGTAATTTTTTGAAAAGTGCCTTGAAAGAAAGTCTTGTCTGCTGTCAAAAGAAAAGTCCCAAGACACAATACATATAACAAGTGGGGGAAAAGCAAGCTTCAGAATAACATATATGAATACATTTATGTAAAATAAAACCAAATGAAAAAGACAAAGCCACTTCATACATGTCTATACACGTACAAATACACACAGAAGCGCATGCAATGAGTCTGGAAGCAAACACACCAACCTGTGAATAAGACGGTATACCTCTGGGAGGCAGATGGGTTTGGAGGTGAAGAGAAGGTAATTTCAGAGTTTGCTTCTATTTGTTTCTGATTAATAATTAATATATGTAGCAAGAAGTTCAAATGGCAAAAAAGGTACACACGGTGAAGACCGGCCCCCACCCGGCTCATGTCAGCCCCTGGCCCTTCTCCAGAGGCAGCCTCCTGTCTGTCACTAGCTTCTTATGCCACCTTTTAGCCTTATTTCAAACACACAGAGAACACGTTTACACGCAAAACGCCCTTTCTGTGAATAGTTACTACACTGGTCATACTGCGCATCCGACTTTTCCCCTTAAACAGGCTCCTGCCTCAGGACGGACCCGCGATGCCCCACCAACCGCTCACCTCCAGGCTGCCCTGCTGGGCCTTATACACCACCTGGGGGCTCTCCTGCAGAATGCTGCCGTACACCTTCCGGAAGAGGGCCATGTTGGGCTTCACGATATTCAACACTTTTGCCTTATCCTCTCCAACCACCATCCGAAAGTCACCTGGTTAAAGCAAGCACAAAACCAGTTTTCCACTGCGACTTCAGAGTCTGCACTGTGGACTGCAGGCCCCTAAATGACCTGTGAACCAAAGCCCCTCAGCTGACACTGCACCAGGTCAGCCTGGCAGGATCTCTCACTCAAAACACTGGCTTTTTCACCTTCAAGACATGAACACAGCAGCCCAGGAATGCAGGCACTTGTTTGGGGGAAAATAGAGACTCTCAAACCACAAAGCCCTTTCAGTTCAGTTCAGTTCAGTCACTCAGTCGTGTCTGACTCTTTGCGACCTCCCTGTCCATCACCAACTCCCGCAGTTCACCCAAACTCATGTCCATCGAGTCGGTGATGCCATCCAGCCATCTCATCCTCTGTTGTCCCCTTCTCCTCCTGCCCCCAATCCCTCCCAGCATCAGAGTCTTTTCCAATGAGTCAACTCTTCGCATGAGGTGGCCAAAATATTGGAGTTTCAGCTTCAGCATCAGTCCTTCCAATGAACACTCAGGACTGATCTTCTTTAGGATGGACTGGTTGGATCTCCTTGCAGTCCAAGGGACTCTCAAGAGTCTTCTCCAACACCACAGTTCAAAATCATCAATTCTTTGGCACTCAGCCTTCTTCACAGTCCAACTCTCACATCCATACATGACCACTGGAAAAACCATAGCCTTGACTAGATGGACCTCTGTTGGCAAAATAAAATCTCTGCTTTTTAATATGCTATCTAGGTTGGTCATAACTTTCCTTCCAAGGAGCAAGCGTCTTTTAATTTCATGGCTGCAGTCACCATCTGCAGTGATTTTGGAGTCCCCAAAAATAAAGTCTGACACTGTTTCCACTGTTTCCCCATCTATTTCCCATGAAGTGATGGGACCAGATGCCATAATCTTAGTTTTCTGAATGTTGAGCTTTAAGCCAACTTTTTCACTCTCCTCTTTCACTTTCATCAAGAGGCTTTTTAGTTCCTCTTCACTTTCTGCCATAAGGGTGGTGTCATCTGCATATCTGAGGTTATTGCTGTTTCTCCTGGCAATCTTGATTCCAGCTTGTGCTTCTTCCAGCCCAGTGTTTCTCATGATGTATTCTGCATATAAGTTAAATAAGCAGGGTGACAATATACAGCCTTGATGTACCCCTTTTCCTATTTGGAACCAGTCTGTTGCTCCATGTCCAGTTCTAACTGTTGCTTCCTGACCTGCATAGAGGTTTCTCAAGAGGCAGGTCAGGTGGTCTGGTATTCCCATCTCTTTCAGAATTTTCCACAGTTTATTGTGATCCACACAGTCAAAGGCTTTGGCATAGTCGATAAAGCAGAAATAGTTTTCCTGGAACTCTCTTGCTTTTTCCATGATCCACAGGATGTTGGCAATTTGATCTCTGGTTCCTCTGCCTTTTCAAAAACCAGCTTCAACATCTGGAAGTTCATTGTTCGCGTATTGCTGAAGCCTGGCTTGGAGAATTTTGAGCATTATTTTACTAGCGTGTGAGATGAGTTCAATTGTGCAGTAGTTTGAGCATTCTTTGGCATTGCCTTTCTTTGGGATTGGAATGAAAACTGACCTTTTCCAGTCCTGTGGCCACTGCTGAGTTTTCCAAATTTGCTGGCATATTGAGTGTGTTGGGGATTTTCTCCCCAGGACTTGGAAGCGACGAACCTGAAAGAAGGACACTTGGACAGTCTCCTGCAAGGACTGACAAGTTTATTTCTGCAGTCAAGCTTTTTTATAGAAGCAGGAACAAAAAGCTTAAAGTATACGGTCAGCAGAGCACATACAGAGTTAACACATAATCAGTAAAAACATTTCAAGGCCAGCGCACTCTAAATGACTCATGGGCTTATCCCACAATCCGCTTTCACAAGTAATATCCCTATTAACTCTTGGCGCCGAGCATAACCAAAGGCAGGAGATGTTTTTCTGTCCGCAGTGCAAAGCTGGGTATTTCTGGCCCTTCGCCATTTTCCCAAGGACTTTCTCTTTTTACGGCTATTTTGCACTATGCTTCCCAACATATTCTCCTTTTGTTTTTAAATTAAGCATGGCGGCTGCTAGTTGGACTCCATTGTGGGAAGCATGGAGTCTTGAGTAGAGACTTCTGTATCCCATAATCAAGGACAAAAAGAGCAGGGTGATTAATACATATACAAAAATATTGCTTCCTGAAAGCTAAGCTCTAGGGTCTAGAGACCATAGGGTTTTGGTTAAAGTATCATAGAATTGAGTGCTATACAATTCCCTAGGTATCCTAACTTGAAAATTAGCAACTTGTTGTTTCAACAAATTGATGTCTAAACTTGAGTTATTTGTGAGATCCTGCAAATGCGCTTTAACTTTGTCCCAAGTATATTCAGTGCTATTTTAGGGCATGTTAGTCAGACAAAAAGAAGTAAAATTCCAGTGACAATGTATACGTATTTGGAAAGTCAGTTGCTACACTTGATCTCCTAAGTGGATAACCACAGTTTGTAACTCATTAATTTGTGTTTGTAATTGCTGATCTATCTGAGCTTGTCGCATCCAATTTTCAACAATACAGAAAGAAATACAGAATCAGTCCAAGGCTCAGTTAAGTTTAACTCAGATCTTTGTTTAACTAGCGCAATGCTAGCATTGTGATATGAAATGGTGTGATTAAGGCAGGTATACAGTGCACATGCAGTACAATTGACAATCTTGGCTGATAAGTCAATATCAAAATGCCCTACGATAAACAAGCTCGGAAGGTGAACACATGATTGAATTTAGCCAGTACTATTGTATAGGAAGGAATAATTAGAAGGACGAAACACACCCACAGTCCCATAAACATTAGCGAAGTGCTCTAAAGCTGCTGGAATTTTCCAAATAGGCCATTGCTCTGGCCCCACAATGGGGACGACAATCCTGGGTCGTGGGGGTGATAAGCCCCCATTATACCAATTCAGCAATATGTCCTTATCAGTCCAGAAACTTGTTTTAGATTTATGAAAGCCTCTAATGCTTCATCTATTAAACCAGGAGCAATTATGATGTTCCTCTTGCTCTTCAGTGTCTGCTCAGCCTGATGAGTCATGTTTTTCACTTGAGCCCATGTCAGGTAAGGATTCAGACGATGGCGTTTTCTCATTGGCTCCTCCAGGGTCATTGACGAGACCCTTTGCGTCAACTTCGTCACTTCCCGAGGGAGTCCGTTCTTGGGGTCCCTCTCCGTAACGGACATAGCGAAGGGGAACCTAGATTTCCTCTCCATCTGCAACGACAAGACCATAACCCTTGCCTAGGAGTCGTAAGATTCCTGGCAGCCACTGATTAAATTGCTTATACAATATTGGTGTATTGATTTCTAATTTGCTGTTTTTGTCTTCTGTAAAATGTCTATCTGTACAAGTGTCAGAATTATTTTTTGTTAAGTTTAAAAAATTCAGAGAATAAAGAGTTAAAGATAATAGTAATTGAGGGTTCATAGGATAAGAAGTCTATCTCCTCTTCCATATTTCCCCTTTCTGTTTTAGTAAAGGACTTTTTAGGGTGCAGTGGGCTCTTTCAATAATGATTTGACCCTGAGGATTATAGGGTATTCTTGTAATGTGTGTTATGTTCCATTCTGATAAAAATGAACGAAATGAATGCGAGGTGAATGCAGGTCTATTGTTTGTTTTCAAGACAGAAGGAATCCCCATAATGGGGACGGTGAGTAAGAGTGTGGAAATGGTGTATTTGTTGGATTCTGAAGAGACAAGTACTGCCCAGATAAAGCCTGAAAATGTATCAACTGAGACAGAAAGCAAAAAACTTTCCTAAGGAGCAGTGAGTGAAATCAGATTGCTAAAGGGAATTAGGTTGTTGCCCCCGGGGATTAATTCCTGAAATCGTAGTTCGTAAGTGCAGAGGGGCGCAAACATCATAGGTTTTAATAATATGTCATGTTTCAGTGAGAGGAATATGGTATTTAGAGTGCAATCTGTTAGCATTGGTATGAAGATTAGCATGTTCGTCATTGGCAGATGTAAAAATGGGAGCTATGAGCCTGTCAACAGCATCATTTCCTGCTACCAGAGGGCCAGGTGAACCTGAATGAGCATGTTTATGTGCAATAAAGAAAGGTTCCATACGTGAGCGAATTAAGGCTTGAGTCTGTGAAAAGAGAGTATATAATTCTTCATCTAGGTTGTATAAAAAGGAGGTAACAAAATCAGGAAAAAGGGAAGCAAGGTATTTGGAATCAGTATATACGTTGAAGGATAATGCTTGAAGCGACAGAAGAGCATATAAAGCATACAATTCAACTCTGTACTGAAGAATAGGTAGTGGGTAATTTCTCTTTGATATCAGGGCCAACAATCCCTGCTATGCCTTTCTTGTTGCCATCAATGAAATAGGTGGGTGCATTGGAAATAGGTTGGGATGTAATGATATTAGTTACAATGAATTTAGTACATTGTAGAAAGTCCCATAATTTTCTTTTTGGCAAATGAAATGAGATAACATTTTGAAAATCATTTAATGCCATTTGCATGGTCAAATTATACTGTAAGGTAATTTGCAATTCTTTTTGTCAAGGGAATGTGTATTGCATATGGATCAAATCCAGTCAAAGTTTGTACATGGCTTCTTCCTGACATAATTAAGTGCCCTATTTTCTCAATATATGACATAATTTTTTTTAGACTGTTTAGTGTGTAAATATACCCATTCTATTGGGCTATGTTGAGCTATAATTGCAATGGGCGAATGTTCAGTGGGGAATATATATAAAGAAACTGGCTGATCATAATCTAGCCTAGTTGAAAAAGATTGTTGAATGCGTTTCTCCATTAAGGCCAGTTCTTCTTTGGCCTCTTCTGTTAGCTGCCTAGGGCTATTAGGGTCGGGGGATCCCTCTAAAATTTTAAATAGATTTTGTAAGGCACAGGTGGGGATGCCAACAGGTGGCCGCAGCCAATTAATATCTCCTAGCAATTTTTGAAAATCATTCAGCATGCGTAGAGACTGCACAGAAATTTGAGTTTTTTGAGGTTTGATTTTAGATTCTTCCATAACATGTCCTAAATAATTAAAGGGTGCTTTCCATTGAATTTTATCTGGCGCAACAAGCAGGCCATGATTTTGAAGAGTAGTAGTAACTTCATTGTATAACTGTTGCATCAGATTCCATAGAGAGAAGTATATCATCCATATAATGAATTATAAATGCAGTAGGATACTTGTCTCTAATGGGTTGTAATAAAACAGATATGAGATATTGGCAAATGGTAGGGGAGTTCATCATTGCCTGAGGTAGCACCTTCCATTGGAATCTTTTAATAGGAGCCATGTGATTTATAGAAGGAACTGAAAAGGCAAAACGTTTTCTATCTTTAGGGTGCAAAGGTATAGTAAAAAAGCAGTCTTGTAAGTCAATAATAACTACAGACCATCCTTTTGGTACCATAGAAGGGGAGGGCAATCCGGGTTGTAAGGGCCCCATAGGTGACATGGTATTATTAACATTTCTTAAATCTATCAATATTCGCCATTTTCTTGATTTCTTTTTTATTACAAAAACAGGGGAATTCCATGGGGAAAATGAAGGTTCTATATGAGCTTTTTGTAATTGTTCATTTACTAATTGTGTAAGAGCTGCCAATTTTTCTTTAGTTAGGGGCCATAGAGGTGTCCATACTGGGGTATCAGATTCCCAATCGAGAGGCAGCGGTGTTAACTCAATGGCCCCCATTAAAAAGGTTCATTTAAAGAAATTGTGGCTTTCGTTTGTTCAAGAAAATCCCGTCCCCATAAATTGATAGGGATATTAGTAATATATGGTTTAAGATAAGCTACAATTTGATCAGGGCCATACACTTGTAAATAGGATGCACTGACAAAAGTTTGTGTGCATCAGCTTCACCCACTCCTAATAGTCTAGAAGGAGCCATAGCCTTACCCCAATCGAGGGGCCACTCTGCAGCTCTAATGATTGAAATATAAGCTCTGGTATCTAATATGCGTGTGAAATTCTTTCCCCGTATGCGTAAAGTAAGCATGGGTTTCTGATGTTCCTTTAATAAGGTGGATAGTGCAGCAGTAAGGTTGGTACTGCCAAAGCTTCCTTGCTGAACTTTATCAGATGCCTTCATTGGTTTAACATATGGCAAAAGTAGTAATTGTGCAAAATGTTCCCCTTTTCGTAAGTATGCATTTCCCGTTTTTATAACATTTACCATAACATGTATTTCTCCTTCATAATCTTTATGAAGAGTCATAAATGAATATGAATAACGGTCAATACCATTAAACCTCACATTGTGCAGCTACTACGTCCCAAAATTAGTACTATTGTCCTGGGTGGAATCAGGCCGTAATATCCGGTGGGCATTTTGTGGGTGTTGTATAATTCTATTAGTTCCATATCATAAGGACTAGATATATCAATGCAAGTACTCTTAGATGTAGTTGCTTGTAGCGTCATAACATTAGGTCCTCCTTTTGTAGTGGGGCTAGAGGACGGCCCCTTTATCAGTTTCCCTGTTGTTTTTGCTGTACACCAGGGTTCAAGGTGTTTCCATCCTTATCAAATTTAGAATGACATTCATTCAGCCAGTGGAACCCCTTTTTACATCTTGGACATATTCTTGGGGGTCTCTTCTTATTAGAAGTAGTATTATTTTTTTCGGCCTGTGTTGGTAGGCAACATTGTTTTTTCATATGGTTGGGCTTCCCACAGTTAAAACATTTGGTATTAGCAGCCTTTTGTACATTAAAGGTTTCTAATGTTGCCAATTTTGCTCTATGGGACATAGATCTGATGTCCCTATA
Source organism: Bubalus kerabau (assembly GCF_029407905.1). Taxonomy (NCBI): domain Eukaryota; kingdom Metazoa; phylum Chordata; class Mammalia; order Artiodactyla; family Bovidae; genus Bubalus; species Bubalus kerabau. Next base: position 58,916,664 of record NC_073643.1, on the reverse strand, counting down.
TGCTTTCAAATATTCCATAAGAGAGCTAGTCTCTTGAATTGATCTAAGCATGGATTGACATTCCTCATTAGCATTTTCAAAAGCAAGTTGTTTTAAAATAATATTTTGTAAAGTCACATCCTTAATAGATTTCTCAATTGCATCCTTTAATTTTCCTACAAATTGAGAATATTCCTCTTTATGTCCTTGAATAATCTTAATAAATGAACCATCAGAGTTAGTGCTATCAACCTTTGCTTATGCCCTGCAGGCAGTTTCTTTAATGAAATGTAATATCTCAAGGGTAATATTAGCTAATTGTGCAATCATATCAGCCATGGCTCTTGTTCCAGTGAGTATATCATAGGTTAAATTGGCAGGGTTACCATGGATTGCTGGTCAATCAGCATTTGTTGGGCCTTATCATTAACCCATATTTGCCACTGAAGTAATTGTTGAGGATTTTGAATTATCTTTGCTATTTGAAAAAAATCATATGGCATCCAACAGTCAGCCCATCCTCTGAGAAATTCTATACAGTAAGGAGAAGTAGGTCCATACAGAGTGCATGCTTTCTTAAAGCTAGACAACATGCCAAAATCTAGATTAGCCCAAGTATTTTGGCCTTGGGCACGTTGATTAAATTGCATTGGGAAAGCGAAAGTGCAAGCAGGCATCTCCCGAGGAGGAGTGAAATGATTAGTACGAGCAAAGTTAGCAATTGCTGTTACAGGCGGAGCAGAAGGAAAAACCTCAGATTTGGGCTGTCCGTTGAATGAAATGACTCCCGTTCCAAGTGGCTTCAGTTTTGACATATCCTGTATATATATGTCTCTAAGTTGTTTTTCTAAGGATTGTGTCTGATTGAGCATAACATTCTTATATTTCAAAGCACCTTGCATATCTTGTTCCTTATGCTCATATTCATGTAAAGATTGAATAGTTTTTACTTCCAAATCAACGTTATGCCCTTCAATTTGTTCTATGATAGCCCGTATGAGTGACCATGTAACCCTTGCCAATATGCTCGCAAAATATTACTTTTAACCCTTTTCCATATGTCTAGATTGAGTGTCCCCTCTTCTGGAAACCATGAATTGTTCCAGTAAAATATGATAGCAGTCATTCAACTGATCTCTTGAAACATTAACACCATTTTGTTTCAAAAAATGACGCATTATAGAAATGAAAGGAATTTCACTGCTGTGTGCCCCATCCTGCTCACCTCTTTCTGCAGGGGCTCGTCACTTTGTTCAGCCTTCCTCTCAAGTCCCTGTTCGTGGTGCCACTTGTTGGGGATTTTCTCCTGGGACTTGGAAGCGACGAACCTGAAAGAAGGACACTTGGACAGTCTCTTGCAAGGACTGACAAGTTTATTTCTGCAGTCAAGCTTTTTTATAGAAGCAGGAACAAAGAGCTTAAAGTATACGGTCAGCAGAGCACATACGGAGTTAACACATAATCAGTAAAAACATTTCAAGGCCAGCGCGCTCTAAATGACTCATGGGCTTATCCCACAACCCGCTTTCACAAGTAACATCCCTATTAACTCTTGGCGCCGAGCATAACCAAAGGCAGGAGATGTTTTTCTGTCCACAGTGCAAAGCCGGGTATTTCTGGCCCTTCGCCATTTTCCCAAGGACTTTCTCCTTTTACGGCTATTTTGCACTACGCTTCCCAACAGAGTGCAGTACTTTCACAGCATCATCTTTCAGGATTTGAAATAGCTCAACTGGAATTCCATCACCTCCACTAGCTTTGTTTGCAGTGATGCTTTCTAAGGCCCACTTGACTTCACATTCCAGGATATCTGGCTCTAGGTGAGTGATCACACCATCATGACAAAGCCCTTTAGCCAGTTAAAATATACCTCAGTAAAGAAGGAAGTCACCCTGAGAGTTAATATGTACTTGTTTTTCCAATGCAGAAGCTTCTCTATTTATAGACTTTCATCTTGTTAACAAAACTCCGCCTGTGACCAATCAAGACGGGGGTTGTGTGTATCTCGTCCTTGGTGCCGCTCACTCAGCTTGGCCCTGCCTGCTGTGTTTGTATGAGGGCTTTTTGGGTGCTCTGCAAATATGAATAACCTTATTATACTTGATAAGGGCAAAGTTTACATTTAGGATACACTTTAAAGCTGATATAACTTTAAAAAGTTGCAAGTGGTGAACTGCTGATCTAGAGAAGCAAGAGGCAACGAGGCCTCCTCCTGGGGACAGAGACACTGATGGCTGCCCACCCGAGAAGCTCATTCCGCCCACGACTACTCCACTGTTGGCCAGGACCATCTTGGCGTCCTCCGTCCAGCCCGTCAGCACCAGCCTGCTATCCAGTGGGCTGGAACCACCACAGGCCCTACAGCCAGTCACCCTTGGACAAGCCCCGACCACTGGCATGTCAGCTGCCACTGCACAGGCAGGGCCGGCAGCTCCTGGGCCAGGGAGCAGCCCTGCCTATGCGCATGCCCAGAAGCCAGCCCCGCCCCAACAGAAGGGCCCCTGAGACCCATACAGGGGGCACCCCAGAGCAGGGAGTTCTGGTGAGCGAAGGGGCATGCTGCTGGGCCCACAGGGAAGCTTCGACATGCCACTCCTCCAAGACTGGGAAAATAACCAGCAACACCCTGATGCCACACCAAACAATCAGGCAGCTGATCTGATAAGCCATCTGCATGCCTATGTTCACTGCAGCATTATTTCCATTTGCCATGATAAGTAAACAACCTAAGTGCCCACTGATACATGAATGGATAAAGATGGGAATATATACACATATATAGAAAGGAATATCAGCCATAAAAGAAGAATGAAATGTTGCTATTTGCAACAATATAACTGGACCTAGAGGATGGTGTGATCACTCACCTAGAGCCAGACTGGAATGCGACGTCAAGTGGGCCTTAGGAAGCATCACTGCGAACAAAGCTAGTGGAGGTGATGGAATTCCAGTTGAGCTATTCCAAATCCTGAAAGATGATGCTGTGAAAGTGCTGCACTCAATATACCAGCAAATTTGGAAAACTCAGCAGTGGCCACAGGACTGGAAAAGGTCAGTTTTCATTCCAATCCCAAAGAAAGACAATGCCAAAGAATGTTCAAACTACTGCACAATTGCACTCATCTCACACACTAGTAAAGTAATGCTCAAAATTCTCCAAGCCAGGCTTCAACAGTATGTGAACCGTGAACTTCCAGATGTTCAAGTTGCATTTAGAAAAGGCAGAGGAACCAGAGATCAAATTGTCAACATCCATTGGATCATCAAAAAAGCAAGAGAGTTCCAGAAAAACATTTTCTTCTGCTTTATTGACTACACCAAAGCCTAGTCAAAGCTACGGTTTTTCCAGTAGTCATGTATGGATGTGAGAGTTGGACTATAAAGAAAGCTGAGCGCCGAAGAATTGATGCTTTGGAACTGTGATGTTGGAGAAGATTCTTTAAAGTCCCTTGGGCAGCAAGGAGATCCAACCAGTCCATCCTAAAGGAAATCACTCCTGAATATTCTTTGGAAGGACTGATGCTGAAGCTGAAACTCCAATACTTTGAACTGACTCATTTGAAAAGACCCTGATGCTGGGAAAGATTGAAGGTGGGAGGAGAAGGGGGCGACAAAGGATGAGATGGTTGGATGACATCACCAACTCGATGGACGTGATTTTGAGTAAGCTCTGGGAGTTGGTGATGAACAGGGAGGCATGGTGTGCTGCAGTCCATAGGGTCACAAAGAGCTGGACACAACTGAGTGCCTGAACTGAACTGAGAGGATGTTACACTAAGCGCAATAAACAGTACCAAGGACACGGCTGTGTGATACACGGAAGAGGCTGGGCACGTATGAGGACCTCCAGGGAAAGCCTAGAGAAAGCCACATGGCTGAAGCCCTTGCTGGGCAGAGAGAAAGTCGTCCAGGGCAGGAGGGAGGTGGGAAGAACAGACACATACCTCTGAAGCTGAGGAAGCCCTGGGGCGAGGATGATAATATAACTTATCATCCAAAAGAGGCCACTTTTGACAGTGAAGGGGGTGCTATGAGTCATCACATTATGATGAGTATAAAGTGGGCAAACCAAGGTATGTGGTTGCCCTTGCCGATTTTTTTTCCGCAGAGCAGAAAGGGAATCATCAAAATTATGACCTACCATGGCAAATTTTCTAGAGCAAACTGTGGATTTGTTTGGAAAAATTAACAGATACTCAACAGTAAGCATGTAACTCAGTGAGGAATAAAATACATTGGATTTTTAAGTTTCAAAGAACCAACACATACTGCAATTTGGTAGAAAGCGTGTGGGGACTACAAGCTTTGGAAAAGATTCATGGACAGCCTCTGGAACCTGACCTCTGTGAGATGAGGTGGGGACTGGTTAGGGCAGTGAGCTCGAGTGAGTCCTGTCCTCTCACTGCCCTAACGAGCTGCTCAAACACAGACGACAGCGTTTTCTGTTTGTTTACACAATTACACGTGAGGATGACTGCTAGTGAGAGGTTGGAGAAACTGGTTCTCTCACGTAAGGCTCTTGACTCGTACACTGCTACAGTCCTTCTGGAAGCTGTGACTGACGAAGCCTCATCTCTGGAGGGCGAGCCCCAAGCCCCAAACCCAAACAGAGGCCAGGAGGTGAAGCCCGCTGAGGATCTGGGTCATCGTCCTACCTCGTCTGCCCACACGGCTGTCCCCTCAGCTGGGCACTGCCTCCTCCCCACGTGGCAGGAAGGGGACAGGCACACGGGGATGACGGAACCGGCCTGAGGTCTCCCAGGAAGCCAGTGAACACCCTCCACACACACGACTCTTCACTGAAGCATGATTTACAACACTGAAATCCTGGCAGCAACCAAATGTCCCTCAACAGGGGAACAGCGCACTCACACCGACCACAGACCACCCACACCGACCACAGACTGGGGCGCGCCCACTAAGAGTTACAGGAACCACACACTGAGATGGAAAATGACCATGGAATAATGTGCAGCTGAGAAGCCAGGACACAAAAGTACCAGAAGGAAACAGCTTTGGGAAAAAAAAAAAGACAAAGGACTACTTTTAAACGGTTCGGTTCAGTTCAGTTCAGTCGCTCAGTTGTGTCCGACTCTTTGCAACCCCATGAATCGCAGCACCCCAGGCCTCCCTGTCCATCACCAACTCCCGGAGTTCACTCAGACTCACGTCCATCGAGTCAGTGATGCCATCCAGCCATCTCATCCTCTGTCGTCCCCTTTTCCTCCTGCCCCCAATCCCTCCCAGCATCAGTCTTTTCCAATGAGTCAACTCTTCGCATGAGGTGGCCGTTTGCTCTAATAAGAGACACATTAACTGTGGGCTCTTTAAAGGCATGTGCTCTGCATCTGCTGTCTCATTTAAGGCTGCCAAGCCTCACAAGGAAGGTGCTGATTATCCTCAATCTCACGGATGAGGACAAGGAGCAACAACCTGCCCAAGGCCCGGCCACCTCTCAGGATCAGGGCAGTGACATTTCAGGTGCTAACTTCACTTCACTCTGTAATTCTCCCCTGTAATTCCCCCCTTTTCCTCACTTCTGTAATGCTGCCTCACTACCTCTGGCCTTCTGAAGTTAGTTCACGGATGCACACACGTGCTGTCCCAGCAAATGCGAATGGAGAGGCAGCTGGGTTGACTTTGAATTGTGTATATACCCTCATGCTTTCATTCAGAGCCTATAAATGTTTTCTACTTCTCCCTGAAGGGATGAAATGTCATCAAACCCTGAGTCTCACACAGCTGGCTCAGAACTGAAGGATCAGTGCCCCACTGTCGAGATCTAAGTATTTATGCCACCTCCTCACCTCCTGTACATTTAACAAACAAAAGCTCTTACATTTTAGACAATAATTTTCTGAGAGAGGGAGTATATTTCACCAAAATGTAAAGGCAAATGATCCAAACCCTCCCCAAACAACAACTGCTGGCCACAATGAAAGGAGCTGGGAAACATTAAGGACTGTCTGCAAACAGGGACCAAAGCATATTCGTCCCTGTGACCCCGGCTCCTCGCCCACTGCCTGGCACATGAAGGCAGATCCATAAATGTCTGCTGAATTGGATTTCTCTAACTGCTGTGCAGCAGAACCAGCTCAGCCACGGGGAACAGCAAGCAAATGGGCTTATCACCCGCTGCTTCAAAAAAAAATGAATAAAATTTTGGGCACTGCATGAACCAGCATTTAATCCTAAGAATCAATTTTTCTTACCTCTGGAGATAGGCTCACAACAAAACACAGAGATTGAGAAAAACTGACTGCTGACTTGTATTTTATGGGAGTTTAACTCTTAACTGCCCAAGCCAGAGAACAGCCTGTCTAATGCAATGGCTAGACAAAAGGGTAATCTCTCCTTGACGTGAAGTAAGACAAATTCAGAGGCTTGTAGTCCCTTTGGAGCTGGCCTGCTCTCTGATTCCAGCTCGTCCCCAGCAGTCAGGGACCTTATTAGGAACATAAGGGTGTGAGCGGAAAGGCCCGGCTCTCAGGTCTGGCCGTATCCCTGGGTGGCTGGGGGTGAGTCACTTAACCTTTCTCAATCAGCTTCCTTCTCTGCAACAGTCACACTAACCTCACAAGACTGCCTGTAGGTTTCAGTGATTAAGGTATCAGAGGATGCTCTGTCCACAGTGAGCAGACATTACTGCTGTCATGATGTGTATATGGGAGGGGCAGGGCGGAGGGTGCAGGAAGCCCTGGGTTTCTACGACACTGGCAGGCTAACTTTCCCTCTTAGACGAACTGCCATACTCCTGTCATCTCGGTTCAGTAAATATCTGGGTGGCTTCTAAGTGCCCGGAGCTGTGTTGGACTCAGGGCATACAAAGATACAGACTCTGCCTCAAGCAGCAGGTGACATGAAAATAGCATTTCGGAGCAGATTAGTGCCCAGGACTCCTGATGTGGAAGTGGTCAGGAATAGGAGCTCAAACTGGAATCTGATATATGTATGCAATGTAATATTCATTTTAGACTGTTTTTTTAAAAAATATAATTCACACACCACATAATTCTTATGTAATGCACATAACTGTTTTTTTTAGCATATTTACAGGGTTAAGCAACCATCTAACTTAAGACCATTTCAGCCTCCCTAAAAGAAACCCTCTACGTCAGCAGTCACTCGCCCTCCCTGCTTCCGCCCTCAGCCTGGCACAGAGACTAATCTACTTTCTTCCTCTACAGATTTTCCTGTTCTGGACTCTTTGTATGAGTGAAAAGTGAAGTCGCTCAGTCGTGTCCGACTCTGCGATCCCATGGACTGTAGCCTACCAGGCTCCTCCAACCATGGGATTCTCCAGGCAAGAATACTGGAGTGGGTTGCCATTTCATTCTCCAGGGAATCTTCTCGACCCAGGGATTGAACCCGGGTCTCCCACCTTGCAGGCAGACGCTTTAACTTCTGAGCTACCAGTGGAACTGCACAATACAGGGTATCTTATGATCAGAATGTTTTCAAGTTCATCATGTTGGAGCACCTATCAGTACTTATTCCTGTTTGTGGCTAAGTAATATTCCACTGGGTGAATGTACCACATTTATATATCCATCTCTCAGCAGGCATTTGGGTTGTTTTTACTTTTGGGCCTTTTTCTTTTTTTAATCACTAACACTGCTATGAACAGTTGTGTATGAGTTTTTGGTGGATATATATTTTCATTTCTCTTGGGTAGATACCCAGGAGTAGAATTGTTGGGTCAAATAGTTGCTTTAATATTTTGAGGAACTGCCAAACTGATTTTTCCAAAGTGGCTGTATTATTCACATTCCTTCAGCAATGTATGCAGGCCCGTTTCTCCACAGCTTCATCAACACCTGTTCTCATCTGTATTTTGATTATAGGCTTTGAGAGGGAATTGGGGTCTCATGACAAATGGTGCTGAGTACCTTTTCATGTACTTATTTGCTATTTGTACACTTTCTTTGAAAAAAAGTCTATGCAAATCCTTTGCCCATTTCTATATTGGGCTATTTGTCTTTTTACAGTGTTCTAAGAATTCTTTATATATTCCAGATACTAGTTACTTATCAGATATATGATTTGCAAGTATTTCTTTCCATTTCATTGTCTGCCTTTTCACTTTCTTGACAATTTTTTTTTTGCAGCACAGAAGTTTAATTTTTATATTGATCTATTTCTTCTTTTGTTGCTTTTGGTATATATTTAAGAAAACACTGCATAACTCAAGCTGACGCTTCTAAAAGTCTTACGGTTTCAGCTCTTACGTCCATGATCTGTGTGTGTGTGTGCTTAGTTGCTCAGTCATGTCTGACTCTTCGTGACCCCATGGACTGTAGCCTGCACCAGGCTCCTCTGCCCATGGAATTTTCCAGGCAAGAGTACTGGAGTGCGGTGCCATCTCCTGCTCCAGGGGGCCTTCCCAACCCAGGATTGAACCCGTGTCTCTTGGATCTCCTGCACTGGAAGGTGTATTCTTTACCACATCCATGATCTATTTTGAGTTAATTTTGTATAGGGTGTGTAAGGGGTCCAATTTCATTCTTTTGCATGTGGAAAAAACAATTATTTCAACAAAGATGACTAAGGCAGTATTTCTAGGTGGCAGCCTAACACACCATTCAAAATACATCGTCTAAAATATCTCCATCACTGCACTACCTCACACATGGAGGAGAATGAGGTCAGAACAAATAGTTGATGCATTGGAGCTATACATTTGAATCATATATAAATTTTTCTCTTGCACGCTTTAGAGAACACAAATAGGTGTAGGAAGCATCAGGTTTACGATACTGACTCAGGAAGGAACCAGCACCACAACCATCCACCCACCCACCATCCCCTAAGTATTTACCGAGCACCTAGTATCTGTCAGGTGCCACTATAATCACTGAAGGAGAGTGAACGACGCAAGAAAATACGTCTGCCTTCTGCATCCTAGCGGTGGAACAAAGACCAGAGACAAGAAACCCAACAAATAAACAGTACCTCAGAAGGTGGAAAGTGCAAAGAAGGAAACACAAGCAGAGGAAGATGGCCAGGAACAGGGAGGAGCCCCAAGGGGCCCTACAGTCCCTACCATAGTCCCCGGTGTGAGCCAGGAAGGGCATGTGCCACACAGGCGCTCTGCAGGACAGGGAAGGGGAGGAGCGAGGATCCTGGAGCAGAGCGCCTGTGTTCATCCGCACGCTGGACTAGAAGCTGCAGGGCCCAGCACGAGCTCCCTCCTGCCCTGGCTTCGGGATCTTCAGACACAGTACAACACGGGGCAGCAGTACAGCGGGTTCATAAGTTTCCAGGATTAAGTGAGTTAGTACATGTAAAGCACTTAGAACACTACCAGACACACAGTAAGTAGCCCGGAGACGTTAGACACGGTTGGTGACTGAAACCCTTTCAGGAGCGCGGCATGCTCAGAAACCAGCTAGTGACCGAGTAAAGAAGCGTTCCGAGCGAGGCTTCAGCAAGCGCTCAGGCTTGCCAAGCCTGCGGAAATCTGTTTCCAAATGACTGCGAGAGTCACTCCCAACACCCACGTCACCCAGGGACACTGCTGGCGAGGGCAGAGGTGTGACTGTCATGGAAGAAATAGCAGGAGCTCTCGCCTCAGAGGAAAAGTCTCTCTACTGGCTTCCGCCAGGATCCAGAAATGGGGATGTTCACTCACACTGTAGAGGGCTGGCACTCATTCCTAATTTTTTTTTCTCTAAGAACCACTCAGCTGGCACTTCCTCACTGCTTTGTCTTGTTCCTAGAAGTAGCTGAGCCTGCATTCAGACAATCTGGCATCAAAAAGAACCCATTCTCTCTCTCGCACATGTCAGCGGTTGAAGGGGTTTTTCGTTCCTCAAGGACTGTGAAGGGCCAAGTGCCTCTACCTGACTTAAGTCCTCTGCTAGCTCTGACACGCATCATCTGCCAACATGTACCAGTTTAGTGGTTAGTATATCAGACAACATAATCCCAGTTTGGCGAACATGTCCAAGGAAGCTAGTGTCCCCCTTTGCTCTCTTCCCTACCAAACAGATTTGGCCGAAGTGAACCATAGTCATGTCATTAGTAAAACAATGGTAGATGAAGGCAGCCTGAGTGTCCACCAGTCACTGAAGCGCTGGGCGGATCAGGGTGTCTCAGCCTGGGGAAAGTCTCTGCAGCCAGCGATGATACACAGTAACAGTGATGAACAATGACAGGAGTCATTTTCTGAGCGCCAACCAGCAGTGAGCTGTGATGCTGGGGTTTTATACATATTATCTCATGGAAAATCTTCTTATGAAATAGTTATTTCCCCTTTACAAAGGAGAAAACGGGCTCAGAAAGGTTCCAGCACCTCCACGAGGCTGGTGTTCAAGCTCAGGTCTGACCGCAGTCTTGCCTTTCTGTCTACAGGAAGTGGCTGTGTGGTGTGTGTGTTAGTCGCTCAGTTGTGTCTGACCCTTTGTGACCCCAAGGACTGTAGCCTGACAGGCTCCCCTGTCCATGGAATTCTCCAGGCAAGAATACTGAAGTAGATTGCCATTTCCTTCTTCAGGAGATCTTCCCAACCCAGGGATGGAACTTGGGTCTCCCACATTGCAGGAAGATTCTTTACCGTCTGAGCCACCAGGGAAGCCCTTTGTTAATACAAGCAAACATGGATCTAGAATAATGCAGGATAACATTTACTGAGCATTTACAATGTGCCAGGCACATACGATTTAATCATACATGTATGATTTAATTTCATCCATATAAAAAATCTTCTTTAGAGAGAAATAAACTGAATCACAAGGAGATAAGAAACTTGCCCAAAGACAGAAAGTTAATTAAGGTTAAAGCTAAAAGATGAACCCAGGAGTCTGACTGTAGAGCCCCAGCTTATAAACTCTGTACTAATGCTGCCTTCCATGAAGTAATATAATGATTAAAAAAAGCAAAGTACTAAACAGAATGGGATTCCTGGGTGGCTGAGTGGTAAAGAATCCACCTGCCAATGCAGGAGATGTGGGTTTGATCCCTGGGTCGAGAAGATCCCCTGGAGAAGCAAATGGAACCCACTCCAGTATTCTTGCCTGGGAAATCCCATGGATAGAGGAGCCTGGTGGGCTACAGTCCATGGGATCACAGAAGAGCTGGACACAACTTAGCAACTAAATGGAACACCCAGCTGAGCAGCTATTTCCACGTAAGGCTGTCGTGGTCCTGAGGCCCTGCCTGAGCGCTCATTGCCATGCAGACTGGCTGCGCTCTGTCCATCCACCCACACGCAGAGGGGCCTGCCACACGCCACGGGGCGGGGGGTTTCTGGAGGCGACCCAACAACGGCTGGGTCGCAACCGTCCTCCCTGCAGGCCCCTCGCTGCCTGGTCAGCTCTCCCGGAGCTCTCCTCACGGGTGCTCAGATGCCGGTGCTCAGGTCCCCCTAGGGAGAGGCCATCTCTGGTTGCACCAAAGTGACGCCCGTCCCCTCCCCTGTTCTGTGCTGCCACATGTCTGCCGTCGGGCTTTTCAACTGCAGAGAAAGCGCCACGAGGGCCGGGGCCGTGCCTGCCTTATCCCCAGAGCTTAGAAGGGCGTCCAGCAGAGGAAACTCTCGTGATTATGTGCTGAGGGAAAAAACGTTCTCATTCTCAGTCTTTCTCCCTCCTGCACGCTGCTGGCAAAATTATCTTTCCACAATCACAAATCCTGGCCCAGTGTGCAATGCCGGAAAACTTCTGTGGCTCTCAGCTGCATACTGGTTGTCAAATTCCCATCTCTTCACTTTGTATTCCATGCCCTGCCCAATCTGGGTCTAACCTCTTCTCCGAAACACCAGAGAGGCAGTGACTTTCAATGGTTAAGAATGAGGGCTAACATGGAACTCTGCTCAATGTTATGGGACAGCCTGGATGGTGGGGAGTTTGGCGGAGGGTGGAAACATGTATATGTATGACTGAGCCCCTTTGCTGTTCACCTGAAACTATCATAACATTGTTAATCATCTATAAGGTAAGGTAAGTTACTCCAGTTGTGTCCGACTCTATGCGACCCCAGAGATGGCAGCCCACCAGGCTCCCCTGTCCCTGGGATTCTCCAGGCAAGAACACTGGAGTGGGTTGCCATTTCTTTCTCCAATGCATGAGAGTGAAAAGTGAAAGTGCAGTCACTCAACCGTGTCTTACCCTAGCGACCCCATGGACTGTAGCCTTCCAGGCTCCTCCGTGCATGGAATTTTCCAGGCAAGAATACTGGAGTGGGTGCCACTATACCTCAATACAAAATAAAAAGCTAAAAAAAAAAAAAAAGGGTGTGGGCTAAGATTCCAGCTCTACCACCTACTAATCTACCAGACAACTCACCTGAGACAGACCTGGGCCTTGGTTTTCTCATCTGTTAAATGGGGCAATAATATAGCACCCTATCAAAGGGTTGTGTGTGAGGATGAAATGAGTTATTAGATCAAAAGTACCGAGAGTCATTCCTGACATAGGACAAAGAATGTGACTTTCTCCTGCCACCAGCGTGGACCTCCGTCACATCCATCCGCTCCTTCATCCCTGAATGGGACATGCACTTACACACCCCTGCCTTTTCCAGCTGGGCTGTTTTGAAGTCTGCCACTGACTCACTATGACCACATATGTTGATTAATGTGAAGCTCCTTAGAGCAGACATTGCATCCTTAATTCTTTATAAGGTATGGGACGCTGATTCACTTGATAAATGTTAAACCAGGGATCATTACCTAAAACTAGTCATTAGTTTGTACTTTCACAAGAACGTGAAGGGTGGCCCTTTAAAAGTTCATTTGGTTTCCTTTTCTGTTTACTTAAATGCTGACTTCTAAGAATAACTGGAGGATTAGAGGGCTTTCTCCTCCCCAATTCTGCAGGCTCCCATCTTCTACCCACTCCTTTCTCACCATCATTTATAATGATAATGCCATAAATACTGACCTGGGGCAGTTAAAGTGATCCTCAAATACTACACAGAATGCAGGGATTATTATTATTATTACTGCTAGTAATACTGACAGATCTTGCCTCTGCCAGCAATTACTGGCAAGAAGTTCTCCAATGACACAGAGACAACTGTTTTCTCCATGTCCCCCAGACTCCACCAGGGAGAAACGGAACTTCGCAGGTTAGGGACAATATATCACCTCTTTCAACTAGAAATAAGTGGAAAATAAATGTCCAAGTTATAAATAAAAATGAGATTGGTGGGTAATTTGAAGTCTGGAATAGTCTGAGGGCTTGAGAGTTTTGGGTGGTTTCCCGAAGGGATTAGAATCTGATCAATTCAAGGATACTGGGTTCTCAGAAGCCCATGAAAGGCGGGAAGAAAAGCTGGTTTTCAACACATCACCTGAGGTAAGTCTCAAATCTACAGAAGACACCTGCCTGCAGGGCCTAGATCCTTCCCCAACCGCACCATCCCAGTCTAGTTCCATCATATCACAAGCTAGTTAACCATTAATGACACTGTGTCCTGGTGTACCAACAACCGTCATATATTATGCTGTTTCAATAGGGAAATATATTCCCAATCTAAACAATTTATTTACAGAATACTTTTTGGAAAAGGTCTCACTCACAAGGTAGGGACCACACCGAGTGGGAATCAGTCCCCTTTGGGGAGGATTTGAGGATTTGAGGAACTGAAGCGACTTAGCAGCAGCAGCGGCAGCAAACCAGTCAATCCTAAAGGAAATCAGTCCTGAATATTCATTGAAAGGACTGATGCTGAAGCGGAAACCTCAATACTTTGACCACCTTATGCAAAGAACTGACTCACTAGAAAAGACCCTGATGCTGGGAAAGATTGAAGGTGGGAGGAGAAGGGGACGACAGAGGATGAGATGTTTGGATGGCATCACCGACTCGATGGACATGAGTTTGAGTAAGCTCCAGGAGTTGGTGATGGACCGGGGGGCCTGGTGTGCTGCGGCCCATGGGGTCGCAAAGAATCGGACATGACTGAGTGACTGAACTGAACTGAACCGGGGAGGATTTGCAAAGCATCGTGTCCTAAGTGTTGCGGGAAAAAGAAGTCAACCTCTTTGAAATGAGTAATGTGGGCTACTTGGCCAAAGTCTCAGACCCAAGGCTGTTAAGCATTGACAAATAGAAAGAAAAGGAGGAGGCGAGATGAGAAATGGGAGCGACCAGAGGCGGAGGGGCTGGGGTCAGACACAGCAGGGTGTGAGACCTGGCTCTGGGGAGCAATGCACTCGTCGGTCTGCTCTTCCCCAACAGCCCCGGGCAGGCTCGTAGACACCGTCCCCTGCCTCGGAGGGCCTTCCTGAACCACCCACTGAGAAACAGCCTCACCCTCAACCTGCAGTATTTTCTTCTCACGGCACTCACCGCTGTCTGAAACTGCCTACTGCTTCTTTGCCATCAGTCTCTCCCTAAAAGAACATGACCTCCACGAGGAGTTTCATCGCATCTCGCTTGCGAGCACGCACCCGGCCTAGTGCAGTGTGTGGCACAGGAGACACAGGACACACACGTCTGCTGAGTGGAGGTGGCACCATGAGGATCCATGGTGGAGTAAAGGGTAAGTGCTCAGCCACCCACCTACGCATCTACCCACCTACCCACTTACTGACCCACTGATTATGGAACAGCATCGCTATACAGCAGCTCTTAATGAGTATTCTAGAAGAAGTGGAACAGAGGATGATTCTGCTACGAACCAGCAAGTGTTTACTGAACAACAGGAGAAACCAGGAGTGTATGACATGGTCCTTTCAGGAGGCAGAACAAAAGTCAGCTCAAGATTGAAAGCAGCTTGAATGCTTACTTAAAGTCTGTAAATAAATGTCTTCAGTCAATGTTTGGAGTTTATAGAGAAATCCTAGAGTCATGCAATTAAAAGAGACTTGCTCCTTGGAAGGAAACCTATGACGAACCTAGACAGTGTAAAAAGCAGAGAAATCACTTTGCTGACAAAGGTCCGTCTAGTCAAGGCCATGGTTTTTCCAGTGGTGATGTATGGATGTGAGAGTTGGACTGTAAAGAAAGCTGAGTGCCAAAGAATTGATGTTTTTGAACTGTGGTGTTGGAGAAGACTCTTGAGAGACCCTTGGACTGCAAGGAGATCCAACCAGTCCATCCTAAAGGAAATCAACCCTGAATATTCACTGGAAGAACTGATGCTGAAGATGAAGCTCCAATACTTTGAGCAGCTGATGCAAAGAGCCAACTCACTGGAATAGACCCTGATGCTGGGAAAGATTGAGGGCAGGAGGAGAAGGGGATGACAGAGAATGAGATGGTTGGATGGCATCACCGACTCAATGGACATGAGTTTGAGCAAGCTCTGGGAGATGGTGAAGGACAGAGGAGCCTGGCGTGCTGCAGTCCATGGGGTCACAAAGAGTCAGATACAACTGAGCGACTGAACAACAGCAGCAACCTGGAGTCCACCTAACACTAAGCTGATGCTGATGACGTGGTCAGAGCAGAGGACGGCTCTGCATCTTCTCCCACAAAGTCGACCAAAGGTTCAGGTCCACCTTTCCTCACAGGAGAGCGGGGTTGGGGGAGGCACCCAGACAGAGGGCCCCTCCCCACACATTCCTCCTGGATGCAGCCCCACCATACTGGCACGGAGGCTGCCGTGAGATGCTGGAAGCAACCGAGACCAAGACTATTTCACCTGCCTTCTCACCCGTGTTGCATGACAGTCACAGCACATACATTTTGGGAACAAGACTGAAGAGCAAGACCTTTCGCATCTCTGTGAGCACGGAGTCTCCATGAAATCTTATCTGTACAGGGATTCAGAGAATTAGTCAGCTGCCTCTGCAGTATTTTGAGCATAGACTTCTTCAATTCATACTTAAAAGTGGGTAAAGAGAATATTTAAGATAGTGGTTTTCAAACTACCACTTAAGAGGCAAACTACTTTTCTGAAAATGGAGTTATACACAAATCCTTAACATGTTAAGGATCGCTGGGGGGCTCCTGGGGCCAAGGCTACAGTGAGGGGCCAGGCTCTGTCCTCTCGGCCTCCCCCTCCCCCTCCCCCTGATAACTTTGAGGAGCACAGCTGGCTTAAGGGGAAAGGAAGTTAATATTCAGATAAATAAATAGATGAATGGAGAATGAGGGAGCAAGGTTGCCTTAATATGAGGAAAGGTGGAGTGGCCAAGTCACCACTTTGCACCCATCATAGTAAAGACTGCTTCCAGCAAGAACCATCAGTGGAAATTCACCCTCGGAGGGAAAGTTTCGTAAGAAATAGGATACTGGCCTGACCTTCAAATGTCTCCCCAGTTTGCTTAGACGGGAGAAAACACTGCTTATCAGGGCACCAACATCACTGGTCTGCAGACTGCAAATATGTGAGTGTCATATGAGACAAGGAAAGGCTAAGGAAACATTACAAATTAAAAGATAAAAGAGATGGCATCTAAATACATTATGCGATCCCTGACAGGATCATGTACTTGAGGGTAAAACATTAGAAAAGACATTACGGGGACAACCGACAACATTAGAAATGAAACTTATCAGTTTGATAGAAGTGATGCATCGTTGCTATTTGGTGCCGGCACTGTGGTTCTGCGAGAGGATGCCCTGTTCTTAGGAAACACACACTGAAATAATGGGCCTAAAGGGGATGTGACACATGTGCCCGACTCCCCAACAGTTCAGAAGAACATGCATCATGCAGTGTATTACATGCAGAGAGGGAGCAGTGGTTCTCAAAGTGGGGTCCCTGGAGGAGCATCAGCATCACCAGGAACGGGAGAGAAATACAGACTTTGGGGACCCCGCCCCAGACCTCCCAAATCGGCTGTCTTGTCTGTTCTGACAGGCCCTCCAGGGGTTTCTGCTGTCAACTTCTGAACATCACTGATACAGAAAGAATGATAAAACAAGTGTTGTGAGTCGTTTCTGGGGAAAGGGTATAGCTTTCTGGATGATTACTGAAACTTACCTGTACTCTGAAAGTGTTTCAAAATAAAAATTAACAATAACAACAACAGAAGGGTTAGCCTATGTAGAGATGTGAAAAGGAAGAGACCCTGGGGGCAAGGAGGCAGATGGCAGGGTTCCTGCAGAGACCTTCACAGAGGTGCTGGGACCAGAACCTCTGTTGCCAGAGAGGGACGGGGGTGTCGGGCCTGCTCGATCTTCCAACAGCAAATCTCCTTCTGGCAGGAAGTGCAGCATGAAACCTACTAACCTGAGTAGGAGAGCCCGGCGATCTCTGTAAACAGGTCTTCTTCAGAAAAGCTTTCAGGGAGCATGAGGAAAGCCGCGGTCACAGTGCTCTTCAGGTTTTGATCCAGGGCCAAGCGGAGGGCCACATCCTCATTCATCGCCACGATCTTCACCTGGAAAAGCAGGACGTTCAGAAGACTTCCTGAAGTGGGGCACTGCCCAACCTGGGTGTTACTACACGCGCTGGAGCTGTCCAAAACCCTCAGCCCTGAAGATACTGCAGTGTTAGGCCCGTTGACATGAAATAGTTACTAATCTAATTCTGGAGTCTCCTGTTTTAAGCCCAAATCAGAGAACTCATGACATAGGAAAGAAAACAAAATAAATATTTTTCTAAATGAGGAAACCACATGAGTTTTGAAAAAGTACAAAATGGAATAAATGACCTTTGAGAAATTGAGAATTTTTTTTTTTTAATCTCTTTGTTCTTCACTTCATTTTATGGTGGACAAAGGCATTTTACTCCTTTATTTAGAACTCATCCCTGTTCTTATCTAACCTGAGCAGGCCATGCTCTATTTTGAACTGATTTGAACCTGAGTAAGGAAAAAGGAAAGAAAACTAGCTAGAAGAAACCGCTGTCTGTGTTCCCCTCCCATCGAGATAGGAACGGCTCCAGTGTGTCTGACTGGTTGTGAAGACGGCACCGTAGCCACCAGCACGTGCTCGCGCCCTGTCTCCGTCTCTCACTACCTCTGTGACGGGGTTAATACCTGAGCCAGGCTCACGAGCTTGCTGGGAAGATTCAGTGAGAGCCCGCCGCTGAACCGCAGCTGAAGGGAGCTTCCCTGGGTGTCTGCTGGTGCACAGCGCACGTGCCTCTCTGAGCCGGGGCGTCTCACCTTTATGAGATCAGAGTCTCCTGCAGGGCCTGTTCAAACACCCAGTATTAGGCCCATCCCCAGAGACTCTGACTCGGCAGGCCGGGGTACATTTCTGCCAGGTTCCCAGGTGACGCTGATGCTGCTCCAGGGCCCGCGTGTGAGCAGCACTGCTCTAAGGCACGAGCGTAGAACCAGGACTGCCACGTTGCTCTCTGTAGCGACTGTGCCAGTGTGCACTCCCGACACGACTGTGGACCGTCATGCCGCTTCTGACTGACTTGCTAAGCAAGCAGTGGGCCTGGAAATCCCTCCTGAGGACACTCACGTATCTGAAACGCAGCTGCCGCGTCTGACCCTTTAGTGCTGTAAGCAAACTCTCCTCGTGTTCCAGAAAGTAGGGTTTAGACTGCCTTTCATTTATCAAACACAGCTCATTTCTGGCAAAATTCAGACAACATACAGAAGACACAAACAGTATGACACACTCCAAATTAAAAGTGTATTAGATGGCAAGGAAAGATGGGAATGATGTACATCCCAAAGTATAGTTTCTTCTGTTTTTTTTTTTAAATTAATTGTGAATAACAATATTAGAAGACTTAACTATTTTATAAATCATGCTTAAGAACCTGATTGAAGAAAGACTGAAGGTAGGAGGAGAAGGGGATGACAGAAGATGAGACGGTTGGATGGCATTACTGACTTGATGGATATGAGTTTGAGCAAGCTCCAGTAGTTGGTGAAGGACAGGGAAGTCTGGTGTGCTGCAGTCCACAGGGTCACAAGGAGTCAGACATGACTGAGCAACTGAACTGAATTGTAAAACCTGAATTCTACCTTTTACCTTTTGTCCTTACTTTTTTAATGGAATATTTATAACATACAAAGCTTCATATGGTACATAAGCTACTTAATTCCATATTGCCTCCTCCCTCATAATTATAAGGATTTAATGGCCCTGAATTAAGCCTTGGAGCACTTGGTTGAGTGTGGAATTACCACAAACATCTGCAGAAAGTCAAAGCAGGGAGCAGCCCAGGAGCATGGTCCGGAGAGGAGAACCATCCCTAACAACACTCACTCACTGGTTTTTAGAGTCAACCAGCAATGTCTAAGTTATTCCAGTTGAGGAGATCTTCGATCAAAACACTGGTGCTAATAACTCCATATTTGATAAGCTGGAAAAGAAAAGAAATGTGCATGAAAAAGAGCAAAATGACATATGGACCCTTGTGCAAGTGCAAAATATAAAGAACTAAATTTCTGACCAGGGCAGAAGCTTGATTTCCAAAGCCACTCAAAAAACCGCCTATCTTGTAAAAACACATCTCCATGAAATCTTTTGCAAAGGGTTAGTTTCCAAGACTGTCTGTCGCCTGAGGCATTCATGGTGCGATGACCACAGTTTTAACTCTGGCACTTGTGATGTCAGAGGCAGAATGGCTCTATAGGCTGTCTGGTCTTGGTCCTCAATGGACTGGAAATATCAATAAAAACAATGGTCCTGACAGACACATGGCACAGTTCACGCTCCTCATGTGAGAAATAAGAAACCTGATGCTCAGAGAGAATAAATGGTGTGCCCGAGGTGGCACCCGGTGCAGCAGAGCCAAACCAGGTCCCTGAATTTCAGTCTGGGCTTCCAGTGTTGTTTCATCACAGAGAATGAGAAATTTTTCTCAAAGTTTTCACTGACATCCTTTACATGGTGAATTTCTCTTTCACGGTTGACTATTTCAAACACCTCTGTAATTAGAAAGCAACATGCAAACATAAAACATCTTTATCAGCTCTGAACACATGGAACTATGGTCAAGCTCATTTCAGTAGTAATTTGCACAAAACCCTGAATGCAGTTGTTCCCAGTTACAAAATCCCATTTGCTTCAACAGATATCTTCAGACTCACTTCACTGAATTTCAGTATCCAAGCAGCCTTCGCAGGCTACAAATATCTAAAAAGTAGCTGAAGAATTTCAATTAAAAAGTACAGTCCCTTTGGCACACAGTTATGCCCAAACATTTGGTTACTGGAGCCTGTAATATGTTTGAAACTACTAATTAGAGGTCGGCTCAGCATAACATTAATACTGGACAAAGCATAGAGCTCCGAGCTCCATGACTAGCGTGGATGTGCGGGGCTGGGCTGAGTGACTGCCTTCCCTCCATTCCGGCCACCGCACCGCAGAGCCCTTTTTGCCGCAGGCGCCTAACAGCTGGGAGGCAGGACGGCAACCAGAAAAGTAAATGCGAGGCCCAAAGGCGATGCAGACATCACCATCAACCACAGCGCTCATCCCTGTCTCACTCAGAGAGGCCTGCAAAATCCTTCTCAAGTTGGTACTCTAGCCTCCTGCCTTTCAAAGTGTGGTCCACCGCCCGGCAGCATCAGTGTCACAGACCCAGTGAATCAGAATCTGTGTTCCAACAAGATCCTCGGGTGACTCTCTGCCCAGGAAGGGTGACGGCCCTGAGCCTCGGGAGCCTGGCGCAGCGCTGCAATAGCAGTCGCCCTCTGCCGGCGGACTCGAGGAGGCCCGACCTAGCTCCCACTGGTCCTCTCACACTGGGGTCATGCCGGGTTCCTGGACGTCCTCTTAGAGCCTGGACTCCTCCTCATCGGAATGACCACTGGGCAGGGTCCCCACAGTCAGACAGCCCTCCACCAGGATCTGGGGTGCTCATCTGCCCTCCAACACCCGTCATCAAATTCCGCCCAACCAATGGCACCAAGGGGTTCTTCCCACTGGGCATCACAGGCTTCCAACTACCTATGATCCCCTCTTCACTTCCAACTTCTCCCTGGGAGTGTGTGCCTCTCCCTATAAATAAGATTAATTTCCACGCTGATCTGCAATGGGTCTGCCCGTTCCTCCCACTGACCAAACCAGTGGTTCTCAAAGTATGTTCCAGATGGGCAGCATCAGCATCATTTGAAAGCCTGTTAGAAATGCAAATCCAGGGGGCAGGAGAAGGTGGGAAAAACTGAGAGAGAAGCACTGAAATATACACCACCATGTGTACAAGAGACAGCTAGTGGGGAGTTGCTATACAACACAGGGAGCTCACCTGACGCTCGGCAGCAGCTCAGAGGGGTGGGATGGGGTGGGCAGTATGTTCAAGATGGAGGGGACATACGTATACCTACGGCTAGTTCATGCTGATGTATGGCAGAAACCAACACAGTAGTGTAAAGCAATTATCCTCCAATTAAAAAGAAAGAAAGAAATGCAAACCCTTGCTGCTGAGAGAGTAAACCTTAAAAGTTCTCATCACCAGAAAACCGACTATGTATGGTGATGGGTGTTAACTAGACTTACCGTGGTCATCAACCCACAGTAAGATCAGTCATTACGCTTCACACCTACAACTAGCACAGCGTTACAGGACGATTACCTCTCAGTGAGTGAAAACTGCAAATCCTCAAACCCTATCCCAGACCTTCTGATTCAGGAACTCTGGGGGCGGGGCCCACCACCTGTGCGCCCGACAGCGCTTGGGTGCTGTTAAGGCACTAAAACTTGACACCAAGGAACATCTGCTGTTGCTGTTCGGTCACTAAGCCATGTCTCTCTGTGACCCTACGGACTGCAGCACATCAGGCTTCCCTGTCCTTTACTATCTCCTGAAATTTGACTCCAGAGTCAAACGCATGTCCATCGAGTCAGTGATGCGGTCTAAACATCTCATCCTCTGCCACCCCCTATCTTTCCCAGCCAAAAAACATTTGGCCAAAGGCAACAAATAAAACACAGTCACATTCATCACCTTCATCCGGCAAAAGTGTGAACAGTTCCTGACTGTAAGAACACACATATTTAGCTGGAACTCTAAGAATAAAGGTTAATAGCCACCGAAGTTAAGACAGAGGCCCAAAGTCACTCACCCTCCCATCACACATGATCACCGGCACCATGGTTATTCTGGACAGGAGTGATAATCCTTGGTCCCAATACTTTTTCTTTAGTTGCTCAGTTGTGTCCGACTCTTTGTGACCCTATGGACTATACAGTCCATGGAATTCTCCAGGCCAGAATACTGGCATGGGTAGCCTTTCCCTTGTCCAGGGGATCTTCTGAACCCAGGTCTCCCGCATTGCAGGCAGATTCTTTACCATCTGAACCACAAGGGAAGGCCAAGAATACTGGAGTGGGTAGCCTATCCCTGCTCCAGGGGATCTTCCCAACCCAGGAATCAAACTGGGGTCTCCTGCATTGCAGGCAGATTCTTTACCAGCCCAATACTTTAAGGAAAGAGTAATGGTTCCACTTTTTCCTCAGGTTCTTTGAATGCCATATGACAGGGTCTCGACACACGTGAACACGAAGTTCCACATGACATTCTGGGAGGTGAAGAAAAGAGGATTTTTAGTTTTAACTCCTAGAAAGACAGCGAGACAGAGTTGAAAGCTCTAAGACTCAACGTTGCTGTGATTAACAGCAGACTTGGGGTCAGAAACTTAAGCAAACCTCTGGAACCAGGTTCAGCTTCGTTTTCCTCAACTCATATAACAGTAACGCTGACTGAAGTAATGTTCCAGCCCTCTTTTAAATACTTTCTGTATTATACATACAGTAACTCTTTTTATTCTCAAAACAATCCTACAAGGTAGATACCATTATTATTCCATTTCTACAGGAAAGGAAACCATGGCACAGAGTAAGCTCCCTGACCAAGGACACACGGTTAATGAATGACAGACACAGTCTGGTTCCAAATTCTGGGCTAGACCACTTTGCTACACTGTCTTCCATCTAAATAGTTAAATGTGCTCCACTTTTCTTTCAGATCAGATAACACCATGTGGACAAGCTCTATAAAGCATTATGCAAACAGAAATAAGTTATTTTAACTTCACCCATTAGCCAACCTCTCCCTGATCATCTATGATGAGCTCTGATGGGTCTTGAGATAAAGAACTCAAAGTCAACTGGGGAGAAAAGACAGATTATTAACAAAACGACTTGCTAAGGGAATTTCACTCAGAATGGAGTCACAGAGGAAGGAGGAATTTTCCTATGAGATGACACTCTTCAATACTCTGGTAAGTCTGAGTCTTCAAGAATGCGCAACAGTTAAGCAGATTTGGTGAAGTGTTAGGCAAGGCCTGAGGAATGGGGTCAGGGGGAGTCCTGTTGGATGAAAACGCTCTTGTGGAGGAGACGAGAGCTGGACATGTTCTGGGTGCTGTGTCTAGGTCAGTAGGGCTGGATGGGATGCAGGTATAGAGTGGTGGGAGATGGACCAAAGAGGGAGACTGGCTGCCATGGTAAGAAATGCTCCTGCAGCAGAAAGGGAGGTCAGACAAACGACGTACCACCACACACAAGGCTGCCTGCCAGTAACCAGGGCACCGAGGCAGGGACTCATCTGGGACCGACTCAGGTGCTGGAATCTACTTGTGAACTTGCAGGGGACAAGGGTGAGGGAAAAGGAAAGACCTTTTCTTGGAGGGAATTCCAGGTCTGCTCAAAGGAAAATCTTCACAGGAAAAAGAAGAGGTGACTATGGAATCAAGATGCTCTGAGTTTCCTACAAACTAGTGGTGATAGTTAAGAATTTGAGTGGACATGTTTTAAATTTTTTTCATTTTAATATATGTTGGAAAAAAATAACCTATTATAATCTATAATTTCCTGTGTGCCCCAAATATATCATTTCCCATATGTTGTCAATTTAAAGAAAAGTTCAGTTCAGTTCAGTCGCTCAGTTGTGTCCGACTCTTTGTGATCCCATGAATCGCAGCACGCCCTGTCCATCACCAACTTCCGGAATTCACCCAAACTCATGTGCATCGAGTCGGTGATGCTATCCAGCCATCTCATCCTTTGTTGTCCCCTTTTCCTCCTGCCCCCAATCCCTCCCAGCATCAGAGTCTTTTCCAATGAGTCAACTCTTCACATGAGGTGGCCAAGGTACTGGAGTTTCAGCTTCAACATCAGTCCTTCCAAAGAACACCCAGAGTTGATCTCCTTTAGAATGGACTGGTTGGATCTCCTTGCAGTCCAAGGGACTCTCAAGAGTCTTCTTCAGCACCACAGTTCAAAAGCATCAATTCTTCAGTGCTCAGCTTTCTTCACAGTCCAACTCTCACATCCATACATGACTACTGGAAAAACCATAGCCTTGACTAGACGGACGTTTGTTGGCAAAGTAATATCTCTTCTTTTTAATATGCTTATCTAGGTTGGTTATAACTTTCCTTCCAAGGAGTAAGCGTCTTTTAATTTCATGGCTGCAATCACCATCTGCAGTGACTTTGGAGCCCCCCAAAATAAAGTCTGACACTGTTTCCACTGTTTCCCCATCTATTTCCCATGAAGTGATGGGACCAGATGCCATAATCTTAGTTTTGTGAATGTTGAGCTTTAAGCCAAGTTTTTCACTCTCCACTTTCACTTTCACCAAGAGGCTTTTGAGTTCCTCTTCACTTTCTGCCATAAGGGTGGTGTCATCTGCATATCTGAGGTGATTGATATTTCTCCTGGCAATCTTGATTCCAGCTTGTGCTTCTTTCAGCCCAGCGTTTCTCATGATGTACTCTGCATAGAAGTTAAATAAGCAGGGTGACAATACACAGCCTTGACGTACTCCTTTTCCTATTTGGAACCAGTCTGTTGTTCCATGTACTCCTTAAATTAGGGGGCTTCCCAGGTGGCTCAGTGGTAAAGAATCCGCCTGCTAATGCAGGAGACTCGGAAATGAGGGTTTAATCTCTAGGTCAGGAAGATCCCCTGGAGGAAGAAATGGCAACCCACTCCGGTATTCTTGCCTGGAGAATTCCATGAACAGAGGAGCCAGGTGGGCTACAGTCCATGGGGTTGAAAAGAGCTGGAAAACACTGAGCAACTGAGCACAATAAAATACAAAATAAGCACATTACTTAAATATTAGTATAGGTGGGAACCAGGAAATTCAAGGCATGGCATAGATGGCCTCACCAGGAAGTGAACAGGGAAAGATTAACTGAAAGGTTACAGCCAGGTGTCCAAAGGCAAGAGGCCCCAGAGCAGATAGCACGTGACCATTCCTTTGTTTATTAAAAAAAAAAAAAAAACCCAGTCCAGAACAGGAGCTGCACATACAGAAAACATCTCTATCTAGACTCCTGCTCCCTTTACCTTAATTCAGCAAGAGCTCAAAAGCCTTGTCGAAGTCAATCAAAAGCCTCATTAAACAGCAAATATATGTCTGCCATTTTTTATGTCTTAAATTTTGACTCCACCTTGGAAGCAAACTTGTTTTCTCCCATTTGCAGAAAAAAAAATCTGCCATCACAAGGAAAACTGTACCCTCACTTCTGTTATGCTCAGCCAATTCTGAAGAGTAACAACGCCTTGCCCTAAACAGACTTGGTAAATGTCCTGGGTCAGAGAAAATATACTGCTCACCCACTAACTCTCCCTGTTAGTTCAATCACTCAGTCAAGTCCAACTCTTTGCGACCCCATGGACTGCAGCACACCAGGCTTCCCTGTCCATCACCAACTCCTGGAGCTTGCTCAAACTCATGTCCATCGAGTCGGTGATGCCATCCAGCCATCTCATCCTCTGTCGTCCCCTTCTCCTTCCGCTTTCGATCTTTCCCAGCATTAGGGTCTTTTCCAATGAGTCAGTTCTTCACATCAGATGGCCAAAGTATTGGAGCTTCAGCTTCAGCATCAGCCCTTCCAATGAATATTCAGGACTGATTTTCTTTAGGATGGACTGGTTGGATCTCCTTGCAGTCCAAGGGACTCTCAAGAGTCTTCTCCAACACCACAGTTCAAAAGCATCAATTCTTTGGCACTCAGCTTTCTTTATAGTCCAACTCTCACATCCATACGACTACTGGAAAAACCACAGCTTTGACTAGATGGACCTTTGTTGGCAAAGTAATGTCTGTGCTTTTTATTATACTGTCTAGGCTGGTCATAGCTTTTCTTCCAAGGAGCAAGTGTCTTTTAATTTCATGGCTGCGGTCATCATCTGCAGTGATTTCGGAACCCAAGAAAGTAAAGCCTGTCCCTCTTTCTATTGTTTCTCCATCAATTTGCCATGAAGTGATGGGACTGAATGCCATGATCTTCCTTTGTTGAATGCTGCGTTTTAAGCCAGCTTTTCACCCTCCTCTTTCACCTTCAAGAGGCTCTTTAGTTCCTCTTTGCCTTCTGCCATAAGGGTGGCGTCATCTGCATATTTGAGGTTACTGATATTTCTCCCGGAAATCTTGATTCCATCTTGTGCTTCATCCAGCCTGCCATTTCACATGATGTACTCTGCATATAAGTTAAGTAAGCAGAGTAACAATATACAGCCTAGACATACTCCTTTCCCAATTTTGAATCAGTTCATTGTTCCATGTTTGATTCTAACTGTTGTTTCTTGACTTGCATACAGGTTTCAGATTTAGTTAGTGCCAAGTGCAAAGTTGCTCAGTCGTGTCAGATTCTTTGTGACCCACCATGGACTGTAGCCTGTCAGGCTCCTCTGTCCATGGAACTCCCCAAGCCAGGATATTGAAGTGGGTACCTGTTCCCTTCTCCAAGGGATCCCAACCCAGAGATTGAACTGAAGACTCTGGCATTTCAGGCTATTTATTTACTGTCTGAGCCACCAGGGAAGCCCAAGAATACTGGAGTGCGAAGCTTATCCCTTCTCCAGGGGATCTCCCAGAGCCAGGACTCAAACTGGCGTCTCCTGCATTGCAGACGGATTCTTGACCAACTGAGCTACCAGGGAATGCTATTTGTTAAAGTCACTGCAAATGCCCTAACTCTACCATCCGTCCACCAGCTTCCCAAAGTCAGGAGAACCAATTTGTATTTTCTCCTACAGCCAGAGACGTAACCCTCAAGCTTGGCTGCGAGATAGAATCACCTGGGACTAGGAAGTTTTTTAAATTCCTAAAGCCTGGGCTCATCCCAGACTAATTAAATCTGAATCTCCGCAACTGGAACCCAGATTATCATTTTTTTTTTTAAGCTTTCCAGAAAACTCGAGAACACTGAACGAAGACCTGGCCAAGTTTTGTTTTGTTTTTCCCGTCTTGTCCCGGCACCAGCTCTTCCCTCCACATAATTGCATCTCCCGCTCTTAGAGCCAAGCGGACTCCCACGTGTCCTTCGAAGCGCAGCTAAGGCTGCCGCTCTGCTAAGAGCCCTTTCGTAGGGTTTGTATCAGGGCTTTGCCAGTTGATACGGGGCTGCGCAGAGCGGCCCGGCAGCTCCAGGGCTCGGGAGGGACCAAAGGCAAAGGGACCTCCCGGGCTCACCTTCTGGTCTGAGCTGGGCCCCGCCTGGCGGTACACCCCGGAGCCGTAGGCGAAAGCCAGGCGCAGCTCCTCGGGGAAGTGAGACAGGATCTTGCGGAAGGCCACCCCCGAGCTCTGCAGCGCCATGGGGCCGGGGTCACCAAGGGCCCCCCGGAGGACAGCAGGCGGGACCGGGAACCCGCTCGGGGTGCGAGATGGAAGCCGGGGACCCGCCCGGACAGAAGGCTGGGGTCGAGGGGCGAGATGGGGGCTCGCGAGGACTCGGGACGGCAGTTCAGTCAGACACAAAGTCTGTCAGACATGAAGTCACTCAGTCAGGCAAGAGGTAACCGGGACACAAGCGAGTGGGCGACGTCCGGCCCCTCAGGCGGCCACGCGGGCCACGCCCCCCGCGCGTACACGTGCTCCGAAGGCGCAAGAGCAAGAGCAGGCGCCCTCCCGCGAGTGGGGACGCCAGGCCTCTTCAGAGCCCCCTGGTGGTCGGAGGAGCGAGTTGCAGGCTAGCTGCCTGGGATTATGACTCGGACTTGGGAGCGGGAGAGTGACTGCTGATTGAACTGCCTTTGAGCTTTAAAAGTCCTTGCTTGTTCTCGCCTCAAACCTCATTTTCATAAATGAGTATGAAATCACGTGTGTGGTATTGCAGGAGATCTTTTGGATGAGGTGAAATTCACATAACGTAAAATTTTACACTTTAAGATTTAGTGCATTTATTGCATTCACAATATTATGCAACCATTGTTTCTATTCAGCTCTGAAACTGCAGAAGATTTTGAAGCTTTAGGGAAACACAAGTAAGGTTAAAATCACCTCAAATCCCACCATCCAGAGACTATCACTATTAAGATTTGGCTGTGCTTTCTTCCCATTAAAATCGTCTCCAAATTCTATGCTGGGTAGGAAAGTGCTTCATAAGTGGTAAAACAAACAAACAAAAAACCCGCACCAAGGTTCTCTAATATTTGTATTTAATATTAAGGGTAAGGAAAAGTCTTTTCCCCTTTGCCTTATGGATTGAGCTCACCAAGGGGCACATGAAATGCAGTTTCTTATGGAAATGGGATCCTAGGTAAGAGCTCACCTCTTCGTGAATAATTAAAGAAACTTGTGTGGCTTCCCTGGTGGCTCAGTGGTTAAAGAATCTGCCTGCCAACGCAAGAGACGCAGGAGATGTGGGTTTGAACCCTGGGTCAGGAAGATCCCCTGGAGGAGGAAATGGCAACCCACTCCAGCATTCTTGCCGAGAAAATTCCATGGACAGAGAAGCCTGGCGGGCTACAGTCCATGGGGTCTCAAAGAGTTGAACACGACAGAGCGACAGAATCACACACACACACACACACACACACACACACACACACACACACAGAAACTTGCTCCGGGACACGGGGCCCTTCAGGATGTAGTCTGAATTCCTGGACAGGGACTTTTCAGATATGCTTCCCTTCTCCCCTGATAAGCCCGGCCTCTCAAGGATAACAGAAGTAGTAATAGCTAAATTTGGGTTTGGCTAAACGCTCTCGATGCATTTCACATGCATTTTTCATTGCGTTCCTTCTACAGCCTTGTGGGAGGAGGTGATGCCTTCATTTCGCAGATGAAGCAGCCAAGCGTTCCAGAAAGCAGTGTGCTGGGCATCTCGTCAGCCTTTGCAAACCGGAATGAAAATCCGACTCTGTGTCTTCCAGTCCTACTCTGCCCTTGAAGGGCTTTGGGCAGGGACCCGTCAGGCTAAACGTCAGCCTGGACCGGAATGGAGGGAGACGGCAGGGAGACCCCTTAGGAAGCTGTTACCAGAGCTCCGCAGTGCATTAAGTTGCCTGGCCTGGGGTGACAGAGGCAAGAATAGGGAGAATTCAATTAGGAAAAAGGTGGGCCGAACAGGGCTGCCGCCTTGCAGGGACTGGGGGGATGGAGGAGACGGAGGAGCAAACCCGAAACAGACCGTGCAGGGGCGAGGCTGGGTGCCCAGGGCCCTGCAGGACCGAAGGAGGAGCCCCCGTCAGTTCCACCTGCGCAGCAGAGACCAGCGGAGACCGTCAGCGATGGCCCGTGAGTCGGGTCCAGCAGGATGGGTAGGAGTTCATCCGAAGACTACGGGAGGGAGACTCTACCAAGGAAGGACCCACAGGACGATGCTAATCGGTGACTCTCCTTTGTGTTCTATTCTCAAGCTCTCTCTGTGCTTTCCTCTTCATTCCAATGACCCCTGGGACAGGTTCTCTTAGACCAGCCTTGTTCACAAAAGAAGACAGGCCACCTCAGAGGAGAAGCAAATCTCCCCAAGCCCCGCAGTGAGGGCTTTCATTTTAAAAATGAAAGCATACAAAATAAAAGCATGCAATAGATACTTTTTTTGTAATTTGCTTTTTTTTTTCCTTTAAAACATCAGTGACAACTTTTCATGTCAGAATATCTCATTCCATTTATTAGCAAAATTTTCTAAAATATGGATATGCCAGCATTGTTTAAACATATTCATGATGATAGAAATAGATTATTTCTATGTTTTTGTACGTGCAAACTACACTACAGTGAACATTCTTGTACACAGACCTTGGATATGTGCTAAGTCTTGCTAAAAAGTAGATTTTGCGAAGGGAACTTGCCAGGTCAAAGTGTCAGGACATTAACAAGTCCCCTCCAAAAAACTGGACCAATTCACACTCCCACCAAACAGGCTTCAGCTCTGGATATAAATAAAGATTCTGCAATGTTGCTGCATTTTTCTCCCTCATGGGCTTTCACACATAATTATCAGTAATTTTCATTTTCATAAACACTTTCCTCCCTGATAATGCAAAATCACCAGCTGGAAGGTTCCATCACGTTCCTGTGTGCATGTCGCCTCTCTTCAGAAAGAGGCAGAAGCAATGGAGCCAGAACACCTTCATTTTCTTCAGCAGAAATCTCGCTCCTCCTAGCAGCTCATCCACTTCTCTTTAAATGACCGTGGCTTGCTAAGTTAGAAGCTATTAAAAAGCCCCAGTGTTCTATACAATCACTTTAGGGTTCTATTGGAACTCTTATACCAAGGAAAGAAAAGCGTTAGAGAGCCATTTAAAAATACAGATAAATGCCACTTGATTTGACTGAATGTTGGGCCTCTTTTTCTGATTCATTCGGCTGTTGGTTTTGTACTCCTTAACAATGACCTTGTCAGGCTAGGTTTCACCAGGAGGATGTTCGCCTATTTCATTTTCTAAAAAGCCCTGTGAAATCTCTATAACTTTTATGCCTTGGTTTTTCTTATAATCAGTGTTTAAGTCAAGGACATAAAATGTTTGGGAAAAGAAAATCCGAGTTCTGTGATCCTTATAATTCATCCTATTTTCAGCTGATCTACTGATGGAACTGGAGGAGAGGGGTCTTGATGACTGTGTCCTCAGAGGTGGTCACCCTGCCACATCCATCCCTTCTCAGCTGACTGACGTGTCCTAAGCGGGCCTGACTAACAGCATCTTTAGCGCGTCTTTAGCCTCTGATCAGAGGTGCTGAGGTACCATCTGGGCCCCAGTAGTTAAGAGCTGTGTGGCCTTGAGCCAGGCAGCTGAGTTCTCTGTACCTTCGTTTCCTCATCTGTAGAATGAGCATATGGACGCAGCCCACCTTATAGGATTGTTGGGACGGCCAACGAAACAGTATCCTGGAAGTACAGAGAATGGTGTCTGCCGCTGAACAAGCACTCAGTAATGTTCTGCGTTGTACTGAATTCTTAAGAGATGAAGTACAAGAGGAATTAAGAAGCATAATTATACCTAATATCTTTATGGCACTTAGCATTTCAAGCAAAGAACTTTTCCAGATATAGCTTTATTTAAGTCTTAAAACAAATCCCAGGAAATGAGTGGTAACTAGTCCAATTTTACAGATGGATAAACTGCTGTGCAGAAAAATGATTTGCTTGAAGTTGCAGGACTAATGCCAGTCCCTGTGAATACAGTGCCAAGTCTAATTCTTTTCATCTTGTGCCATAAAAAGAACACAAACCATTTATTTTCCCAAGGGATTCATTCATTCATTCTCCCATTGAAATCTTTCTCTTCCTTTACCTTCAGCTTAAATATCACCCCCTTCTGATCAGAAGTAATTGTTCTGTCCTCTGTGCTCTTATATAACCCTTTACTCTTAGAGCTTTAAGCTTGTAGCTCTCCAGCCCTAGTATTAAATTTCAAATGTGTCTATCAAAAACAGTTACAAAAACCTTGGGGACTCTGGTGTCTGGTCCCTGCGGATGGGACCAGGATCTCCCAATCCAGGTGCACCCTCCCGAAGCTTCCATAAAAACTCCTGCATCCAAAGACCGGTGCACCCTCTGGGCTGGAAGAGTTTGAAAAAGTCACCTGCTGTGCAACTCTCACACCGGTGGGATTCCCCGCTGCAGCCTCCTTGCACAGAGCCATCGCCCCACCTAGGAACCACAGCGTCCTCAGCAGAGTGGTCTGCCAGGGCTTGGCATGGGTCTTGAGGGTGAATGGTAAGGGAAAAGAATTTCTGAGACATAAACCTTGGAGTGTTTCTTCTAGCACATTCCCCTGGAATCAACAACCTAGGAGCATGCCTTTCTTTAGGTCTCTGATTGGGGGACTGAGTAACCTGAGTGGGGCATGAAGCAGTGCTCTTGCCTTGTGGACATGTCTTGTAACAAGGACTTGGAACCTGGTGGTAAGAACTGATGCTGAAGCTGAAGCTCCAATACTTTGGCTGTCTGATGCAAAGAGCTGACTCAGTGGAAAAGACCCTGAGGCTGGGAAAAATTGTGGGCAGGAGAAGTAGACAACAAAGGATGAGATGGTTGTTTGGCCTCCCTGACTCAGTGGACATGAGTTTCCGCA
This sequence comes from Bubalus kerabau, assembly GCF_029407905.1. Lineage (NCBI taxonomy): Eukaryota > Metazoa > Chordata > Mammalia > Artiodactyla > Bovidae > Bubalus > Bubalus kerabau. The sequence goes on along the minus strand of NC_073643.1, from coordinate 58,884,610 downwards.
AACTCAGGGAGATTGTGAAGGACTGGGAAGCCTGGGGTGCTGCAGTTCATGGGGTCAGAAAGAGTCGGACACGACTGAGCGACTGAACGACAAAAGTGAGTAGCCACGAAGGGACCTGAACCTGGTGAGGAGTGACCTCACAGGATTGAGTGACTAAGCATACACACAGGCACACGTATATCCCCTCCCTTTTGAGCCTCCCTCCCATCCCCCCCATCCCACCCCACTCCAATAATCTTAATGGCAGTTTTCATTTATTTAATAAATGCCAGACCCTGTACTAGGCATTTGATACAGAGTATCTTATTTAACCTAAAGCATGCAATGTTCTGTGTTTACAATGATTAAATAACTTCCAACCGTCTCACCACTAAGGATGTATTTTTATGAGTTTCTTGTGATGAATTCATTCAACACATATTTTATGAGGGTGTGTGTGTTTGGGTGTGTGTGCACCAAGTACTGCCTGGACCTTGGGTCTATAACAGCTAAAAGAAGACACAAGGTCTCTGCCTTCTTAAAATGTATCAATACTATAGTTACCCCCTGTGGCAATTTGAAATAAGTTCTATCACAAACTACATTTATAAACTGTGACTCTATTTCTTTATCTGTAGAACCCCTGGTGTAAGAGAGTGGCCACATGATTAGCTATTCAGTAAAGGAATTCTGGGGCTTTCCTGGTGGCTCAGACAGGAAAAAATTCTCCTGCAAGGCAGGTGACTCAGATTCCATCTCTGAGTCAGAAACATCCCTGGAGAAGGGAATGGTAACCCACTCCAGTATTCTTGCCTGGGGTATCCCATAAGAGCCTGGCAAGCTACAGCCCATGGGGTCACAAAGAGTCGGACACGACAGAGTGATTATGCACACACACAGGCTTCAGGAAAAAACAAAAACAAAAACACACATACTCAGTGATTTTCCAAAGGAAAGAGTTGAGGGGAAAGGAAGATTTGAGTTGTTTTCTCTTGAAATCTCCTATGCCTTAGGAAGCACAGCAGAGAGCCTAACTTTTCATAATGTCAAAGACAAAAGTCCACATAATCCCAGGTTATCAGTCACTCCTGATTAAACCTTCAGGAGACTCTTAGGAGTTGGGGCGGCAGCCAAAGAGCAATGAGTCTTGATTTTCAGCAATAAAAGGACTAAACCCCATAAATAAGGTTTTGCTTGGAAGCTAGGTAAGACAGTGAATTGGTTAGAGGGGAGCAGAGCAGATGGGAGATGACAAGTATAATGAACGATGAGGACTCTTTCATTGGCCAGCAGACATGGAGACCAAGCTCTTGTAGCCATCTATCCATCCATCAACCCATTCATTATCCATCTCTCCATTCATCAGTTCAACAATTACCACCCAAGCACATGTGTTATATACAAGAGTGAACAGAAAGAATCCTCTTCAAGGAGGTCTCAGGTGGAGCTTCCAGGTACAGTTGTATAGGGTGTACACTGCATAACTTCAGGGGCCACTCTTTACATCCTTGTCTCTTGTGAGTTGTGCAGTGTATAACCTGGGCAGCTATACCATAGTCTAGAGAGGAAGACAAACAAGTAAACAGGCCATTATGGCACCATAGTTAAGGTAAGTAGGGAGGGAGATTGTGGGAGCAGAGAGCAGGGATATGTAAGTCATTGGCCATGGAGGAGGACTTCACACAAGGCTTCCTGGAGAGAGTGGGGTCGAAACTGAGCCCTGGGACTTCCCTGGTGGTTCAGTGGCTGAGACCCCACGGTCCCAGTGTAGGGGGCCTGGGTTCCATCCCTGGTCAGGGATCTCTAGATCCCATAGGCTGCAACTAAAGACCCCACGTGCCACAACCAAGATTGGCCACAACCAACTAACTAATTAAATAAAAATAAAAAATAAACTGAGCCTTGTGGGAAAATAGGAGTTAGCCAGGGAAAGATGTGGGAGAAAACGGTCCAAGTGGAGGGAAGAGCATTTGAAGAGCCCTGGAGGCAAGAAAAAGATTGATATGTTCGGGGATCTATGAGTAGTTTATGTGATTGGAATGAGGAATGGGGGGAGGGCAAGGAATATGGAAAATGAGTTTAGAGAGGTTGGCAGGGGCCACATCCCAGGGGTTCTCGTAGGGCCGGCTAAGATGCATGGACTTCATTCTGAGGCCAGTGAGGACCAATTGAAGGAGGATGTGACATGGTCAGAGTTGCTCTTTAGAATAATCATTCTGGCTTCCCTGTGGAAGGTGGGTTGGAAGGGGACCAGACAGGAAGCATGGAGTTTTGCAGGGGACTGGGACATCATCCAAGATGAGAGGGCCCAAGGTAACACTGTGGAAGAAGAGAGTGGGGATGAAATGAGACAGGAGGTAGCACTGTCAGAATCTGGTGACTGGTTAGAAAACAGAGGGGCTAGCAGTAGAGATATTGGGGCCATTACTGAGCTGAACAGGGGTGTGAGGATTGTGGGGAGACTGTGAGTTGAGTCTGAGGTGCCTGTGGGACCCATGGGTGTTGATGAAGGTAGCATATACCCTGACGCTTGGGAGGGTGATGGAGGCATCCTTAAACCCCACAGTTCTTGGAGGTGATCGTCTAGGACCTTATGAGGAACAAGAGGAAAAGAAGAGCTAGACTAGAACTCCAAGAAGCACTGAATCTAAGGGACGCACTGCGATCCACGATGGGAGACTGAGGACAGCGACCTCGTTTTCTTCTTCCTGTGCCTCGTGGGTTTCCAAGTTTGGCTTTAGCTACTACAGGGGGGTTGGGTGACCCATGAGCTCTTAAAATATTCATCACTGCACCCAACAACTGGCATAGAGCCTGGAAAATAGAAGGCTTCATCTGATGTGGGTTGGAAAAAAAATGATTGAATAAATTAAGAAGTGTAACTATAAAGAAGACTTTCAAAGCAATATACCAATATTTATATATAACAAATATATCCCAAATCCTGTTGTTCCCTGCAAAGTGATCTCCTTAATGAATAATTACCTCCATGGAGGAAAAGGCTTTTAAATTATACCAACAAAGGGAATTCCCTGGTGGCGTAGTGGTTAGGATTCAGAGCTGGCACTGCCATGTGGCCAGGGTTAAATTCCTGGTCAAGAACTGAAATCTTATAAACTGCATGGCATGGCCAAAGTATGTAGGAAAAAAAGGTATCCCAGAAAGAAAGATAACACATAGAAAAATATCTATACATTTGGCTAAATGAAAGTAAAAAAACATGACTTTAAAAATCATTCAAGATTGAAAACAGTGACAAATTAGGGAAAATGACAAGACACACAAAGGGTTGGCTTCCTTACTATGTAAGCATTCCTCACAAAAAAGAAAAAAGAAAAAGCTAAATATTTCAGTATGAAAAATAAGCCAAAGTTATAAATAGGCAACACACAAAAGAACAAATACAATAAACCTATTAAAAAATTCCATCTTATTAATAATTCACTCATCTTAAAATAACATCTTCACTAATCAACTTGGCAATGAATTTTGAAAGGTTTAAACATATACATACTCTTTGATCCAGAGGTTCTATGTCTAAAACTTTGTATTGAGGAAAAAAATCAGAGATGTGCAAAAAATAGATATATAGGAGAATATTATTGCATCATAATTTTATTAGCAACAAAATTGGGAACAACAAAACAATAACAGGACGTTACGAATAATTTGTGCTTTTGTTTTCAATCTTTTCTATTTTCTACTTTCTTCAGTAAAGATAAATGGCCTTTGCAATTCAGAAAACAAATAAACACTGCTTTTCTGAAAAAGGGAAAAAGAAGTCACCTTGACTACAAATATTCCTTTGGAAGGCTGCCAGTGCTTAAAATCTGCCGGAGCCCCCTTGCTAGCAGTCTTAAAAGCTAATTTCTGAGACACATAGGAAATTGATCATGTTACTCTGTAGTCATCATTTCGTTTTGGATCCATAAAAAAAAAAGCCATGATTCAGTTTCACCACCCACCTAATTCATCTGCCTCTATATCAAATGACTTTAGGGTCTTGTGAAAAAAATCACTCTCCCAAAGTATGAAAATGTTCCCTTCTTGAAGAAATTGCAAAGGAATGTTGTTTAGACTTTTGGAATATATATATTTTAGAATATATATATATATATATATATGCTTATCACGGAGCTTGGCATATGGAGCTCAATAAATAGTAGCAGTTGTTATCCCCATTTTCTTATTTGGTTTTATTTATTTCCGCAGTTGTCTAGGAGGCCAGATTGCTGAGGCCAGATGGGTGAATTCTCCAGCCAATGCTTTTGATAAAATACTGACTCATTCCATCAGTTTTTTGGTTTTTTTTTTTTTTTTGAGGGGGTGATGGTGGTGGACATTCTGTAGCCTCCCACCTTAAAATGTCGAGATTCCAGGACCCAGAGAAGCAAATGAATAACGTCCAATTAACTGCCTTAGCGACATCTGTGGACTGTGGGAATGGGCATCCTATTGACAGTTCCTCAGTGTATGTTAATATGTGGTCTTTGAGATAAGGGGCTGGGTTTGGGGCTGAGCCTTGGTCTGTTCTCCACTGCTGCCTAGGGGCAGAGAGGGGACGTGCTGCCTCTCCTGCCTGGTGGTACCTTCTGGAGAAGACGAAGGATTGCATAGTGTCACCTCCAGAGAGAGCTCAAGCTTGTCTTCCCCCACACGAACGCGGGGTCTGGATGAAGATGAGAAGGTAAATGGAATCAAAACCCAGACCTCAGAGTGTGACAGACCCCCTTCGTATCCAGGCTCTGTCACTCACAGCTGCGTGACTTGGAGCCGTCGCTCTCCCTCTCTGAGTCTCGCCCTCTGTTACAATGGGGATATAATGATATTTCATAGGCGTGTTTTGAACTGAGACAGCAGAAATAACCACTTAAAATGAGGTCTGATGCATCACAGGTGCTCCACAGATGGTGTCTCCAGATTCAAAGCATGTGATTCGTACATACTGCCAGCGGGGTGTAAAGAGATCATTCAAAGAACTGGTTGTGCGAGAAAACCTCTTAAGATTTTTTCTTTCCTTGAAATTTCAGGATTGCACTTCTCTCTTCTTTCTAGTGAATCCAGTGCTGGGCTTCCACCCCTGGAGGCAGGCTCTGGCCCCTTGGAATGGAAGACCTGTCCATGTTGGAGTGAGCAGAAAAGAGTGGGTGGACTGGGGGAGTCAGGACAGCGGCTCTGTCCAGAGTCAGAAGATCCAGGATCAGAGTGTGGGGCTGGAAAGAGAGAGCCAGGGAGAGCACATAGTTTTCCTTTTGCACACCCAGCCTGATTTGGGGAGTAGCTGGCAGTGCTGAGAAGGAGTCTGGGATTGCCTTCCAGAACGAGTGTTGTGATCAGTTACCAGTGACTGGCTTGGCTGTGGACAGGAAGCTGAGGGCAGGTATTTGCTCCTTGGTGGTCTGCCAAGTGCTCTTCAGCCACAGTTTGGGGACCAGGGCTGATCTGTAGGCTGTTTGAAACTGGTCTGCTGACAAGGGAAGAACAGAAATTGAGAGTTAAGTGTTCAAGAAAGATTTATAGTAATTGGACAGAGTAACTTTATTGAATCTATTGAGTTTGTTGAATCTAATAATAAAACATTCAGGCTCTTATTTGCATGTTTTTTCTTATTTTTTTTCTAGTGATTCACTCTTACCGTATTTTATCAAATTATCTGTCCGTGATAGAGGCAGAGAGGGAAGAAAGGAAGTAGTCCTTCACCAAAGAGACTTTGAGAAGCACTTACTGTGAGCTCCAGGCAAAAGGAGTCGTTTCTGCTCCTAAACTGAGCAGCAAGCTTATTAGAACAGGAGACAACAAAGTCACGAGGATCAGTTACTGCTGACATTTCTGCAACTCTCCCTCAGGAACCTGTAGCCATAAGGGGCTGGTGGAGAGTTCAGAAGTTTGAGGTCCTGACTGCCTTTTGCCTCAGAGAATGGTCCAGAAACCAGATACTCCTGTTTGCTTTTTTTCTTTTGGCCTCTTGTCCTCCCAAAGGTTGATTTGCTTTTGGGAAAACTGAGGCAGCTCCTCAAATACGACATGTGTTCTCACAAAAAGTTTCCAAGGTGGGATGGTTGACATGGATACTCCAGGTTCCCGTGGAGACTCCGTGGAGGGTGTTCACAGGCCTCCTGCGTGGCTGGCCCAGGGATGTGCCCCAAGCAAATGACACGATGCACGTGCAGAGGGCTGCCAGCTGGCTCAGTCCTAAGGGTACATTTACCTCCTCTGTGCAACCTAACTGTAGATTTGGGCAATCCGATTTGTGTAGCAGCTGAGCGCTATGCTGCTGCTGCTGCTGCTGCTATTTCACTTCAGTCGTGTCCGACTCTGTGCGACCCCATAGACGGCAGCCCACCAGACAACCCTGCCCCTGGGATTCTCCAGGCAAGAACACTGGAGTGGGTTGCCATTTCCTTCTCCAATGCATGAAAGTGAAAAGTGAAAGTGAAGTCGCCCAGTCGTGTCCGACTCTTCACGACCCCAGGGACTGCAACCCATCAGGCTCCTCCATCCATGGGATTTTCCAGGCAAGAGTACTGGAGTGGGGTGCCATCGCCTTCTCTGCTGAGCACTATAGGGAATGACAATTCCCGGGAAATCACTTATATGGAAATCATGAAACAAGAAGCTTATGGGAGGGGAAAGCAAAGCAAAGCCAAATGCTTAGCAGAAAATTGTGATTGTGTAGGCAGTCGATGTATGGGAAGGGCTAGTGGGCGGATGACGGCCCTGCCCCTCACCTGGGAGCTCTTTCTACTCCCCCAGAAGTAAGAGCATCTTGCCTTGCAGCCAAGGCTTTGCACAGTGGTCCCAGAGCCTCCATCCTCAGGGGGTGTGGGACCAGCAGTGGGAGAGGCCACCTGTTGTCGTGGTCCAGAGTCTGGGAGGGAATCAGACAGACCTGGGTTCAAACCCCAGTCGCTGCTTACTGACTGTGCCATCATGGGCAGGTTGCCTCACCTTCGAGATATGCAGTTTCCCCATCTTTGGCGTGGGATGGCACTGGGATCCCCTCAGGGTCCTCGGGATCTCAGCTGACAAACCCCGAGGGACAGACACCGAGGGCTCACTGGGGTGTAGCCCCCTGCACAATCTCGTCAGGTGGGCTCTGAGGAGCTGACCGGGGCCAAATGTGAGAGGCCATCTGGTCCAGCTTGCCTGTATTTTCAGAGGGGGTCCCTGAGGCCCAGAGAGGAACATGGAATTGCCTGAGGTTAACATGCCAGGATTGGGTCCAGACCCAGGTTTCTTGACTTGCCAGCTTGCTAAAAAAAAAAAAAAACACCTCAGAACTGCTTTGTCATCCAAGTTCAAAAGTACTCTAAAGCTGAAATGGTTTCCTAGTATTTAGCTTACTTTTGAGAGTAGCTCGGGTTCTAGCTCAAGCCTTAGTAAGGGTTCAGATCCGAATCCTGGCTTCCTGGAATACCCGTGCCCCCCGGGAGAGAAGTCATCCTTAGGAGAGAGAGTGCCTGGCGTAACAAGCTTGTATGTGTTGCAACCCCACGGACTATAGCTCACCAGGCTCCTCTGCCCATGGGATTCTCCAGGCAAGAGTACAGGAGTGGGCAGCCATTTCCTACTCCAATAACAAGCTTGGCTGGTCAGCAAATTCTTGTCTTCAGATGGGGCCATGTCCATGCACCATGGTTCCCCCATGACTCTGGCTGGACCCCAGACACTCCTCTCAAAGTCCTTGCCCAAGAGGATTGTAAGTGACCTGTTTTACTAACAATTCTATAATGTTTTGAGTGTGATCAGCACAGTCTGTGATAATTTCTAACAGAGAATGGCAGGAAGGGAGGAAAGAAGCATTAACTCCACTTGGCTGCTACACGCAGGGCAACTCTGACCACCTGGAGATTTCAGTCGTGGCAGGAGATGGTGTTGTGAAGAAAAGACACAGGGAGAGAGGGCAGGTGGAAGGAAGCCTGTTACGGTGGAGGTGAGTCTATTCGAGTTGCAATTGACACAGCTAGTTGTCTATCCAGTACCATTTCCTCTTTGCCGAATGAGCTACCATCTTGTTCAAAGAGGCAATGAACTTGGCCCAAATGATGGATTGCTAATAAGTCCATACCCTACTTTCCCAGGCTCCCTTGAAGTTAAGGAATGACTCTATGCCCTAGTCTGGTCAATGTGCCCTAAACAGGTAAACTACTGTAGATACTTCTGAGAAGGTATACAGAATATAAGCATTGGGGGAGGGGAGAGGGGACTTGTTCTCTTTCTTTTTCTTCCTGCCTGAAATGTGATTTGATGGCTGGAGCTGCAGCAGCCATTTATTTAGAATCTCCATTAGGTAGTTCAGGCAAAATAAAACAAACACTCTCCTATTTGTTTATGCCACAAAGTTCACGTTTTCTCTTCTTTGGGGGCACAAAACATTCCAAACTTGATAAGTGAACACAAGAAAAGAAGACCTGCTTCGGAGTCCAAAGGATGTTGGACTTGAGGGGAAAGCAGATTCTACAGAGAGCTCTGTTGTTCTGTATAGTAATTTGGGTTATAGCATGGCACTTAGGTAATGCACTCTGAAGCAAGAAAGATTAAGAGGTATGGTTATTGGAAAGGAAGCAACAAATATATGATCATTTGTAGAAACTGTAACTGTGTATGTGAAAAATTCTGAAGAATCTACACAAATGATTGAATAAATAAATGAATTTAGCAAGGTCTCTGGAAACACGGTCAATGTACAAAAATAATTTTATGTCTAAACACTAGCAATGAACAAATGAAAAAAGAAATTTAAAGAATCTCTTTATAATAGCATAAAAGACGTCAAATACCTAGAAATAAATTGAATGAAAGATGTATAATACCTTAAACCCTACAAAACATTACTGAGGGGAAAAAAAATCTTAAAAAAAGAAAGGATGTTTCATTGGAAAGATTCACTATTGTGAAGATGACAATTCTTACTACATTTGTTTGTAATTTCAATGAAGCCCAGGGAGGACAAAAAGAAAGCCTAACAAGTATTTTGGTAGTTATTGACAAGCTTGGCAAAGAGCTAAAAATAGCCAAAGCAATTTTGAAGAAGAATAAAGCTGTCTTCGTTATTACAGCTTTTTATTACCATCAGATGCACACGCGTGCTAAGTCCCTTCAGTTGTGTCCGATTCTTTGTGGCCCCATGGACTGTGGCCTGCCAGGTTCCTCTGTCCATGGGATTCTCTAGGAAGGAATACTGCAGTGGGTTGCCATGCCCTCCTCCAGGGGATCTTCCCAACCCAGGGATCAAACCCACGTCTCTTAGGTCTCCAGCACTGGCAGGCAGGTTCTTTACCACTTGTGCCACCTGGGAAGCATCAGATGTAAAAAAGCAACAAAAGATGATGGTAATTAGGACTCAAGGACAGACAGGCTGACAGAATAGGAGGGAGAGGCAAGTGCCTGAGTGACTCTTAGAGTTATGGAGAATGAAAGAAGATGAACACAAAAGGTTACGTATCGTATACTTAGATTTATGCAAAGTTTGGAAATGGGCAAAGTGATTCATGGTATTAAATCAGGATGGTAGTTACTCTAGGCGGCAGGAAGCGAGTGGGGCTGAGCAGGAAGGCACTTTCGGGGTCTGATCGTATTGTTTCTTGATCCATGTCTGTTCTTCTTCTATACAATGTTCACCAGTTAAAATACTAAAGAGTGTGGCCTCTGGAATCAGACTGGTCAGCCTCTCATTGTCTGTGTCCTTGGAGAAGTTACCTCGGGTGTCTCTGTTTCTTCACGTGTAAATTAGAATGAAGAAAGGCAAATGAGTTAATATCTATAAAACTCTTAACACTATCTCTGGCAAAGAGTGACGAAGTGAAGTGAAGTCGCTCAGTTGTGTCCGACTCTTTCCGACCCCATGGACTGTAGCCCACCAGGCTCCTCCATCCATGAGATTCTCCAGGCAAGAATACTGGAGTGGGTTGCCAGACTGGCTATTACTGTGAATTCCCTTGTGGTCCAATGGCTAAGACTCCATGCTCCCAATGCAGGGGGGCCCAGGTTTGATCCCTGCTCAAGGAACTAGATCCCACATGCTGCAATTAATACCTGGTGCAGCTAAATAAATATTTTTTCAAAAAGATTGGTCACTATTAGTTCAATAATAACGAGAGTGGAACTCAAGATAGGTGATAGTTAGGGAAAGAACTGGTAAAGGACTAGTGTTTGGTCTTCCCTGCTCGCTCAGATGATAAAGAATCTGCCTGCAATGCAGGAGACCTGGGTTCGATCCCTGGGTTGGAAAGTTTCCCTGAAGAAGGGAATGACTACGCACTCCGATATTCTTGCTTAGAGAAGTCCATGAACAGAGGAGCCTGGTGGGCTACAGTCCATGGGGTCACAAAGAGTCAGACAGGACCGAGCGGCTAACACTTCCATTTTGTAGCCAAAATGATAAAAAGGAAAATCAAGATGGTCCCTCAGACTATTTGCTTGCCTACTTGCTAGCTAAAGTGTTTCCAAATCAAGATGAATCTGAGCCAACAAAAGAGCTGGAAATCCACAGTGGAGTCCAGTTATTCCCTAGCTTGTTAGCTAGTTCTGAACTTTGAAGGAAGAGGTTTCCTCATTAGTGTGCAAGTTGAAGGAAAAAAAAAAAAGAATTCAATTTCTTTGCTCATTAATTTGTCAGTCAGCTGAAAGCCTACGACTGAAGACTGCTCCCAGCTTTTCACTTACAGCTGTCGTTCCAAGACATTCCCGGTTGTCAGCTGCCAAAGGGCAGACTCAGGGTTCCTGATAATTCTGGGTCTTTGCTGGTAGATAGGCTGGCAAGCCCTCACCTTGCCTTTCTCCCGGACATCTGCCTGTAAGCCTCATCACTCATTATAGAAGAAAAGCTTTTGTCCTCCCGTGAAAGGGTTTTCAGGCTTCAGCAATCAGAAGGGGAGGTAGACAGCCCTGTATCCTGGGAGTCACCTTGGTGGAGGGCAGAGAACCATGGTGTGCCCTGCGGGGAAGAACACAAAATAAGATCTAGTAATGGTCCTGCTCTTTAGAACAAAAACCTGCCAGCTGGTTCAAAATGTCACCTGATATATGTTTTTTTTATGATAGGAAATTAAATGACCACACCCGCCGTTGTTTCTGCATGAAACCTTTAGAACAGAGGACTTGTCTTTCCAGATCCCCGGGGCAAATTAAAACAGCAGAAAGCTCTGATGAAAACCTGAAGGCAGGAGCTCTGCACAACCTCACTCTCTCTGTTACTGGCACCCTTCAAAGTCCAGTATTTTCATCCATTTCTCCCTTTGGGGGCCTGAAGGATGGATAGCGAAGCCAGTCCCATTCCTGGTTGGATAGCAGGCACTCAAGGGAGATGGATGAAGGTCCAAGGAGCAGTTGGGCTCTGAGTCTCCTAGGCTTAGTGGGAATGGATAATTATTACGCTGCAGAGTTGGAGAAAGAATATTTCTTTCTTTGTTTAAAGGCCAAAGTAGGCAGTGATCTATGAGGCCCGGCTTCACAGAGTGAGAAGGAAAATATAAAGTGCTTATCGGAGCAAGGGTGGGGTTTAAACCTTCGAACCACAGCTTTGTCACTTATCTAGCTGTGTGACCTTGGGGCTTGTGAATGTGAATCTTCTCACCTATTCAGAGGGTCCCAGAGTACCTATTTCATAGGGTGCTGATGAGGATTAAATGAGATAACGCTTGGAGAGTACCTAGCCTGGAGTCTGGCACCTGGCAGGCCCTCGATAAATGATAGCCTTTATTTATTATTATTCATGTCAAGTGGTACCACTCACGGCTTCTGAAATTACAGTCTGTCTCCTTTGACATCCCTTCTCTGTTGGAGTGTTCCAAACAAATTTTGTGGTTGGAATGCTTTGTCTGTCTCCAGTGGTCTGGCGTTCTAGATAATCAGGCCGCAGATGTCTGTACCTTGGAGACCTTTTGCCTGGATAATTGGTAAGAAATTGAGTTAGGGGCTGAGGTCGTTTTCTCAGGCTGACCAGTCGTGCCTCTCATCTCAGGGGCAGGGCAGCCTGGCTTTTGTCTCCATCCTGAGGAAGCTGTCAGTGTGGGTGTGAGGTGAGCTCAGGCCTCAGCTGCCGCTGATGCCGTTTGGAGGGTTGCCAGCTGGAGAGGGGGTGGCCCACACCCACGTTTGTCTGCTTCTGTGTGCCCACAGCTGGGAGAACAGGGCAGGGCGCTGGCTGCCTGACTGTCCACTGCTTGAGCTGCTGGCCTGGCCCACTTGGTGCTGGCCAACTCCACATTCTGACTCCAGACTTAGGATAACTTTTTAGGCCTTATTTCTGGGGTTCCCCCCAATAATGACAATATTAGCGACATCGGTTACCATACTGTGTACTTGTCTCACAAGATACCTGGCTTGCATTTGCAGACACATGGATGGACCTAGAGATGATCATCCCAAGTGGAATAAGTCAGGAAGAGAGAGACAAGCACTGTACAACATCACTTTTACACGGGATCTAAAATACGACACAAATGAACTTATCTATGAAACAGAGCCAGACTCACAGACATAGAGAATGGAGCTGTGGTTTCCAAGGGGGACAGAAGTAGGGAAGGGAAGGATTGGGAATTGGGGATTAGCAGATGAAATGAGTATGTGTATGATGGATCAACCGCAAGGTCCTAGTGTACAGCACAGGGAACTATACTGAGTATCCTGTGATAAACCATAATAGAAAAGAATATAAAAAAGGGTATGTGTGTGTGTGTGTTAACTGAATCACTTTGCTGTACAGCAAGAATTCACACAACATTGTGAATCAACTATTAGATCAGATCAGATCAGTCAATTAAAAAAAAAAAAGAAAAGAAAGACACTTGGCTTGGCCATTTATTAGCTCTGTGAGTTCAAACTATATGACTGTTACTGAAGCTGGTGGTTCTCAAACTTTGCGATAGAGTAGAATCATCTGGGGGAGGTTTTAAAAATCCCAATGCCCAGGCCACACCCCTACTAATTACATTCAGAATCCGTAGGGACAGGACCCTGGCATCAGCAATTTTTAGCCGACACCAAAGAGCAGCTGCCTGCGGACCTGAGAACTCACTCTCCAGGCTCAACCTTGCTCTCAGTGTGGTTCCCGGACTTCAGGGTGGACATCACCCGGAAGCTTGCCAGCACTCCTAGGCCTTGGGCCCCACCCCAGACCTACTGAATCAGAATCCCCGGGTGATTCTCCTGCCTATTAACGTGCACGGGAGAGGCACTGGTCCAAGACTAGCTTTCCTTATCAGTGCGTGCATGCTCAGTCGCTCAGTCGAGTTCGACTTTTGGGCCCCTGTGGACTTAGCCTACCAGGCTCCTCTGTCCATGGAATTTCCCAGGGTAGAATACTGGAGTGGGTTGCCATTTCCTCCTCTGGGGGAACTCCCTGACCCAGAGATTGAACCCAAGTCTCTTGTTTTTTCTCCTGCACCGCAGTCAGATTTGCTACCTGCTGACCCATCAGGGAAGCCCCCTCCTTATCAGTAAAGTAGGGATAATAATAACACCCACTGTGTTTCTCAAACTTACCTGCACACAAGGGTCCCCCGGAACCCCTCATGACAACAGAATCATTAAACCTTACCGCAGCCCCACTGAATCTGAATGTCCAGGGCGAGAGTTTGTTAATCTGTAATTATACCATGTTGATTATTATAACCACGTACATTCTTATCACCAGGTACATCTGGGAAACAGTTCCAATTTTCGGGGATTTTTTTTTTTTAGAAACAAAGATTTTGTTCTGATGTGGATCGTTTTTAAAGTCTCTATTGAGTTTGTTACAATACTGTTTCTGTTTTGTTTTGGTTTTTTGGCCCCGAAGGCATGTGGGATCTTATCTTCCCTATCAGAGGTTGAACTGGCACACCCTGCATTGGAAGGCGAAGTCTTAACCACTGGACCGCCAGGGAGGTCCTTGTTGTCATGATTAAGGTCACAAGTGTTAGTCGCTCAGTAGTGCCTGGCTCTTTGCAACCCCATGGACTGCAGCCCTCCTCTGTCCATGAGATTTTCCAGGCAAGGATACTGGAGTGGCTTGCTATTTCCTTCTCCAGGGGATCTTCCCAACCCAGGGATCAAACCTGGATCTCCTGCACTGCAGGCAGATTCTATACCATCTGAGCCACAGGGAAGTCCATTGTCATGATTAAGTGAGACAATAAAGCTCTATTTTTGTTGTTGTCGTGTAGAGGGTAACTATTTGTGACTCTATATTAGCTCTGTTTTGTGTACAGTCTGAGTGAATGGGTGTCTCCACTCATTGTCTACATTTTTACAGAGAACGCAATGGTTTTACTTTCTGGCTATTAGGAAAAATTTGTTTCTCGGTTGATCAAAGTTTCCTGGGAATCCTCTCCAACCCCGAGGGCAAAGTCCTTCACGTGCTGATGCTCAGGACCTAGGCTGGTGCCGTTCTGTGGCTCTGCCAGCTCAGCCCAAGACTTCTGTACTCACCACGGTGGGAGGACAGAAGCAGAGAGAACTGCCACCTGCCCTCGGGTGCTTAGCCCGGGAGTGACACATGTCACCTCGACTGAGCCTGCTGGCCAGAACTAGCCAGGTGGCCCTGCATAGTGGCAAAACTGTACTCTCCCTCTGCACTCAGAAAGAGGAAAAGGAAAACCAGATTTTCATGAGCACAAGTAATGTCTATCCCAGGCAGGCTAATAATTTGGCATTCCTACAAACCATTATTCTTCAAATATTTGCTAAAAGGGTATTTAGAGAAGAGGTTGAACATTGCTGGGTTTTAAAAATGAAAACAAATAGGAGTCCTCTTGGCAGTGTTTAGTCTCTCTGTTGTCCAAGCCGAACGGCTCTGGATTCAAAGCCACATCTCCATCCTTCAATCCTTCACTAGCAGAAGGAAGGCTAGCATTAATCTGAACCTCCTTCCTAGAAGATGAGTTAAAAACCTGTAATTATTGGACTGGAGTCTGAAGTCAAGTGGGCCTTAGGAAGCATCACTATGAACAAAGCTAATGGAGGTGATGGAATTCCAATTGAGCAATTTCAAATTCTTAAAGATGATGCTGTGAAAGTGCTGCACTCAATATGCCAGCAAATTTGGAAAACTCAGCAGTGGCCACAGGAGTGGAAAAGGTCAGTTTTCATTCCAATCCTAAAGAAAGGCAATGCCAAAGAATGCTCAAACTAACGTACAATTGCGCTCATCTCACACGCTAGTAAAGTAATGCTCAAAATTCTCCAAGCTAGGCTTCAGCTTGAACTGTGAACTTCCAGATGTTCAAACTGGATATAGAAAAGGCAGAGGAACCAGAGATCAAATTTCCAACATTAGTTGAATTGTTGAAAAGTGAGAGAGTTCTAGAAAAACATCTACTTCTGTTTTATTGACTCTGCCAAAGCCTTTGACTGTGTGGATCCCAACAAACTGTGGAAAATTCTTAAAGAGATGGGAATACCAGATTATCTGACCTGGCTCTTGAGAAATCTGTACGTAGGTCAAGAAGTAATAATTAGAACTGGACTTGGAACAACAGACTGGTTCCAAATCTGGAAAGGAGGATGTCAAAGCTGGATATTGTCACCCTGATTATTTAACTTATATGCAGACTACATCATGAAAAATGCTGGGCTGGATGAAGCACAAGCTGGAATCAAGATTACCAGGAGAAATATCAATAACCTCAGATATGCAGATGACATCACCCTTATGGCAGAAAGCAAAGAAGAACTAGAGAGCCTCCTGATGAAAGTAAAGAGGAGAGTGAAAAAGCTGGCTTAAAACTCAACATTCATAGTGGTTGTACTAGTTTGCATTCCCACCAACAGTGTAAGAGGGTTCCCTTTTCTCCACACCCTCTCCAGCATTTATTACTTGTAGACTTTTGGATCACAGCCATTCTGACTGGTGTGAAATGGTACCTCATAGTGGTTTTGATTTGCATTTCTCTGATAATGAGTGATGTTGAGCATCTTTTCATGTGTTTGTTAGCCATCTGTATGTCTTCTTTGGAGAAATGTCTATTTAGTTCTTTGGCCCATTTTTTGATTGGGTCATTTATTTTTCTGGAGTTGAGCTGTAGGAGTTGCTTGTATATTCTCGAGATTAGTTGTTTGTCAGTTGCTTCATTTGCTATTATCTTCTCCCATTCTGAAGGCTGTCTTTTCACCTTGCTAATAGTTTCCTTTGATGTGCAGAAGCTTTTAAGGTTAATTAGGTCCCATTTGTTTATTTTTGCTTTTATTTCCAATATTCTGGGAGGTGGGTCATAGAGGATCCTGCTGTGATGTATGTCGGAGAGTGTTTTGCCTATGTTCTCCTCTAGGAGTTTTATAGTTTCTGGTCTTACATTAAGATCCTTAATCCATTTTGAGTTTATTTTTGTGTATGGTGTTAGAAAGTGTTCTAGTTTCATTCTTTTACAAGTGGTTGACCAGATTTCCCAGCACCACTTGTTAAAGAGATTGTCTTTAATCCATTGTATATTCTTGCCTCCTTTGTCAAAGATAAGGTGTCCATATGTGCGTGGATTTATCTCTGGGCTTTCTATTTTGTTCCATTGATCTATATTTCTGTCTTTGTGCCAGTACCATACTGTCTTGATAACTGTGGCTTTGTAGTAGAGCCTGAAGTCAGGTAGGTTGATTCCTCCAGTTCCATTCTTCTTTCTCAAGATCGCTTTGGCTATTCGAGGTTTTTTGTATTTCCATACAAATTGTGAAATTATTTGTTCTAGCTCTGTGAAGAATACTGTTGGTAGCTTGATAGGGATTGCATTGAATCTATAAATTGCTTTGGGTAGTATACTCATTTTCACTATATTGATTCTTCCAATCCATGAACATGGTATATTTCTCCATCTGTTAGTGTCCTCTTTGATTTCTTTCACCAGTGTTTTATAGTTTTCTATATATAGGTCTTTAGTTTCTTTAGGTAGATATATTCCTAAGTATTTTATTCTTTCCATTGCAATGGAGAACAGTGTGGAGATTCCTTAAAAAACTGGAAATAGAACTGCCTTATGATCCAGCAATCCCACTGCTGGGCATACACACTGAGGAAACCAGAAGGGAAAGAGACACGTGTACCCCAATGTTCATCGCAGCACTGTTTATAATAGCCAGGACATGGAAGCAACCTAGATGTCCATCAGCAGATGAATGGATAAGAAAGCTGTGGTACATATACACAATGGAGTATTACTCAGCCATTAAAAAGAATACATTTGAATCAGTTCTAATGAGGTGGATGAAACTGGAACCTATTATACAGAGTGAAGTAAGCCAGAAAGAAAAACACCAATACAGTGTACTAATGCATATATATGGAATTTAGAAAGATGGTAACAATAACCCTGTGTACGAGACAGCAAAAGAGACACTGATGTATAGAACAGTCTTATGGACTCTGTGGGCGAGGGAGAGTGTGGGAAGATTTGGGAGAATGGCATTGAAACATGTAAAATATCATGTATGAAACGAGTTGCCAGTCCAGGTTCGATGCACGATACTGGATGCTTGGGGCTGGTGCACTGGGATGACCCAGAGGGATGGTATGGGGAGGGAGGAGGGAGGAGGGTTCAGGATGGGGAACACATGTATACCTTTGATATTTGGCAAAACTAATACAATTATGTAAAGTTTAAAAATAAAATAAAATAAAAAAGGAAAACAAACAAGCAAACAAAAAAACTCAACATTCAGAAAACTAAGGTCATGACAACTGGTCCTATCACTCCATGGCAAATAGTTGGAGAAACAATGGAAACAGTGACAGACTTTATTTCGGGGGGGCTCCAAAATCATCATAGATGGTGATGGCAGCCATGAAATTAAAAGACACTTGCTCCTTGGAAGAAAAGTTATGACCAACCTAGACAATGTATCAAAAAGCAGAGACATCACTTTGCCAACAAAGGTCCATCTAGTCAAAGCTGTGGTTTTTCCAGTAGTCGTATGGATGTGAGAGTTGGACCATAAAGAAAGCTGAGTGCCGAAGAACTGATGCTTTTGAACTGTGGTGTTGGAGAAGACTCTTGAGAGTCCCTTGGACAGCAAGGAGATACAATCAGTCCATCCTAAAGGAAATCAGTCCTTCATATTCATTGGAAGGACTGTTGCTGAAGCTGAAACTCCAATACTTTGGCCACCTGATGAGAAGAACTGACCCATTGGAAAAGACCCTGATGCTGGGAAAGATTGAAAGCGGGAAGAGAAGGGGACAACAGAGGATGAGATGGTTGGATGGCACCACCGACTCAAAGGACATGAGTTTGAGTAAACTCTGGGAATCAGTGATGAACAGGGAAGCATGGCGCGCTGCAGTCCATGGGCTCACAAAGAGTCCAACACAACTGAGTGACTGAACTGAACTGACTTATTGGACCATGCTTCTTGGGTGTCCCATCTACCTAAACAGTCCATCAGAGAATATTCTTCCCAACCATGGACAGTCCTTTCCTCAGAAGGAATTCTAAAGATGGAACAGTGGAGATGGTTAACTGTCTATCCAATGTTCAATCTCCTTTCCTTCTTTCTGACTATAGGCTCTCAACGAGAGTTAGCTACTTACCCAGTTACAATTTTCTTTCTTTTTCCTTAAGAGCAGGACTCTGTTGTGTACCTATGTGAAAAATTATATGTCTCAGTCTCTCCTGAAGGCAGAATGGCCAGATGATAGTACTTAGGTGGGACTTCCAGGAAAGCTCTTTCAAGGATGTTGCCTGTGCTGAGACAACAAGGTTACCTCTTGTGACCTTGTCCTTTCCTACTACTTGAATATAGATGTGATGGCTGGAAATGCGGCATCACTCTTATCACTATGAGGTGATTTTGCCAATGGAAGGTATTAGATAAGCAACACAGATGGAGGATGGAGTTATCACATCTGCCACGAACTACACATATCCAGACTTCTTTTATAAGAAAATGAAAATATGTTTAAGCCTGTAGCTGGTGTTATAGGTTGTCCTCCACTGCAGGCTTGTCACAGAGAGAAAGAGGTAGAGAATGAGAAGTAGAGATAAAAGACAGCATTATGCGTCAATAGTGGAAAAATTAGGAGACACAGAAAAACAAGAAGAAAAAAGAATGTAACTGTCCCTTGTGGTAGGTACCATCAGCTGACTAACCTCACGCCAACCAACCCTGGGTTTTCCCCAGCTTCCCTTGCAGCTGGGGTGGCCATGTGGCCCAGTTTTGGCCAATGAGATGAGAGGGTAAAGCTTTTGATTTTCTGGCTCAGAGGAACAGATGGGGCTCATGCTATCCCTTCTCCCTTGAATGTGGGATGTAATGTGTGGTGTTGCAACCATCTTGAGACCATGGAGAAAGGCCGAGGGAACTGCACAGATGCTGGCCCTGACAATGTTGGGCTGATGAGTCAATGCCAGCAGCCACCCACTTCCAGACTTCTCATTTTGTGAGAAGAATAAACCCTCATTATTTTAAGCCACTGTTGGTTGGGTTTTCTGTAACTTTCATCATAACTATTCCTTTAATATACTCTCATCATCCAGGGATCATAAATGATGACATCCCAGCATGCATCTTTTCAGATCTTTTCTGATGCCTATGCAGCAGAAAAATATTTTCAGAGATAAATATTTTGTTTCCTCCTAACACATCCCACCTTGTATCTTGTGTTCTGCACCCACCATTTGGGCATTTTTCCAGGCATTACCCATGAGGGACAATAAATAGTTTAGAAAAACAAAAAGCCCAAGTCTTGGCTACTCTGAGGGTGACTTGAAAATTTACAGCAGAGGCAAAAGCTTAGAAGCCAGAGTACATTTGATTCATAAGAGCCAGGATTTTGACAGAAAACAAAAAGCTTATCTTCAGATTTGCAATAGCCTGACTTTATATATGAAAGAGCAAACCTGGGTGCTTCAGAGAACAGTGTTTGGAAGATAAGTCCCAGAATGGAGAAGAATGCAGGTCTGAAGAAAGAGAGACGAGGTGGGGTATCTAGAGAGAAGAGGAAACAGGGGAAGGCTGAGAACAGAGCTGACCTCAGTTCTGAAGAGGGGCTCAGAGCTCCGCCCCATGCCTGAGACTGGCCATGCGCCTGAGGAATCCTGAGTAAGTTTAGTGAGAACAGGAAAACGGGAGGCACTTGAGCTTCTCCTCCCAGGATATGAGTCCATTATAGTCACTCCATGTCAAACCTGGTGCCTTGAGAGGCAAAGTAGCCATTGCTTGAGTGGAGGTGGTGAGACAGAGGGCATCCTTTCAGATGTGGAAACATCTAAGAATTGCCCCCATGGGCCCCTGTGAAGGATACCAAATGGGCTGAAAATAAATTGGGACCAGGAAGACCAGGGAGTGCACACATTTCTCAACTAACAATTAGGACCAGACCAGCAGAGACTTTAGTAGCAGATGCCAGAGCTTGATGATGGGGACCAGAAAAGATGACCTGCAGAGGCCAAGGGAAGAACAGAGGGAAGGGTGGGACCAGGTGCCACTTCTCTGGATTCCAGGACAGCGCATCTGTCTATGGAAGAGCTAGAGAAGCAGGGGAGGAGGAAGAAATAAAGAGGATCTTGAACTGACCATCTTAAACTAGGAAGTGTCAGAGTTATTTTGAGTTACAAGATTAAGTTTTCTATAATCAGCAAGAATGTGGGATAATAGGATTAGTTGGGTTTTTAGGAATAAAGTTCATTTTCGAGGGGTGGGGCTCCCAAGTATATATTCTGTAAATTTCAGCTCACCATCATGCATACAGTAAAGAATCTGCCTGCAATGCGGGAAACTGGGGTTTGATCCCTGCGTCAGGAAGATCCCCTGGAGGAGGAAAAGGCAAGCCACTCCAATATTCTTGCTTGGAGAATCCCCATGGAGAGAGGAGCCTGGCGGGCTACAGTCCATAGGGCTGCAAAGAGTTGGACACAACTGAGTGACTAAGCACAGCATACCATGTATACATTTATAACATATATGTAATTTTTCTCAATATGGAAGAATACTGAACATGCTGTTTTGTCAATTTCTGTTCTCCCAATATATTGTGAACATTTTTCTATGCTTACAAATATTAATTTGAAAAAGTGATACTTAAACTTTGTTTGAAGGTTTTGAGAATCTAAAAAGAATCAAGCACCCAGGAAAAGCATATGCAAAAATATTTGTCTGTCTGTATTTATTGATTGATTTGAAATATTTATTTGGCTGTGGCAGGTCTTATTTGTGACACACAGGATCTTTGATCTTCGTTGCAGTGTGTGGGATCTTTGGTTGAGACATGCAGGATCTAGTATTGATGTATTTAAGGGTACTTGTTTAAGAATGCATGTTTAAGAATCCTTTGCCTGCTACAAAATTTTCAGTCCCTGAATAGTATATGCTATAGCCACTCTGCTATCTATTCCATCAGCCTCCTATTGTTGCACATTGAGACTCCAGTTTTCCTCTATTATAGATGCTCTTTATGATAAATTCCTAGAAGTAGAATTTCCAGTTATGTTAGGAATGTTTCCACTGCATATAACAGAATATTCAAATAACAATGGCTTGTTTTTCTCCACATTATAAAATATTCAGAGGAAACAGCCTGAAGTCAACTCAATAATGCCATCAAGGACCCATACTTTTGCTCTCTTTCTGCTCTGCTCTGCTTTGCTTTTTGGTTTATCACCTCATGGTTACAAAATGGCTGTTGCAGCACCGGATATCATATCCTTCTTTAAGGCAGGATAAAGAGAGGAAAAGGGAACACTTTTTATCAGGAAAGTTGATTATTGCTTAAGTCTACATAGCCAGAGCTAGATAACATGTCTGTAGGTCTCTAAGGGAGACTGAAAAAGTAAATATAACATTTGCCCAGACTTTTTTTAGTGGAGGCAGCAGTTACGGGAGGAGAATGTCAGTGGTGGATCTTAGGTTAATCGGTATGCCACACAGGGCCTAAGTCTGAACATTTTAAAGGAATTGATCTACAGAGGCAACATACTTGAAAAGGTTTTATAAACCAACAAAATATTTTGTACAAATGTGAGGTATATAATTTATTAGAAATGATGCTGTGTTTCCCCAGTAGATTGAATATGTAGTATTATTGCTAATCTCCGGGCAGCTGCCTTTCTAATTGGCCACCTCTGTTCAGAAATAAATTGTTAAAAGCTCTTTCTTATAGAAACAGTTTTTCCATCCCCAGTGACCAAATTACTTGTTTAGACCCTGTTTTGAGACTTCAGTCACTTCCTGCTGGGGTGTAAGGGAAACAACTTTAGGCATGGGGTCCAAAGACCTGAGTTGATTTCTGAGTTCTGCTTTCTGACCACAAGAAAGCCATTTTCCCCCCAGGTCTTGGATTCCTTATCTATAGGATATGAATAATAATTTCTACTTTATAGCACTGCTAGTGAGGCAAGGTGCCGTTCTGAGTAGGAATATACATTTTGGTTACCCTAGTTTTTTTTAGCACTCATTCTCCTTAAAAAAAAAAAAAATAGTGTATTTATGTTTGGCTGCACACACTCCAGTGTTCTTGCCTGGAGAATCCCAGGGACGGCGGAGCCTGGTGGGCTGCCGTCTATGGGGTCGCACAGAGTCGGACACGACTGAAGCGACTTAGCAGCAGCAGCAGCAGCAGCACTGGGTCTTCGTTGCTGTGCTCAGGTTTTCTCCAGTTGTGATGAGTGGAGGGCTACTCTCAAGCTGTGGTGCTCGGGCTTCTCGCTGCAGTGGCTTCTCTTGTTGCTGAGCACACACCCTAGGGCAGGGCTCAGTTACTCCACGGCAGGTATGATCTTTCCGGACCAGGAATCCAACCCATGTCCCCTGAATTGGCAGGCAGACTCTTAACCACTGGACCCCCCAGGGAAGTCCCGCACTCAATCTTGCTGGCTGTTTTCAGACCTGTTGAATCAAGGCCAGGGCCTGAGGTTTGCTGATAAACTCTCCAGGGGGAGAAAATTAACTTGATTTGTAGTGTTTGGTGATAGGCACAGCGGATTTCAAACTATCAACAGTTTAGCAACTAGCTACAAAATTTCCAGATATTTAACAAATTCTCTTGTTGGCTGGTACTAGCCAGCTCCAGCACGTCATTGGCCCAAAGCAGACAGTCAGCCACCTTGTAGCCAACTGTGCCGGCTGGGCCATAATCAGCATTTGGGTCCACCTGGCAAGTGTGGTTGGCTTCCCCAGCGGCTCAGTGGTAAAGAATCCACTTGCAATGCTGGAGACGCACGAGACTCAGGTTTGATCCCTGGGTCTGGAGATCCCCTAGAGTAGAAAATGGCAAACCACTCCAGTATTCTTGCCTAGAGAATCCCATGGACAGAGGAACCTGGCGGGCTACAGTCTGTGGAATCACAGTCAGACACGACCGAAGTGTCTGAGCACGCACAGGGCAGGTGTAGTTATCAGCTCTCGTATGTCCTCCCTGTCTCCAATATCTCTTTTCATACATACCTCTGGATTTTTGAAAGATGTCTATAAACTCCAGAGGGAGTTTAAATGCAAGTTGTTTGAAGAATTGATTTCTAGTAGTGTAGTTCTAGGCCTGCAAAGAAAGGACCCAAGTTACCCAGGGAGAAAAGCTATTGAGAACTCTCTCACTCTTTCTCCTCTTCCTGTTTATTTTTGTTCAGAATCAGGTCTCAGTTGATTTCACATCATCTCCACCCCGTGTGCCATTTGTTTGGTTGATAAGTGACAGAACCCCAAGTCAAACTGATTTAAGAAAGGAGGAAAGTTTATTGGCTCACATCAACATGTTATTCAGGATTATGCTAGCTTCAGCGAGGCTAAATCCAGGTTCTCAAGCAATGTAACCAGGACCTCAGGCAGGCTTTCTCCAGGTGACAAAATGGCCATCAAAAGCTTGAGTTCAGGGAAGAGAGCATGTCTTTCCTGACACAGCCTGTCAGACTCCCAGGAATTGCTGATTTGCCCAGTTGGGGTCATGTTCTCCTTGCTGAGCCATAGTTAACAGAGAATGTAGTGCTTTCAATGGCAGGCTGGAACTATGTACTCATTCCTGGAGCTGGAGTTGCGGTCTGCCCATCTGAAACCACTTGGGCGGGACTTCCCTGGTGGTCCAGTGGTTAAAAATCTGCCTTGCGACGCAGAGGACAACCCTGGTTGGGGAACTAAGATCCCACATGCTGCAGAGCAGCTAGGCCCACGTCCTCTAACTACTGAGCCCATGCGCCCTGGAGCCCGCTTGCCAAAACTAGAGAGTCTGTGGGCCTCAATGAAAGATCCCACATGCTGTAAGTAAGATCAGATGCAGCCAAATCAATCAATAAGCCACATGGGCTAGGAATGCTGGGAGGTGGGTCACCCAAAGAGCAGTGGGATTCCACTAACAGAAGAAGAAGGATCAGGGTTTGGCAGGTCAAAATAGCAAATGTCCACAATTCTGCTGTGCTTCCTGTTACCCTGGGGAGATCTGTGTGGCATCAAAGACAGAAATGACAAATAAAGCTAAACGTCCCTGGGTTTCATCAGCCCGTGATTCCCAAGGAGGTCATATTAACACTAATACTTGTAATTTTTTTTTTTCATTAAAAAAACCTGCTTTTATTTATTTATATTGTTTATTTTATTAAAAAAATTTTTTTTAATTGGAGGATAATTGCTTTACAAGGTTGTGTGGGTTTCTGCCATACAACAACATGAATCAGCCACACGTAAACATATAGTCCCTCCTTCTTGAGCCTTGTTCCCACCCCTACCCGCCACCCTACCCCTCTAGGTTGACACAGAGCACCAGGCTGAGCTCCTGATGAAAAAACTGCTTTTAAAGGCAGCCGCTATGATAATTCAGAGAGTCTCTCTGGGTGGATTCATGTGGCCTCATGAATCAGTCTGGGGTACTTACTGCTCCAGCAAAGCTGTCCAGCCAGTGCCCTGCTGATCACTGCGACCTCCAGGGCTGTCAGGATAAAAAGGCGCAGGCCCTGTGCCTGGAGCCCTAGCCCAGGGGGCAGCTGAGATGAACCGCAGCATTGTATATGAAACACGGACTATAGGCTGGGTATTTTACATGTGGTTTCTCCTTTAATCCTCTCAATAACTCTTTTGTTGTTCAGTCGCGTCTGACTCTTTGTGACCGCATGGACTGCAGCACACCAGGCCTCCCTGTCCATCACCAACTCCCGGAGCCTGCTCAAACTCATGTCCATCAAGTCGGTGATGCCATCCAACCATCTCATCCTCTGTCGTCCCCTTCTCCTCCTGCCCTCAATCTTTCCCAGCCTCAGGGTCAGGGAATCTGACTTTGAAGGTCAGCGGGATTCAACTACAGAACTTCCACAGGACTGTGCAAACAGAGACTCGTGGAGGGCACGAACAAAACCTGTGTGCTCCAGGACCCGGGAGAAAGGACCAGTGACCCCATGAGAGACTGAGCCAGACTTGCCTGTGAGTGTTTGGGAGTCTCTGGCGGAGGCGTGGGTTGACAGTGGGTCAACAGCCCTTGGAGGTGTGTATTGTATCATCCTGCCCTTGATGATAAAAGTGGAGACTAAAGGTCATGTCCAGACTAAGTTTGCAAGACAGGGAGCTGAGATCGGATGATCAGCTGTTCTGATTTTCAGTCTCTCACTCTTTCTCCTCTTCCTGTTTATTTCTGTCCAGAATCAAGTCTCAGTCAATTTCACATCATCTCCACCCCTAAAACAGAGCTCCCCTCCCAAGGGAAGCTTAATTAAAGTTTGTTGAATGTAAGAACGTGTTCTTGTCCCTCAGAGGCCATTGGTCTGCACGGGTGAGTTAATCAGTGTAGCACAGGGTCGTGGCATGAGCTGCATCCTCCAAAATTCACGTGTCCAAGTCCTGACTCCCAGGCCTCAGAAAGTGAAGGTATTTGGAGATAGGATCCGAGAAGAGGAAATGGAATTAAAATCAGGTCTTGTGTATGGGCCCTAATCAAATATAATATAATACAATACAACTGGTGTCCTTGTGGGAAGAGATTAAGATCCAGACCTGCACAGAGGGAAGACCAGGTAAGGACAAAGAGAGAAGACAGCCATCTACAAGCCAAGAGGAGAGGCTTCCGGAGAAGCCAACCCTGCAGACACCTTGGTGTTGCACTTTTTTAGCTTCCAGAATTATCAGACAGTAACTTTCTATTGTTTGAGGCACCCGGTACTTTGTTCTGGCAGCCTGGCAAGCTAATAAAGCCAGAAGTATCTTTGAAGAAAAGAGAAATCAGAATTAAACACTGCTGATATGGGGGAAGAATGTCTTTTTTTTGTTCATTAAAAAAATTTGTCTAGGACTTCCCCGGTGGTAGAGTGGATAAGAATCCACCTGCCAGTGCAGGGGACACGGGTTCAATCCTTGGTCTGGGAAGATCCCACCTGCTAAGGAGTAACTAAGCCCGAGCACCACAACTACTGAGCCCGTGTGCTGCAACTACGGAAGCCCGAGGCTCACAAGAGAAGCTGCCTCAACCAAGAGTAAACTGCCCCCCCACCCCCCGCGCTCCCACCCCCCCTACAACTAGAGAAAGCCCTTGCACGAAGCAACCAAGACTTAGCACCGCCAAAATAAAAATAAATTAATTTTTTAAAAAATTGTCTGGGTAAGAATACACCCGAGAGCAAAAGGCATAAATCTGCCTTCCTACCTCTGTTCCTCCCTTAAGCCACCTGGTTTCCCTTCTGGAAGGTGAATGATTACCGATTTCATATGTCCTCCCAGAGTTATTCATTCTCTCTCTCTCTCCATACACAGGCACAAATGTATATTTAAATAATTTTCCTCACCCTATGCACACTGTTTTGCACCTTGGTTTCTTTGTTTAATAAAACGTGCTAAAGATCCTGCAAGAACGACTTTAACCAAGCATGTTGGGAAAGTCAGAGAAATACCCTGCTGAATCACCAGCGTGATTAAAAACTAAAAGCAACACATTAAAACAGCGCTGCCACCCTGTCAGGTATTTTAAGCCTGCTGCCTTCTGCAGAGGTGGGAGGGAGGCCCCAGGAGCTTCCGAGAGGGGCACTGACTGAACCATTAGCGGCTGGAGAGGAGCCTGGCTTGTCGGGAGGGCAAACCTTTGGTTATTCGCTCCTGCCTCAGGCCTCCTCTCTGCCCTTCTCTCCCCCAACACAGGACAAAGTAGGTCAGCCGGAGAGATGCTGCCTTGAGCAGGCGGGAGAATGGTCCTGCTGAGTGGGAGGGCCCGCTTCTGGGCCCATATTGGGATGCCATCTGTAATCATAGACTCTCGGAGCTGCGAGAGATCTTAAAGATCGTCGTGTCTAATTCCTTCGGTTTACAGATGGGGAAGCTGAGCCCAGAGTGGAAAAAAGAACTTTGCTAAGGTCACCAGCTAGGTGGGGATGGAGCAGGGACAGAAGGTCAGTGTCCTGCACGTTTCACAGCACAGTCCGGACCTGCGGTCCCCAACCTTTTTGGCACCAGGGACCGGTTTTGTGGAAGACGATGTTTTCCATGGACTGGCGGGGGAGGAGACGGTTTGGGGATGATTCAGGCGGGTTATATTTATTGTGCACTTTATTTCTATTATCACTACATCAGCTCCACCTCAGATCGTCAGGCATTCGATCCTGCAGGTTGGGGACCTCTGGACTGTAGGCGATATATGAGTGGTACTCCCTGCGGTTGTGCAGTGCACAGGCTGGGAGGACACACGTGGGACGTGGCGGGCAGTGATGAGCTAAAGGAAATCGTGCTCCTTATTCCTTTAGCATACTAAGAGAAAATTAAATGTTGGCTATTATCATCATTATCATTTTTATCGTCTTCATGCAGAACCAACTGTCTCATTTCTAGAAGCAGAAACGAATAGGAGAACTAAGAAGAAAAGTCATCTTTTCATGTTTCTTTTCTACTATAAAGGTAACAAGCGTTCAGAACAGAAAGCCTGAAAAACAAACCAAATAACAAAAATAATACAATTCCACCAACCAGAAACTTCTTTTGACATATGGTGTATGGTTTTGCAGATCTTTTATTCCCACCTGCTTTTTAGCTTACACATATATTGGGGAAGAATCTCCCACGTCAATAAATGTTCGTCTACAATGTCAGCTTCAGAGACAGGACCACAGGCTAGTGGGAAAGAACATGGACTCTGGATCTAAGAGGCCTGTGTTCAGTGTCAGCTCTACCCCTTACGAGCTGTGTGACCTTCGGCAAGATAATTAATTTCTCTGTGCTGCAGTTTCTTCTTCTGTAAAGTAGAGCTACTAATAATAATATCTACCTTGTGCAGAGTGTTTGCCATCTTTCTGTTCTTAGATCAGCCTGTTTTGTGAAAATACTATCATATGCAAAGCTGGTCCTCTATTGTTGGCCCTTTAGATGGTTTTCAGTTTCTCCCTGTCCTGAATAATGTGGTCACAAATATTCTCAACCATGTATCTTTGAGCACATCAATGGTTATTTTTATTAAATTCATAGAAATGGAATTGCCAACATATAGGGGGGCTTCCCTGGTAGCTCAAATGATAAAGAATTGTCCTGCAATGCAGGAGACCTAGGTTCCATCCCTAGGTCAGGAAGATCCCCTGGAGAAGGGACTGGTAAGTCACTTCAGTATTCTTGCCTGGAGAATCCCATGAACAGAGGAGTCTGGCAGGCTACAGTCCACGGGGTCGCAAAGAATTGGACATGACTGAGTGACTAACAATTTCATTTTGTTCCCCACCAGGGGATATACTTGCCAAATTATCCAGAGTTTGTACCAACTAACTAAAGGACTAAAGAGCGGCATGAGGCCCTGGAGTTCTGGAAACAGAACAGGGGACTATGGGGACGCAACTTAGGACATGTGATTGATTGATTTTTAAATTTATTTGGCTGCACCGGATTTTAATTGCTGCATGCATGATCTCCATTGCAACATCTTTTAGTTGTGGCATGTGGTCTCTAGTTCCCTGACCAGGGATTGAACCCCAGTCCCCTGCACTGGAAGCGCAGAGTCTTAACACTGGGCCACTAGGAAAGTCCCTCAGACATGAGCTTTAGTTGTCAGTAGATCCATGTAATTCCCTGGAGAGGCCATGTCTGCTCATGCAGCCTAATACCATGCTTCCCACCTTCAGGATTTTTTTCCATATAGAAGAAGGTATATACCATAATATGTTTAATATTGAAAAGAAACTTAAAGACAACATTTACTTTAAAAGAGAACTTTTATTGTTCAGTGGCTAACTCATGTCTGATTGTTTGTGACCCCATGGACTGCAGCACACCAGGCTTTTCCGACCTTCACCATCTCCCAAAGTTTGCTCAACTTCAGGTCCATTGAGTCGGCGATGCCATGCAACCATCTCATCCTCTGTCGCCCCCTTCTCCTCCTGCCCTCAATCTTTCCCAGCATCAGGGTCTTTTCCAATGAGTCGGCTCTTTACATCAGGTGGCCAAAGTATTGGAGGTTCAAGAAAAGAGAACTGTAAATGTAAAGTCAGAATCACTCACGTAAAAAGTAAGTAACTGTAAAAATACACATAACAGTAGCAAAATATCATTGAATTGTAGCTAGAAGCTTTTGCCTGGGAGGGCTCTGAACTCCAGGCCCTGCACTTGGCATCTCTGGAGGGGGATTAGCAAATTAGCAGGAGCCAGAGAGGTGTTAAGACTTATTAGCTCCAACCTGACACTTTCTCTTTGGTATAGTCAGAAAGATCAAGAGAGCATTGAAAAGCGATTTTAGTGGGAGTAGAGGGGACATTGATTTTTATGTTGAAGGGCCTGTGAAGTTACCTTCTAAAATTGCCCTGTAACCATTTTCTTCAGTTTAGGAAACATGAGCCAGAATTGCTTCACCAAGAGCCAACTTCCCAGGTGTGAAAGAACTCTTCCTGCACACGTCCATCCCATTAACAAGGTGTTATAAGTAATGATCAGCTCCATTTTACAGATGATAAAATGGAGGTATAGAAAGGTTAAGTAACACAGCCAAGACTGCTATAGCTAATGGCCAGTAGGGCTGGCATTTGGAACTCAGGTATTCTGGCTCCAGAGTTTAAGCTCCTAAATAGCACTTGATACTGATCCTGTGGCTGATCCTGTGACTAGTTACCAGTTACATCCCCATTTGCATCTCATTCTCAGAGCTGAGAATGTTTAGACAACAGGACTCAGCTTGGACCCCTTTAACCCTGCTATAACTGGCTTCTCACCTTGCTGCATTTATGTCGCGTTGACCTTGACTTGACCTTGACCTTTCCTTGTTACCGGGCCGGGTGAGGGAGACTCTGCTATCCTCCACTGGCACTGACGGCTCTAGGCCTTTTTACAGCAGGAGCACTTGGGTCTAGAAGTGGACGTTACACTGGCATTTTGGGGGGTTACAGGGTGGACGGGAGTTATTTTGTCAAGGGCTGCAGAGTGAGTTCCTGCCAAACCTGAGCTAGAACCCTGATCTGCCCAGTCCTACGTGCTCCACCACACCCTGCAAGTTTCTTAATTACATAAACAATTTGTCTTCGTAACAGTGGTCTTACTTGCTTTTCCCAGCAATCTTGGGAGACAGATAAGTGTAAGTGTTTGGGGAACTGAGGCCGTGTCCAGATCAGAGCTACTTCTGTACACCAGAGGAAATTCTATCAGAAAGGGGCATGGGATGAGAACCCAATCCTGTCGAGCTTTAAGTTCAGATCTCTTCCTGTTAATACAAATGCCCCATCTCCACTTCTGTCTCTTCAGTTTCCCAGGTCCTCTCTCTCATTTCCTAAGACTTTTCATCTTGTCTCTTTCCTCATAAGGATGGTGGTGCCAAAATACGGGTGATTCATGCTGAAGTGTGGATGACTATGCCTAGGGTCATATGTTTCTCCATCTGGGTGTGTTTGCACTTACAGAGATTGCTCTCTGCTGCAACGGAGGGTTTCATTCCTATATTTGTAATCTGCTGCTATGTAACAAATTACCCTGAGACTGGTGGCTTGATATTAATACAACAGCAGTCATTTATTATCTCTCACAAGCTCTGTGTGTCAGGAACCCAGACAGGGCAGAAAGGAGAAATCTTGACTCCATTCCACAATGTCTTGGTCCTCAGCTGCGAGACTCAAAGGTTGGGGGCAAAATGAAGACTTTCACTTATGCATCTGTGGTTGGAGCTGTGTCCGCTGGAAACACCCCTCATGGCTTCTCCACGTGTCCTAAACTTCCTCTCAATTTGGTAACTCAGTTTCCAGGGCAAGTAACCCAAAAAGAGAGCCAGACAGAATTTATTGCCTTTTTTTTTTCTTTTCATATAATAAAAAAATATATATATATATATATTATTTTGGCTGTACCAAAATATTATTTTGACTGCTGCTTAGTTGTGGCATGTGGAATCTTTCATTGTAGCATCTTGGATCAAGTTTCCTGACCAGGGATTGAACCCAGGCCCCCTGCATTAGGAGTGCAGTTTTAGCCACTGGACCACCAGGGAAGTCCCTGAGCTCACTGCCTTTTATGGTCTAGTCTTGCAGTTCCTACAGTGTCTTTTCTGCCTAATCCCACTGGTTGAAGCAGTACCCAAGGTCCATTCACTTCCCAATGCAGGAATATCAACGTCATATTATAAGAGCGTGTGGGATGGACACATATTGGTGTAGCCATCTTTGGAAAATACAATCTGGCAAAACTCTCTGTTGCTGGGATCTCAAGCACAAGTCTGTGGGAACAGCTCTTAGGCACTTGGTGGGGAGGGTCTCTCGCTGTGTTTCCCATCAGACTCACTTGCTCTTGGGGTTCTCTTTGCTCTAGCTTCCTGCATTCCAAATTCTGCTTTTCTCTGCTCTGCATTTACACTGCAGTTAGTTTGTGATACATTATTTCTTAAAAGGTTCAGACAGCCCTCTCCACTGATAGGCAGGGGCGTGATCCTGTATGCCAAGAGGAACTGACATTGAAAATAGACAGGAATAAAAAGTGCTGATCCAATTCTGTGCCATTCGATGGAGCCCCGCCAACAACGACTAAAAAGTTTCCTCTCTGGAGTAAAGGTCTTCCCTGGTCCCAAAGGAGGAATTTAAAGGCTGAAGGTGGGCTGAGCTTCAGGGACTGTGTATACCGAGTGTGCACGTGTGCGTGCTCAGTTGTGTCCAACTCTTTGTGACGCCATGGACTATATAGCCTGTTAGGTTCCTCTGTCCATGGAATTCTCCAGGCTCAGATACTGGGGTGGATTGACATTTCCTTCTCCAGGGGATCTTCCTGATCCAGGGGTCTAACCCACGTCTCCTGCAGCTCCTGCATTGGCAGATGGGTTCTTCTACCACTGAGGGTGGAGGTTATCAAGATCTGTCCAGCAAAGTGGTAGCAGTTGCAGAATTCCTAATTTGGGGTGGGAGGTGTTTTTGGGCAGCAATCTGTTTAGCAGAAGGGATTGGAAGTTCCATTTGCATAACATTTTACAGATATTTGAGAGAGCATCAGTTGTCTATTTCAAGGATTTGGAAGGGGAGCTGTCTTAGTTTGAATTTGACTACAAGCGGACTCTGAGATAGATTCAAGAATGGAGAAGTGAAACAAACAAGGGGAGGAGGGCAATCAAAGGCATGTTATCAAGCCAGGTACCACATAGGTGAATGGAGCTGAGCTTGCTAGGGAAACCATAGGAGTAAGTGCAAAACTCTCACCTCCAGAAGTGTCCCACCCAAGAGGTGACAGAGCTGGGGTATTGATATTCCAGTTGCCATCAGGGCTGCTCTTGTAGAGCAGGGTTTAATCCCATCCTGCTGTTGCGAGCCGACCAGACTTTCAAGGCTGTCGAGAAAGGCTATAGTCAAAGAGATGCAGGCACTGGCAGGGGAAAGGCAGCTGGTACACACCCAAGTGGAAAGGGTTACAGGCATGACATTGACAACGTATCCTGCAGGGAAGGTGAACACCCAGGATTAAGAAGGTTCTGGGAGGTGAGACTTTCAGTATTAAGCTAACAAGCTCCCAGACAAACCAGGATGAAGGGGTCACTCTAGCT
Organism: Bubalus kerabau; assembly: GCF_029407905.1. Lineage (NCBI taxonomy): Eukaryota > Metazoa > Chordata > Mammalia > Artiodactyla > Bovidae > Bubalus > Bubalus kerabau. The sequence continues at coordinate 58,851,795 of NC_073643.1, read as the reverse complement.
GTGTGTGTGTGTGTGTGTGTGTGTGTGTGTGTGTGTGTGTGTTTATGCACGCTCAGTTGTGTCCAAGTCTTTCTGATCCCATGGACTGTAGCCCACCAGGCTCCTCGGTCCATGGGATTTCCCAGGCAAGGACACTGGAGTAGATTGCCATTTCTTTCTCCAGGGGATCTTCTCAACCCAGGGATCCTACCCGCATCTCCTGCGTTGGCAGGTGGATTCTTTACCACTGCACCACCTGGAAAGCCCCACCCTAGCTTTGAGGGCAAAGAAAAACAAGGAACCCATCACCCAAAACTACTGTCTGGAGTGAAAGGATCAACAAAGGATTTACAAATGATAAAACTGTTCTGGAGTTAGGCAGTAGTGACGGTTTTACAATTATGTGAAGATTCTAAAACCCACTTAATTGTATGCTTAGGGTGAATTTTATGGTGTGGGCAACCTACAAAACCCCTTTGAGCCTTTGTGTTCTCTTTATGAGAAAGGAATGATAATAATATCAATTCCTATCTCAGGGGGTTGTTGGGAGGCTTCAGTGAGATAGTGCTTCAGACACTACTGTTGAGATCCTTTGTGTTCTTTACTCTGCTTGTTGGTATAGACAAGCCCAGGGGAAAACCAGGTGTTAGGGCTGAGCTGATTGAGAATTTCTCAGAAGGCAGCAGCATCAGTTTGGGAAGAAGAGCTTATTTCAATGGGCCTCTCTAGGCTGGAGGGAGGAGAGTTTTGGCTGAATTTCAAGCATTCGCTCTCACTCTCTCAGCACATTCAGAGGCTGCCTCCCGGGTGGAATCCTGTACCACTGTAATCGCCTGTCTGGCTTCCTGCCTCAATCCTTCTCATATCCACAGCTGAGATCTCTGTCACCCGCCGTGGCCTCAGCATCACCCTGACTTCAGGCAGAATCTAAGGAGACTGAGACAGAGCGGGAGCATCATCATTAACCAATGAAACAGCATTTTCACGGCTTACATTTATCATATATTGGCTACACACTGGGTATTATCCTGGGCTTCTCTGGTGGCTCAGACAGTAAAGAATCCATCTGCAATGCAGGAGATCCAGATTTGATCCCTGGATTGGGACGATCCTCTGGAGAAGGGAATGGCTACCCAGTCCAGGATTCTTGCGTGGAGAATTCCATGAATAGAGGAGCCTGGTGGGCTACAGTCCATGGGGGTCGCAAAGAATCAGACATGACTAAACAATGAAGACTTTCAGGTATTATGCTTAGAACTTCACCTGTGCGATCTCGTTTTGTCCCCCTGATAAACTTACAGGGAGGTCCTGCTATGACCCTCATTTTACCAGTGAAGAAACTGGTCTTAGAAAGTCATATAAATTGCCAAACCCCCTGCCCCCGCTGGCCCCCGAGCCTTAGCTGACTGGATCGGGATTGGACAAGCTGGGTGACTCATTCTCTCTCCCAGAAAATTTGGGGATTGGATTTGGATCCTTGCTAGTGTCCGCTGGCCACTCAAATGAAGACATATAAACTAGGGAGTTGAGGGGGAGGTGCTTAATAGTCATGTGTGTCTGTTTAGTCGCTAAGTCATGTCCGACTCTTTTGTAACCCCATGGACTGCAGCCCACCAGGCTCCTCTGTCTGTGGGATTTCCTAGGCAAGAATACTGGAGTGGGTTGTCATTTCCTTCTCCACCTTAATGGTCATCAGTTCAGTTCAGATCAGTCGCTCAGTTGTGTCCGACTCTTTGCGACCCCATGAATTGCAGCACGCCAGGCCTCCCTGTCCATCACCAACTCCCGGAGTTCACTCAGACTCACATCCATCAAGTCAGTGATGCCATCCAGCCATCTCATCCTCTGTCGTCTCCTTCTCCTCCTGCCCCCAATCCCTCCCAGCATCAGAGTCTTTTCCAGTGAGTCAACTCTTCGCATGAGGTGGCCAAAGTACTGGAGCTTCAGCTTCAGCATCATTCCCTCCAAAGAAGTGCCAGGGCTGATCTCCTTCAGGATGGCCTGGTTGGATCTCCTTGCAGTCCAAGGGACTCTCAAGAGTCTTCTCCAACACCACAGTTCAAAATCATCAATTCTTTGGCACTCAGCCTTCTTCACAGTCCAACTCTCACATCCTTACATGACCACAGGAAAAACCATAGCCTTGACTAGACAGACCTTTGTTGGCAAAGTAATGTCTCTGCTTTGCAATATGCTATCTAGGTTGGTCATAACTTTCCTTCCAAGGAATAAGCGTCTTTTAATTTCGTGGCTGCAGTCACCATCTGCAGTGATTTTGGAGCCCCCAAAAATAAAATCTGACACTGTTTCCCCATCTATTTCCCATGAAGTGATGGGACCGGATGCCATGATCTTCGTTTTACACATAAAGATGGAAAAGAATGAGGCAGACATGCAGAAAGACACAGAGATGAATGGGCCTTTGGAGAAAGAGAAAGTGAGAGAGAGAATGGCTTCAGATTCCCCAGCTACACTTCTTTCCTGTGTTAGTCAGGACTCTAGGAACTCAATGATAGGGGTCTGACTCCTACTGACTTAAATTAAATCTATTGACTCTAGGAATAACATTGGCTCCAGCCATGGTGGATTGGGGGATCCTCTTTTCTTTTTGCTGATGTTAATTTCTTATATAGAAACTGCATTTACTTGTGAATTAAAGAGAAGATATAGAAAAGAAATCCACGATACTGTAGGGAGCTCAGGTAAGAGGAGGCATTTTAAAATATGATAAACATGTTAATTTTTTTTGGCTGTGCCCCACGGCATGGGGGATCTGCACCCCCTGAATTGGAAGCACTGAGTCTTAACCACTGGACCACCAGGGAAGACCCAAAACATGCTAGCTTTTGATGAATAAAATATATGCAAACTTTTCTGTTGAATAGTTTCTTGAGTGTGGTTCATGCTGAATTATCTCAAACTTTTGAGCTGCTAGAATCCAACCTTATTCCCAAGAAGACTACATAAAATGTGATATTTTTCTGCCCCCTTGTTAATTAAAGAACTAATTATGTTACAATGCTGACCAGGTGTGACATATTGATTTCGCTTTAAAAATACTTTCCAGGGAGCTGATTATGAAAACATGAGGAGGATAATGTGCTTCTTTCAATACTGAACCCAATTAATTTCAGTGACTCATAAATGCTAGGGTGAAAAATTAGAATACTAAAGCTCCATTTGTTTAAGAAAGGAACTATTTTCCATGTTCTCAGTAGACTTTCAGTTGTCTTGAGCATAAATTTCTCTCTCAGGTTAGAGAATTCACTGAAACTAAAGGAAATTTCATCCCCAAGTGTTAGTGAAAGTATATCCAACTATCAGGTGACAGATGGCTGGCTGAAGAAGAATTGATCACCCTGTAAGGAAAGAGAGGCAATGTCTTTGCGACCCCATGGACTGTGCAGTCCATGGAATTCTCCAGGCCAAAATACTGGAGTGGGTAGCCTTTCCCTTCTCCAGGGGATCTTCCCAACCAAGGGATCGAACCCAGGTCTCCTGCACTGCAGGCAGGTTCTTTACCAGCTGAGCCAGCAGGGAAGCCCAAGAATACTGTAGTGGATAACCTATCCTTTCTCCAGAGGATCTTCCTGACCCAGGAATCGAACTGGGATCTCCTGCATTGCAGGTGGATTCTTTACCAGTTGAGCTACCAGGGAAGCCCAATGATTATCATAACTAATATTTATTGAATCCTTTCATGGACCACACAATTTGTTGAATTTCTCACAATACTGTGAGGCAGGTAATATTTTGACATTTTTTTGGGGGGGTGGATAATTTTTAAAGTCTTTATTGAATTTGGTAAAATATTACTTATGTGTTTTTTTTTTTTTTCTCTTTTGGCTACAAGGCATGTGGGATCTTATCTCCTTGACCCGGGATCCAACCCTCACCCGCTGCATTGGAAGGTGAAATCTTAACCACTGGATTGCCAGGGAAGTCCTCTGACACAGATATGTTTAATTCCCATTATACAGAAGGGGCAAATAAGGCTTAGAGAGGTTTAGTGACTTGACAAGTTCTTCCAAATGGTAAGTGATAGACATGACACCCTAATCCAAGTCTATCTGGAGAGCCGTGATCTTTAAAAATCTACCACTAAATTCTAACATGTCAAGGGGACATTGTAAGATACAATCTCCAATGCTTACGCATGAAGAAAGCAAAGTTTCGGACGATTCCTGGTTCGGTGTGGTTTCTCATGCACCAAATGCCTTTTACTGAAACGGGCCCACATCTATAAAGCTGGTGAAATTGATCTGTTTGTAACGCATAGGTGATTCCCTACTGGTATGACTTTGAGAGCCCTGGGAAGACTATGTTTTCTCCAAGATAAGATTTCCTCTCCATTAGATGATCTCTGAGGTCCTACCATTAATTCCTCTACTTTAAGCCATTCTCCTGTTTTTCTTAAAATGCAGCTGCTCAAGCATTCCAGTGCCGGTGTGTGCACGCTTTCCTGAGAGCAGATTTTAATTGGAGAGAGGGAACCAGGAGAGAGAAGAGGAGCTGACTGACATGAGTCCTGGGACAAGAGAAAGAAGAATGAGGAAAAGCATGAAAAAAAAGGAGGTAGGGTCTGAGGATCCAGATGGCAAATCTCTCTAACTACTATGCTAAAGAACTGCTTTCGACTAAAGGGGGACACTTAGGGTTCATGATACATTCTTTTTTTGAAGGCGGATAAAGACGACACTGAGCAGACCCGATTTCTCACACTAAGATCACTTATAGATACAACGCGGATGTGGAGCACAGCATCAAAGAGCCTGAATAGGAGACTTAGTTGTTCTTGTGACCTTGAGCAAGTCACTCCACCCTGCTCCCACCGGACTTTACTTTGAAGACTTGCTGTCAGGTGGGGCAAGGGAGCAAGGGTCATTTGAGAATTGATTTGGCTGCTGAATAGACATATTTTTGAAGCATTCGGAATCTCTCCTGGATTCCTCCAAAAGCTTCTCCACTCTGGATAGGAGTCAAACAAGGTTGACATTCAGTTCAGTTCAGTCGCTCTTTGCGACCCCATGGACTGCAGCAGGCCAGGCCTCCTTATCCATCACCAACTCCCAGAGTTTACTCAAACTCATGTCCATTGAGTCAGTGATGCCATCCAACCCTCTCACCTCCATTAAGCATGAGGCAAGCTCAGTCACTCAGTCGTGTCCAATTCTTTGTGACCCCAGGCTACTCTGTCCATGGGATTTTCCAGGCAACAACACTGGAGTGGGTTGCCATTTTGTCCTTCTAGAGAGTTCTCAACTCACAATAGCTCCTCCGGTTCATTTCCCTCTCCTGCTTTGTGGTCGTTAGTGGAGCAGACTCAGTTGTCCTTCTGTCCTGTTTGGCCAGAGAAGCCCCCTGCTAAGGTCCTTTTCTTGGAAGGGTCCTTTCTCACCTCTGGGTGAAGCAGCAGGAGAAAGAAACAGTTTATGTAATGGTGTGACTGCATAAATGCCTCAAACTCATTTTTTCTCCAATTACCACATTTTCTAACAGCTAGTTTGGAAGTTGTTAACCAAGAAAATGTTTTTCCAGCCAGAGAGCTTCCAGTTAGAGATACAAATTTATCAGAGCATAACTTTAAAGAACACATTGAAAGAGAACTTCAGGTTTTAAAAGAGAGACAATGAGTGCTTTTTCATGGATGACACAGAGTGGGAAGAGGATGACTCTAAGAAACTTGTATTGTTGTTCAGTTGTTCAGTCATGTCTTTCCCTCTGAGACCTCATGGACTGCAGCACGCCAGGCTTCCTTTTCCTTCACTGTCTCCTGGAGTTTGCTCAAATTCATGTCCATTGAGTCGACGATGCCATCCAACCATCTCATCCTCTGTTTGCCCCCTTCTCCTCCTGCCCTCAATCTTTCCCAGCATTAGGGTCTTTGCAATGAGTCGGCTCTTTGCATCAGGTGGCCAAAGTATTGGAACTTCAGCTTCAGCAACAGTCCTTCCAATGAATAGTCTGGGTTGATTTCCTTCAGGATTGACTGGTTTGCTCTCCTTGCAGTCCAAGGGACTTTCAAGAGTCTTCTCCAAAACGACAGTTCAAAAGCATCAATTCTTCAGTGATCAGCTTTCTTTATGGTTCAGCTCCTACATCCATACATGACTACTGGAAAAACCATAGCTTTGACTAGATGGACCTTTGTCAGAAAAGTGATGTCTCTGCTTTTAAAAATGCTGTCTAGGTTTGTCATTGGTAACTTGCCTGCTAAATTCCTAGAACATTTAATTTGTTAAATATGTGCTGCTTCTCAAAGGACTAGATGGAGAGACTCCTTCAGGAGAGCCTGCTGTGGGAAGCAGGGGTGACTGAAAGGCCTCGATGTTCACCCCTGGACCCAAAATTGCATTTTGCTGAGGCCACGTTCCCCTAGACTGTTTCTAGGCAATAACTGAGCAGGTGGGGGGTGGTGGTCAATATTGGACCAATACTCTATTGGGCAACTTTGGCTTAGTGACTCCCCATAGGCCTGGCCCAAACATTCTTAGAACTGTGCTGTAGCCAGAGACTTTCCTAACCAGTCATCTCTCCTTCCCTGGCTCTTTTCATACGTCAGGCCTGCACTACAGTCCAGGCTCTCCCTGTCCTGCTCCTGCTCACCCCCCCTCCCCCACCCACCCACTATCCTCCATAGGTGTTTCCCTAAGGAATCTCTTCTATGTCTATCCCACTTGGTACACACTTTTCAAAAGATGAACTAACGTAAATAATAAAAAGGTTGGGGGTAAGTCTTGTATTTCACCTTAGAATTTCTACCCACCATAAAGACTATTGTTCTTTAATTCAGTTTCTTTCTTTCTTTATTTTTAATCTCCGGGAGAAAGACTAGTTGACTTGGCTTGAGCCAGGTAAATCAACGAACTGTGGTCAAGAGAGTGAGTCATGTGAACGCATGGTGGCCATGTGGATGGATTATGGATTATTGGATTTTTTCTCCAAGAAAAGGTTGGAGAAGAGGATACCAGATGATAATACAATAAAAAATTTCCATAGGGTCTTGAAGACATTGCAGGTTTTCAGAACTTTTTGGAAAATCCAAAATCAGAACTCTTTAGCAAAAGGGGTTGGAAAGAAGCATTCATAAACCTAATCAGCTGGTGTCTTAAGGGTGCTGACGATTGTCAACGCAGAGAGAAGCCTTATGGAAAATGCCCAGAGGATAACAGCGTCATTAAGCTGGGCCAAGGGCCCTGGGATGGCGTGGGAAGGAGTTAGAGGCAAATTTGTATCTTCTTCCCAATTCCACTAGCCTTATCTGGGTTCCCCTTGGGCAGGGGCAGTGATGGAGGTACTTAACAACTATACCGGCTATTCAGATAACAAATAATTTAGGAACCCTGAGGTCTAAATGCCAGGGGAGACACAAGATACAAAAATCTAGAAGGAGCCAGAGGCAGGGATCGAAATCTGGGAATGGAGCCAGGGGTTCAGACCTGGGAGGCAGATAGACCAGAGAGCACTGTGGGATTGCCTGACATGTCAGTCACCATTTATAGCTTGCTTTTAAGGTCTGGCAGGAATATGATGAGTGGGTGGGATGGTCTTATTGAAAAGTCCTGGGGTAGAATGGCCGACGCACAGGGTAAAATGCACACACTGAATTCTTACCATGAGTGGAGTTGAGCCACAATGATAGATTAGTGTCCCTGGAGCCTTAATGGAATTTCCCAGGAGAACTCAGGGCCAGCGAACACTGCGTAGGTCAACAGAAATCTGTAATTCGTGGATATCAGAGGCTTAGGGAAATAAAGAAAATAACTACAGAAAGGGATTTGGGGTATTTGGATCTTCTGAGATAAAAGGTGACTTTGTGACGGTCAGTGGCGTGCAGACATAGCCCAACAGCAGACAAGTTGAAGGAGTCAGAGATCTAGCACTCTGTACTTATCCTGATTCTAGGCAACCACTAACTAAGCTGTCACATCCACTCTCCTCTGAGTACATGCAAAGTGCCCTTCGTGCATCTGCTGTATGCCAGACATTGCCCTGAGCATTTATTGTGCACTTCCTCTTTGAACCTCAGAAAATCTGTGATTGTTCCCATTTCACAGAGGAGAAAACTGAAGGTCATAGGATGAAGTCAACTGCCAAAGTCACACAGCTAGCACAAAACAGATCTGGACCTTGAATACCAAGTTCAAGTCCAGATTGAGCACCCTACTATACCCCCCCTCCACCCTTGCTTTTAATTTAAACTCTCTCAGTTATCAACTTTATTACTCATTTTCCCACATAAGACTTTGGTGCTCACAGTGGTCCTTTTAACTAGTACCCAGAGTCTTATTGAGTATTATTTTAAAACAGTTTTTGTTTGTCCCCCTTTTTTTTTGAGCTCAGTTTTTTTTTTTTAAACTGGGTAATATAGCCAAATGGTACAAAATTTAGAGATACAAAAGAGCATACAAGTGTTGTTTCCCCATTACCCAGCCTCTTATTATGATGAGGTTTAGAAGTCATTTGTATTTTCTTTCTTTCATGTCTATTACCACCTTCGCTATAGGATTGTTTTTTTCCTTATTGCAATGTGTTATAGAAGCTTCTAATATATGAAGGGAACTAGTCCTACGCCTGTGGTATGAATTGCCAGTATTTTTCCCAGTTTCTCTTTTGCCTTTTGAAAATGTGAAGGTTTTTTCCCATGGAGAAACATTGTGGCAGTCAAATCTGTCAATTTTTAAATTTTATGACTGGGATATGCCATTCTCAGACAGCTACACCTCACCCCAAGATTATAAAACAAAATTCCCTTCGTTTTCTTCTATTACTGTTCTGGGTTTGATCCATCTGAAAACTTTTTGCTGTAATGAGATATGGATTCAATTTAAGGTTTTCATAATAACAAGCCAGTTATTCCAACAATGTTTACTGAATAACCTTTGTTCCTCACCGATTTGAAATGCCACATTTATTCTGGGCTAGATCTCTCAATTGAGCTCCATGTTATGGATATGCTTGTCTCCTGATGCAAGTACCACACTGTTTAAATTACTGCAGCTTAATATCATGTTTTAATAGTTGGGAGACCCAGTCCCTTTTTTTCTACTCTTCCTTTCAGAATTCTCCTGGCTGTTCCTGATTGTTTACTTTTCCATGTGAATTTCAGAACTCATCTCTCTAGTTCTCCCCATCTCTAGCACCCCAAAAACTGTTGGTTTTTTTTCTATTGGAATTGCACTAAATTTACAGATTAATTTAGGGAGAAATGACTTCTTTATGCATTGAGTCATCCTATTTAAGAAAAAGATGTAACTTTCTGGGACTTTCCTGGCAGTCCAGTGGTTGAGAGTCTGCTTTGCAGTGCAGGGCACCTGGGTTCAATTCCTGGTCAAGGAACTAAGACCTCCCAGGCCACAGAGCAACTAAGCCTGTGTGCCACAACTGTGGAGCCCAGGCATCACAGTGACACAACTAAGATGCCACGGGCCACAACCAAGACCTGATGCAGTCAGATAAATGAATAAATATATAAATGAATAAAGATTAACTTTCTTGTTTAAAGCGTTCTTTGATGTCCCTCAGGAATGTTAATTTTTCAAATAGAGTTTTCATGCATCTTGTTAAGTTAATGGATGGATCAGTTCAGTTCAGTTGTTCAGTTGTGTCTGACTTTTTGTGACCCCGTGGAATGCAGCACTCCAGGCCTCCCTGTCTATCACCAACTCCAGGAGTTTACTCAAACCCATGTCCATTGAGTCGGTGATGCCATCCAACCATCTCATCCTCTGTCGTCCCCTTTTCCTCCTGCCTTCAATCTTTCCCAGCATCAGGGTCTTTTCAAATAAGTCAGTTCTTTGCATCAGGTGGCCAAAGTATTGGAGTTCCAGCTTCAGCACCAGTCCTTCCAATGAATAGTCAGGACTCATTTCCTTTAAGATGGACTGGTTGGATCTCCTTGAAGTCCACGGGACGCTCAAGAATCTTCTCCAACATCACAATTCAAAAGCATCAATTCTTCGGTGCTCAGCTTTCTTTATAGCCCAACTCTTGCATCAATAAATGACTACTGGAAAAACCACAGGTTTGACTAGATGGACCTTTGTTGACAAACTAATGTCTCTGCTTTCTAATATGCTGTCTAGGTTGGTCATAACTTTTCTTCCAAGGAGCAAGCATCTTTTAATTTCATGGCTACCATTACCAGCTGCAGTGATTTTGGAGCCCCCTCAAAAAAAGTCTGCAACTGTTTCCATCGTTTCCCCATCTATTTGCCATGGAGTGATGGGACCGGATGCATGATCTTAGTTTTCTGAATGCTGAGTTTTAAGCCAGTTTTTCACTCTCCTTTTTCACTTTCATCAAGAGGCTCTTTAGTTCTTCTTCACTTTCTGCCATAAGGGTGGTGTCATCTGCATATCTGAGGTTATTGATATTTCTCCCGGCAATCTTGATTCCAGCCCAGTGTTTCTCATGATGTACTCTGCATATAAGTTAAATAAGCAGGGTGACAATATACAGCTTTGACGTACTCCTTTCCTTATTTGGAACCAGTCTGTTGTTCCATGTCCAGTTCTAACTGTTGCTTCCTGACCTGCATACAGATTTCCCAAGAGGCAGGTCAGGTGGTCTGGTATTCCCTTCTCTTTAAGAATTTTCCACAGTTTTTTGTGATCCACACAGTCAAAGGCTTGCATAGTCAATAAAGCAGAAGTAGATGTTTTTCTGGAACTCTCTTGCTTTTTCAACGATCCAATGGATGTTGGCAATTTGATCTCTGGTTCCTTTGCCTTTTCTAAATCCAGCTTGAACATCTGGAAGTTCACAGCTCATTTACTGCTGAAGCCTGGCTTGGAGAATTTTGAGCATTACTTTACTAGCGTGTGAGATGAATGCAATTGTATGGTAGTTTGAGCATTCTTTGGCATTGCCTTTCTTTGGGATTGGAAAGAAAACTGACCTTTTCCCATCCTGTGGCCACTGCTGAGTTTTCCAAATTTGCTGGCATATTGAGTGGATGGACAATGTACATTTTTATTGCTATTATAAATATCTTTTTCCCTTCCATCATATTTCCTAACTAGATGTCATTTTAGCTACAGTTGTAAGTCTCCACTCTGGCAGTATTGCTGCAAGTTATCTTGGGAAACTTCACATCTGACTTGGGTTCCAGTTGTTGGAACTCAGCAACAACTCCAGTTGTTGCCAACTCAGGTTCCAGTTCCTTCCACCAGCCTATAGACAAGACCCAGACCCTTTGGATTCTGAGGGTTCTAGCAGAGGGAATGCCCTACCCATACAGCTAAGTGCCTTTAGGATGGGTGCCATGGGTATTCAAATAGGTTGATGATGCTATGTATGTCATAAACAATTACAATGTGTATGAATTCAATGCCTTTTCATCCTCTGGGACAGAGAAGAAGATAGCAAAGTAAAGTTTATGTTGCTTCAGTCTGAAACTGTTTGGATAAACTTATCTCTGGTATCCTAACAATTGATCACTTGGAGGAAACTGAGGCAGTATTCAATATTACATGTTCTAAAGATGCCACCCTATTTTTTCCTCAAATCACAAAAGGTGATAGGGTGTCAGGTGTCCTCCCAGGAAAATTGAATCAGTCTGGTACTGGAATTCATCAATGTTCTTTAGTATTCTTGACCATCACTGGTATTTAATGAACATCTATTATCTATGTGCCATCTGGTGCTGGGATTTGAGGACATGGAAATGAATAAAGCTACAAGTCCCACCATCCAGTAGGGAAGATAGGCAGAAAGTCACTCTAATGAATAAGGACAAATATTCAATAGACTTATGTTCAACATGCCACAGGACTGTAGAGGAGGGGGTTGTGGAATTTACTTGGATTTGGGCTTCCCACGTGGCTCAGTTCAGTTCAGTTCAGTTGCTCAGTCGTGTCCGACTCTCTGTGACCCCACGGACTGCAGCACGCCAGGCTTCCCTGTCCATCACCAACTCCCGGAGCCTACTCAAACTCAAGTCCATCGCGTTGGTGATGCCATCCAACCATCTCATCCTCTGTCATCCCTTTCTCCTCCCACCTTCAATCTTTCCCAGCATCAGAGTCTTTTCAAATGAGTTGGTTCTTCCCGTCAGGTGGCTAAAGTATTGGAATTTCAGCTTCAGCACCAGTCCTTCCAATGAATATTCAGGATTGATTTCCTTCAGGATGGACTGGTTGGATCTCCTTGCAGTCCAAGGGACTCTCAAGAGTCTTCTCCAACACCACAGTTCAAAAGCATCAATTCTTCAGTGCTCAGCTTCCTTTATAGTCCAACTCTCACATTCATACATACCCACGAGGCTCAGTGGTAAAGAATCCATCTGCCAAGCAGGAGATGTGGGTTCATCCCTGGGTCGGGAAGATCCCCTAGAGAAGGAAATGGCAACCCACTCCAGTATTATTGCCTGGGAAATCCCCTGGACAGAGGAGACTGGTGGACTACAGTCCAGGGGGTCCCAAAAGAGTCAGACAGGACTGAGCGACTAAACAGCAACAGCGGAAGTCTGACTTTAGAGCTAGGCTTTTGGTTTTTGAGCTAGGCCTTAAAAGGTGAGGAGTAGTTAACCAGTTCAGCAAAGGTAGCAAAGGGTACTAGGACCTCTGGGCTTTACCTGAGAGCTAGCACTGGTGGGGGCTGGGCCTGGCTCTTGCCCAGGGCAGGATGTCAGGGGTGGGAAAGGGGTGTCGGTGGCAGTTACTGTTCCCAGGAGCAGTGCTCAAGCAATCTGGTGTGGGATAAATGCCCTAATTCTCACCCACCTAGTGGGACAGTTCCAAAATGTGTTCTACAATACTGCTCAGTGGATTGGGCCCCAGTTGCTCAAAGGGTAACTTGCTCTCTAACACACATCTTCTCTGCTTCCTTCCCTTTCTGTCCTACTTGTCCAAGTCCCCACTGGATCCCTTCCTGGGATCGCCTCTTCAGCAAACTGCCTGCTTACATGCTAAGTCGCTTCAGTCGTGTTCGACTGTGATCCCATGGACCATAGCCCTTCAGGGTCCTCTGTCCATGGGACTCTCCAGGCAGGAATACTGGAGTGGGTTGTCATTTGTGCTCAAATCCCGGTGTCATGGTGTGCGTCTGGGCAACTAACCCCATACAGCAAAGGATGGGCAGAGCGCATTCCTGGAAGGAAGAATAGTGTCAGCAAAGGCACAGAGGTATGACAAATCATGACTTGTCTGGGGACCAGAAAGAAGTTAAATACTGTACGGCCGTACAGCCTATCAAGGATGCTCAAGGGAGATGAGCTTGTCAGGCAGTGTGGAGAAACATGGGTGCCGGGGTACCCAGTGGCTTGACCCTTTGTGGAGAAAGGATGTGGGATTAAAATGAAATGTTTTAGAAGTTCCGGGGATGATTTGGTGGTGGGCAGGGGCACTGCCTGGGGGCTTCTCTAGGGTGCTGCAGAGGTAAGGAATGCGTTTACAATGCAGGAAAGTCTGCCTGCAATGCAGGAGAGGCAGCTTCCATCCCTGGGTCAGGAAGATTTCCCCCGGAGAAGGAAATGGCAACCCACTCCAGTATTCTAGCCTGGAGAATCGACAGAGGGCCTGTAGTGCTGGGGGCCGCAAAGGGTCAGACACGACTGGAGCGACTAAACCACCAGCATCTGGGGCACTGCCTGGGGAGCAGCGAGAAAGAAGACCCTGCCCTCCTCTTCCTCTCCTCTCTCTGACGCTTTTGCCCAGGGCTCGGGGCTCCCAGCGCCAGCTCTGGGGCTCAGCACACTCCACCCAACGTGAGCGAGCCTCCAGCCTTCCAGGAGAGATGCTGGCTGCCTCCCCCACCTGCGGCGCCCGCGCCAAGCGGTCGCCGAGGATGCAGTGCAGGTAGAGGAGGTGGGCGGGGCGCCGCCTGCAGCCCCCACGCGCCGTTTCCAGGCCTGGGACGGCTGTCTGTCCCCAGCGGCGGCACAGACGGAATTTTCCTTTCTGCAGCTGCGCCTTCGCGCCGCCGCCGTCCCCACTCTCTGAATGCCGGGCTCATCCGAGGCCTCCTACTCAGGCGGTCATTGATATTCTCATCCTGTTGCTGGCTCCTGTCGATGGAGGATGGAGGAACCGGGAAGGGCTCTCAGAGAGGCTGGGGGGACCAGGTGCCTTTCCTGTCTGCGTGGACACGGGGACAGGCGTTTCGGGCGAGCACGTGGTCCTAAGCAGACCTGTGCCTTATTTTCTTTTACTTCTGTCTTTTCTTTTTCTTTCTTTTCCCTTTCCCTTCCTCCTAGGCCCTGAACTAGGCATTCCGGATTCAGAAATGACTCAGTTGAAATCTTTACCCTCAGAAAGCTCCCAGTCGAATGAGGGAAACAGAACACGATGACCCAATACTTACAGTTCTGTGTGCTGAGTACTGTGATTGAATTCTTTATGTATTTCAAATATTTGTTGAATGATGAAAGAAAAAAATTGAATGAATGTTAGGGCAGGGAGGAGGGAGGTGTAGTCAGGGAGGGCTTCATAGAGACGGCAGTGTCTGAGCTCATTGGGAAGGGCTGGTTATACTCACTAGCTCTTGCTAACTGCCGGGTACCTCACTAGGCCCTTTTAGCTGGAATCCTTGACAAAACTGTGAGGCAGACAATCCTACTTTACAGAGGAAGAAAACCTCAGAGAGATTGTATAAATTGTCTGAGATCATAAAGGATTCCAGAACAGCTCCGTCTTCTGCAAAGCCTATGGTTGTTCCACCAGGCCTGAGGAAGCATATCCCAAACAGAGGGACCAGCTTGAGCACAGGCTTGGGGTGCACACTATACATGACAGAGGAGCTTATTCTCTGAAGCCCTTGGCTGTCACGCTCTCTAATATACTTGAGCACTTTCCAAAGCACTCACTGTGGCTTGCAGGAAAAGCAATTGGCAGGTGAGTGTTCAATACTTCCTCCTAGAGCTGGGAATTAGAGTCTGAATCTCAGCTCTTCTGTGATGGGCTGTGTGACCTTGGGGAAGTCCCTTCCCCTCTCTGAGCCTCTTTTCCCTCATTTGTTTAAATGACTCTGTGATTCTTTGAGGTGTAAGAATTCAAGGCAATGTGTGAAGTTTTGAATTACAATCTATCCATTCAAGGTGACTTTGGGATACCCAGGACTGGCTCTTGATGAAGGGTTTGGCTGAATCACCAGGCAAGGGGACTTTTAGATAATTGGATAGGGAATGCCTTCCATCTTCCAAGAAATGAGGGTGCTGGCAGACAGCCTGCTGCTAGCCTGCTTCAAATGGACCAGATGCTATTTTGGAGATGAGAAAAGACATTCTCTTGACAGTGGCAGTGTAGAGAGAAGATAAAAACCAAGAAATAGAAATACTGACTGACTCCTGATCAGGAATGGGAGACAAGCAAGCCAGCCAGGTGTCTTCAGCCCTTGAGAAGGCCTCTAGTCCTGGCAGCATCCTGCAGATGTTCACAGTGAAAGGGAGAGGATGGAGAGAGAATGCCGATGGGCTTTCAGGCTGAATCATACTCATGAAAACGACAGTCAAGTGTTTGACCTTGGACTATGACTCTGTTATTCTCCAATCCCTGGAGCTGGTTGTTTTCAAGAGAAGAAGAAATGGGGCCATCTGCTCAGAGCTGGCCCTGGCACTGAGGAACCTTTCCCTGGGGACAGCCATGCAGGAACTCATACAAGGTGGTGTCAGGGTCGGGTGGCAAACGTTCTTCTCAATGTACAGATATTTACATTAAGGAGTAAAGCCATTAATGCCTCATGCCATCTCACCAGTAAAGAAGAGGATGTCTTTTTTTTTTCTGGCCCAAATCCTCAGGTTCTCGGCAGAGATATTATAACCATACTTTCAAAATAAAATCTTCACAGAGTCTATGAATCTCATCCTGACCTCTTCAAGAAATGGGAGACTCAAAAAAAAATTGACTGCAGAATATCACACAGCTATTAAGTGATAAGCCACGGATTCAAATATTAGTCTGTTTCCAAACCGGAACATAAGTTTCATTACACTCTTTTTTTTTTTTTTAAGAAATAATTGCTATTATAACATGTACTTACCATGTGCCAGACACTGTATTGGGCACATTTTATACATGATCTCTTAATTTTCTTCAGTAACTCAGCAAAGAATGATTAACCCCACTTTACAGATAAAAAAACTGAGCCTTACTAAAGAAATTGCAGGAGGCTGCCTGGCTAATAGGTGGCTGAGGCAAAGGATAAACCACTTGGTCCAGGAGTGGTGGAGCAGGATGGGGAGTCAAGAACTTCCCACTATTTCTGTAAACAGCTATTTACTGGCCTCTTGTAAATATCTCATCCTACCACCTGGAAGCCACCTCCTTGAAGAACAACTGTACCAGAGGTAGAGAGAGGGGGTTGCCTCCTGTGCGGACTTGGTACAGAAGGCTCAGCTCTGTCCCTGGGATGGGGTTAAATGCTAAGTGGAAGGAATGCTCTTTTACTTATCTGTGAAGTGGTGTGCAGATGCTGCTACAAAACAACCTCTGATGAATTCTCTGAGTTTCCCAGGCAGGGAAAAACCCACTCTGTCCTGCTCCTGCGTGACAGAAACAGAAATGTTCCTCTATCACCATGGCAACAGCCAATACACTCGCATCCCACAAGAGGCCAGAGCTGCTCTGTGGGGAGCTGTGGTCCAAGCTTGGTGGGAGTAGGAGTGGGGTGTATGGGGGGGAGGGGTGTCTCATCAACTAGATTCTTCTTGCTTGAGGCCAGCTTGTTTATACAGGATTCTGAGCCTCCTATATCTGCAAGAATTTGGGCAAAGGGAGATGGCAGGGAAGCTGAGGAGAGTCCAAGAGGCCTATTATTTTTTCTATGGCTTCCAATAAATGTGCTTAATAGGCAAGCTGCTGCTGAATGCCACCCTTCTAAAGACGCCTGTCGATACACCCTAATGCAGAATCTCATGGGCCTTGCACACAACCAGATTTGACTTACAGCTTTGTAACTTTTTAGTTCTAAGAGCTCACGTTAGTTGGCGTACCCTCTCTGAAGTCTAATTGCTTCATTGGCAAAAGGGGGATATTTAACACCACTATGAGGGGTTAAATGAGGGGACGCATGGACAGTTTCTGGTATCCGGTCAGCATCTAACCAGTTGCAGTGAGTATTATGTCCCCAGTACTGTCAGAGAAGTGGAGACTTGGCGAGGGGACCATCTCTGACTCCCTTAAGTCAGGGGCAGACTTGGAATTAGAATTCATGCCACCTGTGTTGCTTCTGGGCGCCCCAGCTTCTCTCTCTTCCTAAAGCCATCTGCCAGTGTTTAGCCTCTGTCCCTGTGTTCCCCGGCTCAGCCTGGTGACGTCAGGTGCTTACTTCCCCCTGTGGGGCCCCGCCCAGAAATCTCACAGCACCAGACCTTGGGGATCACCCAGCTTAGTTCCCTCTCCTTCATCTTTTCCAGCCCAGGAAATAGAAGCCTGGAGACAGAAGTGAAGTTCCTTCTTCAAGGTCATCCAGAAAGGCAAAGTCATTAGTTAAAGTGCTTGTTACCTTTATTTTGGCAGCTATAACTCAGCCCGGGAGTAGCTGCAGAGGTGAACCTTGTGTCTTCTATGAATTCCCTTGGGTGTGTGATGTGGTGATACGTATGTATGAGAAGAGGTCTTATTTTGCATTTTAGTTGTGCTGGTGGCAAGTTCTATGATTCCCCTGGCATCAGAAATATTAATAGCTAATATTTGCACAGTGCTTTACAGCTGATATCATACACTCACATACTTGATCTTATTTAGGCCTCCAAATAGTCCTTCAAGGTCATTGTGATAATTATTGCCATTCTTCTACAGATCAGGAGACTGAGGCTGAGAGTGACTTCTTCAGGACACAGCTACCATGAGGCAGGTTTAGGAGTTGAACTTATATTTGTGAGATTCTTAAATACAGCAAAGTGGCCCAGGCAACGTGCCACCTTCAGAGAATTCAAAGATGCGGACATGGCTGTCTTCTGCGCCAGGGTGGAGGAGAAGGGCATTCACGGGGCTGATGGTCACGATGGCCTACCGGAATACAGATGACAAACCCTCAGTTCAATCAGGTTCTCCAAATGACAGGTCACAAGATAGTACGGGAGGCAATCGTGATGCCTCTTCCAGTAAAGCTTTGTCACCTTCAAAGTTTTCCCATGTTATCTCATGAGAGGCCCAAGGAAGACCTGTTCCTTCCGGTTTACGTAAGAGGCCCAGGTTGCTGAGAAGCTTGTTGGAAATTGCAAAGCCAGTGAGTGACAGAGCCAGGACAAGGACCTATTACACTTTCTGAACCCAAAGTCTACCTCGCCTTAGGGCAGCTGGGTCTGAATGGGGTCCCAGATCCTAAGGCATGAGGGAGGGACAAGGATAATACCTATGTTCCAACAAACTTCCGTGTTTGGGAGGAACTGAGACAGTGCACCAAGGTTTGCCTTTAAGCTCAGTTTTTTGAGCTCTGCCTGCAGAACGCTCCTGTAGCCAGCCTGGCTGCCTGTGAGCCTTCTCCACTGCACTGTTGCTCAAGGGGAAGAGAGAAATTCAAGAGGCAGTAAAGCATTTAAATTGGTTCCTGATTTTAGCAGGATTCTTTTCATCTGCAGTCGCCAGATGTTTGCTTGTGTTTACAATTCAGTAGGAAGATAAAGATTACACAGGGAAGGACCTCAAAGAGTCCTAGGCTTCCAGGCTTGGAAGAGACATCCAAGATTCTGACAGTTGGTTTAGTCAATCCCTGAATGATTAAGAAAGATGGGGGAGACACCCCACCACCTCCTGCCTTCCTCACCAATTGCTCTGGGAGAAATGCCTTCCCCCTGCAGACGAAGAATGGTGCAGGTTGGTTTCAGAGGAAGATAGGTAGAAAAGGGCCTAAGTGCACCAGAATTTTCTATTTTACAGCATTTCCTACTCCTGCTCCTCCTTCAGTTCCAGAGAAAAGGCACTGGTAGCTCAGATGGTCAAGAGACTGCCTGCCAATACTGGAAACCTGGGTTCAATTCCTGGGTTGGGCAGATCCCCTGGAGAAGGAAATGGCAACCCACTCTGGTATGCTTGCGTGGAGAATCCCGTGGACAGAGGAGCCTGGTGGGCTCCAATCCACGGGGTTTCGAAGAGTCAGACGTGACTGAGCGACTAACATACAAGACAGATGAAGAGCGCTGTGTTCTCTTTGCATCGGGATCCTAGATCCACAGGTTAGGATAAGGGAAAACTTTGAATTACAGCTCATGAAAAATCCCAGCCCATTTATAATGCAGCATCTTTGCACGCTGCAAAGACACTTCTTGGCAAGGACTCAGAGGAACACAGAAGATGTTGGTTTAAGCAAATACAATTTACAGTTGTGCCAACAAATGAAAATCTTCTGACCTTATTCAACTGATTAATAACCTCCCATGCCCAATCATAAGAAAATAGTCTGTTCTTCTGCAAGAGTAATATCTTATTAAAACCAACCAGAAGATAATTGTGAATGAGTTGGAATGTTTGATAAATATTTTTACTGGTCTTGTGGGCCTCTATTGTATCAGTGAAGAACTCTCTAGGTAAGCAATTCTCTGGGAACATTTTGGTCTAGCACTCAAGACTGGGAAACTTCCTGTGTGTTGGATATTATATGAGGCTTTGCAGATCATTCTAAGAGAACTAGGAGACAGAATTCCTCACTGGGATTGCCATCTAAAGAAGTAGCTAGATAGGGACTTCCCTGGTGGTCTAGTGGCTAAGACTCTGTGGTCCCCATGCAGGGGGCCTGGGTTCGATCCCTGCTCAGGGAACTAGATCCCACATGCCTCACCTATGAGTTTACATGCCACAGCTAAAGATTCTGCATGCCACAAAGAAGACAGAAGATCCCAAGTGCCACAGACATGGCATAGCCAAATAATAAATAAATATATTAAAAAATTTTTTAAATAGCTGGATAGACACTAACAAAATAAATATATGCATAACTACAGCCCCTCAGAGCACCTCTACAGACATTTGAGTACATTCCACATGCCAGGTGCTATTCTAAGGCTTAAGGAGTACAATGTTAATACAGGGAAGGTCTTTGCCACCAAGGAATAGATCTATACATTCTTATGACTTACCCAGTGCGTCATCCCTGACTTTGCTCTTGCCATCTGCTCTGTCTTGATTGTCTCCTCCAGTCTGTCCTGGTTATCTGAATTCTACCCACTTTTTAAGCCCTCCCCTGTGAAATCTCTTCTACCCCAGAGATCTCCTCTTCCTCTGGCTCCTTTGACACTCACTGCCTGCTCCACTTTCTAGTCACACACAGCTGTTGTTGTTGTTCAGTTGGTAGGTCACATCCAACTGTTTGCAACCCTGTGGACTGTAGCACACTAGGCTTTCCTGTACTTCCCCATCCCTTGGAGTTTGTTCAAACACATGTCCATTAAGGTAGTAATGCCATCCAACCATTTTATCCTCTGTTATCCCCTTCTCCTTCTGCCCTTAGTCTTTCCCAGCATCAGGGTCTTTTCCAGTGAGTTGGCTCTTCGCATCAGGTGGTCAGTTTTGGGGCTTCAGCATCAGTCCTTTGAACGAATATTGAAAGGTCACACACAGGCTTCTCTGCTATTGTTAGTTATGTGTTCACCTGTTTCAAAGTTGTCTCCTTATGGGCTCAACTTGTATTTTCTTCATCCTTGAATCTCCTCTACCCTCCAGTGCCTAGTATCATGCTTTGTGTGTATCAGGTTCTCAAAGCATGTTTGTTAACCTGTTGATTTTTGAATATTATATATGCACTACAAGCTTAATGGTTAGGGGGAATTACTTAGTTTAATATGAAAAGAAATATAACCCACTCATCCACACACACACACAAAAAGTGATGCAGTGTCTGAAATCCCAGATTAGAGATTCATGCCTTTGAAAAGATTCCCCTCACTTTCTAAAACAGTACTTCTAGGAAGGACAATATATTAATCAGAGTTTATTTACTTAACATATTAGTGACTTACTAGTTTTATTCTCCAACAGACTCAAGAACTAAGTTGGGTACAGCTGGATTGTAAAACAGCAGAGTCCTTGCTATGTATCAGGCAGTGTGCTTGATGCTGGGGTCCAAAGATGACCACGACCCAATCCTATCCTTGAGATGCTTATATTCTAGTCATCAGAATATTCTGTTATCATTTCTTCAGGGACTCTGATGAATCCAAGCACAGGCAATGAAACAGCCCAACGTGGGGACTGAGGAAAGGTTTCCTGGAGGAGTCATCAAGGCGCATTCCTCTAGGACTTCCCTGTCTGCATGCTTTCTCCACTTCTCTGCTGGTAAACTCTTACAGCTGCCTCGAGACCCATCACAAATGCCACCTCCTCTGAGAAGCCATCCCTAAGCCTCACAGGCAGAATGAATCCCTTGTTGTATGACAGTGTTTCTCACATCTTATTGTGGCAATTGATCCTCCCTACTCTTTCCTCTAGCCCACACGGACAGTGAACTCACAAACAGGGGCCACTTTCTAATCACGTCATTAGGGAGATGGGTGAAAGTTGCTCAGTTGTGTCCGACTCTTTGCGACCCCATGGGCTATACTGTCCATGGAATTCTCCAGGCCAGAATACTGGAGTGGGTAGCCTATCCCTTCTCCAGCAGATCTTCCCTACCCAGGAATCAAACCCAGGTCTTCAACATTGCAGGCGGATTCTTTACCAACTGAGCTATCAGGAAAGCCAGGGAGGAGACGGGAGGACCGCTGTATTACTACAGTTGACCGAAGACATCTCGGGCATCACTGGGTCTCTGGCTCAGGGCTGGACTGTGCATCTCCAGCTCTCAAGCTGAGTGCCAGCTGGGATGTAGGAAGCAAAGACTGCCTGCCAACATTAGTGCCAAGCTGCTCAGTGATTCCATTCAGTCCAGTATATACTTAACTTACTGAGCACTGAGTTCCAATAAGAGTAAGAATCCGGCCACCACTCCTGGAATACTTACTGTGTGCCAGGTGCTTTACATACATGATCTCACTGGCTCTGTGTGACACTTTTGTAAAGCGTGATCTCCTTTTACTAGCTGAGGAAAATAGGCTGGGAGGTCTGATTTTGCCAAAGGTCACACATCACTCGGAGTGGTCTGAATATAATGTGTATCTGCCGTGGCCTGCTCCAATTCAATGTGGGGATTAAGTATATCTCCTGAGAGGTGAAAACAAAGGTCTGGGGGTGGGGGGCATACAAAATTTAGGGAATGTGATGAGAAGGCCTTAATCAGAAAAACTCCACCGAGGTCAAGGCAGATCTGGCCAATAAATGAACTGGAAAAAAGACATGGATCTTTAACAGGAGACTTTCTTGGCACAACACAGGATGTACCAACATCTGTTAGCAAGGATAGAGAAGGGGTGGGGGAGTCTTAGATGTCTCACTTTGGGGGGCTCCTCCTGGGGGAGGGGCATCTCCAGCCTCTCACCTTTTCTGTCTCTTATGGAAGAGAAGGAAGAGAGGATACGTGCTCTAGGGTGAGGCATCTCTAAGGTGCAGGTGCTGAAAGTGCATCTCACACACCCTTCTAAGATGGGTGCAGAGAGCCTATCCCCCACCCCCTTACTTCCCAAAGTGGAGGAGATGACCCTTGGCTTCCTCACGAGGTCTTGTCACCTTAGGGTGTGTGGTGGGGGGTGACTTTCTCTCCCAGCATTGAGCAAGGGATAGTTCTTTTTCTTCTCACTATAGGGTGTATGCGTGTGTGTGTGTGTGTGTGTGTGTGTTACTGGGGGCGGATTATTCCTTTCTCCCTCACCTGGGGGTTGGGGAGATGGCACTTTTCCCCTGCTTTGGGAAGGGAGGTAGTTCTTTTCTTTCTCATTCCCGCCTTTGTATGTGTGTGTGTGTGTGTGTGTGTGTGTGTGTGTGTGCATGTGTGTGTCCGCGCGCGCGAGAGGAATGGCTCCTCTCTCACCTCAGGGTGGGGAAGCTGAAATTTCTCTTCGCTCCCAATGGGGACAGTTTCCCTAGCCTCCATCTCGGGTGGGACACGGTTCTTTTCTCCCCCAGTCAAAAAAGGGGTAAGGGCTCTCGGTTCCCCTTACCCACTTCTTGGGGAGCAGGACTGGCTTCCACGCCCTCCCCACAGAGCCGCGCCCAGGTCGCAGGAGCCCTGGCATTCCCCGGACCTCGAGTCCCCAGACCCCGCAGACCCCAAGTCCCCAGACCCCGCAGACGGGAGGCTCCCCGCCAGCGGCATTGGCGGAGAGTCGGGGGCGGTGCCGGCTCTGCGGAGAGGGGCGGGGCGAGGCGATCCGTGGCCCCGCCCCCGGCCCCGCCCGCTCCCTGGCGCTGAGCCTCGCGCCGCCCCGCCCGCCTGGCCCAGTCCTCCCCGGCTGTCTGCTGGGCTCTCGCGCCGCGGACTGAGCTTGGGCCACCTCAGCCGCCTCAGCCGCCTCAGCCCCTCTCCGCCGCCTGCGTCTCGCCCTCTGCGCCGCCCGGCCCCGCCGCCCCGCGCGCCCCCAGCCTCTCAGCCAGATGATGAACTTCCTGCGGCGCCGGCTGTCGGACAGCAGCTTCATCGCCAACCTGCCCAATGGCTACATGACCGACCTGCAGCGGCCGGAGCCCCAGCAGCCGCCGCCGCCGCCGCCCCCCGGCCCAGGCGCGGCCTCGGCCTCGTCGGCGCCCCCGGCCGCCTCACCCGGCCCCGAGCGGAGGCCGCCGCCCGCCCAGGCGCCCGCGCCGCAGCCCGCGCCGCAGCCGACCCCGGCGCCGTCGGTGGGCAGCAGCTTCTTCAGCTCGCTGTCCCAGGCGGTGAAGCAGACCGCAGCCTCGGCGGGCCTGGTGGACGCGCCCGCGCCCGCGCCCGCCGCCGCCAGGAAGGCCAAGGTGCTGTTGGTGGTCGACGAGCCGCACACCGACTGGTAGGTGCCCGGCCGCCGCCGCCGCCGCCAGGGGCTCCGGGCTGGGGGCGCGGGGGCCGCGCGGAAGCTGCTCCGGGGCCCGGGGAGGTGTCACGGCGACGAAAACCAGGGTCTGGGGGCCCGCGGTGAGGACAGGTCCTGCGAGCGCGCGTGCGGAGGGGGCGGGAGGCACTGCTCGGCCTCGAAAGGTGAAGTCTGAGGTAAAACAGCCCCTCAGTTGACTCAGTCCCTCCTAATATGCTGGAGCTACTTTATCCAATAGGGAAGAGTCGTAAGAAGTAGTTCGTTTTTTTTTTTATTCTTTCTGAGGGGTCGCGGAGGGGACAGACTTTTCTGCCTCTATACATCAAAAGCTGAGGTGAAAAGGGTCCCGAAGCCCCGGAGGGACATTTAAGGCCAATAAAATGGGTTCTGCTTTATGAAGCCGGGGGGTGGGGGGCGAGTAAGGGATTAAAATAGGTATTTTGAGGGGCGGGGTGGTGAGGTGGAGAGGGCAAAGGTAATTTTTCACCTGTTCGGTTGAAGGCTGATGTCAGTATTGACATCAAGGTTGACCAGATCACAGACGTGGGAGCCCAGGTATACACGGACCTGTACAGCACGGGGAAGTCGTTTAAGAATAGTACGATTCTTGTATTTTGTGCAGCCCCAGGTGTGTGAGTGTGTATGTGTGTGTGTGTGGGGGGGGGGGGGGTCGGGATATGTGGCTTAATAAAATCTTTTTTGGAAGGGGGTATTAGTGTTTTGGGGTGGAAGTGATGGTGGCTTTTTCTAGTCGAAAGGATGATGACCGAGGTAAAATATTCTGGATCATTAAAGGATCACAAATAAAAAGAGATCTGCCTTAATGCAGTAGATGGGGAACTTAAACAGTTTTTTCTTCGTTTATTCTTTTCTATTTTTTAAAAGGGATATTCCAACTTGGAATGGTGAAGGTTGGGGCACTATGTGACCTCTAGTTGATAAAAGCACGAATGAGGTCTGTTTAAGACAAATTCGTTAAAAGAGGTTCTAATTTATGGAGGAGGAAATTGACCCAGGGGCGCACGGTTGGGGTGGGAGGTGATAGTGGAATTGACTGGTGAAGGGCTTGAAGAAATGAAGAGGTGAGGGAAAGGGGTTGCTTTTTCTTCTGGACCATGGAAAGGGTTTCATTTTGGGTTTTTTTGGCATGTTTGTTGGTGGTTTTTCCTTTCCTCACTAGAGTTGGGGTTGGAGACTAGACCTAAGTCTTTCCTCCCAAGAGGCAGGCACAGAGGGACCACTGAGCTATTTATCTCCATTTCCTCTTCTGACTTCTCTGGTTTTCTCTATCATTTTCTTACTGGGAGACCTACAAGGAGAGAGTGCTGGCGTATGGGTGATGAAAGTGAGATGTAGATGTGGAGAAGCCCTCTTGCTGGCCGGTAAAGGCCATTCTAAATAGTCAGGACAGCAGAGTAGAAAATCTAAAGGGACCTTTGTAAGGAAATGACAAAGACACAAGGAAGAGTGTAATGGGGAAGGTAAGAGAGTGTACAATGGTGCCATTGGCAGTTCCCTATGAGAATTACTCTAACTCAGTTCAAAATCAACAAGTGCTTATTAAATGGGAAGGAAAGGTAGCTAAGCTTTTTGAGCATTGTTATATGACAAACCTTGTACTAGGCGTTCAAATAGATCTCTTGTCAAATTCTTACCACCAAACTGAGGCTTAGAGAAAGTAAGTAATGTGTTCACATTCAAATGGTAGGACTAGAATTTGAGCTTAGGCCTATTTGACTCCATTATTGCCACTCCGTTATATTACCTCCTATTATTATTATTTTATTATTAGTAATATTAATAATTAGCTCCCTCTAGAGGCTAGGCAGTGTACCTTACAGGGAACTCAGACTCTAATTTGAGAGACAAAACGGAAACATAAAACAGTTAACAAAAAGGAATCTAGAATAATTAGTTGAGACTAATGTTTCAGGCATTCAATAGATGTAATGATTAGTGAGAATTAAAGTCATTGGAGAAAGCTTCACAAAGGATGAGTCCTGAAGAAAGGCCAGGAAAAGGAGGGGAGAAACGAGAATGAAATCAGTGCTTCATTTTTTATGCAAGAATCTGATCCTCCTGTACACGCTCCTGCTCTCCTACCCTGTTGAAGGCATTTGTTTTGGGTCTAATTACCAGTTAGGTACCCACAGGTAGGAAGATACTCATTTGTATGGGTATGTGTTTATAACTGCTTCAGTGGCTTGAGATTTGAAACTCTCCTTGGGTAGTGTTATTCTCTAGGAAGACTACTTGCCTGGCATGAACCACAAAATTTACCTTGCCCTGGAGACTAGACTTCTGATGAAAGTAGTAGAGGCCATTTTCCTATGGACTGACTCCTAACTGTTTTCTCTGAGGTAATAATGTTGATTTATTAAAACTCATAAACCCAGTTTGAATCTAGTGCTTGACAACAGTTCTGTGCTTCTGTGTTTCTGTGCTTAACAGCAGTTCTCAGACTTGCAGAGTCTGTCTTCTTTTAAGGTGTCTGTGTTTGTTAAAAACATCTCAGTTAAATATTGCTGAGTCGTTTTATTGAAAAGTTTCTATGAGTTAAGAAGCAGATGCCTGTTTATGACAAGCTCAGTGACTTCAAAAGGTATTTTTTGTTCTAAAGGTTGATTTTAGTAAATTTGTCTCACAGTTTAAGCTACCTACTTAGTATTCTGTGAGCCAAGTGTCATACATGCCTGATATTATTTTCTTGGTGCTTGAATAGGAAGTCAAAGTATAGCCTCCCTGTAAAATTTAAGAATTTTGGTCCCATTTGAATTATGGAGTTTTAACAAGTATTTCAATAATTGGAAATCTAAAGAGGGGCTTAAAATAGGCAGCCTTGATACACAGCCGATTCTTTTGAATTTCTATAGCATAATTGTGGGCAATGGAATTTGGGGATCTTATCACTAACCAGGTTGGTGGGAAAATTGGAGGGTGTTTCTCTCTCTCTCTCTTTTTTGCTTGAAATGTGTTTT
This sequence comes from Bubalus kerabau, assembly GCF_029407905.1. Lineage (NCBI taxonomy): Eukaryota > Metazoa > Chordata > Mammalia > Artiodactyla > Bovidae > Bubalus > Bubalus kerabau. The sequence goes on along the minus strand of NC_073643.1, from coordinate 58,825,026 downwards.
CATTGGGTGCCTGAGGCCTTGAGATTAATTGCACATTAAAGAATCATTGAAAAATGTTTCTGTTCCACTAAAAAGTGATATCAAGCTCATTATATACCTTTTTAGTTAATTATTACTATAATTTATAATAATTTATTTTAAGAAATTACTATTATATGATAATAGCTGTATTAATATATAATAATATATATGTATATTGTGTGTATACACACACACACACGCACGCACACACACATGCCTGAAAATGCGTGTTGTCTTTCACAGTTTGTACCTGAATTTGAAGTCCAGTTAAGACTGCATTTTAATGACCTTTGTGCTTAAACAAGGAACAAGCATCTAATTGTATATATTATTTTTTCTGTGTATTATATTCTCACTGGTTATGAGGTAAGTTTTCTCTCAGATTCTTTGCTGCCTCTGTTCCTGTGAAACTAATTCCAGTGGCCAAGTGCTTTTTCAACATCAAATGTCTCAGTGTTTGAATTTGAAAATCAGGATGGTATAGGTGTTCTAGGGATTATCTAGAGTATCTAGAGACTGCAGATTGGTAAATCCACAGATGTTTATTGAACACCTCTGTATAGGATATATATGCTAAGAAAAATGAGACATAGTACCTCTCTTCTAAGATCTTTCTGTCTGGGTAAATAGACAAGATAAATACATTTTTAAAAGTTTCCAGAAACTTCCCCTCCTATTAGAACTATGGTTCTTGGATCAACAGAGGTGGCATCAACAGGAGCTTTTCTTTTTATTTTTAAATTTATTAAGGGATCATTTTACTACCTCGATGGACATGGGTTTGGGTAGACTCCGGGAGCTGGTGATGGACAGGGAGGCCTGGCGTGCTGCGATTCATGGGGTCACAAAGAGTTGGACATGACTGAGCGACTGAACTGAACTGAACTTACTACTTCTACTTTTGTCTTTGTTGTTGTTTTTAATTTTTTTAATTATGAAAGTATGATAACGCATTTACAGGAGACTTGGAAAATACAGAAGATTCCACTATGTATTACAATTATTTTTTTAAGTAGATAAATGTAAGATTTTAGTTGAAGTTTCAGTATCAAACACTCAAAAATTAATAGAATGAATATACAGAGAAACAGAAGGATATAGTAGACCTGAAAAGCACTATGAACCAATTCAACATAATTAGATGTATACAATTTTTACACAACAACAGAATTTGTAGGAACTTACAATTTCTATGTAAATTCCCATAGACTGTAAACTGGGAGACACTGGAACATATCTGGGGACACAAAACAAGGTGCAAAAGTTTCATGGTCTAAACGTATTAAAATCATATGGAGTCTGTTTTCTTATCACTATGGAATTGTGTTAGAAATCAATATCAAAAGATATTTGAAAATAATCCACATATTTTCAAGCACAATGCACAACTTAGCCATCACATGTCTCAATAAAAGACTGAAAAAAACAGAGGGTAATTGCAGAGAAGAAAGCAGTTAAATGAGAAATTAGTATCAAAATGAGAAATTAGTATTAAAGATACTTTAAACAAAATCCCATGTATTTGGAATTAAATGTCTACTTTTAAATGATGGGTGTATCTAAGAAGCCATAACAAGGAAAATTAGAAACTATTTGTAATAGAATAAAAATGAAAAGAGAATTTATCAGAATTTGTTGCATGCAACTGAAGCTGCTCAAAGCAATTGAATACAGTATGGAGTCTTGAATAGGGCATGAAAACAAATAATGGACACTAGCATAAAATTTTGTGAAATTTGAACAAAATGTGTACTTGAGTTAATAATACTGTATCACTTTTTAATTTCCTGGATTTTTTTCTTTTTTTACAGCATAGTATTTCTTTATATTCTCAGAATTGGGTTGGAAGTTTCAAGCCTCATTCGAATTTTTTTCAATCACTAAGAGAATAAATTTTCTTTACTTTTATCGGTAATACTAAATGCCAAAATACATAGAACTATATCAAAGTTTTATGTGAATATAAATTAGAAATCTAGCATTCTATTCATACTAAGTAAAACAAGTGGAATCAAAATGTCATAAATTGTTTTAGCTAGGCAAAAATTCATAAATTTTCTAAAATATATATATTATACATTATATAGGCTTCCCTGATGGCTCAGATGGTAAAGAACCCACCTGGCAATGCAGGAGATGTAGAGACATGGATTTGATCCCTGGATCAGGAAGATCCCCTGGAGAAGGAAATGGCAACCCACTCCAGTATTCTTGTCTGGAGAATCCCATGGACAGAGAAGCCTCTCAGGCTACAGTCTCTGGAGTCACAGAGTCGCACACGACTGAGTGACTAAGACACACACACACACACAGGCCTTATATATACATATACATATACACACACACACACTACCTCTACTTTTAATATACTTTGGGCATTAGGACTTGCTTATTCTTTAATACACAGCAATATTAATTAAAAGGCACAAATAGACAATGGTTAGGCAATGAACTTGTCTAAAGACTGATGGGCACAGAACCCTTCTTAAGCAGGAGCTTTTTGAACTACAGATTATCAGGTCCCACTTGACGCCTACAGAATCGTAATTTGCATTTGAATAAGACCTCCAGGTGATTCACAAGCACTGAATTAAAGGTTATGTGATTAGTGCTAAAGGTGTGGTGGAGCGCCAACTCCGATCCTTTTTTGAGCCACTGCTGTATGTCATGTGTGGTGCCACGTTCTTTACAAATGTCATTTAATTTCCACCACAACGGTGTATTGTATTGTGGATGTTTGAAAGAGGGAGAGATGGATGTGGGCTAGAATGGAAATAGTGAGATTTGAACTGAGCTTCAAAGGATTTAAATCAAAAGAGACAAGTTGGCTCAGTCCAGACAGTGGATGGCGTAAGCAAAGAGCACCAGTAGAAAAGAGGGAGACCACCATGAGACCAGCTTGATGTGTGATCTGGGAAGCACGTGTTTCCATTCTTCTCTGGTCGGTCTTTGGGCATTTCATTAAGAATAGGGGAATTCAAAGTACAGTAGCCTGGACCAGTGCTTGTGTGTAATTCTAGAGAAATATTTGAATTGAAACTTGGGGTGGGAAGCTCAAGTGAGGTCTGAGGCTTCTCTCTGCCAAATGTTTTATCGATATGTCCTGTTTCTAATACAAACATACTGATTCCATAGAATTTTATTGTTCATAGCAACAGTAGCCTATAGCTTAGAATCCTAAGTTTTTAGAGCTGTTATATCATCCAGATTATTTTATAAATGAGGGAAATGTGGATCTGAAGAGGCAAAGTGGCTTGTTCAAGTTTACTGAGAACTAGGATCTAGAACTTCTAAGTCTTTCTTCTAAGCCCAGAGAAATGGAATGGTTTGCCCAAGGTCAAATAAGAGGTTAGTGGGAGAATGGAGACCAGAATTCTCATCTTCTCACTCTTTAATTACTCTATCAGTAGATTCCTTAAATTTAACCCTTTTACTCTGTGAAAATTCTGTTGTGTCTTCTTCTTTTAAGGAGTTATTGTGGAGTTGTGAATGCTTCAAAAAGAACCACTTGAGCATAATATTGCACTGTATCTCCACCAATAATTTCACTATCTCATTTGTGTTATTGTTGTTTCAGCAAAGGTCATTGTAAAATGATTGAAGGAGACTCTTAGAGCCTACTCATCAAACTCCAACAGTATAATAAAGTTAGTAGGACTGTAGTATTAGGATGACCTTGCTCCCAGGGACGCATTTTTACCTTAGTGTCCTTGTCTGCCTAAGACTGTTTACTGTCTTTTTGTACCCAAGTTCGGAATGGAGGCCAAAATAGCAAGTTTCCCAGAATCTCATACCTTCCCCTCAAATTTACAAAAGAGTTAACTGGGATATGTTCAGTTCACTTGAGTGTTTAAACACAAGCCAGGTGCTGGGAATATAAGATTAAGTTGGGCATAGGCCTTGTCCACTGAGATCTTCCAGTCCAGAAGGGGAGAGGACAGACATTTAAGTAGGATTTTAGTATAGCATGGTAATTAGTATGGATAAGATACTGTAGGAACACAGAAGAATAATGTTGTGGTTAGAGGTGTTTGTACCACTACTCGTTAAAAATGTGCCACTGTCGAGCCTGATGGAGAAGGAAATGGCACCCAACTCCAGTATTTTTGCCTGGGAAATCCCATGGACAGAGGAGCCTGGCAGGCTACAGTCCTTGGAGTTGCTAAGAGTCAGACACGACTGAGTGACTAAGCAGCACTGAGGCTCTGCTCTAGAACCCGGAAACCACAACTACTGAAGTCCTAGGGCCTGTGCTCAGCAGCAAGAGAAGCACCACAGTGAGAATCCTGTGCACCGCAACTAGAGAGTAGCCCCCCACTCAGTGCAACTAGAGGAAAGCCCAAGCACCAACAAAGACCCCGCACAGCCAGTAAAGACATAAGTAAAAAGTTATTTTAAAACGTGCCACTGTGTATTCTTAGTTAAACCACTTTGCATCTTTGGAGTTTGATTCTCTAAACCCTGTCAAATGAGAACATGGACACAGACATTCTCCAAGATCCTTTACAGTGCTGCGTTAGTTCCATGTTATCATTTTTGTGCATTTTCCTTTCAAAGACTTTGGCTCTATGATTTGTTCTATGTGGTAATGCTTGCAAACTTTTGAAAGAGGAGGCATAGGTCAGTATATGGCTCACATGTCCTTGGATGAAAAGCTCATCTTCAAGTACTCCCCTTTCAGTACCCCTTTCTTACAGCATTGCTACCATGTGGTTCAGTTTGGTTCAGTCGCTCAGTCGTGTCCGACTCTTTGCGACCCCATGAATCGCAGCATGCCAGGCCTCCCTGTCCATCACCAACTCCCGGAATTCACTCAAACTCACGTCCATCGAGTTGGTGATGCCATCCAGCCATCTCATCCTCTGTTGTCCCCTTCTCCCCCTGCCCCCAATCCCTCCCAGCATCAGAGTCTTTTCCAATGAGTCAACTCTTCGCATGAGGTGGCCAAAGTACTGGGGTTTCAGCTTTAGCATCACTCCTTCCAAAGAACACCCAGGACTGATCTCCTTTAGAATGGACTGTTTGGATCTCCTTGCAGACCAAGGGACTCTCAAGAGTCTTCTCCAACACCACAGTTCAAAAGCATCCATTCTTCGGCACTCAGCCTTCTTCACAGTCCAACTCTCACATCCATACATGGCCACTGGAAAAACCATAGCCTTGACTAGACAGACTTTTGTTGGCAAAGTAATGTCTCTACTTTTGAATATGCTATCCAGGTTGGTCATAACTTTCCTTCCAAGGAGTAAGCGTCTTTTAATTTCATGGCTGCAGTCATCATCTGCAGTGATTTTGGAGCCCCCCAAAATAAAGTCTGACACTGTTTCCACTGTTTCCCCGTCTATTTCCCATGAAGTGATGGGACCAGATACCATGATCTTAGTTTTCTGAATGTTGAAATCCCACCCCCCCAAAAAGGGGTTGATCCTGTAATGCCCACTGTGTATGTTTCCTCCTCAATAATGGGGACTTGTGGTTGAATTTCTCTCTCCCTGATATATAGAAGAACATTTGAATACATATGTTGAAGTGTTGGCTAACTGCATTTATTTCTTGATCCCTGCTGGGTGCACTGTGTTGCACAGTTTGCACAACATATTCATACCCATTGTCTCATTTTATCTTCATGATGATGAACAAACAGGCTCATAAAAGTAGTTGCTTGCCAAATATTAAATAGCTATTCAGCTCTCCAGCTCGTTGTTTTTTGATGCGCATGAACACCCCATGCTTGCTCTTCCTTCCCTTCTGGAGAATAGCTATTGTGCTCTCTGCCTCTTCTGCTCTCTCAGCCTGGGCATGAAGATGCCTTTCTTTTTTCTTTCTTTCTGTCTAAGACCTTTCTTCCATTCTACTCCTCCCAAGCCCAGCTTTAATCCCTTTCCAGGACATTGTGTGTATCTAGTTCTTGTTTAGGGGACCTAACAACTTTATGAAGTAACTTGAGCCTGATTTAATCTACAAAAGGAGGCTTGGGCTTTGTGGGAGTAAACTGGAAATCCCCTCTCTCTATTGTGGACTTGAATCCTTGGAGGGGCCCTAATATTAATAATAACACAGCTTAAGACTGTGTTTTATTTTATACCTCCAAGTTTTAGTGATATAGAATGAATCTTCTGTCGTCGGACCCTGTGATGTGCCTCTTGGGACACCTATGGATATAATTCCCTCTTCAGTCCTATCACATCCTGAGGCATAGCTGATGATGAGAATTTAAGTTCTGTAGAGTCCTAGGTTTACTAACATTTTAATTCCTGAGGAAAAGGACAGCAATGAAAGATTGATCTGCTAATCAATTAGCGAAGAGCTAATAACTCCAGTTTGTTAGTTTCCATGAAGACTACAAAATAAGTGAAAACTTGGAATTAGATAAATTATATAATGCATGCTTTCACTTTTGAGAACTTGTACAGAATCTTAGGGAAGACAAAATTAGCATTGTATAGTGGAAAGATCATTGCAAACATTTAAAATATCTGGATTCACATCTCTCCTCTGCCATGTAACTTTTTGTTTCACCACAGGCAGTTTAACTGTTGAAGCCTCCTTTTCTATTTCAGAAATTAGGGATTAGAGCTAAATCATTTATCTTCAGAGTCCTTTAGAAATTTGATTTCTAAAGGTGAGATTGTTTGATGGTATAAAGAGTTGTTCAGAGAAGGAAGAAATCACTGTGGGCTGGTAAAGTCAAAAAATATGTCACAGAAGGGCTAGGTCTGACCTAGGCTTTGAAGGCTGAGTGAGATTTGTATTCATAAGGAAGGAGAGAGGCGTTATAGTTAAAAGGAAGAGAAAGCAAAATTACAACAGCAGTAATGCGTAAAATGTGTGTAAGAGAACTTCTGGCTAGTCAGCATATATGTTTCAGGACAGGGAAAAGAGGAAGGGAGGTTTGGATAAGCAGGGTGAAATGATGACAGGAGAAATGATAACAATAATATCTAATGTATTGGGTATACAATGTGATAGGGGTTCTTTTATACAGAAAGTTATTTTTGAGATGGCTTATTTGTAGAGACACTTTATACTTAGAGGACTGTCACATCCATGTCTCATTTAATGTTCCATACAGTAGTATTTGGGCTTTCCAGGTGGTGTTATATGTGTGTGTGTGTACATATGGGGCTTCCCAGGTGGCTCAGTGGTAAAGAATCCCCTGCCAATGCAGGAGATGGGGGTTCGATCCCTGGGTTGGGAAGATCTCCTGGAGAAGGAAATGACACCCCACTCCAGTATTCTTGCCTGGGAAATCCCATGTACAGAGGAGCCTGGTGGGCTACAATCTGTGGGGTTGCAAAGAGTCAGACATGACTTAGTGACTAAACAGCAGCAGCATATGCACATCTGCTCTTTATTTATTATTTCTGATTGCACTGTGGGTCACGCAGGATCTTAGTTTCCCAACCAGGCATTGAACCCGTGCCCACTGCATTGGGAGCACAGAATCTTAACCTCTGGACCACCAGGGAAATCTCAAGGTGTTCTAAGTAAATGTATTAACTCATTTACTAAGTTATGAAACAGATTACTGTTGTTAACCTAATTTTACAAATGAGGAAACTCATAGTGAATTTGAGATTTGAACCCAGGTAGTTCAACTCTTCAGAGAAGGCAGTGGCACCCCACTCCAGTACTCTAGCCTGGAAAATCCCATGGACGGAGGAGCCTGGTGGGCTGCAGTCCATAAGTTTGCTAAGAGTCGGACACAACTGAGCGACTTCGCTTTCACTTTTCACTTTCAGGCATTGGAGAAGGAAATGGCAACCCACTCCAGTCTTCTTGCCTGGAGAATCCCAGGGACGGGGGAGCCTGGTGGGCTGCCATCTATGGGGTCGCACAGAGTCGGACACAACTGAAGCGACTTAGCAGCAGCAGCAGCAGTTCAACTCTTTAGACTATGTTCTGTAATCACTAGATAACAATGTTCCAAATTTCTCCTTGGCATCGAACACGTTGGTGTTTCTTTTCCTCAGTGTCACAGACATGTGTTTTATGTTGAGCAAGGTCTTGTTCTCTTTGAACTTCAGTTTCTTCAACTATAAAGAGGAAATTATATTTCAAAGCGTTCTTATGAGAATCAGTTGACATAAACTCTCAAAAATGCTTAATGTGACTAGGACCTGGGAAATGTTCAATAAATGTTCCATCCTGACAAGCAGATTTTCATAGCAGCTTTGAGGCAGCAGCTTACATATGAGTATTTATAGGAGCCTTCGAGTCAAGTAAGATCATTTGTAGACAGGTTTCTGTGATACTAAAAATAATTTTGAAAAATAGGACAAACCTAAATGAATATTCCTTCATTTTGGTTGGAGTAGTTTGTTGCACATAGTTGAGAAAACACTGATTACTAATGTTTTGAAACAGTCTTGGGGTAAGTTGTTTTTGAGATGGCTCAGTTGTAGAAATGATACTTTAAGGACTGTCACATTCATTGTCTCATTTAATTCTCCATACAGTAGTCTTTGGGCTTCCCAGACAGCACTAGTGGAAAGAACTCACCTGTCAATGCAGGAGACGTAAGAGACACAGGTTTGATCCCTGGGTCAGGAAGATCCCCTGGAGGAGGGCATGGCTACCTACTCCAGTATTCTTGCGTGGTGAATCCCATGGACAGAGGAGCCTGGTGGGTTAGCATCCTTGGGGTTGCAGAGAGCTGGTCGGACACAAGAGAGGCAACTTAGCATGTGTGCATGGTAGTATTTGTGGGGCAGTAATTAATGTTATTTTAATTTACCTATGAAGGAATTAAGGTGGGAAGGTTACCCAAAGTCAAATAGCCAGGAAGTGGTACAGTCAGGACTACCACCCAGGTCTCTGTCTTTGGATCTTGTGTATTTTTCTGTGGGCTTCCTGGATTTCCTGCAGGTGCCATAGAGCTAGCTGGTTAACTAATTTAGTTAGAAACTTGATTTAAGTGAACAATATTATTAGTTATTCCAGCCATTTGTTAAACTTTGTTTGCCATGAGTATTTAGATTAATGATTTCCCTTTAGTGCTACCTTGGGGTTCTCTTGCAGAAACTGTGATTGTATACTGCTTGTATATCTATTAACACTTAAAAGCGTAATACTGTGTGCAGAAAAGTGAGGTGAATATAGTTGATGGACTGCAAACTGGAAAAACCTTTTATAGGAAACAATATGGCAATATCTACCAAAAGCTACATGTATCATCATAATCTTTTTTTTTTTAGCAACACTCACAAGGCATAGCCCCAGGCTCCCAGGGGCATTCAAAGTGTCAGTGATCAGTGTGTCCTGCAATTCGCATTAATTCTGGCAACTAGCTGTGTTTTACATTGAGATTTGAGCCAAGAGATCCAATGCTGAGTCGTATTATAATATTCAATCAAATAGTTCATTTCCTGAATGTATATATATTTGTATATATTTGACAGGAAAAACCAGTGAACAGTGCCATTAAAGATGGTCACAGAAAGGTTGGGGCTGGTATTTATCTTCTCTGGTGAGGTTGGAGCCAAAAGACCTCAAGAAGCACCATGATGTTCTGAACAGCTTTGGAGATTTGTAGTCAGAAGGTCTGGGTTTAATTTAGCCATAGCAAGCTGCTATTCTCTGACTGTCAGTTTCCTCATCCTTAAAACTGGAGTCATAAAACCTGCTCTGCTTTCTTCATAGGATTGTCCTGTGGACAGATTTCAAACAGTAACATCCACAACAGATTTAAATATATACATATTGAAACTGTAGCAACAGGTGGGACTAAGAGTAGATATGAGGAAGAATTCCACACTTAATTTCCTTCTAAGTATTGTCATGGGATTCCCAGGTGGCCAAGTGGTAAAGAATCCACCTGCCAGTGCAGGAGGCACACGAGACATAGGTTTGATCCCTGGGTCAGGAAGATCCCCTAGAGAAGGAAACAGCAACCCACTCCAGCATTCTTGCCTGGAGAATCCCATGGACAGAGGAGCCTGGTGAATTACCGTCCATGGGTGTGGAAACAGTTGAACATGACTGAGTGACTGAGCACACACACACAAGTATTGTCGTGGGCAATTTTTCTATTTAATTAGGAGTAAGAATTTAGGGGAAAAATAGTTTTTTCGCAAGTGTCAGGGCTGCTGATTCTAGTGGGAACTGTGGAAACGGTTAATTCTGTTTCTCCACGTTTCTGCACCTTCCCCCTCCACTGATGCCTTTCATTCTTTGTCCATGGCCTCCTGTGGCCTAGGACCCATTCCAGTGGTGAACATATTTTCTAAAACAAATTTGGGAATGAGGTCTTGTTTTTCAGTAAGAAGATAGTCTGAGAGATGTTTAGATGCTGACATATGGAAATTGGGGGGAAATTTGGGGCTTCCCTGGTGGCTTAGATGGTAAAGAATCTGCCTGCAATGCAGGAGACCCAGGTTCAATCCCTGGGTCGGGAAGATCCCCTGGAGGAGGGCATGGCAACCCACTCTAGTCTTGCTTGGAGAATCCCATATGGGCAGAGGAGCCTGGCAGGCTACAGTCCATGGGTCACAAAGAGTAGGACATGACTGAGCGACCAACACATTTTGGAGGTTGAAGACAATGGTGGTTGCTGATAGGAACTTCTTTGAAATCCAGAGATTCCTGGCCAAGTTGTTGTTGGCTTCCTTATTTCTGAGCTTTTCATTTTCAGCAGGCTGAATTAATCTTTGTTCAATATGAGTTGTTAGTGGTTATTGACAATCCCTTTTTACAGGTTTTTGCATTTTCCTAGAAGGATCTGGAAAATAGAAAAATCTTCTGTAACCCTAAGTAATGAACAGTGCAATTTTAACATTAAGATAGGAGGAAAACGAGAATCATACTTTATTGCCACCCACTCACATGGCAAGTCTACTTCTTAAAAGAAAAAATTATCATGACTTGGCAAAGAGGGGTGAGATCAATTTTCCTGTAGCCCCTGGATGACTTATACAGTCAGATCAGGCTGAAAAATGCACTGACCTTAACTTTCACCCTGGAAGGAAATTGTAGCATTTGTGATTCTGTAATAAGGCCTATGTTTAAGTAAAAATGTATAACGTATTACATACGTCAACTTGCATATATCGTCTCATTTAATTGTCACCTTAACCTTGTGAGGTAAGTTGATATGGTTGCCTATTTTGATTAGGAAACCAATGCTCAGAGAGAGTGTGGTTTATTTAAAGTTATAACATGAAACAAGTAGAGCTGTATCTAAAATCTAGATTCTTCTTTCTCCGCACCCTTCTCTCCTTGCTCAGTGTCCCTTTCTCCACGCAGCTAAACTTTCTGAGCTCTGCATTAGTCAGTTACGATGCTCTTGCTTCAAAGCACCAAGGACGGATGAAAGATTGCCTAAGCTGAAAAGAGCCTGTATGGTCTGTGACAGGTGCTGCGTAGGTTGGTTGAAAAATAACTTAAAGATTGTCTCCTTTCCCTACGTGTTTTTTGTTAATGCTTATAATACTCTGATGACTTAGAGTCCTTCTGGTGCCTCTGGTATATTTCAGACTGCTTTTAAGTTGTCAGGAAAGAGAATGTTCACTCCAGAGCTCAATTCCTTTAAAGCTTCTTATTTTCCTTTTGTATCTGGAAATTTATTTCTTAGCCAGAGCTACACCCACTCTTCCTCACCTCAGTTCCAGCTGGAGTCATGTGTAAAGTTCTGCGAGTCAAGAGCAGCGAGTTTGGAGGCAAAGAATATGAAGCTCCTGTCCCTTCTGACTCTGCCTTTTCCCCGAATGTGCGAAGCATCCTGCTTCTGTGTCCGCTTAGCAGAACCCTGTGCCTTTCTCTAGACCCTTCAACAGCAAAGGTCTTGGCAGTGGCCTTGAGGGAAGAGAGGCTTTCCAGAGATTCTTCAGTGAGATTATTTGGTTTTCCCCATAGTTAGAGCTTAAAAACAGGCATAGAGACCACCCTTCTGTTTGTTTGGTTTTGGCCTTGTGCTTTTGGGATCTTAGATTTCCCAGAAACTCTCCACGGTGAAAGCATGAAGCCCAAACCACGGGATCACCATGGAATTCCACCTTGTTTCGTTTTTAATTACCCACTTCTTCACCCCTTCTTGGGGATTAGTTTGAGGTTTCCCGTTTATCTCATTAATTCTTTCATGAAATAAGGAACTAGTGCTATAATGCTGAACACAAGTGACATTGTCCTGTCTTCATAAAGCTTATAGTTTATTTGGGAAAGTAGTCAATTAAACAAGCAGTGTTAATAAAGTATGCATATCAACATGATTAAGCAAAGTTTTAAATAGAACATGTTTCTATCATAATTTCACCATAGCAATAGAGCAGCTGTTACATTTTTATATTCTCTTCCAATATTTGTCTAAATACAAGCATATTTTTATAGAATTGTGATTGTTATTTAGCTGTAATTTCATATTTTGTTTTTCTACTTATAAATAATTTTTATATATGGTTACATAGTCTTAATAATTATATATATTTTAAGAACTGTTGTATCATAAATTTCTCAGTTATGTTTCTATTAGAGAACTGTGTTGACTTCCAATTTTTCAACATTATTACATAGTAATACCACAGGCATTTTCATTTTTCAGGAAATTAACTATTTGATTGAATATTATAATACGACTCAGCATTGGATCTCTTGGCTCAAATCTCAATGTAAAACACAGCTAGTTGCCAGAATTAATGCGAATTGCAGGACACACTGATCACTGACACTTTGAATGCCCCTGGGAGCCTGGGGCTATGCCTTGTGAGTGTTGCTAAAAAAAAAAGATTATGATGATATATGTAGCTTTTGGTAGATATTGCCATATTGTTTCCTATAAAAGGTTTTTCCAGTTTGCAGTCCATCAACTATATTCACCTCACTTTTCTGCACACAGTATTACGCTTTTAAGTGTTAATAGATATACAAGCAGTATTTGAATATTTTATCAAATATTTCTATGAGTACAGATGAGTTGAATGTTTCCCCTAATGTTTGTTGATAAATATGTGAGACAATTGCTCTGGGATTCTTGGCATTTTACTGGTTGATTTGCTAACTTGATGGTTTGATTTTGAATGGGACATTCATTGTCAATGAAGAGGAATGGATGACAGTGGTAGAATGTCTGCTGGGGATTTGCTCTAATTTGACAAAAAACTTCTGTGGTTGTAGCATTAAGAGTCAGATTCTTTGAGCTAGAATCAGTACTTGGTGTAGACCTGACACCTGTGGGGTCTACAATGGACTGTGAGCTCCTTCAAGGCAAGAGTCATGTTTTATTCTTTGCCTCAGCATTTAGCAGCCTGGCCAATACGAGGCCTCAAAAAAAAAAAAAAAAAATTGTTGAAGGAATATGAATTTCCTGGGATAGTCTCCTTCTCAATATCATTCTCACATCTTTACCATTTAAAATTCATTCTTTGGATCTCAAAGACTTTCTAATCTTGGATGCCTCTAGGAATTTATGAATACCTATAGGAGGATGAGTGTGGTGGTCTCAGGAACGTATTGGAGATTATAACCACAATACAAGAGAGCAACACTCTGTAGAGGTGGAATGAAAAATGGATAATCAGTGATGCACATGTGGAGAGGGAGTGAGAGAGATGCTGAGAAGAGTGGTAGGTGGTTGTCAGGAATAAACCTCATTTATTGTAGAGAATCCCAGGAATGTGAGGATAGGAAGGTAACGTTAGTGATAACCTGAACTTTGGTGTCCATATGTATAAATGCAGATGAGGATATTTACTTTCCAGGTTTTTTGTGCAACTTTATTTAAATAAAGTAAGTTATAAAAGTGCTTTGTAAACTCTGACGTGCTATGTGAATAAAAAAATCATTGTTGTCATCACCATCATGTAGGAAACCAAGGAGTAGAGGGATAAAGTTACTTTTATTTTTGTGCCAGGAGCTAGATTTCATCTTCATATTTTACAGTCAGTCTTTATCATTTGAAGATAAAATGGAAGTTTCTAAAGTATTATTCCCCCACCACCCCACCCCATTATAATAGTGAGAAAGAATGGAGGATGGGGTTGGGTAACTTTAGGGACTGAATAGACTTTGTTAAGCTTTTTGTCAAATGCTTTTGACCAAATGATTAGTTTCTCTCTGCCCAAGTCCTTTTCTGAGAGCACGAAGCATAGCAAAAGGGGAGGATAAAACAACCTGAGCATGGCTGTGTTCAGAGGCGGTAAGTGATTTGATTGAGGCAGCGGGTTAAGGTGTGGAGGAATCATGAGCCGATTCTGGATTAGTAGATTAGGATCCAGCAAGGAGGACCTTGAATACAAAGCTTAGACATGGTCGGTAGAGAACAGTGAAAGTTTTGAAACAGGAGAGTAATTCAATCAGTGCTGTGCTTAGGAAGGTTTATCTGGGATGCCTGCTTAGTTGCTCAGTCATGTCTGATTCTGTGGCCCCATGGACTGTAGCCTGCCAGGCTCCTCTGTCCATAGGATTTTCCAGGCAAAAATACTGGAGTGAGTTGCCAATTCCTACTCCAGGAGATCTTCCCAGCCCAGGGATCAAACCAACATCTCTTGCGTGTCCTGCGTTAGCACACAGATTCTTTACTGCTGTGCCGCCTGGGAAGCCCATTTATCTGGGGATGGTGTAGAAAATGGGGAGGAGGAAGAACTTGGACAGGGCTGGATACCAACTTAGTGCATGCTTTGGCTGTCCATTGGTGAGACACTGAAGGCTTCTAACAGGACTATGGTAGTGGAAAAGAAGGGGTCAATACAGGATGTCAGAGAGTGTGGTCCCAAGCTGAAGGAACTCTGGGATGTTATGACCTTCCACCTGTTATCTCTCCCAGAGGTTTGTTTCCCTGTAAACTTTTTTAAAAATTGAAGTATAAAAGTGCATGAATAATAATAGTTCAATGAGTTTTTACAAAGTATAAAGTCTGAGCCAAGTTAAGATACACAACATAACCAGCACCCTCTAAGCCTCTATAAGCCCCAGTCCCGGCTTAGACAGAAAAGAATCTGCCTGCAGTGCGAGAGTTCAATCCCTGGATTGGGAAGATGCCCTGGAGAAGGGAATGGTAACCCACTCCAGTATTCTTGCCTGGAGAATTCCATGGACAGAGGAGCCTGGCGGGCTACAGTCCACAGGGTCACAAAGAGTCAGACATGACTGAGCGACTAACACTTTCACTTTCAAGCCTCTATAACCCCTTCAGTCATTACTTCTCCCTCCCCAACAGGTAACCACTATTTTGGCTTCCTTTAGTATAAGTTAATGTTGCCTGGTTTTGAGATTTCTATAAACAGAATCAAGTGGTACTAACTCTTTTTTGTCTGGCTTCTTTTGTTTAACATTATGTTTTTGAGATTTTTCTGTTTTCTGGTATGGAACATTAGTTCATTCTCTTTCAGTGCTCATTTGTGTTTCATTGTATGAATATATCACAATTTATTTATCCATTCTGCTATTGATGGACACATAAGTTGTTCCCAGTTTGAGGCTGAATAATGAATTTATTCAAGTTATGAATCACATTGCTATGAGAAATTCCTTTGCATGTCTTCTGATAAATGTAAGCTCTTGTTTCCTACCCACAAGCATAATCTGCTGGATTATAGGGCATATGCAAGTTCAGCTTTAGTAGATACTACCAAATAGTTTAGCATTTTACAGAGTTTACTGGTTTACACTGCTTTTAGCAGTATGTCAGAGTCCCTCACCAGTTCCTGTGTCTTGGTCAGCTTGGGATGCTGCAATACATACCATAGGCTGGTTTAATGAGCAGTTATTTCTTTCTCACAGTTGTGAGGCTAGAAGTCCCAGATCAGGTTGCCAGCATGATCAAGTTCTGTTGAAAGTCCTCTTCTTGGCTTGTTGATGCCACCTGCTTGCTTTACCTTCACATGGTGGAGAGACAGCTCTGATCTCATCAACTCCTTATGAGGGCACCAATTCTATCACAGAGTCTCCACTCTTATAAATTCATCTAAACCTAATTACCCCCCAAACGCCCCACTTCCAAATACCATCACACTGGGGATTGGGGCTTCAACATAGGGATCGTGGCAAGGGAAACAAACATTCAGTCCATAATAACTCAGCATTGTAATATTTTAAGGGGTTTCCCAGGTGGTGCTAGTGGTAAAGAACCTGCCTGAGAGTGTAAGAGATGTAAGAGACGTGGGTTCAATTCTGGGGTCAGGAAGATATAGTGGAGGAGGGCTTGGCAACTCACTCCAGTGTTCTTGCCTGGAGAATCCCATGGACAAAGGAGCCTGGTGGGTTAAAGTCCATGGGGTCGCAGGGAGTTGGACATGACTGAAGCGACTTAACACTCATGCACGTAGTATTTTAAATGTCAGAGGCTCTTAAATTATAAGAAACTTGAACAGAGAGGGCTGAGTCTAGCATAAAGGAAGAAAGCGACTGCAGTCCTCCCTTCGCATCCTCAGGGGATTGGTTCCAGAACCCCTTCCCCACACATCTATGAATACTCAAGTCCCTTGTATAATAATGGTGCAGTATTTTCCGTACAAACTATGCCCATCCTCTTGTATACCTTAAATCATCTCTAGATTACTTACAATACCTTGAATACTGGAGTGGGTTGCCATGCTGTTCTCCAGAGGATCTTCCCAACCCAGAGATTGAACCTGGGTCTCCTGCATTGCAGGCAGATTCTTTGCCATCTGAGCTACCAGGGAAGTCCAATATAATGTAAATGCTATGTATATAGCTGTTGCATGGCAAATTCAAATTTTGCTTTTTTGGGGGAACTTTCTGGAATTTTTTTCCCAAATATTTTTGAACCCCAGTTGGTTGAATCTGTGGATGCAGTATCTCAGGTACAGAGAGCCAAGTGTGCTGGTTGTTGAGGGCCTGCCTCATACCAGATACTGCCTCAGTGCTTTTACTTACATTGTCTCGTTTAATCAAGATAATTCGCATGTACACTGTGAGCTCAGTGTTATTGCATTGATGTTTCAGGCCAGAAAACAGACTCACAGGTCAGGCAGCTCATAATTACTTCCAGAATCCAACCTAGATCTGCTTGAATCCAAACAGTCACATCACATAAAACTGCAGTTTGTCAGCGAGGCGTTTTCGGTTTTTTGGTGCAAAAGGGGGCTCTTGCTGATGACCCCAAAGTCCCCTCATATACATAGTCCCCTTCTGAGACTTAGACTTAGCTGACCCTGTGAACAGCAGCCTCCCAACCAGGCACCCCCCTGCCTTGTGCCCTCTCTGCTTCCCCACTGAAGCTCTTAGCAGCCAGTCATTAAGACTGTCTCAGGGTAGTTATTATTCTGACACGTCCTCCAGCTAGCAGGATGACGGAAGAAGCTCCCATGGAATTTTTAATGCTAGCCAAGCCTCTTACTTCTCTCTCTCACCAGTTTTCTTCATGTAGCTTTCCCCTCCCAAGACTAGGAAGATGGACATGACATATAATAGAAAGAGCTAGAAGGCAGGAGATATAGTACAAAGTACCAACTACTAAATACTAATACTGACCCTAATACTAAATTGTATGCTCTTGAATGTCACCTGCTCTTGATCCAGGTTTCCTAATTCATTAGAAAGGAGATTGGATTGTGGTTGGTGGTTACATGGGTCATCCTCAGGGCTTACTGCGGAAAGACTCAAGCAGAAGATACTTAGACTTCTCTGTATGTGATTAAAAAGAGCAGCTCTGGTTTTACTTTTGTTGTGTATATATTGAGCTTCCTCCTGAGATTTTAGGTAAGGTGGAAGATTGTATGAAAGTACATGCTTGAAATCCACCAGACTAGATGATATCTATTAAGTCAGTGTATCACTTTGTGAAAACCTTATGAAAGATTATAAGTGGCAAAACTGAAACGAGCAAAATTTTCACCCTTTACATACACAAACACACACACATACAAGCCTTCATGCTCTTCTCTGACCACTGTAAGGGAGTGGGGCAGATATAATGAGTTTTGCCCAGGGTGGTAGGTTGTGGAAGGATTAATCAAAGAGGAGGCATCTGAGCTGGACTTAAAGGAAGAGTAGAGCTTCTCTAGGTGGATTAGGAGACTGGAGAGAGAAGCCATTTCAGGCAGAGAAATGAGGCAGGAAGGCATGGAAAAACACTGCTCTTTTAGAAGTGTTGTGTTCTTGGTGTAGTGGTTGTATATGATGGAAAGAGAAAGAAGGAGGAAAGCCAGGTGACGAGACCTCTTGGTGAAGGGACTTGAACATTTGAGGACTAATGAAGTGTGGATGTCACTTAAATTAGCACTGTTCATTAATCTGGGGCTCCTTTAGTCTCAGGACCCCTGATCCACACAGCAGTGGTTTTGCATGGTAGCTATGGCAATGATGATGCTCACATACTCAGAAGTGACTTTGATTAGAGGCAACCTTGCTGATCTGCATTAATTTCTTCTTAATTGGCTAGGAGTACTGGTTATATCGGAGAAGGCGATGGCACCCCACTCCAGTCCTCTTGCCTGGAAAATCCCGTGGACGGAGGAGCCCAGTAGGCTGCAGTCCATGGGGTCGCTCAGAGTCGGACGGGACTGAGCTACTTCACTTTCACTTTTCACCTTCATGCATTGGAGAAGGAAATGGCAACCCACTCCAGTATTCTTGCCTGGAGAATCCCAGGGACAGGGGAGCCTGGTGGGCTGCCATCTATGGGGTCGCACAGAGTCGGACACCACTGAAGTGACTTAGCAGCAGTAGCAGCAGCACTGGGTATATATGTGTCATACTTGTATAAAACGAAAGGGTAGGGGTGGGGGAAGCTGTGCTTGTGGGCAGCGACTTTCCACACTGTAATAAACTCATTAGTGTCCTTACCATTTACATTCATCATCAAGAGTGGAAGTGGCAAGATTGTCATTTTACCTCCTATGTGAAAAGCTAGAGTCAGGCTTGTGGCTCAGACTTCACAGCTCTTCTCCGTAATGGATCTCCTGATTCTGTCCCTGGAAACATATGTTTATTTGTAATGCATTCCATTTGTGGTAATTGGAGCACCATGCCTTTTCATTCTCCTGTCAGACGGCTGTCTTCCTGCTTGGAGAGCCTCAGAGCCTGATATAATGAGCCTATGAATTGCATTGGATCGGGAATCAGGTTTCTGATTAAACATGTAGGAGGGGCATCTCACCCACTCGCCCCTTTTTCTCATTTGTGACCTTGAGATGTCCCTAAATCTCATATGAATCCTATCCTGGTTGAGGACAGATTTCAGATTGGGACACATATCTGCCCATTTGGGGGCAGTTTCAGCTTCATCCATTTTGCAGAACAATGAGGAGGAGCGAGCTGACAGTGACTGAAAAGTTGCATGGAGCAGGCACTTTACGTACATTGTCTCATTGACTGCTTACACCTAAAAAGAGGGCTTACCAACATTTTGCATATGAGCAGATAGTTAAGTAATTTCCCCAAAGTTGTATATAGCTGGAAAGTGATAAGTGAAGATTTGAATCTTTGTCTGAATTCAAAACTCATGTTTTTTTCTTTTTTTTCCATTTCATGACTCTGAAAGCAGAATGGTTGTGCTAATAGAGTCATAGGAATTTTGTAGCTTGATGGAAAAATTTTAGGGAGGAGGGTTTAGGCATTAGAGCCAGAGGAACGGCTTTGGAAAATCAACACTAAAGGCTAATCAAAAGAGTAGCATTTATAAAATATAGAGAGTAAAGAATTATAAGCTGTTCTAATACTTTCCTCACTTTGGGTTTGCTGTGACCAGTGATAAGTTTAGAGGATATCCAGTGTGAGGCAGAGTAGGGAGCAAGAAATTGATAGGATATGTAGCTGGGACTTGAAAACAACCGAGATATAATTTGCATACCATATAATTCACCTTTCTAAAGTGTACAGTTAGTTGACCTTAGTGTACTTATGAGATTGTATAACAGTCACCACTGTCTAATTCCACAGTCTTCATCACTCCAAAAAGAAAATGACCTGTATGCCTTAGCAGTCATTCCATTCCCCTTGCTCCCTTCCTCCAGCCCCAGACAACTGATTATCTACTTTTTGTCTCTATGAATTTGCCTGTTCTGGATATTTTATGTAAATGTCTAGAATTACACAATAGTGTGACCTTTTCTTCTTCTATGTCTAGCTTCTTTCACTTAACATTATGTTTTCAAGGTTTATCTGCATTGCAGAATGGACATAAAAAGGAACTAAGTAAATAGCACTTAGTAGTACTTAGTTCCTTTTTATAGAATTTTATTCCTCTGTTCCTTTCTGTAATATTCTGTTGTATGGATGTACCACATTTTATTTACCCATTCATCAGTTAATGGATATTTGGGTTGTTTCCACTTCTGTGCTGTTGTGATAATGCTGCTATACACATTTGTGTATGAGTTGTTATGAACATGTTTTCACTTTTCTTATGTGTATTCCCAGAAGTGGAATAGGAATGACTCTATGTTTAACTTTTTGAGGGACTGCCAAACTGTTTTCCAAAGCTGCTGTGCTGTTTTACATTCCCATCAGTAATGTGTGATGGTTCCATTTTTTTCCCACCTCCTCAACAACATTGTTATTGTTCTTTTAAAAATTCTTATTCTAGCTATCTTAGTGTGTGTAAAGTGGTATCTCATTGTGTTTTTTATTTGTATTTCCCAAATTAAAAGATGCTTACTCCTTGGAAAAGACTCTGATGCTGGGAGGGATTGGGGGCAAGAGGAGAAGGGGACGACAGAGAATGAGATGGCTGGATGGCATCACTGACTTGATGGACGTGAGTCTCAGTGAACTCTGGGAGTTGGTGATGGACAGGGAGGCCTGGCATGCTGTGATTCATGGGGTCGCAAAGAGTCGGACATGACTGAGCGACTGATCTGATCTGATCTGACTCCTTGGAAGAAAAGTTATGACCAACCTAGATAGCATATTGAAAAGCAGAGACATTACTTTGCCAACAAAGGTCCGTCTAGTCAAGGCTATGGTTTTTTCAGCAGTCATGAATGGATGTGAGAGTTGGACTGTGAAGAAAGCTGAGCACCGAAGAATTGATGCTTTTGAACTGTGGTGTTGGAGAAGACTCTTGAGAGTCCCTTGGACTGCAAGGAGATCCAACCAGTCCATTCTAAAGGAGATCAGCCCTGGGTGTTCTTTGGAAGGAGTGATGCTAAAGCTGAAACTCCAATACTTTGGCCACCTCATGCAAAGAGTTGACTCATTGGAAAAGACTCTGATGCTGGGAGGGATTGGGGGCAGGAGGAGAAGGGGACGACAGAGGATGAGATGGCTGGATGGCATCACCGACTCGATGGACGTGAGTCTGAGTGAACTCCGGGAGTTGGTGATGGACAGGGAGGCCTGGCGTGCTGCGATTCATGGGGTTGCAAAGAGTCAGACAGGACTGAGCGACTGAACTGAACTGAACGGTCAGGCCTTAACCCTTGCTGTTGCTAAGTCACTTCAGTCATGTCCGACTCTGTGCATCCCCATAGACGGCAGCCCACCAGGCTCCCCTGTCCCTGGGATTCTCCAGGCAAGAACACTGGAGTGGGTTGCCATTTCCTTCTCCAATGCATGAAAGTGAAAAGTGACAGTGAAGTCGCTCAGTCGTGTGCAACTCTTCGTGACCCCATGGACTGCAGCCCACCAGGCTCCTCCATCCATGGGATTTTCCAGGCAAGAGTACTGGAGTGGGGTGCCATCGCCTTCTCCCCTTAACCCTTAAGCCTCAGTTTTAAAGAAGACATGGTTTCCTGCCCTTAAGTATTAATAGTTAGTTTTCTAGTGTGGATGACAGGTAAGCTGTTCAGTGAGGTTCTCTGGGTCCCTAGCGATGCCCACATTAACCAGGTGGGCACTGGTGTTGGGGGAGCCTGGAATACTTATTGTATACTTAGTTAATAACAATAAAGTGTGGAATAATTAAGTATAAAATATGCTGATTTGGGACACAGATTGATGATTTGGGAGATTTGTGTCTGTGTTTGACAGCAGAGATTCTCAGTTGGATTCCCATGAGTTAAGATTTCATGAGGATTCAGCTTCCAAAGATGATTGGAATTTGATGAGGGATTGCCTGGCAAGTGTGTAGCTGCAGACAGAAAAGAGTAAAAGTAGATGTCAGAGTAGGAAAGGAGGTCTTTGGACTGGCAAATTAATCTAGTTCTGATGAACAGGAGAGAAGAATGATAAACACGACATTCTGCATAGTGATTACTTCTGATGGAAGCCAGGGTAAGGCAGGAGGGTTAGACATAGAACTTTAATGATATTGGTAAGTTCTGTTTCTTAAAACAACTGATAGATCCATGAGTGTTCTTTTTATTAGTAGACTTTATAGTAACTTTATCATGTTTTAAAATATATCCAATATTTCTTTCAGAAAAGGAGGAGATGAAAGAAAATGATGGAGGAATAAAGGAAGAGAATCAAGTCCCAGCAGGGAACTAATGCCAGGCGGCCTTTGCTTAATATGTCATGTTATAGTCATCTTGCCCATTTGGAGTTATTAGGGGATATATGTTTCTCTCTTTTCTTCCATGACTTATAACTGAAAGGTAATTTCTTAGAGCTAAGCTTTGGGAAGAAAAGAAAATGAAGCTTTGAAACAGATTTTGTTTCTCCTTCTCAGGGGAGGAAGTGGAGGGTGTGGGAGTGGGAGCTCGTGTGTCCAGGCACCAAACTTGGCAGACAGCTCCCTCAGAGCAGATGGAGCGAGGATTTCATCACCTGACAGACTGACTCAGACCTGCCTCCCTGCAGCCAGCCACTACTGGGTATGCTGGGGATGGCTTGAATCTCTGTCAAAAGCGGCAGGATGGTGTTATTTCTCCTTCAACTCTAGCAGTGGCATACTCTAACCTTCCTGGATGAAGAGCTGCCCAGGACCCGGCAGACCCCATGTTCGGTCAAGGAACTGGTGTATCTGACCTCTGTTGTTTGCAGGGACAGTGGCTTTGGTGGAACGGGCATTTCTTAGACAGAAGTGTTTAAGCAGAGGCTGTAACTCGCAGTGGATGACTTCCCCAATCCATGTTGCTGTAGGGAGGATTTTTACATTGAATTAAATCGCCCATGTGTCCTCTGAGCTTTTTTTCTCCCCGGAGATTATGAGAAATGTGAAGTGGAAGCTCTTATGTAGTCCATGATTGGTTTAGTGAGGTCAGCATAGGGAAAAAAAAAACCTGGGAAAGACTTAGAATTATCGCCTAAGAAGTAAGCAGCTTTCTGGAAGTGATAGATCTTGCTGCCAGTCACGATTTTAGTAACCAGTGAAGATGAACATGTGCTGGATTAGGGCCACAGCCTTTTAGTTAGTGTCCTTGCCTTTAGTCTCTCCCCTGCCAGTTTAGATTGCAAATGCTGCCAGGCCTTTTTTCCTAAAAGCCGACTTTGATCATGGCACTCTCCACTCCGGTTTCTCCAGTAGCTGCCGCTGTGCATCAAGTCTAGGCTTACTGTCTACCTTTGAAAGTGAAAGTGTGAGTCTGTCAGTTGTGTCCGACTCTTTGCGACCCCATGGACTGTGGCCCACCAGGCTCCTCTGTCCATGGAATTCTCCAGGCAAGAATACTGGAGTGGGTTGCCATTTCCTTCTCCAGGGCATCTTCCCAACCCAGGGATTGAATCCACATCTCCCGCATTGCGGGGAGATTCTTTGCTGTTTGAGCTACCTGGGGAAGCCTTTGAGATGTATTATATCTGGCCTTCTTCTCTATCTAAAACCTACCTACCTGTCCTGTAAGTCTTAGCTCAGTTTCCTCCTCCTTCAGGCTAACATTGATCACTGTCTTCTGTGCTCTAACAAACGTATATCAGTTCAGTTCAGTTCAGTCGCTCAGTCATGTCGGATGCTTCACGACCCCATGAATCGCAGCACGCCAGGCCTCCCTGTCCATCACCAACTCATGGAGTTCACCCAGACCCACGTCCATCAAGTCAGTGATGCCATCCAGCCATCTCATCCTCTGTCGTCCCCTTCTCCCCCTGCCCCCAATCCCTCCCAGCATCAGAGTCTTTTCCAATGAGTCAACTCTTCGCATGAGGTGGTCAAAGTACTGGAGTTTCAGCTTCAGCATCATTCCCTCCAAAGAAATCCCAGGGCTGATCTCCTTTAGAATGGACTGGTTGGATCTCCTTGAAGACTAAGGGACTCTCAAGAGTCTTCTCCAACACCACAGTTCAAAAGCATCAATTCTTTGGCACTCAGCCTTCTTCACAGTCCAACTCTCACATCCATACATGACCACAGGAAAAACCATAGCCTTGACTAGATGGACCTTTGTTGGCAAAGTAACGTCTCTGCTTTTGAATATGCTATCTAGGTTGGTCATAACTTTCCTTCCAAGGAGTAAGCGTCTTTTAATTTCATGGCTGCAGTCACCACCTGAAGTGATTTTGGAGCCCCAAAAAATAAAGTCTGACACTGTTTCCACTGTTTCCCCATCTATTTCCCATGAAGCGATGGGACCGGATGCCATGATCTTCATTTGCTGAATGTTGAGCTTTAAGCCAAGTTTTTCACTCTCCACTTTCACTTTCATCAAGAGGCTTTTTAGTTCCTCTTCACTTTCTGCCATAAGGGTGGTATCATCTGCATATCTGAGGTTATTGATATTTCTCCCGGCAATCTTGATTCCAGCTTGTGTTTCTTCCAGTCCAGCATTTCTCATGATGTACTCTGCATATAAGTTAAATAAGCGGTGTGACAATATACAGCTTTGACGTACTCCTTTTCCTATTTGGAACCAGTCTGTTGTTCCATGTCCAGTTCTAACTGTGGCTTCCTGAGCTGCATACAGGTTTCTCAAGAGGCAGGTCAGGTGGTCTGGGATTCCCATCTCTTTCAGAATTTTCCACAGTTTATTGTGATCCACACAGTCAAAGACTTTGGCATAGTCAATAAAGCAGAAATAGATGTTTTTCTGGAACTCTCTTGCTTTTTCCATGATCCAGAGGATGTTGGCAATTTGATCTCTGGTTCCTCTGCCTTTTCGAAAACCAGCTTGAACATCAGGAAGTTCACAGTTCACGTATTGCTGAAGCCTGGCCTGGAGAATTTTGAGCATCACTTTACTAGCATGTGAGATGAGTGCAATTGTGCAGTAGTTTGAGCATTCTTTAGCATTGCCTTTCTTTGGGATTGGAATGAAAACTGACCTTTTCCAGTCCTGTGGCCACTGTTGAGTTTTCCAAATTTGCTGGCATATTGAGTGCAGCACTTTCACAGCATCATCTTTCAGGATTTGAAAGCGCTCAACTGGAATTCCATCACCTCCACTAGCTTTGTTCGTAGTCATGCTTTCTAAGGCCCACTTGATTTCACATTCCAGGATGTCTGGCTCTAGGTGAGTGATCACATCATCGTGATTATCTGTCATGAAGATCTTTTTTGTATAGTTCTTCTGTGTATTCTTGCCATCTCTTCTTAATATCTTCTGCTTCTGTTAGGTCCATACCATTTCTGTCCTTTATCGAGCCCATCTTTGCATGAAATGTCCCCTTGGTATCTCTAATTTTCTTGAAGAGATCTCTAGTCTTTCCCATTCTGTTGTTTTCCTCTATTTCTTGGCATTGATCACTGAGGAAGGCTTTCTTATCTCTTCTTGCTATTCTTTGGACTCTGCATTCAGATGCTTATATCTTTCTTTTTCTCCTTTGCTTTTTGCTTCTCTTCTTTTCACAGCTATTTGTAAAGCCTCCCCAGACAGCCATTTTGCTTTTTTGCATTTCTTTCCATGGGGAAATAAACAAACAAACGTATATAGTAGTTTCTAAATAATGTAGTGATAAATTGTTACATAATGTTTATTTGTGTATGAGTGTTGGAGTGAGAGCCCTTTGAAGCTATGGATGTTTCCTCCTCTTCCCCATGGTATTTAAGATGGTACCTGGCACTTATAAATACATTTTGTTAAATTATTGAACACTGTAATTTTTGTAATAATTAGTATCTGTATATTAATAATTTTAGAGTTCACAAGTGCTTTCACATTTATTATTTCATTTAATTCTTCCAGAAATTTTATGATATTCCCATTTAGAGATGAAGAAATTGACTCTTAAGAGAGAGATAATTTTTCCAAGATCTCATGGTTGCTAACTGGTAGACAGAACTGGAGTCCAAGTTTTTACTTCTGTTGAAAATACCGACTTGCCTCAGGTTTTCTTAAAATCCCAGTTTTCTTTAAGGGGTTTGTAGATATTCGTTATTCAATACCATGGAAATATATGGGAGTGCAATGAGAAAGTACTATCTTCCTGTGAACTAGACAGTTATAGAAGATGTTATGTTTCAGACTCAAATAGATCTGAAGAGGAAAGGTATAGTGAATTGAACAGGGTCTCTCTAAAATTCATATCCAGCCTTCACTTCAGAATGTGACCTTTTTGGGAAATGAAGTCTTTGCAGAAGATAAGGACCTTGAGATGAAATCATCCTAGTTTAGGGTGGGCTCTAAAGTCAATGACTTCTCTAAGGAGAAGAGAGCACAGAGAGGAGCAGGGAGGAAAAGGCCTGTGAGGACAGAAGCAGAGACTGGAGCAAGGCAGCTGCATGCCAGGGAGCAGTGAGGGCTGCTGACAGCCACTCGAAGCTGCAAGAAGCAAGCAACTGGTGGGCCCTTTCCACTTTCAGGGGAAACATAGCCCTGCCATCACCTTGACTTTAGGCTTAGCCTCCAGAACTATGAGAGAATAAATTTTGCTTGTTTTCAGCCATTATGTTTGTGCTAATTTGTTACAGCAGCCTTAGGAAACTAATACAGAAGGGGAGAAAAAAAGTCTCTTATATACCAGGCTAGTTCTAGGTACTATAATATGTTACTTTACTTTATCTTTCAACAACTTTATGTAGGTAGGGTGATTTATCCATATTTTATGGTCAGGAAAATAAGACTCTGAAAGGTAAAATAGAAAGCTCATGTTTTAAAAGTATTCTGTCATCCTGTTTTCAGCTGCGTACTTTTCCTTTTCCTGTTGATTGCCTGAGGAGCTTATTTTGTGGTCCTCACAGTGCCAGGGCACTGAACTGTGATGGTCTATCCTTATTAGATTGGTCAAAGATGTGAATGGTGGATTAATCAAACGAGGGCTGAAAGTCTCATATAACCTTTCTTCTGGGCCTGACTTTCAACCTCACTCTCCCAACTTCCTTACCTACATATTCACACAGCCTTCCTGAATCTTTCTTAGGTTCTTCTTTACCCAATATTCTCTGTTTCTCTCTCTCTCTTTTTCATCTGAAACTCCATAGCAGCTTATCTATTTAATTTTATTACACTTATCGTTGTCTATCTTTTATTATGTGATTTGTGCCTGTCTAACTCTTCCAGGTGTATTGACAGTTTCTTAAGATGAGGATCTTGTCTCGTTCATTTTTATGTCTTCCATATTACCTGTTGGGAATCCTTAGTTGTCACATCTGTTAATTAATGATTAGTTGAATTTTGCTTTCCTCTTCTTCCTCCTCCCCAGTTTTCAGGTTCTAGTACCAACCTTTGGAAGGCAAAGTTCACCTTTGGCTTCCTTCTGTCTTCCTTTCCCGTGGCGTCATTTTTCTGTGTGCCTCCTCCCTTCTCTGAGCCTTGCTGTCCACTGGCTGTCACTTAATTCTCTTGTGAAGTGCCACTGTGCTCTGCTCCAGATCACTTTATAAGAGGCCTGTCGTAGCACTGTCACAGTGTTATGGCCACGTTAGTCGTCTGCCTCCCAAACTACTTTCTTTGCTCATTCTAGTACCCAAATGCCTAGCTCTTTGCTTCACATTCATTAAATGTTGATTGAGTGAGTAAATTAAAGGTGTTTTACTTCATAGGATGTCTATATTTTTCTAGGAAAACTGGTAACCTGATAGGCCTTCCAAATCTGGTTGAATCTGGTGGTAGAATTTTTTTAAACATATTAACAAGTATTGAGGTAGAGGTCTGAGTTGGGACCCTTTTGATTCCCCAAGTATTCAACCTTATAGGTTACTTTCTATTTTATATGGCTAGTCTTGCCAGGTATAGATGCGAAGTAGATCATAAGGCCAAAGTCATCTTGAAAAGTGATGCCAAAACCCTCCATATGAAGCAGAAGTGTTTCTTGGAGAGTTTTGTGAAGCTGTCTTTTCATGAAAATAGCTTTTAAAAAGCAAAGCAAAGCATTTTAAGCTTCAGATAATTCAAGGCTTAAAGGTGATTGAGATTCTCTTTTATAGTTTCTTCCCCTAGGGGAGTTGCATAGTATGAGAGAGAACACCGAACTGGGAGTCACAGTGCAAGTTCTTCTCCCAGATATGACTGTAATTAGTTACATGGTTATAGTGGACTCTTGTGGGTTTTGGCTTCCAGTGTCTGTTTCTCCTTCTTTTAGATACCAGTGCCCAGGTTTTCCATCTCCTCCCTAGAACTCAGGCCTTATGCTTTGGACATAGCCCACTTCACCCCTGGCTCCAAGGATACATATGTGACTCATGCCTTGCTAATAAGAGGATTGCATTCTTTCTGATGATGTAGATTACTTAAGAACGGGCAGCGGTCTCAGTTTGGATCTATGCCTAACTTTTTTAAAAAATTTATTTTTTACTTGAAGGATAATTGCTTTACAGAATTTTGTTGTTTTGTGTCAAACCTCAACATGAATCAGCCACAGGTATATATATATATCCCCTCCCTTTTGAACCTCCCTCCTATCTCCGTCCCCATCCCACCCCTCTAGGTTGATACAGAGCCCCTCTTTGAGTTTCCTGAGCCATATAGCAAATTCCTGTTGGCTGTCTATTTTACATATGGTAATGTAAGTTTCCATGATACTCTTTCCATACATCTCACCCTCTCCTCCCCTCTCCCCATGTCCATAAGTCTATTCTCTGTATCTGTTTCTCCATTGCTGCCCTGTAAATAAATTCTTCAGTACCATTTTTCTAGATTCCATATATATGCATTAGAATACAATATTTATCTTTCTCTTTCTGACTTACTTCACTCTGTATAATAGATTCAAGGTTCATCCACTTCATTAGAACTGACTCAAACGCATTCCTTTTTATGGCCGAGTAATATTCCATTGTGTATATGTACCACAACTTCTTTATCCATTCATTTGTCAGTGGACATCTAGGTTGCTTCCATGTTCTAGCTGTTGTAAATAGTGCTGCAGTGAGCAATGGGATACATGTGTCTTTTTCAATTTTGGTTTCCTCAGGGTATATGCCCAGGAGTGGCATTGCTGGGTCATATGGTGGTTTTATGCCTAGTTTTTTTTTTTTTTTTTTTAGAAACAGTTTATTTTCCATCAACCAAATTTCCATTTTGGTGGAAGTTTGTGGAAGTTCTACAAGTGTCTGGAAGAAGAGCTTACGACCACTCGGTGGTGGTTCCTACCCATTCCGTGGCCTGGGCGGTGGGGGCTGCAGACCAGTCTTCAGTGGAAGGCTGAGCACTCCAGTCTTCAGTGGGGAACTGCTGAATGGGCACGGAAGGCACCTGCACGCCTTCAGACCAGTCTGCCACCTCAGGCTGAGCAGCCGTGAACTCTGGAGCTGGAGCGGTCCATTCACCCTGAAACTCCTCCTTGGTCACAGCCTTCTCAGCTGCTGCCTGCTCTTCCTTTTCAATCTCCTCAGGATCTCTGTAGAAGTAGAGGTCCGGCATGACCTCCCACGGGTGCTCTCGGGAGATGGTGCCACGCATGCGCAGGACTTCCCGGGCGAGCATCCACCACATCAGACCCACCGAGTGTGCTCCCTTGTTGTTGCACGGGATGGCAATGTCCACGTAGCGCAGAGGAGAGTCCGTGTTGCACAGAGCAATGGTTGGCAGGTTCACGTAAGAGGCTTCCGTGAGGGGCTGGTGGTCAGCCCTGGGATCGGTGACCACCAGAAGCCTTGGCTCCCTGAACGCGGCCTGGATCTGGTTAGTGAAGGTTCCTGGAGTGAAGCGGCCTGCGATAGGAGTGGCTCCGGTGGCAGCAGCAAACTTCAGCACAGCTCGCTGGCCAGTATTCCTGGAGGATATGACACTGACATCAGCCGGGTTTTCAATGGCGACGATGGCCCGAGCGGCCAACAGAAGCTTCTCCCAGGTCCTCTTCAGATTTATGATGTAGATGCCATCACTTTTCCTTTTGTAGATGTACTGTTCCATTTGGAAGTCAAGGTTGGTGCCACCTAAGTGGGTTCCTGCTGCAAGGAATTTGAGGACGTCCTCCTCCTTCATTTGCAGGACATCAAGGGCTCCGGACATTGTGAAAGCTTCCCTTTAAGTTACGATGGGAATTCAGGACAACGCCGTATGGACCCCTCTCTGGGTAGCGCCGAAAAGTATGCCTAGTTTTTTAAGGAATCTCCATACCACCTTCCATAGTGGCTGTATCAGTTTACATTCCCACCAACAGTGCAAGAGCATTCCTTTTTTCCACACCCTCTCCAGCATTTATTGTTTGTAGGCTTTTTGACAATGGCCGTTCTGACTGGTGTGAGGTGGTATCTCTTGTAGTTTTGATTTGCATTTCTCTAATAATGAGCCATGTTGAACATCTTTTCATGTGTTTGTTAGCCATCTGTATGTCTTCTTTGGAGAAATGTCTGTTAGGTATTTTTTCAACTTTTTGATCGGGTTGTTTGTCTTTCTGGTATTGAATTGTATGAGCTGCTTGTATATTTTGGAAATTAATCTTTTGTCACTGGTTTCATTTGCTATTATTTTCTCCCATTCTGAGGGTAGTCTTTTCACCTTGCTTATAGTTTCCTTTGCTGTGAAAAAGCTTTTAAGTTTAATCAGGTCCCACTTGTTTACTTTTGTTTTTATTTCCCTTATTCTAGGAGGTGGGTCATAGAGGATCTTGATTCATGTCATCAAGTGTTCTGCCTATGTTTTCCTCTAAGAGTTTTATAGTTTCTGGTCATACATTTAGGTCTTTAACCCATTTTGAGTTTATCTTTGTGTAGGTGTTACGAAGTGTTCTAATTTCATTCTTTTACATGTAGCTCTCCACTTTTCCCAGTACCATTTATTGAAGAAGCTGTCTTTGCCCCATTATATATGCTTTCCTCCTTTGTCAAAAATAAGGTACCCATAGGTGCATGGGTTAATTTCTGGGCTTTCTATCTTGTTCTGTTGGTCTATATTTCTGTTTTTGTGCCAGTACCATACTGTCTTGATGACTGTAGCTTTGTAATATAATCTGAAGTCAGGAAGGTTGATTCTTCCAGCTCCATTCTTCTTTCTCAGGACTGCTCTGGCTATTCGGGTTCTTTTGTGTTTCCAAATGAATTGTGAAATTTTTTATTCTAGTTCTGTGAAAAATGCCATTGGTAATTTGATAGGGATTGCATTGAATCTGTAGATTGCATTTGGTAGTATCGTCATTTTCACAGTATTGATTTTTCCTACCCAGGAGGACATCTGTTTATGTCATCTTTGATTTCTTTCATTAGTGTCTTATAATTTTCTTTGTACAGTTCTTTTGTCTCCATAGGTTAAGTTTATTCCTAGATATTTAATTCCTTTTGTTGCAATGATGAATGGGATTGATTCCTTAATTTCTCTTTCTGATTTTTCATTGTTAGTATATAGAAATGCAAGTGATTTCTGTGTGTTGATTTTGTATCCTGCAACTTTGCTAAATTCACTGATTAGCTCTAGTAATTTTCTGATACTATCTTTAGGGTTTTCTATGTACAATATCATGTATGACTGACTTTTGATCAATTTTTTCTTTTTTACAGAAGGCATGTATTCTTTTTATATTGGATATGAACCTGGGAAGATGTAAGATTGGGGTCCTCAGGAGAAGTTCTGCCTGGGAATGAAACCAAAACAGAGAGAAGAGCAACCAGGTCCTTTGAACCCCTAAAGTCTGTTGAACTCAAAACCTGGACGTTTCATATATGTGAATTAGTAAAAAAAAGTTTTTGCCTAGTTTGCTTTTGCAAGTCATCTGAAATGGTGACTTTCGACAAACTTTTTTGAGCCTGTATTTTAGTATCTTTAAAATGAGTAGACTGGGCTCATTAAGAGATAGATTTACTTCTATGTTGATACCTGTTTGAAATAAAATAGATTTTTTTTCACACTGGAATTATACAGATTGAGAGTCTAGGTGTTCTTGGTGCCACTAAATTGTGTTTCCCTGTAGTTAAATCTGACCACTGATGTTTCAGTGAATTTATAAAGTTATAACCTTGTCGTTGATCAGATCTGTGAACGTGACCACATCTTTTAGCCTCTGAGGTTTAATTTCCTCTTTTAGGATGTGATGCTGATGGTGTCTTGTTAAACTCACAAAGTCAAATGATGGAATGAAATCAGAGGGTCAGAAGAAAAGTGTAATTTTGATGGTACAGGATAGGTAGGGTTCAGATGAGGAGAGGAAAGGTAAGGTAAGGCATGAACATGAATGATGTGAGCAAAGGCAAAAAAGAGTGAGTCAAAGTCTGTAAGTCAAATTTGTTCAGATTCCTGATGGAATATTGTGTTTCATTCTGTCTTTCCCACTACATGAATAATTAGGGTACTGAAAGATTTGAAATAAGATCTTTGTGGGAAAGTAAAGGCTTCCAGAAATATGACCGAGAATTTAGTAACTGTCTGTAGTTATCTTGCTCTGTGGTTGAAACAGTTTGAACAACTGTTTTCCATTCTTTCAGAGGAGAGGACTAGGGGAATTAATATGAGATATTTGGAATCTAATGAAGACATTTGGTTAAACATTATAACCCCTCAAAATAGGAGGAATCTTTATCTTGAGTCATGGTCCTCTAGTTTTATAGAAGTATGTGGAGGCACTGAGGTTTCCAGAGGAACAGTTTGCATCCCCCATTAGAACCATGTGGTCGTGGTTCTTGTTGTAAACTACAGATATTTCTGTTATTGAGGAATAAGCACAATACCTTCAAATAAGTTTTTTATATTTTATTGTACCCCGTGGCATTAGGCTTACAGAATCATGGAACTTTAGAGCTGAAAGAGATAGAATAATAGAGCAAGTATTTATTGAGTTCTAATTGTGTGCTATCCACTGCCCTGATTTCTTTACATATATTAAATATCTTCCTCGGCTTATGATGGAATTACATTTTTATAAATCTGTTATAAGTTGAGAATATTGTAAGCTGAAAATGCACTTAATACACTTGCCATCCTGAATCACATCTCAGCTTAGCCTGCCGGTGTTTTAATCATTAAGTCGTGTCCAACTCTTTGCGACGCTATGGACTGTAGCCCACCAGACTCCTCTGTCCACAGGATTTCCCAGGCAAGAATACTGGAGTGGGTTGCCATTTCCTTCTCCAGGGAATCTTCCCAACCCAGGGATTGAACCTGCCTTTCCTGCATCATAGGCGGTCTCCTGCATCGTAAGCAGATTCTTTACCAACTGAGCCCCTAGGTGGCACCAGTGAGATGGAGTTTCAATCCCTGGGTCAGGAAGATCCCCTGAAGGAGAAAATGGCACTCTACCCCAGTATCCTTCCTGGGAGAATCCCGTGGACAGAGGAGCCTGGCAGGCTACAGTCCATAGTGTCGCAAAGAGTCAGACATGACTGAGTGTCTGAGTGTAGCACAGACAAAAATAGCTCAAATGGACAGTATTGTAAGCTGAAAATGCCCTTCATACACCTAACCTCCTGAACATCACAGCTGAGCCGAGGCTACCTTAAGTGTGCTCAGAACACTTACATTTGCCTACAGTTGGGCAAAATCAAGTGTTGAATCTCTCATGTAACTGCATACGATACTGAAAGTAAAAACAGAATGATAGTCTAGGTGCAGAATGGTTGTAAGTGCATCATTTGTTTACCCTCGTGTTTGTGTGGCTGACAGGTTTTGGGGAGCTGTGGCCCAGGGCTGCTGCCCAGCATCATGGGAGACTGTCTTACCACACGTTGCTAGCCTGGGAAAAGATCAAAATTCAAAATTTGATGTATGGTTTGACGAATGTATATTGCTCTTGCACTATTGTAAAATAAAAAAATTGTAAGTCAAACCACCGTAATTTGGGGACCATCTATGTGCTTAATTCTCACAGGTACCCTATAAAATAGGTACAGATATCACTCTTATTTTTAAAAATTGAAGTATAGTTTATTTACAATGTTTCAGGTATATAAATCATTCCTACTTTATCAATGAGGAGATTGAAAGATGAACAGGTTAAAAATGTACCTCTAGATCATGCAACTAAGAAGTGGCAAAGCCAGAATAATTAAAAATCTGTAATTGTATACCTTAAAGTTTCTGTGGTCTGGAGGTTTGCAGCCTGGGCTCCTGATGCTTAGTAATCTAGAGTCACAGTCCCCTTCCCTTCCAGGGTCTTTGCACTGTAGCACCACCAGGGGGCAGTACTTGTGGTGTAGCAAAATCTGCTATAAACGCAGTTTAGAGGGAGTTTACCACATTTAGTATTTTAGTATTTTTTTTAAATATTAACTTCAGTGACTGCTTAATGACTGAGATGTGATTATAATAAATTAGGACTGTTAGCCTTTCAAGATTTTTCTGATGCAATAAAAGAGTAGATAAAAAGCAAAATGCATAAATAAATTTTCCTTTTGCTGCAAGTAAGAATTTTGGATTTAAATTATTTAAAATGAGATGCTAAGAATGAACGAGGAAAAATATATTTCAGGTTTTTTCCTGGGTTAAAAAAGTAAGTGGCAGTGCTGTTTCTCTATTTGAATGGGTGGTTTGTTTTTGTTTTTTTTCTTGTCCTTTGGGGATTACATTACACCACCACTAATAACACTTGAGTAATGTTTCACACTTCACAGAGCACTTTCACTTATGTTATTGTACATATCAGTCTTTCCGTCTTTTGTGTTCCCATAGACCTCTGCACAGACCCTTCACTGTGTTTTACGTGTTATTTACTCCCCAACCAACTGTAGTCTCCAGAACAGTGTTCCCAGTGAACTGGTTTGTGGGTCCTATGGAGTTAATATTGCCGTGTTGAGTGGTAGGGAGCTCAGAGCTGCCTCCCAGAACTATATGAACTTTGAATCTGTTGGAGTTAAGAAAAAAGTTAAAATCAATTTGCTTAGAAATAAAAATGAAGCTTCTATTTCAAGCATAATGTAGCAGGAAAAAAAGCTTAGACTTGGAGTCAGAAGACCTGAATCTGAATTCCTTCCACTATTTTACTAGACATTGATTCATGCTTAAAGCACTCCTGTTCTTCTCCTCTATAGTATTTATTGCAGTTGTAATCAAATAAGTATTTGTTTAATGATTATATTTTCCACTAGTATATAAATTTGATCAGGGAAGAGACTACTGTATTCTTCACAATTGCATTCTCTGCACCTAGCACAGCAACTGATACATTTTAGGTGCTTAATAAATATTTGTTGAATGAATAAATGAATGAAAACCCAGTAAACTGGGACAAGGGGAATTAAAATTGGCTTGACTGGATCTGAGGAGTTGGACACTTTTTAACTGAGGATGTTAGATTTAAAATTGAGACTTGAAGGGTGAAGGGGAGTTGGCAAGGCAAATAATGAGGAAACTGTTCTGAGGGAAAAAACATCTGGGAAGGGGAAAGAGCCTGGTTAATTTGAAGAAATACATCCCTGTGTGATTGGAATGTAGAAGGGGCAGGAGGAGCGCCATGAAGAGAGCCTGGAGTGCGCAGAGGCCGGATCATGCGGAGGCCTATGGGCTTTGCTAAGGCTTTTGCGCTTGATTCTAATAGAAATGGGATGCTCTCGGAGTTTTGGTAGAGGAGAGCCGTGATTAGGTGTTCCCTTTGAAATGGCTGTCCTAGCAGTTGTCTAGTGGGGACTAGATTGGAGGAGGGGGAATGTGGATCCTGGGAAACCATTAGAAGTCTCTCACAGAAGCCCACGTGGGAGATGATGGTAGCTTGGGCAAAGACAGTGGCAGTGGGGATGGAAGGAGGTGGAATAGTATAATGTTTGCTAGATAATATGATCAGGCCTTGATTAATTGGATGTGAGATGAAGGAGAGGGAGGTGGCCAAGTATGTCTAATAGGTTTCTGATGAGGCACCCGAGTGGATGGGGTGCTGTTTCCTGAGAGGTGAGGAACACTGGAGGAGCCTGAAGTAACAGGTTTTAGAGTGAGAGGAGGAGTGTTATTTTAGACACGTTTCTGACATGTGTTTCAAGTGCCCGTGAGACATCTGAGTGGAGGATGACTCTGGGGGTTAGGTATATGGGTTTGAACTTCAGGAATGCGTATTGTATTCTATGACTGTGAGAACAGAAAGAACCACCTTATTCTTTTTTTCATGACTGCATGTTTAAGTACTAAGGTACCAATTATGTGGTGTAATTATCTTAAGGAAAATGTACATAACATGGAGAGAAAGAAGTAAATGTTTTTGCCCAGATTGTTTTTTTTATTGAAGTATAGTTGATTTACAATTTTGTATTAGTTTTAGGTGTTATTACAGGTGTGATCACAGCAAAGTGATTGTTATACATATATTTTCTTTTCCAGATTATTATTCGTTACAGGTTTTTACAAAATGTTGAATACAGTTCCACCCTGAATGTGCCCCCCCCTTAACGACCCCACAGTTGTCTAATCTCATAAGGTCAGCAGGGTGGGGCCTACTTGGTTGAGAGAGAAGAGTAGTTTAAAATGTGAGTTTCCTTTAAGAGAAAGGGGAAATGAGGTCCCCCAGCAGGTGGCTTTGGTCTTAGATTAGAGGAGGTCCACCCGATTTATTATTTTAACAGAAGGGATGGAGGAGAATGTACAGAGGGATGGAGGGGAAGATACAGAAAGCTGTGTGGACTGAATGGTGTGAAGTTGAGGACGTATCCATCTGGTGGATTCTATTTTCTTTGTTAAGTAGGAGGCTAGGTCATCTACTGAGATGGCAGAAGGGAGAAGGAAGGGATGCTATTTGAAGGGAATGAATAAGATTGGAAGTCACCACTGTCTTTTGACCAGACAAACACGTGATTTATTGGCAGTTGAAGACTTTGTTGAGGTCCTTTCTGCTCTGTTATATGTGGGTGTTTTGGCATTCCTCAGCAACTTGGGGACATATTTGGAGAAGGTGGGTAATTGAGCTTATCAAGCAAGGGGTTTTGAAGTTTTACCAGGTAGAGAGGATGAAAGGCAAAGGAAATATAGGCTATTGAAATACTGGGTCATGGAATCCAAGTTGAGTGGAAAGGCAGAAGATGATAGGAAAGGAGCAATGGAGGGAGAGAGTGGCACTCAAACTTTAGTGTGCATCAAAATCATTTGGAGGATTTGTTAAGACATAAGTTGCATTCATTTGTAAAACAGGAGGATAAGTTCTGATGCCTTTTTCATTTGATTGTTGTAGAGTATAAGGAGGCAGCATGTGAACATTCTCTTTAATTTGAAGAGAGCTATTAACATGCTTTTTTTTTTTTTTTTTTTTTTTTTGCTGTAAGGCATTCAGATTTAAGGTGGCTCAATAAATCAGCAAGTAATTCTTGGTATAAGAATACTTTCGTTTCCTAGGTTCCTGATTACATACAGGTTACATACTTTGTGTATTCCAGCCTTTTGCTCTGACTTACAGGCAAAGTGCTCATTATTTGTCTCTAGTGGATCGAGCGTTTTCTGTGATCCCTAATGAAAGATTTAACCTCTCTGTGCCTTTTAAAAATGAGTCAATCAATGTTTGCATTGTTTTGCTTCCCCATGAAGAGAGTATGAGATTTCATTATTTTTTTTAAATAAAAACTTTTTCTTGTACTTTTGACACTTTTTCACATATAATAAAAGTCTTCATTTTAGTTATAGAATTTTGTGATTTATTATAATGGTGACAATGGCTAACATTTATTGAGCATTAATTGTGTGCCAGTCACTGTCCCAGTTACACAGTAAACAGGGCAATCCAAGGAAGTGCCTACTTAGTGTTTTTATATATTTCACTTAATCCTTTCAGTAGTCGTCGGAAGGTATACACTACATTCCCCCTATTTTACAAATAAGTTAAGTAAGGCTTAGGTAAGCAATAGGCCCAAGTCAGGCAGCATCTGTGTGATAGCTAGGGTTCAAATCCAGGGTTATCCAATTCCATACCCCTGTTCATCATCACTAGACTAGAATTGCAGCAGTCAACGTAGTAGTGTCTTCTGTTAGTCATGGAGTCAGCTGCCTTATTAATTTTGCAATCACAGGCAGACTTAAGCTCCAGGAGCTTGTGTGTCATTCTTTTGAGTTCTATATAAGATGGGATTGTCAGGGTTTATGAATATGCAGATGAGACTGGAGGCACTTGAAGTTAAGAAATGTTCACGGCCCCATCTTTATCATTTATTCAACAAAAACTTATTGAAAACTTAGGGTTTGTAAGGACATTGTGCTAAGTATGTTCTAAGGAAGACAGTCTGAATTCTTAACTGCTTTAGCATAACTTAGAGATTTTAACATTGGAGCTCAAAAGAGAAGCAGAGATAAATTGTGGGAAGAAGATTGGATTGAAGCTTGAGAGATCTAGGTTCTAGTCTGGTACCAGAGTGCTATAGATGGGTTGGGGGTTTTATTGGATGGTACAGTACTTCCTGTGAACTGACTAGAACTTGCTGAATGAAAACCATGATTTGGAACTAATTTTGTTTTACAGTTCTGTGATATTTTCTATTATGAAATTCTTCTCTTTAGCTTATTCATACATCCATTGGGCCCATTGGGCAGTGTATATGTTTGTTCCACACCTCTGCCTAGGTGACTGATCAATTTGGAAACATGCTTGTGTGCAGAGGACCGGAGGGCAGATATAAGCCAGAGGTAGAATCAGTACCCTGGAGAGCTCCAAGTGGGCATGTGATCCGAAAACAAACCAGTCCTTAGGCTGTCAATGATGGTAATTCTCTGCAAGAACCTTAGAACGTTAACAGATCCTGAAGTTTCATTTAATATAGATTCCTTGAAAATGATGGCTCCAGTTTGAACTTATTTCATAGGTTTGTATTATCTCACTAACGTCTTAATTTTAAATGTAGAGAAAACAGAGACCCAGAATGAGAACAGCAAAAGGATAAGTGGTCTGGACAAGAATCCAGTCTTTTGACTCACAGGCCAGTGCTTCATGTGTGGTGATGGAGCCACCTGTCTTTAAGTGTCCTCTTAATAAAACCAGTTCGGGTTATAAGAATAAAGGAAGTAGTAAATCTTACACAGTATTTGTAGCAAGAACTTATAGTTTTCTGAGTGAACCAGGGTTTAAGATGACCTCATAGGACTACGGCAAAGGGATATATAGTGTCAGTTTCTTTAGATACTCTTGGTGTCTTTCAGTGGAGAATATTCTTTTTTATTACTGGAACATAAACAGAGGGTATTATGGTGAGAGGTGAATTGCTGCATTGTTCTACATCTCTGGAAGAGGCACTGCTGCTGCTGCTGAGTCACTTCATTCGTGTCCGACTCTGTGCGATCCCATAGACGGCAGCCCCCCCAGGCTCCCCCATCCCTGGGATTCTCCAGGAAAAACACTGGAGTGGGTTGCCATTTCCTTTTCCACTGGAAGAGGCAGAAGCTCTGATCATTTCTTCTGCAGAGCTGCCACTGGTCTTGTAGTGTAGGGTGGTTGTGGTCTGTTCTTCACATTGCTGCTGCCCTAGTAAGTTTCCTTAGTACAAATAGATACCCAAATGTCAGAGCTGAAGGATCTTACCTAAGGTCTACTTCCTTAATTTTATGGAGTACTTTTAGTTCTGAGCTTTTCTCCAACTTTAAGTGTATCTCAGGGGCTCTGAAATTGAACACTCAGGCTTGTTTTTCATTGACCTACTTGGAAATGGCTTACCAGAGATCTTTTCTGAACCAGAGGAATATACCTTAAATAGGTCAGTTGCAGAGAACCTCTTTTGAAGCACACCCTGAAACAGCATCTGGCCTGAGGTGATAGGGTAGCATGTCTTCAGGCAAAAACTTTCTCAGATACTCATTTGACTTCTCCGCGAAAGAAGCTTTTTTGTCCACTCTATATTTTCTTATGAAGTTCACTCTCTATTTCCCATACGGGTTACTGCCTTTGGGCTGGCTTTCTGCTGGTTTCCTCTTCCATTCTGTTTCTTTATGTTGTACTTTTTAATGATGATGATTCTTTGCCTTTGAGGTGTTTCAGTTTTAAAATTGTTGACACATCCTTATTTAATCCTCCCACCAATTATATGAGATATATATTATACACATTTTAGTATATAGATTTAGCAAACGTTTATGAATATTAGCTACATGCTCTCATCAGATCAGATCAGTTGCTCAGTCATGTCCGACTCTTTGCGACCCCATGAATCGCAGCACGCCAGGCCTCCCTGTCCATCACTAACTCCCGGAGTTCACTCAGACTCACATCCATCGAGTCAGTGATGCCATCCAGCCATCTCATCCTCTGTCGTCCCCTTCTCCTCCTGCCCCCAATCCCTCCCAGCATCAGAGTCTTTTCCAGTGAGTCAACTCTTTGCATGAGGTGGCCAAAGTACTGGAGTTTCAGCTTCAGCATCATTCCCTCCAAAGAAATCCCAGGGCTGATCTCCTTCAGAATGGACTGGTTGGATCTCCTTGCAGACCAAGGGACTCTCAAGAGTCTTCTCCAACACCACAGTTCAAAAGCATCAATTCTTCGGCGCTCAGCCTTCTTCACAGTCCAACTCTCACATCCATACATGACCACAGGAAAAACCATAGCCTTGACTAGACTGACCTTTGTTGGCAAAGTAATATGCTCTCATATATACCATTTTTAAAAGTGTCAAGTTTTATCCACATTTTAGAAAAGAGAAACTAGAAGCTCAAAGAAATTAAGTAACTTCGATTCCATTCTTTTTTTTTTTTCTTTCTTTTTTATACCTATCACCTGATTAGAATTGTTCTTAGCTCTTAGGAGAAGTAAAAGACACGTTTGCTGTTCTCTGGAACTCATGCAGTGTCTGAGGGAGTCAAGATTTGTAAAGATAGTGTAGACTTTAATCAAGGTTAAGAGTTAATTGTTGGTTATACTCCCAAGGAAAAAATAAATAAGTTGATCTGTTAGAAGAGAGCAAGAAAAATCAGAGTGGACCAAAGAAACAAATACAATTTACTGATGAGAAGATAGAACCTAAATTGAGGGATCTGGAGCCATTATAGGTTCCTGATCTGTGGATAAGAAGAAAAAGAGTTAGGTTAGGAATGTTAAACTAACTAGAGGGATTAGTGGGAAAAGAGATTAGAGGCTGAAACACAAACTAGGAAATTGTTTTAATCTAGATTACCCACAGGGGCCAGGCCTGGCCATGTCTTTGAAGTTATAAGAGAAAAGAGAATTTTTTTTTTTTTAATACAAAGGATCATAGCATTTTTGAAATTCTTAGCTTTACCCCTGCAGTTTAGCTTTCAAAGAAGTGGTAATTTAGTGACTTTGAACTCCTCGTATCCCTCTTCTCTTCCTTTGACCCCAAAATGCTGTTTTGAACTTTTTAATACTCTCTTCTCCCATCTCCTGTGTGGAGATCTCCCTCCCAGAACCCTCTGCTCTGTTTCAATCTGTATTATTTGCTATCTAGGCCTATTGCATCCTGGGATTTTGTTTTTTCTTTCAATACTCTCCTGGGGATTAGACACTATTTTTTGGATTCAGCTTTTTTTCTTTACTTTTATATCCTCATTCTTCAGGAGCACATACTCCAGGAGGTTTTAAGAAAGAGGCCTAAGAGATGAGTCTTCTGAGAATTGCATGTTCCAAAAGATTGTTTTTGTACTCATACATTTGGCTTACAGCTTTGTCAAATACAGAATTCTAGATTGAAAATAGTAATTTTCTCCCAAATTTAGAAAATTATTGTTTCTTTCTTAACAGCATCTCATTTTACTTTGAGAAGTTTAATACTGATAGGTTAAGAAGGCACAATTGAAAATCGAAAAGCTCAATGCTTGAACTTTTGGTGATACAGATTTCTGTATCAAACAATTTAAGGATATACGTGGAACATTTATAAAAATTAATATGAAAGAGTCATAGAGAACACATAAGGTTTCAGAAATAGAAATTATAAAGAATGATCTTTGACTACAACTTAACAAAATCAGAAGTTAATACAAAAAACATAAATGTTTAAATTCTTTATGTTGAAAATTTAAAAGCATATAGCTAACCTACTGTATATAGCACAGGGTAAATCTGTTCAGTATTCTGTAATAACCTAAATGGGAAAAGAATTTAAAAAAGAATAGATACATGTGTATGTATAACTGAATCACTTTGCTGTACACCTGAAACTAACACAATATTGTGGGGTTTTTTTTGACATTTTAAAAAATTATCTAATAAAATTCACATTTTAAGTACTTCACATTTCTATGAGTGCAGACTGTAACTTTTTTTTCAGTTCATATGCAGAACATATTTACCCATTACCCATGTGACACCACTGAATATATTATTGATTTAGAAACAAGATTTCAGTAGAATTTTAGTTCTGAACACTATGGGGAAAATGCATTTTCTTTGGAATTATCCATTATTAACACATTATTAATCAACTGTATTCTTATATAAAGTAAAAAAATTTTGAAAGGCATATTGCCAAATAAGTAACACAAATTTAAGATGCCTAGAACTGAATGAAAATGAAAACATTACATAGCAATATTTGAAGAATAAAGCTAAGGTAGAGTTTTGAAGAAAACTTATATTTTAAATACATAAATTAGGTAAGAAATCTTTAAAATGAATGAACTGTTCTATGAAGTTAGGAAATGAGGAGAATAAGCTGAAAGGAAAAAAGAAGCACATAAAAAATAATGGATTTCCATACACACAGAAAAGACCTGTTGAGATTTTGTGATTGTAATGACTCTGTGGACCAGTTTTGGAAGAAATGACATCTTTGCAATTATGAGTCTTCTAGTTCATAAACATTATGTATCCCACCATTTATGTGTTGCTTCTGTAACTTCTCTAAATTTCATTTTGTAGTTTTTCAGTGTGGAGACTTTTGCATATTTCATTACCTTTATCCCTGGGTGTTTGGTGGTTTTTTTCTGTTATTATAAATGGCATTATTCTTTGAAATTCATTTTTTATTTACTGACTGCTGGCACATAGAAACAAGTAAATCTTTGCAAAAAAAAAAAAAAAAGACAAAACTAGAATATTATCATTTTGCAATGCCTAGTGAATTAATGTATTTAGGTATTGACCAACAACAGCTGTTCAGTTCAGTTCAGTTGCTCAGTTGTGTCGGACTCTTTGTGACCCCATGGACTGCAGCACTCCAGGCTTCCCTGTCCATCACCGACTCCCAGAATTTACTCAAACTCATGTCCATCGAGTCAGTGATGCCATCCAACCATCTCATCCTCTGTCGTCCCTTTCTCCTCCCGCCTTCAATCTTTCCCAGCATCAGGGTCTTTCCCAATGAGTCGGCTCTTCACATCAGGCGGTCAAAGTATTGGACCTTCTATACATTCTATACATATTTTCTGTGATCTGAACTAATGAGCAAAAGGATTAGTGGAGAAAAGAAGGGAGCTGTATAAGAAAAAGTTGTTTTTTTTTTTTTACTACTCTATGCTGGTCTCTGTGCTAGGGCATTTCACAGATAGTATCTTAATATTCAAAACCCACTATCCCTGTTTTACTGAGTCTTATAGAGGTTAAATAACTTGATCATTATAGTGAGTTAGCAGAGTAGAAGTTAAAGCCCAAACTTGACCTGGTTCCAAAGTACAGATTACTTCTGCTTTTCCCATTGATTTGATATTGGCAAGCAGAAATGTGGGGGGTACACCGATTTCTCTCTAAATTCATTCTCTGTTGTATTGGTCCTTCAGTTAGTATTTCATGTATATGAAAAATTTTGTGGAAACATGTATGCTAAATTCTCTTTCTCCAACTGGTCAATACAGAATGACTCATTATATTATTCATTCTAACATAAAAATATGATAGTTCTAAAAAGATATCATAAGATATGAAAATACAGTATTACCTTTAAATATCCTTTTTTTAGGGGAATTGATTTTCTAGTGAAACATGGAAAAAAGATAGGAATGAGTTACTATAGTCTAGTTTCTGAACAGTGCCAGAACAGTCTTATACATATAGAAATATGTGTATTGGGGGAGATATTGTTTTTAACATTTTGTGTTGATTTTAGCCCTCAACACTATATAAACTTGGATTAGACTTGCCGATAGATTGACAAAAATTAAAACTGTTATTTTTCTGACTCCAGCTTGATTTTCTAAAGTTTATTTTGTATTTAATTTTGACCTAGATTTATTTCTCTTAGCATTTTATCTGTTGATAACTTTATTTGTACTCTTAGTTTATAGGAAACTAATCTCTTCTACTCTCTGTTGTCCTACTTTTCCTTTCCCATGTTGCTGTTGTTTAGTTGCTCAGTCATGTCCAATTCTTTGTGACCCCGTGGAATGTAGCCTGCCAGGCTCCTCTGTCAATGGGATTTCCCAGGCAAGAATACTGGAGTGGGTTGCCATTTCCTCCTCCAGGGGGTTTTCCCAACAGAGGGCTCAAACCTGCATATGCTGCATTGGCAGGCAGATTCTTTACCACTGAGCCACCAGAGACGCCCTTTCTATTCCCTTATCATGCCTTTATTGTTACTATAAGACAATCGGGAGATTTTGTGAAATG
The DNA here is from genome assembly GCF_029407905.1 of Bubalus kerabau. Lineage (NCBI taxonomy): Eukaryota > Metazoa > Chordata > Mammalia > Artiodactyla > Bovidae > Bubalus > Bubalus kerabau. Next base: position 58,780,548 of record NC_073643.1, on the reverse strand, counting down.
CTTAAAACAAGCATATAAATTGAGTTGGTTTTAATTTTAAAAGAATGTTAAAACTAAAAATAATTATATAAATATACCTGAAATATATTGACGGTTTTAATCATTTTAGAGCATGGTTTCTCAAACTGTGATACTCTGCCTGCCTGCGTCAAAAGCCCCAGCATGCTCATGATTGTAAAAGCATACTCCATAGGTCCCTCTCCAACCCTTCTGAATCAGGATCTCTGCATTTCTAAATGAGTGCACGCGTTTAGAATTTGATTTTCATCCTTTTCTCAATTTCCGTATTTCTTACCTATAACGTCTTTAATGACTTACAGATATCAATAGACCATCTGCAGGTTGACTTTATAGATTTGTGATGTAAGTGGAAGATACTGAGAGCATAAATACATTTTCTTTCCAACAAATTAATGATCTCTTTAATGATAATATATGATTTGTGATTGATTCCCAGCTGCATTGTCAAAGACATTAAATTAAAATGTTATTAGGCTTTGTGTATAGACTAAAAAAGGAATCAAGACTCAGGATTTCTTTTTCCAGAACGAGTGTCAGTTATTGCAGTCATTATTAACCTTTGTATGTCTGTGTGGCTTAAGATAACAGTAATTTACGTCTTTTCCTGACAAGCAGTTGTTCCCTTTCTCTTTAAATATGTCAGAGGCAGGAAGCTCTTTCCTGAAGCAAACTGTTCCTTGCCATGAAGGACAATTTGCCTCTATTATTTCCACTTATTCTAGGATCAGTTCTTCTGATAATGATTAAGCTCTATCCTGTCAAAGTGGACCCAGTGAATGAGTCAAGATAAAAGTATTGGGGAAGGGAATATGAAGCCAGTGCTGAAACAGGAAGAGCGGCCTGGGCAGAGAAAAGCCCAGAAAGGAACATGGGCGCTGGAGATCTATTTGATCATTTCACTTTCCCTGACCTAGTTAAAAGATTCTGTTGGAGTGTCATAAGGTGCTGAGAATGGCTTCCAAAAGGAGCACTTACCTTTATTATCTCCCACCCCACCCCACACCCTGAGAGTCCCTTCTCATTTCAGTTCCATGCTGGTTCCAACTACTTTCTCATCTTATAAAACAATTCTCTAATGGGAGCACTTGAGCCCTAAGTCACCATCAGTTTGGATGAGAAGGCATATTTAAATCTATCTCTCTGGTTACATGCATCTCAAGGATTATGTTGCCAGGTGGTTTCTTAAGAGGGCAGTTGATTAAACCATATGGGTGAAAATGCAAGCAGCAGGTGTCAGTTCCCACATACAAAGAGCTTAGAAGTCATCACACCCATCCTCACACAAGAAACAACTGAGCAAAATAAAAACTGGTAACTTTTCTTGAGCAGTAGGAAGTCAGTGGTAAGTAAGTTTTCTTATCAGAGAGCTGAGATTGCTGCCCCCAAGTATGGAGAGACTTATCCAGAAAAACAGTTGAGATCTGCTTACTTGGGGCAGAAGCTTCCGCAGTCGTAAACTGGTAGGAACACCTAGATGGTAATTTAGATGAGTTGCTGCAGGCTGAGTGTAGGCTAGCTGGAGAGTGAGAAACTCCTGGGGCCACAATCTTAGACATGTCCCACATTTTCATAGGTTTTACACCCAAGAACCTTATCAGGTTCTCACTGTGAAGAGCCAAGAAAGACCCCATCTTGATTCTGGCAAGAAGAGGAGAGTAACTATTATGAAATGTACCTGGAACCTTCTCTGTAACAAAGGTCTGCTTCCCAGGGGAAAAGACTTGGCCAGAGCCCTATTCCACCTGTGGAAAGGACATTTCTCTGACTCCAGCCCATCATGTCTTATTGTCTCACCTAAGTGAGGAGAGGAGAAAGAAGTTGAGAAACACTGGTGAAGGTCGTAGTCCAGGGACAGAATCCCACTAAAAGACTGAGATATACTCATAAGACTATAGAACTCTTCCTTCTCCCTTATCTTACCACCCCATTAATAGGACTCTGATATAATAACTGGATTACAGCCAACGGTCTAGTATTAGATAGTTGGTGACATTTGCACAACCTTCTGAATACACTGCTGCTGCTGCTAAGTCACGTCAGTCGTGTCCGACTCTGTGCGATCCCAAAGACGGCAGCCCACCAGGCTCCCCCGTCCCTGGGATTCTCCAGGCAAGAGAACTGGAGTGGGTGCCATTGCCTTCTAAATCGTACACCTTAAAATGGTGAATTTTATCTTATATGAATCATATCTCAGTAAACTAAGGAAAAAAATAAATCTGAATAATGTTTGTACTTTAGTTAATAATAATGAATAAAATAATTTATTAATTTTGATAGGTGTATCATACGAATGTAAATGTTAATAGACAGAGCTAGGCTTGGGGGTTTTGAGAACTCTCAATCTAAAATTGTCCTAAAAAACAGAGTTGGTTTTAAAACAGGAAAGCAGCTGTTTCAACATCAGAAGTGAAAACAAAATCTCACTTATGAAAGCAGAAATAGTTGGAGTCAGTTGTTTTTGAAAAAAGAAAAAGATTTAGAGGGAGAGAAAAACCTAATCACTGCAAAGGATGGCTTGAGGATGTTCACCAAAACTCCTGGGTCCATTCGTAGAAAGTCCAGCTGATTCTTATGCAAACTGGACATCGTATTGGCATAACTACGGAGTTTTTCAGCCCAAACATTTCCCCCTCTCCCCCCAACATTTCTGTACTTATATACTTATATGTTTATAGCATGTTGGATATGGAAATAAATACGCTGGAGCCCTGATATCACAGGGTGATGTGGTAGTGACGTTTGGAAGGTAAAGCACTATATTCTGTTTCCAGAATCTCTTCACCAGTTTTGTGAAATTTGTCTCTAGGGGAGAAAGGACAGATGCAAATTGTAGCAAGGGAAAGGAAAAGAACAGATCCATGTCAAAATGTACTTCAAGTAGTGTTCAGTGATAAAAAAGGAATGTTGTTCCTTTATTGTTTCGACTGTCTGATCTTCCCTTGTGAAATTCTTTCCATCCTCCAAGACCATGTCTTCTATGAAACCTCTGTTTCTCTCTAGTCCATATTATGTCTCTGTTGAATTGCTCTAACTACAATTGATGTCACTACTTTGGCCCTTAAGTACTTATATATAGTCTGATTATTTGAGACATTGCATATCATGTATGACATGTTTCCTTTTCATGAGAATCGGTGGGAGGAAGTTCATTTTAGTTCTGATTGTGAGATGTAATTGGGCTTTGGAGGTGGCGCTAGTGGTAAAGAACCTGCTTGCCAATACAGGAGACACAGGAGATGAGGGTTTTATCCCTGGGTTGGGAAGATCCCCTGGAGTAGGAAATGGCAACCTACTCCAGTATTCTTGCCTGGAAAATCCCATGGACAGAGGAGCCTGGCAGACTATAGTCCATAACGTCGCAAAGAGTAGGACACGACTGAAGTGACTTAGCATGCACATGAGATGTAGCTAGGTTGTATGTGCATGTGCATAGTCACTCAGTCGTGTCTGACTCTTTGTAACCCTGTGAACTGTATGTAGCCTGTCAGACTCCTCTGTCCATGGAATTCTCCAGGTAAGAGTACTGGAGTGAGTAGCCATTCCCTTCTCCAGGGGAATCTTCAAACTCAGAGATTTTCCTTGCCTTAACACCATCAGTAATTTATTTTGCATTTTTCTCTATTGTATGTATGTTAGGAAGCACTCGTAAATCCTTTGTAAAAGGGTTTAAACATTAAAATTACTTGTGGGTGTGTGGTTATTATAGCTGGTATGGTGAGAACAGTAATTAGCAAGTCAGTAGACTTGGGTTCTCAGTGATCTGTGATCAGCGATCAGTGATACATTAATTAGTTATTTGCATTTCCTAGCTTCCATTTTGCCACTTGCAATATGAACGAATACTATCTTATACAATTTCTAAGGACATTTTGTGATATAAAATTCGTGGGACTTCCCTGGTGGTCCAATGGTTAAGAATCTGTCTTCCAGTGCAGGGGACATGGGTTTCATCCCTGGTTGAGGAACTAAGATCCCACATGCCGCAGGGCAATTAAGCCTGCCCGCCACAATTTAGAGAGTCCGTGTGCTACAGTGAAGATCCTGTGTGCTGCAACTAAGATCCGACCCACAGCCAAGTAAATAAACAAACAAATAAACATTAAAAATAAATATGTATGTCAGTCTCATCCCACTATGTGAAAGCCTCTGACAGCAGCAACTGTCCTTCGTCTCTTGTATCTTGCAGAGCGTCATACATAAGGCAGAGTACCTGTTGGGATATTAATAAAAAATTTTTTTAATTAAACATTTTTCCAGGCACTGTTCTGTGTATGGAGTCATGGTTATATTTTCAAGTTGATACCCCACTAATTTTTATTAACAGATGAGGAGGTCCATTTATTTCACAGAATACTGCAGAGTGCAGACTTTTCTATGCTGCAGGCATTATGAACTGTTTGCACATAGCCTGGGGCTTTCTGCAGGGCAAGTAAGTGGCTGCACTTGTCCCAATATCATTGATGTTCCATTTGGCCCATTTATCAAAACTGAGATACTGTAACCTCTGTAGTAGACATTAATGTCAGGCTTTCTGGGAAGAGATAGCAAGTCCCTTCTATCTCTCTCAGATACAAAGGTCTTATCATTGATGAAAGGCAGATAGAAGGACATGTAAGAGAACTAAACTTAGAGTTCTAAGTTCTGGTTCTGGCTCTGCCTTTAATTTTTATTTTTGAAACAATAAAGTTTGTTTTTAAAAATACAATCCCAACATTATTGGTCCCAAATAATTTTACACAGATTTTTCTTTTTCTTTTTTACTTCCTTTTAAACTTTGGAAAATCACTATACCTCTGAGGTCTTTAGACTCTTCATCTTCACACTGAGGAGTTGGACAAGATGATTCTTGCAGTCCTTTCCCAGAGTGAACATTCCAGAACTTGTATGGCTTAAGTGCTTGAAGATGATAGGCTTTGCCTGAAACCCCTGATGGGTGATAAAAGTTCACAGTCACACTCATAGCTTGAGCCTAGAGCACTGAGGGAATCCAGATTTTCTCCTTGATAATTTGTACAATCACCTCTAGTGCTTGAGGCACTATTACCTCCCGGATAGATTCACTTCAGGTATTTTGCAACTGTACACAGGAAAGTTTATATGGAATCACACAGGTGCAGCCTAAGTTCTGTTTTTCATGTCCGAAAATACTACCCTAGTACTTAATTGATAGTTACCTGGCTTTAGAGTCCTAGATTGGAAGTCTTTTTCCCTTAGAATGTTGAAGTCATTATCTTCTAGATTCCAGTATTGTTCCTGAGAAGTTCAAAGCCACTTTGATTGCTCATCTTTATTCCTGGTCTTTTCTATGTGATCTGTTCCCATCGCTCTTCCTTAAAAGCTTTAAGTATTTTCTCTTTGGTTTGCTCTTCTTAAATTTATAATGTTGAACCTTCATGAGAATCTATTTTCCTTCTTTGTGCTGGGCTCTCAGGAGCACTTTCAGTTGGGAAAACAAGTCCTTTGATCTTGAATTCATTCTTTTGAATTATTTCTATGTTCATTTCCAACCCGTATTTTTCTCATCTCTCTTTCTGGAGCTACTGTTATTTGGATGTTGAACCTTCTGAACCAATTGGCTAATTTTCTTAATTTTCGTCTCTTCTGTTTTCCATCTTTGAGCTCTTTAAAAATGTATCTTTCAGAAGGTCTCCTCAACTTTTCTTCCAACCTTCCCACCTTTTTTTCAGCAATATTTTACTTTTTCTCTTAAAAAAACTTCCCATTTAAATCATACATTTCAGTGGTTCCTAGTGTTTCCACAGAGCTGCGCAGCCAACACTATTCGATCTTAGACTATGTTCTTTCTCATCACCCCTAAAAGAAACTCTGTACCCATTAGCATCCATCCTGCCTCCCCTCACCTTCTCAGCTATAGACAGCCACTGATGTAGTCACATGACTAGGTAGTCATGGAGCCAGGGCTGAAATACAGGTCTGATGCTCTAAGTTCATGCTGTTCTCATTACGCTGTGGTGCCTTCCAAGGTGAGAAAAAGCAGGCTCGTAGGAAGCTAACGAAGTAATGCCCATGTGAGGTAATAAGTGCCTGTGATACCACAGCTCTTGAATTTTCTCGATGCTGATTTCAGATAGTCTCCTTGTCCCATGAGCCATGAAAATATTTGGCAAAATCCAGTGTTTGGGCATGTAAAGTATATTTCTCAGGTTGATTTTTGAACCTAGAAGTAATATATATATATATTTTTAATTCAGACCATGTGTACCAATATTTTTGTATTATGATAACATGATCACCATGAGAAGTGAGGCTAAAGGAAAAAATGATTTCCAGGGAATAATGCTAAGAGTCATTCCTAGGTGCCAGACACTATGCCAAGTATTTTACTGATATTGATTAATCCTCACAAGAATCCTATTGGAGAGGGATTATTTCCCGCCAAGACTAAGAAAGGTTTAATACCTTGTCTAAATATCACATGGCTCCTTAGTAGCAGAGCTGCACGTTGCGCCTTCACCTCTGTCATTACAAAGCCCTTGAGCATCCCTTTACACTACTCTGGAAACACAATGGCTTCACCCTTACAGCCCGGGGGGAGATGAGTTCAGTCCCAGGAATATTCATGTAGGAATACCCTTCAAACATGGCTACAGATTTCAAACAAATCTGTTTGAAAGAAGTCACCTCAAATTCTGGCTCAACAATCTCTCTCCCCAGTTCCCCATAAGCTGCTGCCTTGCATTTATTTGATGGTCAAGTCCTCTATTCCAATGATCAGCAAGCAGAGATGTCAAGTCATGGGCAAATTATAGAGGCTAGACCACTGTTAAGTTTCCACTAAATCTTGAGATTTCATTATTTTGACAGAAGTAAATATATAGCAGAAATAATACCCATAATCCAGCATTAAATCAGTCAAAATTCTTGATCAGTACCGAAGAACCATTGGTGCTCTGAGAGTAGCTCTATATTTTTCCTTTCCCTTCATTTTCAGTACTTTTCTCACCAGGGGCCCTATATGACTCTCCTTCTTCAGGATCTGTTTGCCATCCCGATGACCTTCTCTCCTTCATGGTCCCTTTGACTTTGAACTTATCACTTATCCCCTTTGGGCTCCTGTGTCTTCATTAGTAAAATAAAACCAAAGAAATCTTTAACTTTCTTTCCAACTCTAATACTCTATGATGCCATTGTCCAGAAGCTTTGCTGAATGGTGGAGCAAATTATATATCACCATTTCATTGTCATAGAAGCCAAATTGGTTTATTGAACAGGCCCCTGGATAATTAAAACTTATTAATTCAGGCCTCAGATGTACTGGGTATATTAGTATTAGTGGTCTCTCTGGGTTTTTAATCCAAGGAAACTTTAGACATAGGAATGCTCTCTTGGTTGCTTGCTGTCAACTGAGAGATGCAAGCTAGGAAGATGTGATTGACGTCATTAGCCCCTTTTGACAGCGTAATGTTATTCTCAGAGCACACTACAGCATATGAATTATTTTTGTCTCCTGTGGGTCAGAATCTGGGGCTTGTTCCTCTTCCCTGGGAAGGTGGGCAGATGGTTTAATGATGGCTTTGCCCACCAAGATATTTGATCTTAATAATGGGCTCAAATTTTCCTTTGTTCCATTGGGAACTTAAACAGTTTCAAGGAAACTTAGTACTAAAATACTTTGATGTGGGGAAAAGTAAGTACCTCTTGCTGAAATCAGTTTGCTCTCATCATTGATTCTGAGCATGTTTGTCTCATTTCCACATCAGTAACCTTATTTTCTGAGTGTCCTGCCCCTCTTTGCTGATATCCTTAATATACATCCTTCCTGTCCTAATAGACCTTTGCAGAAGCCCACTCCCATCCCCTTCCAACTGCCCTTTCCCCTTTCTCTGAAATTTTATTATAAAAAGACTCTGCTATGCAATGTAATGCTTAGTTATCTACTGTCTTATACTATTATCTCATTGTTTTATGTTTTTTTCATTTTGTCTCCTTAAAATATTTGCTTCTTGAAAGCAAGTAGCAATCTTTGTTCAGCTCTGTAATCCTAATATTGCTGGGGCAAATTTCTGGGGCAAATTCAGCCCCAGAAAAAAATGTATAAAAGAAGGAGTAAAAGACTGTAAAGGAACTTAATATTTATTGAACTGATACCCAGTACTAGGTATGTTTAACTTATAGTTTATTAAAAATTTTAAAATAATAGCCTAAAAATGGAAAGTATTCAGTTCAGTTCAGTTCAGTTCAGTCACTCAGTTGTGTCCAACTCTTTGCGACCCCATGAATCGCAGCACGCCAGGCCTCCCTGTCCATCACCAACTCCCGGAGTTCACTCAGACTCACGTCCATCGAGTCGGTGATGCCATCCAGCCATCTCATCCTCTGTTGTCCCCTTTCCTCCTGCCCCCAATCCCTCCCAGCATCAGAGTCTTTTCCAATGAGTCAACTCAACGCATGAGGTGGCCAAAGTACTGGAGTTTCAGCTTTAGCATCATTCCTTCCAAAGAACACCCAGGGCTAATCTCCTTTAGGATGGACTGGTTGGATCTCCTTGCCGTCCGAGGGACTCTCAAGAGTCTTCTCCAACACCACAGTTCAAAAACATCCATTCTTCGGCGCTCAGCTTTCTTCACAGTCCAACTCTCACATCCATACATAACCACTGGAAAAATCATAGCCTTGACTAGACGGACCTTTGTTGGCAAAGTAATGTCTCTGCTTTTCAATATGCTATCTAGATTGGTCATAACTTTCCTTCCAAGGAGTAAGCGTCTTTTAATTTTATGGCTGCAGTCACCATCTGCAGTGATTTTGGAGCCCAGAAAAATAAAGTCTGACAGTGTTTCCACTGTTTCCCCATCTATTTCCCATGAAGTGATGGGACCAGATGCCATGATCTTCGTTTTCTGAATGTTGAGCTTTAAGCCAACTTTTTCACTCTCCTCTTTCACTTTCATCAAGAGGCTTTTTAGTATTAGCTCCATTTTACTCCTGAAGAGACTTGGCCTCAGAAAGGTTGAGTGGTAGGGTCAGAGGTAGTGTGGAGTTACAGTACTTAGTCTTGAATCCCTCTTTCTCTGCCATTTACTATCACAATAAATTTCTTACGCTTTCTAAGCTTCAGTTTCAAGATGGGGATAATACCTGCTCTACTGGGTATTCGTGACCCTTAATGAGAAAGATAATATAGATGAAGAGTCTTTGAATGTTTGGCCCATAGACAGTCTGTAAATGAGACACATGTGAAAGTAGAATGAACAGGACTTCCTGTTGGATTGGGTGTGGTACACGGGGAGAGAAAAAAGTGAACCATGACTGCCAGGTGTCTGTCTTGAACTACTGAGAAGATAATGATAAAATTTGCAGAGAATTTGACACGCTAGAAGAAAAACAGGTGTGGAAGGGGAATACGGAGGTTAATTTCCAGATCTTGAACAGGCAATTGAATATGCAATTCTAGAGCTCAGAGGGGAGATCTGAGACAAAGATCCAGTGTAAAATCTGGGAGTCACTGGCTTGCATGTGGTAACTGAAGCTGTTAGGTGGAAGGGAGGGAACAGCATTAGATGACCTAAATTCTGAAGAACTTCAACATTTAAAGGTAAGTAGAGGGTAACTTAGCAAAGATGACCAAAAAAGACAGCCAGATAGGTTGAAGAATCAGGAAAGTATAGTGTCACTGAAGTAAAGGGGAAACAAACATTTCAAGAAATTTGTCTGTGCATGAAGTCATCTCTTTCTCATCTTCTATTTATTTGTCAGCTCAGAACAGTCTGGCTTCTGCATCATCCCCTTCAACTGCACTAAAAAGACGCCTTTAAAAGGACCAGCACTCCTAGCTGGACAAATACAGTGGGCATTTCTCTGTCCTCGTTGAAATTGCTCTGTCAGCAACATTCAGCACAGCTGGCCACTCCCTATTTCTTTCTCTTACCTCAGTGGCTGTTCTTTTTTAGTAGATTTCCTCATTATTCCCCCTCTACCTGATCCCTAAATGTTGGGATTCCTCAGGGCTCAAAAGTGAGCCCGTATCTCTTTTCTCTCTCTGTTAATTATTTTCTTAGGTTATCTCAACCAATGCTGTAGATTTTATAGCTGTCTTGATCTTATAACTTCCAAATTTTTAATATCTGTCCTTTGAGTTTCAATTATCTGCATGACATCTCCACTTAATGTCTTATATTCATGACCAAAAACAGGGCCGTTAAATATTTTCCCTTTGAAACCCATCTCCTCCTCAACACTTTCCCCCATCTTAATAAATAATATTAATACTGCAGTATAACCATTCAAGCTATAATGAGCTTTGACTCCTTTCCCCTTATTCTTCACATCTAAGAAAAGTGAAAGGAAAAAAGTGAAAGTGTTACTCAGTCGTGTCCGACTCTTTGCAACCCCATGGACTGTAGTGCACCAGGCTCCTCTGTGCACAGAATTCTCCAGGCAAGAATACTGGAGCAGGTTTCCATTTCCTTCTCCAGGGGATCTTCCAACCCAGGGATCAAACTTGCATCTCCTACAATGCAGGTAGATTTTTTACCGTCTGACCTAGCAGGGAAGCCCCTTCACTTTTTGCTTTCAGCCTGACACCAAACCGAATATTTTCTGTCTCCAGAATTTCTCATATCATCTCATTTCACTTTGGTTTAGGTTGCCGTCTGTTTTTCCTTAGACTTTTGAAGTAGCTTCCTATCTACTTGTCCTGCTTCCTTTTTGTCTTCGTGTAATGCTTTTTCCATACAGCATACAGGAAAGAGAACTCTTAAAAAACAGAAATTTGATAGAGCATGTATGGGTCAAAGATGAAATTAATCACTTCCACATTAAAGGGCAGATTCTTTTTGGCTCCTTCAGAATCCTACAGCAGGTCAGAAGGTGGATTGAAAGAGAACCCAGGTGTCCAGAGAATCAGTCCAGAGCACCAGAAGGACGTTCTCACTAATCTGATTCCAAGTGATGTTTTCTCAAAGTTAAATAAAAAGGAATTACATGACTTTTCTGTTTATTCTATTAACTATAAGACTTTTTTTTATTAGATTTGTATGATAAAATTCAGTTGTGACCATCAGCTTCTGCTTTCATCTGAGGACTCAATGCCTTTGATGAGATTGGTTTTTATTGCCAGTAGAGTGGTAACTTCTTTACTGAGAATCAGTTCAAAAAACATTTTCTCAGTGCCTTCTCTGTATGAGATTTTAAGTGTACAAAGATGAAAAGGTATAGTATCTGTGCTGAAAGATTTGCAGTCTAGTAAAGGAGACAGGATGAAATGGTTAGATAACATCACCAACTCAATGGACATGAATTTGAACAAACACTGGGAAATAGTGGAGGACAGAGGAGCCTGGCATGCTGCAGTCCCTGAGCTTACAAAGAGTCGGATATGACTTAATGACCGAAGAACAACAACAACAAAGGAAACAGGATACATTAAATATCAGCTATAATAAATAGATACATATAAAGAGGGCTATAGGAAGAGGGGCAGGGATGACTGATTTTGTTCATTGCTAGATGGAGTGAGGAGGACCTAACAGAAGAGTTGATATTTGAACTAGATCATAAGAATGAACCAGAGTTTTCCATAATAGGAAGAGGGTATTTAGGAACAGAACGTGACCACAGATTTAAGAATACGTCAGAGGATGACATGGAAATGTCTCATAAAAGTGCACAGTGACTGTAGATTCAAGAGGAAAGAAATTATGTACCAGAAGATAGGGAGTGTGAAGAAACAGGAATAAAGAAAATAAAGAGTGGGTCAAGTTAAGAAGAATTGCCTAAGTCAGGAAGGAAATTAAGAGTTGCCTCAGTGAGAATGATGGAGTAAAGACCTCTGACAGTCTTCTCCATAAAAGCAATGAGAGTACTGGCAAAGATTGTCAGAATCAACATAGTCAGAACTATGGATATGAACTAAAGGCTTACGGCAATGCAGAGAGCATTTTAAAAATGGCTAAATCTCAATAAGAACAAAAAATCTTGTGGTGCTGTACCTTGCCCTATTCAAGTCCTCACGCCTCGGCTCCACTGTAGCCTTGAAAACCAGTAGCCTACAATCACCACTAGAACCAGCAGACTGTCAGCCACTGGATGGGTAGAATGAGGATGGAGTTCCTTTGAAGCCACGTTGCCAGAGAATTGTCATTATTTGACTTGTCTTATGGTTCCCTGTAAGACTTCACTTGCAAGGCTTGACTGACTAGAAAATTGCCCAGTAAGAAAACCCTTTTCTCTGGGAGTATTTATTGAAAGCAATCAGTGGCAGTTGTTTAACATTATGACCACCTGAGGTGAAACAAAGGGAGACATTAGGGAATGAGATGTCTATAGAGGACTTTAAAAAGCTCCATACTTTTCTGTATGATACATTTCTGGGAATGTATGCAGGCTTCCTTGGTGGCTTGGATGGTAAAAAATCTGCCTGCAGTGTGGGAGACCTGGGTTCTATCCCTGGGTTGGGAAGATGTCCGAGAGGAGGGCATGGCAATCCACTCCAGCATTCTTGCCTGGAGAATCCCCATGGACAGAGGAGCCTAGCGGGCTACAGTCCATGGGGTTGCCAAGAGTTGGACACGACTGACCAACTAAGCACAGCACAGAAGGCCATGCACATATGCAGGACTGTGTGCATGTACCAGAAACACCTGATAAGACCCCAGTCTCTCACCTCTGGCTAACATGAGGCTTAGTATATGGAGGGTTTTTAGGCTAAATCAGAGTTGTGAACTGCATGGCTGAGTTTCAAAGTCCTTGCCCAACACACACAGACCCTCAGCAAAGACTAGGAGACTTACTGGTCCCAGGCATTTAAAGAAATTTCCAGTCATTAGGAGACCACTGTGCTAACCAAGCAGTGACTTTACTGACCACACAAAACAAAGAGTACAAAAAAGAAATGATACAAATGAACTTATTTATAAAACAGAAACAGACTCACAGAGTTAGAGAATGAATTTATGGTTGCCAGAGGGAAAGGATGGGGAGAAGGGATAGTTAGGGAGTTTGGGATCCATATGTACACACTGATATATTTTAGATTGATAACATAACAGAGTCCTACTGTATAGCATAGGGAGCTCTGCTCAATGGTATGTGGCAACATGGATGGGAGGGGACTTGGGGGAGAATGGATATGTGTATATGTATGGCTGAGTCCCTTTGCTGTCCACCCGAAACTATCACAACATTGTTAATCAGCTATTCTCTACTATAAAAGAAAAAGTTAGAAAAAACTTTTTAAAAACTTCATGAATGAAAAAATAAAGAGTGCAGGCACTTGTTCATCAAAATCACTAAACAAACAAATGGAAAAAAACAGCAGCAGGAACAACTAACCTGAATACCTGAGAGATCCTGACCTCCAGAGTTGCAAATTATATGACTTAAAATGTCTGCTTTTCAAAAAAACTTGCAAGATATGCAAATAAGCAGAAAAGTATGGCCCATACATGGAGGGGAAAAAAAAATACTCAATAGAAACTGTCTCTGAAGACTCCAATTGTGGGACATTTAATAGACAAGCCCTTTAGTTAGCTATTTTAAATATGTTTAAATAATTAAAGCAAATGGTATATAAAGAATTAAAGGAAAATATGAGTATGATGTCTCCCCAGGTAGAGAATAATAAAAAGAAAATTTGTGTGCATATATGTGTGTATGTGTACACGTACAAAGAAATTCTACAGTACAATAACAGAAATGCAGAATTCACTAGAGAGGTGCAGTAGCAGATCTAAGCAGGCATAAAATCAGTGAACTTGAAGATTGGTCAACTGAAATTATATACAATCTGGGGAACTGAAATAAAAAAGAAAGAAGAAAAACAGAACCTCAGAGTCTTCTGGCACATCAACAAGCATACCAACGTAAACATAATAGGAGTTCTTAAAGGTGACAGAAAAAGGAAAGAATATTTGAAGAAATAAAGCCAGGAAAAAGAAAGAATATCTAGAGAAATAAAGCCAGAAAACTTCTCAAATTTGATGAAATACATGATTTTATATATTCAAGAAGCTAAAAAAATTCCAAGTGTAGTATAAGCTCAAAAGAGATCCATACCTAGACACATCATAATTCAGTTTTGTTGAAAGCCAAACCCAAAGACAGTCTGAAAATGGCAAAAGAGAAGTGTCTCATATCATTTATAGGGAATCTTTAAAAGGATTATCAGCTTATTTTTCATCAGAAATGATGAAGGCAGTGGCACAAGGCAGTGGGATGACACATTCAAAATACTAAAAAAACTGTTAATCAAGAACTCAATATCCAACAACATTATTCTTCAAAAATGGGGAAAATACAATATTCCCAGGTAAACAAAAATGAGAGAATTAATCGCTGACAATAGTTATAAGTTTCCCACGTGGCACAGTGGTAAAGAATCTGTCTGCCAAGCAGGAGATATGGGTTCAGTTGCTAGTTAGGGAAGATCCCCTGGAGAGGGAAATGGCAACCTACTCCAGTATTCTTGCTGGAAAAATCCCATGGACAGAGGAGCCTGGTGAGCTATAGCCCATGGGGTTTCAAAGAGTTGGACATGACTGAGAGACTGAGCACGCGCGCGCGCACACACACACACACACCATTCTTAGGAGAAAATATAGATGTCAGTCTTTGTGACCTTGGATTGGACAGTGGGCATTTTTTTGTTTCTGTTTTTAGATACTATGTCAAAAGAGCAAGCAATAAAAGAAAAAAATTGATAAATTTCATCAAGATTAAGAATGTTTGTGTTTCACAGGACACTATCAATAAAGTGAAAACACAAAATGGTACAAAAAATTTACAAATTATGTATCTGATAAGCATCTAATCAATAGAATATGAAAAGAACTTGTAAAATTCAAAAATGAAAAGACAACTTAATGAAAGAAATGGTCAAGGGATTTGAATAGATGGTTCTCTAAAGAACATAAACACATGAGCAATAAGTAGATGAAAAGTCTCATGAGGACATAGTCCTGAAGGAGTAAAGAGCACTGAGGGAACAGGTGAGAGTTTAGATGGCCTGTTAAATTGGTTTAAAATGAAGCCATAAAGAAGATGAAGAAGCTCTTTTTGTACTGATATGGAACAATTTCTAAGATCTTTTTAAATTAAAAAAAGAGATGAAGTACAAAGTATATACAGTCTGTTACCATTTGCATAAAAGAAGAAAAATTATAAATTCAGTTATCGACATAAGTATGAACTTTCCTAGTGACTCAGATGGTAAAGAATCTGCCTGCAGTGCAGGAGACCCTGGTTCGACCCCTGGGTCAGCAATATCAAACCAGTCAATCCAAAGAAAATCAACCGTGAATATTCATTAGAAGGACTGATGCTGAGGCTGAAGCTTCAATACTTTGGCCACCTGATGCAAAGAGCCGACTCATTGGAAAAGACCCCAATGCTAGGAAAGATCAAGGGCAGGAGGAGAAGAGGGTGACAGAGGGATAAGATGGTTGGGTGGCATCACCGACTCAACGGACATGAGTTTGAGCAAACTCCAGGAGATAGTGAAGGACAGGGAAGCCTGGTACACTGCAGTCCATGGGGTCGTGCAAAGTCGGACATGACTTAGCAACTAAACCACAACAACATAAGTATAGAATATCTCTGGAAAGAGGCAAAGAAGCTGAAAACATTGGTTGCCTTTAGGGACAGGAGCGGGACAGAAGGGACAGTGGTGGGGAATGTGGAAGACTTTTTACTGTGATGTCAGCTTGGTACAGCAGATTTTAAAGATCCTTCCCATTATATAACTGGGTCCTTGATAAGCTACAGTTAAATTATCATTTTTAATCATTGCTAGGCCCTCAAAAACATAAAGGAAGTCTCTAAACTTCCCTCATTCATATCCCTCCATGAATTTAAAAAAAAAAAAAAAGGAAATATAAAGTGAGTGCAAAATGAATTGGGAAAAACAAAAAAGATTGGTGGAATGAAATTAGAAATCAACCACAAGAAGAAAACTGGAAAAATCACAAATCTGTGGAGACTGAGAAACATGCTATTAAATAACTTTACTCAACAAAGAAATCAAGGGAGAAATTAAAAAATTATCTGAAGATAATAAATATGACATACCAAAATTTATAGGATACAGCAAAAGTGGTACTAAGGAAAGTTTATAGCAATAGAGGTCCATCTCAAGAAATAAGAAAAACTTCAAATAAATAATCTAACCTTACACCTAAGGAAACTAGTAAGGAAAGAACAAGCAAAGAGGAAAGTTAGTAGAAGGAAGAAAATAATAAAGATCAGAGCAGAAATAAATGAAACAGAATAAAAGATAGTAGAAAAGCTCAATGAAACTAAAAGCTGGTTCTTTGAAAAAATCAACAAGATTGACGAACCATTGGCAAAATTAACTAAGAAGAAGTAGAGGACCCTGATAAATCAGAAGTGAAAGAGAAGAAATAACAATATATACCACAGAAATAGAATTATAAGAGAATAATATTAACAGCTGCTGCTATACACCCCACAAATCGGGCAATCTATAAGAAATGGACAAATTCTTAGAATCATACAACTTTCCAAGACCTAATCAGGAAGAAATAGAAAGTCTGAAGACCACTCACTAGTACAGAGATTGAAACAGTAATCAGAAAGCCCCCCAAACACTAAAGCCCAGGACCAGATTGCTTCCCAGGTGAATTCTACCACATGTTCAAAGAACATGTAATACCTATCCGTCTCAAACTGTCCAAAAAATGAAAGAGAAGGGAACAATTCCTAACTCAGAAAGGAAAGAAGGAGGAAAACCACTGTCTTACACCATACACAATTAACTGAAAATGGATCAAAGACTTGAATAAAAGACCTGAAACCATAAACCTCCTAAAGGCAGTATGCTCTTTGACATTGCTCTTAGCAATATCATTCTAGGTATGTCTGTTCAGGCTAGAGAAACAAAAGCAAAAATAAGCAAATGGGATTACCTCAAACTGAAAAGCTTTTGCACAACAGAGAAAACCATCAGTTAAGGACAACCTACCAGATTGGAGAAGATATTTGCAAATGATATATCTGACAAGAGATTAATACCTCAAAATATACAGAATTCATACTCAACAACAAAAAACAACCCAATTTAAAAATGGACAGAAGAGATGAATAGACATTTTTCCAAAGAAGATATGCATATCTCCAATAGGCACATGAAAAGATACTAAACATCACTAAGTGCTAGGGAAGAGAGGTGAGCAAATAAATGAATAAGCTTTCCTCTTTAAGTCTAAATGAACATTTTATAAGAATGATGTATAATTATGGAGTTTTAAAAAGACAATAAAAATCCCAGACAGCAATAGCATGTGGATCTAAATGGGGACATTTGAAATAACAGGCTTCCCTGGTGGCTCAGCAGTAAAGAACCCACCTGCCAATGTAGGAGATGCAGGCTGAATCACTGGGTTGGGAACATACCCTGGAGGAGGAAATGGCAACCCACTCAAGTATTCTTGTCTGGGAAACCCCATGGACAGAGGAGCCTGATGGGCTATAGTCCATGGGGTCATAAAAAAAAGAGCTGGACATGACAGCGGCTGAGCGCGCATGCACTCACACACACCACACACCTACATACACACACGTACTGCTCTGGTTGGTTGAATCTTCAGATGTGGAACCTTGGATTCAGTCTGAAAGGCTGACAGTATTATTTAAAGATTTTCCCCTGAGCTAGGGAGTCGAAGGATTGATGCTCTTACCCACCATGCTTTTCCACAGTCAACTAGACATCCTTCTTAAAGAACATATGAAACATTTTTTCAAAACAAAACAAAGCTTGAAACAACTAAGAAGGAAGAGATTGGTGATGCAGGTAAGTGTAATACAGATAGTGCAGTTTAGTCGCTCAGTCGTGTCTGACTCTTTGCGACCCCATGGACTGCAGCACTCCAGGCTTCCCTATCCATCACCAACTCCAGGAGCTTGCTCAAACTCATGTCCATTGAGTCAGTGATGCCATCCAACCATCTCATCCTCTGTTGTCCCCTTCTGTTTTCAATCTTTCCCAGCATCAGGGCCTTTTCTAATGAGTCGTCATCAGGTGGCCAAAGTATTGGAGCTTTAAGTCCTTCCAATGAATATTCAGGGTTGATTTCCTTGAGGACTGACTGGTTTGATCTCCTTGTAATACAGATAAGATGGGCTTTTAAATATTTTCTTTTTAAATCTTTATTTTGAGCATTTCTAGCACTAAGTGAGCACAATGCATGTAATCACTGGTTCTGAAGCCTTGCTCATCCCTGTGAAACTCATCTCTATTTTAAATTTGCAGACACTGCTGTGAATTTAGAGGGAGCTGCTTGTGTCTTTGACAACATAATTGAATTGTATGAGCAATCTGATTTCCTCTGTTCATCAGGCTTAAATTAGGAGAATGCCAACTCATGCAGCAGCTGCAGTGTTAGACAAGGGCTTTGCATCCAGTAACAAGAATGAGAGGAATAGAGATTTTCGAGTTTGGATGTACTGCCCTTCCTTCAGCATTCTTGATTCCTGAATTGTGACTTCTTTGCTTATGCAAAAGCCCAGTAGAGTAATTTTTGACCTTTCCAATATACCCCATCCCCAGGTAGCCAGAAGTAATCTCCACCTCTTTTGAATCACTGCAGCCTTTTATCTATGCACAGTGTTTGGCACAAAGTGGTCAGCTAACAAATGCTTGAAAGAGAAAATAGAAGGGAAAGAGGGAGAAAGAAGATCCGTGCTTTCCAGGAGGAGATTTTGTTGCAGATAGTCCAGGAAAGGAAAGGAAACCTGACTTGGCAGAAAAGAGGCTTGCTCTAGGGCAAATCTTGTGCTTCATAAAGAAGGGGAAAGCATCAGAAGCTTCTAGTGAAACAGTCCATAATATTCTCCAAGACCTTTAGCTATAGAATTCATATAGCCACACTTGAGAGTTTTCTCTCAAGATTTCTGGAGAACACATGGGCTCTGTTATAGTACAAGGAAACTTTTCTTGCCTGGTTTGAAGGGAGACTATATATTATTATTATTATTATAGCATGCGATGGCTCAGATGGTAGAGTCTGCCTGCAGTGCAGGAGACCCGGATTCAATCCCTGGATCAGGAAGATCTCCTGGAGAAGGAAATGGCAACCCACTCCAGCATTCTTGCCTGGAAAATTCCATGGACAGAGGAACTTCTGGTGGGCTACAGTCCATGGGGTTGGAAAGAGTCAGACACAACTGAATGACTAACACACATGCACACACAGTTATGTATTATTATTCCAGACCTATCTTGCCACCTTAGCAGATGCTCTGAACCTACACAGTTCCTATACTTTGTAATGGTTTGTTGTGTTAATTTCCTATTGCTGTGTAACATCCATTTATTAGTTCACAGTTCTGTAGGTCAGTAGTCTGTCTGACAGGGTAGCTAGGTTCTCTGCTTAGGGTATTAAAAGGTCAAAATCGAAGTGTCTGGCTGGGCTGAGTTCTCATCTGGAGAAATCTGCTTTTTTTCTCATTCTTGTTGGCAGGATTCAGTTCCTTGTAGTTGTAGGCCTTAGAGCTCCTTGTTTCCTTGCCAACTGTCAGCCACAGGCCACTCTCAGCTCCTAGTGTCCGCTTGGATTTCTTAACATGTGGCCTTCTCAATCTTAATCCAGCAATGGCACATCAAATCTTAACTGTGTTTCAAATCTCTGACTACTTCTTCTGCCACCAGCTGGAGAAAACTGTTCTTTTAAAGGGCTTGTGTGGTTAAATTAGGTCCACCAGAGTACATTCCCTATATTAAAGTCAGTTGTGCCATATAATAACCTATTCATGGAAATAAAATCCATCATATTCAAGAATGCTGGGGCCATCTTAGAATTCTGCCTACCACATTCGTATGTGTTTTATCTCATTTATTAGGTCCTAAGAGTCTTGAGGACAAGTTAATGCCTTGCAATAATAATGCTTAGTAAATACTGATATTCACATCAGCAGTGACTAAAAATTAATATTAGAAGTTGTGTGTGAGATTTATAATCTTATTCATGTTTAAATCCCTAGTATCTGACATAGTGTATGATTTAACTATATGGCTCAGATAATAAAGCATCTGCCTGCAATGCAGGAGACCTGGGTTTAAAAGCACATTCCTAGGTGGGGAAGATCCCCTGGAGAAGTGAATGGCAACCCACTCCAGTATTCTTGCCTGGAAAATCCCATGAACCGAAGAGCCTGTTGAGCTGGAGTCTATGGGTTCACAAGAGTTGGATATAACTGAGCAACCAACACTTTTAGCATTTTAGCAAATATTTAGATGAAGTAATGAAAGAATGAATAACTAATTGTATAATTCAGGGCTATGAACACTTCTGGTTATTATGTAGCATGATATATTTTTCTAAAATCATGTGTAATCCAATTTGTTATATTTTTGTAGTTTTAATGAATTGATAGAGTACAGATAGAGTCTTCTAGATATTGATGTTTTTAATTGCTATTTTAAAAGCAAAACTTTGCAAATTGCTCTTTCACAAAAATATCTTCTGTATTTTTTTCCTGATAAAGTGATGAGCACTAGAATGGGAAATGAAAGTTAGATTTAGATCTTGACCCTACCTCTAACTAGAGATAGGTAGCAGGTGTGTGCGTATGTTCTAAGTGTGGGGACAGTTTGGCTTGGATAATCTTTTACGTTCCACTGTCCAGTTCTACTATTGCATATACTATTCAAACATAATAGTTTACATAATTCTGTGCCTTAAACATTTTGATTTCAGATGCCCAGCAAAAGTATTCCAAGTAAAGAAAGAAATACTTGGAGTTAGATATCAGAAGGATTAACCATTTCCTTCCAGCATCCAGATGGCTGCCAACAATATGCTCCAAGACACATTTATCTTTGGAATTGAAATTCTATTACCCTGGGACTCTCTAAATGTAAATGTTTTCCTTCCTGCTTGAGTAGCTTTCTAATCTATAGTTTTGAGTGATGGGTATTATTGTTGCAATTTAATGACATTAGCTCAGCCCTTATTGATTATCTGTTTAAAAAATGGATTAGTGGATACTTATTCTATCAGAGAGCTTATCTGTATAATGATGTCACTGTAATCAGACTGGGTAATGTAATTTTCTGCTTAGGTTAGTTGCTAATCGTCATCCAGAGAGGTCGTTCCCATTTGAGATGACTCACGCGGAGGCTTCTGGAACACAACACTGTATTTCAGAGAATACCATGTAAGGAGGAAAATTATGGCTTTTTCATCATCTCTGCTTTTTCAGTGCAGGATGGGTCTTAAGCCAGCGTTTCCTAAAATCATTTGACTACAGAAGAGCTTCCACCTAACACCTAATAAATTTCATAGAACACAGCTTGGGAAAGGCTGATTTTTTATAATCTAAGACTCTAAGACTAACTCAAGGGAGCATTATAGAGCACTTTTTTAGAAGTAGCTTTAGATGTCATTTGGTTGAATTACCATATTACAGGGCTTCCCTAGTGGCTCAGACAGTAAAGAATCCACCTGCAATGCAGGAAACCTGGGTTTGATCCTTGGTTTGGGAAGATCTTCTAGAGGCGGGCATGGCAATCCACAGCAGTATTCTTGCCTGGACAGAGGAGCCTGGCAGGCTACAGTCCATGGGGTCATAAAGAGTCAGACATGACTGAATGACCAAGCACAGCAGACAACACCATACTACAACTGGAGAATCTGAGTTTCTGGAGGATTGAAGAGACTTATCCAAGAAAATTGGTGGCAAAGCTTGGATGAAAACAATCCAAATGTCTTGTCTCTCATTTCTGGGCTTTTCTTACTATGATGCATTTTTTAACAAACTGATAAGCCTAACAACTGTGAGCCGTAACCCCTTTTTTGCTAAAGATGACCATACCTTTAACATTGACTGGGCTTCAGTTTGGGGGTAGGATTGGGAAGAGGGCTTTGACTAAAAGAATATACTGAAGTTTTTGTTTTTTAAAGAATGTCACAAGGGACTTTCTTGGTGGTCCAGTGGTAACAAATTCACCTTGCGATACAGGGGATGTGGGTTCAATCCCTGGTCAGGGAATTAAGATCCCACATGGTGCAGCACAGCTAAGACCTTGGGCCACAACTACTGAACCTGAGCACTGCAAGAAGGATCCCTCATGCTGCAACTGGGACCCGAGGCAGCCAAATAACTAAATAAATATATTTTAAAAATGTTATTCCTCTAAAAAAAAAATTGCCATTCTTAAAAAAAAATGTTATGAAATAGCTCTTTTCAACTCTAGTTCCATTCTTTTTATGTGCAGAACCCTTGTCTTAAGTAAAACCTTCTTATCTTCCCTTCTCCATTCAGGAGTAAACTGTTATTAAGTTATCAGACTCCAGCCATCTTCTTTTCTAACTTCTGCACTATAGTACTGCATGTTACGAGTGGAAACTTGGCATTCTTCATACTTTAGTGTTTGTTTTTTGTTGTTGTTGTTAGTTTATTTGCTTAGGTTTTTTTTTTTTTTTTTTTAAGATAAAATCCATTTAGAAACCGATTTTCCCAGAGCTCTTCCTGACCACCTACTTAAAAGAGAGAGAGAGGCAATAGATGCAAAGTGTTGGGAGAGAGATTATATGGAGAAAATGCAAAAATTTCTATTCTTAATATTGAGGTGTTCAACTGAAAAAAGCCATAGAGACCCAATGAGGTTTGCAGGTTGTTCCTGCTTATAGCCTGTAATTCCATCCCTAAATAGCTTTACATGTTGAAGATTTTTCATTCTTGTTTTCTCTTATCAGAAAGTGCCATTATCAGAAATTAAGGGAGTATTTTATAGGATTGGAGTAGGATGGAGGCAGGATAGGAACAAAACTGGGGGTCTGGGAACTTGGAGAAGTGTTAGGCAGGGAACCTGCATGGAAGATACAGTTGCCAGAGGCACAGTACTAAAAAGTTACCGGGACTTTGAAGTCACCATGCTTTCTGGTTTTGAACCTTGTTCACCTTGGACAAGGTATTTAATCTCCCTAGGCTTTTATCTATCTCTAAAATGAAGATAATACTACCTATCTTCAGGATTATGAAGATTACAGAAATCAAAGTACAAGTGTTTATTATATCAATAGTATTACATTATATTTTATATTCATCAAACCAGTTAGTTTGTCTTTGGGAAATGAGATTGAGAAAGTTTTTTACTTTCTCCTTTTTGCTTGAGATTTTTATGATAATTATATAGTATCAGAAAATCAATAAATATACTTTTGTTTTAATGTAAAAGGAAATGTATGAAGTGCCTGATATTTGCTCAATGGTCAGTTAGTTCTCTTTTCATCTCTCCCATCCTTCCCTCCCTGTGGCCAAACGTCTTGATCTTTTTTCCTGGTACTGTCTTTTTTCTCTGTAATGAAGAGAATAAGACCCAATGATACGGGCAACTCACCTCCAGGGTTTGAGGTACATATGAGATGAGAGAGGTCAGTTCTGCCTATCTAAGTGTTCTGTAAGAGGCCACAAAGTGCATAGATTAAAGACTCAACCTTGGGAAAGACTGAGATATGAATTTGTATCCTGGCTCCTATCATTTACTAGCTGAGCAAGCTAAGGCAAGTTATCTTGATGAAACTTCTGTTTTTCCTTTTCCCAGGCAAGAATACTGGAGTGAGTTGCCATTTCCTTCTCCAGAGGATCTTCCCAACCCAGGGATCAAACATGCGTCTCCTGTGTTGGCAGGCAGATTCTTTTACCACTGAGCCACAAGGGAAGCAATAATTATAACACCTAATAAGTTGTGGTGTGTATATACTTAGCATACTGTTTGGTACATTATGATGCCAAAATAGATGTTAGTTGCCATTGTTGTTGTTATCATCATCCCATCCAGGTCTCCTTCATGTCCTTCAGTTCAGTTCAGTCGCTCAGTCATGTCCGACTCTTCACAACCCCATGAATCGCAGCACAACTCCTGGAGTTCACTCAGACCCACGTCCATCGAGTCAGTGATGCCATCCAGCCATCTCATCCTCTGTCGTCCCCTTCTCCTCCTGCCCCCAATCCCTCCCAGCATCAGAGTCTTTTCCAATGAGTCAACTCTTCGCATGAGGTGGCCAAAGTACTGGAGTTTCAGCTTTAGCATCATTCCTTCCAAAGAAATCCCAGGGTTGATCTCCTTCAGAATGGACTGGTTGGATCTCCTTGCAGTCCAAGGGACTCTCAAGAGTCTTCTCCAACACCACAGTTCAAAAGCATCAATTCTTCGGTGCTCAGCCTTCTTCACAGTCCAACTCTCACATCCATACATGACCACAGGAAAAGCCATAGCCTTGACTAGACGGACCTTTGTTGGCAAAGTAATGTCTCTGCTTTTCAATATGCTATCTAGGTTGGTCATAACTTTCCTTCCAAGGAGTAAGCGTCTTTTAATTTTATGGCTGCAGTCACCATCTGCAGTGATTTTGGAGCCCAGAAAAATAAAGTCTGACAGTTTTTCCACTGTTTCCCCATCTATTTCCCATGAAGTGATGGGACCGGATGCCATGATCTTCGTTTTCTGAATGTTGAGCTTTAAGCCAACTTTTTCACACTCCTCTTTCACTTTTATCAAGAGGCTTTTGAGTTCCTCTTCACTTTCTGTCATAAGGGTGGTGTCCTCTGCATATCTGAGGTTATTGTCCTTAGACAACCCTAAATGAACTTTTAAAGAACTGGTAATTCCTAAGCAGCCCTATAGAATACCTCAGAGAAAGTCATCTTCCTCTTTTAGTAGGTCTTCTTTTTTCTGATCTTTATCTTCATCTTAAATGGGATTTCTAACTCAAAAGCTTTGAATTTGCTTTTGGTGTCAATTTTTTGCCCACTTTTCCAGTCTACCAAGTAGTCCTAGTTAGTGGGCTTTTTTTTTTTTTTTTTTTTTTTTTTTAGAGAAAGAGAAATCTGGAACTTTTTAGCCATGATATACTCCATTGAGCCATTTGTCTCTGGGATATTGACTACTGTTCACTGTTGAAGAATCAGAAAATCCTTGACATTTACAATATTGTTCATCATTGCCACTATCTAACTCCAGGACATTTCACCACCCCAAAAGAAAACCCTGTACCATTAAGCATTTGCTTTACATCTCCCCATTTCCTAACCCTCACAACCATTAACCTTTTTTCTATGAATTTGCTTATTTCAGATATATAATATAAATGAACTCCTCCAGTGTGGTCTTTTGTGTCTAACTCATTTCGCTTAGCATGTTTTCAAGGTTCATTCATATTGTCGTATGTATTGATACTTTATTATTTTTTATCACTGAATAATATTTCATTATTTGTTTATATGTTTATTTGTTTTTATTATATGTTTGGATATAGCACATTTTATTTATTCATTCATTGGTTGATGAACTTTGGGGCTGTTACCATCTTTTTCCAATTGAAATAGTGCTGCTATGACATTCATGTAAAATATTTGTTTAAATACCTGTTTGCAATTCTTTTGGGTGTATACCAAGCAGTAGAATTACTGAGTCACATGGTAACTATGTTAAATTTGTGAGGAACTGTCAAACTATATTCCCAAGTGGCAGCACCATTTTACATTTCCACCAGTAATATATGAGAGTTTCCATATCTCCACAAGCTTGCCAACACTTACTGTCTGTCTTTTTTTATTACAGTCATCCTAGTGGGTATGAAGAGGTATCTCATAGTGGTTTCGATCTTTATTGCCCTAATGGCTAATGATGTTGAAAATCTTTTCATATACTTGTTGGCCCTTTATATGTCTTCTTTGGAGAAATGTCTATTCAAGTCCTTTGCCCTTAAAAAATGGGTTGTCTTTTCGTTGTTGTGTTGCAAGACTTCTTTTTATGATCTGGCCCTAGGCCCTTATCAGATACATGATTTGCAGATATTCTCTCTCCTTCTGTGGGTTGTCTTTTTACTTTTTTGATGATGTCCTTTGATGCACAAAAGGTCTTCGTGAAGCCTTTTTTTTTTTTTTTTTGGTTACTTATGCTTTTGGTGCATATCTAAAAAAAATATATTGCCTAACCCAAGGTCATGAAAATTTATCCCTCTGTATCTCTTAAATAAAATTTTAAGAGTTTTACAGCTTTTGTCTTACACTAAGGCTATGATCCATTTTGAGTTAGTTTTGAATACAATGTGAGGTAAGGGTTCAACTATACTTTTTTACGTGTGGATATCCAGTTGTCTCAGCACCATTTATTGGAAAGGCTATTCTAGCCTTGTCTAACTCAATGAAAGTATGAGGCACGCCATGTAGGGCCACCCAAGATGGACGGGTCATGGCAAAGAGTTCTGACAAAATGTGGTCCACTGGAGAAGGGAATGGCAAACCACTTCAGTATTCTTGCCTTGAGAACCCCATGAAAAGTATGAAAAGGCAAAAAGATAGGACACTGAAAGATGAACTCCCCAGGTCAGTAGGTGCCCAATATACTACTGGAGAAGTGTGGAGAAATAACTAAGAAAGAAAAAGAATTAACAGAAAAAGAATTAAGAGACGGAACCAAAGCAAAAACAACATCCAGCTGTGGATGTGACTGGTGATGGAAGTAAAGTCCGATGCTGTAAAGAACAATATCGCATAGGAACCTGGAATGTTAGGTCAATGAATCAAGGTAAATGAGAAGTGGTCAAACAGGAGATGGCAAGAATGAACATTGACATTTTAGGAATCAGTGAACTAAAATGGACTGGAATGGGCAAATTTAACTCAGATGACCATTATATCTACTACTGTGGGCAAGAATCCCTTAGAAGAAATGGAGTAGCCCTCATAGTCAACAAAAGAGTCAGAAATGCAATTCTTGGGTACACTCTCAAAAACCACAAAATGATCTCTGTTTGTTTTCAAGGCAAACCATTCAATATCACAGTAATCCAGGTATGCCTGAACCAGTAATAAATACTGAAAAAGCTGAGGTTGAACGGTTCTATGAAGACCTACAAGACCTTCTAGAACTAATACCCAAAAAAGATGTCCTTTTCATTATAGGGGACTGGAATGCAAAAGTAGGAAGTCAAGAGATACCTGGAGTAGCAGGCAAATTTGGCCTTGGAGTACAAAACAAAGCAGAGCAAAGGCTAATTAGAGTTTTGCCAAGAGAACACACTGGTCATAACAAACACCCTCTTCCAACAACACAAGAGAAAACTCTACACTTGGATATCACCAGATGATCAATACTGAAATCAGATTGATTATATTGATTATATTCTTTGCAGCCAAAGATGGGGAAGCTCTCTACCTCAGCAAAAACAAGACCGGGAGCTGATTGTGGCTCAGATCATGAACTCCTTATTGCCATTTTCAGACTTAAATTGAAGAAAGTAGGTAAAACCACTAGACCATCCAGGTATGACCTAAATCAAATCCCTTGCGATTATACAGTGGAAGTGACAAATAGATTGAAGGGATTAGACCTGATAGACCGAGTGCCTGAAGAACTATGAATGGAGGTTTGTGACATTGTACAGGAGGCAGTGATCAAGACCATCCCCAAGAAAAAGAAATGCAAAAAGGCAAAATGGTTGTCTGAGGAGGCTTTACAAATAGCTGAGAAAAGAAGAGAAGCTAAAGGCAAAAGAGCAAAGGAAAGATATACCAAACTGAATGCAGAGTTCCAAAGAATAGTGAGGAGAGATAAGAAAGCCTTCTAAAGTGATCAATGCAAAGACATAGAGGAAATCAATAGAATGGGAAAGACTGGAGATCTCTTCAAGAAAATTAGAGATACCAAGGGAACATTTCATGCAAAGATGGGCACAATAAAGGACAGAAATGCTATGGACCTAACAGAAGCAGAAGATATTAAGAAGAGGTGGCAAGAATACACAGAAGAAAAAAGATCTTCATGTACAAAAAAGATCTTCATGACCAAGATAACCACAATGGTGTGATCACTCACCTAGAGCCAGACATCCTGGAATGTGAAGTCAAGTGGGCTTTAGGAAGCATCACTACGAACAAAGCTAGTGGAGGTGATGGAATTCCAGTTGAGCTATTTCAAATCCTAAAAGATGATGCTATGAAAGTGCTGCACTCAATATGTCAGCAAATTTGGAAAACTCAGCAATGGCCACAGGACTGGAAAAGGTCAGTTTTTATTCCAATGCCAAAGAAAGACAATGCCAAAGAATGTTCAAACTACCACACAATTGTACTCATCTCACACGCTAGCAAAGTAATGCTCAAAATTCTCCAAGCCAGGCTTCAACAGTATGTGAACTGTGAAATTCCAGATGTTCAAGCTGGATTTAGAAAAGGCAGAGGAACCAGAGATCAAATTGCCAACATCCGCTGGATCATCAAAAAAGCAAGAAAGTTCCAGAAAAACATCTACTTCTTCTTTATTGACTACACCAAAGCATTTGACTGTGTGGATCACAACGATCTCTGGAAAATTCTTCAAGAGATGGGAATATCAGACCACCTTACCTGCCTCCTGAGAAATCTGTATGCAGGTCAAGAATCAACAGTTAGAACTGGACATGGAACAACAGACTGGTTCCTAGTCGGGTAAGGAGTACGTTGAGGCTGTATATTGTCACCCTGCTTATTTAACTTATATGCAGAATACATCATGCAAAATGCTGGGCTGGATGAAGCACAAGTTGGAATCAAGATTGCCGTGAGATATATCATTAATCTCAGATACACAGATGACACCACCCTTACGGCAGAAAGCAAAGACGAACTAAAGAGCCTCTTGATGAAAGTGAAAGAGGAGAGTGAAAAAGTTGGCTTAAAAGTCCACATTCAGAAAACTAAGATCATGGCATCTGGTCCCATCACTTCATGGGAAATAGATGGGGAAACAGTGACAGACGTTATTTTTTTGAGCTCCAAAATCTCTGCAGATGGTGACTGCAGCCATGAATTAAAAGACACTTGCTCCTTGAAAGAAAATCTATGAGAAACCTAGACAGCATATTAAAAAGCAGAGACGTTACTTTGCCAACAAAAGTCCGTCTAGTCAAAGCTCTGGTTTTCCCAGTGGTCACGTATGGGTGTGAGAGTTGGACTATAAAGAAAGCTGAGTGCCGAAGAATTGATGCTCTTGAACTGTGGTGTTGGAGAAGACTCTTGGGAGTCCCTTGGACTGCAAGGAGATCCAACCAGTCCATCCTAAAGGAGATCAGTCCTGAATACTCATTGGAAAGACTGATGCTGAAGCTGAAACTCCAGTACTTTGGCCACCTGATGAGAAGATCTGACTCATTGGAAAAGACCCGTTGAAGCTTCAGTGTCACCAAAGAATTTTCTGTAAAGTGAATATATTTCCTGGTAGTTACATGAAATCAATGCAGTTAGTTACAACCACATGCCCCTTTCCTACCTTCATAGATATGTAAAAGGACTCACTTAAAATGTACCAGCGCCATGATTTCTCCTTGCTCACAAGCTTCCAAATATAGCATCATTGGACCCAGTTTTTATTCCTAGGGAAAACTACAAAGCACATTCTTTCAATAATGACTACTGAGTCATTCAGCATATAATTTTTGAGTGACAGTTTTGGATTCAATGTTGAGAAAGGTGGATTTAGTCCCTAAATTATATCTTACCAAGGTGCAATCTTTAGGAAAAGGACTCTCCTGTTTTGTTTAAATCTCATCTCAAAATCTACAAAGAAATGGTGGAAATGACTAAAGATGTGCTGCTCTGGGTTTTGTACCATTCAGTGCTGACTCTATAAGATCTCATTATTCATTGTGTACAAAGGCCCTGGGAGACAGAGAACTATTCCCCAGCCCACCCTGCCTGAAAAACCTCAGGGACTGGAATCAGCAGCACTCTGGATGATATAAGCAGATAGTGCCAGAATCTGTTATATAACCTGCTAAAAACTCTGCCTTGAGGTTGCAGTTAGTCAGAGCTAAATCCTCTCCTGCCTTTTGCCCTTCTTTAAAAGGACTGAACCTCCTGCCTAGCAATCTGTAGCATCTTCTCTAGAGGCAAGCTTCAGCCTTCCTGCAGTGTGTTGGGAAACAGGGATTCCCACCCAGCTCTTCCTGTCTTGGCCCTCTGTACCCTCTGTACCACATTTTAAGTGTTAGTGTTAGTTGCTCAGTTGTGTCTGACTCTTTGTGACCCCATGGACTGTAGTCTGCCAGGCTCCTCTGTTCATGAAATTCTCCAGGCAAGAATATCGGTGGGTTGCCATTTCATTCTCCAGGGAATCTTCCTGAGCCAGGGATAAAACCCAGGTCTCTCTCATTGCAGGTGGATTCTTTGCCCTCTGAGTCACTTGACTTAGTCTCAATTCTGAGTTCCTACTGATGATGGGCATTAGATAGTATTGTGGCTTCAGACGTGAACATGGCATGGTAGTACATTCAAAAAACGTAGTCTGGTTAAGGAGATGGAGCGTACAGAGGAAGAGCTAAATAGTGAGGAAGAGCATTAAAACAAGTGAATTTTGTGCAGTGACAGGTAGCACTAAGTAATGGAGACAGCCGTGACTTTACAGTTGGAACACCCAAGTTCAAAGGCTCAGTTTTATGTGCATGACCAAATGAACCTTTTCTTGACTTAGTTTACTCATCTATAAAGTGCAGAGAATGATCTCTACTCTATCTAAATCTCTGCTGTTGCTGCTGCTGCTAAGCTGCTTCAATCGTGTATGACTCTGTGCGACCCCATAGACGGCAGCCCACCAGGCTCCCCCGTCCCTGGGATTCTCCAGGCGAGAACACTGGAGTGGGTTGCCATTTCCTTCTCCAGTGCATGAAAGTGAAAAGTGAAAGTGAAGTCGCTCAGTCATGTCCAGCTCTTAGTGACCCCATGGACTGCAGCCCACCAGGGTCCTCCGTCCATGGGATTTTCCAGGCAAGAGTACTGGAGTGGGGTGCCATTGCCTTCTCCGATCTAAATCTCTAAGTGGTTGTAAATGTTGAGTGAGATATTGTATGAGAAGCTTTGGGAAATGCCAATTGAAAAGCAAAGTGGAAAGTGATCTTATCTCATTTTACAGTAGGGGAAACTGGCATAGAGATGAAAAACCTTACTGAAAGTCTCATTTGCTTCTATGAAACAACACTCCATTATTTAAGCACAAAATAGAATGACTTTCTTCATTTGTCTCCCTCACTTGTAGACTTTGTCCACTGCAAGAACTCTAAGTAATCCATATGCTGTTGGCACCAAATAAAGTGTGTTTTGGTAGAGTGTGAGGAAGTTTAGGGGTCCATATTTTATCCTAAAGATATTGGTCTAAGAGATATACTGTCACCTTCTTTGCTGGGCATGGTAAAGGTTTAAATCAACACTCTCCAGTAGAAATATAATGCAGATGGCAAATGTGAACCTTATGTAAAATTTTAACTTTTCTAGTAGCCACAGTAAACGGGGAAACAGAGACCCACAGAAGTGAAACAACTTGCCTAATCCACACAGCAAGCTAGTGATAGAATCTGGACTAGAACCCAGGTTTCCTTTCCAGGCCAGTGTTCATTCAATCACAGTTTACTGTGGAGAGCCCCATTTCACAAGGGTAGAAAATGGTAACAATGAGTCTTTTATTATATTCTCCTTGATGAGACCTGACAGGGTCCACCTCTTCTTCTCTGCTAATAAATCAGGTTGGCCCCCCTCTTGTTATTGTTTTTCTCTAGAACCCAGGCTGGGGCTTGCCTTAGCCTTTGTTCTGTTCCCAGTTTTTGCAGTGCCAAGAAGGATGAGGAGAGAGCGGATTCAGGCAGGTCACGGTGGCACAGATGTTTCCTGGTCTTTCCGAGGGAGCTGAATGCCATGGCCAGGTGTGTCTTTCAGGGCCTTCCAAGCCCTTGGAGGTGGTAGGTGTTTATAACCGCAATTTCCTGATTAGCTTCTGTTTGTCACAGGCCTCTAGCCACTACCTGAGGGAGTACATTGAAGCCTCTACTCTGGGAGTCATCAGGCACTCAGAGCTCTCTGTAGTCTGGCCATAATCTACCTCTGTATTCTTATTTTCCAGCGTCCCCTTCATGCATCCTGTGTTTTCTCCCAGAATACTATGTTTTCTTCCTTCTCTCCTCATCTTCACCTATTAAAATATTACTCATTTTTCCATCAAGTTGAAACACCACTTCAAGCAACCTTCAACATTATGCTCCCTCCTTCCATCGTATTATTTCTTAGCCCCGTCTCCCACCATTTCCTGCCTCATATTTTATATGCAGGAACTTGGCAACCTGTTATTTTCTACTTCCATTCCTTTGCTAATGCTGTCCATTTGCCTAGAATCCATACCTCACTTTTGCCTAGCTGAGTCCCCTGATGCTGGGAAAGATTCAAGGAAGGAGGAGAAGGGGACAACAGAGGATGAGATGGTTGGTTGGTATCACCAACTCAATGGACATGAGTTTGAGCTGACTCCAGAAATGGTGAAGGACAGGGAAGCCTGGCATGCTGCAGTCCATGGGGTCACAGAGAGTTGGACATGACTAACTGGACAAAGTCCCATTTAAATTTAGGACGGGCTATCAGGCATCACCTCTTCCAGGGTGACTTCCCCGACCCTCCATGCTGAGTTCGGCTACTCACACAATAGAATCTGCCTGTCTCTATCTTTGTACTTACATGCTATATTTTATCTATCTGTACCTGACTCCCACACTAGACAATGTTCCAAGGGAGATATCTGTGCTTTATGTTTTCTATCTCTGGCAACTAGTAGCATCCCACTAACAACAGATGCTTAATGAATGTTTATGGAATAGGTGAACAAATAACCTTTAAACTATAATATGACCTTTAAATTTTTAAAGGTTTAAAGGCTTAAACCTTTAAACTTGATAATGGTTTGAGTTATCTCAGGTAGCCCAGTGGCAAAGAACCTGCCTGCCAATACAGGAGACACAGGTTCAATCCCTGGATCAGGAAGATCCCCTGGAAAAGGGTATGGCAACCCACTCCAATATTCTTGCCTGGAGAATCCCATGGACCGAGGAGCCTGGCAGGCTATAGTTCATAGGGTCTCAGAGTCGCACACGACTGAAGTGACTTAACATGCACTTTATTTTGGGGGGTAACTATTTGTCTATCACTAGATTATATGTTCTGCGAGGGCAAGGAAAGTGATTGAATCTTATTCATCTTTTTGTCCATCACAGGGCCTTATTCACAATGAATACATCAGTTAGGTTTCTGTGGAGAAACAGACCCAATAGGAGATATATAGATGTGTATATTGATTTTAAGGAATTGGTTCATGTGGTTGTGGGGGCTGGCAAGGCAGAATCTGTGGGGCAAGCTACAGGCTAGGAACTCGGGCAAGAGTTGACTTTGCACACTTAAGTTTGAAATTTGTAGAGCAGGCCAGCAGGCTGGAAACTCAAGAGAGATTTGTCTGTTACTCTTGAGGCAGAATTCCTTCTCTGGGAAACCTGGGTTTTTGCTTTTAAGGCTTTTAACTGATTGGGTGAGTTCCACACACATTATCAAGTATAATCTCCTTTGCTTAAAGTCAACTGATTGTGAATTTTAATCACATCTACCTAATACTTTCATAGCAACAGCTAAACTAGTGTTTAACCAAACAGCAGGGCACAAGAACCTAGCCAAGTTGACACATAAAAATTTCATCATCAGGTAAGTGACCAATAAATGTTTGCTGAATTGAAGTCTACTTTTCAACTTCTTATCTGAAGCTCAGAAAAACAGAATGATCTTAATTCTGTTTACAGCAGTAATTTGGACTCAAACTCCCAAATCTTTTACCACTAAACTCCTAACAGCTCTGAATAAAAAGTAACAACATTCTAATACATACCTGAACTTGCAGGAAAGTAAGGGACTCTCCGCGTCTGAAAATGAAGACAAACTGAGCTGCCAGTGTGCCAGATGATGCTGTATCGGGCCTCTTGAGATATCTGTGTTGGTAACCTTGGAACTTGGATTTAAATACACACACAGGAAGAGAAAATGAAGACTTGAGTCTTCATAAGGCGAGCATTAAAGCTGAAACCCACAAGTGAGATGGGACTTTCAGTAACATGGTGGTTAGAAAAAAAATCTCCTTAATACATAGACACAAGAAAATTGTCTTTCTCAGCCTAGTCTCTGAGAAGAAAAAAAGTCTCTCTCAGAATTCAAAATGATAGGTCTGTCTGAAGTTGGGTTCAGAGTTTATATTTCTACTACCTATGTGATATGGATCCTGAAAGTTGATTAATTAACATAAAAATTATACTCAGCCAGTGATATACCCTGAGGTACCTAGCAGAATAAAACAAAAAACCCTCTTAAGGTGATAAAAGATCTAAAACTATAAGATGATTTTTTAATATGTAAAATTAATATATTTAAACAATTAAGAACAAATAAAAAATTAAAAATATGAGTTTAGAAATGGATACCATGAATAATGGGGCTTCCCAGGTGACTCAGATGGTAAAGAATCTGCCTGCAATGCAAGAGATCCGAGTTTGATCCCTGGGTTGAGAAGATACCCTGGATAAGGGAACGGCAACCCACTCTAGTATTCATGTTTGGAGAACCCCATGGACAGAGGAGCCTGGCGGGCTATAGTCCATGAGGTCACAAAGAGTCGGACATGACTAAGCAAATAATACACACACACCATGAATAATATAAGGTAGATATGACAAGTAGAGTTTAAACAGGAGATTAGACACTGCTAAAGAGAAAAACTGGTAAACTGGAAGATAAGGTAGAAATAACCCACAGTGCCTCTCAAGGAGAAAAAGAAAAGAAAAATATGAAAGCAAAATTAAGAGACATGGAGGATAGAATGAGAAGATGTAATACGTGTCTAATAATAGTTCTAGAAAGAGAGAATAGAAAGAATGGAAAAGAGACAATACTCAGAGGTAATGGTTGAAATTTTTCCAAAACTGATGAAAGACCTCAGTTAGGAAGCACATTGAGTTCCAAAGGATAAATAGAAATAAAGCCAATTCTAGACATACTGTGGTGAAATTGCATGGCAGCGAAGATTAAAAGTAGGTATTAAGAACATCCAAAGATAAAAGAGATATCCTACAGGAAATCACAATTGAGCCAAGAAGAGTGGCAAAATAAACAAAAGAATAATGCCCTCAAAAGCTTAGAGAAAAAAGAAATCCCACCCAATCTAGTCTTTTCCATCTAGTTAGACCTTTGTTCAAGAGTGAGGGTAAAATAGAGACTATTTTAGACAGATAAAGATATCAAATTTACATCTCAGAGATAATTTCTAAAAGGACTAATAAAAATGGATATTCTTCATGAAGCAGGAAATTGAGGACTTCCCTGCTGATCCAGTGGCTAAGTCTCCACAGGGGTCTAGGTTCGATCCCTGGTCAGGGAACTAGATCCCACATGCCTTGCATCCATCAATGAAGATCAAAGATCCCAAATGCCACAACCAAAGACCTGGCACAGCCACATAAGTAAAAGAACAAATAAATAAATATTTAAACAAAAGAAGAAGCAGGAAATTGAGGAAATTGAACACAAAAGGAAGTAGTGACATGAAAAAAACAATAGAGACTAGAGAAATAGGTAAAGTGAAAGAAAGTGAAAGTCACTCAGTCATGTCTGACTCTTTACGGCCCCAGGGACTGTACAGTCCATGGAATTCTCCAGGCCAGAATACTGGAGTGGGTAGCCTTTTCCTTCTCCAGGGGAATCTTCCCAACCCAGGGATTGAACCCAGGTCTCCTGCATTGCAGGTGGATTCTTTACCAACTGAGCTATCAGGGAAGCCCAGAGAAATAGGTATACATGTGAGTAAATCTAAAACAAATGAAAATAGAAAAAATGACAGTACAGAATAACAACAAAAATAATGATTAATTTAGAGAGCATGGAAATAAGGTGAAATTAAGATATTAGGCAATAATATGTGACAGGGAGTAAAGGGAGTAAAGAGAGAAGAACTGTGATCAGTCTTGAAATACACTAAAACTTGGGAGGACAGTAAAGCTACTGATTAAATTTAAACTTGATAAATAAAATGTGCATGTTTAAAAAAAAAAGTTGGTGGTAACCACACCAAGGATAGAAATAAAATGTGTAATTGCCAGACAATTAAAGGAAAAAGACTTGCACAAAGGACCCCATTTAAAAGTAAGATGAACTCTGCATAATTTATAACATTCAGAATAACCTAAGTATCCATCATTGTGAAAAAAGATAAGTAAATTGTGATATAGTCAAACAATGATAATAAATGAGCCAAGGTTTTATGTATTACCATGAAAACATGTCATAATTATAAGGTTAACTGGAAAATGGCCACTTATAGGCAGATATAGAATAGCACAACTTATATAAGGTCCTCAAATAAATGTTGTCCCATCAGCTGCCTGAAAAGGAAAACAAAACAAAAGAAACTTGAAAAGTAGTAATTTTTCTGTTGACCCCTTGTTATGAATGTTATCGTATAGATTCTTGCATTGGGATGGGGGGTGGGGTTTAATGACCTAGTTTTATATTTCCTACACATAAATAATAGAGAGACAGGCTTTTAAGTCTTTAAGTCATTCAAGTGAACATAGACACATATCAGAACTGTTGACATGAAGAGGGAAACTACTTTTGGCCTCAGGATTTCCTCTTTATCCTGGAAAAAAATCCCCAAAGTATAATACAAAATCAAGAACCTGGGAAATAACATTTAAGTAGATATCTCTCTTCCAGAGTATGTGTCTTAAGATTTCTGTTTCATCATTCCCAAGATTCCAAATTGTTAGCTTCACGGGTCTTCAGAGGGCCCTCTCCTGGTTATTGGCAAACCAGGAAGCAAGGAACTGGCTCCATCCTACCTTTCAACCTTATCCTCACAGCCCTTCTGGCATATGTATATCCTGATTATACCATCACAACGCCACCACTTAGCAGAGCTTTGTGAATTACACTTTCATGCTGCAATACTTTTGTTTAAGTCACTTTTCTTTTTGAAGTGTCCTTTCCACATCACATATTGAAATTCTACCAACTCCCAGACTGTCAGAGCCTAAAAATGCCTTTAGAAACTGTGCTTAAAGGAGGGGCAAGAGAAGGGAAGGGGATCAAGAGGTACTGGCTAGGAGGTGTAAAATAAATAAGATATAAAACTATAATATTATAACTTTAAATAGAATATAATCTATAAAAATATTGAATTACTGTGTGGTACACCCCAAACTAATATAACATTGTAAATCAACTATACTTCAATTTAAAAAAAGAAAGAAACCATGGGGTTCAGTTCAGTTCAGTCACTTAGTTGTATCCGACTCTTTGTGACCCCATGAATCGCAGCACGCCAGGCCTCCCTGTCCATCACCAACTCCCAGAGTTCACTCAAACTCATGTGCATTGAGTCAGTGATGCCATCCAGCCATCTCATCCTCTGTTGTCCCCTTCTCCTCCTGCCCCAATCCCTCCCAGCATCAGGGTCTTTTCCAATGAGTCAGCTCTTCGCATTAGGTGGCCAAAGTATTAGAGTTTCAGCCTCAGCATCAGTCCTTCCAGTGAACACCCAGGACTGATCTCCTTCAGAATGGACTGGTTGGATCTCCTTGCAGTCCAAGGGACCTGCAAGAGTCTTTTCCAAAACACCACAGTTCAAAAGCATCCATTCTTCAGCGCTCAGCTTTCTTCACAGTCCAACTCTCACATCCATACATGACCACTGGAAAAACCATAGCCTTGACTAGACGGACCTTTGTTGTCAAAGTAATACCTCTGCTTTTGAATATGCTATCTAGGTTGGTCATAACTTTCCTTCCAGGTAGTAAGCATCTTTTAATTTCATGGCTGCAGTCAGCAACTGCAGTGATTTTGGAGCCCCCCAAAATAAAGTCTGACAGTGTTTGCACTGTTTCCCCATCAATTACATATGAAGAAAATACAATTCAGATGAATTCCTAAGCTACACAAAATTTCTGTTATTCACCCTGTAATAAAAATTTATCACTTCTTTCTCTGTACTATAACACAAACAGAAAGTCACAAATGTGGAATGTCTGGGACTTTATTTGTCCTAAATTAGCAATTGAAGTTTAAGTATTATAATTCTAAAAGAGCACAAGAAATTTTCATTTTTAATTGTGGTAAAGTACATGTAATGTAAAAATTACCATTTTAACCATTTTTAATGTACAGTTTAGTACTATTAAGCATATTCATGTTGTTACGCAATCAACTTCCAGAACTCTTTCATCTTGCAAAACAAAATCTTTATATCCATCAATCACCAAGTCCCCACTGAGCATAAGAAATTATAAAGAGGTGTTTCTTCCTGTAAGATGTGATAAAAGAAATAAAAGAGCTTTAACATATGTATGTCTTAACTAAAAAGCAAAACTGAAAGTTCAGTTTCAAGAACTGTAGATTTTTTTCTTGAATGCCACTGTGGGAAAAAAGAAGGGGATTAATACTTACAATGGTTGATTATTAGTGAGAAGGTTACTAACCTGTACCTAAAGATGTTGGTTGTCTCTACTATCCTGTATTCATTTTCCATTTTTTAGGCTATATTTTTATTACAAAAATTATACTTCCCAAGAAGCCATTTAAAAATAGTAATAGGAATTGTTACTCTTAATTGCTTTTATTACAAATTTTTATTTTGAAACTAAAATAGAAAAGCATGCATGAAAATCTAAATCCTCTTTAAAGTATTTAAAAATCTAAATTCTCTTTTTATGGTTTTTAAAATAATTCCATATTTTAGAAGTAGTGTGAAACAATGATTAAGATCTGCTCTGGAGTCAGTTTGCCTGATCTCAAATCCTGAATCCAACCATTAAGTAGTTATATGTCCTTGAACAAGTTAATTATTCTCTGTGCCTCGGTTATCTTATCTGTACGATTAGGAGATAATGCTAACTGTCTTATATAACTGATATGAGGGTTAATTGAATAAGGTGAGTAAAGTCACTAGTCAGTAATTAGTGCTTCAGTTCAGTTCAGTCACTCAGTCATGTCAGACTCTTTGCGATGCCATCAACTGTGCAGCACACTAGGCTTCCCTGCTGCTGCTGCTGCTGCTGCTAAGTCACTTCAGTCGTGTCCGACTCTGTGTGACCCCATAGACGGCAGCCCACCAGGCTGCCCCGTCCCTGGGATTCTCCAGGCAAGAACACTGGAGTGGGTTGCCATTTCCTTCTCCAGTGCATGAAAGTGAAAAGTGAAAGTGAAGTCACTCAGTTGTGTCTGACTCTTAGCCTACCGGGCTCCTCCATCCATGGGATTGCCCAGGCAAGAGTACTGGAGCGGGGTGCCATTGCCCAGGCTTCCCTGTCCATCACCAACTCCCGG
The DNA here is from genome assembly GCF_029407905.1 of Bubalus kerabau. Classification (NCBI taxonomy): domain Eukaryota; kingdom Metazoa; phylum Chordata; class Mammalia; order Artiodactyla; family Bovidae; genus Bubalus; species Bubalus kerabau. Next base: position 58,741,401 of record NC_073643.1, on the reverse strand, counting down.
AGCTCGCTCTAACTCATATCCATCGAGTCGGTGATGCCATCCAACCATCTCATCATCTGTTGTCCCCTTCTCCTCCTGCCTTCAATCTTTCCCAGCATCAAGGTCTTTTCCAATGAGTCAGTTCTTCGTATCAGGTGGACAAAGTATTTGAGCTTAGCTGGTATCAATTTTACTATAGTTGATATAATTCTGATACTTGGACTTTGGGATAAATAATCTCCTGTACTTCTGTTAACACTGTTTTAATTCTTTGTGGCAGAGCTGGGTAAAGTCTGGGTCTATAGTCTTTCATTCTCCTACTCTTCACCCACTGCTTTGCATACTGCTGGAAAAATAGTAGGTACCCACGTTGATAAATTGTTGTTAAATGAATAAATGATGAAAATATTTTTAAAGGTTTATAGAATATATTTCATTATAAAAACTGGATGGTAGACTATTTCAAAGGAATGTATGGAGACACTAAGGATACAATTATTGGTTTTTAAAACTATCCTTTGGGCTTGTTGAATGTGAGGGCCATGTATCCTCAGTGACTCATTGGAGGTGGTTGAGAGGATGGACAAATTCATTGCAGAGGAGAGAGCCTGGAGAGTACCTTTATAGTAATACTTCGATACTAAGGCATGAGCTCCTGTCCAAATCCACCCTGAGCTAAACTTGGTATAACAAAAAGAGCTCTGTTGCGACGAGATCAGAGTTCCCACCGGGTTCCCACTCATGACCTTGGCCCATCTTTCCCCTTAAGCCTCAGTTTCTTCACCTATAAAAATGAGAATGTAGCATCTGAGGTCTGTTTCTCCATTCAAAGCACCTCTGCTTCCATGTTACTAAACCCTGGTGCACCTGGGAGCCCGTGGCATGTGTCTTCCAGGACAGTGACAGTTCTCCCAGCCTGCCAAAATTCAGTCGTCAGTGCCCATTCTGGTGAATAATATCTCCTCCTGAATTGGTGCCAGTTGGAAAATTGTAGAATGGAATGTGCCACCTGGGCTTGAATTTGGAAATCCGAAGTGTTGCTGCCTTGAGGTACAAGGATGTTTCTGCCCAGCCACAGTGGTGAGTAGGCTGACAATACCAGTCGTGGCAGTTTGCACTTGGACTGAGAAAAGAGGGTCAAGTCTCCTTTGCTAGTGAGAGCAGAATGAAGAGAAAGCTGTGTTCTTATTTCCTTCAATCTGCTGTGTGAACTGTGCACCGGTGATGTAGTATCACAGACAGAATTAATGCATCAGCAAAGTGATAAAAATTAAAACTTTATTATGCTTCTGTGATGCTTGAAGTAAAAGTGAAAGTGTTAGTCGCTCAGTTGTGTCCGACTCTTTGCAATCCCATGGACTGTAACCGACCAGGTTCCTCTGTCCATGGGGTTTCCCAGGCACTGGAGTGGGTTGCCATTTCCTTCTTCAGGGGATCTTCCCAGATCGAACCTGCATTTCCTGTGTGTCCTACATTGACAGGCAGATTCTTTACCGTCTGAGCCACCAGGGAAGCCCTCTCTAATGCTTGGCTGTTTATATTCTTTATTGTACTTGATCTCACAAGCACTTGGAATGGAAATCAAGTCCTCAAATTCTATAATATCCTATAAACGACCATATTTCTGTCTATATTTATAAATGCCTGAGCAGCATTCAGTGAATTCATTTTGTTGAAATGCTCTTCATTTCAAAGAACTCACACAGGCACATTGTTTAACCCAGGGATTTTTACCAAAAAAAAGGGAAGAAAAGGATATAAAATGTGTGAATGGGTGCTGTGCTAGTTACTTAACATATTAATTAATTCTTTCAACAAATATTACTGGGCTCCTAACATGTACCAGGCATTATAATAGAGCTGGACAGATGACTGACACTGCAGTTATCACACCAGCAAGATCTCTGCTCTCAGAAAAGTTACATTTTGGTTGGGGAGATGAGTAATAAATAGTCAAGGTGATTTTAAAATAACATCATCTGTGATGAGGAACTAAAGAGCCTCTTGATGAAGGTGAAAGAGGAAAGTGAAAAAGCTGGCTTAAAACTCAACATTCAAAAACTAAGATCATGGCATCCAGTCCATAGGTAGGGAAAAAATGTAAACAGTGACAGACTTTATGTTCTTGGGCTCTAAAATCACTGCAGATGGTAACTGCAGTGATGAAATTAAAAGATACTTACTCCTTGGAAGCAGAGCTATGACAAACCTAGACAGCATATTAAAAAGCAGAGACATCACTTGGTTGACAAAGGTCTGTCTAGTCAAAGCTATGGTTTTTCCAGTAGTCATGAACTGATGTGAGAGTTGGACCATAAAGAAGGCTGAGCCCCAGAAATTTATGTTTTTGAACTGTGGTGTTAGAGAAGACTCTTGAGAGTCCCTTGGACTACAAGGAGATCCAACCAGTCAATCCTAAAGGAAATCAGTCCTGAATATTCATTGGAAGGACTGATGCTGAAGCTGAAACTCCAATACTTTGGCCACCTGATGCAAAGAGCTGACTCATTGGAAAAGACCCTGATGCTGAGAAAGATTGAAGACAGAAGGAGAAGAGGGTGGCAGAGGATGAGATGGTTGGATGGCATCACTGACTCAATGGACATGAGCTTGAGCAAACTCCAGGAGATAGTGAAGGACAGGGAAGCCTGGCGTGCTGCAGTCCATGGGGTCTCAAAGAGTCGGATATGACTTAGCAACTGAAAAACAACTACAAAACAAGCTTTAGGATACATGGTATAATAATTCATAAAATTTGTACCAGAAAAGAAAATGGAAGCCTCTCCATCCAATTTTCTTCAGTCAAGGATAACCTTGACAATAATTTGCATCAGAGCAGTGAGAAAATTATATTTGTCTCAGTGCACTTAAAAATCTAGATGCATTCACTCTTTGTAATGGTTAACTAATTGCATCCAGTTAGGTATTAAAAAGCACAATATATGATAAAGTAATATTTATTCCTGGACCCAAAGTAGAAAGTCTATGATTGCTTTACAGATGAACACTCCCAAACATTTATGGTAGCGATAATACAAGTTCCACAAAAATTCTTATTTCCCAACTCCCTCCATGAAGCCAGAATTATTACTCTGACACCAAAGACACCACAAAAAGTAGAAAACCACAACCCCAAATCCTCAATAAACATAGTTGCAACAATTCTTAACAGCATTTTAGCAAATTGGATTTCATGATACATAAAAAGGATCATGTGTCATGACCCAATGCAGTTCCTCCCAGAACTCAAGTTTCATGTAACATTTGAATATCAATCAGTGTGTCTCACCATACAGCAAATGTAAAAAGAAAAGCACAGCCTTTGAGATTACCTTCTTCTCTTTCCACTTTTTCTCCTCCTCTTCCTTCCTCTTCCTCTTCCCATTCTTCTTTGTCTTCTTTGGCAGGAATTCCTAGCAGATTTCAAGTTTTCCAATACAGTATTGCTTACTCTCATGCTGTCCATCAGCTCTCCAGAACTCATTCACCTCGCATAATTGGAACTCTGAACTCTTTGATCGACATCTCTTCATTCCCCCCATACCCCCAGCCCCTGACAACCCCCATTCTATCCTCTGCTCTCAGTCTGACTATTTTAGATGCCACATGTGAGATCACGCAGTGTTTATCTTTGTGTGTCTGCCTTATTTCGCTTAGCGTACTGTCCTCCAGGTTCATCCACGTTGCAGCAAATGGCAGTATTTCCCTTTTTTAAAAAATGGCTGGATCAGTATATCACATTTTCTTTATCCATTTGTTTGTTGGTGGGCATTTAGTTTGCTTCCATATACTGGATACTCTGAGAAAAGGGTGATTTCTAAATGGACCAACACACAGAAGCGGTAGTTTGACAGGAGGTGGTTGGGAAACTGTGAATGGCAGATTGGCCTACTGGTGGCATTCAGTGTGTGAACGACAGTGGGACAGGGCAGCTGCATGTGTTCATGCAGGGTGTTGACTGACAAGGGCATCTGACCAAGGAGACGGGTGAAACGCACATTCTACCTGCCAAGCTGCGTACCCTGAAGCAGGAGTGTCCAACTGGAGGAAGGAATGCCTTTTCCTAATTCACGCAGACTCTGGGGCCATCTTGCAGGAGGGAAACACTGAGAGATTAGTTTAGCATAGAAGAATGGGGCCAGATCAGGAAAGGACCCGTCTGTGTATCTAGAAATGGATGGCTTTGATGGTAGTGGTGATCATGGGTATAAGTTTTGACCTGACACTAGAGTTAAACCTGGGTATTTCTCAAGGCCAGGATCCCTGTTTTTCTGGCATAAAAATAATCACATCTTTCAAAATTATATTTGCTTGAAGATTTCTCCAGAGCATACATTAGTACCGACCTACTTTAATATCAAATCAGCCTGATTTAATTTTATAAGCTAGTCAGGACTGTCCTATGACTCCAAAGCATTCTGTTCTGTAGCTCCACTGTAATTACAGACAAATGCATCTAATCTTCCCATCACGTGTTGTCCTGAGTTACAGGATTCTGTTCCTCCCCCCGCACCAGTGTTTGATAATCTTGTTATCTTGTGATACTGCGTCATTTAATTATCCCCTAAAATAGAGATCTTCAGAAAATCTGCTCAGAGAAAGTGATTTTCTGTTCCCAACTGGTCACAGCTGGTGTGTTTACTCAGGAATTAGTCATTTTCAGAACTTGGCTTTTTTTCCTGAAGGGATCTCATCTGCCATCTAAGTCGGTTAAAGCCTTCCTGCACGTCTCTGGAGGGAATTTTATAAACTCCAGAGAAGAACTCAATAGGTGTCCTCAGAGATCTACAAGCCCAGGACTCTTGTCAGACTGAGCATGGTTACTCTGTCTCTGCTATTAACCTCCAAATGTCTATCTGTATTCATTTCAATAACTCCATAAACGTCTCCTGAGCATCTACAGTGTGTCCAAGAGTCGGACAGGCATTGAGGCCACAAAAATGAGTGGAGCACAGTTCCCATGGATGTCCAGGGGATTTCCCTGGCAGTCCAGTGGTTAAGATTCCATGTTTCTACTTCAGGGGGCATGGGTTTGATCCCTGGTCAGAGCACTAAGATCCTGCATGCTGTGCTGCACAGCCAATATAAATAAATCTTGGGCTTCCCAGGTGGCATTAGTGGTAAAGAACCCACCTGCCAATGCAGGAGATCTAAGAGTCGCAGGTTCAATCCCTGGGTTGGGAAGATCCCCTGGAGGAGGGCATGGCAACCCATGCCGGTATTCTTGCCTGAAGAGGAGGAGCCTGGCGGGCCACAGTCCATAGGGCTGCAAAGAGTTGAATATGACTGAAGCTACGTAGCATGCACAATTCCCATATAAAGGAATATATAGTTTCTAAACTTGATCATCCCAAGTGCTGAAATTTAATTTTATTAGCTCTGCCTCCTACTAACTGCTGCTTTTAAGCAAGTCACTTCATTTACCTGATCTTCATTTTCCTACAAAACCAATAACATTGAAATGAGTTCCTGTAAGGCATGAAATATTGGGAGATTACTTTGGTTGTCTGGGATAAATGATGCATATAGTATGTCATCTCTCAAGGTCTCTTTCCCTCCTTTAGACCCTTCTGTCCCCTTTGGACCTTTACAGACTGAAGAAGATTCATTCTATCAGCCCTTCCTAAAACCAGAGACTTTTCATTTTGTTTTCTTTTTCTCTGGGCCATTTCTACTTCCCTCATGTCATTTGTGTTTAGACAAGTGGACCTGATATGCCGTATCACAAATATGAAAGTACTGTGACTTGTACAAGATGAAGTCAGCGTAAAAGAAACCCTTTATGCTGAGTTTCCAATAAACTTTCTAATGATGATCAACATTTTTTTTTACCTTTCAATCTCTGTCTTTCTGTGTTTTTCTCTTATATCTCATAGGACCAGTGTCTTAAGGAAACAGTTTTCTGTTATTTCAGGTTCTTTTTTTGAATCGTAGTTGAACACTCATGATCCCCTGATAAAATCATTTTCCACTGAATATGTTTTCTTACACTTAGTCACATTAAAACTCCTCTGCCACTTTACTGCCCACGTCCACATCTTCTTTCACTTTATCCCTAATCGACTTGGCATTTTAATCCCTGGAAGAGCTGAATGCCATCTGCAAACTTGGCAATGCATTCTTTCCCAGATCATTTATATGATTGTTAACGAAGACACCATGCAGCTTGCTTTCCATCTAGGAAGTTGCAGAGATTTTGATTTAACTACTTAATCACTGAGTTAATAATAATACCAAGGACCAGCCGCAGAACATTGCCTTTATCCAGAAAACTATTCACTTTTTCCTATTTTTTTCTTATTCCTAAACCAATTATCCATAACAGAAGTTTTTCCATGTACTAAAAGAGTTTTATGACTTATGAATTAGAATACAAATCCAAATTGGATTTAAGAACCCCTTTCCCTGGGACGGGAAGATCCCCTGGATAAGGAAATGGCAACCCACTCCAGTATTCTTGCCTGGAGAATCCCATGGACAGAGGAGCCTGGTGGGCTACAGTCCACGGGGTCGCAAAGAGTTGGACACGACTGAGCGACTTCACTTTCACTTTCAGTTTACCAACTAAGTGACTTCCCTGGTGGCTTAGATGGTAAAGTGTCTGCCTACAATGTGGGAGACCCAGGTTCAGTCCCTGGGTCCAGAAGATCCCCTGGAGAAGGAAATGGCAACACACTCCAGTATTCTTGCCTGCAAAATCCCATGGACAGAGGAACCTGGTAGGCTACAGTCCATGGGGTCGCAAAGAGTCAGACATGACTGAGCGACTGACTGAGCGACTTCACTTTCTTTTCTTTCTTTACCACCTATTTTACTTCTCATTTATGTCTTTGTTCCAGAACATCTGTATGAGGTGTCTGTCCTGTACCACTTTCTGTCACATAATTAAATCCTATTTCTTAACATCAGTGTTGTTTGCCAGCTGGCTTCTAAGTTCCTAGGCCTAATCAATCAGATGCCCCATTGAGTGGCCTGATGAGTGTTGTGCAGTAGCTGTTGGTTTGCCGTGTACCAGGAAGACAGCAAATCTTGACATCTCATTACTGCGGCTGCTTCCCAAATGATCTGGAGCCCTGGTTGGCTCCCTCCCATCTCTTCTGCGTCCCAGACAATGTGGCCTCTCAGATCGTAGGCACATCTGATCATGTCACCTCTGCTTAAAAGCTTTGGCAGTGTCTTGGGAGATAGTTGTGAAAACTAGAATATAGACTCAGAAAAGACACTTAATATTCAAGTTTTCCCAACTGTCTCCCAAGACACTGCCAAAGATTGTAAGCAGAGAGGTGACACAATCAGATGTGCGTAAGATCTGAGAAGCTGTGTTGTCTCAGAGACCCCGGTTCGATTCTTGGGTCGGGAAGATCCCCTGGAGAAAGGATAGGCTACCCACTCAAGTATTTTTGGGCTTCTCTTGTGGCTCAGACCATAAAGAATCCACCTGCAATGAAGGAGACCAGAGTTCCTGGGTTGGAAAGATCCCCTGGAGAAGGAAATGGCAATACACTCCAGTATTCTTGCCTAGAGAATCCCCATGGACAGAGGTGGGCTACAGTCCATGGGGTCGCAAAGAGACAGATACAACTAAGTGACGAAGCACAGAGATGCTTTAAATTATTATTAATTATTAAATACTGATTGTTATTTAAAAAGTTGTTACCCTAGGATAGGCAAATCTATTAAAAAAAAAAAAAAAGTAAATTAGATGTGACCAGAGACTGTGGAGTTGGGAAGGGGTGAGGGATGGACAGTTACTGCTTAATGGCAGCAGAGTTTCTATTTTGGATGATGAAAACATTTTGGAAATAGTGATTTTGGTTGCACAACACTGAATACACTCAATGCCACTAATTGTACACTTGAAAATGGTCAAGATGGCAAATTTTGTTATGTATATGTATTTTGCCACAGGGGAAAAAAAAAGTTTTTAAGCCATTACCAGTTAGAGATATTACTTAAAACTTTGCAAGAAAAATAACATGATATTTGGGATTTGTCTTAAAACACTTAAACAGAGAGTTCCCTGGTGGTCCAGTGGTCAAGACTCCAAACTTCCACTGCAGAGAGCGTGGGTTCAATCCCTGACCTGGGAACTAAGATCCCACCCGCTGCACTGCACAGACAAAATATTAAGAACAAACAAAGGTACTCAAACAGGAGTCCCGACAGCAACAGTCAAGGTGATAAATGGAAAAACTGGCCAAATGTTAGTTACCGAAGATAGAATTTTCCATAATAAAAAAATTTTTTTTTATTTTATATACAGAATTTTTAAAAAGGTCTTTTGGAGGCTAGCTCTTACATCCTAACTTCTCAGCCTGAAGTCTAAAGTCCTTTGATGGCCTTCCCTTTTTCAAGGAGCCTCAAGTCTTGCTGCTCAGCCTGCCTGCCCTGCCCCCAGGCAGCTAGGCACTGCAGAGCTCTGTGCGCAGGCAACCACTGTGCTCTCTCCTTGTATGGCAAATTCCTCCTCATTCTTTAAGACTCAGCTGCATCCTGGAGCCTTCCCAGGCTCCTGCAGGCAAAGAGAACTCCTCCTTCAGGTTCCCACAGCGCCTTGTCTACACCCCTGTGACCGCTGGCTTATACCACGTATTATCATCTTTTATTCATTCTTCTGTTCTCCGCTAACCTGCAAGCTTCATGAAAATAGAGGAAACTTCCTTTTCACTGTACATCTTCCTGAGCTATGTGAAGCTTTCATTGCTGTTGTGTTAGTTGTGTGCACTAAATATTTTTAAAGGAAAAGATTGGAAGGTGGGGATGTGAATATTCATTATAAATCTTAAAAGTTGAAAGGGTCCTTAGCGATTACCCATAGGAATATTGGTCTCTTTCTAGACTGTGCTTTCTCTACTTGGCAACTACTGATGCGTTTTTACATTTCCAGTACCTACCACTGGGTGTTCAGTGCATTGTTGCTGAATTTACTCACAGATCACATCCTTTCTTTCTACAGATGGCAGAAAGCCAACTCTCTAGCTTGGGGTGTGTGGACACACACTTTTTAGAAGAAACGGTGAATTTTCAGACATGGTTTGTCAGGGCAGCAAATAAGCACCTGAAGGGCTGTCACTGGGCCAGAGGAGTTGACTCAGTGGGTGGCTGCGCTGGGAGCGAGGCACGTCTGCAGTACACTTGCTGCCAGGGGGTGGCGGCAGGCACTCACAGACTCTCCAAGATGGGCAGGCCTGATTCACCCTTTGAGTGTAGGGTGGGAGATGGCCTCCTCTACTATTCCTAGTTTATTTTCTAACTTCTTGATGCCTTCAGATACTTGGCCAAAAGAATAGGGCCCGAGTTAGAGACAGTAAGAGCCAGAAACTAAGCGTCCTGTTAGAGGTAAACGTCCAGATCAGCGCCGGGCGCTACTAGGCACACTTTGTTTTAGTTGCTCAGTTGTGTCCTGCTCTTTTGCGACCCCATGGACTGTAGCGCACCTGGCTCCTCTGTCCAGGGATATTCCAGGCAAGAACACTGGGGTGGGTTGCCATTTCCTTCTCCAGGGGATCTTCCTGACCCAGAGATTGAACCCGTGTCCCCTGCAATGACAGGCAGATTCTTTACCACTGAGCCACCTGGGAAGCCCCTAGGTACTTCATTAGTGCTCTCATCTTCTAGCTTGAAGTTTTGATCCCTGTAAGAAGTTTAGGCACCCTGGGGGGATTTACACTCCAGACTGTTTTCAGGTCCTTTAGTTCCAGTGTGGATGGAAACTGAGAACAGATTTTCATGTGGGGAAGAAGAGGGAAGAAAGAACATGACACCCTGGGACGTGCACATGCGAGAAGAAAAGGAGGAAACGGCTGGACCTGTAGAGGCACAGTCCACTCAGTCCTGAGGCGGCCTGTTCTGGCTTTCTACATCTCTCCAGCCAACACCATCACTCCTAACATCTCCAGTGAAGAAACAAGCCCTGATTGTGAATAAGGAGGAGTTGGAAGGAGTTGGAAATCTATAGATAGGACGATTCTATTTGTACAGGCCTTAACTCAGAGCACATAATACGACAAAAGAACATAATCAATATTTAAAATCCAAGATGATGAAAAATCCAGGTTTGTATTCATATTCCTTGCTTTGAAGTATTGCTCTATAATCTAGTGGTCTGAGGCTGGAGTTGGGGAGTGATGACACAGGTTATTAGATAACTGAGTTTGAAAGGTAATATCAGATGATGAGGCCATGAGCCAAATATCATGAGTAGATGATAAATGAGACAAAAGTTCAGAAGAGAAAGAATCCTGTTGGCTGTGGTGAGATAGCAATAATCCCTGGTGTGTGAATGTTTGTTGCATTTTGCCAATTGTCAATCCTAAAAGAAATCAATCCTGAATATTCACTGGAAGTACTGATGCTGAAGCTGAAGCTCCAATACTTTGGCCAACTGATGTGAAGAGCCGACTCATTGCAAAAGACCCTGATGTTGGGAAAGACTAAGGGCAGGAGGAAAAGGGGGCGACAGAGGATGAGATGGTTGGATAGCATCATCAACTCAATGGACATGAGTTTGAGCAAACTCCAGGAGATAGTGAAGGACAGGGAAGCCTGGCTTGTTGCAGTCCATGAGGTCTCAAAGAGTCGGCCATGACCGAGCGACTGAACAACAACAACTTTATATTTGCATAATATTTCAGAGTTTCCAAAACACTTTCATGTCATTTATTTTTATCTGGCTTCATTAAATCTTCACAACAGCCTGGTATTATTAAATGAGGTAAAATACATAGAATATTTGGGGCTTCTTAGAATAGTGGTTAGTATGTAGTGAATGTTTACTAATATTATGAAAATCATTATTAGCCCTATTTTATACTTGACAAATCTGAGGCTCAGAAAGGCTATTACTTGCCCAAGGTCACACAGCTGAGAAGTGGTAGAACTAGGCCTGAACTCAACTCCTGTTTCTAAACCTTTCTCCATTTTCCCATGCGCAAAGAGGGAGTATTTAAGCCGGGCTTGCCAAAGTTGGGCCAAGTTTTGAGGTGGCCTTAGCGGAATCATCTCTGATGAGGTCTCCTCAGCCTCATGAGCCCTAGTTGGCTGGTGGATGGGAATTCCTGAGTGTGTTCTGTGCCTTGAGTAAGAAGAGTTAAATCTAGAAGCCTCTACTCATTTTAGCAGTGAGGGGAGATGGTTCATTGCCTCGTCCCTCAAGGAAGCTGCAGGCCATTAAACTCACATAGATCCTCAGCTGGTAGGCTTGTTAAGAAAATGTGACAATAGGGGGAAATTGACAACCCAGGCACCATAGATATTTTTAGTCTGTGCTTCAAGGATGTACATCTTGGTTTCTGTTTAGATTGAGCACAAGGGAGTGAACTGGATTGATTTGACAAGACTGGCAGTCAGAAAGTCCTTACTGAGACCCTTCTCTTTGCCCAACTTAAGCAAGGGACTGAGGGGAGTAATTAAGGGAGGTGAAGTAACTTTCCCAGATGCTCAAACACTGTGGAGTGTGGTACAATCTTTTTCTCGGGTGGGAGGCAGTGCGCTGACAGCAGTAAACTTTCTATTCCCTGCACAGCACTTCTGCAGTAAATTATCCTTCTGTGTGCAATGCGGTGACTGCAGTTACCAACACTGTATCATACACTTGAAATGTGCTAAGAGAGTAGATCTGAAGTGTTCTCAGTGCACGCTCACGGACACACACACACACACACAGGGTGATAATGTGAGGTGATGGGTGTGACAGTTAACCCGATTGTGGTTATCCCATTTCACAAAGCATACATATATCAAGTCATCACGGTGAACACTGAAAATATTACAATTTTATTTGTCAATTATTCCTTAGTAAAGCTGGAAAAAATAATCTTATGAGTATAGTTTTAATTGTCAGCCATTGTAGCTCTGTTTGTAATAGCAAAAACAGTCCAAACACTGGAAATGGAATTGAACTATTACAAAGAAAGAAGTCTTATCAATATGTGCTGAAAGCATATCACTAAGATTTGTTGTTTTTTTTTAATTGAAGTCGAACTCACTTGCAATATTAGTTTCATGCATACAACATATTAATTCAGTATTTTTTTCAATTATACTCTCTACAAAGTTATTATAAGGTAGTAAGTGAAAAGATATCCCACATTCATGGATTGGAAGAATTAATATTTTAAAATATATATGCTACCCCAAAGGACTGATATATTTTTAACTGCAATAAAAAAATTATGGGGCAAGAAAGAAGAATGTATATAGCATGATGCCATGTGTATGTTCGAAGCATACATGAAGGCAAATATATGCATACATTTCCCCACACTGGAAGGATATACTTGCAAGGGGTAATGAGGGGTATGTGTGATAAGAGGAATGGGAGGGGAAAAATGTGTTTTTCATCTTATACTTTTAAGTTCTTTTGAAAATAGAGTTTTTGGTTTAGCCATCTGACATACTTTTTTTTTTTTTCTCATTTAAGCCACTTACCAGAAGTCACAGAACCAAAAAAGTGCACAGCTAGGATTCCCACCTGAACTGTGATTCTAGGCCCTGTGATCCAGAGCCCTCTGGATCCTAGCACACTGATTCCTAACAGTGCTCTCTTAGGATCAGGAAGTAATTCTGTCACTTGTTTGTAAATTACAAAAAATTTTCCACGAAGACACCTGGGAGAATGTGCTCATCCTCAAGAAGGCTCTGTTGCCTGCCACCTTGGCTGCCACCAATGCCTGCTCCATTGCCTGCCACCTTGGCTTCTGTTCTGTAGGACGTGGCACAGCCAAGAGAGGTCAGTGACCTGGAGCCAGGAAACACAAACTGAGATTTCCAACAGGGCAAATTACCTTCAGGAAAAGACATTAAGATAATTGGAGAGGTGGGGGTGGGGAGAAGGCCTGAAAACAGGGTCATTAGCCAACTTGGTCAACGGGCAGGTGCAGGAAGTGGCAGATAAACACAGCCAGAATCTATAATTATACCTTCAATATCAATGTTCAAAACCCACAAAATAAATGAGTGAATTTAAAAACTTGGCAGCATCTAAGTACCTAGATATAAACTACTGGTGTTAGGCTTAGCTCCTGTGAACTTCTCTGTGATTTCGAGCATATTATTTAGCTGCTCTGGCTTTCTTTCCCCATTAGTCAAATGGACAGCACAGTCTATCCTGGCCACTTCACAGAGTTGTAAGGAACAAATAAGGCAAGACACTTGCTTTGAAAATGCAAACGTCATACCAAATGAGAGGTTATTGTCTATGCCTCTGGGATATACCTCACAGAAGGAGACCTCTTTTCTCATTAAACTTTTTTTTAATTGGATCTCAAGTTCTGTGACAGATTTTTTTTCAAGTTGTTTCCATTAAATAGTACTGATTTTTAAAAACTAATAACTTAAAACTGCCACACACAAAACAAATGGTCCACAAAACATTTATTCTCCTTTCCTGCTGAAGGGTTTACGATGCATTGTTATCATTAACCAGTCTTTTACTATTAAACTGAAATGACCAAATGAGACGAGCAGTTCTGAGACCGTTCGTCCACCACTGGTTAAGACTGGGGTGGCAGGTATTTAGAGATGGGAAGCTGGGAGGAAGCATCAGGAAAGCATTGCTGGTAGCAAGGTAGACACAGCTCACCAACACAAGCGAGGACCCTCATGGGATCATTTTTTATTCCAGTTACTTCTGTTTAGAGTTGTGGACAAAGACCTACAGAGTCCACAAGATCCCCAGAGCAGTGATAGAGCAGTGCGTAGACTATTACTTAAACCCACAAATAAGATGTGCTACATGCCCTTTGCCTGAGGGGCTTGCTGAGCTATGAATATTGAGCGGGACTCTGGAAGCAAGCTGATGAAGCACAGTAAGGAACTGGGGCAGAGGTAGGGAGATGAACTTCGGTGATCCAGTTCTAGGATGGCTGAGTGCCTCTGAGGAGCAATTTGAGGGTAGCCAGGGACTTGGACAGGACAAATGACAACTTCCTGGAACAGACTGTTCCAGGACCAGAGAGGAAAGGAAATAGCCTGGCCCCATCCTGGGCAGTTCACAGGAACTGAGGCGGGAAGTATTTGAAATGGAACTAGCGCTCACAACTTCACGCGCTTTCTCAGTGGAAGAAGGAAAATGGGACAAGAAACTTGTGACGCAGCATACACGTCAAGTCACTTTTCCTAATGGTGGGAATGAAGATGGCAAGAATGAACGAGCAGAGGGAGATAGTGCTGTGCAGGGCCGACAACTCTGGGCTCAGACTAGCGCGTCACTCACTTGCTGTATGACCTTGAATACGCCAGTTTTTCCTCTGAGTCTCGGTTTCCTCATCTCAAAAATGAATGCCCTTCTTCCCATCTCAAAAGTAGTTATGAGAGTTAAATGAGATGTTTTTGAAAGCAACTAACATATAATTCCTAGAATATGATTCCTAGTAAATGTTAGTTTAGCCCTTTGTTTCGGAGAGGGACTTTAGAAAACCTCCAGTGAGACGTGCTGATTTGAAATTTCAAGCACTGGGAAAGCAAGGCCAACCTAGGTACGGGGTGGAAAGGCCCTTTTGACAGATGGAGAAGCAGCCTAAAAAGTCAGATAAGAAACTCTCATGAGAGGAAGGGTAGGTGAAGGGCAGAGTAGCACTGGCTATAAATACAAGCACAAACTCAGTCCTCTTACCAGCAGCTGGACTGTGAGGTTCCTCTGGCTTGTGACAAAAGGGGAAGACAATAAGTACGGTTTATCTAGGCTTGACTCATCCCCTTGACTGTTCAGAAACACAGGAGAGGTTTTGTGTTCAATTACAGTACTTTTCCGAAGCCTCTCCACCCCCCGCCCCACTATTTTTCTGGTATAATTAACTCTGCTTCATTCATTGACTGTCCTTTCCTCCTTGTTTTATTGGTTATATTTGCTTTTTAAATTATCAATTACCTCAAATCCTTTCTGGAAGTATGGGTATGAAGGGGTAAAATAGTTTTAGTTTCTTCAGAAACTAAAATTCCAAGGGTGGAAACCAACTAGAAAACCAGAGTGAAACGCAGGATGGGGATAAAGATAAGGAGACTACAGTGAGGCATAAACTGACCTGGTTTTTACCAGGAGTCTCACCAGGGAAATCCTACTCCTGGACTTCTCTTGTAGCCAAAACATGACAGCAACTGTTTTCATAGAAGCGGACAGCCTGAGAGTGAGAGGCCTTTTGGTTTATTTTAGAGAGGAAAGGCCATGGTTTGCCTGGAGGCTCTCTCATGGTGATCTGGTAGCAGGCTAAGGTCTAACACTGACCCAAGTCTCTTGACTCTCATTCTGGGATTCTGTGTGCCGTGGGCCTCCTCATCTTTGTGAGAGTGAATTTCTGATGACAAACACCTGTACAAAACTAATAGGTGTGGGTTTGTTTGTTTGTTTGTTTTCCTTTTTTTCCAGGGCCAAGTGCTTTCGGGGCAAAAAAGTCCTTGGAGATTATGATATCAAAGTGGAACAGGTAACCACCCTGGAGCCCAGGATTGCATCTGCATCATCGTGGGGCCCTCTTGACACTCTGGAGTGAACCATCTGGTGCTGCCAAGTGAAAAGATCAGGATCTATCACTAGCTTCTAGGCTCTCTACCTCCTCCCCCTACCCTTTCCAGGATTTCTCTCTCTATGAGACCTGGTCTTGAAGCCTGCATCTTTCAACTCCCCTGACTTCTCTTCGTGGCTCTGGGGTCTCTAGGGAGGCAAGCAGTGTAGCTCTTAGGGCCTCTGGGGGTACAAGGTCCTCGGGCTGAGGAACACTGTAGAGGAGCGTCTTCTGAGGACACGGCCACACCTCCACTGTGGTGGCAGGGTCTTGCTTGGTAGATACATGTCTGCCACTCAGGTGTGCAGCCTCCAGTGAGGCCTCCTCTGTGCCCAAGGCTGCACTTCAGAGAGAACTAAACAAAGAACACCTCCTGATTTTAATGCAGTGAAGTCCTGAAAGGCTCATTTTTTTTATCTTCCCGTACCCTTTGCTTCATGATAAATAGAGATTAGGTCCATTTGAGTTGGGGGGAGGGGGGATGTCCAGTTTACACAGAGCATGTATTTTCTATGTAACGATAGAAGCTACTCATCATTCCTTACACAGTGTGCTGGGATTTACAGATTTACTCTTTCTATCCATTGCTGCATTCAGTTCTTAAAATAACTTGTTAGGCAAAGTTGATAAAAATTATTTCCATCTTATCGATGGGAGAAACTGTCCACCAGGAGAGAATAAGTAACTTGCCTGAACATCTTATGCATCTCATTGGGCCAGAGCAGTACCAAAACCCGATTTCCTAAATGAAAACTTAGTGCTTTTGTGTTGAGACTGAGAAAGGGCATATTTGCCTCAGTTTGCATTCCTGCTCTGCAGAGAGGCAGCACAAAAGATGCTGGGTGGGGGGTCGGAAGCCCTGAGTTTTGCTCCTGTCTCGGCCAACAGTAAGCTTTGTTTGTCCAGAAAAGTCACTTAACTGCTCCTTTGGTAAATAAGGATAATTATTTCTGTCCCTCCTGCCTCATAGAATGGCTATGACAGTAGATGGGATCAGTTTGGGAAAATGCTTTGCAAACTGTAAATACATGTTTGGTGGAAAAGATACTGCTGCTGCTGCTTTATGGGGGGCGCCTCTCAGAGTCAGGACTGTAGGGCTCACTCCCCTACTGCTAATTTTATTTAGTTATGTTCTATCATAGTAAGAAACACATAAGGTGAAATCCATGCTCTTAATCCCCTCCTGTTATTTTCCAGGCGGAATTTTCAGAGCTCAACCTGGTGGCCCATGCGGATGGTACCTATGCCGTGGATATGCAGGTGCTCCGGAATGGCACAAAGGTGGTCCGGTAAGGTCCTTTCTGTCTTCAGGGTCACTGCCACCGTCTCTGGCGTGCCGTGTGTAGTGTACCGACCTTGATGACGTGCTGTGTGGCGGTGGTGGAAGGAGGCAGAGAACGCTGGCTCTGGCCCTTAGAGATGTCTTAGTTCCATGGTAAAGGAAGCTCCGTGGACGCAGAGCTCACTTTGCAGTCACTGGATGGTTCCGGTCAGAGGTGTTGGAGGACTCCAGCCCCACTTCAGCCAGTGCCGCTCTGGACTTTTTATCTCTCAGTGTATTTCCCCTGGAAAACACGGTTCCATTGCTTTAAAAGAAAAGGGCCCGGGGAGGTGGAGGGGGGGGGAGTTTAAAAGTCTCTGCTCTGCTCCAGCCTCCCATTTTACATGGATTTGCTTCCATTCACTCAGTGAGTTGGCAGCAGAGCCCTGTATACTATGTGAATTCTCTTAACGCCCTTCCCAGTGTTCTTCTATACTCCAAATTTCTGGGAACTCCTACGTCTTGATAGGAAAGCCTGGGTCAGAGGGATATTGACTGTGAGTGGAAGAAAATTTGTAATTACAAAGCACTTAAGCTGCAGGTGAGGTGCTAGGTGACATGTAGACGTCATCAATTGTAATACAACAATTCTGTGTGGGAGGTGATGAAGATTCCAGGTGAGGGAGCATGGTTTCCACATTGTTATTCTTTCCCAGGACTCAGCGTGGTCTCAGGGTTCCAGGCATTAGGGTCTTGCTCCAGGAAGAGTCCTTACTTCACCCTTTTCCCTTTTTCAACCTGCACTGCCCTGACCCCGAGGCCACCAGCATCCAACCGGACCTGGTCTGTGACAGGGAAGGCAGAACTCAGATGTCTGGAGCCAAATGTCAGGAAGTGTGAGCTCATCCATCCTGGAGACTGAGGAAGACAGAAAAGAGCTGCCCACCCATGGTTGGGGAGCACTCAGGAAGCTTCTGCTAGAGACAATGGTGGGCTCCCCCAGCTGCAAGTGGAGTAGGTCACGGGGATCCATGACACAAATGGGTGGCAACAAGAGGGCCCGTATCAGCGTGCTGGGAGGGATCTGGCAAAATCAAGGCAGGCCTTTCCCATCACCAGTGTGGGGACCCGGCGCTGACTGCAAGCTTGGAGCTCAGTTTCAGTAACCGGGATATAAGGTTTGGTCTCAGGCATATAGATGGAGCCAGTTTCCCAGAACTCGGGTGCAAGGAGGTTGGCACACACGCCATCTGACTTGATGCTCACTCTCCTGAGTGACTGAGGAGGGGTCCTCCCACCTCTACTTTGAAAGACTGATCTCTGAGCCCAGGTGGGGCTGGAGCAGTAGGCGGGAATTGGGTGGGTCCCAGGGCAGAGAACCAGGTCCATCACTGCACATGTGTGAAATGGCCGAGGCCTGGAACCTTGAGGGGAGATGCTGCCACAGAACCAACTGTCTGGGAAGGTGAGGTTCCTCAGGAGTCAGGGCATGAAGTCGGGGCCCTGATCCTGTGGACCTCTGCTGTCTGGAGGTGAAACACAGGGAGCCTTCCTGTGCCTGGGAACACACTGTACTCTCAGCTTCCTGTAGCCAGTTGCTCAACCTCAGCTCTGTGGAAACATTCGTGCCCCTCCCTAAATCTGCTTTGGAGGAATAAAACTGGGGTGTCTGGCATCTGCTCTCAGCCAGCCTGGACCCTGGCTCACCTGGGGAGCTGCTGAGGGCATGGCATCTTTAAAGAGCAGCTTGAGGAGTCAGAGCCAGACGCTGAGGTCAGGGATCTTTGGGGCAGGGCAGTGAAGTCAACCAAGTGTGGTATCTTCAGAGTCTGCTGGGACCCCCTCGGGGTGCCAACTCCAGAGCCACAGGAGCTTCCACTCTCATCCACAGGGACATGGAAAATTCTTGTTGACTTAAGGTGTGGGAGTCTAAAAGTGTTTCTTCCCCCCTCCCTGAGGGCTTCTGCACCTTAGAAAAAGTCAGTGCTTAACCCAGAGGAATTGTCCAGTTGCTAAGTCATGTCCGACTCTTAGCAACCCCATGGACTGCAGCACGCCAGGCTCACCTGTCCTTCACCATGTCCCAGAGTTTGCTCAAACTCATGTCCTTTGAGTCAGTGATGGCATCCAACCATTTCACCCTCTGTCACCCTCTCCTCCTCCCACCCTCAATCTTTCTCAGCATCAGGGTTTTTTCCAGAGGAAAAGAATTTCAGAAATCTGTTCAAATCTCCTTTGAGAAGTGCCTACATAATACAGCATTTCCTAGTCCATAAGAAAACAGTCATGACAAAATGAGGGTCTTGGCTCAGGGAACCCCGTCCCTGTCTTGGGCTTTGGAGATGGGAGACAAGAGGATATGTGACCTGAGGTGCTGGTTGGTGGCAGACTTGCTTCTACTTTCTTTCCAGGTCCTTCCGGCCAGACTTTGTGCTCATCCGGCAGCATGCATTCGGCATGGCAGAGAATGAGGACTTCCGCCACCTGATCATTGGCATGCAGTACGCAGGCCTCCCCAGCATCAACTCTCTGGAGTCCATTTACAACTTCTGTGACAAGCCGTGGGTGGTGAGTGAGTCCCTCTTCCCTCAGGTAAAAGGGCAGCATCCTGATCCTCCGTCTCCAGGTCCCTAGAAGGATCTCTGTTGATCCAGACACCATGAGGGGCCAGCTGAGAAGATATGGGAGGAGCTTCAGCTGGGGCACGGGGTAGGGCAGGCTCTCACAGTAGGACTTTGTTGTCATGGGCTGGGCTGCCTCTGCTGCAGAAAGGACCTTTGGCCTCATAGCAGAGTCACACAAAGATTCTGTGAAGGAGCCCTTCCAGGTCTGCAGCCATCAGATACAGCAATAAAAACACCTACTTCTTGCCTCCAAAAGATCTAACCATTGGAAAGGCCTGAGGCCAGTGGGGACCAAGGGGATGGTGCACCTCAGAGGGATGTCAGTGTCAGAGTCCTACCAAGTGTCTCAGCAACCTTAAAATGAGATTCACCCACACACATACCAAATCAGACACTTTTATGCTCTGGAAGTGCCCTCTGAGATAATCAGCTCTCATTCTTTCATGGCAGAAATGTGACCGTTTTCAGAAGGAAGGTAAGGAGTATAAGACCACTTACGATGTGATGCCAGCTTTGGAGATTTTCCTACATGAACTTCATTTAATCCTTATAATAGCTTTACAAGGAAGTTGTTATTATCATTATTATCACTTTTTACAGAGAAATGAGACCCAGAGAGGATTCAGTAACTCACCAAAGTTTCAGAGCCAGGATTTCTCTGACACCATCCCTCACATAAGCTGGGTTACCATGTGAGGAAGAAGCTGGTCTGATGTTCTCTTCCTGGGCTAGCTGGAAATCTTGGAGGCAGTGGAAGCCTTTGAGCAGAGAGAAGAGTGCAGCTGGGAGAGGAAGTGGCCTGAGATGGATCTAGGCTGCCCCAGCCTCCCTCTGACTGCCGAGGGGATCCAGCTCCTAGAACTCTGCCGCTCCAGGCTGCTCCTCTCAGAAGGAAACACCTGCCCCTAGTCACATCCTTCTCTTCTTGTTTTTCAAGAGTTATTTCAGCTCTCACACACTGGCTTGCCAAGGGTCATGGCACTGGTGGCTGATTGTGGAGTTCCCAGACCCCAAGCTTCTCCCACTCAGGGAGCTGGAGCAGGGGTGTTTTTTTTGTTTGTTTGTTTGTTTTTAACCAAAAGGACCCATCACCTCTGCTCTTACACCTGAACTCAGTCTTCCTATTTCCTTGGAAGCCAGGGAGACCTGACTGTGTGAGAGGAAGACCAGTGAGTGAGGAGTCGAAAGATCTGGGAGCTGCTGTAGCAGCCCCTCGTTCAGCCTTTCCCTCTGTCTGGCCTGAGGACTTGGAGTCCGACAGTTCTGCAGAAACCAGCTGCGGGAGTTAATGTGATTTGAATGCTTTGCTGATCACAGGAGAGTGCGTATGAGGCCGTCAACAAGTTTCCCCTTAGTCACACGGCCTTCCGTGCTGCCACTCATGCCCTGGCCCTTTCCTCCCTCACCCCTTCAATACTTTCTAGAATTTGGCTCCCTCATAGCCACACAGGGTGGTTCTGCTAGTATCGGCTTTTCTTCTGGGCAATCTCACTAATCAGCCTCCTGACTAAACCACTCTGTGCCCTGGTTTCTTTGTAAACTAGGAGTGAAGGCTTCCCCAGTGGCTCAGTGATAAAAGAATCTGCCTGCCAATGCAGGAGATGCAGATTCAATCCCTGGGTTGGGAATATCCCCTGGAGAAGGAAATGGCAACCCACTCCAGTATCCTTGCCTGGAAAATCCCATGGACAGAGGCGCCTGGTGGGTTACAGTCCATGGGGGGTGGCGGTCACAAAGAGTCAGACACGACTGAGCATAAGCATGAAACAAGGAGTAATCACAGTACCTGCCACCAGTCTGCCAGCCTGGTGTTATAGCCCCCAGTGTTGGGGATCAGAAAGAAACTTATTCCGTGCTGCATGTTCCAGAACTGTGCCGGTGGCCAGGGAGGGGCGGGTCAGAGAGCCTGGGCTGGGGCTTTGCCCCTCCTGGGATCTGGGATCTGGTGAGGGTTCACATTCTCACCCGTTCACAGTTCCAGCACATTGCCGTTGGCGTCGCAGGGGAACAGCAGGGCTCCCTGGCCACACACCAAGTTCTCCCTTCATTTTCACTAAGCAGCTGCCACACTAATGGCATTTTATATATTGTTCTTTGCCTGTTCATAGGGATGAACAAATCTGGTGACTGTGGAGGGGGCTTCCCTCTGAGACGATGACTTTGGCGTGTGTTTTCTAGATTTCTCTACCGTGGCTGCTCCTGGCATGAGAGGCCTCAGCCGTGTTGTGAAGGCTCCACCTTGTCTGTGAGCACATCAGCTATTTCATAGATTGCCCAGGGCAGGCACACGGGAAGTTTGGAAACAGAAGTAAGACCTATCAGTGAAAGAAGCATTCCAGGGAGAGCAAGAGTGCTGCCTGCCATATTGCTGCAGATTTATCTGAAAATCCTGTCACTCTATGTGGGGTTTTTTTAGAGGCAAATGCACAAGAGTTGAATTGAAGCATTTTATTTCCAGGAGGGATAAGGGTAACATATTAAATTCAGACTGATCTTGAAATCCCATTTCATCTGAGAAATCTTTCCTGATACATTGGATAAATGGTTATGCTGAGCATTATCTTCCTATTCATTGCCAATACCACCCCCAGCTCCAAATGCATTCTTTTGTCTATGTGGAGAGGAAATGACCCTTATCAGATATTACTTTTGTTTAGTTGATGACTGTGTGCTTGTGACTGAGGCTGAGCTTCCAAGGAGGCAGGGGTTAGATGCCAAGCCTAGTGCCCTGAGCAGAAGGGACTACAGAAGGTGGAGGAGGGTAGCATGAGCTCCCGGGGAACCAGCTTAGTGCATGGAACTGGCTGCCATCTTAGTCTTGACTGTGCCAGGACTCTGGGGACCTGCCGGGGGCCTTCTTGGCATCAGTGTGGTGTCTGTGTAACTCTCCCACATGCTGGGAAGATAGGGCCCCACATGCCTTGGTGCTGTGCCAGGGCGTGGGCTGCAGCAGGACAGAGGTTGTGAGACAGAGCTGGCATCAGCTGGCGGGGGAGGCTGGAAGGCCTCGGGAGCTCAGGGAGGTATCCAGACACCGAACAGGAGTCCAGTCATTCCAAGTGGCCAGCTAGGGCCTAAAGGTGAGGTAGTGGAGGGAATTGGAGAATGCAGGAAAGGTCTGAGGGGTGGTCTTGACAGTCAGAGAATGTGGAAGAACCAGAGAACACCAGCAGGGACGGCAGGGTACAGTGAAGAGCGCACTGGGCAGGATGGGATCTGGGCCCTGTCCCAGCACAGCCCCGACTCCAGGTGCGATGTGGGAGCCTGTGCTCCCCTTTGCTTCTCTGGCCTTGGTCTCCTCATTTGTAAGATGAGATGTCTGGTCTAGAGACTCTCTGAAGTCTCTTCCAATAATAGAATCTTAGGGCCTTGGTGGTCCATCAATCATACTTGCAGCCCCAGAGGAGGCCTTGGAGATCTAGAGCCACCAACTGCGTGTCACTGAGGAAAGTGACCCAGAAACTCCAGTGTTTCTCAGCATTTCAAAAATAACAGATTCTATCTCTACTCACAAAAGGACCACAGCCAATGATCACTAAACAGCAGTCTCATCATGGAGTTTAGGAGGAAATATAATGAAAAGATTTTTTTTTTTTTTTTTTTGGCGTGGTTAAAAAGTCTGAAGAACTGACCAAATTCAGTTGTCTATTTTATATATGAAGAAAATGAGGCCTGGAGAAGCGACATCATGTGCCCAAGGACAAGCAAGTTCAAGGCAGAACAAGAAGAATCAGAAGACTCTGGTTTTCTAACAACCCAGTTCTGGCTTTTATTGTCTCCCCGTACCAACACACGTGCTAACATCACTGATTGAAAACAGGAACTGGGCTTTTGAAACATGTTCTATCTTTCCCTTCTTTAGTAAACAGAAGGTTGGTTTGATCTGGCAACTCTTCCTTCTGGCAGTTCCAGGTATCAGTGGCTTGGAGTGTGAACCCAGTAGCACCAGAGAGAAGACGCTGGATCACTGCCGCTGCTAGTGCTCTGGGGTGGGTGTGTGTGGAGGTGGGGACTGAGTGTGAACGGACTGAACTGGGGAGTTTCCTGTGGGAAGAGCATGGTCTCTTTAGAGCCTGAAAGGCAGCTACATGAAGGAGAAAGAAGAGTTACGGGTTAGGACTAAAGGGGTCTGGCTATGAGTCTGGCTCAACTACTTTGTGACCTTGAGTGAACAACCTCTCTGGGCCTCAGTTTCTCCACTTATAAAGTAGAGGGGTGGGCAGGGGACACCAGGGACACTACATGTTTGCCAAAGGCAGACCCTGACATTTAAGTATGTGCACTTCACCCCTTTTCCCTGGAGCTGTTGGGGCTTCTCATACGTGAAGGATCCAGTGAGTTCAGTTCTTAGATGAGCATTAAGTCCAGAAGACAGGGTCTGTCTTTGCTGCATTCCATGATTTCTTTTCCTTGGCATTCGAATTTCCAAGACTGGGCCCCTTGTTCCCCCATCCAGCTTCATCACTTGCCATCTCTAGAGATGATGACGGTTAAAGTTATACAGACCCAAATTTCAACCCCAGCTATCACTTTTTTTTGCAGCACTGTGGCTTTAGGCAGTCACCTACCCTTCCTGAGCCTCATATGTAAAATGAAGATGATAAAGACCCTAGCTCATCAGTTCGATATGAGGATTAAATGAAATATCATTAACACTGAGTAGGCACTGAATGAATAGTAGCTCACTCTCTCCCTTCCCCAGCAGAAGCATATGTTCCTGGAGAATAGAGGGTGGGACACCTCTTTTATATCCTCAGAGCACTTTGCACAAAGCCCTCAGTGGAGCAGATACAGAATAAATATTTGTTCAATGGATTGCCATTTTGTCTGTTCCAGAAGCTGTCTGGGTAAACTGAAACCTTTGCTTCTCTTTTGCAGTTTGCCCAGCTGGTGGCCATCTACAAGACACTGGGAGGAGAAAAGTTCCCGCTCATTGAGCAGACTTACTACCCCAACCACAAAGAAATGGTAGGTGACTGAGAAGGGCCATCAGTCTCAGCTGTCTGCACTCTGAGCTTAGCCGTGTGCTGGCTGTGGGCCTCTGAGGTGTGCCTCAGCCTCTCAACCCCAGAGAATCTATTGAGGTTGAACTGCAGACCTGCTTTGTGAGGCCACAGTGTCTGGGTTTTAGCTGACAGCCCTCTGTCTCCGAAACTTGGGGACAGAATAGGAAAGAGCAGAAACAGGGGCGTTTTATCAAAAGCTGAGAGTAACAACCTAGATGGATCAACAGTCAGAAGAGCCTGCTGCTTGCAATTCTAGCCACAAGTCACAGACGGTTACATTCCCTCACCACGTGTCAGCATCCCAATCCAAAAGGTGAGTGGGCTTAATGATTCCTGGCCAGGATAGCTAATATGGCACTTGCATGATTTCAGTGAGATTCTTTAAGCAAATAGTCTGTGAGGAGTGTGGAGTGCTCCTCAGATGTAAGCTTTTGTTCCTGATATTATTCACCAGCACTTCCATTCCCTGGGCTTCCTTAAAATTCAGATAAGGGTTTCACTCTGCTTTTCACTCTACCTTCTCTGAGGCCATCCCAGGATGGCAGAAGGAGCAGAACGATGGGATAGATGGTTGGTACAGAGGCTGCCTCTAAGGGTTTCACTCTGCTTTTCACTCTACCTTCTCTGAGGCCATCCCAGGATGGCAGAAGGAGCAGAACGATGGGATAGATGGTTGGTACAGAGGCTGCCTCTAATGGTTATCCCCCTTCTTCATCTCTGGCCCCACGTTCTCTGCCCCAGGCCTGCGTGGTCAGTGGGTAATCCTATTCAACCCACCAGTGGAGACTCTCTGCCTTAGCTTTCCAAGTCTTGTGCTCCAGGACAGAGATCTCCAGAAGGAATCTCCATTTGCACCATTTCTGTGGAATCTTCTTCTGGTGTTTCATGCATGCCCCAGCTTATCAGCAAGCCGTATAGAACCTTGGGGCCTTGGAAAGAACTACCTTCTCCATCTTTACCAGAGCTTCCCCAGGAGAGGCCCTGGAACTTTAAGCACTTGTCCCTGATAAATCCTTAAGACCCTCATCAGGGCTTTCCCTTTCACGACAAGTCAGGAAGGCTTGTAGAGGCAGAGGAATCCTCAGGGGCTGTGCTTGTAGATTTCAGGGCATCCAAGAGAGGACTGAGCAGAAGGCTGGGCGAGGCGCTCTCAAAGCTGGCTTCGTCCTGCTGTAGCATCTAGCAGGCTGAACACTTGAACTGTAACACTTGTGAAGTATATTCCTCACCTACATCCTCTCCCCCAAGGGCCCTTGTGTTCTTTTTCTCCTGTCCTCTAGCCTAAAATTTGCTCTCAAGAGAGGACACCCACCCCCCACCCCCAAGATCTCGGTGAGGCTTGAAGAGGGAATTTCAACTCTATAAGAGAAAGGCTTTTTTTTTTTTTTAAGCTTAAAAAAGATTTTGAAGTAGTAATGAAAACATTAGTAATCTAGTAGAGAAGGACTTTCTAAAGGAGACAGAGAAGAAGCCTTTTGGACAGCAGTTGAGGACATTAAGTATAGTTAACCTGGACAGACAATACCCAAGTCTATTCTTGCTAACTGGGCCAGGCCCTGTGCCAAGAATGGTATAGAGGGGATTACACTGTAGGCTTCACATTGAATGACTCCTTGTCCCCCTTTGTCACCCCCCTAAACAGATTGAAAGTATATCAGAGGATCAGAATGAGTTGAGACAGGAGGAGTAGATGAAACACAGCCAGAGGATGTTGTTCTTTTCATTTCTCCAAATCAGCCTGTTTATGATACTGTCACCCACGTTCTGCTCTTCTATCTCACAAGCCCACCCCATCCCATATGTATAACAGTCATCATTTCTCCCCTGTCAGATCAGTTAAGATAAAAAGAAAGCACATTTATCTGGGGAGAAAAAGGAATAGTCCTAGCTTTGAAAAAAGAAACTAAGCCAGAATCAGCAACAAATACCAGCTCAACTAGAAGGTTCGGAGGCAGGGATAAAGGGCTGAGGGTGGGAGAGAAAAGTCCTGCTGCTTTCCCTAGCCCTTGGCCTGACGTGTACTGGACTGGGGTCCTGGACACAAGCTGCCACATGCCCCATCCCTGCCCTCATGCTGGCCACACCGTCCACCTGGTACTTCCCCTTGTCTGGCATCCATGAAGCAGGTGGGGACAGCCAGCGACCTGCCAGGAAGGAAAAGGGCTTGGTCTTTGGGACTCTCAAAGGGTTGTGGCGATCCGTCCTAGGGCTGGATGATGTCAACAAACTCCTTCCTGAGGGGCAGGCGTCCCTGGTACCAGCTACAGCTGCCATCAACATGCTTCATGCAGACATAATGCTGGGCCTGGTACCCGTAGAGCTTCCGTTCCAATAGCCAGTCTGTCCAGAGGCACTCGTTGGGAGCCGAGATGGTGCAGGGCACCGCATAGCAGGTGGTGATCTAGAGCCATAGTCACACAACATCCAGGTGAGTAGGGTGTCCTTTTTCTATTCTTGCCTTTCAGACTCCTACATGTTCTTACAGCCTAGCTCAAATGCCCCCTGGCTTATAAGGCCCTTGCAAGTCTCCAAATTTCTCCCTTAGTTCTCTTTCCCCTGTACTCTCCACATACAGTATTGCCTCCCAAAAGGCCCGAAGGCCCTTACTCTACCACTGACCTAAGCAAGTCACTTCACTTCCTATAACATGAATTTCTTCCCCATAAAATGGAAATCTTAACTCTTCATAAATTTGTTTTAAAGACTAAATATCTTAAATAAATTAACCATTACAGGTCCTGACAAAAAGACTAGACTCTTTAAGTGGTAGTGTATTATCCCAGTGTGTCTTATATGATGGCTGCCTTCTCAGCCAGAATGTAAGTACATTGAGATCAGGGACTATGGGCCTTGTTGCTTTCCCACCCCCAGCTTTGAACGATGCCTGATCCATCACAAACCTCAAGTATAGTACAGCAAGTGAATAGATCACACACACAGGAAGGAAGGAATACATGAAGGGTGAGGCTGCATGGCCCTTCCCCCACCCCCGAAGACCTTGGAAATGGACAGTCCTTACTTGGCAGCCACAGTTGAGATGGTAGTGGTGATTCAGACTTTCTCTCTGCAGAAAGGACAGGTTCTCCCAGGGCTCAATGTAGTTGCACAGATGGACAAAGACTTTCCCATCACTGAGGATCTGACCTTAAAGGAGAGATAGAGGAGAGCCAACATGAGGAGTCTGCTTGTGGAGCTCTAGGAGTTCTTGAGGGAGCCCAGGATCACAGCCTCCTCAGTATCTTGTGGTGGAAGTGGTGACATGGGGCTCAGTGAAGGAGCCAGAAAAACCTCTACTGTCTTTATATCAAAGCCATTACCAGATGATGTTTGTATGAGGGAGAGTTGTAGGGCAAAGGGCTTTCCATTAGCATGGTGCAGACAGAGGAATGTGGGCTTTAAGTCAGAATCTTGGCAGAAATCCCTTCTTTTCTATCATTTACTAGTGTGTGACCATAAGAAAGCCATGTAACTTCTCAGCTGAAAAATGAGAATAATAAGGTTATTGTCAACATTAAATGAGAGAATGTCTATGAAGTTCCCAGCACAGTTGTGGACCCACAGAAGATGTTCAATACATAGTAGGTCTCTCTTCCTTTTCAACCTTTTCCAACCTTTCTCCTGCTCCAGTGATATCTTGGTGAGTCTGTCCCCTTCCCCTTCTTTACATATCACACTCTTTCCTATTTTCCAAATACCCTTTTTAGTACCACCTTGTCTGCAAAGCCATCCCTGGCCATACTAGCCCTCACCTCTCTTAGAAGTTCAGTCATTCAGTCATTTACTGGCTGAGCAACTACTATGGCCTGGTACCAGGAATACAGGAAATAAACATGACAGGATTTCTACCCCTAAGGAGCTAAAAACTAGTAGGGAAGACAAATTGTTGTTGTTCAGTTGCTCAGTTGTGTCCATTTCTTTTCGACTCCATGGACTGCAGCATGCCAGGCTTCCCTGTCCTTCACTATCTCCCAGAGTTTGCTCAAACTCAAGTCCATTGAGTTGGTGATGCCTTCCAACCACCTCATCCTCTGTCATCCCCTTCCCTTCTCCTCCTGCCCACAATCTTTCCCAGCATCAGGGTCTTTTCCAGTGAGTCAGCTCTTTGCGTCAGGTGGCCAAAGCAGTGGAGCATCAGCTTCAGCATCAGTCCTTCCCGTGAATATTCAAGGTTGACAAACAAGTAGAAAATGATACTGTTGTATGATTCTATACAGGATGTGGTATAAGAACAAAGGGAACACAGTTATTTCTGTCTGTGGAAGGGGTGGGGGCAAGAAGGGTGTCTAAGATGATACTTGGGTTGGGCGTTGAAAGGATGGGTAGGAGTTCAGCTGCCAGACAAGTTGGGGAAGGACTTCTGGACACTGGGACGGACGGGCACAGCCCTGCAGAATACCTTTTGCAACTGCAAGTAGTTTAAGCTCCAGGGGAAATGAGGGGCTGGGAACTGCCACTGAGCAGTGACAGGAGGCAGGGCTGGGGAGGTCAGCTGGGTCTGCTCTCAGAGGGTATTAGGCAGAAGGGCTGCATCTTCTGCTGCAGACCATGGGCACCAGGATGAGTTTTCAGTAAGTCTATGCTTTGTCATTTGACCCCACCTTCGGGTGGACTTGATCTCCCTGAGGCAGCCAGCACGTGTCTGCATCCCTGATGCACTACAGCCCCTAGCAGAGGGCAGGTGCTCAGGAAGGAGGTGGCCCCATCAGCTAGTCCCGGGACCTGGAGATGCCAGGGGCCTGTTCTGCCCCTGCTCTCCCATCCAGAGGTGCCCGGTTCAGCACAGTTCCACATCCTCAGACCTGGGGCCCTCCACCTGCGTGGCCTCCAACACCTGTGACTTCTTAGAAATTTGAACTGTGAAGGAGCTCCTTGAGGACTGTGGCATGTTTAGTGCATCTCCACTTGCCTGCCCCAGGCCAGGCAGTGAGGAGGTGGTCATTCATTGCTGAAGGCATGGACAGAGAATGGAATTCCTCCTTCTATTCTCCCCACCAGCTGTGTTTCTCTTTTCCTGGCCTTCTTTCTAAATATGTTTTATCCTTTAGGGAAAATTTAGATCCCACTTACACAATGAAGGCGTCCCTAGTGGCTCAGATGGTAAAGAATCTGCCTGCAATGTCGGAGACCTGGGTTTAGTCCCTGGGCTGGGAAGATCCCCTGGAGAAGGAAATGGCTACCCACTCCAGTACTCTTGCCTGGAGAATCCCGTGGACAGAGGAGCCTGGTGGGCTACAGCCCATGTGGTCTCCAAGAGTCAGACACCACTGAGCGACTACACTTTTACTTTCACTTTACACAGTGAGGCTTCCCTGTCTACAACCACACAGATACCTTCCCTGAACAACAAAATAATTCAGTATTGCATTCATTCAGTTATGGATTAGATTCTTGTGAGGTACTTTAACTATTTTATCCCAGTCAGTGCCGGATGAGGAGATCTGCCTGGGCCCAAGGTCTTGGGGACAAAATCATATTAGAATCAAGGCTGCTATTAGGTCCTGTGCTTTATTTACTGCACTTCCAGAATAAGGCCTTGAGTGTGAGTCAGTCACAAACCAAGAGTGTGACCCATCATGGCTGCCTAAAGCTGATGCTATCATAGGCAACAGTGACTGTTATGTGTATGTTGTGTATATGTGGGGGTGAGGTTGCAAATGCACAATCCTCCTTTATTCTGTGTGACTAAGACCTCCCCTGCAGTGTGGTCCCCGGTTCAGGGTCCAGTGCTGCGGAGGGATGGGGACAGGCTCTATCCCGCTGAAAGTGGCCAGGACAGGAAGGAGTCTGGGGACCATGGCCAGCAGAACCTGGAGCTAGAGTGCATGTATCTATTGTCCTTAGGCCTCTGAAGGGTCATCCTGGAACAGAGGGCAGAGCTGAACCCACCAGGGGCAGTTTCAGAGTGGCATAATTTGGCTCAAGATACCAAAAACCTTAGGCTTCCCAGATGGCTCAGTGGTAAAGAATCCGCCTGCCAATGCAGAAGATGCAAGAGAAGTGGGTTCGATCCTTGGATCAGGAAGATCCCCTGGAGGAGGAAATGGCAACCTGCTCTAGTATCCTTGCCTGGGAAACCCCATGGACAGAGGAGCCTGGTGGGCTACTGTCTATGGAGGTTGAAAAAGAGTCAGACACGACTAAGCATGCACACACCAAAAATCTTACATCACTTAAAGCTGTTTGGAAACAGAACCAGCTACCCTAGGCTGGGACAGCAGCCTGTGAACTAGGAAGGCAGTGGCACTGACAGGGAGGTTACCAAGGCTTCTCCCAACTCAGGCTGCCTTGAGTAACACAGCTGCTTGTGCCCAAGAAAACGGCTCAGCTTGCTGCCCAAGGTCAGCCTGGCTCCTCCCTGCCTGCCTTCCTAGGGCAGAAACTCATAGGGCCGCTGCTGGTCTTTAACTTACCAGTCAGGAGATACTGCTTCTGGCTGTTAGCTTCTAGTTTCACCCCACAGAGGGAGGAATCAAAAGGCGTATAAATATACTGAATATCATTGACTTTCTCAAACCCTTTGAACATCTGAAAGGTAATTACGAAAGAGCAATATTGAGTCAGTGAGTGTACTTTATATCTTAACAGGAAAAACTTTTTCTTAATCTAAAAAAGTTAAGTGAAAGTCTAGTTCAGGACTTGTTGCACACAGATGGCACCGCTGGGTCTTATCTCCCTAAAATATTTAAACCTTGGTTTATTCCAGTGAGAAGGTAGGCTCCTCTAGCAGCCCCACACACAAGCACAGAGGGCCTGTCCTGCACTGTCCTCTGGCTCCTATGGCCTGTCTTCTACATGTCATCCACTCTACTTCAGTATCTATACCCCTAGCATCACTGAGCCAGGCCGTCCGAACCACCAGCCCCACAGCCCCACCCCTCCCAGATCACAGCCCCCAACTCCTCCTAACAGCCCAAGGGGGTGACGCCCTGTCCTGCCCCCATGTACCTTTATCTGTTTGATTTCATACCGGATCATTTTTTGAGGGTCAGCAGGGTCTGTGCTGGCAGGAACTACCTTCTCACTGGAGATCTTGGCCCGGATAGCTGCACAGGAAGAGAAAAGAGGGGACCTTCAGCAGCTGGTGGGAGCGATCCTCCTGGGATCTGGGTGACCTGTGGCCCCCTGGAGAATTCTGAAGGGGGGTTCTGGGTTTAGGTCTCGGTGGGTTGTGAGGAAGATTCCACAATCCCTGGAACTTCCAAACCCCTCGGGCCTACCAGGTCCTCGAGTCTCTCCGCTCTGCCTGCTGCTCTGGGGAGTTGAGTTCTCCGCAGCCCAGACTAAGGCGGGTGGAGACGGGCAGGGCTGAGGAGCCGCATGAGGGCAGTCAGTGTGTAGTCATCCACTGCTGTAGCCCAGGACCTCAGAGAGACCCCAACCGAGCTGACGTTGGCAAATGTTTATTGAATTAATAAATATCCTGACTGTGCATAGAGGTAGTTCATCTCTTTGTTGTTCGAGTAGTAATCAAAACCTGTTTATGAAGTTCTTCCTCCGTGCCTGGTCTAACACTGGGTCCTAGGCCCACAAGCACGGTTAGGAAAGGGCCCCCACCTTGCAGAACTCTTGGTTTAGTGGAGAACGCTCTTACAAAGACCAACAGCACAGCACACTAGGAGCACAGAGATGTTGGAGATGCTGTGGTAGCACCAGGAGTCAGGAAGCCTTCAGAGAAGAGGAGACTCCCTGGTTTTGAAGGATGAATAGGAGTTTGCCAGGAAGTTAAGGGTTTTTGAAGAAGGGCATTCCAGACAGAGAGAAAGGGTAAAGGGGCCGTGGTGACAACCTCAGTTATAGGCTTGGATACAGAGGGATGTTTATCAT
The DNA here is from genome assembly GCF_029407905.1 of Bubalus kerabau. NCBI lineage: Eukaryota > Metazoa > Chordata > Mammalia > Artiodactyla > Bovidae > Bubalus > Bubalus kerabau. The sequence continues at coordinate 58,709,207 of NC_073643.1, read as the reverse complement.
GAACCCCCTCCCCCCCCCAACCCCCCTAACCAGTGGATCAGAATAATCACTGGATAGTTCCGGAGACTTGTTGTTCAGTGACATCCCATAACTGCAGTAGGCAAGGGAGAGGGGATCGCTGTGGAGCCCTTTACACTGTCTTTGGACTCATTCTCTCAGTTGTAGCTGACTCTTTGCAACCCCATAGACTAGCCCGCCAGGCTCCTCTGTCCGTGGGATTTCCTAGTCAATAATATTGGACTGGGTTGCCATGGCCTTCTCCAGGGGAATCTTCCCGACCCAGGGAATCGAACCCTTGTCTCTTGAGTCTCCTGCATTGGCAATTGGGTTCTTTACTACTGCGCCACCTGGGAAGCCCTACACTGTCTTTGATTCTCTGGCAAGTCAGCGGGTCTCGGCGCTTGCAGGGTTGCTATGGCGCCGGCCGGGCCCAACCCACCGGTCGCAGCAGGAGGCAACTGGGGCGGGATTTGAGCTCCACCCCTTCCCTCGAGACTCCAGGTCCGCGGCGTGGCCCCACCTCGACCCCACAGACCCCCACCCACTGCTGGGGCCCTCTAGGGCTTCCCCGGACTCACCGAGCGCCGAGTGGCAGACGTGCTGCTGAGGGTGCGCCGGGGCGCAGCTGCACGCCTCGCCCAGCCCCGGCGGCCGCAGCAGCGCCAGCAACCGCAGCAGCAGCGCCCAGGTCGGCACGGGCCGGGGACTCTGGGGCATGTCTCCGCAGGGCTGCGACTGATCCTGCGGGGACTGTCAGACCACACTGCCCCTCCACGGCTTCTCCAGAGCGCGGCGCGCCCCTCGCCCTTGGCTTTATGAGGTGGACCTAGAGCCAAGCCCGCCCCAGAGGGCTCCGCCCTCCCTTGGCCGCAGGCCACCCTCGGGCTGCCGACCCGCGGCCCTCCTGGCCGGCAGGCTCAGTAAGGCGCAGGGGAGAGCCGCGAGAGTCCCCAGTGCTGTTTCCCTGCCTGAGCCTTCTCGAAGTAGAGGGAAGGCACCGGGAAAGGGGATGGCGTCAGAACAGAAGGACAAAGCCACAGAGACAGATGCTTGGGGAGCACAGAGACCAAGGGGCTGTGACTCAGGCAAAAGGAGCAAGAGTGCGGAGAGGTTCAAACAGAGAGTGAGACAGGCAGAGTCAGAGAGAGGCAGACAGAATTACAACAGGCAAGAGAGACAGCGACAGAGAAGGCCGGACCTCTTGCTGAGCTGCACACTGGGAATGAGACAAACTCCTCAGGGCTTCTTTCAGCTGCAGGAAGTGTTTTCAATGCCCTATTTATGAGGCTCCAAAGCAACAGCAAACAGTAATGGAACAGGACAGGGAAAGTTGGGTGTGTGTGTGTGTGTGTGTGTGTGTGTGTGTGTGTGTGTGTGTGTGTGTGTGTCTTGGCTCTATTGGCTGGGGGGTGGGGAGAGACAGCGGAGAAAGCAGCCAGTGCCTTAGAAACCGTTTCGCGTTCCCCGAGCCCATGCAGATGGCGTGAGGACAGTGCTCTTTGAGGGGCTCAGAGCATGGGGTGGCCCATCACTCGGGGCAAACCTGGGCCCTCAAAGCCCTTTCTCTGCTCTTGGCCACCCTGATGTCCTGTCTCAGGGCCCCACTCAGCCGAGAGACTGCATCTTGTTATAGAGGGCAGGCGGCTTTGAAAACGAGTGAGGCACTCGTGGACTGGAGCCTGTGTGCTATTTGATGGGGAGCGTAGTGCTCCGAGGCTGCGAGCAGAGACCCACGGGGCGGTTGGAGGGAGTCTCCCCACAGTCTTGCACAGGACAGGAGGAGGCTGGGTGCCGCTTCTGTCCCTCAGGAGCTTCACACCCTTGCCTCGAACTGAACTTGAAGCTCCTTGCCCCAGCCTCAGCTGGCCGCAGCCAGGAGTGCTGAAATCCTCAGGTCAGGCACTCCCAGTATCTGGTCACACTCAGGATTCCCACAGGAATCTGACTTTTCGTCAGAGTCAATGGTGTATCCTCTGAAAGACTTCTTTTCGTCTCGAGGTGGTCATAATGTTTGCAAAGAAGGCAGCTGAGAGAGCACTGACCTGACTTAGAAAGGACGAGATTTGGCGTCCGGGTTGGCTCTTCGTGCAACCCCAGCCAAGGTACAGTCTGATGTGTGATTGGACAGGCTCTCGAAAGCCTCCCTTTCGGCCTCTGCCCTTGGCGGATATGAAGGCTGAAGCCCAGGGAGGCGTTGCCGAGAGACTGGGATGCAGGTCTCCTGACATCTGGTCCCCTCTACCACGTTATTTCTCCCTTGGCCATTGTGTAACAGCTTGACATCCTGCCTTTGGGGGGTGGCTTTTCTTCTTTTAAGTCTTTGTGGTTTCTCTGTTAAGATACGGCTATCTCAAGGTAGTGGTGAAGGACAGGGAGGTCTGGCGTGTCACCCTCATGGGGTCGGAAAGAGTCAGACACGACTGAGCCACTGAACAACAAGGTAGCGTTTACTCTCTTAAGCATCTCTTTTGAATGGTAAACATGCTGAATTCTTACGTTAGCTATCTTCCAACCCAAACTGGGCAGAAATATGCCTTTGCATTCTGAGCTGTGTTTGGTGCTGAGTTTGAGGTGTTGGTGAGCAAGGAAGAGAGCGTGAGAGGGGAGAAAAGCCAGGTTTAGTGCAGGAAAGCTGGACACATGAAGGGTGACGCAATGAGTCTTAAAGATGCAGAGAGTACCAAACAGGAGAACGGGCTCCTTGTAGTTCTGCCACTAATATGCTCTGACCTGAGGCAAGTCACTGTCACTCTGTTTTTAAATTTTTAAATTTCTGATGCAAATAGGTTGCACTGGTTCTTTAAAGAGCCCTTCCAAGGGTGTTCCCAAGAGAAATATTTGTAGGTTTCCCCAGAGAGACAGGTACACTCTGACCAATTCAATCCTTTCTCTGCTTTCAGCTGACTCTGCCCACGTTCCCTGTGGTGGTGAAGATCGGCCACGCTCACTCGGGCATGGGCAAGGTAAGGCCAGGGCCGCTGTGCTCTGGGGTTGAGGCTACAATGGGAGCTTTTGCGGGAGCCTGGTTGTGGACTGTTCTTCTGCCTCAGTTGCAGATGAATTCTTTCCGAGGCGAAGATGATATGTATGGCCCCTCTGAAACCATGAGTGTTACCCAGATAGGCCTCTTGTAGCAAGCAGAGTGCAGGCCACCAGACTGTCCCTGTGCTCATTGCAGCAAATGTGGCTCCCCAGCCCTGGGAAGGGAGGCTCAAGAGTGGGGACCTCCTAAGATGTGGCACCCAGGTTTGCCTCTGGGTGTGAGCATCATGATGAGCCTGGGGGCCCAGGGCTCTTGTGACTCTCAGTGTGTGTGTGTGTGTGTGTGTGTGTGTGTGTGAGCGTGCGTGCACGCGCACCTCCCTTTCTGCCTCTCTGCCTTCCTCCACCATTAGGTCAAAGTGGAAAACCACTACGACTTCCAGGACATTGCCAGCGTGGTGGCCCTCACCCAGACCTACGCTACCGCAGAGCCTTTCATTGATGCCAAGTATGACATCCGGGTCCAGAAGATTGGCACCAACTACAAGGCTTACATGTGAGTGGGGTGGGGGCCCCCGGACGCCCGTCACTGTCTCCTCAGCTCAGGGACGGTGCTCAGCCTCCGGGCAGCAACCAGCTCTCAGTTTGGCCTCCCCTGGCCCCACGAGGTAGAGAACACAGTGAGGGTGCCATGCACATCGGGGCATCTTGGCCTGGCTTCGTTTCAAGGCACAGGAGGGGTTCTCGAACTGACAGGAGGCAGAAAATGAATATTTATTTTCATTCACCTGTAAGTGAAACCCGATGCTCTCCGCAGTTGTGAGCAGACTGGAGTAACCGCGGTAGTTAGTACACAGACGTGTGGTTTGTCACCAGCGGTCATCACAGAGGTTTTTGTATCACATACGCTTGTGGCAGATACCTCTAAGTACCAATTGCTTTTATCACTACTTACAAGTCATGGGAGTTAGACTTGCAGCTACATTCATACCTGTAAATACATTTGTTATTTACAGAAAAAGACATATATTTTTACACTAATCAGAGATTTATTTTTTTTGATAACTTTTATGATAATTACTTTAAATCATTGAGTTCTTCTGCTGTCCTGTGTATTTTATTTTACACTTATACATCTTCAGTATTTCATACATCGAAAGGAATCTGTAGACTTCATGAGGCTGCCAGAGCACAGAAAAAGCTAAGAAACTATAAATATGTAGCCCCGTAGACACTACAGAACGTGAAAAGCATTGTGGTTATGAGAATAGGTGACTATTCCATGTAACTGGGTCCATTTGCCAAAATGAGAAGGGAAAGGCTTCCTGCGATAGAATTAAGAAAAAGAAAAGATTTCAAGACTACCCGATATTCTGAAATATACATCCAAACACAAATGGCTTACAAGTCCAATTTTGGAAATAGTAACTTCACATTTTCCCTGATAACTCAGTTGGTAAAGAACCCGCCTGCAATGCAGGAGACCCCAGTTCAATTCCTAGGTAGGGAAGATCCCTGGAAAAGGGAAAGGCTACCCATTCCAGTATTCTGGCCTGGAGAATTCCATGAACATGGGGTCACAAAGAGTCGGACACGACTGAGCGACTTGCACTTTCACTTCAACTTCACACTTTAAAAAAAAATTAAGGTAGTATTTTTCTTCACAAAGAAAGAACATCACAATCTATGAATGTGACCTTTGCCACACTGGACTTGAGCTCACATCAGGATGTAGCAGCTTCCCTCCCCTTCACCCACCTATTTTCATTTTTCTTTCCTGGTCTTTCTTTTTAGGGTTTATACTCCCTGCCCCTCGAGAGAGTTAGGAGCCCTGTCCCTGTGCGCCCTTCTTGTAACCCCTCACACACCTCTAGCTGAGCACTCCTCACACATGGGCGTTTGTACGGCGCTCCTCTGAGCTCTCTGGGTGGTAATGACAGAGTCATTGAGGCAGCCCTGCTTCCTGGTGCAGCAGCAGACTCCTAGGAGGCACCCAGTGAATATGCAGAGAGAAGCCTTGTGGGGAACGAGGCACTGAATCCTTTTTACAACTTTATTGGCCAGATTCCTACTTTCTAAGTTTATCATTTTTTATTTAAATCTGTTCTGCTTCAGAAAGGAATTTAAGGTTGCTCTAAGATTACACACAATGTGGACTTCCCTGGTGGTCCAGTGGTCAGGACTCTGCACTCTCACTCCTGAAGGCCCGGGTTCCATCCCTGGTCAGAAAACTAAGATCCCAAGTGCTGTGCATGGCCAAGTAAATAAATAAATAAAATAAGGAAGCATGCACAATATAAGACAGGAAGATGCAGGTTCAATCCCTGGGTCAGGAAAATCCCCTGGAGGAAGAAATGGCAATCCACTCCAGTATTCTTGCCTGGGAAATCCCATGGACAGAGGAGCCTGATGGGGTACAGTCCATGGGGTCGCAAAGAGTTGGACACGACTTAGCACAATTTAAAAGACCATTATAAAAACTAGCTAAAAATAGTAGGAAAAGCCATGATTTTGGTACTGATGAAAGCAGATTTCCTATCCTTTAATTTTAAAATCCCATAAATAAACAAAAAAGCATCGATGATGGTAGAGCAAGAGTGTCTTGATCCTTAAAAGGAGGCACCACATTTTTAAAAATTGAGGTTTCTGAAAACAACTTAAATGGAGCATAAGAAAAGAGAATCCCCAACCACTGATGAGGGGTAAGTGATGAGAGCAGCTTTAGAAAATATTCACTTTTACTTGTGAGGGACTGTCAGTTATTTGGGCAAACGTTTAGGTTTTCTCAGCTCCTCTTCCCCAAACTTTTGGCCATCTTCTTGCTCTCAGAAGAAGGAACTGACCTGACAGTAGCCAAGGTAAGTTTTGAGATTCTTCCCTTCTGCCCGAGCCCTCACCTAGAGACCAGGAGATGGCTAGGCTTGGTGGGAAGAGTGCACCACCCCTGCTGCTGTCTGTCAGCAATAATGTGGGTCCCTCTATGGACGTCGGATGGCCTGTGAGTCCTGAGTGGCCATTGAGCTGTCCCTGAATGGCTTCTCAGGTTCCCCTCTGCTCCCATGTGCCCCAGGTAGCCTTCATAGATCTGTGCCTGGCATCCCATTGTTAGAGAAAGGTGTGAAGTATAAGGGGCTTTACTATTACTCACTCAAAAGTTTCGGACACCCTATTATGGACCATGCCTTGTGCTGCAGACAAGGAAGTGAGGGACTCTGCCCAGCCTGGTCACAGGAGCACACCTATGAAGCACCAGTGCTAGGAAGACAGCATTATTTTTTCTCTGATCTGTCTTTGTGTTTCTGTTCACATACAGCAAGCCACTCAACTGTGAGTTGTTCATCTTTTCTGAACTAGGCAGTGGGGTGTAGGGGAAAGCGAAACCCAGTGAGGGCACCAAGAGTCCTGGGCTTGTTGTTTAGTCACTAAGACGCGTTCGACTCTGCGACTCCAGGAACTGCTGCACACCAGGCTTCCCTGTCCTTCACTACCTCCTGGAATTTGCTCAGACTTATGTCCTTTGAGTTGTTGATGCCATCCAAGCATCTCATCCTCTGCTGCCCATTTCTCCTCTTGCCTTCAATCTTTCCCAGTATCAAGGTCTTTTCCAATGAGTTGCCTCTTTGCATCAGGTAGTCGAAGGATTGGAGCTTCAGTGTCAGCACCAGTCCTTCCAATGAATATTCGGGGTTGATTTCTTTTAGGATTGACTGATTTGATCTCCTTGTAGTCCAAGGGACTCTCAAGAGTCTTCTCCAGCATCACAGTTGGAAAGCATCAATTCTTGGCACACAGCCTTCTTTATGGACCAACTCTTACATCCATACATGACTACATCCATACATATACACCTTGATGTACGGACCTTTGTCAGCCAAGTAATGTCTCTGCTTTTTTGATATGCTGTCTAGGTTTGTCATAGCTTTTCTTCCAAGGAGAAAGCATATTTTAATTTCATGGCTGCAGTCACCATCCACAGTGATTTTGGAGCCCAAGAGAAGAAAATCTGTCACTGTTTCCACTTTTCCCCATCTATTTGCCATGAAGTAATGGAGCTGGATGCCATGACCTTAGTTTTTTCAATGTTGAATTTTAAGCCAGCTTTTTCACTCTCTTCTTTCATCCTCATCAAGAGGCTCTTTGGTTCCTCTTCATTTTCTGCCGTTAGAGTGGTGTCATCTGCGTATCTGAGGTTGTTGATATTTCTCCCGGCAGTCTAGATTCCAGCTTGTGATTCATCCAGCCCGGCATTTCACATGATGTACTCTGCATATAAATTAAATAAACAGGGTGACATACAGCCTTGATGTACTCCTTTCCCAATTTGGAACCAGTCTGTTGTTCCATGTCCGGTTTTAACTGTTGCTTCTTGACCTGCATACAGGTTTCTCAGAAGACAGGTAAGATGGTCTGGTATTCCCATCTCTTTAAGAATTTTCCACAGTTTGTTGTGATTCACACAGTCAAAGGCTTTAGCTTAGCCAATAATGTAGAAGTAGATGTTTTTCTGGAATTCCCTTGCTTTTTCTATGATCCAACAGATGTTGACAATTTGGTTTCTGGTTCCTCTGCCTTTTCTAAATCCAGCTTGTACATCTGAAAGTTCATGTTCTGCTGAAGCCTAGCTTTAAGGATTTTGAACATTACCTTGCTAGCATGTGAACCTAGTTTGACTAGATATACAATCTTGGACGAGTCAGCTAACCTTTCTGAGTCTCAATCTCCTCATCTGTAAAGTGGGGGCAAAAACTGCAGCCTACTCACACCAGGGAATTTTCAGTGAGGCTCTGGTGAGGGATCTGGGATGGAGCAGCCTTGGAAGGGAATCAGCACTGTACACATGTAAGTCATTGGGCTTGGCTCTCTGGGCTGGCGCAGGGCTCTGAAGAACCTGCCACATGTCTTGGTTCCCAGTGTCTGGTATTGGATCTCCAGGGAGGAGACTCCTGAGAACTGCTGAGCAGAGAATCACATCATCAGTCTCCAGTCATAGTGAGTGACAAGGCCGGCGTGTGTAGGGAGTGACTGGGCTCTGTCAGTGGATGAGCGTGGCTCTTCTGTCCCTGGGCCATCCCCTTCCTCTTGACTGTGTCTCAGTGAAGACTCATTTACAGTTTACTTAAAACCTGTATAATTTGGTCCTCATGGCAACCCTGTGTTTACACAAGGATAAATAAGGCTCAGAGAGGTGAGGTGATTCACCCAAGGTCACCCAGCCAGTCAAGAGCAAATCCAGAACCAGAAACCAGGTCAATTGCCTCCTCCTTAGTCCAAGACCAATTGAGTCTATGTAACGCGTGGCCACAGATGGAGGACGCAGGGCACGGAAGAGAAGGCTTGGGGACTCGACTCCATGGGCTCCACATGAGGGATGAGGCAGCTTAAGCCCGAAGAGGCCAGCCGGCTTGTCCACAGCCACAGTGCTGATACTGTAGGCCCTCAGTGTTAACTGTTGAAAGAATAAGTGAGCTAGTAAGGAAGCCTCGGGAAGATACTCACTGGAGCCTTGAGGGTGTTTCCAGGACCAACAGAATTCAGCTTGTGCATACCAAGGCAGCCCAGATACCAAGTGGGTAGGCTGATGGGAATACTAGACACAATTTGTTGTTGTTGTTTAGTTGCTCAGTTGTGTCTGACTCTTTGCAATCCCATGGACTGCAGCACGCCAGGCTTCCCTGTCCTTCACTATCTCCCGGAGTTTGCCCAACTCATGTCCATTGAGTCAGTGACGCCATCCAACCATCTCACCCTCTGCTACCCTCTTGTCCTTCTCCCCTTAGTCTTTCCCAACACCAAGGTCTTTTCCAATGAGTCAACTCTTCCCATCAGGTGGCCAAAGTACAAGATACAATAAGACAAACCTCAAGTGTTTAATAGATTTGTGGACAGAAGACTTACCTCAGATAACTAAAGTTAAAAGTAGACACAGGATTTGAAGAGAGGTGGAGGCAAAGTCCTCTAGGAATTGTTAGATCAGGGAAGACTCCAGGGCACCAGGGCAGCCCAGGTTGCCCTTGTAGAAAGGAGGAGAGCATTACGGTTGGGGGGTTGGCAGCGGAAGCCAGGCTCTCGGGTCAGCAGACAGGCCCCAGGCTCTGGGTGGGAGAGACAGGTGGGGACAGCGACCATGAGCCGTCACTTGGCGGGGCCTTGTTGCAGGAGGACGTCAATCTCAGGGAACTGGAAGACAAACACTGGCTCTGCAATGCTGGAGCAGATCGCCATGTCAGACCGGTGAGTGAGGGGAGGGGTGCAGCTCCCCTGTCTGGTGAGGGCGGCTTCCATAGAAGAGAAGGTATAAGAAATGAGTCCTGCCCAAAGGGGGTCTCTAATCTAGCCAGACAGATGGAACACAAAGGCCCAAACACCCAGTAAGAAGATTAGGCAGGACTGGAGATATGATGGAAAATGATGGAGATAAAGACTGGACTTGCCATAGATGCTCCAGGGCAGGAGGAGTTACTGTGGGCTGAACAGCTGAGGGAGGCTGCCTAGAGTAGATGAGACCTGCTCTAGGCTTGGGAAGGTGGAGAGGGTCTAGAGAGCAAAGCAAGAGGGTGCAGTAGATTAGGCAGTGTGCTTGATTGATGGGGGGAGGTCTGGGGGGTGCAGCCAGGAGAGGTAGAGGCCGCCAGGATCGCATGACCACAAGTGGGCTAGGTGGGAGCTAGTGCCCCAGCCTCAGGACACTTTCCCCCACCCCACTCCAGGTACAAGCTGTGGGTGGACACCTGCTCTGAGATCTTCGGTGGCCTGGACATCTGTGCCGTCAAAGCTGTGCATGGCAAAGATGGCAAAGACTATATTTTTGAGGTAAGTCTGGCCCAAAGAGTATCTCAGTAAGAGACGAGCCCCAGGGCTGGAGGCCAAGCTCTTGGCTTGAGAGCTGCACGGGTGCACGGACTGCAGTTAGGTTAGAGTCTCCTGAGCCACGGGAAGGTTCCCGGGTGACACAGCTGGGGAGTGTGCAGAGCCAAACAGCTGCCAGTAGAGCTGTGGTTTCTAACCAGCCGGGCTGACCCACACCATTGGTGAGAGATGCCAGACCCGCGTTCCTGGGTCCTAGCCTGCCACTCCTCCAGGGAGCCTTCAGTGGTTTTGCCATTCTTAGTCTCAGGAAGCTGGCCTTGGGAATCACTGGATCCAGTCTGCTCTGCCAGTGAGAGACTGGAGGCCTGATGCCACAAGCAAAGCCACACAGTGAGTCGGTGTCTCAGCCTGGCTAGAACTCAGGTCTCCTGGACGCAGGAGATTCTTCTTAGCCCTTCTCTGAGCCCTGGAGACACTTGACTCACCCTGGGCCTCTGGCACAACCTTGCTGACCCTTTTCCCATGTTAAAGGGAGAGTCAGTGGCCATATGTGTCCTTCACACACATTCCTGTCCAGTCTTCCTGGGAGCAGGAGAGGCTCCTTGCCAGGTGTTGGTAGTATTTACAGAGGATTTATGTCTGGAGCCCAAAGTGGGCTTCAGAATCTACTCCATGGCCTGCTCAGCATGTAACTTCTACATGGTCATACCACCCTCCTCTTGGTAGGCCTTGGTTTTCTTATCCCTGAATGAGAGAGTTGAACTATGGCGTCTGAGATCCTGGGCAGGCAGACACTTCCTAAAGGAGGAAAACATTGATCTGGACCTTGACATACAGGAGGAATTGGCTCGGTGGTGAAAGTGAAGGCATCTCAGGTCATGAGCAAAGGCAGGAAGCCAGTCGTTTAATGGGCAGAGTATCAGTGGGGCCAGAGGTTGTGTGGGAGAAGAGTTACAGAGGAGAGAACTGCCTTCTAACCGGAGTTAAGGGCGTGGCCTTCCGTGTTCCTGCTCCCCTGTCTGCCAGCCTCAGAGCCTGGGGCTGGACTGTCTGTCTGCCCTCTGCCTCTCCCCGCCACCCTCAGTCGCCAGACTGAAGTCCCACTGAGCCCTGACCTGCATGAAGTCTGGGGAGGCCCAAGGCCAAGGCTGCAGGAGAAGGGAACGGAGGCATGCAAAGGAGTGTGCCTCCAACAGAAGACACAAGCACTCACTTCACCCCAACCTACCTCTACTGGCTTAAGTCCTGCCCGTTCTGAAAGACTGTCCCAGGCCGTGGATGTCTCCTTTCCTAACCGGGTTCCCTTCCTCCCCCAGGTCATGGACTGTAGTATGCCGCTGATCGGGGAGCACCAGGTGGAGGACAGACAACTCATCACTGAGCTGGTCATCAGCAAGATGAACCAGCTGCTGTCGAGGACCCCTGTCCTCTCTCCTCAGAGACCCTTAACCACCCAGCAGCCACAGGTAAGCAGAGAGGAGACACAAGGGCAGCCACGAACCCTTGCCTAGCCTGCTGCTCCAGACAGCAGTGGCTCTAAGACGGAACAGAGGTCAGATGCCCACAGGTCTGGATGGGCTCTCTGGAGTCTTTTCTTTCTCCGTCTCTTTCCCTTCCCTCCCCTCTGGACACCTGATTATCTTCCATCACCCCTTATAGAAACTTTCTCATTAGCAATCTGCAGGATCAGCTGTATAACTGTCCAGAGATGGAGTATCAGATCCCTCCCCTCTGAACTTGAGGACTCCAGGGAACCAGACCCTGTTCCCTCTGGGACTTGTCACCTGGAGTTCTTTGAGGAAGGGCTGGGTCAGGTCTCATTAGCTGCTCAGTGCCCGAGAGGTCTGTCACACTTGTAGAGAAAGAAGGGTGTTTCTGAGACACCTGCTGGTCTGGAGAGGGGGAGAGTCGGGTCCCTCATTCTGGGAGAGAGTGACAGGTAGAACTCAAATAAGAACTCTGCTTTCCTGCCTAGGGGAGACGAGACAACTTCCTAGTTGCCTGTGGTGTGTGACTCAGGTCAGTCACATCCGCAATGACAGTACTCCAGCCACAGGTCTAGTGGGAGATCCACACTGAAGCTTTGGTGGAACCTCAAGCTCTGTGGCTCTAGAATGGGCCAAAGAAAGGCAAGGACCCTGGGCCTGAGGGCCTTTAGTCCCTCTAGGATGTAGCTCCTTTTTCAAAAATATTGCCAAACACTTCCCTCCACTGTGTAATAGGGTTGTAACAGCTTGGAACAGTGAATCCAAGAACTGAGTCCTAGTTTAGCTCCAAACGGCTGTGTGACTTTGGGGGGAAGTTACTACCCTTTCTAGGGTTCAGGTTTTATCACTTGTAAATGAAAATCTCTCAGCAATCTTGCTTTCAAGATCCTACTTCAAACATTTAAGGAGGTGGAGTCGAACTCAGAATGTGGGCTTTGATGCAAGAACTCTCCAAGTTTGATAGTTTACTGGCTTTGTGACCTTCAGCAAGGACTGTATCTCTGACTCAAGAGAGATCTGAACAATAGCACCTGTATTCTAGGGTTGTTATAAGGATCAAATGAAGTAAAGAACGCAAACTATGGCATAGCATATCATAAATGCTCAATAAAGGCTACCTGTGTTATTACGTAAGCAGGCAGCCTCTGGGTGTGGGTTCCCTCCAGTCTTCGGCTTTGAGATCATCTCTCCCTTTTCTGAAGATCAGTGCTTTGCTGGGATTATGCTGCAATCAGGAGCCAAGTAATTGGATTCTTGAAATCGTATGGTAAGAAAGAAGAAAAGGAGGGGGAAAAAAGTATAAACTTGTCTGGTTTATTTAGTATAGAAGCAAATTACCCCCACATTTATCTTCTCATCATTTGAACATCACAGGATCATAGCAGAGAAACATAGTTTACAGTCATAACAATGGACCTGAACCCTCAGGAAAGGATTGCATTTTAGTCACTGTTTCATACTCTGGTTAAGAAGGCCAGAAACATAATGCATAAGAAGTGTTTCTGTAGAAAATGACTATGATAAAACAACATGGTAAGCGGTAAGTCAGTACCCTCTCTCAATCTGTCTCCTCCGCCCTTTCTCCACCCCCCATTAATACAAGATGATATCTAAATACCTTTTGAGCTTTAAAGATCTCTTTGAGTAGAATTCTCCTTCCATCCTGACTGATGAGAGCTTATGGGCTAACGTATGTCTGTGCTGTCTTTGTGCCCAAGTTGAGAGTAGCCCCATGAGGCAGGATGTTGCCATAGATTAGCTTTTGTGTGTGTTACACACCTTCTGTAGGGCTTCGCTGGTGGCTTAGATGGTAAAGAATCTGCCTGCAGTGGAGGAGATCAGGGTTCAGTCCCTGGGTCAGGAAGATCCCATGGAGAAGGGAATGGCTATCCGCTCCAGTATTCTTGCCTGGAGAATTCCATGGACAGAGGAGCCTGGCGGGCATCCATCTCCATGGATGGCAGAGTCAGACACACTGAGCCACTAACACTTTCACTTCTTAGATGGCTCACACTGTGGGGACCTCCAAACAAGTACAAAAATCTGTTCCTGTGCTTTAGGAATATAGTCACCAGATAATAATATAGGGTAATTAGGGTAACACACCTTAGTTGCTTGTTAGAGATACAAGCCCATTATTTACGTATTGTGCTTAACTAGAGGTGATAGAAGGATTTTCCTGGTTGAAATAATATCAGGCCTGCAGTAGATTTTATGATTTAGTAAATCTGATGGCATCAAGGTGTCTTCTGGTCCTAGCTGTCTCAGTGATGGGATTGGCAGATGGTTGCTCATTCCTGCCCTATAGGAAGACTGACAAGAGTCCCCTTTCCCCCTGACCCCCTGAGAAACAGAGTATCTGGTAGCTGCTTAAAGACTTTATGACAGAGTAAGACAGCCAATGTTGCCCAGGCAAGATAAACAAAAATGGGCTGCTCTGGGGCCCTGTGAGGGTCCCTTCAGGACTTTTATATACGTGTGCACACTCTCTTGGCTCCTACAGCTCCTACATTCTGACTAGACTGAAGGCTAGGTCAGGAGACCTGAGTTCAGTCTGTCCTTGCCACTGACTCATGAGGTCGTCTTGGGTAGATTTCCTTTTCTTTCTCCGTCTCAGCATCTCTGTGTGTAAAAGGAAGGGTTGAACCAAGAAATTCACTAAGATCTTTTCTAGCAATAAAATTTAATTATTTGAAAATTATAAAATTTTAGTAACAAAGACTTTCTCCCTAAAAAAGTGTTTTCACCCAATGAAAGCATTGATTCTTCTTTCATGTGATTCCCTTACTTTGTGAACATTAAATACTTCAACTTAAATATTTTAAAGAGAAAGCCTTCAGAGTCGAGGCAGGAAACCTGGTAAGGAATGAGCTCCCCTAACCACAGGGGCGCCTGTAAAAATTCCTTATAGCAAAGCCCTTGTGGCTTCAGGGTGAATTTTTCTCCACTGAGCTTCACAGTTGAAGTTACAACAGGATATTGCAGAAAGCATAGCGTGCTGGGAGTCAAGACACTCAGGGGCCAGTCTCCCTCTGCCAGGACGTTACGTGACTGTGGGTGAGTCACTTCCCACCTCTGGACCTGCTTCCTCACCTGTAAAATGGAACTGGGATAGATGATCTTTAGATCCCTTTCAGTTCTGAGGTCACATGAAACCTGAGGTCAGCCCACCTGTGAAATCCGAAGGCAAGTCCTCCACAGACCGCCCTTACTCCTGCCACGAGCAGAAAGTTTAGACACTCCCCCAAACCACCCTGAGGTTCGAGAATTCTCTGGAAGGACTCACAGAACTTCCTGAAAGCCACTGTACTCACAGGTGCATTATGGGAAAGGGCACAGATGCAAAAATAAAGGCCCAAGAAGGCTGCCTAGGGCAGAGTTTAGGAGAGTTCCAAACCCAGAGCCTCTTTTGTCCTTAGGATGTGTTAGTCTCTGGCCTCTATCACTGATACGGCACAGGGAGTGTTGCCAACCAGGGAAGCTCACCTGAATTCCAGTGTTCAGGGGTTTTTGAGGTTTCATTTCATAAGCTTGCTTGATTGATTGACCATCTCCTTGAACGCAGGTGTCTCCAACTTTCCCCTCCCTGGAGGTCAGTCTAATACCACAGGGCCTGAGGGCCCACCCTGAGTCACCTCATTATCATGCACCATCAAGGGTGGTCTGAGGGGCCCCCACCTTGAATAACACAGACACTGCTGTCACTCAGGAAATTCCAAAGAGTGTAGAGGCTACTTCCCAAGGCAGGGAGGGGGATTGTGAATAAGGGCCAGATCTTTCTTTGGGCAAGGCCAAATTCTTTACTGCATACATAATTAAATTAATTTAGCAAATGTCTCTCAAATACTTTCAAGCCTTATTTGTCCGTGTTTTCTCTGACCAGCGTAGGCCTAGGCCAAAGTATGTGCTTAAAATTAGTTAGTAGACTTGAGGCGACAGGGATAAATGCAACATCTTCGTACCATCCTAGCTCATGCCCACCATGCCCTCACCACACTGGTACGGGCTTTTGTGTTACCTGCATCCTCTCTCTGACGTGCTGTTTCTGTTTTTGTGTGGCTGGCTTCTTTGTAATCATATAACTGATTCTTCCTCAACTGCTGTGTCTCAGGTCTGGCAGAGGCATCCTGGCTACACTAAGGAGCGGTGTATGTGTGGTCTGCCCAGTACAGTCAGTCGTGGGTAGAAAAGTCCAATGACAATAACAAAACCAAGTCTGTCTGCTTTTTTATTATCACTACGTGGTAGCCATTCTATATAAATGACAGTGATAAACCACTCCCACTTACTTCTCCCTTGATCTGCCAGTGTAATACATATTTGTTGGACGAATTCCCAGTTGGAATGTGTCTTTAACAGCCCTGGCAGCACACTGGACTTGGGGTGGAGATCTTCTGAATGAATTTGGTAGAGTCCAAATGGAAGAGATGCAAACCAAAGCGAGTTTACTTGGGCCTCAGCCAGGGCTTTGAATGGCAATCTGAGCCCATGGGTGCTGCCACTAACTCTTGTCCGCTCCTCACCACCAGGCTCCCCAGTCCTGGCCTCTTTCTTCCATAGCTCTGGCAGCTCAGGCTGCGAGAGCCTCTGACCTGTGTCATAAGCCCCAGATGCTCCTGCTTGCCCATATTCTAGGTCAAGACCAGGACAGACTTCTGTTCAGTTCAGTCGCTCAGTCGTGTCTGACTGTTTGGACTGCAGCACACCAGGCTTCCCTGTCCATCACCAGCTCCCAGAGCTTGCTCAAATTCATCTCCATCGAGTCAGTGATGCCATCCAACCATTTCATCCTCTGTCGTCCCATGACTTATGACTAGCCGTTGTTGACCTTTCTCCCTTTCTCCCTCCCTCTCCTTGCCTACAGCTCCCCCATTAGAGCTTTTGTTTGTTTCCGTGACTCTAAAAGAAAGCCTGAAGGAGGTTAGGAGTAGGGGAGGTGAGCAGAGGGCCTCCCTTACCTTGTCAGCCAGCCACCTAAGTGGAGTAATTGTAAGAAGCAGAGAGCAAAGTCATGGGGCTGAGCCCAAGCCAGCTGCCGGGCCCAGTTGAGAGGAATAGGGGCAGGGGTGTCAGAGGCACGAAGTCGCTGAGAGCAGGAGTGAGTGGCAAACCCTTATCATCTTGGCCTCTCCCTGGCTGGCCTGCCAGCTTCAGGGCTGCCCTTAGAGACCCTCTACTTGGAGTGCTGTTCTCAAGGTGGCAGTGACACCTGGTGGCCAGTGCTGGCCAAAACCTCCAGGCTAAATGCCTGCAGAGCCTCCCCTCTCAGGCCTGCTCTCCTCTCCCCTTCTCACTCCCTGTCCGGGGGCCTGTCGTCTGGGATCTGAGCTGGGCCTCATCACATCCTGGGTCCCTGGAGGGGGTCTGCTCCTGAGACCCCAGGAACCACAGGGGCAGAACTGCAGGTGGACAGACCATTTGGGTCACGCCCGCAGAGAAGGTGTCTTGGGGCTCTTATTCATGTGTCTAGTTGTTGTCATTTCCTATCACACGGCTCTCCTTTTTATTCCCCAATAAAATCTTCCAGAGCCAGAGGACTGAATTGCTCTTGAAGGGATTTCAGACACCCCTGGTCTTTCTATCTGGCTGTGGGTTAGACCCCTGAGGGTCTAAGATGCTAAGATTCAGCCTTTGGAAACATGAATGCACATAATGTGTCCAAGAAGAACATGAGGCTCTGCCTCGATCTTGAGCTGATCACAGCTCCAATGTCGCTTCCCATCCGGGAGTCACAGCAAGGCAGGTGCTCAGAGGAGAGAGACCCAGAGGTTGGGGCATTTGGTAGATCTGTTCTATGAGCAGAACTGAAAAGGGCTGCTGTGGAGCAGCAGAATTCTCAAGGAGCCCGTGACTCCATAGCCTCAGCTCTCTGACAGCTGTCATGGGGCAGATCAGGTGCCAAAGGCAAGCCTATTGGAAGACGTGAGTAAAGTCTCTGATGCTGAGAAAGGAAACGGCTGCTTGGGGAAGCGGTACGTGGCTGCCATGTCACTGCTGATGTCCAAGCCACTCCTCAGGCACATGGTGAAAGGCTGGGCTGGAGGCTAGGGCTGTTGGAACAGGCAGCTCTTAACAATCTCCTTCCAGGTCTGAGACACTGTGATCCAAGCCGTGTGCTAGCCAGAGACCTGGGAAAAGCAGTAATGAGCGTCCCAAATTGAAGGACTGGGGCCCGATAACCTCTGGCCTTGGGCTTCTGGTGGGACATTATGCAAGTCCTTTTTCACTGATTCTCTGGCCTAGAGAGATACTCAGAAATGTTTCCAGCTAGGCCTTTCCAGCTGCAAAGGGCTCTGAAGTCTCTCCAGTACAAGGGGACCCAAGATTGAGAAGGGGTCCAAGATTGGAATCTAAAGGGCTAGGCGGTTAGGGAGGAGACACAACTCAGACCCCAAACACAGGCCTCAGAGGGCTTCACTCAGCTCAGAAAAAGTAAATTTCAGGCAAAGAAAGGCCTTCCTGCTTCCCACAGTTGGACTGCTTTAGGGAATTTTTTCCCCAGTGAGTGTAAGCTGAAAATGTGAGATTTGAGGCAGGTTCATATAAAGTCACTAGTGACCAGATCCCTTAACAGACTATTCAGGGAAACTGACTATTTTGAGGCTGTCTTAACTTGTAAGGGACATCTTTAATCACTTGTCGCTGACATTCTGACCTCGGGTGACCCAGCCCTCGGGGCCCCCTTAGGTCTCATGGACCACCCCACGGGACCTTTCTTGTGTCCGTTGGAAATCACTGATCATGGGAGGACTGCAGTCCAGGACATGCCTCAGCCCTCAGAGCAGCAGCTCCCCTCACACGAGGAGGAGGAGCAGGTCCCTGGGTGCTTTTTGTAACCTCTCAGCAGAAGGAAGGTGGGCTCTAGGGACTGCAGGAGTGATCCTAGAGAGGTCCCAAGGTGCCTGGAAACATGCCGTCCCCTTTGCTCCGGCTGAACCTACAACCTCCCGACCACATTCCTTCCTGCTGCCTCATTCCCCCTGGGGTCCTGGACCGGGGGAGCAGGGCCTGGGGAGCTGATCAGAATAGCTCGGTGGCGTGTCCAGCAAGAAGCTTGGCCTGGCCTCTTTCCTGGGGCCAGACCCTGAGACCCTTTCCCAATTTCCTGTCTCAGATATGCTGAGCAAGCACAGGCTTTCCTCCGTGGTGGGGGCCGCTGGACTCTGGCCAGCAACCCTCAAGAGTTGAGTCACTCAGTGTCTTTCCTTCCTCAGCTCTCCAGCCTGCTGGGACCTCCGATAGGAGCTCCTCTCTCACAGCTTGTCTGCTGAAAGCCACAGGCGGGCGAATGAAGGGTGCCTTTGGCACAACCCCACAAATCCTCTTCCGTGGACTTGGTTTCTCTCCCAGACTAGTGATTTCCTTTCCAGTCAGCTCAGGAGCTAACATTTACTGTTTTTGAAATGACTTTACTGCGTCTTCAGGGGCCTTGCTGGAACACGTCAGTGATACACAGAGGGCAGCCCAGCCCCGAGTCCACACCCTACCCTGCCCACCCTGAACTCCTGTGCACTGCGTGTGCAGCTGACAGAAAACCGCCAGCAGTGTCTTCTCCACTGATGCGTGAAATCCTACCATTAAAGCTTCAGTCCTCTGGACTGATAATTTATTATTATTCAAATAATAGTAATGATGCTCAGATCATTACTTTACGTGGCACTTTGCGGTTTACAAAGCACAGCCATTATTCTGAGCCTCACAGCCTTTCTGTGAGATGCCTTAAGCTGGTGTTTCTCTCTGTTTTACATATCAGCAGAGAGAGAGCAAACGATCTGTCCAAGGTTTTTAGGCAGGAGAGCTGGGTCTTCTGGCCCCCAGTTCCACAGACGTTCTGCAGTGCCCTGCATTGTGCCCTTTGGATGCTCCTCCAGAGCTCAGGGACGGTGAGAAGTGGGGGAGCTGGCCCTGGGGACCCTGTGCAGGGGGAGCCCTTGCCCTCCTCCTCCTCAGCCCCACACTGAACCTTCCAACCTGGAGGCACCTCCACACTTCACCAGCTCTCTCTTGCTGTCCCCTCCCTGGCTTCCCTGGTCACCGGCGCCGGTGGCCTCAGCACAGTGGAACCCGAGCCCAGTCGGCTTGGATGGGGAGCAGCAGCCCACTGTCCTCAAACCCTGCGCCTGCAGGACTCCTCTGCTCACACCCTGTAGCCTTGGCTTCTTGCTGGGCTCAAGGCTCCACAGCTAAGAAAGGCTTGGCTCATACCTCAAAAAAGTACACAGAGGACCTAATTGGGAGCCCAGAGCCTGTAGAAGTCACCACAGCCTGTGACTGCAGAACCCCACCTCCACCTGCCCCCCCTCCCCCCACCCCGCTCCTCGAACAGGAGTTTGTCCAGGCCCTTTTGAACACTGCTGCCAGGAGGCTCACTCCTGCCCACGCCAGCCCTTAACCTTGATCAAATTCATGTCTGGTCCTCGGGGTTTCCCCAGTTACCACATTTACTCCTTTAGACTTGGCTCATTTGGGAAACTGAGACTCATGAGATTAAGTAATTTGCCCAGAGTCACATGAGGGGAGATGTCATTTCACACTTCTCACCATCCTGTCTGCTCCACGTACCCATTTTATTGCGCTGGTGTCCACCTTTAAAAGAGGCACCCAGACCTGGTGATCACTGCTCTGTCGTGAGGCTTATCCATCCAAAGAGCAATGGACTGGTGACCTCCCCTTGTTGGGACACTGATGCGCCTCCAGCTGCAGCGTTGCCTACTGACACCCTCTGAGCCTCTTGTCTTTCTGTCAGCCCAGGCTTGTTTGGGGGTTTTCCTTATGCTGCTGCAAGGCCATTTATCCTCCTCCTTTGTGTGCAGCTGGGCACAAGCGCTGGACCTCGCATTCTTACCTGTTTGAGTCAACCCAGTTTCCTGAGGGAAATGCTGCTGCTCAGTCTGGCCCCGAGTTCCTGCTGTGGGCTGGCCACAGGCCAGGCTTTGGCAGTGACGCCAGAGTGGCCAGACTTCTGTGGAATTCGGCATCCCAGGCGGCTCTTGGTGACTGGAGACAGATTCCGTGGTAGCCAAACCCCACAGGGAGCAGGCCTTCAGCCCCAGCAGACAGAAGGCTTGTGGGTGGGGCCAGAGAGTCTCAGCCTGGCAAAGGCCGGTCCTGGGGGACTCTGCTCCCTCCTCCCATCACCCCTGGGAAGTCTTCAGTCCACAAGCTCCATGGGGTGGGGGCCAGAGAAGCTCCCCAGGCGCCAGACCAGGGTGGCGCAGGCACATTCCCAGGCTCCAGCGTGAAGGACAGCTCCTGGGAGTTCTTCCTCTGCAGCCTTTGGAAGGGAACTTGTGGGCTCAGGTCACCATTGGGGGTCTCAGTCGTATAATTCTGAGGCTACAGAGAGGAGAAGCAGGGCCAGGCTTCATGGTGTCATTACCCTGGTAGCTCATGCTCTGAGTTCTACCATCAGAGCTTAATCGAATCTGTGGGAGTTTTCGTTTTTCCTGGAATCATATGTTCTCAGAGTTGAAAGATGAAGCGTGGTGTTCATCTAACCTATCTCGTATTTCATAGAGGTGTACTCCCTGCTGTATCTCTGTCAGGTAATTTTCTAGCCTCTGCATGAACATACCCACCCTCCCAAGATGCCTCTTCCACTGTTTTTACAATAGGAAGTTCTTCCTGTCATTGAAAGTTTACCTTTCAGCGCTTTTGCCCGCTGGCCCTGATTCTGCCCTTGTGCCCTGTGGTCTTCCATAACTTTCTCTGAAAATAGCAATTCTCTGGGAGGAGAGCATCTTAAGCTGCTCTGAGCAGAGTCTGAGGTGTTTCATGGGCAGCTGTCAGGGGTACAAGGTGAGGCCCTGGGGGAGGGGACCAGCAAGAGCCAGTCTAGTGGTTCCACAAACTGCATGAGTTTCTCTGTCTTTCATCTGAGTATCCATCTCAGGCTGGGAAAGATCGAAGCCAGGAGAAGAAGGGGACGACAGAGGACGAGATGATTGGATGGCGTCACCAACTCAATGGACATGAGTTTGAGCAAACTCTGGGAGATGGTGAAGGACAGGGAAGCCTGGCGTGCTGCAGTCCAGGGGTCACAAAGAGTTGGACACGACTGAGCGACTGAACAACAACACGCCATCTCAGGCAGCGAGACTGTGACACCAGTGACATGTCAGGGAGCTCAGAGGAGACGGTACCGTCACAGCTGAGTCAAGTTCCCCAAAGCCCAGAAACAGGAGCACGCCGAAGAGGGTATTCCATAATGAGAGTGAGACCTGAGAGATGACAGAGCATCAGAAGGAAGGACCCCATCGGTCTCACTGTTACTGCCATCTGTCGTGTCTTATGTAGCACCTGCCAGGGACAGATACTCGTAGATATCTCAATAGACAGATGCATAGGTAGTAGATCGATCTGTGGATAATATCCCTTTATATCATAGAAACCATTGGAAGAAAGATAGGTGCAGAGGGGGAAAATAGTTTGCCCAAGGCCACCAAGCTAGTAAGTGGGAGATTTAGGTTTAAACCCAACGTCTTCCTAACCCCAAGGCCCAAATTCCACTGTGCTGCCCAGTCTTAAAGACTTACTGTCGGGGACCCAATGGAGTGTGTGTGTGTGTGTATGTGTGTGTGTGCGCACGTGTGTGTGTGTGTTGGGCAGTAGGGTTGATAGGCCGCTCGGCTAAAAAGGCAGCCCTGGTGTCCCGTGTGTCCATTACCACACACCACCCTATAGTCTCCTCTTCCAACTGGCAGCCAGGCCAGGGGAAGGAAGAGCTCACGGTGGGAAAGAACTCTGGGGCCTGAAGTGTCACTAACTTGACTGGATTACGCAGTCTTGATGGAGATCATTTCTGCTTCTTTGAGGATTGTTTTGAATTTCCCTTCTGCACCGAGCGGGCAGGCACGGGTAGCAAGCCTCATGTTCTAATTCTCTAACCTGAGCATTTTCAGAGCTGTTCATCAGAGTTATCCCAGATACGGGGTGGTTTGACATCTATGGTTTAATGACGTCTTTCTCTTGAAAGACTTACACCCTACTTCATTTTGGACTTTACTGTTGTCGTATGGTTATTTATCTAATAAGCAGTCAGTAAGGACCTCGTATGTGCTCAGTCCTGTGCTTGGTGACATTGGTAGAATGACGATAGTCTTAAACTTTCCAAAATAGTCCCAATCTTAACTATTTTACCTTTTAAATACATAGTTACCAAATCAAGCCATATATCCCAATTTTTCTTTGGAAAAAATGGGCACTGTAACTGTTAGGAATTCATGAGAAGGTGAAGACTCACATCGTCCTTGCTGTCACGGATCTGGTGATAGAAACATCATCCCAGTCTTCAAGAGGATAACAAGACAGTCTGTTAAGTGCTGTTATAGCATTTCAGAGAGGAAACCACAATCAAAGGGGGCAACCAGAAGAGAGATTTCACACATGAGGTATAATTTGACTCAGACCTCCAGGATGTGTGGGATTGGATTGGTTGAAAAGGAGAGAAGGTATTTCTGGAGGGTACTTATCATAAACACCGGAGTAGCCTAGACTAGAGAACAAGCAGTGAAGGGTCAGGCTGGAAGGAGCAGGCACGTTTAGAACATGAGGAACAGAGGCTCAAGGGGCCAGTCCAGCCATGACAAAGCAAGTTTCTGGTGTCAGCCTGAAGAATGCAGACGTCATCCTGTGGGCGACAGGAAGAGGTCAGACTGCCTGGGCTCGCGTGCCAGCTGCCTCTGTAATACCTGACTTAGCTGGGCCTCAGCTTCCTTATCTAAAAATCAGGGATGTTGATACCTTGGAGAGCTGCTGTGAGGCTTAAGGGAAATACTGCATAAAATTGTTCATCATGTTGCCTGGCACGTGTATAGTGTTAGCTGTAAATTATTTAGAGCAGTGAAAATGTTACTTGCTCAGTTGTATCTGAGTCTTTGTGACGCCGTGGACTGTAGCCTGCTGGGCTCCTCTGTCCAGGGAATTCTCCAGGTGAGAATACTGGAGTGGGTAGCCATTTCTTTTTCTAGGGGATCTTCCTGACCCAGGGATAGAACCAAGGTCTTCTGCATTGCAGGCAGATTCTTTATCATCTGAGCCACAAGGGAAGCCCATTTAGAGCAGTAAAGTGAGACAATTAGAGAAGGAGTTTAAGAGGATAATAGGTATCCAGAAGATGGATTGGAAAGGAGACTAAAGAATTGAGAGACTATTCTAGTAGTCTAAACAAGAAATGATACAGGCCTGACCAGAGTTGGTCAAGAGGAAATAGTGAATCTTGGATGCCAAGATGGAAAACCTGGTGAGTCTTGATGGCTGATTGGAAGGTGTGGGCTCTAGCTGGTTGGGTATGGGGATTTCAGGGTCAGGTGTGAGACCCACCTTGAAGGCCCCATGCAAGTCTTGGAAGAAGGGAAAGGGAAGTGTGAGCGTTCTTGCTGTAATCTGTACGAGATCGGGATGGACACCCTCTGGGGCAGTGGCACCAAAGACATTTCAGAGGGCCCCCCTGCCTTCTACTGCCTGAAATCCTCTTGGTAGAACAGCTGTAGGCAATGCTGTTGTTGAAAGACCGTGACCCTGGCGAGAGTGGCCCTTTTGCTCTCCCAGTAGTGGAGCTGAAAACAGGCCTGCAGCAGCAGGAAGGGAGATAGAAGGCCAGATCAGGGGCCCATGGAAATGGGGAACAGTTTTAATGTGGGAGTAGGGCTGGGGGGGGGGTGCTGTCACAAGGGAGAGGAGCACTGAAAGAGGAAGTGGGGGTGCTGAGGACTTGCAGGGCCTCTCCTGGCCTCGCCTCCAAAGCTCCGGCTTTGACATCACCGTCAGCACACTTGGCAGCCCCCTGCCTCGTGGAGCATCTCCCCTGAGCTGAATTCAGGCTCCACATGCTCCCTGCCTTCAGTGCAAACCGTAGATAAACTGAAGTCACAGGCATCTCTGCTCCTGTCGGGGCATAATCAGAATCACAGCTGGGAGGAGAGGAAGCCTGGGAGTGGAGCCATGGTGCTGGATAAAATGCAATTATGCTGTTAGAGAGGGAAAAACAGCTTGGCCTTGAGCACTTTTACAAACATTAAGGTCTTACTCCTTCCCTCTGGGTAAGGAGGGTCCTGGGAAACAAAAGAAGGCCCCCCTCCTTCAGGTCCCTCCCTGCGGGAGTTCCAGCCCAGCCCAGAGAGTGGCTCTGACCCCTGAGTCAGCCAACTCTGCAGGAGTTAGCGCCAAGCTTTAAGCCGTCACCTGGCCCAGCCCCCGCTGGTACTGGGGCTGATCCTTCCCCCAGAAGCCGGCGGTGAGTCCCAGGGTAGCTGGCCCTCAGGCAGCCCCCAGAGAAGAAGCCAGATGCTCTTGGAAGTTTCTAGAAAGGGTCTAGAAGGAAGGGAAAGGAAAAGGGGGTAAGGGTCTCGGACACTACCCGCCAAAGTGGTTCTCAGCCCCAGATTGCCTTCACTTAGGTCCCAGCAATACGCCAAAGGCTGAGAACCCCCTTGAGGTGTTTGCAGAACTGGTGAAGCCCTTGGGCCAGGTCCCAGTGGATCCCACTGCAGCCCTGCCACAGAGCCACAGGGTTTCTCTTGGGAATCTGCCTGGAGTTTCGTTTTTTATCTCTTTGCATTTTTGTCTTCCAGAGTGGAACACTTAAGGATCCGGACTCGAGCAAGACCCCGCCTCAGCGGCCAGCCCCCCAAGGTTGTTTACAGTATATTCTCGACTGTAATGGCATTGCAGTAGGGCCCAAACAGGTCCAAGCTTCTTAAAGCGATGGGTAGTTAATTTTTTTCAAAGCAGAAATTTTAAGCCAAAAACAAACAAGGAAAGAAAGGAAAGCGGGGAGGGCAGCAGCAGACCCTCCCACTGGTGCCGTTTCTGCGTTCTTTCAGTGCTGACTGGACTCTGTTCTTCCGACACAGTGTCCGCGCCTCTGTCTGGCTGTTCACCCGTTCCTGTTCGTGCTTGTAACACTCACTTAACGTTTCTCTGTATAACTTGTGAATCCAGGGCTGTTTGTCAACAGTGTACAAAAGAATTGTGCCTCTCCCAAGTTCAGTGCGACTATCCTCTGGGTGGTTTGGTAGTCTTTTCTTTTCTAAGTATTACACAATGCGGGGTGCAATAGGACTGGGGGTTGGGTGGGGTGGACAGGGGAGAAACAAAGACCACAAGATCAAACCTGACTCCCCTCCTTCTTCCCCCAGACTCAGATAAACCGTCCCTCTCCCCCCACCCTCTGCTTACCTCCATGAGTGTGCTTGGGATCTTCAGTGCTTTTTGCTTCCTTTCTGCATGACTCGGGTAAATAGCTAGAAGTTTACGAGATTTCCAAGGTCTCGTTTCCATCGCTTCATCCGTTGAATCTGAAGGCGTCTCTCTTTTTCTCCATTTGCTAAACTTTGGTGCATTTGAGTTTCTGTGAATAGGCTGGCTGTGCCCGTGGAGCTCTTGTGTTTTCTAGTGATGACATAAACTATAAAGAACAAGCTTATCTCCAGGAGTGTGTTCTGTATTCGACATCCCAGTGTACCTTTCGTTTTATTATTAACTAATTAGCTATGAGATTAGACAAAAAACAAATGGGGCCGCTGATGTGCAATATCAAAGTGACTTTGTGAGTATTTTTTCTGTGTTCATCTCAGTCCCCCTAAATTGTTTCTGAATTGGCCATCTGTGTGCTTCTGTGGAAGCGAGGCTGCTTCGTTTTCCCCAAAGCTTGACCCATGTACAGAGGTGATTCCTTAGCGATTTGGGAGCTGCTGAAAGTCTGGGAAGGACTCGATCGCGCTGCCTTTGGCCTCTCTCAAGGCATGGCAACTTGGGAGCAAATTGGAACTGTCCCGTTTCCCATGAGCAGGGTACACTGCCTCCTGAACTCCGAGGTGGGCGCCTGCTTTAGTTTTCAGCTGTTCCAGGAGCCCTCCTGAGTCTAGAGACTGAAGAGCTTCGTCTTCCCTAGGAAGGACTGTCTCAGATTTTAGCCCGTGTGTGTCCGGGGCCGGGGCTGGGAGAGCCTTCACCAATCTTGTCCTCTCTCCTCTGACATGCATCTCCTGGGCAGGGAGGCAGCAGTTCCTACACAAGGCCTCGGGTCAGTGCCTCCTCTTGCCGTCTCCTGGCCAGGCCGGGACGGGGCACCAAGTGGCCTCCTCTAGGCCCGTGGGCCAAGGGGTCTCACGCCAGTGGTTTGCCTTTTAGAAGTGCTTCGAGCCCTACTTCCACATTCCCCCTCACTGCCGCCACGACATGTCGCCTTTCCGGACGGCCAGGTCTGAGGATCGCCGGTGATGGTGGCGTGTGACATGGTTCCTGTGTCCAGGGGTCCGTGCCCTGCTTCCCGTCTTGGCTGCTGGCAGGTTCTGAGCTGCAGGGAAATGCACTGCGTGTGAATGTTCTCGATTGCGATTCCTCCCTTAGCTGATGTGGATGCCGACGGTAGTCCGTGTGCTGTAAAATAGATACATATATTATATGCAGTTCTGCGCTCCCAGGTGGGTTGCCTAAGAATCAGGTCCTTAAAATACCTCCCAATCTGACTAAATGATAGAAAGGAGTAAAGAAACATTTCCCAGGATGGAGGGATACATTTTATTTTTTTAATTTTATTTTTGTTCAAGCAGTGAGCTGATGATGGTGTTGCTTCTTTGCATGTGATCAGTGTGAACATCCAGGTGCTTTTCATGTGACATTCGTGAGCCACAAACACAAAGTTGCCATTTGAATTCAGTCGGACTGCAGGGCGGTGTTGGCCACAGTCTTGTCAGGTGGGAAAGAGGAGAACCAGGGCTCCCTCCCGCTGTCAGACGCGCGCTGACTGCATACCCTGACTGTCCTGTGCCCTCGGGCAGCATGCTAAGGACAACGCTGTGGCCTGAGGCATCCGTATCACAGTAAAAGAGTGCAGTTCAGGTGTTTTGTACCCATTTCTTTTCTTGATGTTGTCCCCCTTTTTTTGTACCAATCCAGCTGGGAGAACCTCATTTAATGCTGGAAGTGTGATTGAAGTACCTCTTTTTTGTGACTCTTGTACAGCTTAATGTGCAATAAAGGAAAAGTTTTATCTGTCTTCAGTGTTAAGTTGTAGTTTCTGGCTGTTCAAGCATCTCTGTACAGGTGGGAAAGCTCTCAGGTGTCTGGTCAAGAGACTGAGCTCTCAGCCTGTGGTACTTGACAAGAAAATGCTGGTACAAACGATGCCAAGCTTTGGAAAAGGCAAAAACGGGTTCACGTGAAATGATCTGCTAATCTGTCATCTTTACTAGTTATCTGATTTGAACCTAGAGCTTCTTCAACGTGCAAAATTCCATCTATTTATTTACTTGTTTATCTATGTGTAACTAACCCTGGTATGAATTGGTCATTTATGATAAAGTGGAATCAATCTGTATCATGTAGAGGGGAAACCAGCTTACAATCGTGGATGTACAGTGGTATAGATGTATGGTTCTGCCTGTCCTGAGGCCACAGGTATCCCTGTGTTTCTGGAAAACTGAGTTACAAGTCTTAGCTGTCCATTGAGTTTCTGTGAGCACATTCCTTCCAGTGGGCACATGAATGGGTACTCTGGGACTGAGACTAAGAAATGAGATCTCCAGGTTGCCAGACTGTTTTCTGTCTCATTCTGGGAGAAACGGGATCTTGGTCCTTTTCTGTGGGCGGTGGGAGATAGGGTGGGGGGGGGGCTACTTTGCCAAATGGTGCCCACAACATCTCCAGGAGAGAATGGGACTTGATTTTTGGAGAATTTCACCACACACACCTGGGAGGGACAGGAGCCCCTAAGGATGGTAAGTAAGAGGGAGAAGAATTGCCTAGACATGGAAGTTCCTAGTCATGGGTGTGAGTTGACGCTAAAAGAAAGCCCTGTTGGGGGTGTGGCAACCAGACACCCAGGCATGGAGTGGGTTGGGACAAAGGCCAACTCTAAAACAACACAGTGTAAGTCAGTGATTGTTGTAAGGCACAGAATACTTTCTGAAGAATGTTCTTGTCCATTGTCATCTTTGACACACTACCCTCTTGAAAGATAACTACGACTGGGTCTTAATTGTTCACAATTTTCTGGTTGGAAACACTGAGCTCCAGAGAAGTCAGCTGACTTGCTCAAGGACTCGCTGATAGACTGTGTCTGGGGTTTTCTGATCCCCAGGCCAGGACTCTTTCCACCACCCTACGCTGTATGTGCCATGTGGAACTTGAGACCCCCTAGTACCCCATGGGCCAGGTTGGCCTGCACCTGAGGAAGCTCTGCGGGAGAGGGGTGGTCCCTGTGTGTGGTCTGGGGGCTTTCTGTAGCAGAGCTCACCCCTGAAAGGGCTGCTCATCCCCTAGTTTCTGCCCTGTGCTCCCACTTCCACTGTGACCGCGTTGTCGTGAGTCTGAGAAGGCACACGTAGAACCATGTCCTTGGGGTAACCAGGGACTTCAGCCTCCAGGGGTGGCTCTGAAGGGCTCCAGCAGCTTCCTGTGACAGAGTTTATCCTCTGGTAATTAAATAACCACACCCTTCGAGACGTAGATTCTAATAAGGAAACCCTTTGATATGGTTAAATTATGAAGTTTTTCTTGTACTGAACCTAGGGGGCCCTGGGCAACCCCAAGGAATGCAACCCCCAGGCAAGGTGCTGCCTCCACGCCGGCTCCCCCCAGGACCATCAGTGCCACCTTCCTCCTCCTCCTCCTCCTCCTCCTCTTCCTCCTCCTCGGCTCCTCCGCGGCCGGGCGGCCCCACCACCCACGGAGATGCGCCTTCCAGCAGCAGCTCCCTGGCAGAGGCCCAGCCACCCCCGGCTGCTCCACCGCAGAAGCCCCAGCCTCACCCACAGCTCAAGTAAGAGACAGCTCAGCCGCTCCCCGCCTCCCCTCTTCCCGGGGCTCCCGAGCTGCTAGGAAGCACCTTCAGTCAGACCTCCTCCCACAGACACTTTTGTGGGGGGTTTTTGGGGGTTTGGGTTTCGATGGGGTTTTTTTTTTGTTTTGTTGTTTTGTTTTGTTTTT